>NC_090845.1:66753996-68041496 GCF_028021215.1 Eschrichtius robustus | reverse complement strand
AAGGAGAGGGGATTCAGAGCACCGCCTAAATGAACTCCAGAGACTGGCGCGAGCCGCGGCTATCAGCGCGGACCCCAGAGGTGGGCGCGAGCCGCGGCTAACAGCGCAGAATCCAGAGACAGGCGCGAGCCGCGGTTATCAGCGCGGACCACAGAGACGGGCATGAGACGCTGGGGCTGCTGCTGCCGCCTCCAAAAATCCTGTGTGCGAGCACAGGTCACTCTCCACACCGCCCCTCCTGGGAGCCTGTGCAGCCCGCCACTGCCAGGGTCCCGTGATCCAGGGACAACTTCCCCGGGAGAACGCACTGCGCGCCTCAGGCTGCTGCAACGTCACACCGGCCTCTGCCGCCGCAGGCTCGCCCCGCCTCCTCTGTACCCCTCCCTCCCTGCGGCCTGGGTGAGCCAGAGCCCCCGAAGCAGCTGCTCCTTTAACCACGTCCTGTCTGGGCGGGGAACAGACACCCTCAGGCGACCTACATGCAGAGGCGGGTCCAAATCCAAAGCTGAACCCCGGGAGCTGTGCGAACAGAGAAGAAAAGGGGAAATCTCTCCCAGTAGCATCAGAAGCAGTGGATTAAAACTCCACAAACAACTTGATGTGCCTGCATCTGTTGAATACCTGAATAGACAACGAATCATCCCAAATTCAGGAGGTGGACTTTGGGAGCAGGATATATTAATTTTTCCCCTTTTCCTTTTTTTGTGAGTGTATATGTATATGCTTCTGGGTGAGATTTTGTCTGTATAGCTTTGCTTTATAATAGCTTCATTTTACTTCACTATATTATAGCCTCTTTCTTTCTTTCTTTCTATTTATTCTCCCTTTTACTCTGAGCTGTGTGGACGAAAGGCTCTTGGTGCTCCAGCCAGGCATCAGGGCCGTACCTCTGAGGTGGGAGAGCCAACTTCAGGACACTGGTCCACAAGAGACCTCCCAGCTCCACGTAATACCAAACGGCAAAAATCTCTCAGAGATCTCCATCTCAACAGCAAGACCCAGCATCACTCAATGACCAGCAAGCTACAGTGCTGAACACCCTATGCCAAACAACTAGCAAGACAGGAACAGAGCCCCATCCATTAGCAGAGAGGCTGCCTAAAATCATAATAAGGCCACAGACACCCCAAAATACACCACCAGACGTGGACGTGCCCACCAGAAAGACAAGATCCAGCCTCATCCACCAGAACTCAGGCACTAGTTCCCTCCACCAGGAAGCCTTCACAACCCACTGAACCAACCTTAGCCACTGGGGACAGATACCAAAAACAACGGGAACTACGAACATGCAGCCTGTGAAAAGGAGACCCCAAACACAGTAAGATAAGCAAAATGAGACGACAGAAAAACACACAGCAGATGAAGGAACAGGGTCAAAACACACCAGACTTAACAAATGAAGAGGAAATAGGTAGTCTACATGAAAAAGAATTCAGAATAATGATAGTAAGGATGATCCAAAATCTGGGAAATAGAATAGACAAAATGCAAGAAACATTTAACAAGGACGTAGAAGAACTAAAGAGGAACCAAGCAATGATGAAAAACACAATAAATGAAATTAAAAATACTCTAGATGGGATCAAAAGCAGAATAACTGAGGCAGAAGAAAGGATAAGCGACCTGGAAGATAAAATGGTGGAAATAACTACTGCAGAGCAGGATAAAGAAAAAAGAATGAAAAGAACTGAGGACAGTCTCAGAGACCTCTGGGACAACATTAAACGCACCAACATTCGAATTATAGGGGTCCCAGAAGAAGAAGAGAAAAAGAAAGGGACTGAGAAAATATTTGAAGAGATTATACTTGAAAACTTCCCTAATATGGGAAAGGAAATAGTTAACCAAGTCCTGGAAGCACAGAGAGTCCCATACAGGATAAACCCAAGGAGAAACACGCCAAGACACATATTAATCAAACTGTCAAAAATTAAATATAAGGAAAACATATTAAAGGCAGCAAGGGAAAAAAAAAAACAAATAACACACAAGGGAATCCCCATAAGGTTAACATCTGATCTTTCAGCAGAAACTCTGCAAGCCAGAAGGGAGTGGCAGGATATACTTAAAGTGATGAAGGAGAAAAACCTACAACCAAGATTACTCTACCCAGCAAGGATCTCATTCAGATTTGATGGAGAAATTAAAACCTTTACAGACAAGCAAAAGCTGAGAGAGTTCAGCACCACCAAACCAGCTTTACAACAAATGCTAAAGGAACTTCTCTAGGCAAGAAACACAAGAGAAGGAAAACACCTACAATAACAAACCCAAAACATTTAAGAAAATGGGAATAGGAACATACATATCGATAATTACCTTGAATGTAAATGGATTAAATGCTCCCACCAAAAGACACAGGCTGGCTGAATGGATACAAAAACAAGGCCCATATATATGCTGTCTACAAGAGACCCACTTCAGACCTAGAGACACATACAGACTGAAAGTGAGGGGATGGGAAAAGATATTCCATGCAAATGGAAATCAAAGAAAGCTGGAGTAGCAATTCTCATATCAGACAAAATAGACTTTAAAATAAAGACTATTACAAGAGACAAAGAAGGACACTATATAATGATCAAGGGATCGATCCATGAAGAAGGTATTACAATTGTAAATATTTATGCACCCAACATAGGAGCACCTCAATACATAAGGCAAATGCTAACAGCCATAAAAGGGGAAATCGACAGCAACACAATCATAGTAGGGGACTTTAACACCCCACTTTCACCAATGGACAGATCATCCAAAATGAAAATAAATAAGGAAACTCAAGCTTTAAATGATACATTAAACAAGATGGACTTAATTGATATTTATAGGACATTCCACCCAAAAACAACAGAATACACATTTTTCTCAAGTGCTCATGGAACATTCTCCAGGATAGATCATATCTTGGGTCACAAATCAAGCCTTGGTAAATTTAAGAAAATTGAAATCGTATCAAGTATCTTTTCCGACCACAACGCTATGAGACTAGATATCAATTACAGGAAACGATCTGTAAAAAATACAAACACATGGAGGCTACACAATACACTACTTAATAACGAAGTGATCACTGAAGAAATCAAAGGGGAAATCAAAAAATACCTAGAAACAAATGACAATGGAGATACGACGACCCAAAACCTATGGGACGCAGCAAAAGCAGTGCTAAGAGGGAAGTTTATAGCAATACAAGCCTACCTCAAGAAACAGGAAACATCTCGAATAAACAACCTAACCTTGCAGCTAAAGCAATTAGAGAAAGAAGAACAAAAAAACCCCAAAGCCAGCAGACGGAAAGAAATCATAAAGATTAGGTCAGAAATAAATGAAAAAGAAATGAAGGAAACAATAGCAAAAATCAATGAAACTAAAAGCTGGTACTTTGTGAAGATAAACAAAATTGATAAACCATTAGCCAGACTCATCAAGAGAAAAAGGGAGAAGACTCAAATCAATAGATTTAGAAATGAAAAAGGAGAAGTAACCACTGACACTACAGAAATACAAACGATCATGAGAGATTACTACAAGCAACTCTATGCCAATAAAATGGACAACCTGGAAGAAATGGGCAGATTCTTAGAAATGCACAAACTGCCGAGACTGAACCAGGAAGAAATAGAAAATATGAACAGACCAATCACAAGCACTGAAATAGAAACTGTGATTAAAAACCTTCCAACAAACAAAAGCCCAGGACCAGATGGATTCACAGGCGAATTCTATCAAACATTTAGAGAAGAGCTAACACCTATCCTCGTCAAACTCTTCCAAAATATTGCAGAGGGAGGAACACTCCCAAACTCATTCTATGAGGCCACCATCACCCTGATACCAAAACCAGACAAAGATGTCACAAAGAAAGAAAACTACAGGCCAATATCACTGATGAACATAGATGCAAAAATCCTCAACAAAATACTAGCAAACAGAATCCACCAGCACATTAAAAGGATCATACACCATGATCAAGTGGGGTTTATCCCAGGAATGCAAGGATTCTTCAACATACGCAAATCAATCAATGTGATACACCATATTAACAAATTGAAGGAGAAAAACCATATGATCATCTCAATAGATGCAGAGAAAGCTTTCGACAAAATTCAACACCCATTTATGATAAAAGCCCTGCAGAAAGTAGGCACAGAGGGAACTTTCCTCAACATAATAAAGGCCATATATGACAAACCCACAGCCAACATTGTCCTCAATGGTGAAAAACTGAAACCATTTCCACTAAGATCAGGAACAAGACAAGGTTGCCCACTCTCACCACTATTATTCAACATAGTTTTGGAAGTGTTAGCCACAGCAATCAGAGAAGACAAAGAAATAAAAGGAATCCAAATCGGAAAAGAAGAAGTAAAGCTGTCACTATTTGCAGATGACATGATACTATACATAGAGAATCCTAAAGATGCTATCAGAAAACTCCTAGAGCTAATCAATGAATTTGGTAAAGTAGCAGGATACAAAATTAATGCACAGAAATCTCTTGCATTTCTATACACTAATGACGAAAAATCTGAAAGTGAAATTAAGAAAACACTCCCGTTTACCATTGCAACAAAAAGAATAAAATATCTAGGAATAAACCTACCTAAGGAGACAAAAGACCTGTATGCAGAAAATTATAAGACACTGATGAAAGAAATTAAAGATGATACAAATAGATGGAGAGATATACCATGTTCCTGGATTGGAAGAATCAACATTGTGAAAATGACTCTACTACCCAAAGCAATCTACAGATTCAATGCAATCCCTATCAAACTACCACTGGCATTTTTCACAGAACTAGAACAAAAAATTTCACAATTTGTATGGAAACACAAAAGACCCCGAATAGCCAAAGCAATCTTGAGAACGAAAAATGGAGCTGGGGGAATCAGGCTCCCTGACTTCAGACTATATTACAAAGCTTCAGTAATCAAGACAGTTTGGTACTGGCACAAAAACAGAAATATAGATCAATGGAACAGGATAGAAAGCCCAGAGATAAACCCACACACATATGGTCACCTTATCTTTGATAAAGGAGGCAAGCATATACAGTGGAGAAAAGACAGCCTCTTCAATAAGTGGTGCTGGGAAAATTGGACAGCTACATGTAAAAGTATGAAATTAGAACACTCCCTGACACCATGCACAAAAATAAACTCAAAATGGATTAAAGACCTAAGTGTAAGGGCAGACACTATCAAACTCTTAGAGGAAAACATAGGCAGAACACTCTATGACATACATCACAGCAAGATTCTTTTTGACCCAGCTCCCAGAGAAATGGAAATAAGAACACAAATAAACAAATGGGACCTAATGAAACTTAAAAGCTTTTGCACAGCAAAGGAAACCATAAACAAGACCAAAAGACAACCCTCAGAATGGGAGAAAATATTTGCAAATGAAGCAACTGACAAAGGATTAATCTCCAAGATTTACAAGCAGCTCATGCAGCTCAATAACAAAAAAACGAACAACCCAATCCAAAAATGGGCAGAAGAACTAAATAGACATTTCTCCAAAGAAGATATACAGATGGCCTACAGACACATGAAAGAATGCTCAACATCATTAATCATTAGAGAAATGCAAATCAAAACTACAATGAGATATCATCTCACACCGGTCAGAATGGCCATCATCAAAAAATCTAGAAACAATAAATGCTGGAGAGGTTGTGGAGGAAAGGGAACCCTCTTGCACTGTTGGTGGGAATGTAAATTGATACAGCCACTATGGAGAACAGTATGGAGGTTCCTTAAAAAACTACAAATAGAACTACCATACGACCCAGCAATCCCACTACTGGGCATATACCCTGAGAAAACTATAGGTCAAAAAGAGTCATGTACCAAAATGTTCATTGCTGCTCTATTTACAATAGCCAGGACATGGAAGCAACCTAAATGTCCATCGACAGATGAATGGATAAAGAAGATGTGGCACATATATACAATGGAATATTACTCAGCCATAAAAAGAAATGAAATGGAGGTATTTGTAGTGAGGTGGATGGAGTTAGAGTCTGTCATACAGAGTGAAGTAAGTCAGAAAGAGAAAAACAAATACAGTATGCTAACACATATATACGGAATCTAAGGAAAAAAAAAAAAAAGGCCATGAAGAACCTAGTGGCAAGACGGGAATAAAGACACAGACCTACCAGAGAATGGACTTGAGGATATGGGGAGGGGTTGGGGTGAGATGTGACAGGGTAAGAAAGTGTCATGGACATATATACACTACCAAATATAAAATAGATAGCTAGTGGGAAGCAGCCGCATAGCACAGGGAGATCAGCTTGGTGCTTTGTGACCACCTAGAGGGGTGGGATGGGGAGGGTGGGAGGGAGGGAGATGCAAGAGGGAAGAGAAATGGGAACATATTGTATATGTATAACTGATTCACTTTGTTATAAAGCAGAAGCTAACACACCATTGTAAGGCAAGTATACTTCAATAAAGATGTTTAAAAAAAAAAAAAAAGAAAGAAAAGGACACATTCTTAGAAAACCACAACCTTCCGAGACTGAACCAAGAAGAAATAGAAAATATAAACAGACCAATCACAAGCACTAAAATTGAGAGTGTGATTAAAAATCTTCCAACAAACAAAAGCCCAGGGCCATATGTCTTCACAAGTGAATTCTATTAAATATTTAGAGAAGAGCTAACACCTGTACTTCTCAAACTCTTCCAAAATATTACAGAGGGAGCAACACTCCCAAACTCATTCTACCAGGCCACCATCACCCTGATACCAAAACCTGAAAAAGATGCCCCCCAAAAAAGAAAACTACAGACCAATAGGACTGATGAACATCGATGCAAAAATCCTCAACAAGATACTAGCCAACAGAATCCTACATCACATTAAAAGCATCATACACTATGATCAAGTGGGGTTTATCCCAGGAATGCAAGGATTCTTCAATGTACACAAATCAATCACTGTGATAAACCATATTAACAAATTGAAGGAGAAAAACAATATGACCATCTAAATAAATGCAGAAAACGTTTTTGACAAAACTCAACACCCATTTATGATAAAAACCCTCCAGAAAGTAGACATAGAGGGAACTTACCTCAACATATTAAGGGCCATATATGACAAACCCACAGCCAACATTGTTCTCAATGGTGAAAATTGAAACCATTTCTACTAAGATCAGGAACAAGGCAAGTTTGCCCAGTCTCACCACTGTTATTCAACATAGTTTTGGAAGTTTTAGCCACAGCAATCAGAGAAGAAAATGAAATAAAAGGAATCCTAATAGGAAAAGAAGAAGTAAAGCTGTCACTGTTTGCAGAAGACAGGATACTATACATAAAGAATGCTAAGGACTCTACCAAAAAACTACTACAGCTCATCAATGAATGTGGTAAAGTAGCAAGATACAAAATCAATGAACAGAAATCTCTTGCATCCTATACACTAATGATGAAAAATCTGAAAGAGAAATTAAGGAAACACTCCCATTTACAATTGCAACAAAAAGAATAAAACACCTAGGAATAAACCTACCTAAGGAGACAAAAGACTTGTATGCAGAAAACTATAAGACACTGATGAAAGAAATTAAGGTGGATACAAACAGATGGAGAGCTATACCATATTCTTGGATTGGAAGAATCAACATTGTGAAAATGATTATATTACCCAAAGCAATCTACAGATTCAATGCAATCCCCATCAAAACACCAATGGCATTTTTCACAGAACCAGAACAAAAAACTTCACAATTTGTATGGAAACAGAAAAGACCCCGAATAGCCAAAGCAATCTTGAGAAAGAAAAACGGAGCTGGAGGAATCAGGCTCCCTGACTTCAGACTATACTACAAAGCTACAGTAATCAAGACAGTATGATACTGGCACAAAAACAGAAATATAGATCAATGGAACAGGATAGAAAGCCCAGAGATAAACCCACGCACATGTGGTCACCTTATTTTTGATAAAAGAGGCAAGAATATACAATGAAGAAAAGACAGCCTCTTCAATAAGTGGTGCTGGGAAAACTGGACATCTACATGTAAAAGAATGAAAGTAGAACACTCCCTAACACCATACACAAAGCTAAACTCAAAATGGTTTAAAGACCTAAATGTAAGGCTAGACACTATAAAACTCTTAGAGGAAAACATAGGCAGAACACTCTATGACATAAATCACAGCAAGATCCTTTTTAACCTCCCTCTTAGAGAAATGGAAATAAAAGCAAAAATAAACAAATGAGACCTAATGAATCTTAAAAGCTTTTGCACAGCTAAGGAAACCATAAACAAGACGAAAAGACAACCCTCAGAATGGGAGATAATATTTGCAAATGAAGCAACTTACAAAGGACTAATCTCCAAAATTTACAAGTAGCTCATGCAGCTCAATATCAAAAAAGCAAACAACCCAATCCAAAAATGGGCAGAAGACCTAAACAGACATTTCTCCAAAGAAGATATACAGATTGCCAACAAATACATGAAAGAATGCTCAACATCTTTAATCAGTAGAGCAATGCAAATCAAAACTACAGTGAGGTATCACCTCACACCAGGCAGAATGGCCATCATCAAAAAATCTAGAAACAATAAATGCTGGAGAGGGTGTGGAGAAAAGGGAACCCACTTGCACTGTTGGTGAGAATGTAAATTGATACAGCCACTCTGGAGAACAGTATGGAGGTTCCTTAAAAAACTAAAAATAGAACTACCATACGACCCAGCAATCCCACTACTGGGCATATACCCTGAGAAAGCAATAATTCAAAAAGACTCATGTACCACAATATTCATTGCAGCTCTATTTACAATAGCCAGGACATGGAAGCAACCTAAGTGTCCATTGACATGTGAATGGATAAAGAAGGTGTGGCATATATATACAATGGAATATTACTCAGCCATAAAAAGAAACGAAATTGAGATTTTTGTCGTGAGGTGGTTGGACCTAAAGACTGTCATACAGAGTGAAGTAATTCAGAAAGAGTAAAACAAATACCATATGCTAACACATATATATGGAATCTAAAAAAAACTGGTTATGAAGAACGTAGGGGCAAGACAGGAATAAAGACACAGGCATAGAGAATGGAGTTGAGGACACAGGGAGGGTGAAGGGTTAGCTGTAACGAAGTGAGAGAGTGGCATGGAGTTATATATACTACCAAATGTAAAATAGATAGCTAGTGGGTAGCAGCTGCATCACACGGGGAGATCAGCCCAGTGCTTTGTGACCACCTAGAGGGGTGGGATAGGGAGGGTGGGAGGGAGACGCAAGAGGGAGGGGATATGGGGATATATGTATACGTATAGCTGATTCACTTTGTTATAAAGCAGAAATTAACACACCATGGTAAACAATTTACTCCAATAAAGATGCTAAAAAAAGAACTAAAATTAAAATCTTTCTCTGCTCAAAAAAAGAAAAAAGCCCATGGTAAGTGTTCATTAGAAGAAAATAATAAATTATAGTATTTGTCAAAAAAAAATGTGCTAAGAAGGTTGATCTCATCATAAGTGTTCTTACCACAATTTAAAATTGATTGTATATGAGTGAAATTAATAGGCTCATCTGGAAGAATTGATCTGTGGAAAAGATTCATAAGATATATTCTCCACATAGCATTATTAAAAAATGGAAGGAAGATCTTTAGCCATTGTGAAATCCAAAGAAATGTCACAAGGATATTTATGTTTAAATTTCTTCCTTTCTGTTTAGAGACAACGAAAAGAAAAAAGGGAGAAGAAAACATTTTATTCTTCTGGGGTATCATGTCTACTTTTCTATGTGTCCCAGAGATTGTTACTATTGTTGTTATTATGTATTTATCAAAACAGAACTATGAAATGCTTCCTTGGAGAGGTAATAGAAATCTATATTGGAAGCATTTGTGATAGCTAATATTTGATTAGATTTTGTAGAGTAATAATTTCTGGTACTTTTTGAAGAAGCTTTCAAGATCTTTATTTAAATACACAATGAGTTTTTAATCCTCAAACTAGAATATTACTGACAGAGACACATACGGTGAGGCAAAAGATACACAATTGCTTTTATTTCCATATAAGAACTCAAGTGTTTTCAAAACAAGGGAGATAATTTTAATCATAAGTAAACCATGCGTAACTTGGTCTCATGTCAAGTATTAATTTCATGAAATAAGCAATTTAACTACATATGTGCTAAGCACATTTTTATTTTTGTCTATATGTGACTTCAGCCTTGCACTATATTTAGACACTAAAAGCAAGTTCTCATCAATTTAATAAACTTTTATATGAATACCTACTCTTATTATTTGAGGAACTGGGCTACTCGTTAGGGGATCCAGAAATGAATGAGACATTATCTCCTCCTTTCAAGAAGCACACAGATTCATTGTTAGGGAGATGGATAAACATGACTTTGAGTATTCTAACTTAGGTAACTGAGTGATACCATTAGCTAGGAGAAGAAAGTCAGGAGGGAGAAGTAGTTTGAAGGAAAGGGATGAGTTTGGTTTTGAACAGGTTGTGTTTGATGTGCCTATAGGGCATCTAGATGGAGAAGTCTAGTATATAGATGAATGGTTTGGGGCTCAGGAAAAAATTCAGGGCTGAAGACATAGATTACTGAGTCATATTCATAAAGGACATAGTTGAAGACAAGGGAGTGAATATGATCACCCAGGGGAAACATATAAGGAATGTGTTTAAGGGGCAAACAGAATAATAAAAGACATAGAAAGAGAATGGCAGTTCCAAACAAATATCACTGATTGAACCTAAGTAGCTAAGATTTTTCCCTCCTGAAACCCCACTAATACAACAGTATGGATATTTTTAGAGTCATAAACCCACAAATACAAAAAGAACAAGAGAGGATACAACACAATTCAGAAGCTGAAAAGCAGGTGGTAACTAATTTGACACCTAGAAGTATTGAAAGTGATTGCCTCTGGGAAATGGGAAATGGAAGGGAGAGATACAGGCAACTACTAACTTTTGTAACTCTTTTGTGACAAGCCTAGTAGAACTCTAGGGGTCAACATCTGAATACATATAGGTTGAGTAGTAAATCAAAGGTGAAGAATTAGAAACATCAAATAGTAACTACACCTTCAAAATATTTGGTTGTGAAAGGAATGAAGTGGATGTAGCTAGAGGATTAAGGAGGAGAAATAAAAGGTTTGGTGCCTGTGTAAAACAGTTGAGACTAGAACATATTTGTAAGCTGCGAGAAAAGATAAGAAGAGTTAAAATGAAGTTCAATGACACAGGAGAGGAGAGTATTGTCACCTAGTGGCATTTTCTTGTGAAATAGAAATGTAGGTCATTTGCTCAAAGTGAGGAGGCCAGAACTGGGGCCTTGAAAGGGGAATGATGTTTTGGAACAGCTGCAGTAGGAAATGGAAGAAGGAGCCAACTACAGATGAGGAAAGGATTAAGGATGAGAGTTGAGGGTCCAGATGAGGTTGGAAAGCAAACATTTATAGTGGAGCCAATGAACATGGATATGCAGTTTTCTCCAGATGGGTCTTCAGAAGCCTGGAGAAAAGAACAGGCAAATTGGATCACTGAGCTGAGCCAGACCTGGGCAGAGATTGCCAAAGCTATGAGATGGATGATGAAGTAGTCAAAGAATGGAAAATGCCTGTGAGAGTGCCCATTGAAATGGGTTGAAGAGGGAGGAATGGAGATAACAAGATGTGGCTGCTAGCCAAAGGGATTATGTAAGAGAGACGGGAATGGAGGTCACAATAAAGAACAATTTGATTGATCACAAGGCCATTCCTCAATGTTTTACATACAAGTTCAGGTGACTATTACCTCTGTGACCAAACCTCTGAACCTCTTTTAGTTGGAGAGCTGTCAATTTTCCAGCAAGTGTAGTGTTAATGAGATTTAAATGACTCCTTCCTACCATGAGTTACTTCAATGTGGTGACCTTTATTCCAGTTTTCCCATTGTTTTTAAGGTATTCCTCTTAAATCATCTTAGCTAATTCATCCTCGGTTGGGGGGAGGGGATGGCTGAGGCACAATGAGGGGAAGTAATCTTTAATGATCTCCTTTTGTGTATGGCTCTAGGTCTGGCTCTGCCCCAGAAACACTTTGATTTAGGAAAAGCAAAGAACATTTAGAATATATCAATCATCTGAAGGTCCCAAAGTGCAGCCTGCCCTGAACAGAAATCCTGGCTAATCCCCTTTTCAGTCCTCTTCTAGAAGGCAGCTGTTTCCATCATCGGTTTGGAAGCACATCTCCTTGCCCATAGAGCTGTTCACCATTCGCACACTCTGATTTTACAGCAGTGGGAAAGTGGGGTGTGAAGAGGGGGTATTCTTTCAGAGAATGCAGAGGACTTAAGGCCTATCAATTCACAGTCCATAAAGGCCTCTTCCAGCCTTCTGGATCATGGTTTCAGGAGAAACTTTTATTTCTGCCCACAAAGCTGTGGTGGATTCATAATTATTTGCATCAGTAATAATTGCTCCTGACTAGCAAACTGAATAGGAGTAACTTCTTCAACCTTCCTTCAATTATGCGGAAATGTCCCATATCCCTATTTCTTCATTATTACCTGATTTACTTAAGCAATATTTTCAAGGGAAAAACATTTCCAATTATTTTAAGACTACCAACTCTTGTGTATGGCAACACAACCTTTAATAAGTGTCCCTTACGTTTTCAGGGGCAAAAGCTTATGCTCACAGAAACTATAGCATACTAACAATCCATCATTTTGGTCTCCCACTACTTACTGTTGGAAAACAGGAACTTACTGGGGCTACTCAAAACAGTCCTCTGACTTACAACAAATACCGTATGCTAACAAACACATATATATGGAATCTAAGAAAAAAAAAAACGTCATGAAGAACATAGGGGTAAGACAGGAATAAAGACACAGACCTACTAGAGAATGGACTTGAGGATATGGGGAGGGGGAAGGGTAAGCTGTGACAAAGTGAGAGAGTGGCATGGACATATATACACTACCAAACGTAAAATAGATAGCTAGTGGGAAGCAGCCGCATAGCACAGGGAGATCAGCTCGGTGCTTTGTGACCACCTAGAGGGGTGGGATAGGGAGGGTGGGAGGGAGGGAGACACAAGAGGGAAGAGATATGGGGACATATGTATATGTATAACTGATTCACTTTGTTATAAAGCAGAAACTAACACACCACTGTAAAGCAATTATACTCCAATAAAGATGTTTAAAAAAAAAAGAAAAAACAGTCCTCTGTTTTTATGCTCAAATACATAAAAGTTCTAAATGTTTTTCTGGCTACTCAATTCCACTGAAGCTCTGTTATTAATCCTATATATTGCAGTGTGACCACTGTTTATCCAATTGGAAGATAAAATCCAATGAGAGAGCCTTGAAAAGACAATATCAATTGTTCATAGAACAAATGTTCATGAGCTGTGTAAAATAGTTGTTAAAGAAACAGGTAGGCTAACATAATTCAACTATAACTCTTCTACATCCTTGGAATATTAATAGCCAATTTTGGTATCAATATATCAGTTTTGTTGACAGAAAAAGCTTTGCAGAGAAAAATTTGTAGAAGTAACGCAGCTCTCATAGAATACATAGGTCTTCAAAACATTTTTAAGAGTCTGTGATTAAAGGAGCTGATATAGGACTGTAGGTCTGCACAAAAGTGGGAATATTTGCAGTTTTATAAGTTTAAACAAAATCAAAATAACCTAGTTTTGTATAAAATGAAAAAGGCATTTGGCTTACCTGGGGGCTAAATTATACTTGGTGATAAAGCCCTTTGAAGACCTAACTTAATGCTCCTTCAGAAGATAAATCTAGACTGTACATATACATATGCAAAATGTATATAGTACTATATATAAAGAATTCATACAACTCAATTTTAAAAAACAGATTTAAAAAATGGGCAGAGGATCTGAATAGACATTTTTCTAAAGAAGACATACACATGGCCAAGTCTCATGAAAAGATACTCAACATCATTAATCATTAGGGAAATGCAAAACAAAACCACAGTGGGATGTCACCTCACACCTGTAGAATGGCTATTATCAAAAAGACAAGACATAGCAAGTATTAGAAAGGATGTGGAAAAAAAGGGAACCCTCCTTTATTGTTGGTGGGAATGTGGTATGACCACTGTGTAAAACAGTATGGAAGTGCCTCAGAAATGAAAAATGGAACTAACATATGAATCAGCAACTCCACTCCTTGGTGTATATCTGAAGAAAATGAAAATACTAATTCAAAAAGATACAGGCACCCCAATGTTCATTATGGCATTATTTACAATAGACAAGATATGGAAACAACCTAAGTATCCATGATGGATGAATGGATAAAGAAGAAAATAAGATGTATGTGTGTGCATACACACACACACATATGCATGTAATGGAATACTACTCAAACTTTAAAAAGAATGATTAAAGGATCATACACCATGATCAAGTGGGATTTATCCCAGGGATGCAAGGATTTTTAATATCCACAAGTCAATTAATGTGATACATCACATTAACAAATTGAAGAATAAAAATCATATGATCATCTCAACAGATGCAGAAAAAGCTTTTGATAAAATTAGCATGCATTTATGATAAAAGCTCTCCAGAAATTGGGCATAGAGGGAACTTACCTGAACATAATAAAGTCCATATAAAATACCTAGGCATAAGCCTACCTAAGGAGGCAAAAGATCTGTACTCCAAAAACTATAAGACACTGATGAAATAAATCGAAGATGACACAAACAGATGGAAAGATACACTGTGTTCTTGGATTAGAAGAATCAATATTGCTAACATGACCATGCTACCCAAGGCAATCTACAGATTCAATGGAATCCCTATCAAATTACCAATGGCATTTTTCTCAGAACAAGAAAAAAATATAAATTTGTATGGAAACACAAAAGAACGCAAATAGCCAAAATAATCTTGAGAAAGAAGAACAGAGCTGGAGGAATCAGGCTCCCTGACTTCAGACTATACTATAAAGCTACAGTAATCAAGACAGTATGGTACTGGCACAAAAACAGACACATAGATCAATGGAACAAGATATAAAGCCCAGAAATAAATCCATTCACATATGGTCAGTTAATCTATGACAAAGGAGGCAAGAATATACAATGGAGAAAAGACACTCTCTTCAATAAGTGGTGCTGGGAAAATTGGACAGCTACTTGTAAAAGAATGAAATTAGAATATTCTCTAGTACCACATACAAAAATAAACTCAAAATAGATTAAAGACCTAAATGTAAGACCAGATACTAAAAATTTCCTAGAGGAAAACACAGGCAGAACACTCTTTGACACAAATCACAGCAGTATTTTTTTGGATCCATCTCCTAAAGTAAAGGAAATAAAAGCAAAAATAAACAAATGGCACCTAAGTAAACTTAAAAGCTTTTGCACAGCAAAGGAAACCATTGACAAAACGAAAAGACAGCCAACTGAATGGGAGAAAATATCTGCAAATAATATGACCAATAAGGAATTAATATCCAACATATATAAACAACTCATACAACTCAACCTTAAAAAAAACCCTATTAAAAGATGGGCAGAAGAACTGAACAGATATTTTTTTTCCAAACAGGAAATACAGATGGCTAACAGGCACATGAAAAGATGGTCAACTTTGCTAACGATCAGGAACATGCAAATCAAAAACACAATGAGACATCAATTCACACCTGTCAGAATGACTGTCATCAAAAAGAACACAAACAACAAATGTTGGAGAGGTTGTAGAGAAAAGGGAACACTTGTACACTGTTGGTGGGATTGTAAATTGGTGCAGCCACTGTGGAAAACAGTATGGAGGTTTCTCAGAAAACTAAAAATAGAACTACCACATGATCCAGCAATTCCACTCCTGGGTATATATATGAAAAAAGTAAAAACACTAATTGAAAAGATACATGCACCCCAATGTTCACTATTTACAACTGCCAAGATATGGAAGCAACCTACCTGACCATCAACAGATGAATGGATAAAGAAAAAGTGGTATATATACACAGTGGAATGCTACTCAGCCATAAAGAATGAAATTTTGCCATTTGCAGCAACATGGATGTACTTAGAGGGCATTATGCTTAGTGAAATAAGTCAGACAAAGACAAATCTGTATAATATGTGTATGTGGAATCTAAAAAATGCAATAAACTATTGACTATAACAAAAAGGAAACAGACTCACAGATATAGGGAACAGACTAGTAGTTACCAGTGGGGACAAGGAAGGAGGGCAATATAGGGGTGGGGGAGTGGGAGGTACAAACTATCGGGTGTAAGATAGGTGACAAGGATGTATTGTACAACATGCGGAATGTAGCCAATATTTTGTAATAACTGTAAATGGAGTGTAACCTTCAAAAACTGTATAAAATTTTTTAAAAACTTTTCCTAAAAAGAAGGAAATCTTTCCATTTTTGACAACATGGACAAACCTTGAGGACATTATACTAAGTGAAATAAGTCAAAGAAAAACAAATACTTCATGACCTGACTTGTATGTGGAATCTAAAAAACTAAACAAACATGCAAAAGCAAGCTCATAGACATAGAGAACAGATTGGTGGTTGCCACAGGGGAGGGATGGTGGGGGTGGGGGAAATGAGTGAATGGGATCAAAAGATATAAACTTCTAGTTATAAAATAAATGTATCATGGAGATATAATATACAGCATAGTGACTATATTTAATAATACTGCATTGCATATTTTAAAGTTGCTTAAGAGAGTAAATCTTAAAATTACTCTTCACAAGAAAAAAATTATTAGAACCATGTATGGTAACATCTGTTAACTAGACTTATTGTGATTGTCACTTCACAATGTATACATATATCAAAGCATTATGTTGTACACATGAAACATATAATGTTATATGTCAATTATACTTCAATTAAAGAAAAAGATGGTATATGCACATGACGTCAGCCTGCTGGCTAGTTCTTTGCTAATTCTAACTTGTACTCATTTTCTAACCTCACTCTCAATTTGCAACAAAAAATTGTGTAAACTGTGCTTGATGAAACTTAAATGTAAGACACTTGTTCCCCTTCAGTTTTGATGGAGGAAAAACATGTGCTTTTGCCATTCCTCTGGAATATTCTGTCTCTGACTTTAAATGAACTCAGCCCACTAAAACTATCCACATCAACTTTCATTTCACTTTTGACTCTTATATCCTCTTGCTTATTTCAGATAAATGTTTGTGAACTTGGCATCTTTTTCCATAACAGAACCTTTGGTTTATTGGATTTCATTCCTCAAAGTACAGCATACCATGAAGAAAAGGTCTTTCAATAATCTTATATATACTGTTTGACCATGGAAAGGCCCATTCTAGGATGCATTTATATAAAAGAAAAAAATCCTCTCTTACTGTAAATCAGAGTATACTCTTGGTTGGGGATTGGGGGCGGGGCAGAGAATCTCCTCAGCTGCAATTTCTATGAGAGGAAAGAAAGAAAAACAGCAGTCACTTTTTGATACATATGTGCATGTCACAGTTTTTGTCAGGCTGACTTGGCAGCTCAAAAAACTAAACCATTCTAATATGTTAGGGGGATTACAAGACTACTATATTTCAAAATGTTTATAGGTTAGTTTTACAGAAAGAAAGAACAGCTTCATCTAATGGATCAGGGACATTTACAGCAAAAGCAGCCAGGAAGTTTGTTTTCAAGAATATTTGCAATAGGAAAAAGTACCCAAAAGACAGCCCTTTTTGTAGAGAGGCTGGAATCCTTTTCTGGGTGATTCAAACTGCTCTCCAGTGAACCATGGCCAATTTATGATTAAAAGCAGAAATAAGAACTGAAATAAAACTGCAAAATGTCCTTTTGGTAGGGTTTTCTTTTCAGAAATCTATAATAGGTCTGATTTATGTCTTATCCATATCCAATGTGCTGGTAAGTCACTGAAATTTCCTTTAAAGAGGCAATTTATGATTAAGGATTCAAGCCCTAACTATGAGACCAGAGTAAATGTGAATAAAAAATAACTGTCAGTAGTTGGTAGCAGGCCATTTTAATACCTCGAAAGTGGAGAAGCCAGTATATCATAACAAAGGCTAACTCATTGTTTAGGCCAAGTAGGTATTCATGTACACGTTATGATTTGGAGAACCCTAGTAAGACTATCCTGACCCAAAATATCTCCCCAGAAGCCTGCTTTGCTGATTGAAATTTCCACCATGACAGTCTACCTTTTGGGTTACAGATGTTGTTACAATAGGTCTACCCTTGAGAAGTAACATACAAATTACTGTGAACAAATTAATGTCTTTGTTATTTATTTCCTATTAGAGAGCAGAGCTTTGACAGTGCTGGAGAAATACAAAGGATCTGCATCTAAAATAAAACAATGAGTAAGAGAAACATCTGAGTTTGTTCTTGGTTTCCATTTGGAAGGGGAGCCTGAGTTCTAAGGACATGGGGGTTGGACAGACTCTAAAAGGAAAGGTGGAACAGGAACACCATAAACACCGTGATATAGTGGAAAGAGAACTGGTCTAGAAGCTGAAACACCTAGTTTTCTACTGCCTTTTCTAGAAAGTATAACTTATGACCTTGGATAAATCTTTTTCTCTCCCTAGATTCAAATTTCTCCTTCTATCAAAAGGGGATAGGATTGATAGAATAAGTAATCTCTGAAGTCCTGCTCAACACTCTCCTAATGATAAAAGGTATGGGCAGGCTGCAGCTGAAAACAAACTGGCTATTTCACTATTTTTCCTAGTCCTACTCTTAACCTCTGGGCCCCAAATAACCTCTGTGGAGACACTATGGAAACAGTAAGAAGCGAAATGGATTGCCACTTCAATAAGTAACAGCATTCTCTATCAAAGAAATAATTCTTTTCCTCCCCCCTTGTTCCTTCTATTCTGTCATTGTTTTGATTGCTAAAACTAACTGGCTACCTATTAACAAATTCCATGCCAGTTTTCTCTATCTGACACAACAAATTCACGAAACATTTTTTTCTAGCTTCATTTTACCACATTTCATTTACTGATGACCCAAGACTTACCAAATCAAATTCTTCTTTTATTTCCTAGCTGGCCTTTTAAATAAATATGTGTTGTAACAAAACAATAAAAGCATGCACATGACCATAAGAGTGAGACACAAAATGGAGAGGTAAGAAACATTTAGAGACTTCTTGCCAGTATGGGATTACTTTCTATGATTAGCTTTCAAAAATATTGCACAATTAATGTTGAAATGCCATAAGTGGTGCTGTCATATTCCCTTGGAGGCCATGCCTTAGTCTAAAAAGATTTTACTGTCAAAAAATTTTAACTGATACTAAGCCCAAACTCTCCTCTTCTTTTACTTCCATACTTTCTCATTAAACATTAGGCAACATTGAAAAGGAAGTCCCCCCACCACTGTCACCTTCTTTTCAACAATTTCCACAGTTCCAAATCAAAACATCACAGTTTAATCTACTTCCTTTAGCCTGTATGCTTCCAGCTCTTTAACCTAATCTTATTCTGGCCAACTTATTCTGCTTAAATTTGCCTGGGCCTCTTCTCATAGGACAGTAAGGGATTTCTGGGTTCATCAATTGTCATTGGCAGGTGGCTAGTTCCTTTGCAAGTAGAGACTGTAGCTTGGTTTCAGCAAAGGTATTCCTCAAGTCAAACTGATAAGTACTGTATGCTAATTGCCCAAATTGCATAGGAAAGACACATACAGTGTTCTCTTAATCAGGATAGAGATCTGATGTTTTGAGTAAGACACATCTTTAAAAATGGTTCCATCCCTGATCTCTTACTCCCACTTAACACAGCAGTACCTTTGGCCTATTTGAAATCTTGACGCTATTGCTCATTTTGGTGTGGTCATATCTGCTCAACAAACTGGAAATTTGTTTTGGAAGTGTTATTTGTGCGAAGAACAAAACATTTACAAATGGCTCCTTCTAATAAATGTGAACCTCATGTGAAAAGCATTCACCAAGGGATCTGGCTGTGTTTGACACAGTGACTCTCCTGGCATATTTTGGAAATAATAAATTTGGAACAAGGGAAGTACAGAAGTTCTGAGGCACATCAAGGGCTCTATGGATCATCCAAAAAAGAAAACATACCAACTATGTTCAGGTCATTGTGATGTACATAAAGATATATAAGCATGGTTTCTGCGTTCAAGGTGCTTAAGAAAAATAAGTTATTTGTCATAAAAAGCATAGTCCAAATATGGTAAATACCATTTAAAAAGGTACAAATTGTTAATAGTGTTCAAAGAACATAGATTGATTCCAGATGTAGAAATCTGCAGTAGCTGACTCAGTAACCAAAAATTAAATATTTGTTGAATGAATGGGTAAATGAATGATTGCATGTGGAGGATATGGCAGGTACTTGAACTGAACCTTGAAGAATATATAGGATTCAGATGGAAAGAGATGGGAATGGTACATTCCAAAGAAAGGAGAAACCATGAAGCTTCCTGAAGGGTAAGTTGCGGTCATACTATGGAGAGATTAAAATGCAAGAATAAACTCTTGAGTGTGCATGTGTGTTTTTCCACAACAACCTCCTTCTCTATGACACATACTACAGTCCTGTTTATTGTCTGTAACTCTTTTGCCTGCCTGCACCTCTGTCAGAAACACATATTGCTCAGCTCTGACCTCAAAGCAGGGCAGTCATCAAAAGGAAGCTCATGCCTTTACCCTCAATTCCTGATACCTGATACATATCCCCACTACAGAGGTTCACTACGGCATACCCTGACTAGATTATGGCGCTATTATAATGACAATCTGTAGTAGTACCTACTACAGCAGGCTTGACTCCAATAATATCCAGAAAATTGACCACTCTTGCACTCCTTTTTCTCCACATATGATATCTTTCTCCACTCACTCCTTCCTACAATGTCAAATAATGAGTTTCTATCTTCATGTAAGGTTAAATGCAGTCTGTAAATATAGGGATTGTCCCAACCCCTTCACATCCTGGTTATTTCATTGAAGTTAATAGTTTGCACCCATCATTGAATCAAGCAAGGGAAGTCATACTGAATTAGAAGCGGCATTGATTTCACATGCTGTACACAAATGTACATTCAAGGGAACAAATCATTCTACAAGTCCAGAGAACTTGAAAGACTCAGTGTTTCAAGGACATGATTATTTCATTTCTAAGGTCCACAAATGAGTTTTCAGGACTGTTGAATTGCCACTGTGTTCCACAACTCTTTAAGTCATCTCTGCAAACTTACATAATATGCCAATCATACTTGATTCTGATTATATTGGAAATCTAACATTTTGTAAACTTAGCTATACTAGGTATAAAGGATGATTGCATGACGTAGGAGTGCAAGGCCAAAAGTTTACTGATTTATGTAAAGTTTCTCACAAATGTTAGGTGGCATGATTATATTATATTTTATAATCCCAAACTATAAATTCCTCAAGGACAGGACCTTAACATTTTCTGCATCTCCAGTATATAAGACATAGTAACTGCATAGAAATATGTTACTACTAATCAACGATACTGAAGAAAAGAGATAACCACTTGCAAAAATAGATGCATAATGCATGGTTTGATCATCCTCTTCCACTCCATTCCACCCTTAGATCTCCATTGAGCCTGACTTTGCCCCTCAGTTAGGAACATTGTATAAATTGGAAAAAGGGGTTTCCTCCTCAAGTAAAAGTAAATAAATAAATAAATTAGTATATTATTGTACAATCTGAATAAGCTTTCCTCCTCAAGTAAAAGTAAATAAATGAATAAATTAGTATATTATTGTGCAATCTGAATAAGCATACATGGCAGCCCTATGTGGAAGAAAACCCCGGGCTGAGTGTAATAATGCGCCTATACTCTCGCCAGTTCACATATACCCTGGATAGGTGTTAAGGCACACATTTAATAGGAAGTATCCATATTTTAACTTCCTTTCCCTGACTCCAAATAAGGTGACTGCATCAGGTTTGGAATCTTTCTGAGAGGTTAGAATCAGACACTGGGAGTGGTGAGCAAGAGAGAAGAGTAACCTCAGGGTACACATCTTAAGTTCAACAGGGACAAGGTGCAGCTTCATGCATGTCTTTGCCAGTGAGTGTGTGCATGTGTGCTCTCTCAAATGTGTAAGTGGCTGTATGTGCCAGTGTGGGTTTACATAGGATGATGCTCTCTTCTGCTCTAGAATTTGGTTGTGAGGTGGAGAATTTCCATGCCTCCTTCCTCTTCTCATATAACTTAGTATCTAGCCATAATATAAAGAGTGTCCCTTAGATGGAACATCCTTGGGCAGTGAACAACCTGAACATCCATACATAGCAGCCCTGCCCTCATTCCTGAGTTTTATCTGACCTTTATGCTATGAACTACATTAACGGAAATATGGCCATCTTTTCTTTTCTTCCTTTCTTCCCTTCTTTCTTCCTTCCTTTTTTTTTTTTTTTTTTTTTTTTTTTTTGCTGTTATTATCTTTGGATAGTGGGGTAGGGGTGATTGTGCCCTGTTCAACCTGCTTCACTAGAGCAACTACAGCTAAATTTTCCAATTCTGTACTGTTTTGTGGCACATTACAGGCCAATTTCACTGGATATTATAAAATGTCTGTTCATCAGAGGAAGATGATATTCCTCCTCATTAGTCACAGCTTACTAATATTAGCCTGGAACTTAGGCTTCAGGTTAACACATTTTTCTGAATAGCTTCCTTGTGATGATTTTTTTCATCCATCTAAATACAGTATATTCTTGGTAAGTCAACCATAAACAGCCACTTATTTATTTTAAAAAAAACAGTACTACTCTCTTATAAGATATAAATAATGCCTTTTTTAAAAGCCAATGCATTAGATTCTATTTTGCAATGTGGATGAGTTAACCCATGAGGCTGGTTTGCACTTGTTCAATGAATTTCACCTCCAAATGATGCTTTCTACAGAATAAAGCCTTCTCTCTGGGGATTCACTTTGTCAACTCACTCAAACATATAGACATTTTATAAATTTACTGGGACCTTACAGATATAAACTTCTAATGCTAGGTACTACAAAGGATGAAAAAAATGAATGAGACACTTCTTAGTCTTAGAATAGTTTGATGGTTGAGGACGTGTACTTTGAAATGACACATGACTGGGTTCTGATAGCTCATTCATCACTTTTCAGCTATGTAATCTTGAATAAAGTACATAATCTCTCTAAGACTCAGAGAAAAGAAATAGTAATACGCTGAAAAGAAATAGTAATATCTACCTTATAGAGTCTGCTAAAATAATTAAATGAGAAGGCCATTATATTAAGGTGGCTGAAAAGAAATAGTAATATCTACACTGAAAAGAAATAGTAATATCTACTTTATAGAGTCTGCTAAAATAATTAAATGAGAAGGCCATTATATTAAGGTGGCTCTAGTACTTGGTAGCCTGAATAAGCAAACCTAAACCTAAGCCATTGTCAATGTACTCAAATCCAAGAAAATGAAACTTAAGGACAATCAATTGCAAACAGCCAACTAGGCTTTCCTCAAAAAGGCAACCACTTAAGTTACAGCCAATAAAATAATGCCCTTTCTTTCCTTCTGCATCTTTTCTATAAAAACCTCTCCCCTAAAAAAAAAAAAAAAAAAAAACCTCTCCCCTAGCTCTGGTTGGCGGAGTGCTCTTAACCACTTTTAATTTGGTGTTGCCAAATTTGAAACAACTTATGCACAATTGAACTCGAAAATGTTAAGGTGCCTCAGTTTATATTTTACCAGTTCTGGTGTCAGAAGTGGGATCCAAAGGGGACCCACCCCCCCCACCCCCAACAACCCCCAGGAGCAACAAGCAACCAGGCATAGGTACACACTGAGCCCTTTGTGTTTACTGCTTTGTTGCTGTGCCTGAAGTCCTTCTCAAATATATGCGTTCCACAGCTTTTGTGTTATGAGCTCTCTGAATTTATTTGAGAATTTCTTTGTTCGGACTGGGTCTAGAGTTGGACTGGGTCTGAGTTAATTTGGTCTGGGTCCAGTGTCAGGCTTGGTCTGATTTAAACTGGACTGGGTTCAGTGTGAGGTCTCTGCTTTTTTAAAGGAGAAACCGTTTTAAAAAAGAGTTCTTCTGAGTCTAAACATTGTGGAACTCCTCTATCTGGGACTCCAGCTAACTATATGTTTAAAAATTATAGGCCCAGAATCTATGTTATCTGAGCAAGTGGGTTAACCTTACCAAAGATAGTTCTGAACTACAGTGGCCATAGTGGGAAGCTTTTAAGCTAGATAAGCTTATTTATGAGGTGCCTTAGAGAAAAAGGGGTCCCAAACTTCTCAAAATGAGATGCGTTTATGCTTGGCATGCAGAAGCTTCTAAGAAAGAATAAATCAAAATGTGCCTATTTAAAAGAGTTCAGGGACTTCCCTCGTGGTCCAGTGGTTAAGACTCCACACTCCCAATGCAGGGGGCCCGGGTTCGATCCCTGGTCAAGGAACTAGATCCTGCATGCCGCAACTAAAGATCCCACATGCCACAACGAAGACCCTGCACACAGCAACGAAGATCCCACATGCCACAACTAAGACCCGGTGCAGCCAAATAAATAAATAAATGTTAAAAAATAATAAAATAAGAGTTCAACACTGCCAGGAATATTTACTGCTTGTCCTGGTTGAAACCTAATGATAAGATATTTGAGAGAATTTTTTTCTTTAAAAAGAACTCTGTGGTCAGAAGTTGGCCAAATTGGAGACTAATATTCAGAGCCTGATAGGAACTTTTTAAAGGCTTTCTTTCCTAAGTAAAATGAAACTATGTACCTAGAGGTAACATTCTGAAGCCTCTTGGAACAATTTATTTAGACATTCCAAAGACACACAGCTCTAAATCTAGAACATAGGAATCTTGATTTTCATCTTAGTTGAAAATCTTCTCCCTGATATAAAGAAGCAAACTGAAGATACTGTATGTAGTTGAATGGGTGGGTCAGCCCCTTGATATTATTCAGGCTGCTACCCTATTCTTTCAGGAATGAAAACCAACTGTATTTGTATTACAAATCAAGTCTTAACAAGAACAAAAATTCAGCTCTAGAAGCAATTCAAGCCCACCTGTTGTTTGTACTTATCCCAAGGGAGAAAAGTACCATGCACTGGTTATTAATCCCAGGGGAGGACACTTCTGCCTACTGCATCTTGGTATCAGAGTCACAAAGAAAAACACAATACAGTCAAATACTGCTTTGCTTACATAAAAAAAGATACAGAGTAAGATCAGCTTCCATAGTAAGCATCGGTCCCCCATGGTCAGTGGGTCTCTCCTGAGAGCCAACACAGGACAGTTGGCCTATGTGCATCCCTCTTGTGCTGCAGTGGAAAAACCCTTTCCCCTTCCAGCAGAGGGAACACCTCAAAAGATTTGCTCTCTCTCCTTATAAAAGGGAGATGATAAACTAATTAGGCCTGTTTGATATGTTAAAGTACTTGAGAAGCATTGTCAAATAAAAAGTGATGCTAAACCTGCTTTAGATTATATTTGTATAAATACATGTTATTGATGTAACTGTTCTAGATATTATATGGAATTCCTAAAGATCTGATATGTCTTGGTATAATGTTATCAGTTATTATTCTAGTTATTCTTTCAAAATGTCTGTCATAGAAATAATGAGATTATCTTTTCAATTGCATTATAATGAACTGTCAGATCTTTAATCATGGCCACTTTCAAGTCTTTTGACATTTACTGACAGTTATTGTATTACTCTGATACTTTTACAAAAGTGCTTCCTCTTCAAAGCAACTCATGGAAAGGACTCTTGACAAGTACACGTTTCTGATAATTTTATGATTATAGCACTGAACTAGGTAAAAAAATGTTTAGAACTCTAACGGAAAAACTGATTGTTTCATAAAACTGCCAACACAAGATCAAGCATTAATCGGTAATTAATTTTAAAAAAGAAAAGGATTAATTACATGAGACTAAATAAATTTATGAGGACGACTATAATTTATATGACTTTGTCTGAAACATTGCTAGTCCTTTAATGTTTTGCTTTCCAGATTTAAAGAACCCATTTTTTCCTTACTTTTAAGCTATCTATAACTTACAGCAATTTGGTAAAGTGTACTTTTGTGAACAAAAAATAGAATATGTATCTTTTCCTGTCTACTTAATCCCTCCAGTATTTGGAAATTCAAAGCATTCTTATTTTTCTTGACATTGTAGGTGTTTGCATAAGTTCAATAAGAAATTGTTCTCCTTGTAACAGGACACAATTGGGCAAGTCTTTGGTTTGGTTTCTCAGCCTAACGAGGTTTTAAAAAATCTAATCTAAGATTTCTTATTATCAAATATTTTTAAGAAACTAAGGTTAACAAAGCCCCATAAATATCACCAAAGCTTTAACTGGAATATCATATATTTAAGAATGTACATAAAATCACTATTCTTGATCCACTTATATAAGTAATCAGGCCAAGTTTAATGAAACTAGCTCTTATTTACTAAAGATGTACTCAGTGGCTTATGTTTGAGTTTCTACAATACCAGAAGTGTTGATCCATGTACAGCAGGAGGTATTTGCTAATGCACAGCACTCTCCAGCACCAGGAACAGGAGAGTGCAGACATTATGAACAGTAATGGGATTTCGGTGCCAACATTCAAAACATACAAGGTAATAGGTCCTGTAAATCACATCTTTACTGAAGGCAATTTTTAAAAAAAGTAAATATTTCAAATTTTGAAATTGGACACATAAAGTACACTACTGCAGGAATCTGAATTGGAGAATTAATCAAACACTTCACGGGAAAATATTTGTGGCATATACTTGTGAACTGATAAATGTTGTCCCATTAAGGAAAAAGTTTTGTGTCATGGTATTGATCCTAAGTACCCAGTTACTACTGTATAAACTTCTTCAAGAATGAGATAAAATTCCAGAGTGAGTATCAAGGACTAAAAACTTGATGAAGAAGGCATCTATGGCATAGTCCCTGCTTATCATTCACAAAGATCCTAACTATGCATTAGTCATCTTATTACTGTGACTGACATAAATGCAAAAGGGAAATTAAAAGCCTACAGAAACAGAAAGGTGGGTGTGATTTCAGAATCTTGTAGTTTCTTATCTATGTGTGTAGCTTCTTACCTATATGTGTAGCTTCTTACAGTGTGTTGCCATGAAGTCTTGCCTAGAGAAATTGAGAAAGTGTCCAGATATTATGCCCAAACTCTTGATATTTATTAAGGTCTGAGGAAATAAAATCGTTCTTTGTATCTTTGAATTGTTTATTTTGAAAAACAAGATGGCATATTTGAAGACCATACAGTAAGATATTGTGGTCAGCAGCTGGTAATTTAAACACCTGTAAACAGAATTTGATAAACACTCTTCCTGAATTTGCTATGCCTGAGGTCCTTGGTTACTTAGGAAAGTGTGTACTTTCATACGTGAAAGTGTTGTATAAAAACTGGTAGATAGGAAGAACTTTCATGCAGCCAATATGCAGGAAATGTTACATTTAACTCCCCTCTCTTGCTTGCTACACATCTCCTAACTTGACCTAACTTCTTGCAAACTAATTAAAGGAAGAAACTTAATTATGATGCATCTTGGAATAGATTTCTTTGTGTTTATCTTATTTTGAGATTCACTCAACTTCCTGAGCACATAGTCAGGAAGAATTTATGTCTTTCTCCCTTTTTCAGCCTCTCTCTCTCCACCCCCCTCCCTCTCCTACCTCTGTTACTCCAATGATAGCAATGTGGGATATTGTTATTATTCCACAGTCCCCTGTGAGCTGTTACCTTTTTTTCAGTGTATTTTCTCTTTAATTTTCAGGTTGGGTAATTCCTATGTTCTGTCTCCTAGTTTACTGATTCTTTCCTCTGTCCTCTCCATCCTCCTCTCAAGCTCATTCACTGAGGTCTTTTTTTTTTTTTTTTTTTTCAGTTACTGTACTTTTCAATTCTAAAACTTCCATTCGGCTCTCCTTTATATCCTCTTTCCTTTACTTAAATTTGATCATTTTTATTTGCTTCAAGTGTTTGTACTTGCTCATTGAAATATTTTTATCATAGCTACTTTAAAATCTTTATCAGATCATTTTTAGCAACTCTGTTATCTCAACGTTGACATCTATTGATTCTACTTTTTCATTCAGTTTGAAATCATCTGGCCTTTGGTACAATGAGTGATTTTCTATTGAGAACTGGATATTTTCTAATTTCATTATGAGTTTTTGGATTTTTAATAAAATCTTCTGTTTTAGCTGGCTTTCTCTGCCTCCACCTGGCAGGGGAAGGGGAACACTTCATTACTGCCAGTTGGAAGTAAAAGCCTAGGTTTCCCACTTGGTCTCCTTTGGCAACTGATGTGTGTGGGGAGGGAGGGATCCTCTCTACTGTTGAGGGTGGGAGTTCTGGTTCTGCACGTAGTCTCCACTGACACCAAGTGGAGACGGCATTATTACTGTGGCAATGTTGAAAGTCCTGACCATCCACTAGGCCTCAGCTGACATCATCTCAGCAAGGAGGTAGAGGAAGATCTTGTGCTGTCAGGTAAGGGTGGAAATCCAGACTCCTCAAGTAGTCGCCACTTATATTGTAGTGGGATTTACTGGCCAGTGGAGATAAAAGACTTGGCTCCCTACATCTAGCACCTTGGCTTTCTCTGACATCATCCTCATGGACATGTTGGAGCACCTCATTACAGGCTCACAACGGTGTAAATTTAGGATCTCCACTTAGCCTTGCATGGTGTGGATGGAGCAATAGTTACTCTGCAGTGTTTGACTGGAGTAGAGAGATTATTGTCTAAAAGTGTTCCTCTTATTAAGCTGCCCCTTCACTGGTCTTTTGACTAGAGAGATAAAGATTTGTTGGGGCATTTTTTGTCTATACTTATTGGCATTCAAGTTTCACATGTTTCTCCAAGTCTGGGATATAGGAGGCCAAATGAAAACATGGGAGCTCACCACCGTGTTGTTCCTCAAGTCCTGAAGTCTCACACTGGTCAGACATCTCCCTCCACTTTTCAGAGTCTCCTTATGTTTATTTTATATATTATGTCCAAGACTTTTAGTTACAGGAGGAATAGACAAAGCACAATTACTCCATATTTGGGGAAGTACGTTTGATTTTAATAATAAGAGACTTAGGGAAAGTACTAAACCAAAATCTCTAATTTGATGTTTTTGTTTTCCATTGTTTTTTTTTCCATTGTTTTTATTTTGTTTTATTGAGATACTTTTATAACAGAAGATAGTATTTTGAAGGTTTGGTAATTTTACAGATTTCTTAATAATTTTACACATGGCCTATTATAAGTTTCAAACTCTGAATTAAATCACAATTTTAGAAGCTGGAAATGAATTACAAGAAGAAAACTGAAAAATTCCAAAATATGTGGAGATTAAATAACATGCTACTGAACAACCAATTGGTCAAAGAAGAAATCAAAAGAGAAACTAAATAGTGACAGTTTTACTTTTTTCTTTCTAATTTGGATGCCCTTTATTTCTTTTTCTTGCCTAATTGCTCCGTCTAGGAATTCCAATACTATGTTGAATAACAGTGGCAAGAGTGGACATCTTTGTCTTGTTGTTGATCTTAGGGGGATAGCTTTCAGTTTTTCACTGTTGAGTGTGATGTTAGCTGTGGGTTTGACATATATGGTCTTTATTATGTTGAGGTATTGTTCTTTCTATACCCATTTTATTTATAAATGGGTGTTGAGTCCTGTCAAATGCTTTTTCTAGATCTATTGAAATTATCATGATTTTTACCTTTAATACCACAGTGTACCATGTTGATTGTTTTGAAGATGTTGAATCATTACATCCCTGGAATAAATCTCACTTGATCATGGTTTATGATCCATTTGATGTATTGTTAAATTTGGTTTGCTAATATTGTATTGAGGATTTTTTTTATCTATGTTTATCAAAAATATTGGCCTGAAATTTTCTTTTCTGTGTTGTCCCTGTCTGGTTTTAGTATAAGAGTGATTTGCGGCTTGTTAAATGAGTTAGGATGTGTTTCCTTCCTTCAATTTTTTGAGAAGAGTTTGAGAAAAATAGGTATTAAATCTTCTTTGAATGTTTGGTAGAATTCACCTATGAAGCCATCTGGTCCTGGACGTTTGTTTTTTGGGAGGTTATTGATTACTGTTTCAATCTCTTTACTAGTGATCAGTGAACTCAGATTTTCTATTTCTTCATGAGTCAGTCTTGGAAGGTTGCATTATTCTAAATATTTGGATATTATTGTCATTATACCACAAGTCCCTGTGAGTCCTGTTAGGGCTTTTTTTTTTTTCAGTGTTTTGTTTTTCTCTCTGTTGTTCAGCTTGGGTAATTTCTGTGGTTCTGTCTTCTGGTTCACTGATTGTTTTCTTTTTCCCCTTCATTCTGCTCTCAAGCTAAAAGAAATGGATAAATTCCTAAAAATACACAACTTCTTAGACTGAATCATGAAGAAAGAGGAAATCTGAGCAGATCAATTACTAGTAGGGAGGTTTAATCAGTAATCAAAAACCTCCCCCCAAAAAATTCCAAGACCAGACAGCTTCACTGGTGAATTCTACCAAACATTTAAGGAAGAATTAATACCTATTTTTCTCAAACTCTTGCAAACCATAGAAGAGGAGGGAACACTTCCAAACTCATTTTATGAGGCCAGAATTACCCTGATACCAAAATCAGACAAGAGATCCACAAGAAAAGAAAATTACAGGCCAACATCCCTAATGAACATAATGCAAAAATCTCAACAAAATATTACCAAAACCGAATTTAAGAGTACATTAAAAGGAGCATACACCATGATTAAGTGGGAATGATTCCAGGCACACAAAGATGGTTCAACATCTGCAAATCCATCAATGTGATACAAAATTGATAATGATACACGTTAACAAAATGAAAGGTAAAACTCAAATGATCATCTCAATAGATACATAAAAAAAACATTTGACAAAACAATATCCATTTATGCTAAAAACTGAAGAAAGTAAGTGTCGAGGGAACACAGCTCAAAGTTATGAAGACCATATATGAAAAGCCCAGAACTAATATCATACGCAACAGTGAAAAGCTAAAAGCATTTCCTAAGATAAGGAACAAAACAAGGATTTCCACTCTTGTTAATTCTATTCAACATAATATTGAAAGTCCTACCAAGAGTAATTAGTCAATAAAAAGAAATAAAAGGAATCCAAATTGAAAAGGAAGAAGTAAAATTGTCACTATTTGCAGAAGACATGATATTATATGTAGGAAACCCTAAAGACTCTACTCAAAAAAGCTGTTAGAACTAATAAATGAATTCAGTAAAGTTGCAGGATACAAAATAAATATACAGAAATCTGTTATATTTTTATACACTAAAAATGAACTATCAGAAAGAAAAATTAAAAATCAATCCTGTTTACAATTGCATCAAAAATACCTAGGAACAAATTTAAACAAGGAAGTTAAAGACCTGTACATTGAAGACAATAAAATATTGATTGAAAAAAAACTGAAGAAGACATAAGTGGAAAGATATTCTGTGAACATGGATTGAGAGTAATTGTTAAAATGTCCATATTTCACAAATCTACAATTCAATCTACAGATCAGTCTACAGATTCAGTACAATCCTTACCAAAATTCCAATGGCATTTTTCACAGAAACAGAATAATACTAAAATTTGTGTAGAACCACAAAAGACTCTGAATATCCAAAGCAATCTTGAGAAAGAAGAGCAAAGCTGGAGGCATCACACTCCCTGGTTTCAAACTATAGTTATCAAAACAGTATGGTATTAGTATAAAAACAGAAACATAGATCAATGGAACTGAATAGAGAGCCCAGAAATAAATGCACACATATATGACCAATTAATTTATGACAAAAAAGCCAAGAATATAACAATGGGAAAATGACAATTGCTCCAATAAATGGCATTGGGAAACCTGGACAGCCACATGCAAAAAAAATGAAACGGGATCACTATCTTACACCATACACACAATAAAAACTCAAAATGGATTAAAGACTTAAATGTATGACCTGAAAGCATAAAACTCCTACAAGAAAACATAGGCATTAGCTCCTTGACCTCCGTCTTGATGATGATTTTGTGAACTTGACACCAAAAGCAAACACAACAAAAGCAAAAATAAACAAGTGAGAATACATCAAACTAAAAGGCTTCTGCACAGCAAAGGAAACCATCAACAAAATGAAAAGGCAATCTGCAGAATGGGAGAATATATTTGCAAATCATACATCTGATAAAGAGTTAAATTCCAAAATATATAAAGAACTCATACAACTCAATAGAAACACAAAAAAACAACATGATTTTTTAAATGGGCAGAGGATCTGAATAGATTATTTTTCCAAAGAAGACATGCAGACAGCCAACTGGCACATGAAAGATGTTCAACATCACTAATCATCAGGGAAGTGAAAATCAAAACCACAATGAGATATCATATCACACCTGTTAAAATGGCTTTCATCAAAAGACAAGAGATAACAAATGCTGGCAAATGGAATTCTTGTACACTGTTGGTAGGAATGTAAATTAGTGCAGCCACTATGGAAACAGGATGGAGGATCCTCAGAAAATTAAAAATAGAGCTACCATATGATCCTTTAATTCTACTTCTGTGTATTTATCTGAAAAATAATGAAAACAGTAACTGTAAAAGATATATGCAACCCCATGTTCATTTCAGCATTATTTATAATAGCCAGGATAGTGAAACAACCTAAATGTTCATCCATGGATGAATGGATAAAGAAAATGTGATATATATATCTAAATAAAACGGTATCTTTTTTAGCCATAAAAAATGTAATCTTGCCATTTGACACAACATGGACAGACCTTGAGGGCATTATGCTAAGTGAAATAAGTCAGAGAAAAACCAATGCCTTGTGATCTCAATTATATGCGGAATTAAAAAAAAGAAAGCTCATAGATACAAAGAACAGATTGGTGGTAGCCAGAGGCTGGGGCTGGGTGAAATGGGTGAAGGGGGTCAAAACATACAGACTTCCAGTTATAAAATAATTAAGTCATGGGGATGTAAGATACAGCATGTTGACTATAGTTAATAATACTGTATTGCAGGGGTCCCCAACCCCTGGGCCTCAGACCGGTACCCGTCTGCGGCCTGTTAGGAACTGGGCTGCACAGCAGGAGGTGAGCGGCAGGTGAGCAAGCGAAGCTTCATCTGCTGCTCCCCATCGCTTTCATTACCACCTGAACCATTCCCCACTCCCACCATCCATGGAAAAATTGTCTTCCATGGAACCGGTCCCTGGTGCCAAAAAGGTTGGGGAGCGCTGCTGTATTGCATATTTGAAAGTTGCTAAGAGAGTAGATCTTAAAAGTTCTCATCATAAGAAAAGAAGAATTCTGTAACTATGTGTAGTGTTGGATGTTAACTAGAATTAGTATGCTGATCGTTTCATAATATATACAAATATCAAAACATTATGTTGTTCCTGAGACTAATTTAATGTTGTATGTCATTATAACTCAATGTAAGTAATTAAATAAATACATAAATAGATGGCAACTTTGACAATTTAATCTCAAGTGCAGTTTAATTGCTTCAAAAATTATGTAAATAGAATATTATAAGCTGCAGAGAAAATAAAATGTGTTTTCACAAGATATATTTTGTAGTGAACTAAACTAAGCCTACTTTTTTTTCTTTTTAGTTCGATACATTCTTTAATAAAGATATGGTTAAGATACGTGTTATGGAGGAAGGAGGCATTGGTTCATATTTTGAGTGTTCAAGGAAAAGCTAAGCCTACTTTTGAGGGACCTCTTTTTGATGCCTTTGCGACAAATGTATGTGATAAGTATGTTAAAAATGCAAAGTGTCTGAGTTTCTTTACTTTTCCCCATTAATCTTTTCTATATATATCACATATCTTTTCATTCAACTGTTATTCATATTCAGGAAAAGTTTTATGTCTATTCTTGATTACAAGCAACAGTCCTAACCCTCAAAATGTTGTTTAACTTTCCTTGTCTTTTATAATGAACATATGGCTTTGCTTAGGATAAGCTGGAGTTTCATGTTAAATATAACTTGAATGTGTATGGGACATGTCTAGTATTTGCCAAAGTAACTAATTTCTGCTGCCCACAGTCATTTGTATTTCCATGTATAGATTTTCCAGCTGCTGGTTTCTACCTTTTAGTGATGATTCCATTTTTGCCAACGATGAAATTATCCCTGATTTAAGTAGACATTCTGTCCATTGATGTAGTAATGGGATGAGAAGTTAACTCTGTCACCTCATAGATTATTCCATCACAGTTACAGTGTTACAAATGACATACCAGCAGCCCTTGGGTCATGAACCCCCAGCCCCTAGATGTACTACTAGAACTATAAGCAGGTTAATTCTGCCATGTAACCCTTTTGGATATTTGCTGGGAATTACCATGTCAAGGAAAGTACACACACACACACACACACACACACACACACATACACAGTTACTTTACTAGGGAGATTTATGGTTAGCAGTACCCCAGTTTCCATCTGAGTCCCTAATTCCCTCATTCCAATGAGCTCATGTCTTCAATGAAATCTAAAGTAATTGCTCCTCATGAAAATATCAGAAACATCTGATCATAATGTGATTCATATAAGAATCATTAAAACTTTTCACAAAGAAAGGGGCTCTGATAGAGTAGTCTTATAATCAGCCTCAAGACCAGTTTATTGGGGTAAAAGATTCCACTCACCATCTACATTACTGCCTTTCTAAAAAATCCCTCCCCAGAATTAATTAGAAGACTGGTATCATTTCTAATAAAACAATGATGTAATACATAAATCTGATTCAATTGCCTAGGCCAATTAATAATTCATGACAGAAATAGGACAACTACTCTCATGTTTTAAGCACAAATATTGTTAATAGGCTGACCCAAGGACTCCCAATGAAAAAGGCAGAAAGGTCCCAATGGTGTTCTACCATCCTGGAGATTAGTGAACAATAACAATGTTAGATAAGTCAAGTGAACAGAGGAGCATATGAAGAGGGGAAAATTTAGCTGGTAAAAAGTTGTTGGAATTCAGGACAAAGAAAAGCATGAAAATAGGTGAGGGGCTTGAAATTTCTGAAGAGAAAAAGGATAGAAGAAATAGGAATGCAACTGGTATTGGGTAGTGGGAGAAGAGAACAGGATATAGGAGTATTTACAGTTCCTTCTAAGGGACTTCTGAGCTACAACGTTACTCCCCTTTATCCTTACTTTCCTCTAGTGCCTCATAAACAGGTGAAAATGGAAGGTTGTAACATGATAAAAATAATTGCTATCACTAATATAATGCATACTATTTGTCACGGACTGTAAGTATTTTTTATATTTTTTCACACTTTATCCTCAGAACAGCCCTATGAGGTATGGATTATTATTATCTCTATTTTACAGATGAATAAACCCAGATATAGAGAAGCTAAATAATTTGTCCGAAGTCACATAGTAAGTAAATGGTGGAACCAAGATTCCAACATAGGCAGTCTTACTGCAGAGTTTCTCCTCCATGCTCATCTCTCCTACACTTGCTGAAAGGGACACATTGAGAAAGGCCAAAGACTAACAAGTTGGGACTAAAAATCAGAAAGAAGGTTGAACGCAAATAGAAAGAGTAGAGAACTTATCTGTTGGAAACAGTCTTTTGTGTACGCAGATTAAGCATACTGCCAATGCCCATGGGGGGAAAAAACCTTCTCAAAGAAATTGTATCATTAGTAAGTCATTCTTCTGGCTTAAAACTTGAACCTTTGAGAAACTGTAAATCCATCTTAAAAGAGATAACCCAGCAAGATTTTCCAGTTAGTACATCTCAGTGCACATCCACATATTAGTTTCTTTACAAAAAATCCATCTTGATAGTGGAACAAGAGAATGAGAAGAGTAAGAGATCACTGTGGACCTGAAAGTGAAGGCTGAACTAAGGACCTACCCTGGAAAAAATGAAGAGATAGAATCCGGTGCATTACAGTTCAGCTGTGAACATCAATCTTTGTGAAAGCAGAAAGTTTTGGCAAAGAATAAAATAATATGAAGCTAATGAGGTATGTTGACAGAGATTCAGACATATGCTAGGTCAATTGTCTTTATAGCAAGAGGTACAAAGTCTCACCTACAGCTGCCCCAAAACCCAAGAGGAAGGGAAATAAAACCATAGTTATAAAAAGAGAGGGAAGTAATGGCAATATGTGTAACCAGATTGCAAGCATTATAGGGGAATGTTTTCTGCATTAATTTATTCTTTATCTTTTTCCTAGCCAAAGAAAATATAGGTATAAATGTGGAAAAATGGGAAAAAATCCAGGCTAACTGTGTAGTCATTTGCGTGTTCCCCAAAATCCAGGCTTACAGTTTTGCTGAAAGGATACCTTAGCCTCATTTGTATCGACATCCTCAGTTTAACACATGAATAGTCACTACAGCCGGAAGACATTAGTGTTGTCCAAGTCAACAATTTTCCATAAGCCACAGAGAAAAGAATTTTCAGTTTGTTGTGACACATGAAAATTAGAGTCTTAAATACTGCTTAGAATTAAAGTGACTTAAAATAAGAGGAAATGAGAAAGAAAAAAAATGTTGAAGTGTTATAACAAGGGCAATCACTGCTGGACCACATTGAAAATAGAACCAAGCAGAAAACCGCATCAGATCCATAGGTAACTTGCTGTAAATGGATGTTAAAAAAGGATAATGGGTTTTGAATTAGCCTAAAAGTTTGGTTTTGTTTGGATAGTATATATGTCATTGGATCTTTCACTTCATTGCTGCCTTCTCTACTGCTCAGATGCTCACATACATCACCAGTGCAATTACTCTATCCAGGACAAGCCCTCTGCTAGATTGAAGAAGTCAGGGAAGTTTTATATCAACCTCTCAAGTTTACCTTTATGGGTTCCTTTTCATTGTCCCCCATTTTCACTTCCCTTAACCAACCAGGGCTGAGACTTGTTCCTGTGAAGCACTCCATGTTAAAAGTGGTTTTTTTTTTTCATTCAGCAGTTAGTCATCAGTGCCTTCAAGGAGAAAAAGCCAGTGCCAGGTGCTGAACACAGTGAAATAATCCAGACCTGAATTCTACCTTAAGGAGCTTATAGTCAATGATAATCACATTTCCTTGCATTTGTCTCTAAAATCTGGTATTCTGGTATGATTTCAATGCTTCACTTGAATCCGTGTAGAAAAGGGAACCCTAAAAAGTCAAATTTACATGTTCTATTCTTTGCACATCTCATTAAAGATGAAAAGGCAGAGAGGTAAAATTAAACATTTTCATTTTATAATTTTCAGGCTCTGTTCAAAAGTTTACTAAGGTATAATTACTGAAAGAATGTGGAATGATCGTTAATTTTATTCTGCAGACCAGAAGAATCACTTCAGAGAAGCACAGCTCTGATCACAGCAGGTTGGGGAATTTTAAACACCTCCCCCTTTCAATAGGAAATGGTAAGATAGAACTTAAAATTTATTTGTTCATGAAATCATTCAGCAAGAAGTTATTGAGCACAGACTGTGTGTCAAGTGTGGAATTAAACCGAGTTTCAAACAAGGACGCAAAGCAAGTTCCATACTTGGGTCTTTTGCCAATGTCTCACTATACCTTTATTGAGGGAACAACAAAACACTTCTCTTGTCTGAGCACATATCTTTGTACCCCACCTATTACATTTTCCCTGTTCTTCCTTAAAGTATAGTGATTGATGAATATTTCACTTACAGGGGACTGAAAGATTAAACAAGTCAGCTGTATTGGTATCAAAGACCTAGTAATAATAACAGAGGCAGCTCACATTTATTGTGCATTTGACATGTTCCAGGCACTGTAATAAGTGTTTTATGTGCATTTATCTCATTTAATCCTACAAAAACTCTATGAAGATTGCTCTGTTGTTATCCCATTTGTCAGATGAAGAAACCAAGTCGCAGAACAGATAAGTAAGTGGCTGAACCAGGATTTGAACCTAGACTATCGGGCTCCAGAGCCTGCACTTGAAATTGTTACACTACACTGTGCTTCAAAATAGAAAAATAAATTATACCGGAGTTTAAAAGAATAGGGTAAAAATCATCCACTACCTTCCCTCTCTTATCTCCAAATCAGCTGGAGGATTCAACTGAAATGATAACTCTTGCATTCCCTCAGTCTCTTCAAGAGCCATCACTTCCTTTTCTGATTTCTTATTACCCCATATATTAACCTTTCTTAAGGCATGTTTCATTTTCAACCTAGAATACAGGGCTCCATGGAAACAGGGGCCAAGAGCTTATATATATGATTTATTTATTTTCTACCTCAGCCACAGCCTGTACTAGCACAGTGCCTTGCATGCTATATGTTAAGTGAATGAACAGGATGAAATGGGGTAACAGATAAATTGCTCAATGACTGTTATCTTTTTCTAGATTATATGCCTCTTGGTATCACTCACAATGCCATACACAAAGTAGAAACATAATATTTCTTGAAACTGTTGAAAAGTCTCTAAATTTCTATATACGAATGAACACTGCTCAGAGTAGAAAAGCATATTTGGTATTCTGTAAAACTTCTATGAAGGCCACTTCCATTCAGAGTTAACATTACACAGGGGTAAGAAGCCCAAAGCAATAAAATCTGGAAGTAGACTCCTCATCCTGACACACTTCCTTTCTCCCAATCTGATAAAATTCCTAAAATAACAATGATAATATCAACAAATATAATTCTAGCAGATACCGCAAGTTTGGTATCTTTTATTTTCCAAGCACTTAACATTCATCATCTTGTTTAATACTTATTACAACACTATGAGGTAAGTATTTTTATTTCAAATTCACAGATAAAGAAACTAAGGCCCAGAGGGCGTAAGTGACTTACTTAAGGTCATACAGCTAGAGACTGGCAGAGCTGGGATTCAAACCAAGTTCTCTTAGATTCTTAAGACTGTGCTCTTTCTACTACATCCACTATGTCTCCTGACAGACTCATGAGGCTCTTATTTCTGTTCCCCAAGCTTCTAATCAAATACAGTTTCTGTAGACAGAGCACCAAATTTTGTCAATTTTTCCAATTTGGAGATAGCATGGTTGTACTCAAGAGCACAAATGCTGAAATCAGACACACCTGGGTTTGAATACCAGCTTCACCACTAATAAGCTATATATCCTTGGATAAGTTACTTACTTTCTCAGAGGCTCAGTTTCCTTATATACTAAAGGGGAGCAAAACTAGTACCTCACAGGGCTAGTGTGAGGGAAAAACATGAGACAATGCATATATAGTGCCTCAGATATAATAAATCTGAGCAAAGCGCACTTATATTTGCTACCTGAAAATATCATTGCTTATTTGTCATAATTATACCAGGTGTTGATAACCTGTCACCATTTTTCTGATAGGAAGAAGATGAAAGATTTGTGCAACTGTCAATTCCTACAAGCCAGTGCAATGGAAAATATAATCAATTCTGCTGAATGGGAAAATGGAGACACAGTTGAGGTAAGTCTTCACCAGAAGGCAGGGAGAACAGAGGCCACTATTAAATCAGCCCCCATGTTATGGCTGGTAAAATAAGTCATGGATTGCCAGTCCTTAACTCCACACTCCAGACTATACTCAGCTCCAATATACAAAAGAGGGTTTGCTTTTCTGAATTGAGACAGACTTCACCACAAACAAATTAAGTTTTCTCTCCACTAAAGAGAAAAGAAAATCCTGGGAATAAGAGGCCTATTCTCTTGGGATTCAATAATGTGTGGTGAATTTCCAGTTGCTTTAAAAAACTAAAGAGGATGGAAAAAGCACAAATTGAAGCATGGTGCAAAAGAGTCTCTGTTCACCAATCTTAACCTATCTGTAGCACAGGTGCACACAAGAAATTTTGGATCACTCTTTATAATCACCCCCTACTATCTTTAGTCCCAAGTCAAGAGATATATTTATTTATTAGAGATTCGGTATTTATATTTTTTTAGTGTTAGCAATTATTATTACTTAGCCCCCAATCTGTAGGGTTTCCCATCACTTCCAATTTCCCATGAATGCCAGAGTCCATTCCAGTGTCCACATTTCTGCTTGTACAGTTCAGGTGACAGAGAACTCACCAGCTCCCGAGGTAGTTCAGTGCACAAAACCTGTTAGAAGACTTACCCTGACATGGAGTCCAAAACTTACTTGACTTTCTTTCTACCTATTGTACCCAGGCCACCTAGAACTAACTGGTTAGCTCTTCCCAGCAAGGTACTAAAAAGGTTATTTTTTAAATTTGTATTGGAGTGTAGTTGATTTAAATGTTGTGTTAGTATCCAGTGTACAGCAAAGTGAGTCAGTTATACATATACATATATCCACCCTTTTTAGGTTTATTCCTAGGTATTTTATTCTTTTTGTTGCAATGGTAAATGGGAGTGTTTCCATAATTTCTCTTTCAGATTTTTCATCATTAGTGTATAGGAATGCAAGAGATTTCCGTGCATTCATTTTGTATCCTGCAACTTTACCATATTCATTAATTAGCTCTAGCAGTTTTCTGGTGGCAGTTTTAGGATTCTCTATGTATAGTATCATGTCATCTGCAAACAGTGACAGTTTTACTTCTTCTTTTCCAATTTGTATTCCTTTTATTTCTTTTTCTTCTCTGATTGCCGTGGCTAGGACTTCCAGAACTATGTTGAATAATAGTGGTGAGAGTGGACATCCTTGTCTCGTTCCTGATCTTAGAGGAAATGCTTTCAGTTTTTCACCATTGAGAATGATGTTTGCTGTGGGTTTGTCATATATGGCCTTTATTAGGTTGAGGTAGGTTCCCTCTATGCCCACTTTCTGGAGAGTTTTTATCCTAAATGGGTGTTGAATTTTGTCAAAAGCTTTTTCTGCATCTATTGAGATGATCATATGGTTTTTCTTCTTCAATTTGTTAATATGGTGTATCACATTGATTGATTTGTGTATATTGAAGAATCCTTGCATCCCTGGGATAAATCCCACTTGATCGTGGTGTATGATCCTTTTAACGTGTTGTTGGATTCTGTTTGCTAGTATTTTGTTGAGGATTTTTGCATCTATGTTCATCAGTGATATTGGTCTGTAATTTTCTTTCTTTGTAGTGTCTTTGTCTGGTTTTGGTATCAGGGTGATGGTGGCCTCATAGAATGAGTTTGGGAGTGTTCCTTCCTCTGCAATTTTTTGGAAGAGTTTGAGAAGGATAGGTGTTAGCTCTTCTCTAAATGTTTGATAGAATTCACCTGTGAAGCTATCTGGTCCTGGACTTTTATTTTTCGGAAGATTTTTAATCACAGTTTCAATTTCATTACTTGTGATTGGTGTGTTCATATTTTCTGTTTCTTCCTGGTTCAGTCTTGGAAGGTTATACCTTTCTAAAAATTCGTCCATTTCTTCCAGGTTGTCCATTTTATTGGCATAAAGTTGCTTGTAGTAGTCTCTTAGGATGCTTTGTATTTCTGCGGTGTCTGTTGTAACTTCTCCTTTTTCATTTCTGATTTTATCGATTTCAGTCCTCTCCCTCTTTTTCTTGATGAGTCTGGCTAATGGCTTATCAATTTTGTTTATCTTCTCAAAGAACCAACTTTTAGTTTTATTGATCTTTGCTATTGTTTTCTTTGTTTCTATTTCATTTATTTCTGCTCTGATCTTTATGTTTTCTTTCCTTCTGCTAACTTTGGGTTTTGTTTGTTCTTCTTTCTCTAGTTCCTTTAGGTGTAAGTTTAGATTGTTTACTTGAGATTTTTCTTGTTTCTTTAGGTAGGCTTGTATAGCTATAAACTTCCCTCTTAGAACTGCTTTTGTTCCATCCCATAGGTTTTGGGTCGTCGTGTTTTCATTGTCATTTGTCTCTAGGTATTTTTTGATTTCCTCTTTGATTTCTTCAGTGATCTCTTGGTTATTTAGTAACGTATTGTTTAGCCTCCATGTGTTTGTCTTTTTTATGTTTTTTTCCCTGTAATTCATTTCTAATCTCATAGCATTGTGGTCAGAAAAGATGCTTGATATGATTTCAATTTTCTTAAATTTACTGAGGCTTGACTTGTGACCCAAGATGTGATCTATCCTGGAGAATGTTCCATGCGCACTTGAGAAGAACGTGTAATCTGCTGTTTTTGGATGGAATGTCCTATATATATCAATTAAATCTATCTGGTCTATTGTGTCATTTAAAGCTTCTGTTTCCTTATTTATTTTCATTTTGGATGATCTGTCCATTGGTGTAAGTGAGGTGTTAAAGTCCCCCACTATTATTGTGTTACTGTCGATTTCCTCTTTTATAGCTGTTAGCAGTTGCCTTATGTATTGAGGTGCTCCTATGTTGGGTGCATATATATTTATAATTGTTATATCTTCTTCTTGGATTGATCCCTTGATCATTATGTAGTGTCCTTCCTTGTCTCTTGTAACATTTTTTATTTTAAAGTCTATTTTATCTGATATGAGTATAGCTACTCCAGCTTTCTTTTGATTTCCATTTGCATGGAATGTCTTTTTCCATCCCCTCACTTTCAGTCTGTATGTGTGCCTAAGTCTAAAGTGGGTCTCTTGTAGACAGCATATATATGGGTCTTGTTTTTGTATCCATTCAGCCAGTCTATGTCTTTTGGTTGGGGCATTTAATCCATTCACGTTTAAGGTAATTATCGATATGTATGTTCCTATGACCATTTTCTTAATTGTTTTGGGTTTGTTTTCGTAGGTCCTTTTCTTCTCTTGTGTTTCCCACTTAGAGAAGTTCCTTTAGCATTTGTTGTAGAGCTGGTTTGGTGGTGCTGAATCCTCTTAGCTTTTGCTTGTCTGTAAAGCTTTTGATTTCTCCATCAAATCTAAATGAGATCCTTGCCGGGTAGAGTAATCTTGGTTGTAGGTTCTTCCCTTTCATCACTTTAAGTATATCCTGCCACTCCCTTCTGGCTTGCAGAGTTTCTGCTGAGAAATCAGCTGTTAACCTTATGGGAGTTCCCTTGCATGTTATTTGTCGTTTTTCCCTTTCTGCTTTCAATAATTTTTCTTTGTCTTTAATTTTTGCCACTTTGATTACTATGTGTCTCGGCGTGTTTCTCCTTGGGTTTATCCTGTATGGGACTCTCTGCGCTTCCTGGACTTGGGTGGCTATTTCCTTTCCCATGTTAGGGAAGTTTTCGACTCTAATCTCTTCAAATATTTTCTCTGGTCCTTTCTCTCTCTCTTCTCCTTCTGGGACCCCTATAATGCGAATGTTGTTGCGTTTAATGTTGTCCCAGAGGTCTCTTAGGCTGTCTTCATTTCTTTTCATTCTTTTTTCTTTAGTCTGTTCCGCAGCAGTGAATTCCACCATTCTGTCTTCCAGGTCACTTATCCGTTCTTCTGCCTCAGTTATTCTGCTATTGATTCCTTCTAGTGTAGTTTTCATTTCAGTTATTGTATTGGTCATCTCTGTTTGTTTGTTCTTTAATTCTTCTAGGTCTTTGTTAATCATTTCTTGCATCTTCTCAATCTTTGCCTCCATTCTTATTCCGAGGTCCTGGATCATCTTCACTATCATTATTCTGAATTCTTTCTCTGGAAGGTTGCCTATCTCCACTTCATTTAGTTGTTTTTCTGGGGTTTTTTCTTGTTCCTTCATCTGGTACATAGCCCTCTGCCTTTTCATCTTGTCTATCTTTCTGTAACTGTGGTTTTTGGTCCACAGGCTGCAGGATTGTAGTTTTTCTTGCTTCTGCTGTCTGCCCTCTGGTGGTTGAAGCTATCTAAGAGGCTTGATGGGAGGCTCTGGTGGTGGGTAGAGCTGACTGTTGCTGTGGAGGTCAGAGCTCAGTAAAACTTTAATCCACTTGACTGTTGATGGGTGGGGCTGGGTTCCCTCCCTGTTGGTTGTTTTGCCTGAGGCAACCCAACACTGGAGCCTACCTGGGCTCTTTGGTGGGGTTAATGGCAGACTCTGGGAGGGCTCACGCCAAGGAGCACTTCCCAGAACCTCTGCTGCCAGTGTCCTTGTCCCCACGGTGAAACAGAGCCACCCCCCCCTCTGCAGGAGACCCCCCAACACCAGCAGGTAGGTCTGGTTCAGTCTCCCCCAGGGTCACTGCTCCTTCCCCTGGGTCCCGATGTGCACACTACTTTGTGTGTGCCCTCCAGGAGTGGGGTCTCTGTTTCTCCCAGTCCTGTTGAAGTCCTGCAATCAATTCCCACTAGGCTTCAAAGTCTGATTCTCTAGGAATTCCTCCTCCCGTTGCCGGACCCCCAGGTTGGGAAGCCTGACGTGGGGCTCAGAACCTTCACTCCAGTGGGTGGACTTCTGTGGTATAAGTGTTCGCCAGTCTGTGAGTCACCCACCCAGCAGTTATGGGATTTGATTTTACTCTGATTGCGCCCCTCCTACCGTCTCACTGTGGCTTCTCCTCTGTCCTTGGATGTGGGGTATCCTCCTTGGTGAATTCCAGGGTCTTCCTGTCAATGATTGTCCAGCAGCCAGTTGTGATTCTGGTGCTCTCGCAAGAGGGAGTGAGAGCACGTCCTTCTACTCCGCCATCTTGGTTAATCCTCCCTGGGTTCCCTATAATTCTAATGTTCATGCATTTAGTGTTGTCCCAGAAGTCTTTGAGACTGTCCTCAATTCTTTTCATTCTTTTTTCTTTATTCTGCTCTGTGGTGGTTATTTCCACTATTTCATCTTCCAGGTCACCTATCTGTTCTTCTGCCTCAGTATTCTGCTCTTGATTCCTTCTAGGGAATTTTTTTATTTCATTTATTGTGTTGTTCATCATTGTTTGTTTGCTCTTTAGTTCTTCTAAGTCCTTGTTAAACGTTTCTTGTATTTTCTCCATTCTATTTCCAAGATTTTGGATCATCTTTACTATCATTACTCTGAAATATTTTTCAGGTAGACTGCCTATTTCCTCTTCATTTGTTTGGTCTGGTGGGTTTTTTGCCTTGCTCCTTCTTTTGCTGTGTGTTTCTGTGTGTTTACACTTTGCTTAACTTACTGTGTTTGGGGTCTACTTTTCGCAGGTGCAAGTTCATAGTTCCCGTTGTTTTTGGTGTCTGCACCCAGTGGCTAAGGTTGGTTCAGTGGGTTGTGTAGGCTTCCTGGTGGATGGGACTGGTGCCTGTGTTCTGGTGAATGAGCCTGGATCTTGCCTTTCTGGTGGGCGGGACCACATCCGGTGTTGTGTTTTGGGGTGTCTGTGATCTTATTATGATTTTAGGCAGCCTCTCTGCTAGTGAGTGGGGTTGTGTTCCTGTCTTGCTAGTTGTTTGGCATAGGGTGTCCAGCCTTGTAGCCTGCTGGTCGTTGGGCGGAGCTGGGTTTTAGCATTGAGATGGAGATCTCTGGGAGATCTTTCAATTTTGATATTATGTGGAGCCAGGAATTCTCTGGTGGACCAATATCATGAACTCAGCTCTCCCACCTCACAGACACAGCCCTGACACCCGGCTGGAGCACCAAGACCCTGTCAGCCACACAGCTCAGAAGAAAAGTGAGAAAAAAAGAAAGAAAGGAAAATAAAATAAAGTTTTTAAAATAAAAAAAATTAAAAATAAAAAAATAAAAAGTAATAAAAAGAAAGAAAGAAAGAAAGAAGACAACAACCATCCCGAAAACAAATCCACCAGTGATAACAAGCGCTAACAACTATACTAAAAAAATTTTTTAAATTCGGACAGACAGAACACTAGGACAAATGGTAAAACAATGCTATATAGCATTTTATGGGAATGCTATAAAAGGCTAAACAAATCTACGAATGATAATAAACTCTAAAACTAAACTAAGATAAACATAAAAGCAGAAACAAATTAGTTGCAGATAGCAAACCCCAAGTCTGCATTTGCTTCCCAAGTCCACTGCCTCAATTTTGGGATGATTCATTGTTTATTCAGGTATTCCAGAGATTCAGGGTACATCAAGTTGATCGTGGAGATTTAAGCCACTGCTCCTGAGGCTTCTGGGAGAAATTTCCCTTTCTCTTCTTTGTTTGCACAGCTCCTGGGTTTCACCTTTGGATTTGGCCCAGCCTCTGCATGTAGGTCGCCTGAGGGAGTCTGTTCTTCACTCAGACAGTACAGGGTTAAAGTAGCAGCTGATTAGGGGGCTCTGGCTCACTTTGAGTTGGGGGGAAGCAAGGGTACGGAATGCGGGGTGAGCCTGCGGTGGCAGAGGCCATCATGACATTGCAACAGCGCTGTTTGTTCTCCTGGGGAAGTTGTGCCTGGATCATGGACGCTGGCAGTTGAGGACTGCACATGCTCCCAGGAAGGGAGGTGTGGATAGTGACCTGTGCTTGCACACAGGCTTCTTGGTGGCTGCAGCAGCAGCCTTAGCATCTCATGCCCATCTCTGGTGTCTGCACTGATAGCCGCTGCTAATGCCCATCTCTGGAGCTCATTTAGGCGGTGCTCTGAATCCCCTTTCTTCACACACCCTGAAACAATGATCTCTTGCATCTTAGGCAGTTCCAGACGTTTTCCCAGACTCCCTCCCAGCTAGCTGTGGTGCACTAGCCCCCTTCAGCCTGTTTCGTGCAGCCAACCCCAGTCCTCTCCCTAGGATATGACCTCCGAAGCCAGAGCTTCAGCTCCCAGCCCCAACCCACGCCGGTGGGTGAGCAGACAAGCCTCTCAGGCTAGTGAGTGCTGGTCAGCACCGATCCTATGTGTAGGAAATCTCTCCGCTTTGCCCTCTGCACCCCTGTTGCTGTGTTCTCCTCTGTGGTTCCAAAGCTTCCCACCCGCCACCCCCCATCTCCACCAGTGAAGGGACTTCCTAGTGTGTGGAAACTTTTCCTCGTTCACAGCTCCCTCCCAGAGGTGCAGGTCCTGTCCCTATTCTTTTGTCTCTTTCTTTTTTCTTCTGCCCTGCCCAGGTACGTGGGTAGTTTCTTGCCTTTTGGGAAGTCTGAGGTCTTCTGCCAGTGTTCAGTAGGTGTTCTGTAGGATTTGTTCCACATGTAGATGTATTTGTGATGTATCTGTGAGGAAGAAGGTGATCTCCACATCTTACTCCTCCACCATCTTGAAGGTCTCCAGTTTTTATGCTTAATTAGGTCCCATTTGTTTATTTTTATTTATTTTCATTACTCTCAGAGGTGAATCAAAAAAGATCTTCTGTGATTTTTGTCATAGAGTGTTCTGCCTATGTTTTTATCTAAGAGTTTATAGTATCTGGTGTTCCATTTAGGTCTTAATCCATTTTGAGTTTATTTTTGTGTATGGTGTTAATGTTCCTATTTCATTCTTTTACATGTAGCTGTCCAGTTTTCCCAGCACCACTTACTGAAGAGACTGTCTTTTCTCCATTGTATATTGTTGCTTCCTTTGTCATAGATTAGGTGACCATAGGTGCATGGGATTAAATCTGGACTTTCTATCCTGTTCCACTGATCTATATTTCTCTTTTTGTGCCAGTACCATACTATTATGATTACTGTAGCTTTGTAGTATATTATGAAGTCAGGGAGCCTGATTCCTCTAGCTCCATTTTCCTTTCTCAAGATTGCTTTGAAGAAAGAAAAATGGAGCTGGAGGAATCAGGCTCCCTGACTTCAGACTATACTACAAAGCTACAATAATCAAGACAGTATGGTACTGGCACAAAAACAGGAATATAGATCAATGGAACAGGATAGAAGGCCCAGAGATAAACCCACGTACATATGGTGACCTTATCTTTCATAAAGGAGGCAAGAATATACAGTGGAGAAAAGACAGCCTCTTCAATAAGGGGTGCTGGGAAAATTGGACAGCTACATGTAAAAGAATGAAATTAGAACACTCCCTAACACCATACACAAAAATAAACTCAAAATGGATTAAAGACCTAAATGTAAGGTCAGACACTATTAAACTCTTAGAGGAAAACATAGGCAGAACACTCTATGACATAAATCACAGCAAGATCCTTTTTGACCCACCTCCTAGAGAAATGGAAATAAAAACACTAATAAACAAATGGGACCTAATGAAACTTAAAAGCTTTTGCACAGCAAAGGAAACCATAAACAAGACGAAAAGACAACCCTCAGAATGCGAGAAAATATTTGCAAATGAAGCAACTGACAAAGGATTAATCTCCAAAATTTACAAGCAGCTCACAAAGCTCAATATCAAAAAAACAAACAACCCAATCCAAAAATGGGCAGAAGACCTAAATAGACATTTCTCCAAAGAAGATATACAGATTGCCAACAAACACATGAAAGGATGCTCAACATCACTAATCATTAGAGAAACGCAAATCAAAACTACAATGAGGTGTCACCTCACACCAGTCAGAATGGTCATCATCAAAAAATCTACAAACAGGGCTTCCCTGGTGGCGCAGTGGTTGAGAGTCTGCCTGCTAATGCAGGGGACACGGGTTCGAGCCCTGGTCTGGGAGGATCCCACGTGCCGCGGAGCAGCTGGGCCCGTGAGCCACAACTACTGAGCCTGCGCGTCTGGAGCCTGTGCCCCGCAACGGGAGGGGCCGCGATAGTGAAAGGCCCGCGCAGCGCGATGAAGAGCGGTCCCCGCACCGCGATGAAGAGTGGCCCCCACTTGCCGTAACTAGAGAAAGCCCTCGCACGAACCGAAGACCCAACACAGCCAAAAAAATAAATAAATAAATAAATAAAGTAGATTAAAAAAAAAATGGAAAAAAAATTTAAAAAAAATAAAAAAAAATCTACAAACAATAAATGCTGAAGAGGGCGTGGAGAAAAGGGAAATCTCTTGCACTGTTGGTGGGAATGTAAACTGATACAGCCACTGTGGAGAACAGTATGGAGGTTCCTTAAAAAACTAAAAATAGAACTACGATACGACCCAGCAATCCCACTACTGGGCATATACCCTGAGAAAACCATAATTCAAAAAGATTCATGTACCACAATGTTCATTGCAGCTCTGTTTACAATAGCCAGGACATGGAAGCAACCTAAGTGTCCATCATTGGATGAATGGATATAGATGTGGCACATATATACAATGGAATATTACTCAGCCAAAAAAAGAAATGAAATTGAGTTATTTGTAGTGAGGTGGATGGATCTAGAGTCTGTCATACAGAGTGAAGTAAGTCAGAAAGTGAAAAACAAGTACCATATGCTAACACATATATATGGAATCTAAGAAAAAAAAATGTTCATGAAGAACCTAGGGGCAAGACGGGAATAAAGATGCAGACCTACTAGAGAATGGACTTGAGGATATGGGGAGGGGGAAGGGTAAGCTGGGACAAAGTGAGAGAGTGGCATGGACATATATACACTACCAAATGTAAACTAGATAGCTAGTGGGAAGCAGCCACATAGCACAGGGAGATCAGCTCGGTGCTTTGTGACCCCCTAGAGGGGTGGAATAGGGAGGGTGGGAGGGAGGGAGACAAGAGGGAAGAGATATCGGGATATATGTATATGTATAACTGATTCACTTTGCTATAAAGCAGAACCTAACACACCACTGTAAAGCAATTATACTCCAATAAAGATGTTAAAGAAAAAAAAAGATTGCTTTGGCTATTCGGGGTCTTTTGTGTTTCCTTACAAATTGTAAAATATTTTGTTCTAATTCTGTGAAATGCTATTGGTAATTTGATAGGGATTGCATTGACTTTGTAGATTGCTTTGGGTAGTATAGTCATTTTGACAATATTGATTCTTCCAATCCAAGAACATGGTATATCTCTACATCTGTTAGTGTCAACTTTGATTTCTTTCATCAGTGTCTTATAGTTTTCTGAGTTCAGGTCTTTTGCCTCCTTAGGTAGGTTTATTCCTCGGTATTTTTTTCTTTTTGATGCAATGGTAAATGGTTTTGTTTCCTTAATAGTTATTCAATATTTTTATAGATTACGCTCCATTTAAAGTTATTACCACAATAATATTTCCCTGTGCTGTAAAATATATCCTTGTTGCTTATCTATTTTATGCATAGTAGTTTGTATCTCTTAATCCCTTTCCCCTATTGTGTCCTTCCCCCTTTCCTTCTCCCCACAGATGACCACTAGTTTGTTTTCTACATCAGTGATTCTGTTTCTGTTTTATTATATTCATTCCTTTGTCTTTGTTTTTAGAGTCCACAAAAGGTAATAACATACGGTATTTTTCTTTCTCTTTCTAACATTTTACTATGCATAATATCCTCTTGGTTCATCCACATTGTTGCAAATGGCAGAGATATCCTTAATATCTCTTTAATATAGGATTGCCTGACCAGAGTTCCAGGTAGGAATTGTAAAATCTATTTATATGGTCTAAATCCAAAGTTGACCAAATAGGACAATTTTGGTTTCAGAGAACTGCTTGCCCTAAGAAACTGCAACTTCAACCAAGTCATTTCCCCATTTGGGGCACTGGACTGGACTGTAAACATTGAGGGGTTGGATTATATACCCTCCAGAGGCTCTTTGAGCTCCAAAAGTTTTCATTCTAAGGTAATGGATAGTTGTGTTCTATGAAGTGTCTCTACAAGCTATTTAAGACATGTGGTGGAGTTTAAGAAAGTAACAACTGGCCATCATCCTTTACAATGTCCCTTTGTGCTTTGTACTGGTAAATCATGTCTTCATGGCTAACTCTACTGACATGGAGAGAGGTCACAAGGCCCCAGATTTCAGCACTTCCAAAGCAATCCTTAATTTTGCCCAGTCACTAAAACTCATGGATGAATGAGAACAATTCAAGTAATCATTTGTTTGTGATGTGTACTTTGTCAAATATACTAATTAAAAGTGAAATGATGCCACAGTCAATGAGATTTAGTTTTAACAAGGCACGTAGACTATTATTAGAATGGAAATTAGAGGTTGTATTCCCAAATCACCTTCATCCAAATACTTGGGCAGAAATGGTAAAATTATTGCCAAAATATCAGCTTACTTATTTGAAACCTTATAGTGGAATTTGCAAAAATTAAGGAAATTTTGACACCAATAAAATTAAAGTCATTATGGTGTAAAGGAAGCAAAGCAAATAACATGAAGCAGGGAGAAATAATAAATACATTCTATGAGAGAAACAGGATAAAAATGATCTTGACAGACAGGAACACTGAGTAAAATCTAACATGAGAGAATGTAATGAGGATAAATTTAAAATCCTACACATGTGTACAAAGAGCCAACTCTACAAGAGTAAGATCAAGGAAGGCTTGGCTTAGTAGCAATATTTATCTTAATAGCTGTAAGATCAATATGATTCAACAGGATCTGCCAAAAAATGAGTGGGATCTTAGTGTGCATTGAGAATAGTTTGCGTAACTGGAACTCTGTGTTCAATTCTGGAAACCACAGTTTGATATATACATACACAAAGGGTGAAGAAACTTGAAAGCTCAATGTGATCTGGCCCTGCCTAGTTTTCCAATGTTATCTTTTGCTATGTATCCACAAAGACCCTTCATTTGATCATGCTAACCTACTAACAAATGCCTCAAATATTCCTTGTTTACCCATACTTATAAGCCACCATAATTTTGTTTCTCAGCTGAAGCACATTACCTTTTGTAAACATTTTCTAATATTCCACCTCAGGTTGTGGTTTGTTCCTGTTAACACTCTATGCTTACCTCCATCACAGCACTTATTGCAAAGCTACTGACTTTTTTTCTTTGTCTTCATACCTAGAGTTCTTTGAGGGTAGGGTTTGCTTATTCATCTTCATATCCTCAGCTTCCTGCAAAGTGCCTGACACATAGCAAGTGCTGAACAAACTACTTTAAAAAATAAAAGTTATACATGACTATAGAAAGGAAATTCAGCTGCTATGCTGGAGGAATAAGAGAGGTTGGGACACAGTAGTTGCTTTCAAATATTTCAAGGTCTGTCATGAGATAAGGAACTGAACTTATTTCCTTCAGCCTCAGAGAGCAAAACAGGAACTAGTATGTAGAAGTTATGAAGAAGTATGGAGCTTTCACTTCCAGATAAGTATTTTCTAACAAAAACAGAATGTTTTATTATAATATATCCATCAAAAGGAGTTATCAAGCAGAGATTGGACTTTCCAAGGGCATGGGAGAGTGTGTTCAAACATAAAATAAAGAGTTAAGAGCTTATGTCTTCTACATACAGATGGCCAAGAGGCACATGAAAAGATGCTCAACATCACTAATTATTAGAGAAATGCAAATCAAAACTACAATTAGGTATCACCTCACACTGGTCAGAGTGGTCATCATCAAAAAATCTACAAACGATAAATGCTGGAGAGGGTGTGGAGAAAAGGGAACCCTCCTACACTGTTGGGAATGTAAATTGGTACAACCATTATGAGGAACAGCATGGAGTTTCCTTAAAAAACTAAAACTAGAGCTACCATTGATCCAGCAATCCCATTCCTGGACATATATCCAGAGGAAACCACAATGCGAAAAGATAAATGCACCCCAATGTTCATTGCAGCACTATTTACAATAGCCATGACATGGAGGCAACTTAAATGTTCATCGACAGAGGAATGGATAAAGAAGACGTGGTACATACATACAGTGGAATATTACTCAGCCATAAAAAATAACAAAATAATGCCATTTGCAGAAACATAGATGAACCTAGAGATTGTCATACTGAGTGAAGTAAATCAGACAGAGAAAGAGAAATATCATATGATATTGCTTACATGTGGAATCTAAAAATATGGTACAGATGAATGTATTTACAAAACAGAAATAGAGTCACAGATGTAAAAAAAAAACTTATGGTTACCAGGGGAAAGGCATGGGGGAGGGATAAATTGGGAGATTGGGATTGACATATACATACTATTATATATAAAATAGGTAACTAATAAGAACTTACTGTATAGCACAGGGAACTCTACTCAATACTCTGTAATGACCTATATGGGGAAAGAATCTAAAAAAGAGTGGATATATGTATATGTATAACTGATTCGCTTTGCTGTACACCTGAAACTAACACAACATTGTAAATCAACTCTACTACAAAAGAAATTTAAAATAAAATAAAATAGCTATTTGTTTTTTAAAGAAAAGAGCTTGTTTTCTAGCCTCTATAACTCTAAATTCTTAGAACTCTATAGTAAGGATCAAATCAATTGGGTTCTAGTCCTGGGTCTTCAGCTTACTAGCTGGGTAATCTTGTTAAGATATTAAACCTCTCTGTGCCACAGATTCCTTATCTATGATATGACAGAATGAGACTAGAATGTTGCTTCCAACCAAAAAATTTATGGATAAATAAATAATATGTTTATATAGAATTTATACTTTATAAAACATATTCCCATTTCCTCTCGTTTGATCCTTGCCACATCCCTGAGCATTCATGGAAAGGCGCTGCTACTCCATTTGACAAATCAGAAAACTGTGGCCCAGAAAAATTAGGTGATTTGCTAAAGATTTAATGTTCCTTACACCACACCATGTTGAATTTAAAACGAGACTTCATGGCCAGTTTAATCGTCTACTTTTTGAAATCCAGATATCCATGCTAACGTCCATTGAAGGAAACCAAATCCAACATGCATGTTTTCATTTACCATTAGCAAAAATAATTATGAAATCCCTGGACAAATTTTGGCATATCTTTATGAGTATAAACTTCTGAATCTAGTTGAAACATCCCACACAAACCACATAGCCCAAAGAAGGGGAAGTAGTTATACACAATGAGGGGCTAAAACGCTGTGAATGCTCAAGTAATGTTTGATGAATGAGCGAATGGATAGATGAATTGATTGATGGATGATAGATAGATGGATGGATAGGTTGGGGGATGGGTGCATGAACTGATGGATCAATGGATAAAATTTGTGGCAGAATCAGGACTGGAGCCTGAGTGTCCTGGCACTCACTTCACTGTACTTCCACTGGATAATTTTACCTCTCTAAGCAAAAAAAAAAAAAAAAAGGAAAAAATATTTATGCATATTTTTAAAAACAATTGATTGTGGCAATGTGATCTAGCAGAAAAAACTATTAGCTTTAAAGCCATACAAACCTGGGTTTGAGTCTCAACTCTACCAGCTAATAGCTGTGTGACCTTGGGAAAGTTAGTTGTCTTTGCCAGTTTCTTTTTCACCTGAAAAATGGGGATAATGTGGTCAAAATGAAGTTAAATAAAATATCTGTGTAAAAAATCTAGCAAGTGCATCACACCCAGTAGATGTTCAGTAAATATTTGTCCCTGTGACTTTTAAATTTTTACTTACATTCTACAGAAATGCTGACATTATCTCTTCTGAAGATCATGGAACTTCTTTACCATATGTGGCTCTAATCCAATGTTTCCCAAAGTGTGGTCCCTCAGACCAGCAGCATCAGCATCACCTGGGAACTTGTTAGATATGCAAATTCTCAGGCCTCACCCCAAACCTACAGAGTCAGAAACTGTGGGAGTGGGGCCTAGAAACTTCTGTTTTAATAAACCCTCTAGGTGATACTGATACATTTTAAAGTTTGAGAACCACTAATCAATACCATTGGTACCTCTAGATTCATTGTTTAATGTTCTAGAACCAATTAAAGGCATGAAGACCTTTTATTGCGTTTTTTTTCCTAAGGTATCCTCTGAAATAGGACATCATATCCACATGTCATGTTATGTCAATCCATGATCCAGGAGGTTACATTAAGTGACACTGGAATTCCAGTGACAGCTTATAAATAAAACATAATAAACTTCTCCTCGTCAGTACATTGTGAGGATGTCCTTTGTTTGTAATGACCCCTCTAAACCATCTCAACAACTTTGTGAGAAAGGCACTGTACATCTTTGTTAAAAACCAAAACCTTTGTATTTCTTGACATCTTACTTTAAATTATGAATTACTCTTTATAGCAGTGATTCAAGACTAGTCAGTACCCATACTGGTAATTCAGTGAACAGTACTTTGTTATTTTGTTTTATTGTCTTGGTTTAGAAATAGCAGAATTGAGCATGGACACATGCAGTCTAGATCATTTGATTCAGATGGACATGCTTGAAGAATGCCTAATAAGTTGACCCATACCGTCCTAACCAGGGAACTCTGAATTATAGACATAATGCCTAAGAGGAAACAAACATTTCCTGGAAGTGGAACTGTCTTTTCAAATTTAAACCTTTATAATAATGATAATGCCCTTCTCCTTTCTGCCAATTTTTGACCCAGGAGTTCGAGGACCAGGGGTAGAGTGACCATTGTAAGAAAGATAGAAGAATGGCTACTGAAAGGCTTTGAAGGATCAGCATAAAGTCCTTAGGCCAAATAAAGTTTAACCACCCAGACTATAGGCATGAGAGACTCTCAACTACACTGAAGTTTAAAACAATTCCAACTGTACCCTGAATATTAATATTTCAACTGGGATAGTAAGCCAAAAATGGCTGCCATAGACCAAGTCATCTGGGCCCTGAAGCTAAAACAATTGGAGTTTCATCTCAGCTGTGAGAAGAAAACTCATTTTGCTTTTTAATGCTGTCTCCATTATGTTTCTACCATGCTCAAATCCAAGCTCTTCAAGGGCAAAAGGTAAGATCCAACAAACCTCTCAAGAAGTTATTAACCATGTATATAGTAGATGGCTGAAAACTGAAGAAAATTATAAAATCGGCACACAGAAGAGGGGTAGAGGGAAAGGTAATGAAGAGACACAAACTCCTTCACCTGGTCTCATCACCAGTTCTCTCACCCTTCTGTCCCACAAGTAAGGATGATACTGGGTAGGGGTGATCCAATTCCTGGCACTTATAATAAACTTTTGGATTTCTGGATAAATATAAATAAAAGCTATAGTCTGTGAGTCAAAACTACAGAAGTCATGTCAGAAGGTAGACTATTTAGTTAGATATGTATAATACTGGTGATTTGTAGACAGTTTTAGATGGTACATAGACAACCTTTTTGTTTTTAACATTATCTACCACATCTAGCCCATGATGCCAAAAAATCTAATGTTTAAGATAATGATAAAATAGATATTTAAATTTAAAATAGTTAATGTAAATAAAAATAGTAAGCAATTAATAATAAAAGTGATGAGAATATAGCAGATGTTCAGAAAGTGGTATGAAAATGACCAAAATTTAAGCTTAAGGAAAACTGACTTTCAGTAAAATTCAAGCCTTGGGAGAACAGGGTATATATTTATAACCTGAAGTCATTGAATCTTTACAGTCAAGTAATGAAATATTCATTTTGTTTAGTCTGTACTTAATGAATCAGAGTTTTTGAGTTGGCAGGACCCTACTAATCAAATTGGCACATGACTTAGAAGGGAAAGATTTTAATTAAGGAAGCAAACACTGGGGCTTGATTTGAAAGAGAGAGGAAAGGAGAGAGAGGGGAAGGGGAAAGGAGAGAGAGAGGAAGAGAGAAAGAGAGAAAAAGAGAGAGAGGGAGGGAGAATGTACTTGAATTTTTATCATTTTCTAAAAGCTCTTGCTTTTGGTAAGTTCAAGTGTTTAATGTGGTGAAGTTCTCTTTTCAGTGCCCTAGGTTTTAGGTTAGGACTAGATGTCTAATTACTTTGTGCCTCAAATACAAAAATATTTTATCTTTGCCTGTCTCAGAAAGAGAAATATCCAGAGTGAACTTATACAATGTGGTTTTATTCACTCAAAAAAGAGAATGTAGTGTTACCTGGAACAATAGAAGTTTGGCGGGCAGGGACCCTGAGCATAGAAGGTCTTCCTCCAGATTTCCTGAAGACCACATTCTCTTGGATATGTGTTTTACTGGAGAGAGGAAAAAAAGAAAAGAAAAAAATGTCTTTTATCATAGTTTTTTTTTTTTGAAAAAAAAAACGAAGTTCCAAATAGTACCAGAGGTACTGTTACACATTTGAGTCTGTGTCTTGACATAATAAGACAATAGAACAAAGGGCCTTTGCATTTCTCCTACTCATCTTGCTAAAGCATTAATTTAGAAGTCTAACTATAAGGATTTACAGCTATTTCCCCATTGATTTTCCTGCCAAAAATGAAGAGAACACACACACTCACACACACACACACACACACACACACACACACTTTCTTTCATCTATCTATTGATGCATATAGATAGATAGATAGATAGATAGATGATAGATAGATAGATAGATAGATAGATAGATAGATAGATAGATATAGGGATAGATATAAATATATAGATATAAATATATCTGAAAAATTCATAACAATTATAAGGATATTTTGAAACTCTTGAGTGCTTTTAAATTTTTTAATTTCCCAAACATTTTTACATTAGTCATTTCAAATAGATACTTTTTGATCATTCAAAAGGGGGTAGGAAACATGAAGACCTGGTATTGCTTTACTAAGCAAATTAACCTCACTTGACTTTTAAATATGGTTCATATACTAGCAGATTAGCAGAATGGTATAGACCTAATATATCTGGATTTTAGCAAATCATTTTACAAAGTCTCTCATGATATCCTTGTGGACAAAATGATGAAATGTGGGATGAATCATAGGACAGTTAAACGTGGAGCATTTTAAACATATGTACCCATGAACTGCTGATGAATGTTTCTATGGAGCAAGGAGAGGCTAGCTGTACCACATTGAGCACTTCCCAGACCATAATATTGGAGCAGAAATAAATGGTCACAGAAGAGTGCCAGGATGATGAGGGGTAGTCAAAAGCATATTATATGAGAAACAGTTAAAGGAATTGTGGCTATTTCACCTGGAGAAGATTTACGGAGAATATCAGTGCAGTCTTCACAAATTTGAAGGGCTATTATATTGAAAATTAGAACTTAATCAGTGTGGCTGCAAAAGGCAGGATAAAGAATAAGGGGTGAAAATTTCAGTGAGATAGATTTGAACTCAACAAAAGGAAGAATTTTCTGGCAGTAAAACAGAAAAATGAGCTGTCTGGAAAGATGATGAGTTCCTTGTCCTGTAGGGACTTGAGACTGGACTGGATGAGTATCAAAGATGAAGAGGATGTTATGGAGTGAGAGACTGGGTTAGGTGGCCTTCAAAGCTTCCCTAATTCTCAGAGTATATGAGTCATTAACTTATTCATTCACTCATTCCACAAATATTTCTTGAGTTCCTACTAAATGCCAGACATGATTCTAGGCACTAGAGAAACAGTAGAGAATAAGACAAATTTCCTGTCCTAATGAGGTCATCTTCTATTAGAAGAAATAGGCAATAAGTGAGAAAACAACTAAATAATTAAGATAATGTCAGATAATGAAAATGTCAGAAAGAAAATTACATCTTTGCATCATTTGCTCCTTACAATCACTGGAACTGAGATCTTTTGATTTAGAGATGAGTACTCTGCCCACTAAACTTATTTATCCAAAGAGTTAAGGCCTGGGATTTGTCAGACCAGATTGGGAGAGAGAAACTAACATTGGTGATTCCCTCTAAAGTATATTACAGGATTCTCATAAAAGGTGGAATTAACAGTATGAGATTCATAGTCAGTGAAAAATTATGTTTCTTGACTCCAGAAGAACATGGCTTTAGAAATCATAATGTAAATAATGAGGGCAATGTATGTTAGTTCATGCCCTTCAATCACTGTTATAAATGATCATTTCACCGACATTGTGTGGAACAGAGAACAAAACAGGTGAGGCCCACTTGAGCATGCAAATGAATGATGCTATCAGGTCAATCATAGGCAAAAATCATTAAATAAGCAGCTTTGGGGCTGCTTTTTGGTGCAGAGATAATAAAGGATCTCTTTACCAGTCCCTTCAAGTCACACCACCAACTCTATGTGGCAAGCGTCTACATTTTTAATAAATCTGCCTCAGAAACCATGCTCCAGGTCAGCAAAGGTCCATACTGAAGACAGAGGTAGCAAAATTGCAACCTACAGAATTGAATGTAATATAGTCAGATATATGTCTACTTGTGACAACCACCCTCCCACCCTGATACTCAGACAAGATAGAGGCATTTTAGATGTAAAAAGGCAAACGAATGAAAGGACTTTCTCAGGGAAGCAAATTAGACCAAAAGTAAACTCTAAGATGAATTGAAAACAGCCACCCCCTCTGGCCCAGTCAGAGAAATGCAAAGCAGATCCTAAGTCCCGCTGGTCACCCCTACTCCCCTGGGTGGTGAGTCAAAGTGAAACATCACCTGATGCAGAAAACAAAGCCAAATTTAGTCTAGCCTAGAGAGGCATTGCCAAAAAAGGAAGAGGTAAAACAAATAGCCAGATGAATTTTCAAAAAGACAAACAACCAAAACAAATAAACAAATACAAAAGATCATTTAAAAGATTAGTAGCAAATTTCCCAATTCTGATTGAGACAGAGGAATGGGGAGCCACATGGGGTGCATTGTCCTGCCTGCCAAACCCTTTAGTACTCATGTAGGTCACCCTGAGGTCAGGCCACTTACAAGTGATGATTTCTGGGGAGGGAAAAGAGTAGGCAAGACTCATGTCTTCAGGCTGTGGAAATTGTTTTCAACTCCTAATTCCTTAGCACTTAGGTAGAGTAACAACTGATCACTGTTGACTCCATATTGGTATAGCACAGAAAGCTGACCTTAGTAGAAGCATTCGAATGAAGCTTTGGAGATGACTCTCCACAGGGCTGGTTTTGTGTAATCTGCAAAATGCAACCATGTTTCCTCTCCTCTCCCAGCTTCTGAGGCCTTTTACTCCTTCTAGTGGCTCCTTCCCCTCAATCCATTGCCCTCCCACTGAAGTGTCAGTGACTTCAAAGAATCCCCCACCCAAGGGCCTGTCTTCTAGGACTTAGTATAAAAAGCTGTAATAGTTTCCTGGGGTTGCCATAACATAAATAAATGGAAAAATTCATTTTTTGAAAGTTCTAGAGACCAGAAGTCCAAAATCCAAGTGTCAACAGGGCCATGCCCCCTCTGAAGGCTCTAGGGAGAAATCCTTCCTTACCTCTTCTAGTTTCTGGTGGCTCCTGACACTTTTTGCTTTGTCAATGCTTCGCTCCAATCTCTTCCTCCGTCTTCACATTGCCTTCTTCCCTGTGTGTCTCTGTATCTTCACATGGTCTTCTTATGAGGACAGCAGTCACTGGATTAAGGGTTCCCCCCTTAATCCACTTAAACATTGTGCTGAGGGCAGTCCCTGCCACCAGTTTTTTGGAACCTAGAGTTAGTTAAGTATTTTGGCCATCAGTTCATACCATACTAGTCTTCAAATAATCTAGCTAACTTGATGATATTTGTCCTGTCCTTCTTGAGCACCTTTGGAAAAGCATTAGAATTAATCTTTCTTTAAAACCAACATTCTTTCAATAGTCAGTTCCCTACTACTACTCCCCATACATACACATCTCCCCACCAACCACAAGCATATTTCTAAGCAAGCCAGAAAATAAATCTTTGCTCCGAATGTTTTTTGGGGGTTTGAGTTCCTTCTCCTGTCCTCATCCCAACCGAACACCAACAAATTAACTCATTCAGAACTAGATTTAAAAGTGCCAGACAGAGAAAGGAACAGAAGTCCCCATATCTGGCTCCTTCGTAAAGTTTTCAGTACTTGTTAAACTATACATTGCAAAGCTCCACCTCTAGAAATTCTGGAACTGTTGGCCTTGCTGTGTCCTGGGAATTGCTTTTAAGGAAAAATCTCAGATTATTCTGATGCCAGCTTTTGAGGACTAGCGTTTGAGAACCACTGAACACCACTGTTTCATAAGTATCTTGCTTAAAATGCAATATACAGTTCATATACTGTACAATGCACAAATCTTCAGTGACTTTTTACATATTCATACACCCATGTGACCACTATCCAGCTCAATATATGGAATGTTGCTATCACCCATACTCAGAAAGTTCCCTTGTGCTTCTTCCCAGTCAATACCCCCTCATCCCTAGAGGTAACTACTATTCAGACTTATAGAACTATTGATTAAATTTCCCTGCTTTTGAACTTCAAAAAATGGTACCATTTACTCTTTTGTTCTTGGCTTCTTTCACTCAAGATGTTTTTGAGATCCATCCATGTTCTCATGTATATCAGTATGTTTTTTAACTTCACGTAGAATCACTGAATGTTGAAGCTTGAAGGGACTTTAACGATCAGGATTAAAGCTCTGGCTCAAATGTCTATAAGGAACCAGGCAGAGAAAGTTTAAGAGTAAAGCAAGTAGATGTAATGGAGTAGGGAGTGGTAGGAACTGCAGAAAACTAGAGTGTGTTCTCCAGCTAAGGAAGCAGCCAATATTTACTCAACTCCTGTTGGTTGTTGCTATATGGGAATATGGGCCTAGCATAGAACTATTTTTCAAGGTAACTTGGAAAACTGGACTGTTGTGTAGGATCTCCTGATTTTTAATCAACTTTAAAATAAGTACAGATCAATCAAAACATATCTGCAGGCCACCTCTAGACCAGAGATGGTTAGTTTGCAATCTCTGACTAGTCTAACCTCCTTACTTTCAGATAAGGAAAAAAGGCTCAGAAAGGAAGATACTCATCCACGGACACACAGAAAGTTGGGGACAGAGCTGAAGCAGCCTAGAATAATAGTTTAAATTGCTTAGAGCACAGAGTATGAAGACAAATGGCTTGAGATGTAATCCCATCTCCACCATTTACCAGCTCTGTGGCCCTTTAGCACATTATTTAGCCTTTATGAGCCTCAGTCTTTAAACCTGTGAAATAGAAGGGGGAAATGCCTTTCTTGTAGGGTTGTTGTGGTTGTTGTTATACTAACTTAATTGAATGAGTTAATATAAAGTTAATATAAGCAAAAAGTATAGTATAGTATAGTGCCTAGTGCATAGTAAATGCTAGAGAAGTGTTTGCTATTGTTGTTGCTGTTGTTGTGGTTGCTGCAGCTATTATTTCCATGGAAAATGTATGGGAACAGTAATATTATCTGTCATGTCTGGGAAGTTAGTTTCTTCAGGACAAATTATGATACCAGGACATTTATAAATTTTCAAGCTTGATGAAACACAGCATTGAAAGGGGTCATTAATGCCAAATGCGCAATTAATCAAAATATTTTCAAGCGATTTTTACCCCAAGAATGAAAGATATAGCTGCCTATAGAAGAAAACTGATGTTAAAATTGGCGTGCCTAATGTGTGAAAAATAGTCTTTCCAATTTTTTTAAAAGTTGGACTTTGTTAACCAAAGAAGTAGGGTTTTTATCAAACTTTAAGATAATACATACAAGCAGTTTGTCAGAAATGTGTCTCTTTTACCTGTTACTATAAAAGCTGTGGGGGATTTAAAAAGTGTAATCCAAATACCAGTTTCTATTTTATAGTGCTTTGGAGTTTTTGAAAGCTTCTTTCACAAATATTAGAAACCTAGATTGTTAGAACTAGAAGGAATTTAGGAAATCATCCAACACTCTCATTTTCTAGATGAGGAGAGATTGCTACCTACCCAAGATCATGTGGCAGGACAAGAATCTGGCTCCTCTGACTAACCAGAGAAAACTAAGACAAGATATAATTAGATTCCAAATGAGAACTGCAATCAGTGTTGGCTGCATTTGCAACAGGAAGTGTGGGCTAGGGAAATCAGATAAGGCTCTTAGGAGGAGGCAGCTTCTGAACTGGGCCTAGAAAGAAGGGTTAATTTTTTAAACTTGGAAAGTCAGTCAGAGGGCATAGACCTGTAAACAAAGTCTGGCTGAGTGTGCCAGGTGAGTGGCACAACGTAGAGACTAACATGGTTTAGTAGGGCATGAGTAAGGGAAAAGGGAAGCACTGCTGGAGAGGTGGGATAGAACTGCATCTTAGAGGGCTTTGAATGCCAAATCAAGAAACTTGGACATGAGGCCACAGCCAGGTGGTAAGCCTCCTTTATATTTCTTCATTAAAAAAAATGTGTGCTCTCATGTTGTGTTCTTACCACACACACACACACACACACAAGACACAAAGCAGCTCTGGGAGATGTTGGATATGTCTATTACCTTGATTATGGTAATGGTATCACAGGTGTTTGCTTATGTCCAAACTTATCAAATAGTACACAAAACATATGTGCAATTTTAGATATCAACTATACCTCAATAAAGCTGTTTTTTAAAAAAAGAAGAAAGAAGAAATGTATGCTCATATTTCAAAAATAACTCAAATGCTACAGAAAAATGTAAAATGAAAACTAAAAGTCCTCTCCACTCCCCCTACCCAGAGTCACTTATGATTAACGGTTTCTTATGAAACTTGCCAGAAATGTTCCCCCATGGAGTTATTTTTAAATAACAATCTTTATTTTTCACACTGTGCTATCTACTGCAGTCACCCTGATGTAGCACAGTGACTAGATTGCACCATATCTGGCTTACACAAATGTTGAAAGCAAAAAGTGCCTCAGAAGTACAACCCTGCTTGCTTAAAGGCAGCTGAAAAAAGAAATCACGAAGCTCTCTCTAAAAATCAAGAAAACCAAAATGCCTTTTCAGCTCTTGACAAATAATTCATCAGTGTAATCTTTCCCATTTGCACATGCTGTTGGGCCATGCTCTGCTGGCACGCATAAAGAAAATACAAATGTCCCAGGAATCTGATGTGACTCCTTGCTAATGATATTTTCTGCTTCTGTCTTTTAGCCAAGAAATAATCAGAGAATAAGAGGGGAGCTATTTTTCTGTCAGGGATATATACAAATAACTCAGTTTTAGATAATCCAGCTGTGCTAGAAAAATCAAATACGGCAGTGACAAGAACAAAATCATGGCATAAATGGAATGGAAGAAAATGAGGAAATGGAATTTGGTTATGTAAATATGCTCCAAGAAGAAATAATTGAAATGAGATATCTAAACCAAGAGGTCCATGCTGGGGTTAACATGAGACAGTCTTGCTTGTTTAATACCTGACTTGGAAGAGGAGGGGAATTGAACCATTCTGAACATGGAGGACATCACAGGCAGAATTACGGGGTATTAAGAAAACACACATTAAAAAGTTCTTGGAAATGTTGAGATAAAATCATAGTCAAGCTCTGTCAGGTATTCTTGGGTAGGGTGGGGAGATAGCTAATGGGTGTCAGTAGTTCAGTAAATTAAGAAAATATATAGGGCAGTTAAAAATTCAAGACCACACATTTCTTGACCAAGTATATATACAACATTTGCTTTTTACTGTCATCTCTGTTGCATGGCAACTTTCTCTTTAAGTAGCTATATATCACATTATAGTCTGTGAACTTACATACTTCCTTCACATACCCCAGGCTTCATCCAAACTGAACTGCTGCTTGTCCATTCATAGGCTATAACTGCTAACCTCTGTGCCTTTATTTTCACTATTTCCTCCATTGGGAATGTCCATTTCTTCATCCACTTTAATTTCACCCCCATAGTGGGATGATCAAATCTTACCCCTTTTTCAAAGCCTAACTCAAAAGCTCAGCTAAAAAATCACCTCTTCTACTAAGTCTTCCCAGATTCTACCCCTCACTCCTCTCCACCCACCCCACCCAGTCACAATCTCTCTCTTTTCCACCTTCATTACACATTACCCGTATCTCTTACAGGACATTTAACACTAGGAGATTTCTACACTATTAATACTAATGTACATATTTTGCCTGCATACTGGCCTGTAAATTATTTGAGAAAAAACTTCAAGTGGATTCATCTTTGTATTCCTCAACCAGAATACATACTTCAAACACATACACACACACAACTGCAGCACAGTGCCTTTAACCATCTGAATGGTCAATACATATTTGTGGAACAGTTGTGTTAATTATGGTGGGTTTATATACAAAAATTTGTGAGGAATTTTGTTTGAATGCACTAGGTGAGCTGATATAGAAAATCGGTGGCAATCCCTTTTACTATCAATATGATTTTTATCATCAGCTACAACTCAACAAATGCCTATTGTTAAGTATTAACATTATTTCTAATCGTCACAGCAACTCAGTAGTGACCTATTATTATCCCCTACTTTCAGATGAGGAGAATGAGTCTCAGAGAATTTAAGTAATTTGGCCAAGATCACACAGCTAGTAAAGAGAAGAGCTGGGAACTGAACCTTAACCTGCCTTACTTCAAAACTTGCACTCTTTCCATTAGCACATTTTTTCAAAGCACTTTCACAACTATTATCTCATTTGAACTTCACAGTAAAAATACTGGGTTGTCAGGGTTGATATTCTCCGTCCTCAGTACACCATTCACAGTTGCTTCTCCCATCACTACACTCGGACATTCCTCTCTAGTCCTACTGAGAGTCTACCACCACCCCTTTAACAGTCTGCAACCCTGTAAAAACCATACCACCACCATTGCCTGAATATGACCTTTAGAGGTGCTTAGGTAAGTCTAATCGTTAAAAGATAGTCTCCTATCATGTGATTTTTAAAATGCTAAACCATAAAATTAAATATTCTCTGAAGGGAACCCTCCTACACTGTTGGTGGGAATGTAAATTGATACAGCTACTATGGAGAACAGTATGGAGGTTCCTTAAAAAACTAAAAGTAGAACTACTATATGACCCAGCAATCCCACTACTGGGCATATACCCTGAGAAAACCATAATTCAAAAAGACACATGCACCCCAATGTTCATCACTGCACTATTTACAATAGCCAGGACATGGAAGCAACCTAAGTGTCCATCAACAGATGAATGGATAAAGAAGATGTGGCACATATATACAATGGAATATTACTCAGCCATAAAAAGGAACGAAATTAAGTTACTTGTAGTGAGGTGGATGGAACTAGAGTCTGTCATACAGAGTGAAGTAAGTCAGAAAGAGAAAAACAAACACCGTATGCTAACGCACATATATAGAATCTAAAAAAACGGTACTGATGAACCTCATGGCAGGGCAGGAATAAAGACGCAGATGTAGAGAATGGACTTGAGGACATGGGGGTGTGGGGGACGGGGAAGCTGGGACAAAGTGAGAGAGTAGCACTGACATATATACAGTACCAAATGTAAAATAGATGGCTAGTGGGAAGCTGCTGCACAGCACAGGGAGATCAGCTTGATGCTTTGTGACCACCTAGAGGGGTGGGATAGGGAGAATGGGAAGGAGGCTCAAGAGGGAGGGGATATGGGGATATATGTATACATATAGCTGATTCACTTTGTTATAGAGCAGAAACTAACACAATACTGTAAAGCAATTATACTCCAATAAAGATATTAAAAAATAAAAATAATTAAATTACTTAAATATTCTCTTTAACGGACCAAAATGTACATATGCTGTTTTTTGAGCATTTTTCTAGATTTTCTGTGAGATTTCCTTCTCTCCTCCCCTCCCCCTCTCCCTCTGCTTTCCTTCCCACCTCTGTTTCCCCCTCCCTCTCCCTTTCCCTCTGTCTCTTCTGCCATGCTGATGCCATAAGCTTGGATTTGTCTGCTTTCTGGGTGAACCAGCATTGGCAAATCCCAGAGAGTAGGGCTCCAGGAAGTAAAGGAGGGGACAAGATCCCTATAAGAGGGACATCCCCAAGAGTGGGGTTATAGCAAAGGCCCCTTATTCCACTGTTAGGCTGTGATGGTGGTTACTTCAGCCCTTAGCTAGGGCAGCCTGGTCAGCACATTGCCAGGATTCAATGAAGCCAGAGCATTGAAATCATTAAGCAAGTTTGTTAATGTTAGAAGCCTTATTGGGCCAGCCTTATAAGGAAAATATATATATAGGGCCACCTGAGTGGTGTGATCTAAAGGATGTCAAAATGATATCTCTGTCTCAGGATATCTCTCCCAACAGTAGGGTCTTAAAGGGACTGCAGCCTTTCAGAATACCCTATGAAAATGCAAACACCCCAAGAAAGTTCCTTTTAGAGCTCAGTAGGGATTCATTTTCCCAAAATGATAGTTGATCTAGGGAAAAGGCCACCTAAGTATGCAAAGGAAAAGAAATAAAATGAGAAGATGGTAAATATCATAAAAGGAGACGAAGGGGTGACAAATTTTGACTCCAGAGTTGTACTGGGGTAGACTCTGTTCCTATTCCATTGCCACGTGCTTTGGATCCCAGTCACATGAGTAAGGAGAATTCTTGGAAAGCTTTCCAACTTCTAAAGGAATTGAGAATTCCTGTTGCCCCAATGCTGTATAGTGTTGATACAAGAAAAGTTTCAACCTGTACTAAGCACATAGTGGGTTAAACTTAAAATGCTGCAAGTCTCTAACCATAGGAATAACATGTTGAACAAAACAGACACCAGCGTGGGACTGCCCTCAAGGGGTAGCTGGGCATTGTGCCAGAGGTCTGTGGGGTAACCTGTCCTGTTCACTCGTCCAGTCTGGAAGAAGGAGGGGCAGGAGCTTGAGTTGCTTGAAGATGCAGCCTAGCCAGCTTTGAGAAGACCCCAGCAGAAACCTAAAATGTTTCAGATTGTACATTGCCAACAAAATAAAATTATGATTCTTAGTGCAATGTACAAAGTAGAATTTCATCTTATTCAAACTTTCCCTTCCCTTTCTCCCTAAGTTAACAATTAACATATGTAACTTATTAACATAACTGAGCATAACTGTGCAGTCTTTATATCTGTTAAATGGACATTTGTCTTTTTTCCATCAAAATTCATTTGCCAGTTTTTAAAAAAAAACCTCATTTACTTAAAATGTTTTCATAACCATTCTAAATCTCCATAAATTCCATCATGTTGTGAGCGTAAGGAGAAGGACTAAAGTGTAGGGGAAACATGATGAGAGTTTGGATGTAATTACTTTTCTATTCTTACTTGACTAATTCAGGATATTAAAATTACTCTAGGCATTTTGACAAAAGTAAGTGTAGCTCTTCTTTCCACTCAAAATAGAATAATTCTCTATGTTTAGACAGTTTGGAACTTGTACTTAAGGACTTTGAATGTGATCTTTGCTCTTTAACAGGGGTGGCGGAGAGGTCCATGCATTTGCCCACTGAATAAATATGTCCGTAGGCAAGGCACTATTCAGTGCTTTAGTCCATGGACTTTTTAAACATCTCTCTTGGCTGCTCCACAATCCCTTTGTTAATCATCTCATCTTCATGCTCAGGTGCCTCCAGTTCTGATTCTAGAGCATTATTTGGTAAACTAAATCATCCATAACCCAGCCAGGAAGAAAAGAAAAGCACCCGAGTGGTGAAAAATCAAGCTGTAAAATCCATGCACTGTAAATTTCTTCATATGAGAGCCCCTGTTCAGCCCTTACACAATTCTAGCAAGTTTAACTCTCTAGTTTCCCAATTCACAGATGCTTAAAAAGAATAAATTAAAATGATGTTTCTGCTGCTATAGCTGCTTATCATCATCATCATCATAGTCAACCTTCACTGGGTATTACTAGCTGCTAGACACTGTGCTAAGCCTTTTAAATGTATTACTTCGTTAAATCTTTGCAATGCCTCTATAAAGTTAAGTACCACTAATAGCTCCATTTTACAGTTTTATAAGCTGAATTTTATTTTTTTAATTTAATTTTTTATATAAGCTGAATTTTAGGCTAAATTTTAGAAGGACTAAATAATTTGCCAAATTTGCCTATACTTAGTATAGAAAGGTATATAGTTAACAGCGTGGAGGGCTATGTGACAGTTTGATAGCAAAAGAGTAGAAAAATACAAAGTGAAAAAAAATTACAAGAAGTTGGAAAGTATAGCAATTTGGAGGTATTTAATTTGGAGACTGGCCACTTTATACCTCTCAATAGCTTTCAGAAGGCAACATGGTGTTAAACACAGTAAAGGAGATGGTTTGTGTAAGTATGAGCCCAAACCATTAAAAAATAAATCAAATTACACTCAAAATAATCTACTTAAGAATGGAGAAATAAGTGTAATGCATTCTATAAATATTTCTTAGAATTTTTTTAATTGGTAAGGTAAATATCAACTGTGTGTTTTGGATTCTCAAAGGGAAGGCTCCAGTTATCTAAAAAATTCACATAACCAGAACACATTATTTCCCGATGATGGTGGTATTTTTATGTGTGTTGTGTTTCTAAAGAATAAAACATCAAAAGGAAGGGAGGTAATATCATTTGATTTGCAAAAGGTTTTACTTTTCAAAGCCTCTGCATTAAGGTTCAGCTTGTCCAGTCTGTCAGTTTGCTGTGGTTTGGGCATATTCCATCACCAGGGTTTATCCCATTATGCTGATTAATGTAGAACTGACCATTTTTAAAGGAGACTTTAGACCATGAATAACCTGATGTGTGATTTGATTTGGCCAGAGACAGTTCCCAACCGCACTCCTTACTAGGACAAAAATGAGTCTTACCTAAAATGGCCACATGGCCCATGGCCAGGGCGTGACTGTGATTTGTCATGAGAAGAGAAGGTGAGATCTTGAGCAAGGTCATTTCTCAAGAGGCCAGCCCTTAGTGGGATACCTGGGTGCTGCCTAGAACACCTGAGTGGCTCAGGGAAGGATGAGAACCCTGGGCCAAGACATTCAGAAGGAGCCAGGGACCCTGCAAGACTGTTACAAGTACCTTTCAACAAAGTTGACCTCCTCTAAAATCTTACCCTATTATACTTTGTCTAGATCTGTCCATGGTAAAATTCCCAAGAAAACATTGCAGAGAGGGACCCTAGGGACTGAGTAGGTGGGTGGGAGAAGGGACTAAGGTGCTGCAGGCTGCTCTCTGAGTAAGAATTAAACAAACAGCCCAGTGTGGATAGAGTGATGGGAGGTTACATTAGACGGACATAAAAAATAAAGTCCCAAACCACTGTGGTCATTCAGAAATGTTTGCAACTTTTCACAAGGGCAGTGGCATTACTCCCAATTTCCTGGCCAAATATTTATTAAAGTAACCAAGGGCTGAGTACATGAGGCTGCCTCACATGGGCGCAACATCCTACTTTCCTTGCTGCTCTAAACTGAGAGGTACTGTCAAAAAAAACTCTTCCACACTCGAAATAGCTACGTTACAGAGGAGAGTTGGAACGTGTTCTGGGAGTGGGTGTGTTTGTTTGAGTTCAGTGTATGCAGAAAAGGCAAGCCTCCACAACCATTCACACACTTCCCTTCTCAGCGATGGGTACGCAGACAGCCGAGCTCCTGGACTAAGTCTCTGAATGGTAATGTACATTTATAAAGATTATTTTCTTAACTATTTTGAGGCATTTTATAAATAATGTGCATGTGTCTGCTGAGCGCATATATATTTTTTGTCAGCTTTTGCTTGTTTTCTCCTGAGGCTGGTCTTGTGTGGTTACTTATGTGGTATGATTTCTGAGGTGTCAGAAAGAGCTCACCCCTACCTCCTACCCCAGCCACCCAAAAATATCTCTTGGGTTGGCCCACCACAGAACTTAAAATCCCCACATTGCTCAAACATTTGATTTAGTCATTGAAAGCAGCTGTTAAAATCCAAGTGTTACATTGGGATATTAGGCAGACATTAGAAATTAAAGACTATATAAAACAGGAAAAAATATGGAGAAATTGCCTCTAATATAATGCTCACTTTCAAAAGAAGAATGCAAAATAAATACACGGATTTGGTCAGATGCTGTTCTTAAAATGTCATGGGGTCAGAGCCAGCATATATGACCCAGTTCATGAATATGAGCCTACAGTAAAAGAAATCCAGCACTGCTGGGCAAGTTTTGTCATGATTTATTTTGAATGAGTGCTTTCCACAGTTTCTGATCCTCAGATCCCACTCTCTTCACAGTGTATCTGACACCTCCCTTTGCTGAGCTCCGGGGGCTCACAGTGACCTCCTGTTAATCAACCTTGGTGGGGCCCAAATCCCCACTTTCTGGAAAACTCAAGGAGCCTGACATCTGCCTGTGAGGAGCTTTTAGAAAGACCTCACAAGCGCTCACCCACTCTCTCTTGGCAGCAAACTGCCAAACCAAGTCCATTTCCTCAAAAGATGGTGGAGGACTTAGCAGCCTCCTATATTGCTCTGAAATTGGAGAATGAAATTCTGCAGGCTCAAGTGCAGCGGCTGATGGAGGAAAATGCTGCCTTGCAGTCCCAGATCCCAGAGCTCCAGAAGCCCCAAGCAGCCAAAGAGGATGAACCACTCCAGAAGCCCTCAGAGGCCCAGGAGACCCAGAGACCCCCAGAGACCCTGGATTTCCCAGCAGCCTTGGAACCCCAAGAGCTCCCAGAGGTCAAGGAGCCCCAGAAGCCCAGAGAGACTCAGGACCTCCCATCCTGGGAGCCCTCAGCAGCCCAGGAGCCCCAAAAATCCTTGGAGCCCCCAGCAGATCCAGAGTTTCTGGAGTCCCCAGCAACCCAGGATCCCCAGGCACCTCCAATGGTCCACGAGCTCACAGGAGCCTGGATATCCCATAAGCCCTCAGAGGCCAAGGAGCCTCAGAAGCTCCCAATGGCCCAGGAGGTCCAGAAGCCTGCAGAATTCAAGGAGGTTCAGGAGCCCCCAGATACCCAGGATGCCCCAGCAGGCCAGGGGACCCAGAATTCAGAGCTCCAGGATCCCCCAAATGCCCAGGAGCTCCAGGAGGCACCAAAATGCCAGGACACCTCAACACACGTGGAGTCCCTTGAGTTTCTTGCCCCCCAGGAGCTCCAGGATCCTTCAGATGCCCAGGAGTTCCTAGGACTCTTAACACCCAAGGAGTCCCTGGACGGCCTAACAGCTGCTGAAACATCAGCAGCTTCAGAGTTTCCACAGTCTTCCAATGAGTTAGAGGCTGAAGCTTTCCCTCTAGAATACCCTTTAGCCTTCAATGGGGATGCCCAGAAGCTTCCTGAGTTTCTGGTTCAATTGAATAGTTACATGAGAGTCAGAGGGCACCTGTATCCCACCGAAGCGGCTCTGGTAAGCTTTGTTGGCAACCGCTTCTCAGGTGAAGCAGGAAAGTGGTTCCAGCCCTTAGTAGATATCCAAAGCCCCTTGCTGGAGCAATTTGAAAGTTTCATACAAGTGCTCCAGGATACCTTTGACAATCCAGAAAACATGGAAGATGCCAACCACCGCATCCGTAAGCTCTGCCAAGGGGAGGACCATGTCCACCAGTATGCGACCCACTTCCACATCATTGCTCAGGAGCTAAACTGGGATGAAAGCACCCTCTGCATCCAATTTCAGGAAGGGCTTGCCAGTTCTATCCGAGATGAACTGTCTCGCACAAACCCAGCCACCAACCTATCTGATCTGATCACCCAATGCATCACCCTAGAAGAGAAGTTAAGTGGTAAGCCTGATCTAAGTCCACAAGAGGCAAGTCCCTCTCAGGAGAAAGCTGGGTTTGATAGTTCACCAGATGAAAACCAGCCTGTGCAGGCTTCAAGCAATCGGCCACACCTCAGTGAAGCCGAACGAGCCCGCCGCCGTGAAGGCCACTTGTGCCTCTACTGTGGTTATCCTGGTCATTTCGCCAGAGATTGCCCTGTCAAGCCTCATCGTGCCCAGCAGGCGGGAAACATCGAGGCCCGGCGGTAAGGGGGAACCCGGGCGGGCCAATCTACAAATATGCCTCCCCCTCACTTCCAATATCCATGTCTCGTACTCTCTGGCTTACTGTTGAAATCCGACTGGGAAGACGACAGTTTTTTGAGCAAGCGATGGTGGATTCAGGCTCCTACAGAAACAGCATTGACCATTCTGTGGTTCTTCGAGAGAAGCTGCCCATCCGCAATAACATCTTTCCTCTGATGCTCGAAACCGTAGATGGCCGTCCGTTGATTAATGGACCCATAACCAAGGAAACACCACCTGTTGAAGTTAAAATTGGAAACCACGTTGAAGAGCTCCAGTTTGACATTATTCATGCGCCAAGGTACCCTCTGATTCTTGGAATCCACTGGCTTGAAACACATGATCCTAACATCGAGTGGAGTACCCGCACTGTGTCCTTTCCATCCCGTTATTGTCACTACAATTGCTTCAGGCACAGGTGGAATAGAAGACAACGTGATGAAATAATTGCTGGGTAGATCCTATGTCCTAGTGACTGCTCCTAGCAACCTGTCTTCTGTTACCTCAGCTGTCATCAGCGTTTGCTGCTCCCAGAATCTTCCACTGAATCTCTGGCAATGAACTAAGGCTACCTGTACAACAACCCTGCCTCTCGGATCATGGACTGAACCTGACGACTTTGAGCTGCTTTTTTTTTTCCGCCAACCCTGCATGCCCCCCTCTTTGAACCCTGCATTAATGTGGGGATGTTTTAATTACAATTTATGCTAACAATATGCATGAGAGTAGATAATAGAAACTAACATTGAAAAAGTATAGTTGTTAGACCGACTTGATTTTTTCCTTATCAAGATTTTCTTTATCACAACAATTGCAACATCTTTTCAATAAAGAAAATAAATTTGCAAGTGATATTTTTTTAAATTCAATAAACAACATGGGCAATTTCTGCTAGTGTTTTAATTCTTTCTTGGATTAGCTGTGGGAAGAGAATAAGACAGAAGTAAGTTGGGAGGGAGGGAGGGAATTGGAAGAGTCTCGAAGCTTGAATATTCCAGGAGTAGTGACAGGTCAGTGAGCGATGGGGTATAGGGAGATGGAGAAAGTAGGAGGCTGGTTGGAGTGGAGGGAGATTGGATGAGGTATGGAGGAATTAGAGAGAGGATAGAGGGAAAGTTGAGAAGAGGGTTTGGGGGAAATTGAAAGGAAGTTGAAAAGGGTTCAGGGGAGAGCTAGGGGGTGCTGAGGGCAGGGGTGTGGGGAGGGGTAAATTCCTACAAAAATAAAGGGTGTGCTGACAGAGACACTGAGCAGCTTTGAAAGCAAACTTCTTGGACTTCGTAAGTTAACCAAAGAAAGGCCCTGGAGAAGGTAATAAGACCCCTCAGTGACCCAGCTTTCCTGGTAAAGTGACAAGATCTTATTCCCTGCAGCAGGAAAATTTGCCCTAGAGCTTATGCATGTTAATCTGTTCTTGTCGGTGCACAGGAGTAGAGTGGAAGGAATCAGCTTTCAACACATGCAAATCATTAGTAGCCAACTGTACGTGCTCTGCTAGCCATGCTGCTTGCATGACACACAGGAAGAGTCAAGTCAAGGAACTTATGTTCTTATGGACCTGAGAGGGGCTATTGTCCTGACTTAAATCACACAAACAGACAAACTACAGGGCTGTAGGGGTGGATGGAGGGGGCTGGATCTCCAGGTCTCCAGGAATTTCCAGAGATATGAGGAGTATGTTCTCTCTGTGTTTCCAACTCTCCTTTGGGAGTCTTTTTCTGAGGCCACTTGAAGGATATTTTGCCTCTTACTTAGACAAATAATCAAATATATGATCATAACCCTAGAAGGAGATAGGTGAGGAACTTACCATTCATTGAGCCCCTAATATCTTCCAGCTACATCAGGCATATTATACTCATTAATTGTATCCTTATTTCTCAGAACAACCCAGTGAAGTAGGTATGTTTGCTCCTATTTTATCAATGAGCAAACAGAGCTCCAGCAAGGCTAGTTCACTTGCCCAAAGTCATAAAGCTAGTAAGTGGTGGAGGCCTTTTAGGCTTTCTAAGCCTCTGCCCTTTCCCCTATAGCATGCCAATATCCATAATGCGGTGTTGAGAAACAAACAAGGTTGTGGCAGCAGAGACTGAAGTTAGATAACCTTAAAAAGTAGAGGAAAACTCAGAAGAAAAATTGCAGGGACCATTTGAAAAGTAAATCTGTTTCCCCAGTTCCCTTGATCTCACCCCAACCCCTTCACACCCCAAACTTCCCTTTGCACCTCTTGGAGAACTTCCTTTTTTTAACTACTGGTATTTTTTCATGAAAATTGGAAGTCCATGAGCAGTCATTTACCTGTAGGACATGTGCACTAACTAGCAGCATGTGTAACACCCCTTAGATTGTCTGCCTAGCCACTTCCATAACCAATCCAAATCCTCTGCAGCCTTAAATTCTACATCTTCTAGTCCTCACTGTCTTCCTCTTTCTTCCCTGAACAGTCTAACGTATTTCTTCATTATATACCTCCTTGTGGTATGTGGGGACATTTCTTAGGTATATGTACTATATCCCGCCAACCTAACCCCCCCACACACACACACAAATACTTAGCCTGGGTGCAGAGATAGAATCTTCTACATGCCTATATTTAAGAGCATAGCCTAATGCAGTGCCTGGTACATAAAAGTTCTCCAAAGTGACTGATTCAATGATACTGAATTATCATCACCCAGAGAAGGGTACTCGTTTATACATCATGGACTTTTCTTATTTTTTTCTCCTACTCAATTGCTCATCTCTACCACCAAAACCAAACACTAGTTGTCAATGTAGAATTCAAGACAAAAAAGTTGTAAGCCTCTATAAAGGAAAAATACCTTTTACTTGTCAAACTACCTGAAGCTAGGAAGACCAACTGTGTTGGTTTCCCCAGGATTGAGAGGATTCATGGGACACAAGACTTTCTGTGTTAAAACTGGGACAGTTCTGGGAAAACTGGGATGGTTGGTCAACCTACCTGGGCTCTAAATTTTTCTATCTGGCTGTAGAGGCTTATTTAACTACAGTACAATTTTTTATTTCAGGAAAAGGATCAATTATCTAATCATAGAATCACATAATTTATGAGTTGTAAAAGACTCAAGAAGTCTATTCCCTAAATTTTACAAATGAAGGAGCTGAGAAGGCTCAGAGAAAGGAAAGTTACTTAACATAGCTCAGCATTATCTGGATCTCCTGACTCCAAATCCAGTGTTCTTTTCACCATAAGCTACAGTTCTAACTCAGTAGTTAAAACTCGAGTATGTGGTCAGCACTGAGCTAGGTACTGTGGACAGTGGCTAAAGTATAACATGAGAGGTTTACAATGTGATCAAGGAGAAAAAATTAGCAGGCACTAGACAGCTAGCATAGATAATCAAATGTGTGGTGGTATCAAATATACCAAACTAAAACATTGTACAAGCTGATAAAACTAACAATAATAACTACCATTTAATGAGCACTTGGATTTTGCCAGATATTGAGCTAGGTGATTTATGTATTTGCAACTGTCTTCAAGGTAGATTTTATTAGCCCCATTATACAAACAAAGAAGTGAAGCCCACTGAGGTGAGGTTACTTGCCAAAGGTCACACTGCTAAGAATTGGTGGGTGCTAAAAACAAACCCTGATCTGTTTCACTCCAAAGCTGGAGTTCTGTCCAATACACCACACTGGTTCTCAGGCTGAATGACCTTTACTCTTTATTAAGTATTTTAACAATATTTTTTCACTAGACATGAGTTCTACTACCTTAGAAAAATATATTAATTTGTTAATGCATTCATTTATTTCTTAATTCAACAAGCACTTACTGAATGTTTTCTGTGTGTCAGACACAGGCATGGGAGAAGAGGATGAAAAAGGAAGAGGAAGAGAGGTTCAAAGATATCTACCGTATGACTCATGGTTCTTGCTCTGACCAAAATTTAATGGGGGAAGCTATTGTGTAACACAATACTGTGGCATACAGAGGAGAGAGCACTAACTCTGTTATAGGCTGGAAGAGTGTGTCTTGAGTTGGGTCTTGAATGAATCTGATTGGAAACAAGGGGGAGGGCAGGGCTTTCTATATTGAGTAAAGTGTACACACAAAAAAGCAAGTTGGAGGGCAAATCACAGTGTCTTTAGAAAAGATAGTTCTATTTCACTGGCGAGTAGGGGTGTATGTGCACATCTGTGTAGGGTGGAGGTGTGTAGGTGGGGAGATGAAGATTAACAAGGAAGTTGGAAGTTCCTATCGACCTAAGATGTTCAAACTTTATCCTGTGGGCAATTTGGACTGGAATCTTTGTTTTCCTTTTTCTTTTTTTTTTCCCCCTGTATTAGATTTGGGTGTGTTTTCTCTCTCTTGCTGCAAAGTTATGCACACTCACTGTAAAAAAATTCATATATGTCACATGTTTATAAAATAAAAGTAGAAGTTTCTCCTTCCTCTTTGCCCTATATCTCACAAATTAGGAGGTTTTTAAGTGGGAAAGAAACATGATTAGTTTATATTTTAGGAATTTGACAGTGATGTGGAAAATGATAAGGGAGAACGTGACAAAGTACCCCCGTTCTTTTTTACCTTCTTAGATTTTATGAAGATGGATCAAACCATCAAAGGCAAAATATTAAAAGTAAATTAAGCCCAGTTTTCTTCAAATATTTATTTTGAGTTTTTATTATGAGCAAGACAATGAAATATGCACAAACAGAAATGGACAATGTCCCTTCCAGCAAAACTTCTACAGTCTAGTAACAGATAAATGTTCATGAATTATAAGAAACTACCTTTCCATTTGGGGCTTTTCAGTTTTAAATTTTAAAGACTTTAACTGGAGAAGTTTTTCTGAAAAAATATATTCTGCAATATCTGGCACAGATAAAGAGAAAACAGCTAACTTTAGCTAACTTCTTTAGCTAACTTCCTTCTTTAGCTAACTTTTCTAAGTTTAAACTTTAACAGGAAAAGCTATACATTTTAGTAGCTTCTCTTTCTAGTTTGTTTTCTTAACAAATATTTCATATTTCATGCTATTAAAGTATGCTTGGAGTAGTCATGGTCATTCCATAGAAGGATTTATACATGTTCCAGCTCTTAAAGTACCTGTATATTTCTAAAGTTATGTTTCTAAAAGGTTTTTTTAGGGATAGATGATTTTAAACAATAAACATTTATATCTAGCATATTACTAGATATGAAATATTAAATTACAAGAGCAATATAAGGGTCAGGACACTAGGGGTCAGGAGATTAAGATTAAATTCCTGAGTTTGTCACTCACTAGCTATACAACCCATATTGTTTATGAAATGAGTAATACAATACTTGCTTTACCTACCCAACAGAATTAGAGAAAGCATCAAATGAAAAATATCATGTTTAAAAAGCATTATGAGATAAACAAGGTCCTACTGTATAGCACAGTAGCAATATCCTGTAATAAACCATAATGGAAAAGAATATGAAAAAGAATATATATATAAAACCCATATATATATATACATATATCTGAATCACTTTGCTGTACACCAGAAACTAACACATTATAAATCAACTATATTTCAATAAAATTTTTTAATTAAAAAAATTTTAAAAACATTATGAAAGTTGAAAATGCTATATAAATAAAAGGTATTATGATAACTTGTTTGTAATAATGATCCCAAAGACCTTCAAGACATTAAAACGCCTGTTTAAATTAATTTCAATTTCACAGACTTCTAGTATCTTCTACATGCCAGGTACTCTATATTGTCAATCAAAGCAAGATCCAATTAAGTTTAATATAATTATTGTATTAAGTAGTTTTTTGATATTATTATAATCAAATTATTTGAAAACAGGAAAAATAATTTTTGTCATATATACCAGCACTCTATTTACCAGAATATTATGTTATTTAAAATGACAATTCCTTCCTAGGGTATATCAAATAAATGATAATATAATTGGTCTGAGCTTGTTTCTTCATCTACTTAACTCAACCTAAAGAAAACAAGTTAGAACAAGATTAATATTTATGTCCCCACCAAAATAAAACTAAATTAAAAACTAAAACTCATAAGACTGTTATCGATTCCCTTTCCAATTTATATGATTTCTAGGTAAAAAACAATTGAAAATTAAAAGATCAAACTGTAGTGGCCTCTGAGTAAGTCATAATATCTGTAGGAAACAACTGCCATCATCATTTAATATGACTAACAAGGCTCTCACTTCAGTTATTATTCTGCCTCACAGTGATTCTAATATGTGAGAAAGTTTGGTGAAGTGTTTTAGTTTGGAGAATGTGGGACATGTTCTAGCCAGGTTGGTGGGGGAGGGGAGAAGTGATAAATGCCAACAGTAGTCAACTAACTGTGTCTTACTTGGCTTAAATGGGAGGACCATTATGTCTTCCGATACAGATGAAAATGGGATATGGCATAGAAACACAGAATAGTCATATGTGCACAGGACATCTGGCAACCTAGAATTCGCATGAGAAAAAGAAAGCATGAAATTTTACAACCACACAGAACAAAATGTCTGAAACTCTATAGCTGAGCTCACTGTTTTTCTTAGCCTTTCACATTGCTTTTTTTCCTGTCAGTTATACCACAGATACCACATAATAGGCAAAAAGTGAACCAGCTGCACTACCAGTGAAACTCTTCTGATTATTAGAAGAAAAGACGGTTAAATGTCAATATTATTAGAGGCATCAAAAAGGTGAATACCAAAGGGAATTTCCATATTTCAACTTCTACTTTTATAATATTGCTTTCTGTTATAAAATTGGACGTGCATTTGAAGCAGTGAGGGAGAGACCAATCAGAGACAAATAACACTTAAGAATTAACAATATTTAATGGAAAATGTTAATATGTTCCAAAAGTTTTTAAATAATTATGCTAAAATAAAATGTAGAAAACAAGATTTCTGGCATGGAAATACCAGAAATTGGTGGGCCAACAGCCTTCTCATACTCCCTGTCTCCTCTCCAGGTTTGCTCTCTTTCTGGGCCCTTTTCTTTCACAGATAATTAATCATCAATAGCTTGCAATAAGAAGCTTTTCTCTTCACTGCCTTTCATATGGAGAAGAAAAGTAGATCAGAAATCCTCTTTACACTAATTTAATAACTTTGTTAAAGCCTTTTTAAAACAATAAATATATTGTTTTATATATGGAGAATGCATAGGGCCAGGGTTAAGAAGTTTTAATCCTGCCACATGGTGAGGTCAAGTGAGGAGCAGAAGAGTAGTCAGGATTACCTAAATTTCAGATTTAGTTTATAACTTGCCCTGTTACCTTGGGTAAGTTAATTGACCTCTCTTCTGAGGCTCAGTTTCTTCAAAGGAAAAATTATGATGGTGTTATTTATGCTGCCTAACTTAGTAAAATATTGCAAAGAGTAATTTAGTTATTCAGTAAAGTCTATTGTTAAATTCTATTCTAAGTCAGACACTGAATTAGGATAAAATGAGATAATAAATATCAAGGCAGCAAGCCCAGTTATAAGTTAGAGTGTTATCATTGCTCTAAAAGCTGCCTAACTCTCCAAGGGATATAGTTTTGCACAAAGAATAAAAGGGACATCAAAAAAAAAAAAAGGGACATCAACTTAATACGTTCTTTTGTATTTTATATTCTAGAAAATTTCCATTATTACCTCACACTGTCTAGCCTATAAAATTAGCAGAATTACATAAGAATTAATATTTTTCCTCCCTATGGATGTGCAAACTCTCAGGTTGGTTATCATTTAAAAGAGCACAGACACGCATAGCAACTATCATTATTATTACTATTATTTCTATTCAGTTTTTTTATTGATTACTCATAAAGAAAAGGAAACTAAATGTTTAACAAGCAAGCACCTATTGTTCACCACACTCTGTGCTAGCTATTTTACCTATGAAATCTCATTTAAACCTAACAAATGTTTAGCAAGGTATGTATTATTCTCCCAATTTTATAGGTCAAGTAACCAAGTCCTAGTGAGGCGAAGGCCACTTGGAGAAACTGGTGAAGTTCTAAAACAAACTTAAGTCTCTCTCTCAAATCTCATGCTTTTTCTGACCCATAGAAAAAATACTGGAGCTGGAATAGTCCATTTTTACTGATAGAGACACTGCTGCCAAGAGAAGTCAGATTCTCCATGGAGGCCATACAGCAAGTTAGTTACAGAGCCAGATCTAGAATGCATGTCTTCTGTTTTCCAGTTTAATGTATTTTTCCTTTAAATTTTACTAAATGTATATGGTGCCCATTTAACCATATTCACCAAATATGATTAATTAATTAATTGAATAAGAAGTTAAGCATAATTATTCTTAATGTTTATAATTTATTAAAAACTGTTTTCCACAGGAACTAAATTTAAAAATAAAAAGTATTTTAATATATGAACACCAGTTGGAAAGTTTTTTCATTTTCATTTTATATGTTGATTTGGCTAGTAGTTTCCTGCCTTTTTTAAAGTTTTATCAACTTGTTTCCTATTTATTGGTTTTTCAAGTAAAAGAGAAAACACTGTTAAAAACTGCAACTAAAAAAACATACCACCCAACACTATAAACCAACTAGACATCACAGACTTCTAGAACACTGTATCCAACAACAGCAGAACACATATTCTTCAAGTAAACATGGAACATTCTTCAGAATAGACCATATGCTAGGCCATAAAATATCCATCAATAAATTTAAAAGGATTGAAATCCTACAAAGTATGTCCTCATAATGGAATAAAATTAGAAATCAATAACAGAAGAATATTAGAGAAATTCACAAATATGTGAAAATTAAATGTTTCTGAATAACCAATGGTTATTAGAAGAAATCACAAGGGAAATGAGAGAATGCTTTGAGATGAATGAAAAAGAAAACACAACATAACAAAACTTATGGGATGCAGAAAAACCAGTCCTTAGAGGGAAATTTATGGTTGTGAAGGCCTGTATTAATAAAGAAGAAAGCTAACAAGGACCTACTGTATAGCACAGGGAACTATATTGAATATCTGGTAATAACCTGTAATGGAAGAAAAAGAAGAAAGACCTCAAACCAATAACCCAACTTTCTACCTTAAGAAACTAAAAAACAAGCAAACAAACAAACAAAAAATGCAAGCTGAACTCAAATAAGGCAAAAGGAGGGAAATAATAACATTTAGAGCAGAAATTGATGAAACAGAGTACAGAAAAATAATAGAAAAAAATCAACAAATCCAAAAGTTGATTTTTTTAAAAAGATCAACAAAATTGCTAATCCTTTAGATAGACTGTCTTATACTCCCTGGTCCCTTACTCCTGCTTCTCATCTCCCTGATAAACTGCCAATGCTCAAGTCCCTATCTCGGATTCTAAATTTGAAATTTTGAGTATCCTAGTTTTGCCATTTACTTATTGTGTGACTTGACTATTTCAGTTTCAGAGTTTCTTTGCCATTGATTGAGAAGAAGTGCAATACCACAAAAGAACACTAGGTTTGGGGTCAATAAACTTGGGTTTTAATGAAGTTCAGCTTTGCCTTTTTACAGCTGTGAAATCTCAATCAAGTTCCTTAATCTCTCCAAACCTATTTCCCCATTTGCAAAATGAGGAGTTAGACCTCCCTCATGAGGCTGTTGAGAATATCAAATAAGGACACAAAAAGTGAGAATGTTTTGGAACCTATAAATCACCATCCAGATATGAGATTCTCTTTATAATTAGAAGGCAGAAAAAAATACCATTCTTAATTGACAGGTGGCAGTAAAGAAATTGCTTTGATGCATCTTAATTCAAGTACAATGATGCCAAATTTGTTGTATTAGGTCATTTTACACTTACTGAGAAGCATGTTCCCACACTTCACCAGGGCTGATATTCTAAGCCTTCAAAACAAAACAAACAAAAAAAAACAATGAATTTCTACCTCCTAAAACAGCTGGAAAGCACAGAATAGCTCCCATCCCTTCTTGCCATCAGCTGGATGGTGTACAATGGCCTGCATTTGACCTGGAGGGGCTACAAGTGTCCAAGCCTGGCAGTAACAGGCCCAATACTGTTGGTCATTATTTTCCTCTAAGAATTAATTGCTAAAAAGCAAATCAAGTAGGAAAATCTCAAAAGATGAGACTTATTCTCTAATATAATACAGGTTGCCAACATCTGGGTGAGCCATTTATCAGTGAAATACCAGGCATACCAGCAAGAGACTTCATCAATGATTTAGAGAATATCTACTCATAATTTAGTTATCAACATCAGCCATCTTGCTGTTTTATGGGAAGAGAATGTAAGACATCCCACTAATAGAGAACGTTTGTTGATAATAACTTCTTTACATTTTTTTCATTAATTCTTAATTATAAAAGTAGAGGGTTCATTTGAAGTCTTAGATAAAGAAGGAACTCAGATCCAGGGTGTCACTAAGGAGGGAGTTGGGTGGGGGGAAGGACTCAAGCATGGTTCTTCTTGGGTTTGGAATAAATCCTTAATAGGACTATTACAGGTCCGTAAAGTATTCCCTTGACAATCCACTCTTTTCATTTCAGCCAAGCAAAGGGTTTCTTGGTATTCTTCTTCAAACACCTTTTTACCCTTACTGTCATGCCAAAGAAGATATGCCGATTTCCTAGACAACCTACTCATTTTAGGAACTGTGAAGGAAATGGAGACCACCACTGTAAACAGGTCAGGGAAACAGAGACCTTTGATTATCTGCCTTTCCCATTCTTACTCCCACCAACCATAAGCACAGCCTGGCTGTAGCACTAAAAACAGAACCTTTTTTCTGTCAAGTGCTATTTACTCAAAAAGGGGGAAATTCAATCAAGAGTCAACACACAAGTCAAAACTATCTTTAACAATTCAAGTTTTTTGAAGAGTAGTGGACAGAGGTTCAATTCTTCTGCTATTTAAGTTCAGAAAATGAAACAAAGTTTTCTTAAAATAAGTGTAAAAATAATAATACTCTTTGAAAGTGAAAGAGACATACTTGGTTGGGGAGATGCCAGGATTGGGGAGTGGTGAAACAATAAAAGTTGGAATGATAAAATGAAGGACATCTCTCCCACCCTGGAACAGATCTCCAAACCTCTGAATTCTGTGCCTCATCTGGAAGTCTCCCTGCTCTCACTCTTACCCCATTCTGGATTCCTAGAAATTCCTACCCCCTCAAGCCCTGCAAGATTTGGACCGTCTTTAAAAAATGTTGTCTCTCCCTGCAATAGCCTCTTTGATTTGGCCAGGTAGTTATGCTGTGGTTGTTTGGTTTTTTCCAAGTCCCTGGTATTTTTGATCTCTAGCCACACATATCCTGAGTTTTTAGATAGTTTCCAGGCTTTCTCTGAGTTATTGACTTTTTGAATTCTAACTCCCAGTTTTTTTTCCTACCCAATGTCTGCATTTTGTCAATGTTCCATTTTCAAAACTAGAAAAACAACCTAATGGATTTCTTTGGTTTTTCATCTCCCTAAATGATGTTGAATTTACTGGAATTTCAAAGTTCAAAGGAACTATGAAGGTCATCAGATCCAGCTCACTTGTTGGAATTTTAATCTCCCTCTGTTCCCCCAACCTCTGTACCCTAACTGTGGACCCCTTTGACTATTCTTAGATTTAGCTGCTATCTTTCATTCTGTAGCTTCCTCCTTGGGACTGCACAGAACAAAACTGTTGCCATTGCCCTGTGACAACATTTCAGCTATCTGAATAAGCTTACCTATCCATCATTCCACTGAAACCCCAAGCCTCTTCCAGATTAAAAAAACAAAAAACAAAAAAAACCAGTCCCTTTGACAGTTATGTTATACGCCATATTTCAAAGCCCTACAGCAAACATTCTTGTTGTTTTTCTCAGAATAATTTTATCATTATTAACATTATATATGTTCTGTCCACAAAGAGAAAAGTCCTCTGTCTTTGAGTACCATGTTTACCTTATGGGCATTGAGAATATAACCACTAGTATGCTTAAATTTATGCTGACATTTTAGCTTTTAGCATAAGTGAGTTTAACAACGGGATAAAAAGCTAGTAACATGCTCTGCTTAAATGTCAGGAGATCCTTTCCTGATCTCCTCCCTCTGCCAGGTAGGTTAAATGACCTTGGATTTTTCCCCTATAGCATTTTCATCACTGTAACTTATTTTTGTAATTATTTGTTTAATTCTATCTCTCTCAATAGAGTATAAGCTTCAATAGAGCAAAGAGTAAATAATAAAGTTTGTCTATATGCAGGTGCTACCATAGTGCCTGGCACATATTAGAGCCCTCACATATATTTATTGATAGAATGCATAAATCAAAGAGCTTTGTTATAGTCCTAGAATTGGAAGGGATCTTAGACATCTTATTTTTCAAATGGGTAAACTGAGGCCTGAAGAGGTCAAAGGATTTATCCAAGATTGCACAGCTGTTTGGTGAGAGATCTGTAATTTTATATTTTGTCATCCCACCCACTCCACTGATATCCTACAATTTTAGGTTATGCTCATATACTTAATCCAGGGCTCTAGCTATACTAGTGACTAAATTGGATAAAATATGGCCATCAAGAATAATTCCCGTATTTATTGATTTCCTTATATCAAACTAAAACAATCTACATGTGCAACTACATTTTAAGAAAAAAAAAACATAAAAATTGTTACACTGTACTGCTAGTTTGAATTGAGAACTCACAATGTTCAGATGGACTATGCCATCCTGCTCACCATGGGATCTTTATAAAGATTGAAGAGAGAAAAGCAAAATAGATCAACTCAAATTCCTTGCTTAAAATATGTTGAACTGCTTCCTCCCTGAGATTTCACCACTTTAGACCACTTTAGATCCAATATAGTAGCAACTACCACAATTGGCTAGTCTGAATTGAGATATGCTGTGAGTGTAAAATATACACCAGATTTCTAAGATTAAGTACACAAAGGATGTAAAGGATATCTCATTAATAATTTTATATTGATTATATACCAAAACAATAACACTGGATATAAGTATTAAAATTAATATTACTTTTTTAAAAATTTTATGGGACTTTTAGAAAATATTAATTCACATATGTGATACCTATTCATGATAAAAGTTTTCAGAATATTAGGAATAGACAGAAACTTCCTCAACTTGATAAAGAATATCTTTAAGGGCTTCCCTGGTGGTGCAGTGGTTGAGAACCTGCCTGCCAATGCAGGGGACACGGGTTCGAGCCCTGGTCTGGGAAGATCCCACATGCCGCGGAGCAACTGGGCCCGTGAGCCACAATTACTGAGCCTGCGCGTCTGGAGCCTGTGCTCTGCAACAAGAGAGGCCACGATAGTGAGAGGCCTGTGCACCGCGATGAAGAGTGGCCCCCGCTTGCCGCAACTAGAGAAGGCCCTCACACAGAAACAGAGACCCAACACAGCCAAAAATTACTTACTTAATTAATTTTTTTTAAAAAAGTAAAATGTTTCATCAATGCAATAATTCAGATGTTTCCTCTAAAGCCACCAAGAAACTTATTAAAAAAAAATCTTTAACTCACCCACTCTACAAAAAAAAAAAAAAAGAAACCTACAGGTAACATCATACTTAATGGTAAAAGGCTGAATTCTTTTCCTCTAAGATCAGGAAGAAGGCAAGGATATCCACTCTCATCACTCTTCTCTGAAATAATACTGGAAGTTCTAGCCACTGCAATAAGGCAAGGGAAATAAATAAAAGGCATACAAATTGGAAGAGAAGAAATAAAACTGTCTCTAGTTGCACACATGATTGTGTACATAGAAAGTCCCAAGGAATCTATGGAACACTTCTAGCACTAATAAGTGAGTTCAGCAAGGTCACAGGATATAAGATCAACACACAAATATCAGTAATATTCTTATATACTTAACAATGAACAGGTAGAAACTGAAATTTAAAACACAATACCATTTATAATCGCACCAAAGAAAATTCAATATACCCTTAACAAAACCTGTACAGGAATCTGTATGCTGAAAATTACAAAATGCTGATTAAATAAATCAAAGAAGACCTAAATATACAGAGCTATATACCATGTTCATGAATTGTAAAACTTAACATAGTAAAGACATCAATTCTCTCCAAATTGATCTACGGGTTTAATGTAATTCCTGTAAAAATTCCAGCAAGGATTTTTGGAGAAATAAGCAAGCCTGTTCTAAAATTTATATGAAAATCCACAGGACCTAGAATAGCTAAAACAATAGTGAAAAAAAAGAACAAGGCAGGAGAAATCACTCTATCTGATATTGTCTTACCATATGGCTGCAGTAATCAAGATAGATAGTGTTGTATTGATGGAGGGAAAGATACAAAGCTCAATGGAATGGAATAGAGGACCCAGAAAGAGACCTACACAAATATGCTCAATTAATTTTTGACAAACTGAAAACCCATTGAATTGGTGCTGGAGCAGCTGGACATACATGAAGGTAGAAAACCACACCTTTTAGAAAATATAATTTAAAATGTATCATAGATTTAAACATAACACATAAAACAATAAAACTTTAGAAAAAATCATAAGAGAAAATTTCCAGGGTGTGGGACCAGGCAAATAAAACAAAAGAATGATATATAAAAGGAAAACTTGATAAACTGGATCTCATCAAAATTTAAAACTTTTGCTCTGTGAAAACCCATGGTAAAAGGATGGAAAGACAAGTATAGACTTGAAGAAAGTATTTGCAAAAGACCTATATGACAAACAGCTAATTTATAGAATATATAAAGAACTCTCAAAACAACAGTAAAAAAACACAATTAGAAATCAGGCAAAAGTCATAAACAAACATATTAACAAAGAGGATATACAGATGGCAAGTAAACATATGGAAATTTGTTCAATATTATTAGCCATAAGAAAAATGAAATGAAAAACCACACTCATCAGAATGGCAAAAATAAGAGACAGTGACAACATCAAATGCTGGCAAGGATACAAAGAAACTGGTTCATTCACACATTGATGGTGGAAATGCAAATTATACAGCTATCCTGGAAAACAGTTTTTCACTTAATTACAAAACTAAACAAGCACTTATCATACAACCCAGCAATTACATTCTTGGGCAATGATTCCAGAGAAATGGTAACATGTTCACAACAACTTTATTTGTAATAACCAACTGATGGAAACAGACTACATGCCCTTCAATGGGTGAATGGTTAAACACACTGTGGTACACCCATACTATGGAGTACCAGTCAGCAATAAAAAGGAATGAGCTATTGAAACAGGCAACATCTTGGATGAATCTACAAGGAATTATGCTAAGTCTTTAAAAATGGCTATCCCAAAAGGTCACAAATTGTATGATTCCATTTATATAACATTCTTGAAATAACAAAATTATAGAGATGGAGAAGTAATTAGTGGTTTCCAAGGGTTGGGAGTGGGGGTTGGGAGGTAAGTCGGTGTGGCTATAAAAGGGCAACAGAAGGAATCTTCACAATGATGGAACTGTTCAGTACCTTGACTGTGGTGGTAGATACACAAACCTACATATGTAATAAAGCTGTATAGAACTAAATATACTCACACACACACACACACACACACACACACGCACACAAAGTTAAATCAGAAATCTCTGAAAACGATTGGTGAATTGAATCTATGTTAATATACTGATCGTGCTATTATACTACAGTTTTGTAAAATGTTACCTTTGAGGGTAACTAGGTAAACACTACACGACATCTCTATTTGTTCTTACAGCTGCATAATTATGTCAATAAAAATTTCAATTAAAAAATGCGTATGTGCTCACATTATATTTCTACTTGATACCACTGCTCTAGAACATTCTCTTTCAATCTTCTAAATAGTTGGTAGCTGTTGAAATGCAAATAAATACAATCTCAAACTTTGGCATTAACTAAAATCCACCATGATCATGTTACACTTAAATGCATTTCAACTTGAAAATACCCACATGTCCCACCTTCCTCATTTACATTATCTGCTTAGCACCTATAGGCAGAATTGACATTTAAAATATTTTACAACCAGTATGTCATAGACACTAACAAATGAGAATGGTCAATTACTTAACATAACTGGTATAACCATATTGGAGTAACTAGCTAAATATCCGACCTATTTACAAACTTTTGTGCTTTTAAATCTTGCCCGGTAGTATACTATTTCCTACATGCTATGCTTCTGGGATACCAGAAAGACCTACCTACCTCACGGCCATCAACCAATTCTAAAATAATCAGTAAATAGATATTAAGCACTGTTGTAACAGTAGAGAACCTATTGGATTCAAAGTTGGGGGCCTGGGTGCTTGGTGTATCACTTTGGGCAAGTCCTATCTTCCCTTTCATTTTGTTGTCATCAGCAAGAAGGGATTACATGACATGTTGTGTAAGATCCTTACCACCTCAAACGTTTTGTGAATATCTTTAGTCAATGATTCCTCTCATTTTTTTCCCAAATTGTGAACAGATATCTATACCAAATGAGCAAAAAAGCTATTAATGAACTTGGATAGACAGAGCTCAGAATTGTAATTAAAGAACACTCAATAGAAAGTCAACCTGATGAATGGGTAATAGCTTGCACAAGCATTATTTTGCTGTAAGGAGATTAGACATTAACAGCAAAAGAGTTAGAAAGACTGAAAGACAAACTTTACATTTCTCCCAAGGTTGCTCTCCTGACAGCTGTACTACTTTGATTACTCAGCTGAGGGCTAAAGTAGAAGAAGCTTTTTTGTGTCCAAACTTTCTCCTGTGGATTGCCCAGAGAAGCAGAGAACTGGGGACCAGATCCATCTTAATAAGTCACAACCCAATCCCTAAGAGAATAAAAGTATAGGGAGACAGAAAAAGGCAGAGAAAATGAATTCTATAGTCACCCAGGCAAATAATCACTTAGATGAAGGGAGAAGCTGCTCTTTGGCCACCTAGATTTGTAACTCAAGGGATTCTAAAGTGGCCAAGCTAGGAAGATGGAGTTTGAGAGACTTAGGTTCCAATTCTAAGTCTACCACTTACTAGCAGGGTGAACTTCATAAAGGCAATTTATCTCAATCTAAAAAAATGAAATAATAATAGCATACCTCACTAGAAGGATTAAATGAGATAATATGTATTGAAGCACTTAGCACAGAATTTGGCCCATAGGAAATATATAATAAATGATAATGCCTGAAATTAGGGTTTTCTTGAAATCCCAGTCTCCACTAACCTACAGCTCAGTTCACAAGTGTTGACACCTGGAATAGGGCACACAATGGAATCAGAGGGGCATTTGGGTATAAGGCATGCTAACCTCACCCTTTGGCTATGGAAGCTGATACCTGAAGATAAGCCAGAAAAACCAACACAGTTTAGTCCTCTGGCTTTAGATAAAAAGGGCAATAGAAGAAGAAAGCAAATTAGTGTTTCTACTTCCTCCTGCTGCCTCCAAAGGCCAACCTATCAAAAACAGTTTTAGGACTGAGCATTGAGGTAAGGAATCAATTTGGGAGAGGAGAGGGAAACATGTATCCAGAGGGCTATTAGTAATACACATATTAGTGTGTAGTCTGAAACTGCTTTTCTAACACCTAACCCAGCAATGTCCTAGAAATAGGAGTTAGGATAAAGAGGAGACAAGAGACCTTAAGTAGGAAAGTGAGGCCTAGGTGGGGTGCTTTAATTTTGCTTAGATTAGGTCAATCCCAACAGGGTTTCTGGACTCCTCTGCTGACCTCATTAGTGATGCTTCTCTTTGTATTCAACCTTAACTCTAATTTATCCCTAACTTGAGGGGACTAGAATGAAGCTTTATATGGTAGACTGCCACTATAACCAAGGCAACAATGTTTTTTTGGTCTGCCACAACCTCCTCTGTCTATACCTTTTAAGCAGGCAGCTTCCTTGTGTCCCATCCCCAGAAAATTGTGCTCTCTGTTGGAATGTATTCCAACCTCCTCTCAGGTTTTGCTTGATCATATCTCTTCCAGAGATAACTACATTTTGCCAGGGAATTCTGGGAGATCCAAAGGAATGACCCTAATGGTAGAATAGTAAGCTTCCAGCTCTTTCTCTGAAGTGCTGTTTCCAACACTAAAATCAATGCTAGTTAACTTGAGTGACTGCTGGCCACACTCCAGGTGGACTTCAACAACAAATATTTATTGAGCCCTTATCATGTTCCAGACACTTTCTCATATACTGTCTCATGCCTTTTCTGGAAATAGACAAAGCATGTGTTATTAACCCTATTTTACAAATGAGGACACTGAAACACAGAGAGGTTAAGTCCCATTCTCAGAAGTACACAACTAGCAAATGACAGAGTTGAGAATTTAAATAAAAACTACCCTACTTCAAGACAAATATACTTTCTACTACATATAGTACATACTGTCATGACTATTAGGACATCACAATGACTTAAAAATCAAATTCAAGTCTCAATTCACTTGCCTTGAGAAAACTCGCCTCCTCAAAGAGCCCCTGACACACTGGCAGTGGTTTAGGGAATAAAAGGATGTCATAATTTTCCAGCACTTTCCCCTTTGCCACTAAAACTCTGACCAAGAAGTAAAATTGTTTAAGAGCCACATTATTTCTTCTGTCAAACTCATCCCAATGCTTCCTACCATAGTCTGAATTGGGATTCAGGGCTCCATGATAGGCCTTTACCCAATAAAAATATCATTCCTAGCTGCAGGTGAAGGCCTTCAATGACTTTCTCAGACTTTAAAGTCCTTAATCACACATGGGAGATTAAACTTAGAACACAGACTCCCCAGTCAAGGAAAAGAGTAACTTCAATTTAATTAAGGGCAAATGAAAGCTATTAGGGCCTTTCCAAGTGTGGAAGTGAAAATCTGCTAATGGAGGTGTCAAAGATGAGCCCAGTATTCTCATTTCACATATAAATAACTTGAAGTCCAGAGAGGAGAAGGGAATTACCCAAAGTCACACAGTAAGAGATGAAACTAGAACCCAAGTATCTAAGACTCAGTCACATGCAAATATTAGGAGCCTAGAAGTAGTGTTAGGGCAGCAATGGCAGAGAGTGGATGGGCCAGGTGGAGGAAGATTGCAGAAAAAAATCTGGGGTAACTTACTTCATAGTTTAGAAACCATCTGTTTGGCCTTAAGTAAGTGACAAACTTAAGCTAAGATAGAGTTTGGCCCATATCAGATTTATGACAAATAATAATTTATAAATAATGAAAATTCTCATATTTCAGCATGTATCGCAATCACCTGAAAGGCTTGTTAAAATACATGTTTCTGGGCCCCAACCTCAGCATTTATGATTCAGTATTTGCATTTCTAATAAACTCCTAGTTTATGCTGATACTGATGGTCCAGGAACCACACTTTGAGATCCTCCAAGTAAATTAATCCATGAAAACCCAGGTGAACCTCCTTTTTAGTTGCTACCCCAAATCTGGAAAATACAATATGTGCCTTCTAAAACATGAAACAAGCAAAAACAACTAAACCCATGGCTTTAGGAAAATCCTTTCCCTTTCTGAACCTCAATTTCCCTGTATGTAAAATAAAGTATTTGTATTAGGTAATCCCTAATGTTCCTTATGACTCTGAAATGTTAAGATCCAATGAAAACCATTGGTATCATAGGGATTGAACAGTTTCACAACACAAATCCCAAGCAGTCAGGCCATTCAAACAGTTACTAGGTCTGTAGGCTATTGTTTCATCCCCCTTGCTCCCCTACAGCCACTGTATAACAGAATTCCCCACATAAAACACCAGGCAGAGACCCAACCGACCTTAATGGAAGTTGCTACCTAAGGATTAAGCTGGAATCTCAGCCGTTGCTCTTCTGAAAGCTGAAAAGATTGCATCGTGAAACTATGTCTAGAGAGGAAAAAAGAAGCTATTCATGGTCTCTGAACACATGCTTATATTTCAGTTCCAACTACTTATACATTTGCATCTGTTTTCATTCTTGGAAATGTGATTGCCTTTTTTTACGATTATGGCAGCAGACAAATATTGTACTGTGAGAATCTTTCCATCGCTCTTCTGAATCATGTACTCCGGAAACATCCTTGGAACATTTGGAATGACTGATGGTTTTGTGATTATATTTCATAGGAATGAGCAATGTAACTGAACAGGTGTAGGGCAGTGGAAAAATACTGTATGAATCTAGAGGATTTACTTTCCCAAACGGCTTCTGCTACAGGCTGTGCCTGAATAAGTTATTTCACTTTCCTGACGTTTCCTAATCTGACGTTTCCTATCTGTAAAATAAGGGAGTTAAACAAACCCAGAATGGCTGACCTTGCCTTATAAGCCAAAGTGAATTGTATGGCACCCCCAATAAAAATAATTCTATGACAAAAAAGAGAAAAACAGCACAGAGAGATGTAAAATAAAAATTCCTCTCTCTACACCTACCTCTTTTCCAACTCCTGCTAATCAATATTAGCAGCTCTTGGAATAGCTTTTTGGACATGTTCAATGAATATATAAACATATATAAAATCTCTTTTATACTTTAAAAGGATAAATATAAAATGCATATACAAAAACAGTTCTTAAAGTTAAGTAAGCAGTTATATTTTTGCATGGCGTTATATACTTCTGTACTTGCGTTAATTCTTATAAAGGATAAATCCCTAGAAGTGGAATTAAATTTAATATCTTATATTTTAAACTTTTACTAATTATGCTTATACAACTATTTTCTATACACACTGAAAAGGAACTATTCTACACAGATATATACCTAATATTTCATGCTTAGTATTAGTATCCTTCCAAGATACACACACACACACACACACACACACACACACACACATATACTATATGTAGTTTTATTTTTATTTCAATTGTCCCACCTATAAAAAATCAGCCAACTATTATATTAAATTATTTTTAAGTTTCCATCCATATCTACAATTCCAGTAGTTTCAATTAATTTTTCTTACCACACTAAGCCTTTCAGTATGTGTGTGTGTATAATATCAATACTTTAAAAAATACAAATTAACTTAATGTAATGTTTCCAAGATTCATCCACACTGCAGCATGTACTTCATTTCTTTTTAGGCTGAATAACATTTTGTTGTATGGATAAACCATATTTTATTTATCCATTCATTAGCTGATGGCATTTGGATTCCACTTTTGTTATTATGAATAATGCGGCTAATGAACATTAGTGTAAAAGTTTTTGTTTAAAAACCTATTTTCAATTTTCATAGGTATATACCTAAGAGCTAAGTGAAAGACATCAGACACAAAAGTCCACATATTGTATGATTACATTTACATGAAATAAAGAGAATAGGTAAATCCATATAGCAGATTAGTGGTTTCCAAGGGCTGGGGGTGGGGGAAGAATGGGAAGTTACTGCTTAATAGGTATGGAGTGTCTTTTCGGGGTGATGAAAATGTTCTAGAATTAGTTATGATGGCTGTAGAACACTGTAAATGTACTAAAGCCACTTAACTATACACTGCAAAAGTGGTTAAAATTGTGAGTTTTATGTTACATGAATTACACCTCAAAAAATACAAACATGTATAGTTCATATTACATTATACTATGCCATATAGTTTTGTTTTAAAACACTTTATTTTGAAACAATTTTAGATTTACACAAAATTTGCAAAAATCATACAGTTTTCATATACGCTTCTCCCAGCTTCCCAGATGTTGACATCTTACATAGACATTTATAATTATCAAAACCAGGAACTTTGGTATGCTACTATTAAGTAAAGACCTCATTCAGTTTTCACAAGTTTTTCCACTGACGTCCTTTTTCTCTTACAAGATCCAATTCAAAATCTCAGACTGCATTTACTTCTCATGCCTCCATAATCTGCTTCAGTCTGTAAGATTTCCTCAATCTTTCCTTATCTTTCATGACTTTGATACTTTTGAAGAATATTACTGTTATTCATAGAATAGCCTTCAATTTTCTTTTTTCTGATGTTTTCTCTTGAGTAGATTGAGTTTATGCTTTTTATGGCAAGAATATCACAAAAGTGATATTGTGCCCTTAGTGCATCATATCAGGAGGTACAGTATGTCACATGTCTTATTACTGCAGGTGTTAACCTTGATCACATGGTTAAGGTGTTGTCTTCTGGGTTTCTGCACCGTAAAGTTACTATTTTCTCCTTTGTAATTCACAAACATTTGGGGGGAGATCTTCAAATTCTGCCCACTAATTTTGGCATCGATTGGGGGATCTTGTCTGCAATAATTGTGAATTATTGCGGTGATTGCCTAATGGTAATTATTTTTTCTCTTTCCTTCTACACTTGTTAATTGGAATTCTTCCATAAGGAAAATCTGTCCCCTCTGTCTCATGATGTATTTATGTATGTACGTAAGTGTTTATACAGTTATTTACTTAAATCAGGATGGACTCCTGGATATTTATTTTATATCATATAGTTTTAATATAAAAGACATATACATAATATTATTTAAAACAAATAAGGCACACCAGTTTATAAGTTGCTTTTGTCACTTAAATTTGTCTTACATTTTGCCATATTATCGATATACATAGAAATAATTCATTTTAATATAGCTACATAGAAACTATCATTTTCCATAATTTTAAATAATTTACGTTTCTTGGAGTTATGTATTCTGTTTAATTTTGTTTTATTTTTCTGTTGTTATCTGTTTGATTTTTGTTGGCTCTTAGAAACAGGATTGCAATGAACACTCTATACCTATCTTTGTGTATCCTTGTTATGTTTGTAGATGTGGGTGAAGTTATCTTTATGATAAACTCCTAACAGTAGAATTGCTGGGATGAAGAAAGTATTAATTTTTCAGAAATGTACTAAAATGAAGAGGAATGCTAAAGTCAAGAAAACATTTGCCTAGCATGTCTCGAAAATGAAATCTTAATGAAACTGCATAACAAAATGATATAAAAGAAATAACAAGTATTAAAATTTTACTTTGGTGGTGAAAACTTTTGGAGGACTAGCATAACAACCTAATATACTATTGCTTACATCTTAAACTGAGATAATTATGTTATAATGATTAAGAATTTCAATGCCAGTAAACATCTGAATGGTTTTCCTTGAAGTACATACACATGTTAATGAATTAGATTAGAGAAATTATAAAATTAATAACAAATATTTTTAAATCAACTTTATATACCTATTTAAATTGCACATTGAAAGTTACGAAAAAAGGAGTAGGCACCATAAGCCTGTGAAATGAGTGGTTTTTGTAGGAAGATATATTCTAAAGAAATTACACTTTAGAAATTATAAAATAAATAAGAAAAATTAAAATTGAAACATAATTTTTTATATCTTAAGTTATCTTCATGAAGACAACTAGGAATTCTAAAAATCAGTAAATATTTAAATGTTTGTGAAGGGTACTTCCTATTTAAACTACACTATAAAAATGTACAAAGTTATTTTCAAACAGGAAAATTTTGTCTCTGATGGTACATTTAGAGGGTCAAATTGCTATCTCTATATCACTATTTATCTATGAAATTATTTATATATTACATAGAAAATTATTAAATTTTTAAAATATAAAATCAGTAAAATAATGAAATTTTGTTTTGAAAAATACACCATAATGAAACCATAGTATAAAATAATACAAAATAACTAACAAACATTTAAAACTTCTAGGAAGTTAAATTTCAATGTAATATGTAATTGCTTTAATTTTTCTTGAGATAATGTATTATATGTTCATATTTTTCTATTTTTAATTGAGACATAATTTGTATACCATAAAATTCACTATTTTAAATTATACAATTCAGTGATTTTTAGTATATTCAGAATACTAGGCAACTATTACCACTATCTAAATCCAGAACATTTACATCAGGCCAAAAAGAACCCAGTAACTATTAGCAGTCACTCCCAACTTTGGCACTCCTAGCTACTGACAACCACTAGTCTACTTTCTGTCTCTAAATGTTCTATCTATTCTGAGCATTTCATATGAATAAAATTATATAGTAGGTGGCTTTTAGTATCTGGCTTCTTTTACTTAGCATAATATTTTCACAGTTCATCCATGCTGTAGCATGAATCAATATTCCATTCTTCTTATATTCATTTATTTTTATTTTATTCTTTTTATTTTCATTCTTTACATTCCACTGTATGGATAGACCACGTTTTGTTTATTCGTTCATCGGTTGATGGACATTTGGGTTGTTTTTGTTTTTTTGCTATTATAAATAATACTGCCATGAACATTCACATACAGCTCTTTGTGTGAACACGTTTTCAGTTCTCTTGTGTATATACCTAAGAGTGAAATTGCTAGGCTATGTGGTAATATTTTGAGGAACTGTCCAACTTTTTTTCTAAGTGACCACACCATTTTACATTTCAACCAGCAGTGTATGAGGGTTCCAGTATCTCCATATTCTCATCAACACTTGTAATTGGCTATCATTTTATTGTATCCATCCTAGTGGCTGTGAAGCAGCATCTCATTGTGTGTTTTATTTTCCTTTTTAAAAATAGCTTTAGACGTAGAGAACGGACTTGAGGACATGGGGAGTGGGAAGGGTAAGCTGTGACGAAGTGAGAGAGTGGCATGGACATATATACACTACCAAATATAAAATAGATAGCTAGTGGGAAGCAGCTGCATAGCACAGGGAGATCAGCTCAGTGCTTTGTGACCTCCTAGAGGGGTGGGATAGGGAAGGTGAGAGGGAGACAGAAAGAGGGAGGAGATATAGGGATATACGTATATGTATAATTGATTCACTTTGTTATAAAGCAGAAACTAATGCACCATTGTAAAGCAATTATACTCCAATAAAGATGTTAAAAAATAAATAAATAAATATAAAAACAGCTTTATTGAGGTATAACTGATAAACGAAAACGGCACATATTTAATCTGTACAATTTGATGATTTGGGACATATGCATACACCTGTGAAATCGTCAACATAATCCAAGTATTGGGTTGGCCAAAAAGTTCGTTCGGGTTTTTCCATATAGTAGATATATCCATTACCTCCAAAAGTTTGCTTGTTCCTCTTTGCTTTTTGCGGAAGAGGGTGGATTGTGTGTGTGTGTGTGTGTGTGTGTGTGTGTGTTAAAAACATTTAATATGAGCTCTACCTTCTTAACAAATTTTTAAGTGCACGATACAGTATTGTTAACTACAGATACTAGGGTGCACAGCAGATCTCTAGAACTTATTCATTTTACATAACTGAAACGTTATATCCATTGAACAACGCCCCATTTCCCTTTTTCACAGCCTCTGGCAACCATCATTCTATGCTCTGCTTCTATGAATTTGGCTATTTCATACACCTCACATAAGTGGAATCACGTACTCCTTCTGTGACTGGCTTATTTCACTTAACAACATCCTCCAGGTTCATCCATGTTGTTGCAAATGTCATTGTGGTTTTGATTTGCAGTTCTCTATTGACTAGTGACATCAAGTATCTAATCATGTTCTTACTGGCCATTTATTTGTATATCTTCTTTGGAGAATCACATAGTCAAATGTTTCTTCCATTTTTAAATTGGGCTATTTGCTTTTTTATTGTTAAGATGTAGGAGTTATTTATACATTCTGGATACTAGACCCTTATCAGACATATTATTTGCAATTATTTTCTCCCATTTTTGGGGTTGCCTTCTCACTTTCTTGATAGTGACCTTTTTGAATCACAAAAGTTTTTAATTTTGAGGATGTCAAATTTATCTATTGTTCTTTCTGTTGTTTGTGCTTTTGGTGTCATCACAAAGAATTCATTGTTAAATACAAGGTCACAAAGATGAGCCTCTAGGTTTTCTTCTAAGAGTTTTATAAATTACCTCTTACATATAAATCTTTGATGCATTTTGAGTTAAATTTTGTATACTGTGTGAAGTAGGAGTCCTTTGCATTTGGATAGCCATTTGACCCTGTACCATTAATTTAAAAGACTGTTCTTTTATTCATTGAATCGTCATGGCTCACTTATTGAAAATTAATTGACCATAAATGTATAAATTTATCTGGAGCTTCAATTTGTTTCCATTAATCTGTATGTTTACTCTTATGCTAGTACCACATAGTCTTCATTAAAGTAGCTTTCTTTATAAGTTTTGAAATATGGAAGTGTGAATCTTTTAGCTTTGTTCTCCTTGTTTAAGATGGTTTTGGCTATTCTTGGTCCCTTGCAGTTCCATATAAGTTTTAGAATCAGCTTGTGAATTTCTGCAAAGATGCCAGCTAGGAATTTAATAAGGACTATAATGAATCTGTACATCACTTTTGGGAATATTATTATCTTAATAATATTGTCTTCCAAATCCATGAACATGAGTAACTTTGCATTTATTCAGGCCTTCCTTAATTTCTTTTAATAACTTTGTCGTTTTGGTGTACGTGTCTTACACTTATTTTTGCTAAATTTATTCCTAAGTATTTTATTCTTTTAAATACCATGACATGTGAAATTGTTCCCTTAATTTTATTTTTGGAATGTTCATCGCTATAAGTGAACAATTGTATAAATACAATTGATTTTTGTATATCAATCTTGTATCTTGCAACCTTGATCAACTCATTCATTAGCTTTAATAGTTTTTTTGGTCAATTCTTGAGGATTTTCTATACAAGAGATCATGTCATATGCAACTAGAGAAAGTTTTACTTTTTTCTTTCCAATATGGATGACATTAATTTTTTTTCTGGCCTAACTGCCTTGGCCAGAACTTCCAGTACAATGTTAAATAGAAATGGTAAGAAAAGACATTTTTGTCTTGTTCCTGATATTAGGGAGAATACATTCAGTCTTTCACTATTAAATATGATGTTAGCTGTGGATTTTACATTCATGCCCCTTATCATGTTGAGGGAGTTGCCTTCTCTTAAGTTCTTGAAATTTTTTATCATAAAAGAGTGTTGCATTATTTTCAAGTGATGTTTTGACATCTAGTGAGATGATCAAGGTGTTTTTGCCCTTCATTCTACGAATATGGTGTATTACATCAATTGATATTCAGATGTTGAACCAACTTTGCATTCCTAAAATTAATCCCACTTGGTTATACTGTGTGATCTTTTTTATATATTGTTGAATTCCATTTGCTGGTATTTTGTTGAGGATTTTTACATCTATATTCACAAGGGACATTGGATTGCAGTTTTCTTGTGATGTCATTGTAAGATTTAGATAACAGGATAACACTGGCTTTATGTACTGAGTTTGAAAGTGTTCCCTCCTCTTCTATTTTTTGAAGGGTTTGTGAAGAATTAGTATTAATTATTCTTTAAAATTTGGTAGAATTCACCATGAGGTCAATTGGTCTTGGGCTTTTCTTTGTAGGAAGTTTGTTCATTACTAATTGAATCACTTTATTTGTGATAAGTCTATGCAGATTTTCTATTTCTTCTTCATTAAGATTCAGTAGTTTTTGTGTCTTTCTAGGAATTTTTCCATTTTATCTGTTATATAATTTATTGGGGTATAATTGTTCATCATATTCCCTTATACTCCTTTTATCTCTATAAGGACAATAGTAATGGCCCCTCTTTCACTTGATTTTAGTAATTTGAGTCTACTTTCTTTTTTTGCTATGTCAGTCTAGGCAATAGTTTGTGAATTTTGTTCATCTTTCCAGAGAACCAATATTTGGTTTTGCTGGTTTTCTCTATTGTTTTTCTATTCTCCATTTCATTATTTCCACTGTAGTCTTCATTGATATTTTAGTGCTGTTTGTTGTGGGCTTAGTCTGCTCTTATTTTTCTAGTTTCTTAAGGTGGAAGGAAATTTAGGTTATTGATTTGCAATCTTTCTTCTCTTTAAATGTAGACATTTACAGTTATAAATGTCCCTCTGAGGGGCTGGTTTTGCTGCATCCCATAATTTCTGGCATGTTGTTTATTCATTTTCATTCTTCTCAAAGTAGTTTGTAATTTCATGTGATTTATTATTTGGTTATTTAAGATTGTGTTGTTTAATTTCCACTTATCTGTGAATTTCCCAAATTTCCTCCTGTGATTAATTTCTTATTTCATTCTATGTGGTTGGAAAATATACTTTATGTGATTTAAATCTTCCTAAATATATTGAGACTTGTTTTATGGCCTAAAATATGACCTGTCCTGGAGATTGTTCCATGTGCACCTGAGAAGAATTTATATTCTGCTGTCATTGGATGGAGTGTTCTATACATGTCTGTTAAGACTAGTTGATTTATAATGTCATTCAAGTCTTCTATTTCCTTGTTGATTTTATACCTAGTTATTCTATCAATTATTAAAAGTGAGTTATTGAAGTCTCCAGCTATTACTGTTGAATTGCCTATTTCTCCTTTCAATTTTTTCAGTATTCACTTCATGTGTTTTAAGGGTTTGTTGTTAGGTACATATGTGTTTCTAATTGCTATAACTTATTGATGGATTAACTATTTTTATCATTGCAAAATGCACCTACTTTGTCTCTAGTAACAATTTTTGTCTTGAAGTCTATTTTGCCTGATACCAGTATAGCTACTCCAGCTCATATTTGGTTACTATCTTCATAGTATATTTTTCATCCTTTTACTTTCGATCTATTTGTGTTTTTGAATCTAAAGTTTGTTTCTTGTGGACAGCATACAGTTAGGCCATATTTTTTATCCATTCTGCCTATCTCAGCCTTTTAATTGCAGTGTTTAATTCATTTACATTTACTTTAGTTATTAATAAGCTAGGATTTATGTCTGCCATTTAGCTATTTGATTTTTATATGCTTTTTTGTTTCTCTTCTCCTCCATTACTTCTTTCTTTTGTGTTAAATAGATATTTTCTACTGTACCATTTTAATTCTCTTATTGTTCCTTTACTATATTTTTCTATTTTGTTGTCTTAGTGATAACCCTAAGGATTATATTTTACATATTATAACAATCTGGTTCAGATTAATAACAACTTAATTCAATAATATACAAAACTGTGCTCCTATAAAACTCAATTATTTCCCCCATTTGGGCCATTCCCCTCTTCAGTGTTTATTGTTGTTTTGTTTGTTGTTGTTTACTGAATTTTTGAAACTAATTTTGTAAAGTCTGTATTCTATATCTTATGTGGTCACTGAAGTCTCTGCTCAGTTAGCTTATATGTTAGCTAATGATTGGACAAAGATTTTCAAACACCTAGAACCAATAAGTCTCTCAGTGGTTGCCAAGGGGTTATTTGTGTATATGTGTTATGGCCTACTTCACTTTCTGCTTGATCAGAGCCTCTACATAAGTTACAAGTGTCAAGGTGGTGTCTTCTCAAGTCTTTTCTGAGTATGCATACCATCCTGGGAATGCACAGAGTCCAATGCATGCATGTTGTTTCCAAATTCTCAGGAATACGTCAAAGCTTTTCAAAACCCCTACGGACATCTTATTCTACAACTTTTCTTTTTAAGATTTTTTGTTAGTCTAATGTTTCTCCTATCTGTTGTGCACCATCTCTGTGAAGTTAAATTATTGCCTTTGATTCCCTTTCATTGTTTTTAACAAATGTCCCAGAGGGGAAAAGTCTTTTCCACTGGACAAACTCTGAGTCAAGTCAAATAAAGACAAGTTTGCAAGGAGGGTTTTCCAGCAAACCTCCAGAGAGTTTAAATAGTGAAAATTATCTGGGAATGAAGCTTTGAAAGAGTTTGCTTCCCATTCTTCCACCACTGATGGCTTCCAGGCTGATAGTTTTTACCATAATTCTGATCTCTTGGAGCTCAGGAACACTGCAGAAGTGGAAGCAGAGTGTGCAACTAGGGCAAGTTATAATGCCAAGAAACTGACTATTCTTACTGAGATTCAGCTGTTTTTCTTGAGTCTCTTGTATTTCCTCATTGCTTCAAGCTTTTGATTAATTTTCAGAGTTCTGAAAAAGTTGATTATGACTTTTTAAAAGATCAGTGATCTCCATTACTTTTATGGAGTAGAGAATTTTCAGAGGTTCTTTGCTCTCCCATTTTCACCAGTGTTACCTTGCTTACATTTGAAACATAGTTAATTGTGCTAAAGATGATCTGGAATTATAAAACCAGTAAATGCATCAATAATTCTTATTTGAAAGGCACATTTTGATAAAATTATACTATAAAATGATATAAATTAAGTAACAAATATTAAAAATTGAATGAATATTTTTGATCTTTATACCCTTGCATTTTTTATACTATCTAAATTGACATCTAAGATGAATTTCAGGCAGAGGAATTAAAATTTAATCTCTTCTATTTTAAAATTTGGCACTGTGTTGTTTGTTTTCTCCATGTATTTTCCATAAATAGAAAATATTTTTCACAAATTTAATCCACAGTATTTCACACTGTTAGATAAGTGCCTCTCCAATTTTTTTTAATTTTATTTTATTTATTTATTTTTCATACAGCAGGTTCTTATTAATTCTCTATTTTAAACTTATTAGTGTAGATATGTCAATCTCAACCTCCCAATTCATCCCACCACCACCATGTCCCCCTCCGCTTTCCCCCTTGGTGTCCGTACGTTTGTTCTCTACATCTGTGTCTCTACTACTGCCTTGCAAACCGGTTCATCTGTACCATTTTTCTAGATTCCACATTTATTTGGGTTTTTTTCTGACATATTTCACTCCGTATGACAGTCTCTACGTTAGTCCACGTCTCTATAAATGATCCAATTTCGTTCCTTTTTATGGCTGAGTAATATTCCATTGTATATATGTACAACTTCTTCTTTATCCATTCGTCATTTGATGGGCATTTAGATCGCTTCCATGACCTAGCTATTGTAAATAGTGCTGCAATGAACATTGGGGTGCATGTGTCTTTTTTTTTAACATATTTATTGGAGTATCATTGCTTTAAAAAGTTGTGTGAGTTTCTGCTGTATAACAAACTGAATCAGCTATATGTATACATATATCCCCATATCCCCTCCCTCTTGCATCTCCCTCGCACCCTCCCTATCCCACCCCTCTAGGTGGTCACAAAGCACCAAGCTGATTTCCCTGTGCTATGCAGCTACTTCCCACTAGCTATCTGGTTTACATTTGGTAGTGTATATATGTCAATGGTAACCTCTCACTTCGTCCCAGCTTACCCTTCCCCCTCACCGTGTCCTCAAGTCCATTCTCTACCTATGTGTCTTTATTCCTGTCCTGCCCCTTGGTTTGTCAGAACCATTTTTTATTTTTTTGATTCCATATATATGTGTTAGCATATGGTATTTGTTTTTCTCTTTCTGACTTACTTCACTCTGTATGACAGAACCTAGGTCCATCCACCTCACTACAAATAGCTCAATTTCGTTTCGTTTTATGGCTGAGTAATATTCCGTTGTATATATGTGTCACATCTTCTTTATCCATTCATCTGTTGATGGACACTTAGGTTGCTTCCATGTCCTGGATATTGTAAATGTTGCTGCAATGAACATTTTGGTACATGACTCTTTTTGAATTATGGTATTCTCAGGGTATATGCCCAGAAGTGGGACTGCTGGGTCGTATGGTAGTTCTATTTTTAGTTTTTTAAGGAACCTCCATACTGTTCTCCATAGTCGCTGTATCAGTTTACATTCCCACCAACAGAGCAAGAGGGTTCCCATCTCTCCACAACCTATCCAACATTTGTTGTTTGTAGATTTTCTGATGATGCCCATTCTGACCAGTGTGAGGTGATACCTCATTATAGTTTTGATTTGCATTTCTCTAATAATTAGTGATGTTGAGCAACTTTTCATGTGCCTCTTGGCCATCTGTATGTCTTCTTTGGAGAAATGTCTATTTAGGTCTTATGCCCATGTTTTGATTGGGTTGTTTGTTTTTTTAATATTGAGCAGCATGAGCTGTTTATATATTTTGGAGATTAATCCTTTGTTCGTTGATTCATTTGCAAATATTTCCTCCCATTCTGACGGTTGTCTTTTCATCTTGTTTATAGTTTCCTTTGTTGTGCAAAAGCTCTTAAGTTTCATTAGTTCCCATTTGTTTAATTTTGTTTTTATTTCTAGGAGGTGGGTCAAAAAAGATCTTGCTGTGATTTATGTCAAAGAGTGTTCTGCCTATGTTTTCCTCTAAGAGTTTTATAGTGTCCTGTCTTACATTTAGGTCTTTAATACATTTTGAGTTTATTTTTGTGTATGGTGTTAGGGAGTGTTCTAATTACATGTTTTTACATGTAGCTGTCCAGATTTCCTGACACTATTTATTGAAGAGACTGTCTTTTCACCATTGTATGTCCTTGCCACCTTTGTCATAGATGAGTTCACCATAGGTGCGTTGGTTTAACTCTGGGCTTTCTATCCTTTTGCATTGATCTATATTTCTGTTTTTGTGCCAGTAACATATTGTCTTGATTACTGTAGCTTTGTAGTATAGTCTAAAGTCAGGGAGTCTGATTCCTTCAGCTCGGATTTTTTCCCTCAAGATTGCTTTGGCTACTCGGGGTCTTTTGTGTCTCCATACAAATTTAAGAATTTTTTTCTAGCTCTGTAAAAAATGCCATTGGTAATTTGATAGGGATTGCATTGAATCTGTAGATTGCTTTGGGTAGTATAGTCATTTTCACAATTGATTCTTCAAATCCAGGAGCATGGTATATCTCTCCATCTGTTTGTGTCATCTTTGATTTCTTTCAACAGTGCCCTATAGTTGTCTGAGTGCAGGTCTTTTATATCCTTAGGTAGGTTTATTCCTAGGTATTTTATTCTTTTTGTTGCAATGGTGAATGGGATTGTCTCATTAATTTCTCTTTCTGAAATTTCGTTGTTAGTGTATAGCAATGGAAGAGATCTCTGTGCATTAATTTTGTATCCTGCAACTTTACCAAATTCATTGATTAGATCTAGTATTTTTCTGGTGGCATCTTTCGGATTCTCTATGTATAGTGTCATATCATCTGCAAACAGTGAAAGTTATACTTCTTTTCCAAATTGGATTATTTTATTTCTTTTTCTTCTCTGGTTGCGGTGGTTAGGACTTCCAAAACTATGTTGAATAATAGTGGTGAGAGTGGACATCCTTGTCTTATTCATGATCTTGGTGGAAATGCTTTCAGTTTTCCAGCATTGAGAATGATGTTTTCTGTGGGTTTATCATATATGGCCCATATTATGTTGACGTTGGTTCCTCTGTGCCCACTTACTGGGGAGTTTTTATCTAAATGGGTGTGGAATTTTGTCAAAATATTTTTCTGCATCTATTGAGTTGATCATATGGTTTTTTTCTTCAATTTGTTAATATGGTGTATCACAATGATTGGTTTGCATATATTGAAGAATCCTTGCATTCCTGGGATAAGCCCCACTTGAAAATGCTGTATGATTTTTTTAATGTGCCGTTGGATTCTCTTTGCTAGTATTTTGTTGAGGATTTTTGCATCTTTGTTCATCAGTGATATTGGTCTGTAATTTTCTTTTTTTTTGATATATTTTTCTGGTTTTGGTATCAGGGTGATGGTGGCCTCATAGAATGAGTTTGGGGATGTTCCTTCCTCTCTAAATTTTTGGAAGAGTTTGAGAAGAATGGGTGTTAGCTCTTCTCTAAATATTTGATAGAATTCACCTGTGAAGCCTTCTGCTCCTGGACTTTTGTTTGTTGGAAGATTTTTAATCACAGTTTCAATTTCATTACTTATGTTTGCTCTCTTCGTGTTTTCTATTTCTTCCTGGTGCTTCAGTCTTGGAAGGTTATACCTTTCTAAGAATTTGTCCATTTCTTCCAGGTTGTCAATTTTGTTGGCATAGAGTTTCTTGTAGGAGTCTCTTACGCTGCTTATTATTTCTGTGGTGTCCATTGTGACTTCTCCTTTTTCATTTCTAATTTTTTGGATTTGAATTCTCTCCCTCTTTTTCTTGATGAGCCCGGCTAAAGGTTTATCAATTTTGTTTATCTTCTCAAAGAACCAGCTTTTAGTTTTATTGATCTGTGCTATTGTTTTCTTTGTTTGTATTCCATTCATTTCTGCTCTGATCTTTGTGATTTCTTTCCTTCTGCTAACTTTGGGTTTTGTTTGTTCTTCTTTCTCTAGTTCCTTTAGGTGTAGGGTTAGATTGTTTATTTGAGATTTTTCTTATTGCTTGGGTTAGGCTTGTATTGCTATAAACTTCCCTCTTAGAAGTGCTTTTGCTATATCCCATAGGTTTTGGATCATTGTGGTTTTGTTGTCATTTGTCTCTAGGTATTGTTTGATTTCCTATTTGATTTCTTCAGTGATCTCTTGTTTATTTAGTAACATATTGTTTAGCTTCCATGTGTTTGTGTTTTTTACAGTTTTTTCCCCTGTAATTTATTTCTAATCTCATAGTGTTGTGGTCAGAAAATATACTTGATATGACTTCAGTTTTCTTAAGTTTACCGAGGCTTGATTTGTGACGCAAATGTGATCTATCCTGGAGAATATTCCATGTGCACTTGAGAAGTGTAATCTGCTGTTTTCAGATGGAATGTTCTATAAATATCAATTAAATCTATATGGTCTATTGTGTCATTTAAAGATTGTGTTTCCTTATTAATTTTTTTTTCTGTCTGGATGATCTGTCCATTGGTATAAGTGACGTGTTAAATTCCCCCACTATTATTGTGTTACTGTCAATTTCCTCTTCTATAGCTGTTAGCATTTGCCTTATATATAGTGGTGCTCCTATGTTGGGTGCATATATATTTATAATTTTTATACCTTCTTCTTGGATTGATCCCTTGATCATTATGTATTGTCCTTCCTTGTCTCTTGTAATATTCTTTATTTTAAGTCTAATTTATCTGATATGGGTATTGCTACTCCAGCTTTCTTTTGATTTCCACTTGCATGGAATTTCTTTTTCCATCCCCTCACTTTAAGTCTGTATGTGTCCCTAGGTCTGAAGTGGGTCTCTTGTAGACAGCATATATACGGGTCTTGTATTTGTATTATTCATTGAGCCTGAGTCTTTTGGTTGGAACATTTAATCCATTCATATTTAAGGTAATTATCAATATGTACGGTCCTATTGCCATTTTCTTAATTGTTTTGGGTTTGTTTTTCTAGGTCCTTTTCTTTTCTTGGGTTTCCCACTTAGAGAAGTTTCTTTAGCATTTGTTGTAGAGCTGGCTTGGGGGTGCTGAATTCTCTTAGCTTTTGCTTACTTGTAAAGCTTTTGACTTCTCCGTCGAATCTGAATGAGATCATTGCCAGGTAGAGTAATCTTGGTTGTGGGTTCTTTCCTTTCATCAGTTTAAATATATCGTTCCAATCCCTTCTGGCTTATAGAGTTTCTGCTGAGAAATCAGCTGTTAACTTTATGGGAGCTCCTTTGTATGTTATTTGTCATTTTTCCCTTGTTGCTTTTAATTATTTTCCTTTGTCATTTTTTTTGTCAACTTGATTACTATGTGTCTTGGCATGTTTCTCCTTGGTTTATCCTGCCGGGGACTCTCTGCACTTCCTGGACTTGGGTGGTTATTTCCTTTCCCATGTATGTGACTTTTTATTTTAACATCTTTATTGGAGTATAATTGCTTTATAATGGTGTGTTAGTTTCTGCTTTATAACGAAGTGAATCACTTATACATATACATATATCCCCATGTCTCTTCCCTCTTACGTATCCCTCCCTCTGTCATTCCCTAACCCACCCCTCTGGTGGTCACAGAACACTGAGCTAATCTCCCTGTGCTATGCGGCTGCTTCCCAGTAGCTACCTATTTTACATTTGGTAGTGTATATATGTCCATGCCACCCTCTCACTTTGTCCCAGCTTACCCTTCCCACTCCCTGTATCCTCAAGTCTATTCTCTAGTAGGTGTGTGTCCTTATTCCCGTCTTGCCCCAAGGTTCTTCATGACCATGTTTTTTTTTTAGATTCCATATATATGTGTTAGCATAAGGTATTTGTTTTACTCTTTCTGACTTACTTCAGTCTGTATGACAGACTCTAGGTCCACTCACCTCACTACAAATAACTCAATTTCATTTCTTTTTATGCTGAGTAATATTCCATTGTATATATGTGCCACATCTTCTTTATCCAGTCATCTCTTGATGGACACTTAGGTTGCTCCCATGTCCTGGCTATTGTAAATAGAGTTGCAATGAACATTGTGGGACATGAATCTTTTTGAATTATGGTTTTCTCAGGGTATATGCCCAGTAGTGGGATTGCTGGGCCGTATGGTAGTTCAATTTTTAGTTTTTTAAGGAACGTCCATACTGTTCTCCATAGTGGCTGTATCAATTTACATTCCCACCAACAGTGCAAGAGGGTTCCCTTTTCTCCACGCCCTCTCCAGCATTTATTGGTTGTAGATTTTTTGATGATGGCAATTCTGATTGGTGTGAGATGATATCTCATTGTAGTTTTGATTTGCATTTCTCTAATGATTAATCATGTTGAGAATCCTTTCATGTGTTTGTTGGCAATCTGTATATCTTCTTTGGAGAAATGTCTATTTAGGTTTCTGCCCATTTTTGGATTGGGTTGTTTGTTTTTTGATATTGAGCTGCATGAGCTGATTGTAAATTTTGGAGATTAATCCTTTGTCAGTTGCTTCATTTGCAAATATTATCTCCCATTCTGAGGGCTGTCTTTTCATCTTCTTAATGGTTTCATTTAAGGAGCAAAAGCTTTTAAGTTTCATTAGGTCACATTTCTTTATTTTTGTTGTTATTTCCATTTCTCTAGGAGGCGGGTCAAAAAGGATCTTGCTGTCATTTATGTCATAGAGTGTTCTGCCTGTGTTTTCCTCTAAGAGTTTGACAGTGTCTGGCCTTACATTTAGGTCTTTAATACATTTTGAGTTTATTTTTGTGTATGGTGTTAGGGAGTGTTCTAATTTCACTCTTTCACATGTAGCTGTCCAGTTTTCCCTGCACCACTTATTAAAGAGGCTGTCTTTACTCCACTGTATATTCTTGCCTCCTTTATCAAACATAAGGTGACCATATGTGCATGGGTTTATCTCTAGGCTTTCTATCCTGTTCCTTTGATCTATATTTCTGTTTTGGTGCCAGTACCACACTGTCTTGATGACTGTAGCTTTGTAGTGTAGTCTGAAGTCAGGGAGCCTGATTCCTCCAGCTCCGTTTTTCTTTCTCAAGATTGCTTTGGCTATTCGGGGTCTTTTGTGTCTCCATACAAATTGTGAAATTTTTTGTTCTAGTTCTGTGAAAAATGCCAGTGGTAGTTTGATAGGGATTGCATTGAATCTGTAGATTGCTTTGGGTAGTAGAGTCATTTTCACAATGTTGATTCTTCCAATCCAAGAACATGGTATATCTCTCCATCTGTTTGTATCCTCTTTAATTTCTTTCATCAGTGTCATAATTTTCTGCATACAGGTCTTTTGTCTCCTTAGGTAGGTTTATTCCTAGGTATTTTATTCTTTTTGTTGCAATGGTAAATGGGAGTGTTTTCTTAGTTTCACTTTCAGATTTTTCATCATTAGTGTATAGCAATGCAAGAGATTTCTGTGCATTATTTTTTTTTATCCTGCTACTTTACCAAATTCATTGATAAGCTCTAGTAGTTTTCTGGTAGCATCTTTAGGATTCTCTGTGTATAGTATCATGTCAACTGCACACAGTGACAGCTTTACTTCTTTTCCAATTTGGATTTCTTTTATTTCTTTTTCTTCTCTGATTGCTGTGGCTAAAACTTACAAAACTATGTTGAATAATAGTGGTGAGGGTTGGCAACTTTGTCTGGTTCATGATCGTAGTGGAAATGGTTTGTTTTTCACCATTGAGGACGATGTTGGCTGTGGGTTTGTCATATATGACCTTTATTATGTTGAGGAAAGTTCCCTCTATGCCTACTTTCTGCAGGGCTTTTATCATAAATGGGTGTTGAATTTTGTCAAAAGCTTTCTCTGCATCTATTGAGATGATCATATGGTTATTCTCCTTCAGTTTGTTAATATGGTGTATCACATTGATTGATTTGCGTATATTGAAGAATCCTTGCATTCCTTGGATAAACCCCACTTGATCATGCTGTATGATCATTTTAATGTACTTTTGGATTCTGTTTGCGAGTATTTGTTAAGGATTTTTGCATCTATGTTCATCAGTGATGTTGGCCTGTAGTTTTCGTTCTTTGGGACATCTTTGTCTGGTTTTGGTATCAGGGTGATGGTGGCCTCGTAGAATGAGTGTGGGAGTGTTCCTCCCTCTGCTATATTTTGGAAGAGTTTGAGAAGGATAGGTGTTAGCTCTTCTCTAAATGTTTGATAGAATTTGCCTGTGAAGCCATCTGGTCCTGGGCTTTTGTTTCTTGGAAGATTTTTAATCACAGTTTCAATTTCAGTGCTTGTGATTGGTCTGTTCATATTTTCTATTTCTCTCTGGTTCAGTCTCAGCAGGTTGTGCATTTCTAAGAATCTGTCCATTTATTCCAGGTTGTCCATTTTATTGGCATATAGTTGCTTGTAGTAATCTCTCATGATCATTTGTATTTCTGCAGTGTCAGTTGTTACTTCTTTTTCACTTCTAATTCTATTGATTTGAGTCTTCTCCCTTTTTTTCTTGATGAGTCTGGCTAATGGTTTATCAATTTTGTTTATCTTCTCAAAGAAGCAGCTTTTAGTTTTATCAGTTGTTGCTATTGTTTCCTTCATTTCTTTTTCACTTATTTCTGGTCTGATCTTTATGATGTCTTTCCTTCTGCTAACTTTGGGGGGTTTTTGTTCATCTTTCTCTAATTACTTTAGATGTAAGTTTAGATTGTTTATTTGAGATATTTCTTGTTTCTTGACGTAGGACTGTATTACTATAAACTTCGCTCTTAGAACTTCTTTTGCTGCATCCCGTAGGTTTTGGGTCATGGTGTTTTCATTGTCGCTTGTTTCTAGGTATTTTTTGATTTCCTCTTTGATTTCTTCAGTGATCTCTTGGTTATTAAGTAGTGTATTTTTTAACCTCCATGTGTTTGTATTTTTTACAGATTTTTTCCTGTAATTGATATCTAGTCTCATAGCATTGTGGTTGCAAAAGATACTTGAAACGATTTCCATTTTCTTAAATTTACCAGGGCTTGATTTGTGACCCAAGATATGATCTATCCTGGAGAATGCTCCATGAGCACTTGAGAAAAATGTGTATTCTGTTGTTTTTGGGTGGAATGTCCTATAAATATCAATTAAGTCCATCTTGTTTAATGTATCATTTAAAGCTTGTGTTTCCTTAGTTATTTTCATTTTGGATGATCTGTCCATTGGAGAAAGTGGGGTGTTAAATCCTCTACTATGATTGCATTACTGGCGATTTCCCCTTTAATGGTTTTAAGTATTTGCCTTATGTATTGAGGTGTTCCTATGTTGGGTGCATAAATATTTACAATTGTTATATCTTCCTCTTGGATGGATCCCTTGATCATTATGTAGTGTCCTTCTTTGTCTCTTGTAATAGTCTTTATTTTAAAGTCTATTTTGTCTGATATGAGAATTGCTACTCCAGCTTTTTTTTTATTTCCATTTTCATGGAATATATTTTTCCATCCCCTTATTTTCGATCTGTATGTGTCCCTAGGTATGCAGTGGGCCTCTTGTAGACAGCATATATATGAGTCTTTTTTTTGTATCCATTGAACCAGTCCGTGTCTTTTGGTTGGGGCATTTAATCCATTTACATTTAAGGTAATTATTGATATGTATGTTCCTATTACCATTTTCTTAATTGTTTTGGGTTTGTTATTGTAGGTCTTTTCCTTCTCTTTTGTTGCCTGCCTAGAAAAGTTCCTTTAGCATTTGTTGTAAAACAGGTTTTGTGGTGCTGAATTCTCTTAGCTTTTGCTTGTCTGTAAAGGTTTTAATTTCTCCATCAAATCTGAATGAGATCCTTTCTGGGTAGAGTAGTTTTGGTTGTAGGTTTTTCTCCTTCATCACTTTAAATATGTCCTGCCTCTCCCTTCTGGCTTGCAAAGTTTCTGCTGAAAGATCAGATGTTAACCTTATGGGGATTCCCTTGTGTGTTATTTGTTGTTTTTCCCTTGATGGTTTTAATATCTTTTCTTTGTATTTAATTTTCGATAGTTTGTTTAATATGTGTCTTGGCGTGTTTCTCCTTGGATTTATCCTTTATGGGACTCTCTACACTTCCTCTACTTGACTGTTTCCTTTCCCATATTAGGGAAGTTTTCAACTATAATTTCTTCAAATATTTTCTCAGTCCCTTTCCTTTTCTCTTCTTCTTCTGGGACCCCTATAATTCGAATGTTGGTGCATTTCACGTTGTCCCAGAGGTCTCTGAGACTGTCCTCAATACTTTTCATTCTTTTTTTCTTTATTCTACTCTGCAGTAATTATTTCCACTCTTTTACCTACCAGGTCCCTTATCAGTTCTTCTGCCTCAGTTATTCTGCTATTGATCCCTTCTAAATAATTTTTAATTCCATTTATTGTGTTGTTCATCTCTGTTTGCTTGCTCTTTAATTCTTCTAGGTCCTTGTTAAACGTTTCTTTTATTTTCTCCATTCTATTTCCAAGATTTTGGAACATCTTTACTATCATTATTCTGAATCCTTTTTCAGGTAAACTGCGTATTTCCTCTTCATTTGTTAGGTCTGGTGGGTTTTTACCTTGCTCCTTCATCTGCTGTGTGTTTCTCTGTCTTCTCATTTTGCTTAACTTACTGTGTTTGGGGTCTCCTTTTCGCCGGCTGTGGGTTCATAGTTCCCGTTGTTTTCAGTGTCTACCCCCAGTTTCTAAGGTTGGTTCAGTGGGTTGTGTAAGCTTCCTGGTGGAGGGGACTAGTGCCTGTGTTCTGGTGGATGAGGCTGAATCTTGTCTTTCTGTTGGGCAAGTCCACATCTGGTGGTGTGTTTTGGGGTGCCTGGGGCCTTATTATGATTTTAGACAGCATCTCTTCTAATGTGCGGGGTTGTGTTCCTGTCTGACTAGTTCTTTGGCATAGGGTGTCCAGCCCCGTAGCCTGTTGGTCATTAAGTGGAGCTGGGTCTTGGCATTGAGATGGAGATCTCTGGGAGATTTTCACCATTTGATATTATGTGGAGCTGGGAGGTGTCTTGTGGACCTATGTCCTGAACGTGGCTCTCCCTCCTCAGAGGTACAGCCCTGATGCCTTGCTGGAGCAACAAGAGCCTGTCATCCACAGGGCTCAGAATAAAAGGGAGAAAAAGAAGGAAAGAAAGAAAGAAGTAAATAAAATAAAATAAAATAAAATAAAATAAAATAAAAGTTATTAAAATAAAAAATAATTATTAAAAAATTTTTTTAATATAATACAAAAAAAGAAAGAAAGAAAGAAGAGAGCAACCAAACCAAAAAACAAATTCACCAATTATAACAAGCTCTAAAAACTATACTGAAAAAACAAACAAAGTACAGACAGAACCCTAGGACAAATGGTAAAAGCAAAGTTATACAGACAAAATCACACACAAAAGCATACACATACACACTCGCAAAATGAAAAAAAGTGAAAGAAATATATATATTGTTGCTCCCAAAGTCCACCTACTCAATTTGGGATGATTCATTGTCTATTTAGGTATTCCACAGATGCAGGCTACATCAGGTTGATTGTGGAGATTTAATCCACTGCTCCTGAGGCTGCTGGGAGAAATTTCCCTTTCTCTTCTTTTTTTGCACAGCTCCTGGGTTTCAGCTTTGGATTTGGCCCCACCTCTGCGTGTAGGTCGCCTGAGGGCATCTGTTCTTCGCCCAGACAGGACGGGGTTAAAGGAGCAGCTGATTAGGGGGCTCTCTCACTCAGGCCGTGGGGAGGGAGAGGTACAGGATTCGGGGTGAGCCTGTGGCGGCAGAGGCTGGCATGACGTTGCAGCAGCCTGAGGTGCACCGTGTGTTCTCCCGGGGAAGTTGTCCCTGGATCACGGGACCCTGGCAGTGGCGGGCTGCACAGGTTCCCAGGATGGGAGGTGTGGATAGTGACCTGTGCTTGCACACAGGCTTCTTGGTGGCTGCAGCAGCAGCCTTAGCGTCTCATGCCCGTCTCTGGGGTCCACGCTGATAGCCGCGGCTCATGCCCGTCTCTGGAGCTCCTTTAAGCGGCGCTCTTAATCCCCTCCCCTTGCACACCAGGAAACAAAGAGGCAAGAAAAAGTCTCTTGCCTCTTCGGCAGCTCCAGACTTTTTCCTAGACTCCCTCCCGGCGAGCTGTGGTGCACTAGCCCCCTTCAGGCTGTGTTCACGCAGCGAACCCCTGTCCTCTCCCTGGGATATGACCTCCGAAACTGGAGCCTCATCTCCCAGCCCCCACCCGTCCCAGCAGGTGAGCAGACAAGCCTCTCAGGCTGGTGAGTGCTAGTCAGCATGGATCCTCTGTGCAGGAATCTCTCCGCTTTGCCCTCTGCACCCCTGTTGCTGTGTTCTCCTCCATCGCCCCAAAGCTTCCCCTCCGCCACCTGCAGTGTCCGCCCGCAAAGGGACTTCCTAGTGTGTGGAAACCTTTCCTCCTTCACAGCTCCCTCCCACTGGTGCAGGTCCCATCCCTATTCTTTTGTCTCTGTTTTTTCTTTTTTCTGGCCCTACCCAGGTACGTGGGGAGTTTCTTGCCTTTTGGGAGGTCTGAGGTCTTCTGCCAGCGTTCAGTAGGTGTTCTGTAGGAGTTGGTCCACATGTAAATGTATTTCTGATGTATTTGTGGGGAGGAAGGTGATCTCCATGTCTTACTCTTCCACCATCTTGAAGCTCCTCCGAACGTGGTGAGTTTTGTCTCTAAATTAGTGAGTTTTTGTTTCATCTAAAAATTAACCACCTGCTGACAGGATGGACCTCGCAGTACCACCGGGTCTGTCCTCTCCGAGTACTCAGCCTGTGCAGCCGCAGTTTCCCACGCTCCCGAGCTGTGGGTGTCTGTGCACCGATGCTCCCGTCTGCCACTAGAGGGCACTCCTGCCCCAGGCGGCCCAGACTACCAGCCTCAGAGGGTAATAACGGGGTGGGGGCGGCCGCAGTGACTTCTGGGATTTGTGGTCCCGGGGAAAGGATTGCGGAAGCAAAAAGCGTTAAGAGTTGCCTCTTCCCTGCCAGCTTCTCTGGATGGTTCGGACACCCCAGATTGGCCAACCCCCTATCTTGGGAGACCTTAGGGACGTTTTTGACTATAATCTCTTCAAATACCTTCTTGGGTCCTTTCTCTATCTCTTCTCCTTCTTGGACCCCTATAATGTGAATGTGGGTGTATTCAACATTGTCCCAGAGGTCTCTTAGGCTGTCTTCATTTCTTTTCATTCTTTTTTCTTTATTCTGTTCCGTGGCCGTGAATTCCACCCTTCTGTCTTCTAGGTCACTTACCCGTTCTTTTGCTTCAGTTATTCTGCTATTGATTCCTTCTAGTGTGTCTTTCATTTCAGTTATTGTATTATTCATCTCTGTTTGTCAGTTCTTTAATTCTTCTAGGTGCTTGTTCTTGAATTCTTCTAGGTCTTTGTTAAACATTTCTTGCATCTTCTCGATCTTTGCCTCCATTCTTTTTCTGAGGTCCTGGATCATCTTCACTATCATTATTCTGAATTCTTTTTGTAGAAGGTTGCCTATCTCCACTTTATTTAGTTGTCTTTCTTGGATTTTATCTTGTTCCTTCACCTGATACAAAGTCCTCTGCCTTTTCATTTTGTCTATCTTTCTGTGAATGTGGTTTTTGTTCCACAGGCTGCAGGATTGTAGTTCTTCTTGCTTCTCCTGTCTGCCCTCTGGTGGATGAAGTTATCTCAGAGGCTTGTGCAAGCTTCCTGATGAGAGGGACTGGTGGTGGGTAGAGCTGGTGTTGCTCTGGTGGGCAGAACTCAATAAAACTTTAATCTTCTTGTCTGCTGATGGGTGGGGTTGAGTTCCCTCCTTGTTGGTTTTGTGGCCTGAGGCATCCCAGCACTGGAGGCTACAGGCTCTTTGGTGGGGCTAATGGTGGACTCCAGGAGGACTTATGCAAAGGAGTACTTCCCAGAGCTTCTGCTGCCTGTGTCCTTGTCCCTGCAGTAAGCCACATCCACCCCATGCCTCAGCAGGAGATCATCTCCTATGGGGTCACTGCTCCTTCCCTCTGGGTCTCATGCACACACTACTTTGTGTGTGCCCTCCAAAAGTGGAGTCTCTGTTTCCCCCAGTCCTGTTGAAGTCTTGCAATCAAATCCCACTAGCCTTCAATGTCTGATTCTCTGGGAATTCCTCCTCCCGTTGCTGGACCCCCAGGTTGGGAAGCCTGATGTGGGGCTAAGGACCTTCACTCCAGTGGGTGGACTTCTGTGCTATAATTGTTCTCCAGTTTGTGCATCACCCGCCCAGTAGTTATGGAATTTGATTTTATTGTGATTGCACCCCTCCTACCATCTCATTGCGGCTTCTCCTTTGTCTTTGGTTGTGGGGTATTTTTTTGGTGAGTTCCAGTGTCTTCCTGTCGATGATTGTTCAGCAGTTAGCTGTGATTCCAGTCCTCTCACAAGAGGGAGTGAGCTCACGTCCTTCTACTCCACTATCTTGAACCAATTGCTTCCAGTGTCTCTCCAATTTTATTTCAGTTGTCTCATCTACAAAAATCCCTGCCTCTCACAGGACTAAAAATTGTTAAGTTCCCATCCAAATACTCAATTCTAAGTACTTTCATTTAATTTTTCTTACTCCACAGTCCCTTGGGCCCCAGAATACATAGCACAATTCTGCATTAAGTAGATAATGGTACCTAACAGTGACCACAGATGCAATTTTCACCTCACCATTTGTTGGAAATACTATCAACTGTTCCCAAGGAAATGTTGTTTAACCTGCTCTGAAGTGGAAGTTTAAGGATAATGTGTACTACGTTTTCATTGGGAAATTGGTGGGAGGAACAGTGTAACATGGACAGAAACCCTAGAACCTTGGCAGTTTGAGATAGTCAGGTTTGCTTTGTGGAGGTTCTAGAATCCTAGAGTAGGAAATAAAAAGGGGCAATATATGAAATCTTTGAAAGTATATCATAATAGGTATTGTCCTCATTCTGATCTCAATAGACATTGTTGTAACTCAATAGTCAGTCACAAACTTTTTCTTAGCTGCCCCCAGTATATTAAGAGACTTGCTGGCTTCAATAGGGATGAACATCAGGTTAAAGCTGGAAAATAGTACTAGAACAACTACCCAAATGCCCTGCCAGAATGGTTCCCTAAAAGTCTTATAGCTCAAAATCCTTTTTAATTACTTAGAAAACAGAACAAAAAGAACTGAGTTTGGAGAAAGCAGATTTTTTAAATATTACATTTATTTCAAAAAATATTTATTGAGTCTCAATGCACACAGAAACATACTAGGCACAATTGTAGGGATTAGATAGAAGAAACTGATACAGATGAAATGACGTGGAGTCTCTACCCTCTGGGATCTTACACCTAAGAAAGGGAAATTTAATACAAAAAGCAATCACACACAAGGCAAAATGTGGGAATTGCCTATGAAAGGTACCATCAGAGCACTCCAAAGAGGTAGAGTTGAGAGACACAGGGTCATTTGAGATGGACCATGAAGTATGGATAGGATTGTCAACTAAGGTGAGTATAGACATTACATGTTGGAAGAAAAAGGAATCCAGAGTGACGTGTGCATTGAGTACCTGCAGGGGAGAAGTGAGTAAGACTTGGAAACTAGTTGAGGACAGATGAAGAAGGACCTCAAAAGCAAGAATAGTTTCTATTTTATTCTGTAGGCCATGGGAAATCACTGGCTGATATTTTTAAAGAAGGGGACTGGCATGAATGAAGTTGCACTTTAGGAAACTTAGTCTTAAGGTCATGTGCAAAAGGAATTACAAAGCTGAGTGGTAGAATGCAGGGCAGACAGCAATGAGACATCTGGTGACACACTGCAAGGGTTTGGACGATAGTAATTTAGGGCAGAACAACACTGCAAAACAAGAAAAGTTTGGTTTTTGTTCCAGTGTGCCCTAGTCCATCACCATCCCCAGGCCTCTACTCCTCTATATCTATTGTCATCTCACCACATAGCATCTAGTGAAACCTATACAAGGTTTCTCTCCTCCTGGAACTGATCTACTCTCAACCCCAGGGCCTTTCTTCATTCCCAGTAGCCCTGGGCCTTTCTTTCTGTTTTTAGCACCTAATCATAGGGTGTTAGACCTCAAGATCATGCAATCAGGTCAATTTGACTCTAGGCTATTTGACTCCAACTTTTTAAATTCTGTACACCATGATGAGGAAACTCAGATAGGAAAGTGACTTGCCCAAAGTTGCATGTAGAGTTAGGGGCTGAAGAAAAAAAGCTAGGGGAAAAAAGACGGAAGGAATTACGATCATTGCAATATTCCTTCCTCTGGATTACACTGTCAGGTCCTCAAGCTGTTACTCACCTCTGAGTAAACTTTAGGCAGCAGCATGTTCGGTTGGTAGCATCTGGTTAGATTCAGCCCTGTTTACCAACTTGTAGTCAGAACTGCCTGTGCCCTCATCCCCTTCCAGAAAGACTACTTGCTCCCTAGTTAAAATTAGTCCCCAGCTGTCAGAATAGGTGGTACATTGAAAGGGCCTCAGAAAGCAGCACTGTTGAGAGAAGAAGGCAAAAATGGCTGGGGTCTGGGGGAAATCAGCTTACTGAGAGGAGTGAGTAAAAAGGAGGCTTTTGGAGCCCCTATCAGACATGATATAAGGGAGTAAATGAGTGCCTGGTAAAACATATATTTAAGAAAGCATGAAGGGTTTTGATGAGAGGAAAGATGGGATAGTGGACTGGATGGAAAAGTATGAAGGGCACAATTAGGTGTAGAGAGAAATAGGTAGGAGTAGTGTAACTAATAGCTTATGGCAATTATTCTCAGAAGAATTGTATTACCAAACAAATTGTATGCTGAGCCTCTTCCAATAAGAATACAAAAAGAGGGTGGCATTTTACTAATATAAAGCTAATCTATAGATGCAAATCTTTAATTAATTCATATTACAAAGTTAATCAAAATAATCAAAAGTTAAGGCATTACTGTACTCCAATATATTAAATTTGATACATGACACCTGTATTTGAGGGTTTTGTTCATTCAAAACTTACACATTTTTAAAACTGCAAACAAAACCTTTTTAGGTGGTGACGTGGCAGATCGTGTGCTGAGAAAGCTGGTGCAGGGCGCAAGAGAAGGGGGGTTCGCACTGTTTTGACTTCATTGGAATCAAACATCAACTGTGACTGTGGCTCCTCCTGCTCCCACCAGCTCTCCTTCAGCTTCTCCCAATTTAGAAGAAAGAGGGTGTATGTTATCATGCTCAGGTGTTGAGAGAGAAAGAAAGCAACAATAATGGCAACTGATGCTGCAGCCATGTGGCTGACAGGGTCTTGTTGTCCCAAACAGGTGTCAGGACTGAGCCTCTGAGGTGGGAGAGCCGAGTTCAAGACACTGGACCACAAGAGACCTCCTGGTCCCCTGTAATATCAATCAGCAAGAGCTCTCCCAGAGATCTCCATTTCAACGCTAAGACCCAGCTCCACTCAATGACCAGCAAGCTCCAGTGCTGGACAGCCCATTCCAAACAACTAGTAAGACAGGAACAAAACACCACCCATTAGCAGAGAGGCTGCCTAAAATCATAATAAGGCCACAGACACCCCAAAACACACCACTGGATGCGGTCCTGCCCACCAGAAAGACAAGATCCAGCCTCATCCACCAGAGCACAGGCACCAGTCCCTTCAACCAGGAAGCCTACACAACCCACTGAACCAACATTACCCACTGGGGGCAGACACTAAAAAAAACAGGAATAACGAACATGCAGCCTGCGAAAAGGAGACCCCAAACACAGTAAGTTAAGCAAAATGAGAAGACAGAGAATTACACAGCAGATGAAGGAGCAAGGTAAAAACCCACCAGACCAAACAAATAAGAAGGAAACAAGCAGTCTACCTGAAAAATAATTCAGAGTAATGATAGTTAAGATGATACAAAATCTTGGAAATAGAATGGAGAAAATACAAGGAACATTTAACAAGGACATAAAAGAACTAAAGAGCAAACAATCAATGATAAAAAACACAGTAAATGAAATTAAAAGTTCTCTAGAAGGAATCAATAGCAGAATAACTGAGGCAGAAGAACGAATAAGTGACCTGGAAGATAAAATAGTGGAAACAACTACCGCAGAGCAGAATAAAGAGAAAAGAATGAAAAGAATTTAGGACAGTCTCAGAGACCTCTGGGACAACATTAAATGCACCAACATTCGAATTATAGGGGACCCAGAAGAAGAAGAGAAAAAGAAAAGGACTGAGAAAATATTTGAAGAGATTATAGTTGAAAACTTCCCTAATATGGGAAAGGAAATAGTCAATCAAGCACAGGAAGTGCAGAGAATCCATAAAGGAAAAATCCAAGGAGAAACATGCCAAGACATATATTAATCAAACTATCAAAAATTAAATACAAAGAAAAAATATTAAAAGCAGCAACGGAAGAGCAACAATTAACATACAAGGGAATCCCCATAAGGGTAGCAGCTGACCTTCCAGCAAAACCTCTGCAAGCCAGAAGGGAGGGGCAGGACATATTTAAAGTGATGAAAGAGAAAAACCTACAACCAAGATTACTCTACCCAGCAAGGATCTCATTCAGATTTGACGGAGAAATTAAAACCTTTACAGACAAGCAAAAGCTGAGAGAGTTCAGCACCACCAAACCAGCTTTACAACAAATGTTAAAGGAACTTCTCTGGGCAGGCAACACAAGAGAAGACCTACAAAAACGAACCCAAAGCAATTATGAAAATGGTAATAGGAACATACATATCGATAATTGCCTTAAATGTAAATCAATTAAATTCTCCCCCCAAAAGACATAGACTGGCTGAATGGACACAAAAACAAGATGCGTATATATGCTGTCTACATGAGACTCACTTCAAACCTAGGGACACACACAGACTGAGAGTGAGGGGATGGAAAAAGATATTCGATGCACAAAGAAATCAAAAGAAAGCTGGAGTAGCAATACTTATATCAGCTAAACTAAACTTTAAAATAAACGCTATTACAAGAGACAAAGAAGGACACTATATAATGATCAAGGGATCAAACCAAGAAGAAGATATAACAATTGTAAATATTTATGCACACAACACAGAAGCACCTCAATACATAAGGCAAATGCTAACAGTGATAAAAGGGGAAAGCGACAGTAACACAATCATAGTAGGGGACTTCAACACCCCACTTTCACAAATGGAAAGATCATCCAAAATGAAAATAAATAAGGAAACACAAGCTTTAAGTGATACATTAAACAAGATGGACTTAATTGATATTTATAGGACATTCCATCCAAAAACAACAGAATACACATTCTTCTCAAGTGCTCATGGAACATTCTCCAGGATAGATCATATCTTGGGTAACAAATCAAGACTTGGTAAATTTAAGAAAATTGAAATCGTATCAAGTAACTTTTCTGACCACAATGCTCAGAGACTAGATAGCAATCAGAGGAAAAAATCTGTAAAAACTACAAACACATGGAGTCTAAACAATACACTACTTAATAAACAAGAGGTCACTGAAGAAATCAAAGAGGAAATTTTAAAAAAACCTAGAAACAAATGACAATGAAAACACAATGACCCAAAACCTATGGGATGCAGCAAAAGCAGTTCTAAGAGGGAAGTTTATAGCAATACAATCTTACCTTAAGAAACAAGAAACATCTCAAATAAACAACCTAACCTTGCACCTGAAGCAATTAGAGAAAGAAGAACAAAAAAACCCCAAAGTTAGCAGAAGGAAAGAAATCATAAAGATCAGAGCGGAAATAAATGAAATAGAAACAGAGAAAACAATAACAAAGATCAATAAAACTAAAAGCTGGATCTTTGAGAAGATAAATAAAATTGATAAACCATTAGCCAGACTCATCAAAAAAAAAGGGAGAAGACACAAATCAATAGAATTAGAAATGAAAAGGAAGTAACAACTGACACTGCAGAAATACTAAGGATCATGAGAGATTACTACAAGCACATACATGACAATAAAATGGACAACCTGGAAGAACTGGGCAAATTTTTAGAAAAGCAAAACCTTCAGAGATTAAACCAGGAAGAAATAGAAAATATAAACAGACCAATCACAAGCACTGAAATTCAAACTGTGATTAAAATCTTCCAAGAAACAAAAGCCCAGGACCAGATGGATTCACAGGCAAATTCTATCAAATATTTAGAGAAGAGGTAACACCTATCCTTCTCAAACTCTTCCAACATATATCAGAGGGAGGAACACTCCCAAACTCATTCTAAGAGGCCACCATCACCCTGATACCAAAACCAGGCAAAGATGTCACAAAGAAAGAAAACTACAGGCCAATATCACTGATGAACATAGATGTTAAAATCCTCGACAAAATACTAGCAAACAGAATCCAACAGCACATTAAAAGGATCATACACCATGATCACGTGAGGTTTATCCCAGGAATGCAAGGATTTTTCACTATACACAAATCAATGTGATAAATCATATTAAAAAATTGAAGGAGAAAAAACATATGATCTCAACAGATGCAGAAAAAGCTTTTGACAATATTCAACACCCATTTATGAAAAAAATCCTCCAGAAAGTAGGCATAAAGGGAACTTTCCTCAACATAATAAAGGCCATATATGATAAACCCACAGCCAACATCATTCTGAATGGTGAAAAATTGAAACCATTTCCACTAAGATCAGGAACAAGACAAGGTTGCCCACTCTCACCACTATTAACATAATTGTGGAAGTTTCAGCCACTGCAATCAGAGAATAAAAAGAAATAAAAAGAATCCAAACTGGAAAAAAAAGTAAAACTGTCACTGTTTGCAGATGACATGATGCTATACATCCTAAAGATTCTACCAGAAAACCACTAGAGCTATTCAATGAATTTGGTAAAGTAACAGGATGCAAAATGAATGCACAGCTATGTCTTGCATTCCTATACATTAAAGATGAAAAATCTGAAAGAGAAATTAATGAAACACTCCCATTTACCATTTCAACAAAAAGAATAAAATACCTAGGAATAAATCTACCTAAGGAGACCAAAGACCTGTATGCAGAAAACAATAAGACACTGATGAAGGAAATTAAAGATGATACAAAGTGATGGAGAGCTATACCACGTTCTTGATTTGGAAGAATCAACATTGAGAAAATGACTATATGGCCCAAACAATCTACAGATTCAATGCAATCCCTATCAAACTACCCATGGAATTTTTCACAGAACTAGGACAAAAAATTTCACAATTTGCATGGAAAAACAAAAGACCCCGAAAAGCAAAAACAATCTTGAAAAAGAAAAATGGAGCTGGAGGAATCAGGTTCCCTGTCTTCAGACTATACTACAGAGCTACAGTAATCAAGACAGTATGTTACTGGCATAAAAACAGAAATATAGATCAATGGAACAGAACAGAAAACCCAGAGATAAACCCACACATATATGGTCACCTTATCTTTGATAAAGGAGGCAAGAATATACGATGGAGAAAAGACAGCCTCTTCAATAAGTGGTGCTGGGAAAACTGGACAGCTACATGTAAAAGAATGAAATTAGAACACTCCCCAACACCACACATAAAAATAAACTCAAAATGGATTAAAGACCTAAATGTAAGGCCAGACACTATCAAACTCTTAGAGGAAAACATAGGCATAACACTCTATGACATAAATGACAGCAAGATCCTTTTTGATCCACCTCCTAGAGAAATGGAAATAAAAACACAAATAAACAAATGGGACCTAATGAAACTTAAAAGCTTTTGCACAGCAAAGGAAACCATAAACAAGACCAAAAGACAACCCTCAGAATGGGAGAAAATATTTGCAAATGAAGCAACTGACAACGGATTAATCTCCAAAATTTACAATCAGCTCATGCAGCTCAATATCAAAAAAAAACCAACCCAATCCAAAAATGGGCAGAAGACCTATATAGACATTTCTCCAAAGAAGATATACAGATTGCCCACAAACACATGAACGGATGCTTCACATCACTAATCATTAGACAAATGCAAATCAAAACTACAGTGTGGTGTCACCTCACACCAATAAGAATGGCCATCATTAAAAAATCTACAAACAATAAATGCTGGAGAGGGTGTGGTGAAAGGGAACCCTCTTGCACTGTTGGTGAGAATGTAAATTGGTACAGCCACTATGGAGAACAGTATGGAGGTTCCTTAAAAAATGAAAAATAGAACTACCATATGACCCAGCAATCCCACTACTGGGCATATACCCTGAGAAAACCATAATTCAAAAAGAATCATGTACCAAAATGGTCATTGCAGCTCTATTTACAATAGCTAGGACATGGAAGCCACCTAAGTGTCCATCGACAGATGAATGGATAAAGAAGATGTGGCACATATATACAATGGAATATTACTCATCCATAAAAGGAAACAAATTAGAGTTATTTGTAGTGAGGTGGATGGACCTAGAGTCTGTCATACAGAGTGAGGTGTCAGAAAGAGAAAAACAAATACCGTATGCTAACACATATATATGGAATCTTAAAAAAAAAAACAATGGTTATGAAGAACCTAGGGGCAAGACAGGAATAAAGACGCAGATGTAGAGAATGGATTTGAGGACACAGGGAGGGGGAAGGGGAAGCTGGGACGAAGTGAGAGAGTGTCATGGACTAATATATACTACAAATATAAAATAGCTAGTGGGAAGCAGCCGCATAGCACAGGGAGATCAGCTCGGTGCCCTGTGACCACCTAGAAGGATGGGATAGGGAGGGTTGGAGGGAGATGCAAGGGGGAGTAGATATGGGGATATATGTATATGTATAGCTGATTCACTTTGTTATAATGCAGAAACTAACACACCATTGTAAAACAATTATACTCCAATAAAGAAGTAAAAAAAAAAAAACAGCAAAACTTTTTAGGCTTTCTAGATCATTTTTATGAGACCCAAGAATCCACAGAATGTACCTTAAACCACCAGCTTAACATGTACTTTTTCTTGGGTAGTTCACCGTTTAATAGGGAATTCCAAAGAAAAGTCTTCAAGAATTGAATGAATAAATGTTTAAAGGAGAAATTTCAGAAAGTGTCAAAGGCCCTGAGGGTAGTGTAGGTTGCCAGTAATTTGATAACAAACGTCATATTAAACATTATAATTTTACATCTAAAAAATAAAATGGATCCTATTGCTTTGTAATATAGAATACAAAAATAAAGTCTGGCAAAATGTTCTTGGCTAGTGGTGTATATGAAAAAGATAGCACATAATCTTTAACATGGAGAGCAATGACCCCTTGTCAAAAAGCCATATCAAAATCCTGGTGGGGATATTAAATTTTTATCTTTATCAACTAGAAGCATGGGATTTTTAAAGGATGAAAACACTATAGCATACAGACAAAGTTCTTAATAATAGCAAAACAATAAGAGGACATATAGACTCCAGATCTCTTTTGTGTAATACGAACTTCTCTTTTACCTAAACTGAAAGAGTTAGATGGGGCTTGGCAAGAGTTTCTACCACTAAAGCAGTTCTTAACATGAGTCGTGGCTTCAGGGCATATCTAAGCTCTTTGAAATTGTATGCAAAGTTTCATGTACATATATGTACATTTTTTTCTGGGAAGAAGGTCCACAGCTTTTGTCAAAGTCACAAAAGGATTTGTGCTCCTCCCCCCCCCCCGAAAATACAGCTTTAGAACCACAGAACTTAAAGATCTCATCTCCAAGAAAGTTACATGTAATTCCAGGGTGTATGGTTTTTAAAACAAAGGTGGACGGTTATTTGGAAGGAGGTAAAATATTCTTAACGAAAAAGCATTAAATTTGATAAGGTTTCGAGAGTCCATGATTGCAACATATGACCATCCAAATTAACATGAGGTGTTCATGTGCCCCTGAGGAAAGGGTTTATATGGAATGTAACTATGAGCAAAGCAATATTCAGGGAACAAGGTTATGTGCTGGAGGTGAGGGCTCAGATAATAAGATAGGCATGGTACTCCAAGAGCCTACTAAGGCAACTTTCTTAGTATATACGTTTTAGCTACATTGGTTTCTGAAACCAACCAAATTTTTAAAATCAGCCTTGACCCAACATTTAATTACCGATGTGCATTATTATAGCACCATCTTGTGGAATATAGTTGAAATTCATGCATGCCTTTAGGTGGCTGCTTAATCAGTGGTTCTCAAAGTGTGGTCTGTGAACCCCTGGGAGTACTTGAGGCATATTCAGGGAGTCCATAGGGTCAAAGCTATTTTCATAATAATACTAAGACGTCATTTGCCCTTTTAAATGTGTTGGATTTGTACTGATGCAAATGGTGAGTAAAACTATGTATACTTTAGCATGAATCATGGCAATGGTCCCAAATTATACTATTAGTCATTGTGTTCTTCACTGCTATGCATCTGAAGGAAACCAAAAGCTTGTTATACTTATGAGTATCCTTATGAAGTAGCAAGAATAAAACTGGGGAGTCCAGGCCAAAGGACTCAATGTACAGGAATTCACTTTGTCAATATTGCTTGTAAGAAATCCCTCCAAGAACTGAGGAATCTCTGCGAGTAGCAGACATTTGTGAGCAACACAGACAAGAGGCTTGTGTTTTAATATGCACTCCTCCACCCATTAGCTTAAAGTTTCAAGGGTTTTTATCTCTATAAAGAGGATATTCCTAGGAGTTGCTGCATTGAGAAGTTGTGAGGATTAAAAGCTGGATATAATGGCCTGGTAAACATTGCCTCCTCTAGTGTCCTCTCTTCCTCCCTGTGCTAAAGTTTACCAAAGAATTTAATCTTCACAGAAACCCTATGAAGTTGATATTTTCCTCCTCTTTTTCAGATGGAAAAACGGAGGCAAAGAAAGATTCAAGTCTCTTACCTGAAGTCACACAGCAATGTGAGTGGTAAAGAGGGCTTGAACCCAGGCAATTTCACTCCAGAGGAGTAAAAGTCTCCTGAAATTTCTGACTGTTAGAACATGAAGAAAGCCAGAAAGGAGGAGGAGATTGCACAGTTAGCTGGGATCTAGAAAATGATGAAGACATGACACAAGATAGAAAGGGATAGTAACTCTTTATGAAAAATGGATATACAGTCTTAAAATGTGGACCTAAATACTCAGAATCACACCGCTTTGGAAGATTTATAACAAAAATAGTATGTTTTTAAAAATTAAAAAAAATTTTTTTCTTAATAAGTTTTTTCATATTTTTTATTTTAAAAAATTAAAAAAATTTTATCCAAATAAATATTTTTCTTAATATTTTTTCTTATTTTTTATTATAAAAAATTAATAAATTTATTTTTAAAAAATTTAAAAAAATTTTTCCTAATAAATTTTTTCTTAATAATTTTTTTTTCTTATTTTTTATTAGAATAGCTTTATTTTATTTTATCCTCTTTCTTTCTATTTTTTCTCCCTTTTATTCTGAGCCATGTGGATGAAAGGCTCTTGGTGCTGCAGCCAGGCATCAGGGCTGTGCCTCTGAGGTGGGAGAGCCAACTTCAGGACACTGGTCCACAAGAGACCTCCCAGCTCCACGTAATACCAAATGGCGAAAATCTCTCAGAGATCTCCATCTCAACCTCAAGACCCAGCTTCACTCAACGAACAGCAAGCTACAGTGCTGGACACCCTATGCCAAACAACTAGCAAGACAGGAACACAGCCCCATCCATTAGCAGAGAGGCTGCCTAAAATCATAATAAGGCCACAGACACCCCAAAACACACCACCAGACGTGGACGTGCCCACCAGAAAGACAAGATCCAGCCTCATCCACCAGACACAGGCACTAGTCCCCTCCACGAGGAAGCCTACACAACCCACTGAACCAACCTTAGCCACTGGGGACAGATACCAAAAACAACGGGAACTACAAACCTGCAGCCTGTGAAAAGGAGACCCCAAACACAGTAAGATAAGCAAAATGAGAAGACAGAAAAACACACAGCAGATGAAGGAGCAAGGTAAAAACACACCAGACCTAACAAATGAAGAGGAAATAGGCAGTTTACCTGAAAAAGAATTCAGAATAATGATAATAAAGATGATCCAAAATCTTGGAAATAGAATAAACAAAATGCAAGAAACATTTAACAAGGACCTAGAAGAACTAAAGAGGAACCAAGCAACGATGAAAAACACAATAAATGAAATTAAAAATACTCTAGATGGGATCAATAGCAGAATAACTGAGGCAGAAGAACGGATAAGTGACCTGGAAGATAAAATAGTGGAAATAACTACTGCAGAGCAGAATAAAGAAAAAAGAATGAAAAGAACTGAGGACAGTCTCAGAGACCTCTGGGACAACATTAAATGCACCAACATTCGAATTATGGGGGTCCCAGAAGAAGAAGAGAAAAAGAAAGGGACTGAGAAAATATTTGAAGAGATTATACTTGAAAACTTCCCTAATATGGGAAAGGAAATACTTAATCAAGTCCTGGAAGCACAGAGAGTCCCATACAGGAGAAATCCAAGGAGAAACACGCCAAGACACATATTAATCAAACTATCAAAAATTAAATATAAAGAAAACATATTAAAAGCAGCAAGGGAAAAACAACAAATAACACACAAGGGAATCCCCATAAGGTTAACAGCTGATCTTTCAGCAGAAACTCTGCAAGCCAGAAGGGAGTGGCAGGATATACTTAAAGTCATGAGGGAGAAAAACCTACAACCAAGGTTACTCTACCCAGCAAGGATCTCATTCAGATTTGATGGAGAAATTAAAACCTTTACAGACAAGCAAAAGCTGAGAGAGTTCAGCACCACCAAACCAGCTTTACAACAAATGCTAAAGGAACTTCTCTAGGCAAGAAACACAAGAGAAAGAAAACACCTACAATAACAAACCCAGAACATTTAAGAAAATGGGAATAGGAACATACATATCGATAATTACCTTAAATGTAAATGGATTAAATGCTCCCACCAAAAGACACAGACTGGCTGAATGGATACAAAAACAAGACCCATATATATGCTGCCTACAAGAGACCCACTTCAGACCTAGAGACACATACAGACTGAAAGTGAGGGGATGGAAAAACATATTCCATGCAAATGGAAGTCAAAAGAAAGCTGGAGTAGCAATTCTCATATCAGACAAAATAGACTTTAAAATAAAGACTATTACAAGAGACAAAGAAGGACACTATATAATGATCAAGGGATCGATCCAAGAGGAAGGTATAACAATTGTAAATATTTATGCACCCAACATAGGAGCACCTCAATACATAAGGCAAACACTAACAGCCATAAAAGGGGAAATCGACAGTAACACAATCATAGTAGGGGACTTTAACACCCCACTTTCACCAATGGACAGATCATCCAAAGTGAAAATAACTAAGGAAACACAAGCTTTAAATGATACATTAAACAAGATGGACTTAATTGATATTTACAGGACATTCCATCCAATAACAACAGAATACACATTTTTCTCAAGTGCTCATGGAACATTCTCCAGGATAGATCATATCTTGGGTCACAAATCAAGCCTTGGTAAATTTAAGAAAATTGAAATCGTATCAAGTATCTTTTCCGACCACAATGCTATGAGACTAGATATCAATTACAGGAAAAGATCTGTAAAAAATACAAACACATGGAGGCTACACAATACACTACTTAATAACGAAGTGATCACTGAAGAAATCAAAGGGGAAATCAAAAAATACCTAGAAACAAATGACAATGGAGACACGACGACCCAAAACCTATGGGATGCAGCAAAAGCAGTTCTAAGAGGGAAGTTTATAGTAATACAAGCCTTCATCAAGAAACAGGAAACATCTCGAATAAACAACCTAACCTTGCACCTAAAGCAATTAGGGAAAGAAGAGCAAAAAAACCCCAAAGCTAGCAGAAGGAAAGAAATCATAAAGATCAGATCAGAAATAAATGAAAAAGAAATGAAGGAAACAATAGCAAAAATCAATGAAACTAAAAGCTGGTTCTTTGAGAAGATAAACAAAATTGATAAACCATTAGCCAGACTCATCAAGAGAAAAAGGGAGAAGACTCAAATCAATAGAATTAGAAATGAAAAAGGAGAAGTAACCACTGACACTGCAGAAATACAAACGATCATGAGAGATTACTACAAGCAACGCTATGCCAATAAAATGGACAACTTGGAAGAAATGGACAGATTCTTAGAAATGCACAACGTACCGAGACTGAACCAAGAAGAAATAGAAAATATGAACAGACCAATCACAAGCACTGAAATTGAAACTGTGATTAAAAATCTTCCAACAAACAAAAGCCCAGGACCAGATGGCTTCACTGGCGAATTCTATCAAACATTTAGAGAAGAGTTAACACCTATCCTTCTCAAACTCTTCCAAAATATTGCAGAGGGAGGAACACTTCCCAACTCATTCTACGAGGCCACCATCACCCTGATACCAAAACCAGACAAAGATGTCACAAAGAAAGAAAACTACAGGCCAATATCACTGATGAACATAGATGCAAAAATCCTCAACAAAATACTAGCAAACAGAATCCAACAGCACATTAAAAGGATTATACACCATGATCAAGGGGGGTTTATTCCAGGAATTCAAGGATTCTTCAAGATACGCAAATCAATCAACGTGATACATCATATTAACAAACTGAAGGAGAAAAACCATATGATCATCTCAATAGATGCAGAGAAAGCTTTCGACAAAATTCAACACACATTTATGATAAAAGCCCTGCAGAAAGTAGGCATAGAGGGAACTTTCTTCAACATAATAAAGGCCATATATGACAAACCCACAGCCAACATCGTCCTCAATGGTGAAAAACTGAAACCATTTCCACTAAGATCAGGAACAAGACAAGGTTGCCCACTCTCACCACTATTATTCAACGTAGTTTTGGAAGTGTTAGCCACAGCAATCAGAGAAGAAAAAGAAATAAAAGGAATCCAAATCGGAAAAGAAGAAGTAAAGCTGTCACTGTTTGCAGATGACATGATACTATACATAGAGAATCCTAAAACTGCCACTAGAAAACTACTAGAGCTAATCAATGAATTTGGTAAAGTAGCAGGATACGAAATTAATGCACAGAAATCTCTTGCATTCCTATATACTAATGATGAAAAATCTGAAAGTGAAATTAAGAAAACACTCCCGTTTACCATTGCAACAAAAAGAATAAAATATCTAGGAATAAACCTACCTAAGGAGACAAAAGACCTGTATGCAGAAAATTATAGGACAATGATGAAAGAAATTAAAGATGATACAAATAGATGGAGAGATATACCATGTTCTTGGGTTGGAAGAATCAACATTGTGAAAATGACTCTACTACCCAAAGCAATCTACAGATTCAATGCAATCCCTATCAAACTACCACAGGCATTTTTCACAGAACTAGAACAAAAAATTTCACAATTTGTATGGAGACACAAAAGACCCCGTATAGCCAAAGCAATCTTGAGAACGAGAAATGGAGCTGGAGGAATCAGGCTCCCTGACTTCAGACTATATTACAAAGCTACAGTAATCAAGACAGTTTGGTACTGGCACAAAAACAGAAATATAGATCAATGGAACAGGATAGAAAGCCCAGAGATAAACCCACGCACATATGGTCACCTTATCTTTGATAAAGGAGGCAAGCATATGCAGTGGAGAAAAGACAGCCTCTTCAATAAGTGGTGCTGGGAAAACTGGACAGGTACATGTAAAAGTATGAAACTAGAACACTCCCTGACACCATACACAAAAATAAACTCAAAATGGATTAAAGACCTAAATGTTAAGCCAGACACTATCAAACTCTTAGAGGAAAACATAGGCAGAACACTCTATGACATAAATCGCAGCAAGATCCTTTTTGACCCAGCTCCTAGAGAAATGGAAATAAAAACACAAATAAACAAATGGGACCTAATGAAACTTCAAAGCTTTTGCACAGCAAAGGAAACCATAAACAAGACCAAAAGACAACCCTCAGAATGGGAGAAAATATTTGCAAATGAAGCAACTGACAAAGGATTAATCTCCAAGATTTACCAGCAGCTCATGCAGCTCAATTTGAAAAAAGCAAACAACCCAATCCAAAAATGGGCAGAAGACCTAAACAGACATTTCTCCAAAGAAGATATGCAGATGGCCAACAGACATATGAAAGAATGCTCAACATCCTTAATCATTAGAGAAATGCAAATCAAAACTACAATGAGGTATCATCTCACACCAGTCAGAATGGCCATCATCAAAAAATCTAGAAACAATAAATGCTGGAGAGGGTGTGGAGAAAAGGGAACACTCTTGCACTTTTGGTGGGAATGTAAATTGATACAGCCACTATGGAGAACAGTATGGAGGTTCCTTAAAAAACTAAAAATAGAACTACCATACGACCCAGCAATCCCACTACTGGGCATATACACTGAGAAAACCATAATTCAAAAAGAGTCATGTACCAAAATGTTCATTGCAGCTCTATTTACAATAGCCAGGACATGGAAGCAACCAAAGTGTCCATCATCGGATGAATGGATAAAGAAGTTGTGGCACATATATACAATGGACTATTATTCAGCCATAAAAAGAAATGCAATGGAGGTATTTGTAATGAGGTGGATGGAGTTAGAGTCTGTCATACAGAGTGAAGTAAGTCAGAAAGAGAAAAACAAATACAGTATGCTAACACATATATATGGAATCTAAGAGAAAAAAAAAAGGTCATGAAGAACCTAAGGGTAAGACGGGAATAAAGACACAGACCTACAAGAGAATGTACTTGAGGATATGGGGAGGGGGAAGGGTAAGCTGTGACAAAGTGAGAGAGTGGCATGGACACATATACACTACCAAACATAAAATAGATAGCTAGTGGGAAGCAGCCGCATAGCACAGGAGATCAGCTCGGTGCTTTGTGACCACCTAGAGGGGTGGGATAGGGAGGGTGGGAAGGAGGGAGACACAAGAGGGAAGAGATATGGGAACATATGTATATGTATAACTGATTCACTTTGTTATAAAGCAGAAACTAACACACCATTGTAAAGCAATTATACTCCAATAAAGATGTTTAAAAATATGTATATATATCCACTTCTGCCACTTATATTCAACATAGTATTGAAACTTTTAGCCAGAAAAATTAGTCATGAAAAATAAATAACAAAATAAATCCAATTGAAAAGGAAGAAGTAAAATTATCTTTATTTGCAGGTAATATCTCATATGTAGAAGACCCCAGAGATGCCACAAAAAAAACTGTTAGAACTAATAAATAAATTCAACAAAGTTGCGTGATAAGAAATCAACACAAAAATCAGTTGTGTTTCTATACACAAACAAGTAACAATTCAAAAGGGAAATTAAGAAAATGAATGCAGGTGACATCAGCAAGATGGAGGGCTAAGAGGCTCCAATGCTTGTACTTCCACCTCAAAAAACACAGCAGGAACAGTAAATAAATAATCACAGACCAAAGAAAACTGCTCAAGGAAAGCTCTGGACAAGAAAAAAAATGCAGCAAAAAAACATGCAGAACTCAAAAATCGAGGATGTTGCGTAGAAAAATACAGGAAGCATTTTGCCTGCACCACCCCATCCCCCAGTTGGGAGCAGCTCAGTACCAGAGGGAATCCCTTCCAAGGAATTTCACCACACAGAGAGAAGGAAAACAGAACCCCAGCAAGCCTCACCATTGTGGACATTTGCAACCTTTGCTACAGAGATCTCTTACAGTCTTTTTTTTTTTAAGGGACTTTTTAGAAAATTTAATTTTGTTGATGGAACACTGGTTTATAAACATTACATAAATTTCATGTGTACAACATTATATTTCTTCTTCTGCATACACTATACTGTGTTCACCACCAAAAATTTACATCAGCATACAGTTGATCCCATTTACCCATTTTATCCTCCCCTCCACCCCTTCCCATCAGGTACCAGCACTCTCTTCTCTGTATCTATGTGCTTACTTTTGTTTGGTTTGTTTTGTTCATTTATTTTGGTATTTTGTTTTTATATTCCACATATGAGTGAAATCATATGGTATTTATCTTTCCTCATCTGGCTTATTTCACTTAGCATAATACTCTCAAGGTCCAACACGTTATTGCAAATGGCAAGATTTTATATTTTTTATGGCTGAGTAGTATATATATATATATATATCATATATATATATATATATGATATATATATATGATATATATATATATATATATATAATGATATATATATATGAGATATGATATACATATCGTATATTCTTTATCAATTCATCCATTGATGGACTCAGGTTGGCTATTGTAAATAGTGCTGTGATGAACATAGGGGTGCATATACCTTTTTGAATTAGTGTTTTCATATTCTTTGGATAAATATCCAGAAATTCTGCCACAGTCTTTACTGATCCCAACTGATGGAGCGGCTTAGAGTGCACCCTCTGCATCTACTCCCAGAGGTAGGAACTGTTGCTGAGGTGAGTCCTGACCTCAGGGACCCCAGTTGTTGCTGTGCCCTGCTCTCAGGGATCTCTTACCACAGCACCTCACTATATATGAGACTGGAATTCCCACTGCTCATTGCCCACCTTTAGCCCCAGGTCACAGCTTTGTCCCATCACTCTCTGGGTGGCCTTGACTGCCCTGACCTCTGGGCCCAGGATCCCAAGTCATGATTTGGCTGCCATTATTTGAGTTATGCTGCAGCCACACTGAGCCCCACCAGCTGGGCTCCAGGTTACAGCTTTAAATGACAGTGCAAAGGGTGCTGCCACTACCCTGAGCACTGCCCCCAAGTCCTAAGTCATGCTTGATCACCATTTTAAGGACTTTGCTACCACTGCCCTGAGCTCCACTCACCAAGTTCTAGGTAACAGCTTTGAATCATCAATGCCACAGGTGCTGCTACTGCTGCTTGAGCCCCAACCCTTAGGTCCCAAGTCATGCTTTGACTGCTACTATTGGGGCCATCACGCTGCCACCCTGAGTTCCACCTACAGGATTCCATGTCAGAGCTATGGGATGGAATGCCAGGGATGCCAGGGATGCTGCCACTAGCCTGAGCCTCATCCCTTTGCAGATTAAGACTCTAATATGTCAATGCTGTCACTGGGCTGTTGCTGCCCGAGCTCCATCCTTATCCCAGATCAAGACTCTGAACCCTCATTGTCAGTGACACTACTGCTGACCTGAGCCATGTCCCCAGGTCCCAGGCCACATCTCTGACCTGTGATTGCTGAGACAGTGCTGTCACTGTCCTGAGCCTCACCCCCAGGTTTCAGGTCCTACCTGTGACCAGTCACTATTGGAACTGCCGAGTCCAAGGTCACAGCTCTGAACCATCATGGCCAGGGCCATGATGACTCTGTTTTGAGCCCAGTTCCCCAGGTTCTGACACACGGATTTAACAGGCTGCAATCAGAGACGTGCTGCAGTTATCCTGTGACTGTCCCCTGTGGTCAGAGTTGAGACTTTGACTCACCGTCACAAGGCTATGCTAGTACTGCACCCTACCCACCATTACACCTTGTCATCCCAGGGCCTATGCCACTGTTGTACCCACCCCTTGCCTGCCAGAGTCACAGTGGTGAGACCCAGGTAATAGTTCTATGGGATATTCGCACGTGTCCTCATGCTGGACACCAATGTCATAGCCACAGCAAGTGCACCTGTGCCCCAGAAACCAGGCACTGTGATAGTTTCACATGCATCTGACTCTAGGACTCCAGCTCCAATACTGCTCTGAGTGCCCTGAGTGCCAGCACACCAAATCAGGCACTAAGAAGGGTTCCCTTGGTTAGAACTTCCTTCCATAAAAAGAGAAAGGAAAACAGGAAGACCTCAGTAGCTTTCATATCCAAATATCCCAATAGCCTTACCTGCCACTGCCACCTGCAGATTCTCTTCAGTCTAGACCACAGAAGACCCCCACAGTCTGGTCAATATCAATCTCAGCTGATGGAGTGTCATGGAGACTACACTATTGTGCCTTCTCAGGAACCAAACATGCTGCATCCCATGCAGCCAATGACTTTAACAGCCACCTCCAGGTGAAAGATTTTCCTTCACTGAAGCCAGTTCAAAAAGACTGGAAGAGGAAACTATGCCTTCAAATGCACAGCCATCAGTGCAAAATGAAAAAGCAAGGAAACATGGCACCACCAAAGGAACACAATGATATTCTAATAACTGGCCCCAAATAAATGGAGATCTGCAAGTTATCTGAAAAGTATTCAAAATAATTATTTTAAGAAAGCTCAGAGAGATTCTAAAGAACACAGACAAATCAATGAGCTCAGGAAAACAATACATGAACAAATACATGAACCAAAAGTTCAACAAAGAAATAGAAATCATTTCTTAAAAGGCCAAACAGGATTCTAGAGATTAAGAATACAATGAATGAAATCTTAAAAATGCAATAGATTGCTTCAACAGCAGGCTCAAAAATCAGAAGGAAAGATCTGTGAGCTTGAAGACAGATCTCTTGATGTTATCCACTCAGAAGAAAATTAAGAAATTAGAATGAAAAAGAGTGAAGAGAGCCTATGTGAACTGTGGGACATGATCAAAAGAAACAATGGCCACATTAGGGTAGTCCCAGAAGGAGAAGAGAGGGAGAAAGGGACAGAAACGTTATTAAAAATAATGGTTGAAACTTCCCAAATCTGGGGACAGAGATGGCCATCCAAGTACAGGAAGCTCAAAAATCCCCAAAGAGATTCAACTCAAAGAGATTGTCACCTACACATTATATTCAAGTTCTCAAAAATTACAGAAAAATGTTGCAAGCAACAAGAGAAAAAAGAATCATTACGTACAAAGGAATCTCAATAAGGCTATCAGCATATTTCCCAGCAGAAATTTTGAAGGCCAGGAGAGACAGTGTCATGATATGCTCAAAGTGCTCGAATTAAAAAAAAAAAAAAACTGTCAACCAAGAACACTTTACCTAGCAGAGCTCTCATTTAGAAATGGGGGTGAGATACAGACTTGCCCAGACAAAAGTTGAGGAAATTTATCACCACTAAGCCTGCTCTACAACATATGCAAAAGAGAGTTCTTGAAACAGAAGCAATAAGCCATGAATTAGTAATGTGAAAACATACGAAAGTATAAAATTCACTGACAAAGATGAATATACAGTCAAATTCAAAATACTCTAACACTGCAATGGTATTATGTAAATCACTTTGAAAACTAGCATATAATTAAGAAAAAAAAGTGTCAAAAATAAACAGCAACAGTCAGCTCTACCCACCACCAGAGCCTCCCATCAAGCCTCTTAGATAGCCTCAACCACCAGAGGGCAGACAGCAGAAGCAGGAAAAACTACAATCCTGCAGCCTGTGGAACAAAAACCACATTCACAGAAAGATAGACAAGATGAAAAGGCAGAGGGCTATATACCAGATGAAGGAACAAGATAAAACCCCAGAAAAACAACTAAATGAAGTGGAGATAGGCAACCTTACAGAAAAAGAATTCTGAATAATGATAGTGAAGATGATCCAGGACCTCGGAATAAGAATGGAGGCAAAGATTGAGAAGATGCAAGAAATGTTTAACAAAGACCTAGAAGAATTAAAGAACAAACAAACAGAGATGACCAATACAATAACTGAAATGAAAACTACACTAGAAGGAATCAATAGCAGAATAACTGAGGCAGAAGAACGGATAAGTGACCTGGAAGACAGAATGGTGGAATTCACTGCTGTGGAACAGACTAAAGAAAAAAGAATGAAAAGAAATGAAGACAGCCTAAGAGACCTCTGGGACAACATTAAACGCAACAACATTCGCATTATAGGGTTCCCAGAAGGAGAAGAGAGAGAGAAAGGACCAGAGAAAATATTTGAAGAGATTATAGTCGAAAACTTCCCTAACATGAGAAAGGAAATAGCCACCCAAGTCCAGGAAGCGCAGAGAGTCCCATACAGGATAAACCCAAGGAGAAACACGCCGAGACACATAGTAATCAAAATGGGAAAAATTAAAGACAAAGAAAAATTATTGAAAGCAGCAAGGGAAAAATGACAAATAACATACAAGGGAACTCCCATAAGGTTAACAGCTGATTTCTCTGCAGAAACTCTACAAGCCAGAAGGGAGTGGCATGATATACATAAAGTGATGAAAGGGAAGAACCTACAACCAAGATTACTCTACCTGGCAAGGATCTCATTTAGATTTGATGGAGAAATCAAAAGCTTTACAGACAAGCAAAAGCTAAGAGGATTCAGCACCACCAAACCAGCTCTACAACAAATGCTAAAGGAACTTCTCTAAGTGGAAAACACAAGAGAAGAAAAGGACCTACAAAAACAAACCCAAAACAATTAAGAAAATGGTCATAGGAACATACATATCAATAATTACCTTAAATGTGAATGGATTAAATGCTCCAACCAAAAGACACAGGCTTGCTGAATGGATACAAAAACAAGACCCATATATATACTGTCTACAAGAGACCCACTTTAGACCTAGGGACACATACAGATTGAATGTGAGGGGATGGAAAAAGATATTCCATGCAAATGGAAATCAAAAGAAAGCTGGAGCAGCTATACTCATATCAGATAAAATAGACCTTAAAATAAAGAATGTTACAAGAGACAAGGAAGGACACTACATAATGATCAAGGGATCAATCCAAGAAGAAGATATAACAATTATAAATATATATGCACCCAACATAGGAGCACCTCAATACATAAGGCAACTGCTAACAGCTATAAAAGAGGAAATCGACAGTAGCACAATAATAGTGGGGGCCTTTAACACCTCACTTACACCAATGGACAGATCATCCAAAATGAAAATAAATAAGGAAAGAGAAGCTTTAAATGACACAACAGACCAGATAGATTTAATTGATATTAATAGGACATTCCATCCAAAAACAGCAGATTACACTTTCTTCTCAAGTGTGCACAGAATATTCTCCAGGATAGATCATATCTTGGGTCACAAATCAAGGCTCAGTAAATTTAAGAAAATTGAAATCATATCAAGCATCTTTTGTGACCACAGCGCTATGAGATTAGAAATGAATTACAGGGAAAAAAACGTAAAAAACACAAACACATGGAGGCTAAACAGTATGTTACTAAATAACCAAGAGATCACTGAAGAAATCAAAGAGGAAATCAAAAAATACCTAGAGACAAATGACAATAAAAACACGACGATCCAAAACCTATGGGATGCAGCAAAAGCAGTTCTAAGAGGGAAGTTTATAACTATACAAGCCTATCTAAAGAAACACAAAAATCTCAAGTAAACAATCTAACCTTACACCTAAAGAAACTAGAGAAAGAAGAACAAACAAAACCCAAAGTTAGCAGAAGGAAAGAAATCATAAAGATCAGAGTGGAAATAAATGAAATAGAAACAAAGAAAACAATAGCAAAGATCAATAAAACTAAAAGCTGGTTCTTTGAGAAGATAAACAAAATTGATAAAGCATTAGCCAGACTCATCAAGAAAAAGGGGGAGAGGACTCAAATCAATAAAATCAGTAATGAAAAAGGAGATGTTACAACAGACACCGCAGAAACACAAAGCATCCTAACAGACTACTACAAGCAACTATATGCCAATAAAATGGACAACCTGGAAGAAATGGACAAATTCTTAGAAAGGTATAACCTTCCAAGACTGAACCAGGAAGAAACAGAAAATGTGAACAGACCAATCACAAGTAATGAAATTGAAACTGTGATTAAAAATCTTCCAACAAACAAAAGTCCAGGACCAGATGGCTTCACAGGTGAATTCTATCAAACATTTAGAGAAGAGTTAACATCCATCCTTCTCAAACTCTTCCAAAAAATTGCAGAGGAAGGAACACTCCCAAACTCATTCTATGAGGCCACCATCACCCTGATACCAAAACCAGACAAAGATACTGCAAAAAAAGAAAATTTCAGACCAATATCACTGATGAATATAGATGCAAAAATCCTCAACAAAATACTAGCAAAGAGAATCCAACAACACATTAAAAGGATCATACACCACGATCAAGTGGGATTTATCCCAGGGATGCAAGGATTCTTCAATATACGCAAATCAATCAATGTGATACACCATATTAACAAATTGGAGAATAAAAACCATACGATCATCTCAATAGATGCAGAAAAAGCTTTTGACAAAATTCAACACCCATTTAGGATAAAAGCTCTCCAGAAAGTGGGCATAGAGGGAACCTACCTCAACATAATAAAGGCCATATATGACAAGCCCACAGCAAACATCATTCTCAATGGTGAAAAACTGAAAGCATTTCCTCTAAGATCAGGAACGAGACAAGGATGTCCACTCTCACCACTATTATTCAACATAGTTTTGGAAGTCCTAGTAATGGCAATCAGAGAAGAAAAAGAAATAAAAGGAATACAAATTGGAAAAGAAGAAGTAAAACTGTCACTGTTTGCAGATGACATGATACTATACATAGAGAACCCTAAAACTGCCACCAGAAAACTGCTAGAGCTAATTAATGAATTTGGTAAAGTTGCAGGATACAAAATGAATGCACAAAAATCTCTTGCATTCCTAAACACTAATGATGAAAAATCTGAAAGAGAAATTATGGAAACACTCCCATTTACCATTGCAACAAAAAGAATAAAATACCTAGGAATAAACCTACCTAGGGAGACAAAAGACCTGTATGCAGAAAACTATAAAACACTGATGAAAGAAATTAAAGATGATACCAACAGTTGGAGAGATATACCATGTTCTTGGATTGGAAGAATCAATATTGTGAAAATGACTCTACTACCCAAAGCAATCTACAGATTCAATGCAATCCCTATCAAATTACCAATGGCATTTTTTACAGAACTAGAACAAATCATCTTAAAATTTGTATGGAGACACAAAAGACCCCGAATAGCCAAAGCAGTCTTTAGGGAAAAAAACGGAGCTGGAGGAATCAGACTCCCTGACTTCAGACTATACTACAAAGCTACAGTAATCAAGACAATATGGTACTGGCACAAAAACAGAAACATAGATCAATGGAACAAGATAGAAAGCCCAGATATAAACCCACGCACCTATGGTCAACTAATCTATGACAAAGGAGGCAAAGATATACAATGGAGAAAAGACAGTCTCTTCAATAAGTGGTGCTGGGAAAACTGGACAAGTACATGTAAAAGAATGAAATTAGAATACTCCCTAACACCATATACAAAAATAAACTCCAAATGGATTAGAGATCTAAATGTAATACTGGACACTATAAAACTCTTAGAGCGAAACATAGGAAGAACACTCTTTGACATAAATCACAGCAAGATCTTTTTTGATCCACCTCCTAGAGTAATGGAAATAAAAACAAAAATAAACAAATGGGGCTTAATGAAACTTCAAAGTTTTTGCACAGCAAAGGAAACCATAAACAAGACGAAAAGACAACCCTCAGAATGGGAGAAAATATTTGCAAACGAATCAACGGACAAAGGATTAATCTCCAAAATATATTAATAGCTCATTCAGCTCAATATTAAAGAAACTAACAACCCAATCCAAAAATGAGCAGATGACCTAAATAGACATTTCTCCAAAGAAGACATACAGATGGCCAAGAAGCACATGAAAAGCTGCTCAACATCACTAATTATTAGAGAAATGCAAATCAAAACTACAATGAGGTATCACCTCACTCCTGTTAGAATGGGCATCATCAGAAAATCTACAAACAACAAATGCTGGAGAGGGTGTGGAGAAAAGGGAACCCTCTTGCACTGTTGGTGGGAATGTAAATTGATACAGCCACTATGGAGAACAATATGGAGGTTCCTTAAAAAACTAAAAATAGAATTACCATATGAACCAGCAATCCCATTACTGGGCATATACCCAGAGAAAACCGTAATTCAAAAAGACACATTCACCCCAATGTTCATTGCAGCTCTATTTACAATAGCCAGGTCATGGAAGCAACCTAAATGCCCATCGACAGATGAATGGATAAAGAAGATGTGGTACATATATACAATGGAATATTACTCAGCCATAAAAAGAAACGAAATTGAGTCATTTGTTGAGATGTGGATGGATCTAGAGACTGTCATACAGAGTGAAGTAAGTCAGAAAGAGAAAAACAAATATCGTATATTAATGCATGTATGTGGAACCTAGAAAAATGGTACAGATGAACCGGGTTGCAGGGCAGAAGCTGAGACACAGATGTAGAGAACAAACGTATGGACACCAAGGGGGGAAAACTGCGGTGGGGTGAGGATGGTGGTGTGCTGAATTGGGCCATTGGGATTGACATGTATACAGTGATGTGTATAAAATTGATGACTGATTAAAATAATATATATATATAATTTATCACAACACAAAAAAAAGTGTCAAAAATAACTATAGCTACAATAATAGGTTAAGGGACATACAATATAAAAGATATAAACTGGGACATCGACATAAATGGAGGGCAAGTAAATGGATAGAACTTTCTTATAGAATTGAAGTTAAGGTGTTATCAGCTTAAGATGTGCAGTTATAACTATAAGAAGTATGATGAAAGGTGCATTGTAATCACAAAGAAAAAACCTATAACAGATACACAAATGATAAGGAAAAAAAGCATGCCAGTACAAAAAAAATCATCAACTCACAAAGAAAGACAGCAATAGAGGAATAAAGTAACTAAGGAACTACAAAACAATAAGAAAACTATTAACAAAATGGCAATAGTTAAGTCCCTACTTATCAATTATTGCTTTAATTGTAAATGGACTGATGTGACTGAAAGGATTAAAAAAACAATACCCAACTGTGTTTTGACTATAAGAGACTCACTTAAACCTTAAAGACATTCACAGACTGAAAAGGAAAAGATAGGAAAAGATGGGAAAACACATTTCAAGCAAATAGAAACCAAAAGAAATCTGGGGTAGCTATACTTATATCAGACAAAATAGACATTAAATCAAAAACTGTATAAATGATAAATAAGGTCACTATATAATGATAAAAGGATCAATTCATTAAGATATAACAATTTCAAATATATATGCATCCAATATTAGAGAAACTAAATATATTAATTATTAACAGATCTGAAGAGAAAAACAAACAGCAATGTTATAATAGTAGGGGACTTCAATACCACACTTTCAACAATAAATAGATCATTCAGACGGAAAATCAGTAAGGAAATAATGGATTTGAAAGATGCTTCAGACCAAATGGACTTAACAGACATATATAGAGCATTCCATCCAACAGTACCACAATACACATTCTTCTCAAGCACACATGGAACAACCTCCAGGATAGATCACATGATAGGTCACAAAATATCTTAACAAACTTAAGAGATTGAAACATACAAAGTATCTTTTCTGACCAAAACAATATGAAACTAGAAATCAATGACAGGAGGAAAGCTAGAAAATTCACAAATATATGGAAATTAAAGAACACATTCCTGAAAAACCAATAGGTCAAAGAAGAAATAAGAAAGTCAAGAAGTATCTTAAAACAAATGAAAATTGAATCACAACATATCAAAACCTATGGAATGTTGCAAAAGCACTTCTTAGAGGGAAGCTTATAGTAATAAACACCTATATTAAGAAACAAGAAAATCCTCAAGTAAGCAATTTCAATTTACACCAAAAGGAACTATAAAAAGAAGAACAAATGGAGCCCAAAGTTAGTAGAAGGAAGGAAATAACAAAGAGCAGAGCAGAATTAAATGAAACAGACCAGAAAATCTATAGGAATGATCAATAAAACTAAGAGCTTGTTCTAAGAAAAAAAAAGGGGGGGCAAATGTTTAGCTAGATTAACTATGAAAAAAAAGAGAGAAAACTCAAATAAATAAAATGAGAATGTGGTACATATATACAATGGAATATTACTCAGCCATAAAAAGAAACGAAATTGAGTTATTTGTAGTGAGGTGGATGGGCCTAGAGTCTGTCATACAGAGTGAAGTAAGTCAGAAAGAGAAAAACAAATACTGTATGCTAACACATATATATGGAATCTAAAAAAAAAAATGGTCATGAAGAACCTAGGGGCAAGACAGGAATAAAGAAGCAGACCTACTAGAGAATGGACTTGAGGATATGTGGAGGGGGAAGGGTAAGCTGGGACAAAGTGAGAGAGTGGCATGGACATATATACACTACCAAATGTAAAATAGATAGCTAGTGGGAAGCAGCCACATAGCACAGGGAGATCAGCTCGGTGCTTTGTGACCACCTAGAGGGTTGGGATAGGGAGGGTGGGAGGGAGGGAGATGCAAGAGGGAAGAGATATGGGAACATATGTATATTTATAACTGATTCACTTTGTTATAAAGCAGAAACTAACACACCACTGTAAAGTAATTATACTCCAATAAAGATATTAATTTTTTTAAATAAATAAAATGAGAAATGAAAGAGCAGACATTACAACTGATACCACAGAAAAACAAAAGATTATAAGAGACTACTATGAGTAATCATAAGCCAACAAACTGGATTACCTAGCAGAAATTGATAAATTCCTAGAAACATATGAATGATGAAGACTGAATAATGAAGAAATAAAATATCTAAACAAACCAATAATGAATAAGGAAATTGAATCAGTAATCAAAAACCTCCCAACACAGACAAGACCTGGACCAGATGGTTTCACTGGTGAATTCTACCAAATGTTTAAAGAATTAATGCCAATCCTTCTCAAGCTCTTACAAAAAATTGAAGAGGAAAGAACATTCTCAAATTCATTTTACAAGGCCAGGATTACTCTGATAACAAACACAGATAAGGACACTACAAGGGAAAAAACTATAATCCAATATCCCTGATGAATATAGATGCAAAAATTCTCAACAAAATATTAGCAGATGAAAACGCTAATTCAAAAAGATAAATGAACCCTAATGTTCACAGCAGCACTATTTACAATAGTCAAGATATGGAAGCAACCTAAATGTCCATCAACAGATGAATGGATAAAGAAGACGGGGTATATATATACAGTGGAATATTCCTCAGCCATTAAAAAAAAGAAAGAAAGAATGCTATTTGCAGCAACACAGATGGACTTAGAGATTATCATACTAAGTGAAGTAAGTCAGACAGAGAAAGACAAATATCATGTGATATTACTTATATGTAAAATCTAAAAATCTGATGCAAATGAATTATTTACAAAACAGAAATAGACTCACAGACATAAAAAACAAACTTATGGTTACCAAAGAGGAAAAAGGGGGGAGGGATAAATTGGGAATTTTGGATTAACAGATGCACACTATCATATATAAAATAGATAAACAACAAGAACCTACCATATAGCACAGGGAGCTATATTCAATATCATGTAATAACCTATAGTGGAAAAGATTCTGAAAAAGAATATATAAATATTTATTCAACTATAATTGAAATATAGTTGATTATTTTATAGGGCACTGATTAAAAAAAATCTGGAGGATCACAATACCTGATTTCACACTATATTACATAGCTATAGTAATCAAAACAATATCGTACTGGCATAAAAACAGGCAATTAGATCAGTGGAACAGAACAGAGAGCTCAGACAAAAACCCTCACGTATATGGTCAACTAATTTTTAACAAGGGTGCCAAGAACCCACAATGGAGAAAAGACAGTTTCTCAGTAAATGGTGCTGGGAAAACTGGATATCCACATATGAAGAATGAAACTAAACCCCTATCTCACAGTACTCACAAAAGCAGAGTTGAAATGGATGAAAGATTTAAATGTATGGCCTGAAACTGTAAAACTCCTAGCAGAAATCATAGGGGGAAAGATCCTTGATTTCTGTCGAGGATTATTGGTCTGGGCAATGGTTTCTTGAAGAAGTCACCAAAAGTACAGGTAACAAAAAGTAAAATAAATAAGTGGGACTACATTAAAATAAAGAACTTCTCCACATCAAAGGAAACAGTCAATAAATTTAAAAGGCTACCTACAGAATGGGAGAAAATATTTGCAAACCATATATCTGATAAGGGAAATATGTCCCAAATATATAAAGAAATCATACAACTCTATAGCAAATAAAGCAAATAATCCAATTTGAAAATGGCTGAAGGACCTAAATAGACATTTTTTTCCACAGAAGACATACAGATGACCAACAGGTCCATGAAAAGATTCTCAACATAAAAAAAAATAGAAATCCTGCCATTTGCGACAACATGGATGGACCTTGAGGGCATTATGGTGAGATAAGTCACACAGAGAAATTACAAGTGCTGTATGATATCACTTACATGTAGAATCTAAAAAAACCTGAACTTATAAAAACAGAGAGTAGAATGGTGAGTATCAGGGCCTGGAGTGCAGATTTTGGGAGATTTTAAGGGTACAAACTTGAACTAGTAGATAAATAAGTTCTGGAGATCTAATGGACAATATGGTGATTATAATCAACAATACTGTATTATAAGGTTCAAAGTTGCTAAGACTAGATCTTAATTGTTCTCAACACAAAAAAGAAATGATAATTATGGAACGTAATAAAGGTATTAGCTAATGCTACTATAATAATCATACTGTAATATACAAATGTAACAAACCAATACATTGTGCATCTCAAATATATGCAATGTTATATGCAAATTATATCTCAATAAAATAAATACATAAAATAATAACTTTAAAATTCCATTTACAATGGCACCAAAAAGAATAAAATACTTAGGAATTAATTTAACCAAGAAGGTGAAAGACTTGTATACTGAAAACTACAAAACATTACTGAAAGAAATTAAAGACATGAACAAATGGAAAAACAGCCTGTGCTCATGGATTGGAAAATTTAATATTGTTAAGATATCAGTACCACCCAAAGTGATGTACAAATTTAATGAAATTCCAATCAAAATCCCAAAATGTTGTCTGCAGAAATAGAAAAATCCATGGTAAAATTCATTTGGAATCTCAAGGGACCCCAAATAGACAAAATGGTCTTGAAAAACAACAAAGTTGGCAAACTTGCATTTCTTGATTTCAAAACTTACTACAAAGCTGCAGTAATCAAAACAGTGTAGCACTGGCATAAGTAAAGATATATAGACCAATGGAATAGAATAGAAAGCCCAGAAATAAATCCTTACATTTATAGTCAAATGATTATCCACAAGGGGGCAAAGACCGTTCAGTGGAAAAGAGGCAATCTCTTCAAGAAACAGTGCTGGGAAAATTGGATAGTCACATGTAAAACATTGAAATGAAACCATTATATAACACCATATGCAAAAATTAACTCAAAATGGAGCTCAAAGTCCTAAACATAAGAGCTAAAACTATAAAACTCTTAGATGACAGCATAGAGGTAAAGCTTCATAACATTGAATTTGAAATGATTTCTTGGATATGACACCAAAAATACAGACAACAAAAGGAAAAATAAATAAGCCAAACCTCACCATGATAAAAAAAAAAAAATGTGCCTTAAGATACACTATCGGGCTTCCCTGGTGGCGCAGTGGTTGAGAGTCTGCCTGCCAATGCGGGGGACATGGGTTCGAGCCCTGGTCTGGGAAGATCCCACATGCCGCGGAGCAACTAGGCCCGTGAGCCACAATTACTGACCCTGCGCGTCTGGAGCCTGTGCTCTGCAACAAGAGAGGTCGCGATAGTGAGAGGCCCGCGCACCGCAATGAAGAGTGGCCCACGCTTGCCGCAGCTGGAGAAAGCCCTCGCACAGAAACGAAGACCCAACACAGCCATAAATAAATAAATAAATAAATAAAATTTTAAAAACTGATCTATAGATTCAATGTAATCCCAACCAAACTCCCAGCAAAAATTCCTATCCAAATTGAAGAGCTTAAAAAAAAAAAAAAGGTGAAGTGTTTTATGTGAACATTAATGAGACACACAGGAAAGAAAGACATAGTAGGGAAGAACAGGGTTTTTTCCTACGTAGGAAGAAAACAGCTGAGTTTTTTAAAAACGTACTCAGATTTTCATTTATCTTAGGAAGATACTTAGAGTATAGTTGCTGGATCATATGAAAGTATATTGTCCAGTGATATTTGTAAAGGCCTTTTCAGGGTTAACTTTTTGTTACTTATTAATTATATTTGACAAATATGTTTGGAATACCTACCCTATGCAAGGCTTTGGGTTAGACTACATTTTTGTAGAACATAAAAAAATATTAATTTCTGTTCTCCGGGGACTTTATGTTTAATTAGGAAGATGGGCTATCATATATAAACTGTTCAAAATTGCAGGTGAGTAGTGTAAATCAGAACTACTAGCAGGTAAGAGAAGCCTGAGAACAGTGTAAATAGGATAGTTAGGAAAGGTATGTAGAAGAGACAGGACTGAGACCTTCATTTTAAAGTGGTAAAGTCTGGTTTAGTGGAGATAAAGTGCGTGTGTGTTGGGGGGGAGCATTCCCAACTGGAGAACAGGATGGAAAAAGGCTTAGTGTCCGAAATGATTATGGCAATGTTAGGGGAAAAGTAAAAAGAACAGAGAATGGCTCAATCTGGATAAGAGGTTACATTGGACCAGAGCGACCCACACAGCCATACCAGCTGTGCACTAAACATCTCTGGAGGCCATCATTCACATAGATTCATGTGCAAATCCAGCCCTAGCTGAACTTCTTAGAGGTGGAGGTGAAGGAAGGCAGTTGGGGTGTCTCTGAACTTTCCTCTGTCCCTTTACCTAGAGTAGGCCTACCTGTTTTATCTTACACACTTTGTTTGGCAACAGCATTCATTTGAACATAAGTTTTCTTTTGTTGTTGTTGTTTGCTTTGTACAAAGAAAAGTGGTTTGAAGAGGGCAATATTTAAGAAATAGTAATGAGAGAATAAGTAGTTTGAATAAGTAGAACGGGGCTACAACATAGAGTACATTTATTCCAAGCCTGGTAGTTTGTAATGAATCTTGAAGTGCAATATGGAGTCACAGGAGAACATGGCTGAGGGCCTTGTTCTTGCTATGGAAATAAGAGAAGACTGAACAAAGGAGAAAGTATTTGTTCTGCTTCCTAGGTTTCAGTACCTCACAAAGGACAAGTAATTAATGGCAGCTGGTAAGACAAGAAGCAAGCAGATAAAATTTCTAGGGTCTTAGGGCAGAAATAAATGGGTGCCAGAGAAAATGGCCAGTAAATAAGAACAGAATCCATGTGATTAACCAATAGTAAGCCATGCATTTTCCCTGATAGGGTTGGAAGGATAAAAAGATTAGAGTGGAACATAACACATGAGCAAAAAGGAGGCATTATTAATGTCCAGGAAAGAGCATGGAAAAAAAAAAAGAAAGAAAGAAAGAAAAGAAACGAAAAAGTCTTTAAAGAAGAGGAAAGTATGGCTGTAAAAAAAATACCAAAGTTCTGCTTCCTTGCCTCACTGGCATGGGTATGATAGAAATCATTTCTACCAAGGCAATGGTCTGGCCATGATAAAAAGTGAAAATATATGTAATAATCCAAGTAATAACTGTAGTTATAACCTGTGGGAGTATTGTGTAGCAGATGAGCATAGATAGCCACAACTCAGCCCCTGGGAAACATGCAAGCACAGAAGCCAAAGACTGTGCTACTAGAGAAACTCAGAGGTTCATGTGGGAATATCTAGGCACTACCTGCCAGGTGGGAGGGTTCCCCAGTAATAGATCTGGGTCCAGGTTGTCAGTGACCTTATGTGTGTAGCAGGGAATGAAGAAAGAACATGAAGTCTATTACCAGCAAAGTCACAAAGACTGTAACATAACCAACTTAAAATGTTATTGGTGCCAAGATAGAGCACTCAAAATGCAAGAGTCTGGGCAGTGCTACTGAGGATATTTCTCATGTTTCTAAGGGTATGATAAATCACTAGGAGGCAACCAAAGGCATTCTTGTGAAAGCAACTCTGGCAATAGGGTTAAAAGTATTGGATTTAATATGTTCCTACTTAACATGTGCTTTCTAGCTAAACTCATAACCCACTAGGTTTTCTGGACAATTTAAAACAAGCCATCAAGAATATAAATCTCCAGTTTCGATCACCCACATGGTAGCTGCAAGTATCTCTTAAGGAAAAAAATATGTTACTAGATTTACACAGAAATATTCCCAGTACACAATGCCAAAAATAGTACCCAGGAGGGAAATAACTACTATTTTAATGTCCACGAAAATAAACTAACCAATGAGTTAACATTATGAAAGAGGGAGACTAAGGAAACAAAACTCTGGATACCCCATTTTGGCATCTAATCCCAGATGTCTAATACACTAATACTCCTTCCCTCCCCCATGATGCCACACTCTTCTCCACAACTCCACCAAAATATCGAATGAGCCTATCTGTATGCCTTACTGTTGCATTAGTAGAACCTAATGAATCGGCATGTTTTTCCCCCCCAGATAATATATTTCTATTTTAATGGGGACTGTCTGAATACATTGGTAAACAGTGCTTCCACAATACAAACCAGCTGCAAGAATTGTTGACTAACAAATACTTACTAAACATTCACTCAGTTTTGGAAATGCGAATTCAGTAATAAACAAGAAAGGCAGACTCTCCACCCTGAAAAAGCTTATATAACAGTGATGTAGTGAGTATATAAGGGAACAAAGTAAGGTAACTCAGAATTGTGAGGACAAGGACAGGAAAAACATGCTTTCTGATATCAAAAGAAATAAAAACCAATGAAATAAGGAAAGGCATAAATAAATACAAGAACATGCAATAGAAGAAACTAATTATCTGTATAAATGACACACCCTGAGAGATTAGTTGTTAGATACTAATAATGCTCTTAAAATACAGTCAAGAAAGCTAGATAGAGTATTTCTCCAAAAGTCTTTCAACTAATATGCATTAAAATATGTCTGAGATATACATGAGCAAGATGAAAGAATAAGAAGCCCAAGACTCTTTTCTACCACAGAGACACCAATTCAACAATATATGGATGAAGAGACCTTCAAGATGGGGGAGGAGTAAGACGTAGAGATCACCTTCCTCCCTGCAATACATCAGAAATACATCTACATGTGGAACAACTCCTACAGAACACCTACTGAACACTGGCAGAAGACCTCAGACTTCCCAAAAGGCAAGAAACTCCCCAAGTACCTGGGTAGGGCAAAAGAAAAAAGAAAAAACACAGACAAAAGAATAAGGACGAGATCTGCACCTCTGGGAGGGAGCAGGGAAGGAGGAAAGGTTTCCACACTAGGAAGCCCCTTCGCAGGTGGAGACTGTGGGTGGCAGTTGCGGGGTGGGGGAGTTTTGGAGCCACGAAGGAGAGCACAGAAACAGGGGTGCAGAGGGCAAAGTGGAGAGATTCCCGCACAGAGGATCAGTGGTGACCAGTACTCACCAGCCTGAGAGGATTGTCTGCCCATCCCCTGGGACAGGTGGGGGCTGGGAGCTGAGGTTCTGGCTTCGGAGGTCAGATCCCAGGGAGAGGACTGGGGCTGGCTGCGTGAACACAGCCTGAAGGGGGCTAGTGCACCACAGCTACCTGGGAGGGAGTCCGGGCAAAACTCTGGAACTGACTAAGTGGCAACAGACCATTGTTTCAGGGTGCGCAAGGAGAGGGGATTCAGAGCACCACCTAAAGGAGCTCCACAGATGGGCGCCAGCCATGGCTATCAACGTGGACCCCAGAGAGGGGCAGGAAATGCTAAGGCTGCTGCTGCAGCCACCAAGAAGCCTGTGTGCAAGCACAGGTCACTATCCACACCTCCCCTCCGGGGAGTCTGTGCAGTCAGCCACTGCCAGGGTCCCTTGATCCAGGGACAACTTCCCCGGGAGAACACACAGTGTGCCTCAGACTGTTGCAACGTCACAGCGGCCTCTGCTGCCACAGGCTCACCCCGCATTCCATACCCTGCCCACCCCCCAGCCTGAGAGAGCCAGAGACCGCTAATCAGCTGCTCATTTAACCCTGTCCTGTCTGGGCGGGAACAGATGCCTTCAGGCGACCTACACGCAAAGGCAGGGCCAATCCAAAGATGAACCCCAGGAACTGTGTGAACAAAGAAGAGGAAGGGAAATTTCTCCCAGCAGCCTCAGGAGCAGCAGATTAAATCTCTACAATCAACGTGATGTACCCTGCATCTGTCGAATACCTGAATAGAAAACGAATCATACCAGATTTGAGGTGGTGGTCTGTGGGAGCAACTGTAGACTTGGGGTTTGCTGTATGCGACTGACTGGTTTCTGGTTTTATGTCTATCTTACTTTACTATTTAGAGTTTATTATCCTCGGTAGATTTGTTTATTGATTTGGTTGCTCTGTTACTTTTTTTTTTATATATATAGATATATTTTTTTCCTTCTTCTCTTTTTGTGAGTGTGTATGTGTATGCTTCTTTGTGTGATTTTGTCTATATAGCTTTGTTTTACCATTTGTCCTACGCTTAAGTAGGTCTGCGTTTTTTGTTTCTTTTTAATAGAGATTTTAGCGCTTGTTATCATAAGTGGATTTGTTTTTTGGTTTGGTTGCTCTCTTCTTTCTTTCTTTCTTTTTTATTCCTTTTTATCTTTTTTATTTTTAATAATGTATTTTATTTTTTATTTTAATAACTTATTTTATTTATTTATTTTTTTCTTTTTTTCTCAGTTTTCTTCTGAACCATGTGGCTGACAGGGTCATGGTGCTCTGGCCAGGTGTCAGGTCTGTGCCTCTGAGGTGGGAGGGCTGAGATCAGGACATTGGGGCACCAGAGACCTCCCAGCTCCACTTAATATCAAACAGCAAAAGCTCTCCCAGAGATCTCCATCTCAACACTAAGACGTAGCTCCACTCAACGACCAGCAAGTTAGACTGCTGGACACCCTATGTCAAACAACTAGCAAAACAGGAAGAGAACAATACCCATTGGCAGAGAGGCTGCCTAAAATCACAATAAGGTCACAGACACTCCAAAACACACCACCAGACGTGGTATTGCCCACCAGAAAGACAAGATCCAGCCTCATCCACCTGAACACAAGCACAAGTTCCCTCCACTAGGAAGCCTACACAACCCACTGAATCAACCTTAGTCACTGGAGGCAGACACAAAAATCAAAGGGAAATATGAAGCGGCAGCCTGTGAAAAGGAGACCACAGACAGAGTAAGTTAAGCAAAATGAGAAGACAGAGAAAAACACAGCAGATGAAGGAGCAAGGTAAACACCCAACAGAACAAACAAATGAAGAGGAAATAGGCACTCTACCTGAAAAGGATTCAGAGTAATGATAGTAAAGGTGACCCATAATCTTGGAAATAGAATGTAGAAAATACCAGAAGCAACTAACAAGGACCTAGAAGAAGTAAAGAGCAAACAAACAATGATGAACAACACAATAAATGGAATTAAAAATTCTCTAGAAGGAATCAATAGCAGAATCACTGAGGCAGAAGAATGGATAAGTGACCTGGAAGATAAAATCATGGAAATAATGACTACAGAGCAGAATAAAGAAAAAAGAAAGAAAATAATTGAGGACAGTCTTAGAGACATCTGGGACAACACTAAATGCACCAACATTCGAATTATACGGGTCCCAGAAGAAGAAGAGAAAAAGAAAGGAACTGAGAAAATATTTGAAGAGATTATAGTTGAAAACTTCCCTAATATGGGAAAGGAAATAGTCACTCGAGTCTAGGAAGTGCAGAGAGTCCCATACAAGATATATTCAAGGAGAAACACACCAAGACACATATTATTCAAACTATGAAAAATTAAATACAAAGAAAAAATATTAAAAGCAACAAGGGTGGGGCTTCCCTGGTGGTGCAGTGGTTAAGAGTCCACCTGCCAATGCAGGGGACACGGGTTCGAGCCCTGGGCTGGGAGGATCCCACATGCTGCAGAGCAACTAGGCCCATGTGCCACAGCTACTGAGCCCATGCTCTGGAGCCTGCGAGCCACAATTGCTGAGCCCATGTGCCACAATTACTGAAGCCTGCACACCGCGACGAAGAGTAGGCCTGGCTCTCCACAACTAGAGAAAGCCTGCGCACAGCAACAAAGACCCAGTGCAGCCAAAAATAAATAAATAAAATAAATAAATAAATAAAAAGAAAACATTAAAAAAAAAAGCAACAAGGGTAAAACAACAAATTACATACAAGGTAATTCCCATAAGGTTAACAGCTGACCTTTCAGCAGAAACTCTGCAAGCCAGAAGGGCGTGGCAAGACATCGTTAAAGTGATGAAAGGGAAAAACCTAAAACCAAGATTACTCTGCCCAGCAAGGATCTCATTCAGATTCGACGGAGAAATTAAAATCTTTAGAGACAAGCAAAAGCTAAGAGAATTCAGCACCACCAAACCAGCTTAACAACAAATGCTAGAGGAACTTCTCTAGGCAGGAAACACAAGAGAAAGAAAAGACATACAATAACAAACCCCAAACAATTAAGAAAATGGTACTAGGAACATACATATCGAAAATTACCTTAAACATAAATGTATTAAATGCTCCCACAAAAGACGTAGACTGGCTGAAAGGATACAAAAACAAGACCCATATATATGCTGTCTACAAGAGACCCACTTCAGATCTAGGGACACATACAGACTGAAAGTGAGGGGATGGAAAAAGCTATTCCATGCAAATGAAAATCAAAAGAAACCTGGAGTAGCAATTCTCATATAAGAGAAAATAGACTTTAAAATAAAGACTATTACAAGACACAAAGAAGGACACTACATAATGATCAAGGCATCAAACCAAGAAGAAGATATAACTATTGTAAATATTTATGCACCCAACATAGGAACACCTCAATACATAAGGCAAATACTAACAGCCATAAAAGGGGAAGTCAACAGTAACACAATCATAGTAGGGGATTTTAACAGCCCACTTTCACCAATGGACAGATCATCCAAAATGAAAATAAATAAGGAAGCACAAGCTTTAAATTATACATTAAACAACGTGGACTTAATTTATATTTATAGGATATTCCATCTAAAAACAACAGAATGCATGTCTTCTTAAGTGCTCATGGAACATTCTCCAGGATAGATCATATCTTGGGTCACAAATCAAGCCTTGGTAAATTTAAGAAAATTGAAATCATATCAAGTATCTTTTCCAACCACAATGCTATGAGACTAGATATCAATTACAGGAAAAAATCTGCAAAAAATACAAACATATGGAGGCTAAACAATACATTATTAAATAATAAATACTAAACTACAATGAGATATCATCTCACACCGCTCAGAATGGACATCATCAAAAAATCTACAAGCAATAAATGCTGGAGAGGGTATGGAGAAAAGGGAACCCTCTTGCACTGTTGGTGGGAATGTAAATTGATACAGCCACTATGGAGAACAGTATGGAGGTTCCTTAAAAAAACTAAAAATAGAACTACCATACGACCAGCAATCCCACTACTGGGCATATACCCTGAGAAAACCATAATTCAAAAAGAGTCATGTACCAAAATGTTCATTGCAGCTCTATTTACAATAGGCAGGACATGGAAGCAACCTATGTGTCCATCAACAGATGAATGGATAAAGAAGATGTGGCACATATATACCATGGACTATTACTCAGCCATAAAAAGAAACAAAATGGAGTTATTTGTAGTGAGGTGGATGGACCTAGAGTCTGTCATACAGAGTGAAGTAAGTCAGAAAGAGAAAAACAAATAACGTATGCTAACACATATATATGGAATCTAAGAAAAAAAATAAAAATAAAAAGGTCATGAAGAACCTAGGGGTAAGACGGGAATAAAGACACAGACCTACTAGAGAATGGACTTGAGGATATGGGGAGGGGGAAGGGTAAGCTGGGACAAAGTGAGAGAGTGGCATGGACATATATACACTACCAGATGTAAAGTAGATAGCTAGTGGGGAGCAGCCGCATAGCACAGGGAGATCAGCTCGGTGCTTTGTGACCACCTAGAGGGGTGGGATTGGGAGTGTGGGAGGGAGTTGCAAGAGGGAGGGATATGGGTATATATGTATACGTATAGCTGATTCACTTTTTTACAAAGCAGAAACTAGCACACCATTGTAAACCAATTATACTCCAATAGAGATGTTTAACAAAAAAACAATATATGGATGAATTATTTTGTGAGAAATGCAGAAACCAGTTAAGAGGCTCCTGCACTACAAGCAAACCGAAAAACAGCTGAATTGAACCTGTTAGGAAAATCCATGGCACCCTCTCACCATAGTCCCTCTCTCAGGACAGTGTTACATGAACATGGGAAACTCCCAGCCTCCAGCTTCTTCCTGGGGAAAAAAAAGAGAAGACCGGACCACAATGCTGTGACTTTTTTAGGGCCTTCCTGAAGGACTGGCTCTGTCTTGCATTTCTCAAGGTGCTGACCAAACCCAGAATATGCTAGATGCCTACGGGGCTCTGGGAACAAAAAAGAGCTAGGCAGCATGCTTCTTTTTCAGAGGAACCATAGTGCAGCAGACAGAGTTGGATACACCCAGCAGCCTCTCCCTCAGTGGAGAAAGACAAGAGTGGAGTGTGTATCCAATGTTCCAGCTGTTCAGGTGGCTGCCTAAGAGACTAGATTTTCTCTCACCTGTCTCACAGCAAGGTCGTGAACTGGCATAATCTAGATGCCAGGGGGCTTTGAGAACAAAAAAGAGCTGGTGCTTGAAAGAGCCCACAGTACAAAAAATCAATCAGAGGAGAGATCAAGATGGCAGAGGAGTAGGAAGCAGAGTTCACCTTCTTCCAACAGAAACATTGAAAATACATCTACAAGTGGAATGATTCACACAGAACAGCTACTGAGCTCCGACAGAAGACCTCAGATGTCAGAAAAGACAAGAAAATCTCCATGTGACCAGGTAGGACAAAAAGAAACAGACAAAGAAGGAATCAGGATGGGGCCTGTGCCCCAGGGAGGGAGCTGTGAAGGAGGAAAGGTTCCCTCACCTTGGGAAGTCTTCTCACCAGCAGGGAGATCAGCCTGGATGAGGGGGAGCTTCGGAGCCTAAGAGGAGAGAGCAGCAACCAATTTTGGAAGGCAAGATGGAGAGTAACCTGCACAGAGGGTTGGTACTGTCACCCTATGCTCTGCAAACTGAGGCACTCCTCTGTCAGTGCAAGTGAGGGTCAGGTGCTGAAGCTCAGGCTCCAGAGGTCAGTCCCAGGGAGAGGACCAGAGTTAGGTGTGGAAACAGCCTGAAGAGGCTGGGCAGTGGTAACTGAGGGTGTACTAGGAAGAAGCCTGGTCCCACCAGAGAGGCAAGGCACTATTATTGGGAGGCACATGAGGAGAGGGGTGGGACTAGCATAAGAGCTTCTTTCCCTGTGAGTGCTCCCAGGCAACAGGACACTGCCTACAGGAGCTCCAGGAACGGGTGCAAGTTGCCACCGCCATCTTTGACTCCAGGGCAGGCACTGGCCGCCTCTTCCAGACACACAGGCAGATGCCAGGCCCTACCCCCATTGTCCCTGGAGGGTGTGTATAGCTTCTACCACTAGGAATTCCACCAGGGGGCCACAGGACCAGCCCCCACTGTCCCAGGGGGGTGAAGATTGCTTCTGTGACTAGGAAATCCATCAGTGGATGCTGGGAACCTGCCCTGGTGTTTTGGGAGGACAAGGATAGCTCCCCCCAATAGGAATTATGCTCAGAGGAGGGGCTGAAACCCCAGGTGAGCCACAGAGGTCGTGTGACTAAGGAAGAAGAGCTGAAATCTCTCCTTGCAGATGCACAAACTGCAGAGTTACACCTCCACTGATGGCTTCTTAAATTCAGCACCAGCAAAATATCTGAAAGGACAACAGCTGCTCCTGCAGCTGGGACGGATATGGCTTTAATAGTGGTGGGCTTTGTGGGCATGTACATGCGGGGGTTGAGCCAGGCTAGGGCCTGAGCCACATCCACAGCTCCCACAGTGGGTCCAGGTACATGACTACTGCAGTCTTGGGACCTGACCTCAGTGGATCTGTGCCAGTGGCTGGTAAAAACAATGCCTGAGAAACCCCAGGGTCAATTGCTGGCATACCCACAGTTAAGGTGACTATGAGAGCAGTGCCAAGAACAGTGTATATTGTGAGTCCACACAACAGGCAAAAGGGAACACAACAGAGCTCATTCACAGGTGAACAGCTCCAGAGGAGGAATACTCAGTGGCTTCTCTCCCAGTGGGACTGCCCCTACCCTGCCTACCTCACACTGCAGATCAGAAACACAGCTAAGAAACAGATCTGGGAGCCTCTACTCCAACAGCTAGGGAGCAGACCCTTCCACTGACAGGGCAGTGATAACCACAGAGCAAAGGGGAGGCCCTTCTCAATATCCAGGGCAGGCTCTGTTTACTACAACACCAGAAAAACCCCTATCAAGGGGATAACAGCCAGCATGTATGAGGAAAGAGGCAGCAGTCATCCATACTAAAAACAGCCCTCATACCAAAAAACAAAGAAACAAAAAATACCTAAACCTACACAGGAACATTCCCACATAAAAATAGCTCTCCAAGACAGTCTGAGGGTCTGGCATCAGGAAGAAGACCCACCCAGAGCATTTAGCCTTGAAGGCCAGAGGGGTTTGAGTGCAGGAGCTCCACAGGACTGGGGGAAACAGATATTCCATTCTTGGAGGGTGCACACAAGGTCTTACGTGCACTGGGACCCAGCACAAAGCAGTTCCTCCATAGGAACTTGGGCTATACCTACTTAGAGGTCTTGGAGGGTCTCCTGGGAAAGTAGGGGTTGGCTATAGCTCACTGTGGGGGCAAGGAGACTGGTAGCAGAGACCTCAGGATACAGTAGTCAGTATGAGCTCTCCTGGAAGTCCCCACATTGGCACAAAGACCTAGCCCCATCCAACAGCCTGCAGGCTCCATTGCTGGAACGCCTCAGGCCAAACAACCAGCAAGACAGGAACATAGCCCCCCCATCAACACACAGGCTGTCTAAAGTCATACTAAGTTCACAGCCACCCCAAAACACACTCCCTGACACGACCCAGCCCACCAGAAGGATGAGACCCAGCTCTACCCACCAGAGGGCAGGCACCAGAAGCAAGAGGAACTAAAATCCAGCAGCCTGCAAAAAGGAAACCTCAAACACAGTAAGTTACACAGAATAAGACAGAAAAATATGTTACAGACGAAAGAGCAAGATAAAAACCTACAAGAACTACTAAATGAAGAGGAGACAGACAATCTACCTAAAAAAAATTCAAGGTAATGATAATAAAGATGATCCAAGATCTCTGAAAAAGAATGGAGGCATGTATCAAGAGGATACAAAAAATGTTTAACAAGGACCTAGGAGAACTAAAGAACAAACAGAGATGAACAATACAATAACTGAAATGAAAAATACACTAGAAGGAATCAATAGCAGTATAACTGAGGCAGAAAAAATGGATAAGTGAGCTGGGAGATAAAATGGTGGAAATAACTGTCATGGAGCAGAATAAAGAAAAAAGAATGAAAAGAAATGAGGACAGTCCCAGAGACTTCTGGGACAACATTAAATGCACCAATATTCGAATTATAAGGATTTCAGAAGAAGAAGAAACAGAGAAAGTTCCTGAGAAAATATTTGAAGAGATTATAGTGGAAAACTATAAGGTGCTGATAAAAGAAATGAAAGATGACACAAACAGAAGAAGAGATATACCATGTTCTTGGATTGGAAGAATCAATATTGTCAAAATGACTATACTACCCAAAGCAATCTACAGACTTGGTGCAATCCCTATCAAATTACCAACGGCATTTTTCACAGAACTAGAACAAAAAATTTTACAATTTGTATGGAAACAAAAAAGACCCTGAATAGCAAAAGCAATCTTGAGAAAGAAAAATGGAACTGGAGCAATCAGAGTCCCTGACTTCAGACTATATTACAAAGCTACAGTAATCAAGACAGTATGGTACCAGCACAAAAACAGAAATATAAATCAATGCAACAGGATTGAAAGTCCAGAGATAAGCCCACGCACCTATAGTGACCTAATCTATGACAAAGGAGGCAAGAATATACAATGGAGAAAAGACAGTGTCTTCTGTAAGTGGCGATGGGAGAACTGGACAGCTACATGTAAAAGAATGAAATTAGAACACTCCCTAACACCGTACATGGAAATAAACTCAAAATGGATTAAAGACCTAGATGTAAGGCCAGACACTATAAAACTCTTAAAGGAAAACATAGGCAGAAGAACTTTTGACATAAATCACAGCAAGATATTTTTTGATCCACTTCCTAGGGTAATAAGAATAAAAACAAAAATAAACAAATGTGATCTAATTAAACTTAAAAGCTTTTGCACAGCAAAGGAAACCATAAACAAAACAAAAAGACAACCCTCAGAATGAGAGAAAATATTTGCCAAGGAACGAACAATGGATTAATCTTCAAAATATACAAACAGCTCATGCAGCTCAATTTAAAAAAAAAAACCCAAATAAAAAATGGGCAGAAGATCTAAAACATTTCTCCAAAGAAGACATACAGATGGCCAAGAAGCATGTGAAAAGATCCTCAACATCATTAATTAGGGAAATGCAAATCAAAATTACAATGAGGTATCACCTCACACCAGTCAGAATGGTCATCATCAAAAAACCTACAAACAATAAATCCTGGAGACAGTGTGGGGAAAAGGGAACCCTTTTACGCTGTTGGTGGGAATGTAAATTGGTACAGCCACTATGCAGAACAGTATGGAGGTTCCTTAAAAAATGAAGAATAGAACTGCCATATGACACATCAAACCCACTCCTAGGCATATACCCAGAGAAAACCATAATTTGAAAAGGGACATGCACTCCAATGTTCATTGCAGCACTATTTACAACAGCCAAGACATGGAAGCAATATAAATGTCCATCAATAAAGGAATGGATAAAGATGTTGTACATATATACAATGGAATATTACTCAGCCATAAAAAAGAATGAAATAATGCCATTTTCAGCAACATGGATGGAAGGAGAGGTTGTCATACTGAGTGAAATAACTGAGACAGAGAAGACAAATATCACATGATATACGTGGAATCTAATTTTAATAAAGGGTACAAATGAAGTTATTTACAAAACAGACATAGAGTCACAGATGTAGAAAACAAACTTATGGTTATGAGGGGATAAAGGGAGGGAGGAGTAAATTGGGAAATTGAGATTGACATATACACACTACTATAGGTAAAATAGATAACTAATAAGAGCCTACTGTACAGCACAGGGAACTCTACCCACTACTCTGTAATGGCCTATATGGGAAAAGAATTTTTAAAAAGAGTGAATATATGTATATATATATATGTGTATATATATATATAATTGATTCACTTTGCTTTACACCTGAAACTAAGACAACATTGTAAATTGACTATACTCCAATAAAAATTTTTAAAAAGTGCCCACAGTACAGCAGACAGGCTAATACAACTTGGCATCCTCTCCTTTAGGTGTGTGTTTCCAATGTTATGGTTTTCACAGGAGCTGCCTGAGGGACTGGCTTTTGTCTAGCCTGATTTAGGGTTCTGACAGGATGCAGCATAATCTAGATGCCTGGGGGCCACTGGGAACAAAAAAGAGCTGGGTGGCATAATGTGACTGCAGAGGACCCACAGTACAGCAGATAGACATAAAAGGGAGCAAGAGATTAGAACTCTTGAAAAAAAGAAACTAGCAAATCCTTGTAATTAGGATCTACAAGCACAAATACAGAGAAGACACACCTAGAGAAAATATTTGAGAGACCCCCAGAATCTCTATCTGGGCTTATTGGTGAAGGTCTTGCCCTGTATGAAGCCAGATCATAAAGACTGCAAAAGATGGCTGTTTTTTAAAATGCATTGATACCCCACACATTTACAAGGAACACAAAGAAATAAGAAAAAATAGCCCAAGCAGAGGAATAAGTTACCAAAAACCAACCCTAAAGAAATGGAAGAATATGAACTACTTTGCAAAGAATTCAAAATAACCATCATGAAGATATTCAATAAGCTCAGGAAAGCCATACATGAACAAAATGAGAATTTCAACAAAGAGATAGAAAATATATAAAATAGCCAAAAAAATTTTTTGCAGCTTACAAATGCAATAAATACACTGAAACAATCACTATGGGGTTCACAGCAGATCTGATCAAGCAGAAGAAAGAATCAGCAAACTCAAAGACAAGTCATTCAAAATTATCTAGTCAGAGGAGCAAAAAGAAAAAATAATGAGACATCAGCAAGATGGCCAAATAAGTTAGCGTCCACTTATATCCCCCAACAATAATAATTTGGTAGCCATCCATGGGCAAAAGTGAATTTGTAGGAGCTGTGGGATCCAGCACAATATACCAAGGGATCCAGGAGGAGTCTTGCTCATCTTTGCATTAGGTAATAGGCATACAAACCTCAGTCCCAGCTGTGGATCCTGAAGTGATCTATGAACTTGTCCTAGCCCCTCTCAGCCATGATCTGGGAACCCATGAGAACAATGACTTAGGCAATCACCCAGAGACAAGAGAGCCTTTTTGGAAGTCCAGGTATCAAGCTGACAACTTCCAGCACATTGCTGGAACAAAAAAATTCAAGTTTGGAAGCATTGGAGAGAGTAAGAGGACAGTATGACTTAACCCACATTATCCTTCCCCAAGGCAGCACAGCACAGAGCCAAGAGAGCCATTCTCTGTTCATGATTTCTCCTGCAGGGGAAAGTGACAGCGTGTGGGTGAGCACCCAGCTTCCCAGCTGTGCAGGACACTACCAAAGAAGTCCATTTTTATCTTGTCCCATCCAGAATACTGATTTGTGAGCTGCATGACTGGGGAGTAGGGAGCAGTTGGGAGAGTGGTGGACAGGACTATCAGAAGGCATTAAAAGGATATGGCTCCTATTAATCACATCATGGACTTCATCAAGAAGCCCATCTATGAACCCCTGGGGATGCCTCATTTGTGGTCCTCCAACAGGTCCAAGGGCACCCCCAGCACTCCATGCACCTCACCCACATACACCCCATTCCCATGGCTGCCCCTTGTGCACGCTTCTGATGGTGGCAAGAGAAAACTTTGCCACCTGGCTAGTGAGCATAGAGAGAAAGCCAGCCCAAATCGGAAGGCCAGGGAGAGACCACAAACTTGATCTTTAGCACCATCCTTGAAAAAGTGAAAGTGAGGCTGTCAGCACCCAGCCAGGTGTGTTGCAGGATTCAGAGAAGGCATACAAACTTAAGAATTCTGCCACAAAAGGGAGCAAGAAGTGTGGAACAGGCATATCCATAGAAGGCCTGAGAAAGTGTTAGAATCCCTAGCAGGGCTGACTGAAAAGTATTTCTCTCCCAAAGTCAGCCAGTAAAAATTGGAGGAGGTGACTTCTACTTCAAGTGTGAGGACAACAATACAAGACTTCAAAAAACATGAAAAATTAAGGAAACATGACACCACCAAAGAATCACAATAATTTTCTTGTACCCGACCCAAAAAACATGTAGATATGCAATTTTCCAATAAAGAATTCAAAATAGCTATTTTAAGGCATTCAGTGAGCTACAAGAAAACACAGAATACAATTCAACAGTATCAGGAAAACAGTATATAAATAAAATGAAAAGTTTAACAAAAAGATACAAATCACGAAAAGGACTAAACAGAAATTCTGGAGCTGAAAACTGCAATGAATGAAATGAAAAAGGCAATAGAGAGCATCAACAGCAGACTGAATAAAGCAGAATAAATAATCTATGGTGTAGAAGACAGGACTGCTGAAATTATCCAATCAGAGGATAACAAAGAAAAAAGAATGAAAAAGAGTGAAGAAAACCAATGTGAAACTATGGGATACTGTCAAGAAAACCAATCTGCTTATTGGAATCCCAGAAGGAGAAGCGAGGAAGAAGGGGGAAGAAAGCTTATTTAAAAAAATAATGGCAGAGAACTTCCAAACTCTGGAGAGAGATTTGATCATCTAAGTTCACGAATCTCATAGGTCCCCAAACAACCTCAACTCAAAAAGATCTTCTCCAAGACACATTACAATAAGACCTCAAAAATCAAAGACAAAAAAAGAATCCTAATATCAGCAAGAGATAAAAAGATGGTAATGTACAAAGGGACCCCATTAGTCTCTCAGCAGATTTCTCAGCAGAAACCCTACAGGCCAGGATAGAGTGGAATAATATATTCAAAGTGCCGAAAGAAAAAAATGCCAGCCAAGAACACTCAATTCATCAGAGCTATCCCTCAGAAACAAAGGATAGATATTGTCATTTCCAGAGAAAAAAATGTTGAGGGAGTTCATCATGATTAGACATGTCTTACAAGAAATGCTGAAAGGAGTTCTTGAAGTTTAATTAAAAGATGTTAATTTGTAACATGAAAACGTATAAAAATATACAACACACTGTAAAGGCAAATATAGAGAGATGCTTTAAAACCTCTAATTCTGTAATATGATGGTGTGTTAACCACTTAACTATAGTATAAATGTTAAAGGAAAAGAGTATGTAAAATAACTTTAGCAACTATAATTTTTTAACAAATATAAAAGGTAAAGATAAAGTGTGAAGTCAAAAACATAAAAGGAAGGGAATAAAAAGACAGAGCTTTTGTATGCAAATAAAGTTAAGTTGCTATCAGCTTTAAGTGGACTATGTTATCTATAAGACAGTTTTTGTAAACCTCATGGTAACCACAAAACAAAATCCTATAGTAGATTAAAAATATATAAAGAGAAGGGAATCAGAGCATAGCACCACAGAAAATCACCAATTCACAATGACGTAGGAGAGAAAAAAGGAACAATGGAGCTACAAAACAGCCAGGAAGCAATTAATAATATAGCATTAGTAAATCTTTACATATTAATCATTACTTCAAATGTAAATAGATTGAATTCTCCAATGAAATGACAGGGAATAGCTGGATAGACAAAAAACCAAGAACCACCAAATTCTGCCTACAAGAGACTCACTTCAGCTTAGGCTTAAAGTGAAGGGATGGAAAATGATATTTCATACAAGTGGAAACCAAAAGAGTGGAGGCAGCTATAATTATATCAGACAAAATAGACTTTAACTAAAAAACTGTAATAAGAGACAAAGAAGGTCATTATATAATAATGAAATGGTCAATTCACCAGGAAGACATAAAAATTATAAATATCTATGTATCCAACATCAGAGCACCTAAATATATGGAGCAAACATTGACCGAATTCAAAGTAGAAATACAGAGTAACACAATAATAGTAGGATATTCCAATACCCTACTTTCAATAATGGATAAAACAGAAGATCAATAAGAACACAGAGGACTTAAAAGCACTAAGATTAATGGCCATAACAGACATGTAGAGACCATTCCACTCAGCAGCAGAAGTACACATAGGACATTCTCGAGGATACATCACATGTTAGGTCACAAGTCAAATCTTGCAAATTTAAGAAGATTGAAATCATACTAAGTATCTTTCCAAACCACAGTGGTGTGAAACTAGAAATCAGTAGCAGAAGAAAAAGTGGAAAATTCACAAATATGTAGAAATTAAAGAACATACTCTTGAATAACCAATGGGTGAAAGAAAAAATCAAAATGGAAATCAAAAAATCTTTTGAAACAAATAACAGAAAACACAATATACCAAAACTTACGGGATGCAATAAAAGAAATATTAAAAGGAAAGTTTATAGCAGTAAATGTCTACATGAAGAAAAAAGATCTAAAATAATCTACACTATATCTAAAAGAACTAGAAAAATAAGAACAAACTAAGCCCAAAATTAGCAGAGGAATATAATAATAAAGAACAAAACAGGAAAAAAAATACAGAATAGAAAAAAAATCAACAAAACTAAGAGTTGGTTTTGTGAAAAGAAAAACAAAATTGAAAAATCTCCATATAGATTAACTAAGGAAAAAAGAGAAAAGACTCAAATAAAATTTAAAAATGAAACAGGAGACGTTGCAACTGATGCCACAAAAATAAAAAGGATTATAAAAGAGTAGTATGAACAATTATACACCAAACAAGGATAACCCAGGAAGAAGCATAAATTCCTAGAAACATAATCAACCAAGTCTGAATCATGAAGAAATATAAAATCTGAAGAGATCTAAAATTAATAATGAGATTGAATCAGAAATCAAAAACCTCCCAACAAAGAAAAGCCCAGGACTTCACAGGTGAAGTCCTTCAGAGGACTTCACAAGCATTTAAAGAATTAATACTAATTCTTCTTATCTATTCCAAAAAAAATAAAGAGAAACACTTCCAAATTCATTTTATGAGGCCAGCATTACCCTGATACCAAAGCAAGCCAGGGACACCACAAGAAAACTACAAACAAATGTCCCTGACGAACATGGATGTGAAAATCATCAAAACAGTAGTAAACTGAATTTAACAGCACATTAAAAAGATCATACAGCATGACCATGTGGAATTTATCCCTGAGATGCAAAGATGGTTCAACATATACAAATCAATTAATAGGCTCCACCACATTAACAAAACAAAGGTAAACAAATCACGTTATTACCTCAATAGATGCACAAAAAGCATTTGAGAAAATCTAACACCATTTCATGATAAAAACACTCAACAGGGCTTCCCTGGTGGCACAGTGGTTGAGAATCTGCCTGCTAATGCAGGGGACACAGGTGCGAGCCCTGGTCTGGGAAGATCCCACATGCCGCGGAGCAACTAGGCCCATGAGCCACAACTACTGAGCCTGCGCGTCTGGAGCCTGTGCTCTGCAACAAGAGAGGCCACGATAGTGAGAGGCCCACGCACTGCGATGAAGAGTGGCCCCCGCTTGCCACAACTAGAGAAAGCCCTCACAGAAACGAAGACCCAACACAGCCAAAAATTATTTACTTATTTAATTAATTAATTTTTTAAAAAAACACTCAACAAACCAGGAAGATAAAGAAATTGTCTAAACATAATAAAGGTCATGTATGAAAAACCCACAGTTACCATCATATGAAACAGTGAAAACTGAAAGCTTTTTCTCTAAGATCAAGAACAAGACAATGATGCAAACTCTCGCCAATTCTATTGAACATAGTACTGAAAATCCTATCTAGAGCAATTAGGCAAGATAAAGAAATTAAATGCATCTAAATTACAAAGGAAAAAGAAAAATTATCTCTGTTCCCAATGACATGATCTTACTGTAGAAATCCCTAAAGATTACCCCCCCCGCCACACACACACACACACACACATTAGAACTCATAAATCAATTCAGTGAACCTGCAGGATAGAAATCAGCATACAAAATTAGTTGTGTTTCTATATACTAACAATGAACAATCTGAAAAGGAAATTAAGTGAACAATCCAATTACAATGGTATCAAAAAGAACAAAATACGTGAGATAAACTTAATGAAAGAGGCAAAAGATATAGACACCAAAACTATGAAACAATGCTGAAAAAATTAAAGACACAAATAAATAGAAAAATATCTCATGTTTATGGATTAGAAGGCTTAATGTTGTTAAAATGTTCATTCTATCCAAATTGAGCTACAGATTTAATGTAGTCCCTATCAAAACCCTAACGGCATTTTTTACAAAATAGAAAATGTAATTCTAAATTTCATATGGATCCACAAAGGACCATGAATAGCCAAAATAATCTTGAGATAGAGGAACAAAGCTGGAGATCTCAAATTTTTTATTTCAAAAAATAACAAAGCTACAGTAGCCAAAACATTATGGCACTGATGTAAAAACTGACATATAGACCAATGGAATAAAAGAGAGAGCCCAGAAATAAACACACACATATATGGTCAACTGATCTTCAACAAAGGTGCCAAGAATACACAATGGGAAAAAGATAATCTCTTCAACAAACAGTGTTGGAAAACTAACATTGTTATACACAAAAATCAACTTAAGATGTATTAAATTCTTACAGGTAAGACCTAAAACTGTAAAACTCCTAGAAGAAAATATATGAGAAAAGCTTCATGACATTGGTCTTGGCAACGATTTCTTGCATATGACACTAAAAATCACAGGCAAAAAATACAAAAATATACAAGTGGGACATCATCAAACTAAAAAGTTTCTGCATGGTAAAAGAAACAATCAATGGAGTGAGAAGGCAATCTACAGAATGAGAGAAATTATTTGCAAGCTCTATATCTGATAAGAGGTTAATCTCCAAAATATGTAACTAACTCTTACCACTCAGTAGCACAAAAACAAACCAAAAAAGAAAGTCTACTAAAAAATGGACAAAGGATTTGAATAGACATTTCTCCAAAGAGACATATGAATGGCCAATAGGTATGTGAAAAGATGCTAAAATTCACTAACCATTAGGGAAATGCAAATCAAAACCACAATGAGATATTATCTCACACCTTTTAGGATAGTCATTATCAGAATAAAACAAATAAAACAGCAGACTATAGCAAGTATTTGTGAGTACACAGAGAAAATAAAACCCATGTGCATTGCTGATGGGAATGTAAAATGGTGGAGTCACTATGGAATAAAGTATGAAATTTCCTCAAAAAAATTTTTTTAAATAGAACTATCATATGATCCAGCAATTCCACTTCTGAGTATTTATCAAAAATAATAGAAATCAAGATCTCAAGAAAATTACTGCACTCCCAATTCATTGCAGCATTAATCACAATAGCCAAATTCATCAAAACCACCTAAATATCCATCGACAGATGAATGGGTAAAGAAAATGTGGTATACACATACCATGGAATATTATTCCACCTCAAAAATAAGGAATTTCTGTCATATGACACAACATGGATGATTAATATTAAGGACATTATACTAAGTGAAATAAGCCAGTAACAGAAGGACAAATAATGCATGATTACACTTATATGAGGTATCTGAAGTAGTCAAACTCATTGAAGCAGAAAGTACAATGGTGGTTGTCAGGGATGGAAGGATGGGGAAATGAGGAGTTGCTGTTCAATGGCTCTAAAGTTTCAGTTATGCAAGATGAAAATTTCTAGAGATCTGCTGTACAACACTGTGCTTATAGTTAACAATACTGTACCGTACACTTTAAAATGTGTTAAGAGGATAGATCTCATGTTATGTGGGGGTTTTTTCTTTCTTTTTTTTTAAATTCATTTATTTTATTTATTGATTTTTGACTGTGTTGGGTCTTTGTTGCTGCGCGCGGGCTTTCTCTAGTTGCAGCTGGGGGGGCTACTCTTCATTGCGGTGCACGGGCTTCTCATTACAGTGGCTTTTCTTGTTGCGGAGCACGGGCTTTAGGCATGCGGGCTTCAGTAGTTGTGGCTCGCATGCTCAGTAGTTGTGGTGCATGGGCTTAGTTGCTCTGCAGCATGAGGGATCTTCCCAGACCAGGGCTCGAACCCGTGTCCCCTGCATTGGCAGGTGGATTCTAAACCACTGTACCAACACGGAAGCCCTGGGTTTTTTTTATCATAATAAAGAAAAATACATCTGAGAAAATCGTGGGAAGATAGTCTATATGAAGCATAGAAAAAAAGAAAACCTAAAGGGAAGAATTTGATCATTTTATGTAGCACGACTTAAGGAAGAATATGTATTTTGAACGTGAATGAGGTGGGCTCTGTTGGAAAGCAGGAGCAGAAAGACAAGATTTTCCAAATTCTTCAGGAAGATTCATATCCTCTGCTCCGATGTTATGCTCACCTATAAACCTATTGATTCACTAACTGTTTCCCAAGAACTTCCAAATTTAAAAGGTAGTGCTATGGGGAAGTAGACATAAGTATTCTGGTTACTGGAAAAAGGTATTCCCCGGTTTAAATCAATAGGATAGCAGTGCAATATTTCAATCAGTCTCAGGTTGGTTAGTTTCACTCAGGCCCAAAGAGTATGAAGCTGGAAAAAATAGGGGAAATACGAGTATAATGACCTGCAAACCTGAGAACCACACACTTTGAAATATCAGTGCTTTGAGAGGCTTATATGAGCATCCAGGCTTATATTTGCATAGATTTAAACTCAGCAACTAAACAGTAGCTGGGGTAGATATTTTGAGACCAGTGGGTTTTTTCACTCATTTCCTCATACTGCCACATATGTGTCACCACAATAAAAAGCAAAAAGATCATCTATTCCTTCCATTTGAAAGATGTTACAGAATTCAGAGATAAATTAGAGAGGTGTTTGTTTGGTCACAATAAAAAAGAGACAGTAAGGCAAAGCAAAATAATAAAAAGATGGAGGAAGGGTAGGAGGAGGAGAAAATTTAGAGTAAAGGGTCATCCAGGAAGATGATCCTCCAAAGTTGGAACCTGCATTAGAAACAGATTAGAATCATTTTGCAAATCAAGAAATAGAAAAAGGAATCTTCCTTTCAAACTAGTCCTGATGGCAAGAGCACAGCTTTCACTGGAAACTTCTCAAATAACACTTGGCATTGAAGATCCATTTTGCATATTTACTGATGGGTTTCCCCATGTTTGTCAACCTCTAAATACCTAATTAGAAACTAATCTTAATTCTAATCTCAATTGTTATTTTCAGATTTTGTCCATTGCAGCCCACTAACTAGTAAGCATTTCAAAAAGACATTCTTCCACAAAATACTTTCATACCATTGCTAACATAAGGGACTTTGCCAGATTGGGAACAAATTTAATGAGATGACTAATTATTTCAAAGGACAAGCTAGATTACATTCATATAAAAAAATCCTGCAAGCCTAAAATTATAGCCAAGTAGACTTGAATAATCCCTTTCCCTAGTCAATACTACCACATTAGCTCTATGGTGCATGACCGCTTATAAAAGATGGAGGTAGAGAATGGACTTTTGTGTGTGCTTTGGAATGAAAACAATAATAGTTCATTTCTCTGACCTACATAGCTGAGGCCTGGCTGGTGAGAATTCATAAAGTGAAGGCCTTCTGAAGGTTTATATACACTGGAAAATCTGGCAAGAATACATGCATAGTTTCCTCAATGATTCAATGGATCTAGGTAGACATTGGAGAATCTTCCCCTGTCTGGTGTGAAGGTTGTGTTGATGTACCCAAAAGGGCTGAATTGGGAGCATGGGACAGAGGTCTTATTCAGTTCTGGAATCAATCCAGATGTAATGTTTCCAAACTTCTTTCCATACCACTAAGTGATTTCCATCCTAAGGTAGGTTTTTGTTCTATAGTTGGTCAGTGAATGCCTTGCTGTTATATTTACTCAAGAATCATCTCAGTTTTGTAGAAACAGCAACTGCAGCATTTGCAAAAACAAAAACTGTAGTAGTAACTAGTAGTGATAGAAGTAAGAATAGCAATAGCAGTAGCAATAACAGAAGCAGAAATAGTAATAAAACTGTATTTACACATTCACATGCTTTTTTATTACCTTTCAAAATATTCTCAATATATCAGCTAATTTAATCTTCACAAGAAGCTGAGATGTATAAAGTAAGCAAAACCAGCATTATTAGCCTCATTTGACAGATAGTGAAATTGAATATGAAGGGTTTTTTGTTTTTTCTTTTAAATTACACAGCAAGTTAATGGCAAGGCCAAAAGTAAGCATAGAGTATTATAGGTAGAAGGGCTCTAAGAAAATATGTAGTCCTACTTTTACATTTTACATGTGCTGAAACTAACACCAGAGAGGGCATAGGACTGACTTGAGATTACACAGTAAATTCTTGGAAAAGCCCAAGCCTCCTACTTATAAGCCAGGAACTTTTCTATTAATCCAGATAGTAGACATTACTAATATTCTGGTTCTCTTCTATTTTTCTCCTCTATTTTCAGGCACATGAAAGAATACTGTTCTTCTCTCACCCCTTTAAAGTTGGGCATGTCTATGTAAACTATGGCCAATTAAACTTGAGCAGAAGTGATGTGCGTTACTGACAAGACCAAGTATTTAATTGACATTGCTTGACTTTCCAGATATCTCTTTCCCTGCTCTAGTAATCTCTAAAGTACATGCTGACATGTCAGAAAATCTATGAATATGGGCAGCTGAGTAACTTTGTGAGCAAAGACCTTGTGCTTCCTTCGTGGGACACATAGAATGAGGGAGAAATGGATTTCTGTTGTTTTAAGTCACTGAGATTTGTGAGATGTTCATTACCACAACATTAATTGGCCTATTCTCTCTAATTCATTCTTTCCCACTTCCCTAATTGTTCAGTCATATTCTGCTAGGGCCTGATTGTGTGGGTATGGTATACATTTTTACAGTGACTACCTGAGCCATGTTCCTCTCCTCTCAAAACTGGCTCCCTCATTAGGAGGGGTTCCCCCTTCTCTTGGCTAGAGGTAAACATCTGATCAATATGAACCACTCAGATTCTCTGTCCCAGGAATTTGGAAGTAGTGATTGAGAGACAAGTCGGGATTGGTCTCTGGTCTCTGTTCTCTCCAGATAAGGGTGGACTCAGAGAAATGTAAACATGGAGGTTATGAAGTGGCCATGTTTGGAGAGGTATATATAGTTTAAATTTTTAAACTATCTGACGATAAAGAGAGAGGCAGGGAGGGAGGGAGGAGGGAGAGAGAGAGAACAAATTAAACATGCAGAGAAACAAAAAGATAAGAATTTCTGCCAAGTTTTCTAGTGGTTGCCTGTTCTTTATTCCAGTATCTCATGTACTGCCCAAAGGGGTTGTGAGCTGCCCCATATCTCTGTAATACATTACCTTTACTGCTTATGTTCATTTGGAATGGATTTCTGCATCTTACAAACTACATTAAGCAAGAAGTTCTGACAGCTAGCCCTACGTCATTTTCACTTAAGAGGCAATCTAATCTAATGCTTAGTTTGCCTATGTGTCATCTGTGATTCAATCAGATAAGTTTTGTGAGCCAGAATCCATTCACCCAGGGAAAATAAATATAAAGAAAAGACCTCACTACAAATAACTCCATTTCATTTCTTTTTATGGCTGAGTAATATTCCATTGTATATATGTGCCACATCTTCTTTATCCATTCATCTGTCAATGGACACTTAGGTTGCTTCCATGTCCTGGCTATTGTAAATAGAGCTGCAATGAACATTTTGGTACATGACTCTTTTTGAATTATGGTTTTCTCAGGGTATATGCCCAGTAGTGGGATTGCTGGGTCGTATGGTAGTTCTATTTCTAGTTTTTTAAGGAACCTCCATACTGTTCTCCATAGTGGCTGTATCAATTTACATTCCCACCAACAGTGCAAGAGTGTTCCCTTTTCTCCACACCCTCTCCAGCGTTTATTGTTTCTAGATTTTTTGATGATGGCCATTCTGACCGGTGTGAGATGATATCTCATTGTAGTTTTGATTTGCATTTCTCTAATGATTAATGATGTTGAGCATTTTTTCATGTGTTTGTTGGCTTGGAGAAATGTCTATTTAGGTCTTCTGCCCATTTTTGGATTGGGTTGTCTGGTTTTTTTGTTATTGAGCTGCATGAGCTGCTTGTAAATCTTGGAGATTAATCCTTTGTCAGTTGCTTCATTTGCAAATATTTTCTCCCATTCTGAGGGTTGTCTTTTGGTCTTGTTTATGGTTTCCTTTGCTGTGCAAAAGCTTTTAAGTTTCATTAGGTCCCATTTGTTTATTTGTGTTTTTATTTCCATTTCTCTAGGAGCTGGGTCAAAAAGGATCTTGCTGTGACTTATGTCATAGAGTGTTCTGCCTATGTTTTCCTCTAAGAGTTTGATAGTGTCTGGCCTTACATCTAGGTCTTTAATCCATTTTGAGTTTATTTTTGTGTATGGTGTTAGGGAGTGTTACTCAGCCATAAAAAGAAATGAAATGGAGTTATTTGTAGTGAGGTGGATGGAGTTAGAGTCTGTCATACAGAGTGAAGTAAGTAAGTCAGAAAGAGAAAAACAAATACAGTATGCTAACACATATATATGGACTCTAAGGGGGAAAAAAAAGGTCATGAAGAACCTAGTGGCAAGACGAGAATAAAGACACAGACGTACTAGAAAATGGACTTGAGGATATGGGGAGGGGGAGGGGTAAGATGTGACAGGGTGAGAGAGTGGCATAGACATATATACACTACCAAATATAAAATAGATAGCTAGTGGGAAGCAACCGCATAGCACAGGGAGATCAGCTCGGTGCTTTGTGACCACCTAGAGGGGTGGGATAGGGAGGGTGGGAGGGAGGGAGATGCAAGAGGGAAGAGATATGGGAACATATGTATATGTATAACTGATTCACTTTGTTATAAAGCAGAAACTAACACACCATTGTAAAGCAATTATACTCCAATAAAGATGTTTAAAAAAAAAAGATGTTAAAAAAAAAAAAAAAAGACCAACATCTCGCTAAATAACCCTACATAAGTGGTGAGGGAAAGGAATGGAAACAGGAAATGTGATATAGAAGGTATGTTTAGAGGCATGGGGGATTTATTTGATAAATGTTGATTGAGTGCCTACTAGGTGCCAAGTGCTGATTCATGCACTTGAGATAAAATACTGATCAAAACGAACAATATTTCTTCTTTTGCTAGGCTTATATTCTAGTGATAGAGGACAGATGATAAGCAAATAAACAAGTAAACAAACAATAAAATATCAAGTAGTGATAAATGATAAGTTGAAAAGGAAATTGGGTGATTGGATAAAGACCAGATGTCTGTTTTAGAAAAAATGGTGAGAGAAGGCCTCTCAAAAGAGATGACATGAGATGACAAGAGATGATTCAAGGAGAATGACCAATACAGTACTTTCACAGAAACCAAGAAAGAAAGGCATTCACAGATTGATAAACGGAATGAAAAGGCTTTGGTTCAACATTGGTGACCTCGGAGAGAGCAGTTTTGGCAAAGGAGAGAAAGATAGAGGGAGAGATGAACAAAAGGGAAAGAAGCCTGAGGGAGAAAGGGAGCACAAATTCAGAATGCAATAGATTAGGATTGAGTGAAAGATTGCCCTAAATAAATGAAAAACAGTGTAGCCACTTTGGAAAGCAGCTTGGCAGTTTCTTATAAAATTAAATGTACACTATTGCTATGACCCCGCAGTTCCACTCCTAGATACATAACCAACAAAAATTAAAGCATATGATCACACAAAAGTTGTAAATAAATGTTCTTAGTTGCTTTATTAAAAATAGCCAATCCTCTGTAAAAAATACAAACACATGGAGGCTACACAATACACTACTTAATAACAAAGTGATCACTGAAGAAATCAAAGGGGAAATCAAAAAATAGCTAGAAACAAATGACAATGGAGACACGACGACCCAAAACCTATGGGATGCAGCAAAAGCAGTTCTAAGAGGGAAGTTTATAGCAATACAAGCCTACCTCAAGAAACAGGAAACATCTCGAATAAACAACCTAACTTGCACCTAAAGCAATTAGAGAAACAAGAACAAAAAAACCCCAAAATTAGCAGAAGGAAAGAGATCATAAAGATCAGATCAAAAATAAATGAAAAAGAAATGAAGGAAACGATAGCAAAGATCAATAAAACTAAAAGCTGGTTCTTTGAGAAGATAAACAAAATTGATAAACCATTAGCCAGACTCATCAAGAAAAAAAGGGAGAAGACTCAAATCAATAGAATTACAAATGAAAAAGGAGAAGTAACAACTGACACTGTAGAAATACAAACGATCATGAGAGATTACTAGAAGCAACGCTATGCCAATAAAATGGACAACCTGGAAGAAATGGACAAATTCTTAGAAATGCACAACCTACCGAGACTGAACCAGGAAGAAATAGAAAATATGAACAGACCAATCACAAGCACTGAAATTGAAACTGTGATTAAAAATCTCCCAACAAACAAAAGCCCAGGAACAGATGGCTTCACAGGCGACTTCTATCAAACATTTAGAGAAGAGCTAACACCTATCCTTCTCAAACTCTTCCAAAATATAGCAGAGGGAGGAACACTCCCAAACTCATTCTACGAGGCCACCATCACCCTGATACCAAAACCAGACGAAGATGTCACAAAGAAAGAAAACTACAGGCCAATATCACTGATGAACATAGATGCAAAAATCCTCAACAAAATACTAGCAAACAGTATCCAACAGAACATTAAAAGGATCATACACCATGATCAAGTGGGGTTTATTCCAGGAATGTGAGGATTCTTCAATATACACAAATCAATCAACGTGATACACCAAATTAACAAATTGAAGGAGAAAAACCATATGATCATCTCAATAGATGCAGAGAAAGCTTTGGACAAAATTCAACACCCATTTATGATAAAAACCCTGCAGAAAGTAGGCATAGAGGGAACTTTCCTCAACATAATAAAGGCCATATATGACAAACCCACAGCCAACATCGTCCTCAATGGTGAAAAACTGAAACCATTTCCACTAAGATCAGGAACAAGACAAGGTTGCCCACTCTCACCACTATTATTCAACGTAGTTTTGGAAGTGTTAGCCACAGCAATCAGAGAAGAAAAAGAAATAAAAGGAATCCAAATCGGAAAAGAAGAAGTAAAGCTGTCACTGTTTGCAGATGACATGATACTATACATAGAGAATCCTAAAGATGCTACCAGAAAACTACTAGAGCTAATCAATGAATTTGCTAAAGTAGCAGGATGCAAAATTAATGCACAGTAATCTCTTACATTCCTATACACTAATGACGAAAAATCTGAAAGTGAAATTGAGAAAACACTCCCGTTTACCATTGCAACAAAAGGAATAAAATATCTAGGAATAAACCCACCTAAGGAGACAAAAGACCTGTATGCAGAAAATTATAAGACACTGATGAAAAAAATTAAAGATGATACAAACAGATGGAGAGATATACCATGTTCTTGGATTGGAAGAATCAACATTGTGAAAATGACTCTACTACCCAAAGCAATCTACAGATTCAATGCAATCCCTATCAAAGTACCACTGGCACTTTTCACAGAATTAGAAAAAAAAATTTCACAATTTGTATGGAAACACAAAATACCCCGAATATCCAAAGCAATCTTGAAAAAGAAAAACGGAGCTGGAGGAATCAGGCTCCCTGACTTCAGACTATACTACAAAGCTACAGTAATCAAGACAGTATGGTACTGGCACAAAAACAGAAGTAGATCAATGGAACAGGATAGAAAGCCCAGAGATAAAACCACACACATATGGTCACCTTATCTTTGATAAAGGAGGCAAGAATATACAGTGGAGAAAAGACAGCCTCTTCAATAAGTGGTGCCGGGAAAACTGGACAGCTACATGGAAAAGTATGAAATTAGAACACTCCCTGACACCATACACAAAAATAAACTCAAAATGGATTAAAGACCTAGATGTAAGGCCAGACACTATCAAACTCTTAGAGGAAAACATAGGCAGAACACTCTATGACATAAATCACAGCAAGATCCTTTTTGACCAGCTCCTAGAGAAATGGAAATAAAAACACAAATAAACAAATGGGACCTAATGAAACTTAAAAGCTTTTGCACAGCAAAGGAAACCATAAACAAGACCAAAAGACAACCCTCAGAATGGGAGAAAATATTTGCAAATGAAGCAACTGACAAAGGATTAATCTCCAAAATTTACAAGCAGCTCATGCAGCTCAATACCAAAACTCAAAAAACCCGATCCAAAAATGGGCAGACCTAAATAGACGTTTCTCCAAAGAAGATATACTGATTGCCAACAAACACATGAAAGAATGCTCAACATCATTAATCATTAGAGAAATGCAAATCAAAACTACAATGAGATATCATCTCACACCAATCAGAATGGCCATCATCAAAAAATCTAGAAACAGTAAATGCTGGAGAGGGTGTGGAGAAAAGGGAACACTCTTGCACTGTTGGTGGGAATGTAAATTGATACAGCCACTATGGAGAACAGTATGGAGGTTCCTTAAAAAACTAGAAATAGAACTACCATACGACCCAGCAATCCCACTACTGGGCATATACCCTGAGAAAACCATAATTCAAAAAGAGTCATGTACCAAAATGTTCATTGCAGCTCTATTTACAATAGCCAGGACATGGAAGCAACCTAAGTGTCCATCATCGGATGAATGGATAAAGAAGATGTGGCACATATATACAATGGAATATTACTCAGCCATAAAAAGAAACGAAATTGAGATATTTGTAGTGAGGTGGATTGACCTAGAGTCTGTCATACAGAGTGAAGTAAGTCAGAAAGAGGAAAACAAATACCGTATGCTAACACATATATATGGAATCTAAGAAAAAAAAAAAGGTCATGAAGAACCTAGTGGTAAGATGGGAATAAAGCCACAGACCTAGTAGAGAATGGACTTGTGGATATGGGGAGGGGGAAGGGTAAGCTGTGACAAAGTGAGAGAGTGGCATGGACATATATACACTACCAAATGTAAAATAGATAGCTAGTGGGAAGCAGCCACATAGCACAGGCAGATCAGCTCTGTGCTTTGTGACCACCTAGAGGGGTGGGATAGGGACGGTGGGAGGGAGGGAGATGCAAGAGGGAAGAGATATGGGAACATATGTATATGTATAACTGATTCACTTTGTTATAAAGCAGAAACTAACACACCATTGTAAAGCAATTATATTCCAATGAAGATGTTAAAAAAAATGAAAATCATAAATTTTTTGACAAAAGTGTCAATTTTCATGTGGGCTAATTTTGGTGTATCCAACGACATTACCTTTCATTGTGTATTGCACTGATATGTGGTATGTTACAGAATATTTACTTTGTTGGTTGCTGTTCAACTTAGAACTTGACATGTGGTTTAAATATGAAAAGCATAAAACAGTTTTCTTCAAAAGTAAATTGTGGTACAATATTAATCCACATTCTACAAAGGATATTCCCTTCATATTTGAATTTTACTTAGAGAATACTAAAACTGAAAATTTTAATGTAATAAGTTATTATATATTGACTTTTTTACCACACAAGTATTTTAAAACCTGTTCAAAAAATATATCTTAATACTTTTTCTTTGCCTACAAGCAAACATTTCATTAAAATTTTACCTAGCAGAAAACATTTTAAAGATGTATTAAAAATATTACCTCTTTAGTAATTTGCTTTCAAAGGAAAATGGAAAATTCAACTTAAAATATCTTTTGAGATTGATAATTAGACTGAATACATTTTAATCTGCTAAAAGTAAATGTTTTGCAGCTTGTATATTTCATATATCTACATTCATCAAACTAATGTAGAACCTACAATTTACACTTATTGAAGTATAACTATCATAAGAAACATTTTTAAATACCAATAAAAATAACAAAAATTATTCACCTGCTATTTTTGAAATGGGATTTGTGCAAGTTTATTTATTTGGAATAATTATCCCTTTGATATTACATGTTTATCTCCTCCCAGAAAACTAGAAAAATTAAAACCAATTCAAGATGTCTTTAATTGACTAACTTTATTTTATGAATCTTGTTTCTGACTTCTTTCTAATTCTAGGGCACTGTATATTTGATGTGGTGAACTGAGTATCAGAAGACTAAGGTTCTAGTCCCATCTCTGCTACTAACAAATTGTGTGATCTTAAGAAAATCCTTTCCCCTCTGTAGGCATCAATTGTGTAAAATAATAATAAATAAATCTTACAAGATAGATGACCTTTAAAGTTCTTTTTACATCTAAGACTCTATCCTGATACATCAACTATAATTCAGGCATACTAAACTCAGGCAGATTAAATCCATAATTCCACACAGAGGTAGACAAAGAGCAATCAGGCACAGTTGTGAAGAACAGTAGACACCTACTAGGTACCATCTTGGGTCAATTCATTGGAATCCCTATTCTTTCATGGACCCCAGATTTGTCTTGCCTATTTCCTTCTTCTTTCTTCTATAACACTGGAAAACCGAACAATCTCCATAACATCTCAGCTACTTTCTTATCCATGCAGCAAGCCTATAACTGCTTCTTGATCGTCTAAGAACTATTTACTGCTACTATTTACTATTTACTACATGAAAAAATAGTAGTGTGAAGAGATCCTGTCAGGGAATGACTTTCTTCTTAAAACACATAATCAAAAAAAAAAAAAAACACATAATCACCCAAGATTTGAGCAAAGAAAAGATCATGAAAAGTAATTCTTGGTAGAAATAAGATAATGTCAACAACCAATTCAGATAAACATATTTTCATACCCCTTGTGGGGTTCCCATATTGACACACATTTGTCCCACAGATATGCACTGCTTCCCCTTTAATATATGTGCCAACTTTATATTAAAACCCCCTTTCTGGGTTAACTATAAACAGGCACAACAGATCTTACTGGGGTGATGAAAATGTTCCATAATTGGATTGAGGTGATAGTTGCATAACTTGGTAAGTTTATTAAAAAATCATTGAATTGGGGGGGAGGGATGGATTGGGAGTTTGGGATTAGCAGATGCAAACTATTATATATAGAATGGATAAACAACAAGGTCCTACTGTATCCCACAGGGAACTATATTCAATATCCTGGGATAAACCATAATGGAAAAGAATATGAAAAAGAGTATATACATATATATAACTGAATCACTTTGATGTACAGCAGAAACTACACAACATTGTAAATCAACTGTACTTCAATAAAATACACTTTAAAAAATTGAACTGTATGCTTAAAATGAGTGAATTTTATGTTATGTAAATTACACCTCAAAAAGTTATTTACCAACAACCTTACTACATCACCAGGCTGGTCCCCATGGCCCCAGGCTCCAGGTGGGTTCCCATGGGCCCAAGCTCCTGGCCCACCTTAGTGAAGGAGGGCCCCCACTGACCCAACCTGCAGGCCAGCTCCAACAGCCCCAAGATACAGGCCAACTCTTGTGGCCCCTGGCTTGCTCCCATGGACCCAGACTCATGGGTCCAGCATGAGGCCAAGTCCCAAATACTAAGTCTCCAGGCTCATTCCCAGATGCCAGAACTACCTACATTGACTAAGTCACCAAGCCCACTCTAGCGATCCCTGGCACCTGGACAGCTGACATGAACACATGATTCAGGCCTGTCCATGTGGACCCAGGACTGCAACCTACCACCACAGACTGAGGCATCAGGAAGGCCCCTGTGGACCCAAGAATCCTGACCACCTGTTGACCCAAGCACCATACCTACTCATTGGAAGATTCCTGCAGCAAGGTCATGAATGGAAACCATCAGAAGGCCCACACAGAATCTCTAAACAGACTAACTGATGAAGGGCTTTTCCTGACAGAGAAAGTCTGTAAAGACTGGAAGAGGTCCCTACTTCATCAAAAGCCACAAGATCATGAACAATCAAGAAAACATGACACCACAAATATAAATTAATAAAGCTCCAAAAACTGACCCTAAAGAAATGGATATCTAAGAAATGTTGTACAGGGAATACAGAATAATCCTCAAAGAAATTCAGTGAACTATAAGAAAACACAGAAAACTGAATAGAATTAGGAAAACAATGCATGAACAAAATGAGAAGTTCAACAAATAGAAGAATTTAACAGACAGCTTCAACATAGAAATCAATCAAACAGAAGAAATAAGCAGTGAACCAAAACACAGATCATTTTAAATTATTCAGCCAGAGGAGCAAAAAGAAAAAAATAATGAAAAAGAGTGAAGAAAGCCAACATGAACCATGGGAAACCATTCAGAGAAACAATTTATGCATTATTGGAGTCCAAGAAGGAGAAGAGAGGGAGAAAGGGGGGCAGAAAGCTTATTTAAATAAATAATGGTTGAGCCATTCCCAAATCTGGAGATAAATTTGGACTTCCAATTTCATGAAGCTCATAGGTCCCCAAAAAGTTTCAACCCAGAAAGATCTTCTCTAAGACACGTTATAAATAAAATGTCCAAAATTAAATACAAAGAGAGAATTTCTAAAGAAACAAGACAAAAAAATTCTACACATACAAGGAAAACACCACAAGCCTATAAGGAGATTTCTGAGCAGAAAACCTGCATACCAGGGAACAGTAGGATTTTATATTCAAAGTACTGAAAGAAGAAAACTGCCAACCAAGAATTCTTTACCTGAGGCCAGGAGTGGCCCAGATGGTGGAGTAAGAAGACCCTGGGCTCATCTCCTTCCATGGGCACCCCAAAATTTCAACTATTTACAGAACAGTTATCTATGAGAACCAACCAGAAGCCTACCAGAAAGATCTTCTACAACTAAAGATACGAAGAAGTAATCAAAACAAAATGATGGAAGGGAGGAGATGTTCGTATAATCAAGACCCATACACTCAGGTAGGTGACCCACAAATGGGAGGATAATCACAATTTCAGAGGTTCTCCACAAGGAACAAGGGGTCTGAGCTCCACATCAGGCTACCCAGCCAAGGGGTCCTGCACTGGGAAGATGAGGTCGCAGAATATTTGTCTTTGAAGGCCAGTGGTGCTTACTTTCAGGAGAGCCATAGGGCTGTGGAAAATAGACTCTACTCTTAAAGGGAGTCCACAAAATATCACACACTCAGAAACTCAGAACAGAAGCAGTAATTTGAAAGGAGCACACACACGTGCTGATCTTGGAGAGCCTTCCGGAGAGGCAGGAGGCAATTGGGACTCACCCTCGGAACACAGATGCTGACACCAGCCATTTTGGGGAGCTCATCCCACCATAAGGACACTGGTGCTGGCAAGCACCATTTTGGAATCCTCTATCTAGCTTATTAGTGCTGGAACACCAGCCAGTTGGCACGAGTCCTGGGATGTCAAAGGCCAAGCGGCTAGCTGGTTCAGGGATACAGCCCAATTGACCAGCAAGCTAGCTGCCATTGGACCCCCAGAACTCCTAGATGCATAGAACCAGTAGGCCAGCACTAGCCCCAGGAACCCTGTGGCCCTACAGCCAGCCAATGGACCTGGCACTGCATGCCAGTGGGCCAGCTCTAGCCCCAGGACACAGCCTCACCACGAAGTAGGTGGGCACGAGCCCCAGGACCCCCTGGGCACTGGCACCAGCTAACTGGAGGCCAACACCAACTCCAGGAGCCCCAAGCCCCACAGCCAGAGAACCCAGGACCTGGCTCCACCCTCCCAGTAGGCTGGCACTAGCCCCAGGACCAGTCCTCACCCACTAGTGGGTGGGCACCAGCCCCAGAACATCTTGGGACATGGCTCCTCCCACCAGCTTGCTGACACCAGTACGGGGAACAACACAGCCCTGCAGCCAGCCATGTCAAAGCCCTGGCCCACCCACCAGCAGGCAGGCACCACACCAGGATACTCTGGACCCTTGTCCATCCCACCAGCAGGCAGACACTAGTTCCAGGATCCCTGGCCTCACAGCCAGCCAGCCTGTCACCTGGCCCCACCCACCAGCAGGCCAGCACAAGGACCAGAACTCCCCTGGCTATGTAGCTAGTCATGCCATTACCTGGCCCCACCCAGCAGGAGCCAGAAACCTCCACACAAGGCAAGGTCTGGCAACCAACCAGATGAAGAGCAAGCCAGAGGTATTGGAACACCCACAGTAGTCAACCTACAAGAGTAGGACCCGTGCAGCCCCCATAGAGAGCACCACTAGAGCATAGAGCTCTGGTAACCGGAGGGAAGTGTGCTGGTGGGTCGTCATAGGACGTTTACTACATAAGGCCATTTATCCAAGATCAGGAAATGTAGCCACCATACCAAATACATAGAAATAAAAATAGCAAATTACGCACAATGAGGCAACAGAGGAATATGTTCCAAAGGAAGAAGATAAAGCCCCAGAAGAAAAACTAAGTGCAGGGGAGACAAGCAATCTACCCAATAAAGAGTTCAAAATAATGATTAAAAAGATGCTAGATAAACTTAGGAGAAGAATGGATGAATAGAGAGAGAAAGTAGAAGTTTCCTACAAAGAGTAAATCTAAAGAAGAACCAAACAGAGTAAAGAATACAGTAAGTGAAATTAAAGATATACACTGGAAGGAAACAACAGTAGATTAGATGATACACAAGAACAGACCAGCAAACTGGAAAACAGAGCAGTGGAAATTAAGCTGGACAAAAAAAAAAAAAATTTAAAAAAGAGGACAGTTTAAGAGACCTCTGGGACAGCATCGAGTGTACAAACATTCACATTACAAGGGGTTCCAGAAAGAGAAAGGAAGAGAGAGAGAAAGGGGCAGAGAACATATTTGAAGACATAATATCTGAAAACTTTTCTAACCTAGGAAAGGAAACAGACGTCCAAGTCCAGGAAGCACAGTGAAGCCAAACAGTATCACCCAAAGAGGACTACACCAAGACATTGTAATTAAAATGGCAAAAATTAAAGATACAGAGAGAATCTTAAAAGCTGCCAGGGAAAAGCAACAAGTTACATACAAAGGAACTCCACAGAACTATGAGATGACTTTTCTGCAAAAACTTTGCAGGCCAAAAGGGAGTGGCATGACATATTTAAAGTGATGAAAGGGAAAAACCAACACCAAGAATACTGTACTTGGCAAAGCTATCATACAAATTTGAAGGAAAGATCCAAAGTTTTACAGACAATAAAAAGCTAAAGGAGTTCAGCACCACAAAGCCAGCACTACAAGAAATGTTAAAGAGACATATCTAAGTGGAAAAGAAAAGGATACATCTAGAAATATGGAAAATAGAAAAGAAAAAATCTCATTGGAAAAGGAATATATACAATAAAGGTAGGACATCAACCACTTATAAGGTAGTAGAATGGCTAAAAGACAAAACAGTAAAATCAACCATATACACAATCAGTAGTTAAGGGGTACATACACACAAAAATGTAAAATATGATGTCAAAAACAGTAAATGTAGGAAAGGTTGGTGTAAAATTGCAGGGTTGTTAAAATGCATTCAAACATAAGAGATCAGCACCTTAAAATAATCACATATATACAGATTACTATATATAAGCCCCATGGTAACCACAAACCAAAACTCTATGACAGATACATGCACACACACAAAAGGTATTCCATGCAAATAAAAATGAAAAGAAAGCTGGAGTAGCAATACTTATATCAGACAAAATAAACTTTAAAATAAAGACTATTACAAGAAACAAGGACACTACATAATGATCAAGGGATCAATCCAAGAAGAAGATATAATAATTGTAAATATACAGGGACCCAACATAGGGGCACCTCAATACATAAGCCAAATATTAACAGACATAAGAGGAGAAGTCAACAGTAACACAATAACTGTAAGGGACTTTAACACCCCACTTACATCAATGGACAGATCATCCAGACAGAAAATCAATAAACACAGGCCTTAAATAACATATTAGATAGACCAAATGGACTTAATTGATATTTATAGAGCATTCCATCCAAAAGCAACAAAATACACATTCTTTTCAGGTGCACATGGAACTTTCTGCAGGATAGATCACATGCTAGGCCACAAAACAATCACTGGTAAACTTAAGAAAATTGAAATCATATCAAGCATCTTTCCAAACACAACATTATGAGACTGCAAATCAACTACAAGAAAAAACTGCAAAAAAACCCAAAACACATGGAGGCTAAACAATATGATATTTAACAACCAATGATCACTTAAGAAATCAAAGAGGAAATCAAAAAATACCAAATGAAAGAAAAAAACATGATGATCCAAAACCTATGGGATGCAGCAAAAGTAGTTCTAAGAGGGAAGTTTATAGCGATACAATCTTACCTCAGGAAACAAGAAAAATATCAAATAAACAACCTAACCTTACACCTAAAGCAATTAGAAAAAGAAGAAGCAAAACTCAAAGTTACTAGAAGGAAAGAAATCATAAAGACCAGAGCAGAAACAAATAGAGACTAAAAAAATAGACAAGATAATGAAACTAAAAGCTGGTTCTTGGAAAAGGTAAACAAAATGGATAAAACTTTAACCAGACTCATCAAGAAAAAAAAGGGAGAGGGCCCAAATCAATAAAATTAGAAATGAAAAAGGAGAAGTTACAACCAACGCCACAGAAATACAAAGGATCTTAAGACTACTACAAGCAACTATACACCAATCAAATGGACAACCTAGAAGTAATGGACAAATTCGTAGAAAGGCACAATCTCCCAACACTGAACCAAAAAGAAATAGAAAATATGGCCAGAACAATTACAAGTACTGAAATCGAATCTATGATTTTAAAATGCCCAACAAACAAAAGTCCAGGACCAGATGGCTTCATAGTGAATTCTACAAAACATTTAGAGAAGAGTTAACACATATCCTTCTGAAACTATTCCAAAAAACTGCAGAGGAAGGAACACTTCCAAACTCATTCTATAAGGCCACCATCATCCTGATACCAAAACCTGACAAAGGTATCACAATAAAAGAAAATTACAGGCCAATATCACTGATGAACATAGATGCAAAAATACTCAACAAAATACTAGCAAACTGAATCCAACAATATATTAAAAGGATCATACACCATGATCAAGTGGGATTGTCCCAGGGATGCACATCAATCAGTATGATACACCACATTAACAAATTGAAAAATAAAAACCATGTGATCATCTCAATAGAGATGCTTTCATAAAATTCAACATCCATCTATGATAAAACCTCTCCAGAAAGTGGGCATAGAGGGAACATACCTCAACATAATAAAGGCCATATAGGACAAACCCACTGCTAACATTATACTGAATGGTCAAGAGCTGAAAGCATTCCAAGATCAGGAACAAGACAAGGATTCCCACTCTCACCATTTCTATACAATATAGTTTTGGAAGTCCAAGCCACAGCAATCAGAGAAGAAAAAGAATAAAAGGAAACCAAATTGGAAAGGAAAAAGTAAAATTGTCACTGTTGATAGATGACATGATACTATACATCAGCAGTCCCCAACCTTTTTGGCACCAGGGACCAGTTTCGAGGAAGACAATGTTTCCACGGATGGGGGGTGGGGGATGGTTCAAGATGTAATGCGAGCAGTGGGGAGCAATGGGGAACAGTAGATGAAGCTTCGCTCGCTCGCCCACTGCTCGCCTCCTGCTGTGTGGCCCAGTTCCTAAGAGGTTGTGGACAAGTACCGGTCTGTGGCCCGAGGGTTGGGGACCCCTGCTATACATAGAAAATCCTAAAGACACCACCAGAAACTACTAGAGCTCATCAATAAATTTGGTAAAGTTGCAGGACACAAAATTACTACACAGAAATCTGTTGCATTTCTATACACTAACGACGAAATGGGAAATTAAAGAATCAATCACATTTACCATTGCATCAAAAGGAATAAAATGCCTAGGAATAAATTTACTTAAGGAGGCAAAAGACCTGTATTCCTAAAACTATAAGACACTGATGAAAGAAATTAAAGATGATACAAATAGATGGAGAGATATACCATGTTCTTAGATTGGAAGAATAAATATTGTTAAAATGACCATACTACCCAAGGCAACCTACAGATTCAATGTAATCCCTATCAAATTACCAATGGCATTTTTCATGGAACTAGAACAAATCATTTTAAAATTTGTATGAAAACAAATAAGATCCAGAATAGCAAAAAACGATGTCGAGAAAGAAGAACAGAGCTGGTGGAATCACACTCCCTGACTTCAAACTATACTACAAAGCTACAGTTATCGAAACAGTATGTTACTGGTACAAAAAACAGACACATAGATCAATGGAACAGGATAGAAAGCCCAGAAATAAATCTATGCACTTGTGGTCAATTAATCAACAATAAAGGAGGCAAGAATATACAATGGAGAAAAGACAGTCTCTTCAATAAGTGGTACTCGGAAAACTGGACAGCTACATGTAAAAGAATGAAATTAGAACATTCTCTAACACCATATACAAAAATAAAATCAAAATTGATTAAAGATCTAAATGTAAGACCGGATACTATAAAACTAGAGGAAAACATAGGCACAACACTCCTTAACATAAATTGCAACAATATTTTTTGGATCTGTCTCCTAGAGTAATGGAAACAAAAGCGAAAATAAACAAATGGGAACTGATTAAACTTAAAAGCTTTTGCACAGCAAAAGAGACCATAAACAAAATGAAAAGACAACCTACAGAATGGAAGAAAATATTTGCAAACCATGTGACTAACAAAGGATTAATTTCCAAAATATAAAAACAGCTCATACAGCTCACTATTAAAAAAAAAATGAACAAACAACCCAATCCAAAAATGGGCAGAAGACCTAAACAGACATTCCTCCAAAGAAGACACATAGATGACCAACAGGCACATGAAAAGATGCTCAGCATCACTAATCATTAAAGAAATGCAAGTCAAAACTACAACGAGGTATCACCTCACACCAGTCAGAATGGCCATCATCAAAAAATCTACAAACAATAAATGCTGGAGAGGGCGTGGAGAAAAGGGAAATCTCTTGCACTGTTGGTGGGAATGTAAATTGATACAGCCACTATGGAGAACAGTATGGAGGTTCCTTAAAAAACTAGAAATAGAACTACCATACGACCCAGCAATCTCACTACTAGGCATATACCCTGAGAAAACCATAATTCAAAAAGAGTCATGTAGCACAATGTTCATTGCAGCTCTATTTACAATAGCCAGAACATGGAAGCAACCTAAGTGTCCATTGACAGATGAATGGATAAAGAAGATGTGGCACATATATACAATGGAATATTACTCAGCCATAAAAATAAATGAAATTGAGTTATTTGTAGTGAGGTGGATGGACCTAGAGTCTGTCATACAGAGTGAAGTAAGTCAGAAAGAGAAAAACAAATACCGTATGCTATCATATATATATGGAATCTTAAAAAAAAAATGTTTCTGAAGAACCTAGGGGCAGCACAGGATTAAAGGCACAGACATAGAGAATGGACTTGAGGACATGGGAAGAGGGAAGGTTAAGCTGGGACGAAGGAGAGTGGCACTTACATATATACACTACCAAATGTAAAATCGATAGCTAGTGGGAAGCAGCCACATAGCACAGGGAGATCAGCTCGGTGCTTTGTGACCACCTAGAGGGGTGGGATAGGGAGGGTGGGAGGGAGATGCAAGAGGGAGGGTATATGTGGGTATATGTATACATATAGCTGATTCACTGTGTTATACAGCAGAAACTAACACAAGATTGTAAGCAATTATACTCCAATAAAGTTGTTAAAAAAAAAAAAGAGAGACTCACTTCAGAGCTAAAGATACACACAGACTGTGTGTAAGGGGATGGAAAAAGCTATTCTGTGCAAATGGGAATGAAAAGAAAGGTGGGGTAGCAATACTCATGTCAGACAAAGTAGACTTTAAAACAAAGTCTGTAATAGAAGACAAAGAAGGCCACTATATAATGTAAAGGGATCAATTCAAGAAGAGGATACAACATTCATAAATATATGTACACCTAATATAGGAGCTCCTAAATATAAAGCTAAAATATAAATTTTAACAGACATAAAGGGAGAAATTGACAACAATTCAATAATAATAGAGGACGTTAACATCCTATTTACATCAATGGACAGACCATCCAGAAAGAAAATCAGTAAGGAAACAGTGGCCTTAAATGACACAGTAGTCCATTTGGACTTACTAGATATCCACAGGACATTCCATCCAAAAACAGCAGAATACACATTATTTTCAAGTGCACATGGAATGTTCAGCAGGATAGATCATATGCTAGGCTATAAAACAATTCTCAGCAAATTTAAGAGGACAGAAATTATATCAAGCATCTTTTCCAACTACAGTGGTATGAAACTACAAATCAGTTACAGGAGAAAAAGTGGGAAAAACAAACATGTGAAGAGTAAACTACATGCTACTAAAAAAACTATTGGTCTCTGAAGAAATAATGAGAAAATCAGAAAATACCTTGAGACCAATGGAAATAAAAACACAACCTTCCAAAATCTATGGGATGCAGCAAAGCAGTTCTAAGAGGAAGTTTATAGCAATGCAGTCCTACCTCAATAAATAAGACAAATCTCAGATAAACAACCTAACTTACCATCTAAAGGAATTAGAAAAAGAACAGAGCTCACAGTCAGCAGAAGGAAGGAAATTATAAAGATCAGAGAGGAGATGAATAAAACAGAGACCAAAAAATAGAAAAGATCAATGAAACCAAGAGCCTGTTTTTTTAAAAAGATAAACAAAATTGATAAGCCATTAGCCAGGCTCATTATTTTAAAAAAGAGAGGAACCAAGTATACAATAAAAAAAAATTAAGAGGAGAAAGTACAACCAGTATCACAGAAATACAATCATTTGCAAATACTATAAATAGTTTTATGCCAACAAATTGGACAATCTAAAGAAATGGATAACTACCTAGAAACATACAATCTTCCAAGACTGAGTAAAGAAGAAATGGATAATCTGAACAGATTAATTACTAGTATTGAAAATGAATCAGTAATCAAAAAACTCCCTACAAGCAAAAGTCCAGGACCAGACAGCTTCATGGGAATTCTACCAAATATATAAAGAAGAGTTAATACCTATTCTTCTCAAACTATTCCAGAAATTGAAGAGGAGGGACCACTTCCAAGTTTATTCTACTAGGCTACCGTTACTCTGATACCAAAACCGGACAATGACATTACATAAAAAGAAAATTACAGGTCAGTATCCCTGATGAACATAGATGCAAAAATTCTGAACAGCATAGTAGCAAAACAAATTCCACAATATATTAAAAGAATCATACACCATGATCAAGTGGGATTTATTCCAGGGACGCAAGGATGGTGCAATATCCTCAAATCAATCAATGTGATACACCACATTAACAAAATGAAGGATAAAAATCACATAATCATCTAAACAGATGCAGAAAAAGCATTTGACAAAATTCAACATCCATTCATGATAAAAAAACTCTCAACAAAGTTGGTGTAGGGGGAACATATCTCAACATAATAAAGGCCATTTATGACACACCCACAGCTTACATCATACTAAATGGTGAAAAATTGAAAGCCTTTCCTCTAAAATCAGGAACAAGACAAGGACGCCCCCTCTCGCCATTTCTATTTAACATAGTTATGGAAGTCCTAACCACAGTAACAGACAAGCAAAAGAAATAAAATGCATCCAAATTAGAAGGGAAGAAGTAAAACTGTCACTATTTGCAGGTGACATGATACTATATATTGAAAACCCTAAAGTCTCCATCAAAAAAAAAAAAAGAAAATAGAAAAAGAAATGTTACCAGAAAGGCACCTGAGTTAAACAGGACTCTCTCATTTCTTTACTAAAATTTTAACTTATTTGGAATCCAACTTCAATTTCATGAGTTCAAATTACCTTTGTGCTTGAAAACCTTTTTTCCCTGAGAAAGAAAGGTTTAATTTATGATGACATCTAACATGCTTCAGAATGTTCAAAAAGGATGGATATTTTAGACATGGACAGACTATATGATGAATGTGTAGATGCAAAGGGCCTAATTGACTGGCAAATAGCTGGTTTACCAAGACAAGCCTCTAGTACTAACTGGATGGGCATTTTTTGGAGAACTGAGAACTAATTTCTACAAGTCTAAAAACCTGCTATTTCTAGTAAGTAATATTTAGGAGTATTCCATACTCAAACACTTTTTTTGAAAGGATATTTAGCTTGATGTCATCACACTGGACTGACACCAGGAATCAGTCTAATGTAGGCTTGATAAGAGCAGAGATGGATATCAAAATGAATATTATGTTTGATCTTATTCAGTTTACCACTACATAAAAGAAGGATGTTCTACAGTCTGCAGGCAGTTCAGAGAAGTATTATTAGAAAAGAAACAAAGAGTAAAAATACCCTACTGTACTCTGGTGCCGAAAGGAACATTTCATTGTAATTTTTTATTAAATATAGGCAATAGATAATAGCTGTTTAACTTGCTTTATTGTGTTTACATTCTTCTTTTTTAGTCTTACATTTATGTATATTAAAAATATACAATAATATGACCTAAAAAATTTAAACAACCAAGAGTTGAAATAAATTGCTGTGACAGGACAGAAATATGAAAAATATGGTTAAAATTAATTAGTCCTATTAATTACTACTAATTGCCACTGTTAAGTAGTCCTATTGTTTTATTTAAATAGCATGTATGTAACAGAAAAGTAAATACTGCAGAAAAACACAATTTTAAATGAACATCTATTTTCATATTTTTATATTACAGCAATAACACATGTGTACAACTATTTATTACATCTTATGGGTCTTTTCATCTAGTACAGCTGTGTCCCGGGTTGGCTCTCTAAAGGTTGGTCACCCCAACAGTACAGTACCATTTGGGTAGGGGAAAAAGATATAAAGAAGGTAATATTTGCAAATTAAATAGACAAGAAACTGGTAAACAGTGATGCCTTCTGCGAAAGAGAAATGAGTGGCTGGAACAAGCCAGAAAGGCTTTTTCTTAGTTTTTAAATATATTTTAAAATGTTCGTACCCTGCGTATATGCTACCTATTCGAAAATCATTATTAGTCTTACATAGAGGTTCCCCGCACTGAGCTGGGAAAGGCGCTTGCGTAGCGTGGGGATCAGTGTTCCTCCCGGAACCACAGTGTTAAGAACACATGGGTCGTGGGGAGACCTGCTCAGAGTTCAAGATGGCTGTGTGGTGGACAGATTCAGACAAGCCCGATGAGGTAAGACGGTGGCCAAAACTGAAGGGCCCCCCAAGCCCCAGAAATCAGTTTGAATTTGTGTGTGTGTGTGAGGGAAGCCATTAGAGGGTTTTAAGGAAAGGAATGCAAGTATTTGGTTTATGACTAAGAGATCTCTCCGGTTGTGTAAAAATGTGGGGGAGCACAATTTCGGGGTCCTCTTGCTGTAGCCTTGGTAATTAGGGCTGTTAGTTTGGACCATTAGCATGGTAGCACTGGATGGAGATGCGGAGCCACGGACAGAGGTTTTGTGACTTTCGGAGGTCGCCCTGACAGGACTTGGCTGCTAGACTGAAGTGTGGCTTGTACGGGAAAGAGCATAACATGGCTGACGGCTCTTCCCGCCTGGGTGGGTCAGAGTGCATTTCTCAGAAATGGAGGGCGTTGGTGGATGTGGAGGAAGAAGAGTTCTCTTTGGGACACTTAAAGCCAGAGACAGTTAACTGATGCATGTTTTTTGAAAGACACTCAGGCTGTTCTGTGGAAAGTGGGAAGAAGGCATTTGGGGCTCCAGCGGCGAATCTTGCAGGCGGTCAAAGGCTTTAGCTTTGCATCAGTATGAAATGAGCAATTATGACACGGCTTTGAGTGTGAGGAGAGCTGACCAAATGCCTGCTGGGTGGAGAGCAGACCATAGGGTAGAGTTGCCAGATTTAGCAAATAAAAATAGAGAGCACCCAGTTAAATTTGAATGTCAGATCAACAATAAATCATTTCGTAGTGTAAGTATAGCCCGTGTAATATTTGGGATAAACTTATGCTAAAAACGTGATCATTGATCTGACATTCAAATTTAACTGGGCTTTCTGCATTTGACCAGGCAGCACTACTACAAAGGCAGGTGGAGGCAGGGACTCTGCAGACATTCAGGGAGAGGGAAGGGGCCAGGGTGGCTGCAGGGGACGTGAGGAGGGACCCCAGAAAAGACAAGGGTGGCCCTTTTCGTGTACTTTTCCGGGGAACAGCTCTGGGAAGGCGAACTTATCGGTCTTCCAAGCGTTGGCCGAGGGCTCTTCGGGGAAGGCTTCGGCGCCGTGGGCTCCCCGCTAGCCCGGCCTCCCTCTGCCTCCGCGGGGCGGGCGGGGGGGCGGCTGGGAAGCGGCAGCCAGAGGAGCAAAAGGACCGGCGCGGTAACCCCGCCCTCCACGCCCGCAGGGGTGGAGCCTGAGCGAGGAATCCGCGAGCAGCCCTCTCTCCCCGGATGACGAGCAGTAGGATAACATGGAGTCGGGCAAGATGGCGCCTCCCAAGAACGCTCCGAGAGATGCGTTGGTGAGTGCGAAGGATGCGAGGCGGGGTGCGAGGCTGGGCGCGACCGCAGCCGGGGACCCGAGAGGCGGGCCCGGGGGGAGGACCTGATGATGGGCTCGCGGGTCGACTTTAGCCATGCCAGGGCCGCCAGGAGCTGGAGATTCGAGTGCCCTGGACCCCGGGGCTCTCTCCCGCCACCCCGGCGGCCCAGCCGGAGGGAGGCTGGCGGCCCGCCGGATGCGCAGGCCGGCCGCCCGGCTTTGTCTCCTGGGCCTTGGGCCCGGGCCGCCTAGTCGTCCCGCCCCGTCTGCGAATCCTGGCTCGCGCCTCCAGTGTTCTGATGCAAAGCTACCCCGGTCGCCACATCTGAAAATGACAACCAGCTGTAACCACCCCTACCTCGACTGGGAAAGCCAACCCGGGCCTTCTTTCTTCTCTTTGCCCCCGCCCCCACCCCCACCCCCACCCCCGCCAAAAAAAAAAAGTTTACAGCAAAGAGATCAAGACGAGATTTGGTGTGAACCTGACACACGCTTGGGAGGAAAAGGATGAGTACAAGTTTGCAACCCAGAGAAGGGGGAACCTTGTATCATAAATATAATTACTACCTTCGGTCCAGTCTTGATTTCTATACCTAGATTATGCATCTGGCGTTTTTATTTGAACCCACAGGTGATGGCACAGATCCTGAAGGATATGGGAATTACGGAGTACGAACCAAGGGTTATAAATCAAATGTTGGAATTTGCTTTCCGTAAGTTAACAAAACACCAAAATTGCCTAACGTGTGAATTTTAAAAATCGTTCATTGTAAGAACATTTTCAACCAAAATACTTTAACAGTTAATGTCATAACATGTCATTATACACTTGTCCAAACCCACAAAATGTAGAGTTCCAAGAGTGAACCATAATATAAACTACGGACTATCGGGGATTACGATGGGTCCGTGTAGGACTATCAGTTGTAACAAACGCACCACTTTGCAGGGAACATTGATAATAGAGGATGCTATGCATGTATGGCGTCAGGGAGTATATAGGAAATCTCTGTATATTCCCCTCAATTTTGCTGTGAACCTAAAACTACTCTACAAAAATAAAGTCTTAAAAATATGTGAAGAAAAAAAAAACAGTTAATGTTATAGAATCCAGAAAGCAGTAAAAAGGAGCTCAGGCTAGGGAACAGTATATTGTGATATCTGTTTAAAATTGATCATATAGATAGGACAATTAGATATTAGAACCAAAATTCATAAACTTTCTGGAAATTAGTGAAACTTTTTAAGAAAACTGGCCATAAATATTAAGCTATTTTCATATGTTTAAAATAATGTTTTGTTCTTAAAGGATATGTGACTTCAATTCTGGATGATGCAAAAATTTATTCAAGCCATGCTAAGAAACCTAATGTTGATGCAGATGATGTGAGACTGGCAATCCAGTGTCGGGCTGACCAATCTTTTACCTCTCCTCCCCCGAGAGATGTGAGCAAAATTTTATTTGAAGTTCATTTTACTTATAATTTTTAATTGTAGTTCTAATAAGGATTTTTTTTTTTAGTTTTTACTGGATATTGCAAGACAGAAAAATCAAACCCCTTTACCACTGATTAAGCCATATGCAGGACCCAGACTGCCACCTGACAGATACTGCTTAACTGCTCCAAACTATAGGCTAAAGTCCTTAATTAAAAAGGTAAGAATATTTAGTCATCTTAGCTTTTAAAAAGGGTAAGATGTGTTAGGGGTAAATAGTGCAGTAAATTAAAGGCTAAGATAATTTACTAGGATTTTTTCAAATTTAGTTCCTTGAAAATACTATGTCTGTAATTAGCTGCTATGTTAAAATATAGAATATATGATCCAAGATTTTTAGGGCTAAAAGGAACTTTATTGTTCATCTAACTCATCAGGAAAGTGAGCCCGAACTCATCTATGAAGTTAGTAGCAAAGTTAAGACTGATTCCCAGGTCTCATAATTACCAATCTTTACACTATACCATAACAGAGTAAATGATATACCATCAAGCATTGGACTTGCTTTCTGAAATATGACCTAAGGCTCTCCCACCACTGAGAAAGTTCTCCCCACATTGGGCTACCTCTGTACCTCTGAAATTCCACTATAAGGAAGTTTCTTAGTGGGTTAAGATATTGACTAGTTAAGATTAAAAAATCATAAGGAAGTTAGCTGTTATCCCCAAATAACACTCTACCTCAAACTTTAAAACTATATAGAATTATATATTTTATATATATATTCTTATCCATGTTTATATAGATAGGTATTGTTTGTATTATATGTGTGTGTATATATATAGATATTTGTGAAAACCCTAGTTTAAATGTTGCATTAGAACACTGAACAGAAACAGGACATTCTTGCCATCAATTATCTATTAATAATTCACATCAGCAATCCTAATTTCATTTCCTGGTTAAGTTTAGGTGTCAAGTCTGAACAACATTAAAACTAATTTGTTTTTTAAATCCCCTAGGGACCTAACCAAGGAAGACTAGTTCCACGGTTAAGTGTTGGTGCTGTTAGTAGCAGACCTACCACTCCTACTATAGGTAAGTGGGAGAGGGAAATGGCTTTTCTGGCTGGTAAAGAAGTGCCTCAGCACTTGATTTTGAACTGTAATCCAAGTAAAAAGGTGAGTCAGAAATTCCGATATGTGTTGCCATTAATACATTTACTCGTCCTCTAGTAAAGCTATAAACATATTTTATCAGATTTCACAATGAGAAAGCGACAAGGAATATCTGATCCCAAATGAGTATAGAATTGGGCATTACCCAACACTGTTGCCAGTATTAACTATGGTAGCAAAAACAGAAGTTTAAGCAGTGTTCTTTCTGGATTTTATACAAATAAAGTTGCCAAACTCACAGCAGTAGCCTACTTATTATCAGAAATTAAATTTCTGAGTAAATTGGCAAGAGATGCAATCAAAAGAAATAAGTTTAAAGTATACAAAAAGCTTAAGACTATCAAAGAAAATCATTTTTGATGTAACCTTTTCAAAAGTAGTACTGATTATCCTGTATTGGTCAGTGAGCACCCCTTCAAACTGTTTCCTGTGTCCTTTGTGACAGGTCTCCATCATTCTTTGAGCACTTCTTGCTTCCTGGCACAAGATGTTCCAAGCTCATCTTATATTTTCCTTACCCCAGTCCTAGAATCAGCCATTTCTCCAAAGAGCCCTGGTTCCTCTTAGTGGAGAATGGCATTTAGAAACCATAATGTCATTGTTGCTTAGATAATAAGGAGCACATAAATAATGGATTTAGATTTCCTGATTTTTTTGTCCTACGTTCCTGCTGGATTTCTTTCATAGTCAAAGTCTTTTCAGAAAAAAAAATCCCCTTCTCTTTGACCAGTATTGATTTCTTAGCTCTTATAACTTGAGTACTATAGATGTCATATAGCTCTAGTGTAAGCAGCATTTGATTTTTGAGATGTGTAGACAATCTCTTCATATTTTCAGGGTGTGAATTCACATTTCAGCATTTTAAAACCAGACTGGTATAGTATTAATTATACACTTCTAATTATATGCATGTGACCTTTGTAGACAGGAGTTTGCATATATAATTTGTGTAACTTTTTGATCATATACTGTTTATCTGTGGGTTCATATCTCTTAAGTGAATACCAACTTTTTAAAAACTCTAGGCTGTGTTAATCAGTTACATGTGTTGGCAAGTTAACCAATTTTAGGTATCAGTTGTGATTTTTATTCCTAGTTAGACATTTATTGTACATGTTTTAGAGATTTTTAAGTCTACAGTGAGGGAGCTGCTAAAAACTACTATTAAAGATGCAAGTTTTAAACTTTAAAAAAATTTTAAATGAGTTTTATAAAGCATAAGACCTAAGCATATACTCTGTTCAATTTTAAAACCTAAACTCCATACTTACATAAATGTTAACAATTTCCTTATGATAATGGACAAGAAAACGTCCACCTACTGTGAATTTTCTTGACAAAATAAAACACTTATATTGCTTCATTAAGCTTCACCAAATTCTTTGGACCACTCCTTAATACATGGAAAACTTACCTAAAGATGGAGATATGTTAGGCTTTTGTTAGATGCATGTTGATTTAGCTTCATGGGCATAGTAGACACCTCCTAATTCCCAGCAAGTGACATAGAGATTAAAAGTGCCACATAGGGCTTCCCTGGTGGCGCAGTGGTTGGGAATCTGCCTGCCAATGCAGGGGACACTGGTTCGAGCCCTGGTCTGGGAAGATCCCACGTGCCGCGGAGCAACTGGGCCCGTGAGCCACAATTACTGAGCCTGCGTGTCTGGGCCTGTGCTCCACAGCGAGAGGGGCCGCGATAGTGAGAGGCACGGCGCGTGCACCGCGATGAAGAGTGGCCCCCTGCTTGCCACAACTAGAGAGCGCCCTAGCACAGAAACGAAGACCCAACACAGCCATAAATAAATAAATAAATAAATAAATAAGTAAATAAGTAAGTAAGTAAGTAAGTAAGTAAGTAAGTGCCACATAAGGTAATTAATAGAAAACTTGGGCCTTTAATTCTGTTTATTTAAATGTTCAACTTCATGACTTCATGTAGCTAAAATTCAGTGCCAGATACTGTGTGAAGAGTTTTACATGGATTATTTTAATTCTCACAAGAATCCTATGAAACAGTATTGTTATCCCCATTTGATAGATGAGAAAAGCACAAAAAGATTAAATAACTTGCCCAAGGTCACTCAGCTAGTAGGTGATAAAGCCTGGATTCAAACTCAATCAGATCTTTCATTAATTCCCTGTGCTTTGAAGGTAGTTTCTGGTAAGCTAAAGGAGAGCAGAAATTGAACCTGTATAATAAGTCACCTAACTAACATGGTCTGTTAATTACAACTACAGCAACCCCACAAACAGTGTCTGTCCCAAATAAAGTTGCACCTCCAGTGTCAGTGACAAGCCAAAGATTTACGGTGCAGATTCCACCTTCTCAGTCCACACCTGTCAAACCAGGTAACATGATGGGCAGGGAGGGCATGGGGGATTGAAAGTGGTTCTTTTAAAATATTTTTCTGAATTTTAAAATTTGTGAATGATTTGTGATAACAGAACAGTTTGTATTCCTATAGTAATAATTAAATTGTTTTAATATCGTAACAGGAAGGCGGCCGTAATGCTGCAAATCTGGGTTCTTCAGAGGGGGTCTATAAACCCACTAAAATTGTATGAAATTTTACATATATGTAACATTTTTGGGGGAAGGGAGAGATTTCAACATGATCATCAGAGTCTCAAAGAACCCTGTGAACTAAAATAAGTTATGGTCTACAAATCTCAGGCAAAATCACTTAGGGTTAAAGCTCAAGAAAATAATACAACTTAGTATATATCAAATGAAAACTGTACTTTTATTCATTTCACGGAAGTATATGTAGAAAGTTAGAATAATATAAGTAGAATTCTGTTATAACATAGTTTATTCATGAATATGTTTAGATTTCACATCTTCTGAAACCTAACCGTACACCATAATATTGGTCTGTAAGGAAGCATGATTCCTGACCTTGAACATGTGCCTCTAGTATGTTCCATGATGAATCCAGTGCACTGCTTCCCATGACTGAGAACTAATTGAAATTTTAAGTAAATTAAAAACAAAAAACTAACAGAACTTCTTTAACCTTATACTAGATACTAATTTAAGTACTTTAAAGCATTAAAAAATGTAATTTAACTCTTAATGCAGTATAATTATCTATTTCTACTATGATATAGTTTTACTTCATGCTATTGAAATTGTTATTAAAATTACATTCAGCTTTGTTGAATACTTTTTACTCTTAGAAGCATTTACTTTGTGTATTCTTGCTTTATGTCTCATTTTTAATTGAACATTAAGGGAGTGTAGTATTTTAATCATAACTCTTTATCTAGAGGCCTGTTGCCATTTTTGTGATTTATGAAATTTTTGTCGCCAAAAAAGGCAGGATTATGTTTTTTCCTTCCAGATTGAGTTGGTATAGTGTATTCTTGGCTGTCAAAATACTCATAGCTTTGGGACTTTGAAATGGTAAATATTCATGATGTGTGAAAAAGCATATACATAACTGTATGATCTTAATTACATAAAAATGGATGCTTAGTTATGTAGATACATAAATGAGACCTAAAGGACACATCAATCGGTAAACTGCTTGTGATTATGGATGACTTTGTTTTTTGCTTCTTGTGTTTTTTGGTTTCCTATTATGCACATGTTAACTTTTAAGAAATAAATGTTATTTTAAAAACCTTAAAAAAAGAAATTATTATTAGAATTACATTTCAGCTTTGTTGAATACTTTTTACCATATGTTTCTGATTCTGTGTAGTTCTTAGTTTGGGGGTGTTTTCTCCTCTGTTTACAGTTCCTGCAACAACTGCAGTTCAAAATGTTCTGCTTAATCCTTCAATGATTGGGCCCAAAAATATTCTTATTACCACCAACATGGTTTCATCACAGAACACGGCCAATGAATCAAACCCACTGAAGAGAAAACATGAAGATGATGACAATGATACTATGTAAGGAATATAGTGTAGTCTCTATGCATTTCAAACGTGTAGTTGGTTTTGAGCCCAGTATACCAAACTAGAACATTCTTGATCGAAAACTTAAATGTAGCTGCAATATCTTTCACCTTAAAGTGTTATATTTATTTCTTAAGGGTACCAATGTTTTTTCATTAGGCTTCAAGTATAAAAAGTTAAGTGCTTGTTTTTTAATGGTTTCATTAATGTTGAGTCCTGCTACGGTAATTCTATTTTTGGAAGCAGTTTTCTGCAATGTATCTGACAGCAACACTTAAGTTTCACTTTCTACAGCCTGATCAGTGCACTAATCTTTAACAGCCTAATTTCTAATCTATATTTAAATACTTCTTTTGTAAGATAAAATAGTCACTTTTATTGTCACCAACTTTTTTGATCAGATCTCTCAATTTAGCAAATATTTTTGGAGAGGTTGGATTTAGAGGGATTCTAAATCCATTCTGAATATATTTAAGCTGTTTCTTGATGTTCCCTAACCTCCCACCTCCTCAGCCCCATTTCTAGATCCCATTCATTTTCTGCACCACCTCCTCCCCACAGGCTTAGGTTTCTCCCTATTGCTCTTAAATTTAAAAGGCCAAAACTGGAACTTTAGGAATATAATTCCTGATAATACAGCTCGGTGTCATTTTCATATTTTTAAAACCTGCTTTACATGCCTGATGGTCTATGGTTCACTTTAACCAGAAGGTTTGCATTTGCTGTTTTTCTCTCCATACCAGAGCAGTTGGGTTTTATCCCTTGCCTTTTATGCCCATTGAGCATTACTCTGCTTTTGACAGGTAGTTTGGGGTCAGTTACATTCAGTTTCAGTCTTATATTCCAAGTTGATAACTCCACCGTATTTCACAATTTGAAATTTAACACAAAAGATGCTATAGCTTAAAATCTGCCTTGATAAGTATACTTACACTGGACCTAGGCAAAACCACTGAAGAGCAAGTGTTTTCTTCCTTTTTACCATACATATATATGCTTTGATCACTACTGCTTGAACCCCCCTATTGGTATAATTCAGATTTTTCCAGCTTATTGCTGAGGATGTCACACATAAGATGGGATCAAACCTGAAAGTTTTCTAATGGTTTTCCTTCCTCTAGAAGGCCAACACAAACAAATTAGTGTGATGTGACTTGCGTTTAGGTGCACTCTGCATAGGCTTCCCAGTAATGCTGCTAAACACCTTTCCCTATTTTCCATTTATACACATCTAAACATCTTATTGAGAAAGACTGCAAAGCTTTCAAAAATATAAACAGGCTTGTGTTGTTTTTGCTTAAGTAAGTTTGACATATTCAACATAGGAATACTTTTGCAGAATTTCTACAATAAATGTTTATATCATAATTTAGAACTTATAGCCAAGGATCCTCAGAACTGAAAACACAAGTAAGTTTTATCTTAGGATGGTGCTTGATACATCAAAGAGAAATAGTCCAGTAACAGGGAAGAAATATCTCATCAAAACTGTGATTCAGTGTTTTTGGATATTAGGAAAAGGTGATACCAGACTTATAAAAATAGATCTGATCATCATAGGAGAGAAATGTTCATTATATAGCATAGGATGCCATTACTTGAATGTTCTCAGGGAGGCATGTCAAAAGGCCTAGGTTCTAGTCCTGGCTCCATCGCTAACCAACCGTGTGACCTTACTTCACCCATGAGCCTTGTTCTCCTCACTAGTAATAGGAAAATAACACCAACCCTGCCTACCTCACAGGGATGTTGTGAGGGTTTAATTGGTATATGTGAAAGTTCTTTCAAAATTGTAAAAATGCTGTATAACTCTAAGGAATTGTTAATGTATTTGTTCCAAGATTATTAATAAAAAATTGAACTTACTGTATTTCTCACTTTTGATTTAAGGGATTCAAAGAGGATGAACAAGGCCCAGTAATTCTGAGGTCCAAAAAGCAATCAAGATTTGCTTAATGGATGATTATAAATCAGGGAATTGCTTGCTTTTATTTGGAATCATCATGTGACTCATCATAATGAAGCAAAATAAATATGAAAGGATATGGGTTTAAATCTGTTAATAACATAACATGCTCTGTCTTTCTTTAGTGGGAATTTATACATATAATTGAGGTTGCAATCTGAGTGTTCATTCTCTTAGCCAGCCAGTGGGTGGTTTGCCCTTTCAGATGAAGACTGCTTTATCTTGCAGATCTCCCTTTCCTAATTACATCCACCCATTCTAGCATCAAGAATGACTTTAGGGACTTCCCTGGTGGCACAGTGGCTAAGAATCTGCCTGCCAATGCAGGGGACACGGGTTCGAGCCCTGGTGCAGTAAGATCCCACATGCTGCAGAGCAACTAAGCCCATGCGCCACAACTGCTGAGCCTGTGTTCTACAGCCCGCGAGCCACAACTACTGAGCCCACGTGCTCTAGGGCCCACATGCCACAACTACTGAAGCCCATGCACCTAGAGCCTATGCTCCACAACAAGAGAAGCCACTCCAGTGAGAAGCCCATGCACTGCAATGAGGAGTAGCCCCTGCTCACTGCAACTAGAGAAAGCCCACACGCAGCAACGAAGGCCCAATGCAGCCAAAAATTAATTAATTAATTATTTTAAAAAAAGAATGACTTAAGGCAGCTCTTGTCCTCCGGCTTCCAAGTGGAATTTTTTAAAAGATGTACTGATAGTAAATGAGGTGAGGACACTGTCGTCCCAAGTTCTTCCTTCTACAAGTAGGAAACAAGTGTCTTTGATCTGAGTAAGAATATAGGAATACAGCCACTATGCAGGGAGAATGGAAGATGTGGCCTAAGGGGTCCAGAGTGAAGAGAAGTACTCAGGAGGTAAGGAAAAAAACCATCAGAACGACAGGTACAAAGCAGCGTGTATAATTATGCCACCATACACCAACACACGCGTGCACACGCATACCCTTTTTATATGCATTAAGTAGCTCGAGATTGAAGGAAACCAGTCTTACAGTGATTGATTGCTTCTAAGAAGGGAAACTGATAGCTAGGGGACTAAGGTAGGAAGGAGTCTTCTCATTGTACCCCTTTTTGACTTTTGTATCATGTACTAGAGGGAAGTTTTGGACATAAAAAGGAAAAGAAAGGAAGCAGGAAACACTGAACTAAAGAAGAGATTGAACTCATTTATGATATGATTATAATTTTTTTTCTATATACAGGCATACATATGTTGTCTGGGGGTTAAAAGTGAATTTGCTACACTTAAGCCTAAACCTTTGCAGTGTTTTATCAATAATTCATAACTCTGTATTAAATCAGGAAGCACATACTTGTACAATTCTAGTTTATATACGCATAAGTTGTTTGTTATATACTTTCTTCCTTGACTAGGTTGTAAATTCCTTCAGGAGATAAGTGCTGTCATCTTATACTGCCTCTATTATGTCCTAAGCATATAGCAGGTACTCAAAATATTTGGCTATTTGTGTTTCCCCATTTTCTGGATTAATGACTGAAATAAATGGGGAAAAGATCCTGGAAGCAGAGTCTGGTAGAAATTACTTATAAGGTACAATCAGGGGTTGATGGATGGACGAATGGCAGTTGTAGAGTCTAAGTGTTAGGTTTATGGGTGTTTACAATTCTTTCAATTCCTCTGTACATTTGAAATAATAAAATGTTGAGGGAAAGGTAATCAGTAGGGGAAGAAAGTCATCAGTATGCTAAAGTTCTGGCCCGGCTATGACATTAATTCTCTGGATCAATGTGTAGCATCTCTGGGCCTCACCTACAAAAAAGATTGTACTAGAATTCCTGCTTCTCAAACCAGGGTAGAGCATGCCATTAGAGATGTGCAGAAATATGGTGTTTTTTAAAATTAACTACAACTATGGGGACAGTATTAAATACAAATGAATTTTTAGAAAAAAATCAAGCCTTCAAAATTTGTTTTGTTTAAAGCAGCCACCAAAATTTTCTTTTGCTGTTCTCTCCAGAGTTAAGCAAAAAAGTCCTAGTCTAGAAGAATCATTTCAGGGAGTGAGGCACACTGAAAAAGCACCAGCCTTTGGAGTCAGACAAACCTGGACTTGAATCCCTGCTGTTACTGGCTCTGTGATCCTGTCCAATAGTTTAACTACTTCTTTATCCATAAAGGTGAAATACATACTCTAGTATGTAAAATGCCCAGCAGAAAAATTCCGGTTAAACACAGCCTTTTGAAATTGCACCGTTTACCTCTGCTCATTCCTGAAACTCCCATTAAAATGACAGGAAAGAGAAAGGAGGGAAAACTACAAGGACAATAAAAGAATAAGAATGTCATTGAAATCGCTTTGGCCTTTTGGCTAAGATCAAGTGTAGGATGTCATCAGATTTTCAGCAATGACAGTGAATCAAAGGCTTTAAGTCTGAGAAACTGATATGTAGGCTGAAATTCTACATATAACCAAACAGGCAAATATAAGAGTTGAATAAAGATATCTTCAGACATACAAAAAATTTTGCCTCCTACGCTCTCAATTTCTCAGGAAGCTAGTGGAGTCTTGTGTTTCACAAAAAGGAGAAGTAAACCAAGAAAGAGGGGGAAAACAGATCCAGGAAAGGGAAGGTTCAACACAGGAGGTTAAAGGAATCCCCAAGAGTTACCCCACAGGGATTTCCTCTGGAAACAGGAAACCCCAGGGCAACAGCTGTACAGCCAAGGTAGGGGGCAGCCAGTACAAACTGGAACAGGAACACAGAGGACTGCAGGAGGGACATCTCTAATAAAAATGAACCAACTGTCTCATCTGTTTGAATATGTTGGGAATGAATCAGTGATAGATACACAGAAAAAAAGAAACTAGTTTTTAAAACTATTTTTAACTCCAAAGAAAATTAAAAGATACATAAGTAAATATAATCATGGCATATGACATAGCTCAGCTGTGAATAATATTTATAATCACAATGTAGACTCTACTGATCAAATCTAAAATTATGACAAAACTATACTGGGAGAATGAAGAAAGGGACGTACATATGGAACAGAGGCTATAAGAGAGCTAAATCTTCCCATGTATGAAATTAATAGAGATCTTTTTTAGAAAATCAAGAAGTTAACAGTTTAAGCATGTTACTTAGAAACATGGACGTAGATATCTGATCCCTTCCTCAAGATTCTGTTCTCACCCTAACAAAATATGACAGGAAAAAAATCCCAGTTTCAATGGATATTTTTATTATTTATTTAATAGATCACCAACTTCATCTCCCTCCTTACCAACAACTGGAATTTCATTTTGTTTCCATGCTGAGTGGTGAAACAATGACAAAGCTAATCAGAATAAGCTACTTCATAAAGAGAACTAAGCTAACACAGCTCACTTTCTTTTAACAGGCATAATACAAATATGTGCACTCTAGAATGCAGAACGGTTTAGTCTCTAAGAAATTCAAATGGGATCTTGAAGAATGTAGGCAAAGCCAGGGTGCAGTAAAGGTGAGCTGAGATGCCGTACAACTGTTTAAGGGTTCCTGGCGCTACATCTCTTGGCCACTAGCCGAATCTTGACATAGGGGAAGATATTAGCTAATGCCAAGTGGAGATGCAGAAAGCACTAAGTTGACTTAGGGGCTATGCACAGGAACCAAAAGGCAGGAAAGTACTAAACACTGCTGAGAGCCTCCACCCCAGGAAGGACTTTACCTGTTTTTGAGAGAACACACACACACACAGTCAGCATTACTATAGGATCCACTAAGCCAGATCTGTCCCCTTCTATCCTCCCAATAACATATCAGCTCTTCTCTAGGGTATATGGCCAGGAGTTAGGTAACTTTTACATTTTGGGTCCCAGGTCTACTAGAGCATAACCTCTTTGAGAATAAGTCTTCCCATTTGGCCCTTCCCACCTCAAATGGAAGCCAGGAGCTTTATTTGAAACTCCTCCATTTGTACTGCCCAGCTAATGACTGCTAATGACTGCTAATGACAACACTATCTACCGTCTCCACTCCATTCTACTCACCTCTCACTGCATAAACCCCATCCTTCCCCCAAATGAGTCAAAAAAACATTAAAGAACCTCACCTTCCAGGAGCTCTAAACTGGCACCACCTCCGGTGCTCACATGGCTGACTTTATCCTCTGTGTTCCATTTGGCACAGCAAGTAGCAGTGTCTCCACCACCTGTTGAATGAAAGCCAAGTAAAAAGGGGAAAGGAGAGAAAAGAAAAAAGATTGGCACCAAAATTATAAGGCAATGTGCTCTCGAGCTCAAAAGGTAGCCGATAACCCCCCAAGTCCATCTCATTTAGAGGTTCCTCCGTGAATTACATACCCATTTAGCTCTCAAGATTCACCTGGCACCAAGGAACCTAGGAAAAGTTAACCATTTCCCCTCTACTTTCCTCTGATCAGAATTCTGCCAGCTCACATTGGCGATAGCTTTGTACAGGACCCCTTACCTATGATGGTGATGCAGCCCCTGGAAGTGGCTTTCACCACCTCATCCATGAGGGCTTTGGTTCCTCGGGCAAAAGCTTCCCATTCAAATACACCCACAGGTCCATTCCACACAATCTGCTTAGCCCGAGCAACAGCCTCAGCATACTTCTTGCTGCTCTCAGGACCACAGTCCAAGCCCTAAGGGGCAGAGTTAAAAGAGAGGATGAAAGGATGAGCTACCAATAAAAGCTACTTAGAGGAGCAAATACCATACCTCCATCAAGACCAGAACTCAAGGCTGAACACCAGAGTGTCTTCTAGAACCAAAAGATACCCCTCATTCTTTAAAATTATAAACCTGTTCATATCCTTTATGGAAGATCAAGTCTAAGGGAAAACCTCAAAAGTTATTTGATAAAAACATTCTTAGCCACACTATTTTATGATTGTGTGTAACCAGATAAGTGGTTTTCAACTAGGGTCAATTCCGTCCCTCCCTAGGGAACATATGGCAATGTCTCAAGACATTTTTGATTGTGATGATTTGGAGATGGTAGGGGGTTGCTTCTGGCATCTAGTGGCCAAAGATGCCTTAAACATCCTATAATGCAACAACAGCCCTCCACAACTAAAACTACCCGAGATGTCAATAGTGCCGAGGTTGAAAAACACTAAACTAGATCAGTGGTTCTCAAACGTAGTTGTGCATCAGAATCACCAGGATGGCTTGTTCGAGCACACATTTCTGGGCCTTACCCCCAGAGTTTCTGCTTCAGCAGGTCAGGGGCAGGGGACAGGAATCTGCATTTTTTAATGAGCTTCAAAATGATGCTGACGCTGCTGTTCTTTTTTTAATTTATTTTTGGCTGCTTTGGTTCTTTGTTGCTGCGCGCGGGCTTTCTCTAGTTGCCACCAGCGGGGGCTACTTTTCGTTGCGGTGCGCAGGCTTTTCTCGTTGCCGTGGCTTCTCTTGTTGTGGAGCACGGGCTCTAGGCTGGCGGGCTCAGTAGTTGTGGCTCCCAGGCTCTAGAACGCAGGCTCAGTAGTTGTGGTGCACAGGGTTAGTTGCTCCACAGCATGTGGGATCTTCCCGGACCAGGGATCGAACCCATGTCCCCTGCACTGGCAGGCGGATTCTTAACCACTGTGCCAGCAGGCAAGTCCGATGCTGCTGTTCTTGAGACCACACTTTGAGAAACACTGAACTAAATAAAACCCACATGCCTATCAAAAGGAAAGTGATGGGACTTCCCTGGTGGTCCAGTGGTAAAGAATCCGCCTTACAATGCAGGGGATGCGGGTTCAATCCCTGGTCAGAGAGCTAAGATCCCACATGCCACAGGGCAACTAAGCCCATGTGCCACAACTACTGAGCTCGCACGCCTCAACTACAGCCCGCATGCCGCAAACTACAGAGACCACAAGCTCTGGAACCCACGTGCCACAACTATGGAACCCACGTGCCACAACTACAGAACCCACATGCCACAACTACAGAGCCCACGCGCCCTGGAGCTCAAGCACCACAACTAGAGAGAAGCCCACGCGCCGCAACGAAAGATGCCACATGCTGCAACTAAGACCCGACACAGCCAAAAATAAATTAAAAAAATAAAGAAATCTTAAAAGAAAAAAGTAAGAAATATGAAAGCTTAAATAATTCTAAAAAAAAAAGGAAAGTGATAAGCAAACTAGTATGTCACCGTTAACAATTTTGTACAGCTATTAGAATGATAAAATATGGAGAACATTACAATCAGCTAAATAAGTCTTTAATATACACATAAATTTTTCCCTGCTTGCAATAATTATACTTGTACTATCTTAATGTTTTCATATGAGAAAAATTTCTTATACAGGTTTCTAGGTAGCAACATAATGCAGAACAGCCCAAACCATGAAAGTACATAGCATCAGCCCCAGCACACAGTCAAGTACTTAATAAACATTAAATAGATGAAGAAAGAGAAAACAGTTTTGCCCCCACATTACTAATGAAAAGTCTTAGCAGCAATCTGATACCACTGCTTTTCCCCATGGATTCTCCCCGAAGGAGGGTCTCACTCAACATTTGGAGCCCTTCTTTTAAAATTCCCATTGGTTGGTTGAATGAATGATACCAAAATGTATCTGTTCACTCATACTACCAACCACCCAAGTGACTCACCATCCAGCCAGCAGGTATGCCAGAGGCCACAGTGGCTTGGCCAGTCTTGGCATTCTCATCAAACTTATCAGCAGTGACAAAGTCAACAGGCAAGGTAATCTTCACGCCATTCTTCTCAGCTTTGGATATCAGGTCTTTGACGATCTTGGATCCCTCTTCGTCAAACAGAGAAGTGCCAATCTACACAGGAAAGTCAAGATGATGAAGACCAGCCTCTATACTAAGAATGTGATTACCTCACAAAGCAGACAGGAACAAAATACAACACAATACAAAGGAATAATTCAAAGACGAAAGAAAAACAACTTGCAAAATAAATAAAAATGGGAGTTTTTAGGGCTCATGTCAGAAGCTAATTTCCTTTTTAAATTTACATAACCAGCTATTTCTCATGGAGAGCTATTTCACATCCACTTGGCATTGGTTTCCTACCTCCATGTTGTTGAGCACCTTAAGGAAGGTAAAGGCCATTCCACCACCAATAATCATTTCATTGACTTTGTCTAGCATATTACTGATCAGCTGGATCTTGTCTGCAACTTTAGCTCTGGAAGGGAAAGCAAGAATCATCACCCAAAGAACAAACAATGGACTAAGGAACTGATATTACATAAAGCCTGAGTTTTGATATTAAGAGACAGGAACAGAGAAATGTCCCACAGAGTGACAAAAGTATTGGCTAACTTTGCCCTACGTTTCTCCAACCCAAAAAGCCAATCCATTACTAAGAAATCCTTTTAAGGTGTAGCTCTTGGCGAAGAAGGGCTTAGAAGACTTACAATCATCTAAAGAAATCACAAGTTCCAGATAGATCTATTTTGCCCCTTCTCTCCCCCAAAAAATCAAAGGGCCAAGATTGCTAATTGTACCTGAGAAAGATTGCTAATTGTGGGATCCCTGAGCTCCCTGAAAACTGTCCTAATCCTAGAGCAGGAACCAGATTATATACCAAATGAATATATACTGAGCAAAAATAGATATTCACACTCTTAGGTCCATGCTCAGTTGCTGGAACATTTGCTTTATGGCATTCGTTATTCTATTGGACCACTTGATTCAACACACTGATTGAGCACTTACTCTGTGCCAAGGTTCTAGGTCTCTGAGAAACATCACTGGGCAAAAGAGAAGATCCCTACCCCTTTGGAGCTTATATTCTAGTAGAGGGAAATAAGATAATAAACACAGATGTACCTTTCACCTCCGAGAGAAAAAAAATATCTAAACAAAAGAAAAACATTCACTTGAGGCACAACCTTTAAAATCTTCACATAAGTAATAGCTTGCCTTCCACAAATATTCTTATATATCTAAATCCCACTTAAATGAACCAATCACCTTGGGCCTATCTACCTCTTCATTCAATAAACAAGATGATACCTACTCTGTGAGAGGCCCTATGCTAGGATTTGTGAAATGGAGGTTCAAAACAATAGCGATGTGGGAGAATAGATGGAAAGAGACTATAGATATCTCACTTGTAAAGATTGGTCACCACCAAGGGTAAGAATGGATTAACTGTTTTATACAGAAACAGACACACACAGAAAGAGAGACAGAGACAGAGAAAGAGGGAGAAACGAGACTCAACGTCTTCTAAAGAATGTGGGATGTTCTACAGATCAAATGCCCTGCTTCTTCAACAAATCAATGGAATGAAAATAATAATGAAGAAGGAACTATTATAGAATAAAATATACCTAACAACCAAATGCAATGCATGGACTTCATCTGGATCCTTATTCAAACAAACTGACTGTAAAAAGGCATTTCTGAAATGATGGAGAATTTCTGAATACAGACTGGGTATTAGATGATAGTAATAAAATTGTTAAATTTTGTTAGGTATAACACACGGTGGTTATTTAAAAGAAATCTCATCAGTTATGAGATGCATACAGAAGTATGAGAAATGAAATTATATGATGCCTAAGGCTTGCTTTCAAATACTCCTGACCAAAAAAAGGATTAGAGGACAGATGAAACAGGATTGGCAAAAATGCCAATAATTACTAGAGCAGGGTGAGAGGTACCTGGGGGTTATTATACTATTCTTTCAACTTCTGTAATGTTTGAGCGTTTCCATAATAATGGGGCTTTTTTGCGCCATGCGGCTTGTGGGTTCTTAGTTCCCCGACCGGGGATTGAACCAGGGCCCTCGGCAGTGAAAGCACTGAGTCCTAACCACTGGACCACCAGGGAATTCCCAACACAACGTTTTTTAATAAAATGTAAAACCTTCCCCTCAATTGTTAATGTTCTAAGGAGACTACATTGCAAGAAAGATGGCAAAAAAAACCCCTCCGCACCAACTTCCCCAAAATAGCTATTTTAGGCAGAGTCCAAAACCTAATCAAAACCCCTAGGTGGCACTCACTTCCATATTCCAGATCTACGGAAGGTTGGAGAACAAAGCCCAACTCCTAATCTCCAGAGAAGCAAAGATCAGAGTCTGACCTTTATAAACCAGTGCACAAGAGGGGCAATGATTCCAGGACACAGATAACAACCTATACCCACCTTAACTATTTTTAGGACCCTGAAACTGGGCTCATGAACCTGGAGAGCAACTATGCTATCTGAAATTGACACCCAACTCCTGAGTCAGCATTCATAGGGAAATGCTGAGTGTGTTCACTCCCATGGAAAAAAGAAGCCCCGCTCGTAAAAGGGTCAGGAGCATCTAGCCATAAAGAGGCTGCCATCTAGATAGCCATGCCAAGTGACAAGATCTTACCCAAGCAGTCCCAGGTCTCTGTCCCTACTTTATCACCTAAAATGTACCCTCCTAGCCTCTTGAGTTGCACTTCTGAAATTCGTATTTTTAACTAAGCCAGTAGAATATCACTGTTCACAGGGTACCTTTCCCCACAGGAGAAAATATAAAAAGGTATGTGAGCTGGAGAAATGAGTTCCAAATGATATATTAAACACACATGAGGAGGTTTTCATATCTGAGAGGCTGAAGTGCTTCAAAAATCGTTAGATGAGCAATGGTGGATCTTTCCGATTCTTCCCTCCAGAGCCACTTTCTATCCTTTCCAGCCCTGTTCTCTGTCCCAGGAGGCTGACCTGAGTGGACTGCATCAAGGAGTTCCCTTGCCCTCTGACATCCAGCTAGGTTGCAGCCCATTGTGGGTAGGAGGGGGTACATCAGCAGGACATTAAAAGATCACAGTATCTATTTCCCTGGCTCCTTCCCTGCTAGATGACTATCCCTACATCCCTTGACCAAAGGCTACGGTTTCTATCAGAGGGACCTCTCCACGCAACCACCCTCTCTGGATTTTGGTAACCATCCCTTTCCTTTTTCCCTTCAGGCCTAAGGATGGTGATGACTGTTGCCCCAGATTACTGTACTGTCCCTTCTGGGTTTCCCTAAACACTACCCACACCTTTGTAGACAGTCCCTTTATTAAATTCTCCTCAGTCACCCAGTTTGATTGTGCTATCTGACAATAAACCACCCAAGTTATGGCCTACTACCAGGCAAAAACACTACTTAAAGCATGATCTTGAAGAGTTCTCCATACCCGCCCAGGATGGCCAGGAAGGGTCGCTCTGGGCTCTCCAAGGCCTTGGCAAAGTAGTTCAGCTCCTTCTTCATCAAAAAACCTCCAGCCTTCTCTGGCAGATTTACTCCCACCATGGAGCTAGAAATGAACAGAGACATTCAAATGTTAGGTCAATCCCTAGCAATTCTCCCAATTCTAGAGGCCATCTCCTTATCACTGAAAATATTTTCACTTCTGAGATGCCAGGCCACCACGGTTTTCATGCCCAAACTGCAACAAAACACTTAGGTACAAGATAAGATTTTTGACTAATAATGCAGGGTCAAGGGGAACAAGTGAAAAGCAATGCCCTAAGGTAGAATTTAAGATACCCAATTAATAGTCTTCAGGCCAAGGGTTTAACCACAATAAATAATCAGCCAGGTGACGACAACAGGAAAGGATTCCTCAGTTTGCTTCCTACTGACAGCCTAAGATTCCACTCCCACAGCATTCACAAAGGGAGAGCTCTCCATGAAATATCCCAAAGTGAGACAGAGGAACATCTTCCTGAAGCTCGACAAAAAGCTCCACAATTCTCAACATTTGCTTTTATTTCCTCTTTAGATCGGAGATACTCAACAAGAACCTCAGTGTAATTTGTAGCTCCAATTAGAGATAGAAGCCAAAAAGATCACAATATAATACAGAAATATCCAAAAGCAAGCCAGAGCTTGGGCTGCTCAAGTAAACAGAGAAATAATGCTCCCAGTTTGACAATGAGCAAAAAACTTTTAGTACCTGTGGGCTCGGTGAGCAGTGCCAAAAGCATCATTGACATAGACATCCCCTAGCTTGGAAAGCGAAGCTCGAAAGGCTTCTATTTTGGCTGGCTCAGCTTTAACCTGCAGAGAAAAACAAACAAAAAAAAGGAAAAACAACAACACAGGAAATGTTGATGGCTCCAAAGTCAACTGTAAAAGCATTTCATACCAAGAGTCCTCTTCAACATCTATAAAGACCCTGAGTTGGTAGGATAGTAGGTTTTTGGTTTTTTTGTTGTTGTTTTTGTTTTATTTATTTATTTATTTATTTTGGCTGTGTTGGGTCTTCCTTTCTGTGCGAGGGCTTTCTCTAGTTGCGGCAAGCGGGGGCCACTCCTCATCGCGGTGCGTGGGCCTCTCACTGTCGCGGAGCACAGGCTCCAGACACGCAGGCTCAGTAGTTGTGGTTCACGGGCCCAGTTGCTCTGCGGCATGTGGGATCCTCCCAGACTCGAACCCATGTCCCCTGCATTGGCATGCAGATTCTCAACCACTACACCACCAGGGAAGCCCAGTTTTTAAAACTAGCAACAGGATCTGTTCTTTCTTCCTAATATTCCAGGTCTTTTGGTCATTTCTGCATGTTTCTGCTCTCCTCCACCTTCCCTCAAATTGCAAGCCTAAGATTCCTGAACCACAGCTTAACCCGTAATCACATCCCACTGGCCTCTCTCCAGCTCCTAGGACAAGACTCAAATTATCCTTCTCTCTCCTTATCTTGACTCATTTCCTCGTTTTAACATATTCTCCTTGTAAAATTTAGGATTATACTTGAGTCAAGCGGCTGGCTACCAAGACCTTTCTGCAAAGGGAAAAAGGCCCTCATATATATTCCTCATCAAAGCAACAAGGGCAGGCTGGAACAGAGAAGGCAGATGGAAACATGACAACAGAAAAGGACCTCAGAAACATTTTATATCATAGCAAAAGGAGATAATTCATATAGCCTTCCCTGGAAGTTAGGCATCTGATAAAACAATACACTTCTACAAAAAAGAAAGAGGAACAAAAAGTAGAAGTAAAACATAGGGCTTTGAATGTCGGCTAACTATCCAGGGATAATACCCGCCCCCCACGCTCCCATAGGGGAAAGAAAGCAGGGCGGCAAGATGAACAGAGTCTCCAGTAGGAAGCAAAGCAAAGATGCAAAGGAAGCCAGATAAGAGGGACATGGCAGAGAAGAGCACAAAACAGATGTTTCTTTCAGTCACTGTCCACTCCCATTCTCCCATGTACTGAGAAGAAGGAGGCTGCCACAGATAACAGGTGCTTTCCTCTAATGAACCAAAGAATGCAGGGGCACTAATGCTAAAACTGAAGACTGTAGAGCCCCCATAATCTCTTTACAGTGGAATATCATCTGCCACTGGTGACTGCAAGACAATGTGTGTAGTAATGAAAACACTGCCCAAATGGCAGGAGACCTGGGTTCTAGGACCAGGTCTGACGCTAATTTACTGTGTAACCTTTGTCAAGTTGTTCTCTGCCCCTGAAATCTTCCCATCTATTAAAAAGGGAAGATAACCCCTCTATTTAAGAAGAATTGTTTGAGGAAAAATGAGACAAATTGAAAGCTCTTCATGGAAAAGGTACTATAGAAATTAATAGTAAGAAGAACCCATTTCTCATTTTTGATCTGCCAATAACTAGAAGGAAGAGAATGCTCCTAAGAAACCAATGCAGGCACACTGGATAAAGGAAAAATTTCATGCCCTCGCTTTGTTTTTATCCACTTTGAACTTATGGCTGGCTCCCGAAATTTCAAGGCATGGAAAGCCACTGGACACTAAATGTAAAGTAAACTAACTAAAAAAGACATAGACTAGCATAGTTGGTTCATCACTTCCTGAATAAAAGGTTTTGCCTCAATTTGCCAGTTGCCTCCTGCCATTTCTAAGCCCGAGCGTCTAGCAGGTTGAGTTTCAGTCTAAAAGGGCACCAAATTTTAGGTCAGCATTTGACTCATACTACTGTAGCAAGACCATGCCAAAGGCAAGATAAGGCAAGACCAGAGCCTGCAGTGCTAAGAAAAGAAACTGCTTGAAAGCAGGCACTGCGATGACCTTAAGAAATGTCAGAAGTACAACGGGAGGTTGAGACGCTAGCCTCAGAGCATCTTGTTCCACAAGATACTAAAGACCTTAAGAGTGGAAAGTACTTAAAGGGTGCTTTCAGCTTCCCTTCTACCAATAGGCAAATTCCAAATCATCTTCAAAGAGCCAGCTTTATCATTTAATATTTGAATTCTGGTTGTCGGTCACAGTAATCTATTTTATGGGTTATCTATGGTTGCCTTTTAAAAAAATTTGTTTTTTTCCCTATGGTTGCTTTTGCACAACAATGGCAGAGCTGAATAGTTCCAACAGAGACCATATAAGGTTGTGGCTGACCGTATGGTCCGCAAAGCCTAAAATATTTATTGTCTGGCCCTTTACAGAAAGTTTGCTGATCTAATGGACTGAGCTCTATGTAAGGCCCAGCAACGGTACCACTACCTCTAACTTTAATCAAATGACTGCCTTTCTGAGACCTAGGTTTTTTTTGAAAATACGATATCTGTACTTCCTTAAGAAGAAATTCAAAGATGCTTTACACTTCTTAAGAAAAATGTCTTAAATCCAAGGCAGTATCATCATGACCATCATTTACCCAACTACAATCAAATGTCCCAAATAGTCCCTTTCCACTTGACTTAGGAAAGTACTTTTTCTGCTCACATGATTCTTTTCTAAGAAAATCCCAATGATATCAAATTTAATTTAGTGTGTTAAAAGTACCAAGCTCAAGCTTGAAGTTAATTCCCCTTCTAAATAAAAATACAGATTGTCCTTCCATAACACACCAGGGCCTGTTGCTTAGAAAAACAGCTCCAGCCTTGACAAACAAAAAATCTAAAACTGGCTCTGCTGGAGGAACACCTGGTGTATCATGGATACTCACCGCCATGCCCCCAGCCAACAACCACCTGTGAATGTCTGCTCTCAGCACTTGGCAATCACAGCCTCCCCCTTTGATAGGATATAATCACATACTATTAGAAAAAACAATCTTCATGTATCACAGGCCAGGTGTGTAACAAAGGGACAATTAGAAGCAGCGTGTTCACCAAATCCTCGTACACCCAAATGGTGTTCACGTATTTTTCCAAGGTATTTCAAAACTACTTGAGCATGATGAGGAGGGCTTCTGGGATGCTGACAATATCCTATTCTCTGACCTAGGTGGTGGTTACACAGGTGTGCTTACTTTGTGATAATTCATCAAGCTGTGCATTTGTGCATTTTTAATCGTATGCTGTACTTCAATAAAAAGCTGTCAAAATAAACATGAGCTTCCTCTACTCTTCAATCACAGTCTTTTATACACTCAGCCCTCCTCACCTCCACTAATGTCAAAATCACAGGTCCTACCTTGTTCCCAGAAGCATCTTTTCCCTTCCCTTCTTCCTCCACATGAAAGCGAAGGTTCTCCAGCAGGATGACAGACCCAGCAGCTGGGTCAGCACAAGCTTTCTCCACTTCTGGGCCCACACAGTCCTTCAAGAACAAAACATCCCTGGGGAGAGCACAACATGGAAAACACTTGAGCAGTCGGAAAGTTAAGAACCAATAACAACATGCTTGACAACATCTGTCACAGAGTCCACCAGCACCAGAGCCTGAAACGTACTTGCCCAGCAGAGATTTGAGTTCTACAGCAACTGGCTGCAAGGAGTACTTGTCAGGCATGGGGACACCATCAGGCCGGCCCAGGTGGCTCATAAGAACAACTGACTTGGCTCCATGGTCCAAGCAGAATTTGATGCTTGGAACGGCAGCCTTGATCCTGCAACCAAAAAGAGACAACAGGTAGAGTAAGGTTACTCCTAAGAATTAGTGGGAACTATTCTATTCATGGTCTCATAAAACATAAAGCCCCCTTTCTTCTCCAAATTCCTTCAGATCTACTGTCAACAACTCAGCGATGGTCCTCAGGTCCACGTGCAGAGGAAGAAGTTAATTAGGATGTCAACCCTCCCCCTAGGGTTATACAATCTCATCATGTTTTGCCCCTTGTGCAGAAAAGAGTTAATATAGCAGGACTGAAGCTGCTATCTTCAGAAGGACCTGCTTGCAAGGTTGGCCCTTAGCTGGTATCTGGGAACTTGGCTTTTGAAGTGGTCCCTCAGTTCTCTGACAAGGGCTGCTCACAGTTCCTAGACTGTCTGTACAAACAAGGTGATTTACGCTCAACACTTGCTTCCCTCTAAGAGGAATTTTGGTAGTTGCTGGGCAGAGGGTGCCTATGTGATCAGCTGCCAGTAAAAATCTTGGGAGCTGAGTCTCTAAAGGGCCTCTCTGGACAGAAACATTGCACGCAATTATTGCATTTTTCACTGCTGGAGAAAGGAGCACGCTTGGTGTGTCCCATCATGAGAGGGAGAAAGCATGGAAGCCCATGCATGGATTTCTCCAAATTCTGCCTGTGTCTTTTCCCTTTGCTGATCCTGTCATGCATCCTTTCACTGTAATAAACTTTAGCAGTGAGAACTATATGCTGAGTCCTGTGAGTCCTTCCAGTGAATCACCAAATATGTGGGTGGTCTTAGGGACCCCTGAAACATCCTAAGTGTTTGACTGTGGAAGAAATATAAAATTCCCAAATCTTGAAACCATTACAAGAAATTTGGGGAAAACTGAAAAACATGTAACTTTTCTGCACCCGTTACAGATCCTAAGTCACTTTTTTACGTAGGTAAAAATAAATACATTATATAGAATGTGGTTTACATAATGCATCGCATTTACTAAATTATAGTTTAACCTAACATTTATTAAACCTCCTTTAAACACTTCAAATTTTTGTTACAAACCCAATTCTAACTTTCCATTCTTGGCAGTCTTTAAGAAATTAAAATTGATAACAAAGAAAATCATTTATTTATTCAACAAATATTTATTGGATGCTTCTTTTGTGGCAGCTACTATATCAGATTCTGAGAATACAATAGTAAATAAAATAGTCTCTGCTCTCATAGAAGTGGTAGGAACTATGGAGAAAATAAATCAAGGCAGGGGGACAAGAATGACTGGAGAATAGTGGTGAAGGGGATTTTAGAGAGGGTGGCCAGGGAAAGTCTCTCTGATAAGGTGATATTTCAGCAGAGAATGGAATAATAAAAAGCCAAGTTATGTTTCTAAAATATCTTATGCTACTTGGCAGATATAGAAACTCATTTATACCAAATAAAGAAGAAACCTTCATCAGGTACAACGTTTGCCCAATGAAACCAAATTAATCTTCAGGGCTATCCCTTATTGGCCAAGTTCTATTATTTCTAATGCTTCATTTTGTTAATCAACTCCATGGAGTTCTGAAAATGAAAAGATCTACTCAGACCTGTTTCTCTGTTTTTTACTTATAAAATACCTTGATAGGCATATTTCCAATCTTTTATGTGTGCTACAGAAAATAATGAAAGTCAAGAAGGGTCAGAGGTGCCTTGTACAAAGACCTTCCACTATGGTGCAGCAGGGATGTGCTTGGCAAAATGCCAGGCTCTATTCTGGGGCCAATATCTGAAAGTGTTCTGGGTCTATACCTGCACTGTACTATATGGTAGCCATTAGCCACAGGTGTCTCCTGAATACTAGAAATGTGGCTAGTCCAGATTGGTATGTGCTGGATCTCAAATAATACCAAAAAAGTTAAATGTTCCTTTGATTAATTTTTAATTGATTACATACTAAAATGATTATTTGGGGCTTACTGGATTAAATAAAATGTATTATTACGTTCACCTGTTTTTTTTTACTTTTTTAATGTGGCCACTAGAAAATCTTAAATTACATGTGGCTCATATTATATTTTTATTAGACACTGCTGGTCTATACCATTGGAACGTACCTTTCCAGCTCAAACCTTTCATTTAAAATTTAAAATAAAAACCTTCTTTTACAATCTAGTCAAAAGCAAGAGCAATACTATCACTTAAAATTTCTGCTTCTGAATCTAGGAGCCAAGACATTTGGAGCAGCCTAAACTGACTGAAAATATTACTTCTGAAGTCTTTTCCCTTAAATCAAAATTCTCGAAAACTGATTTTATCGGGGCCAGCTAGAATAGGGGCTTGTAAAACTACATGCCCAGTTCTTCATTTTGCAAGGGAAGCCAAGTAACCTTAAACCTTTATATTCTTTAAAAATGCATAACCCCAAATTCTTCAAATTTAAAAAAAATGGGGGGAGAAAAAAATCGCTTTCTTAAAATGATTTTTTTCAATTTCTAAATTCTCATAAGAAGGCAAACCAGATGGTGGGTTGTTGAAAGCCAAGATCACATGGCTTAAGTTGCCATAGTTCTACAATAAGGAAGTAAAACCATTTCATCCCATATACTCAGACCCAGGTACATCGTAAACCTAGCTCAAGGATTAGCAGGGACATTACCTCTGGTTGTTTGTTATCTGGTTGTTCTTCATAGGAACATTGAAGTCCACTCTGAAAAAGAAACAAAGTGTTGGGTTCAGAGCCATGATCAATTTTTCATTCCCCCAAAGATTAGGAGAGAGACTTTTAGTGAACCAGTTAAATAAGTTGGAAGTTCAAAAGTCACCTTAAAAATAATCAGCAGTATCAGAAGAGGTGATTAGCCATGGGGAGGAGGGTGGGAGTAGTGACTGGGATAGGACACCAGGGGGAGCTTCAGGGGTTCTGGTAACGTTCTCTTTCTTGACCTGGGTGACGAATGTGCTCCTTTAGTGATTGCTCTTTGAAGCTTATGATTTGTGCCCTTTTAGGTACGTATCTCATACTTTTTAAAAGAGAAATTTTAAAAAATAAAAAACAACTTAAATCACAGGAACTAGCCCTGAAGACCAGGGAAGCTAAAGCCAGTTCCATCTAAAAAGATTTCTATGTGGGCCCAGCATGATAGTATCTAATAAGAGTGGCAGCTGGAGGAGTGAGGGGTTATAGGGAACACGTCTGGATTTTGATTCCTTTGATAGTATTTCTGGGTTCTAAGGAAGCAAACATTACTCAAAAGAAAAAAATTAATTGGAACAATAAAACACGTCAAGAGAATATCATTCTTTTGGGAGAAAGGCTGGGACCTCGGGACCAGAAAGAAATCCAGTATCCAGGACCAAGTTCAAACAGTATCCTTCAAGCAAAACACAGACAATAACAAGAAGATAGCCTCTTTCTAAAAGCCTGAGAGGACACTTTGCTGTACACCTGAAACTAACACAACATTGTAAATCAACTATACTTCAATTAAAAAAATTTTTTTTAATTAAAGAAAATAAAAGGCTTAGAGGAGAGGATGGAACATGTGACCCTGCCCACCTGACAAACAGGCAATTAGAAAAGAAATGATCCAGATAGCACAAGCAGGAAATTCCCTGGCGATCCAGTGGTTAGGATCCACTGGTTAGGACTGCTGGGGGCCAGGTTCAATCCCTGGTCGGGATCCCACAAGCCACATGGCACAGCACACGGCCCGAGGGTGGGGGGGGGGGAGGGGGAGGGGTGTGGATAGCAATTTACTGCAGTCTCCTTTCTTACCCAACAGATTGCTGCTTTACCATTTTTAAGAACTGATCATTCCTTCCCCCTTCTTGCAAACTCCTTAGAACCTCAGGCTACTTCAATCTGACTGAAAACGATGTGTGATAGCTATTTGTAAGGTGTAAGTTTTGCCTGCCAAGATCCTTTTTAAGTGATTTTTTTCTCATCTCTAGAATGGGGATGATACTACTATCTACTTCACAGTTATTGTGAAAATTAAATGAGTTACCGATTTGGAAAGTGCTTTGGAGAGTAACTGATACACAGTAAGTGCCATAAAAGTGGTAGCTATTATTATACATGCTAAGGCTTCTCCAAAACGTGATTCTGTGATCTAAAAGGCAGATCAACCATTACTAAAAACAGCTAGCAACACGCACTAAGGGACTACAGTGAAGGTATGACCTAGTTAAAAAGACTGCTGCCATGTTTGACCACAAAGCTCCATCACTAGGCCTTCCTCTCTAAGGCTGAGGCTTGGTAGACAATTACAAAATCCTAGACCTACTAAGAAGACCACCAATTTCCTATGTCCCCTAGGTCTGTACTCTAGTTCACTGAAGAACAGCTTTTCCAAAGGTGAGTTGAAGGACTACTTCTGTATTCAAACATTTTAATTAAAATCTTAAAAAAATAAAGGCAGTATGCCTCTAAAGACAGAAATACAGTCTACTTAATTTCAGGCTACTCGATTCTGATTCTAAGCATCTTCTTTAAATATCCTGAACAAGGCCCCTGCCAGCCTTAAAGTGCATTCCAAAGAGGACAGAGTATCCCATTACCAAGAGTCATTTTCTCCCACCCCCTGCAGCCTCCCAGAAGGCCCACATTCAAAAGGGCTAATGGCAAGGGGCTGAGCATAAGCCACCCTTGCAGTGCTGCTCCCTACCCCCAAGCCCTGACAGAGAGGAAGTTCTTTGGAAACATTCAAGAATCTCTCTCATCTATCCACGCTGCCATGGCATAGCTTACTGATGAGAATTGGACTTGTATTCTCTTCTCATTGCTTGTGGAATATCTTCCCTCATCATCTCCTAGACTCTCAACAACAGGTCTGCTTTTAGCTTCTCCTGTCTAAGGACTCCACCACAGAAACTGCTCTGACCTACACATTCCACTGGTTCTGTGTAAAATCTGCACCCCTTCCTTTTCCACTTCCCTTAAACAATCCCGAGCTTAGCCTCAGGCACAAAGTCAGATATCACTACACACCAATCATAATGGCTGAAATTAAAAAATGACATCAAACGCTAGTGAGGATGCAGAGCCATTGAGCACTCATATACTGCCAGTAGGAATGTAAAATGATGCGGCTGCTTTGGAAAACAGTCTGGGAATTCCTCAAAAGGCTAAGCATATGACCCAGCAATTCCACTCCTAGGTGTTTACCCAAAAGAAATGACAGCATATGTCCATACCAAGACTTGTGAACAAATGTTCAACATTCACAGAACCTTTATTTGAAATAACTCCAAACTGGAAACAACCCAGATGTCCTTCAAACTGTGGACCATCCATAGCATAGACTACTACTCAGCGATACAAGGAATGAACTATTGATACATGCAACATGGATAAATCTCAAGGGCATTATGCTGGGTGAAAAAATGCCATCCCAAAGGGTTATATACTGTGTGATTCCACTTATATAACATTTTTGAAATAACAAAATTTTACAAATGGAGGAGAGATTAGTAGTTACCAGGGGTTTAGGAATGGAGTGAGAGAGGCCACGACTCTAAAGGAGTAGCATGAGGGAGATCTTGGCAGTGCTCAAACAAAACTAGTTTTGTATCTTGATTGTGGTGGGAGTTACACAAATCTACACATGTGATAAAACAGCAAAGAACTATATACTTTATTCCAATGTCAACTTCCTTCCTACTCTTGATATTGTACTATAATTATGTAAGATGTATCCAATGAAGGAAACTGGGTGAACACAGGACCTCTCTATACTATCTTTGCAACCTCCTGTGAACGTATATAATTATTTCAAAATGAATCTTAAAAATACTAATTTAGTTGTACTAAAGATATCAAGACTATCACCTGAAATCGCAGGAGTCCAGGCCCAGTTCCATTAAAAGCTCTCAGAGGAACCATTCCCACCCTCGCTTTACTGCCTCTGACTACAAAATTGGGGTATTATGGCTCCCTTAGAGACTTCTTTTTTCTCCCCTGCTCTCAGTTTTTCCTCCCTGTTTCTTCTTCCACTACACCAAGGCTGTTGCTTAACAAGTTACAACAGGTTAGGGAAAAAATAGTGAGGTTTAAAAAAATGGGAGGAGGGAGAGAGGTGGGGGAGAGCAAGCAAAAGGGAAGCGCTTCACAAGTCGGCAAAGGAGTAAGACTGGCAACCTATGAGAGGAAAAAAGGAAATGACATTGCAAAATTAAACAGGAAATTTACTCAAAGGGCTATAAAGTCAAATGGAGTCCTAAAAAACTGAGGTAGAACCTGGTAATTAGCCAGTCAGAGATTTCCGGCTATCTGAAGTTCCCTCAACAAATCAGTCCATTTCCCTTGGCAATTCAAAGCAGGGGCCCGAAGACTCTACAAACATCACAGCTCCCTTTTGCAAGACAAAGAAAGGAGGCAAGTGAAGCAGCCACTACTCCGGAGGCCCCACTTCCGGAACACTGCCAGCAAGCACCACATAAAGGCAATTGAGACAAAAAGAAATTTGAGCTGACGAGGCATGGCTGCCTCTGTTCTAGAGCTACATTAATAATCTGAGAAAAAAGCAACATCCTGTTCTCAGGCCAAATAAGTTCTATCCAGATTACAGGGAAAAATTATTGACTGCAACCTTCAGCGGACAAAGCTCTATTTTAACCTGTCCCTATTCACTATGTCCAAGAATTTAGAGAATCTGGTTGGTAGCCAAGGAGACCCAAATTCTAGTCCTGGCTCTACCACCAACTTGCTAGTTCAGTGACCTTGGACAGGTCATTTTCCATCAGCAAAACAGGACTAGCCAATCATTTCAAGGCTCAGGGTTAATCTGTGTTAAATGAAACTTTAAGACCTTGGGCAGAAACATATTTCGTATTAGGTCCAGAGGGAGAAAAGATAAGCACCTCCTCTAGTCTCACTCCCAGCCAGCCCAGATAATTCCTCAAGCCAGTTTCCCTGGGAAGAGAGGAGATAAAGCCCAAGACTGCAATTGTAGGAAGGTAGCCAAGATGATGCCCCACCTCTTGTCTTTCAGCTGGTGCCTGCACCTGGAAAGGTCAGCCTTGAGCACAGTGGAGACGGGAGGAAATCACTAAAATCTAAGATCTAGTTGCATGCCAATGTCCACTTGTCCTGTTTTTCATAGGGTCTATCCCCCTTCCTTACGAGCATCTGAGGGGTAGATAGGGCCCTTATCTAATACTAGGATGGCTATGATTCCTACTTTGTCCAGATTGCAAAGGACTAGGTGATTTAGCAAAAGGGGGACACCAGGTGTTCTTCATGGCCATAAGCCATTGAGTTCTTTTAATTATTTCCATAGCAGGGCAGAGAAGGCCAATTGCAAACTAATAGTGGCCATAATGAAATTAGAGGGAAGGGGAGAGCTACATCAACTTTTAGGGTGTCCATACAGTTCACTAATTCACAGTGCATACCTTCGTTTAAGCCTTAGGTAAAGGGAGATCCCCTACTGCTTTCTGCATCCATTAATATGCAAAAGTTGCCCTCTCTTGAACCAGCCCAAATTGGGAAAGGGGCTGGATCACATCATGCACATGCCTGCCCATCAATCAACCACTTCCCTAAAAGGACAAGACTACACAACGCTATCAGTGCAAGCCCTTATGGCCCCCACAAAAGCACCACCCTTGGATCCTGTCAAGGTCAAGTCCATCAGTTACATACCTAACTGAATTCCTGCACTTAGCTCCTGGCATGCACGAATGTACATGTTACAAAAAGGATAAATGTAAAAGCTCCACACATTATACTAGTTAATTCTGGCAAACAAGGGAAAAGCCATGTTGGTAAGTGACCAGGAATCCACATGTTTGGAGTAAAAGACCCCAAAGCGCATGGGGAGCCTTCGCCACTTCTAATATCCTGCTTCTCTAGCCACCTGTGGGGGTGAGGTTAGAAAACAGCAAGAATGAGCAGCCACACCCTTCTCTAGCATTACCCAGTATGTGGCACAATCCTGGTGCAAAACCCATGGCCTGTAGTCCAAAGACACGTAGAGCGGCAGCGGCCTGTTACATAAGCCCTGCAGGGCCTCCTTCGGTGCGCCCACCCCACCTCTCCCTCCCACCCCCAACGCTTTAGTGGGTTCTACTCCTGAACAACGAAATCAACATTCTCTGGGAAAGATGTCCTTTTGTGCAGGGCCATTTCTGATTTGTCTGGGATGGTCTACGGTGGTGGGAGAAGGGAAACTAACCAAATGACCTTTCAAGGTCCCTTCCCTGGGGGTCTAGGGATCTGCAGGCTAAGCATCACATCCCACCTCGCCAACCGGGAACTGGAGGCGATAGAACTGCCTTTCAGAAATAAGAGAAGAGAGCAAAATGGATCCCTGCAATCTGAGCCCTTCCTGGGTGGATCCACCCCCGCAAAGGGCAACTTCGGCTCACTTTTTGGGTTGGGGAAAATGAGGTCAGAAACCGTTAAACCCGGGCAAAGCTTCAGCCACAATGGTGGGCAGCCCAGTCCTGCAGGGCTAGGACCCATGGGGCCGAGACGAGGACTAAAGGCCACTTTGGGCAGGAGGGAAAGCAAGTCGGCCCCGGCCGAAGAGGCTGCGGCAGAGTCCCGAGGATTACCTCATGATGACCCGCTTCCCCTTCACGTCCATCTTGTCCAGAGTCAGCTTGTTAGAGAGCGACATCTTGGCAATTCAGCGGCAGCGAGAGGCCGGGGGAAGAGACTGTGCAGCGACAGCGGCAGAGACTGCAGCCGACTCACGCTCGGAACGCGTGGAAAATGCCGAGCGCCTAGCGGACCCGGTCGCCCCGCCTCCCACCTCGCCCCGCCCCTTTCCGGCCGCCGCACCCTGCTCGCCGGCCACGCGGGCAGCTATAGGACGCGGCCCGAAGGCGCCTGCGTGCTGCTATTGTTCCAAGGCGCTGTCAGTCTGCGAGGGCGCTGGCGGGACGTGCTGCTGCTGTCTGTCACGTCCGGCACGCAGCGAGCCGCTGGGAACCTTCGTGACCAGAGGCGGGAGGCGGTGCCGCCGGGCCCGCAGGTGGAGGGAAAGGGAGAGGTTGGCGCCGAGGGGCGGACGTGGAGAGAGTCTGAGGTCCAAGGCCGCCGTCTCGGTCCCTACGGCCGCGCCCAGAGCAGCTGCAGCGCCGCGCAAACCCACGACAGCCTGGGGAAAAGCGCCACCCCGCACGCACCCCATGGAATTGCCCGCAGCCGTATCCGGATAGATGCAAGTGGCAGCTCCTTTTGGAAAATTTCTGTTTTCCTGGCTCCCCCAAATGGAATTTTCCGTAAGACTGCTAAGGAGCCTTTAAGAATTGAGACCTCTTAGGAGTTGGGAAAGGCCCTGGTTCCCCCTGTTCCCCCGCCCCCTCACCTTTTTTGTAATAAGTACAATGTAATTGTTTGGTTACGACTTGAAGCTAATGGCAAACGCTTAGAGCATTTTTCATATATTAACTCACATTGCTCACAAAACTCGCAATCCTCATTTTACAGATGAATTAACTCATGTACAAGGAGGTTTAGTGACTTGCTTAGGGTTTCAGATCTTGTAAATGGTGGATTCAAACCTAGGCAGTTAAGATGTAGAGTCCATACACTTACTTAACTATAGTATAGTACAAACAACCATTGCTCAGAACTAGGCACTCGGGTCCAACATGCTTACAGAGTTGGCTGGAATGAAGTAATTTGAGTCAGAAACAAAAATTTTCCACATGGCACTCAAGGTCCAGGTAAGATGTAGGAAATATTAATTCATAGTGCATTGGTATTGAGACACTAGTTCAAAGTTATGAGATAAGCATTGGTTTCTTTTAATCCTGTCAATGTATATTTGGGAAATCTTCATGGAGTTACTTCCAACTGAGTCTGCATTTGAGGCCCAGATGGGCCTTCTGGCCTCCCGGTGATCAGCTCTGCATATATTTAGCGCTTATTTCACTCCGCCTGGGCTACTGTGGTAGTGGGAAGCAATTCCTTTTGGATAAGATAGAATAGCAACCAAGGGTGTCAGCAAAGAAAGCAAAACAAGCATACAATCTGACACACTGAATTTAATAATACTTCCCAATTATTGAGTGCTTGCTGTATGCCAGACACTGTGCTAAGGACTGAACGTGCATGACTCATTTATGACTCACAAAAGCTTTGAAGTAGGTACTCTTATTATCTCTATTTTACAGATGAGAACATGGAAGCTCAAAAAGATCAGAAAGCTTTAACCACTACAGATCTGAAGCAGCATCAGAGATGCAAAGATCCTAAAATGGGAAAGAGCCTGAGACAATATAAAAAGTCCAGTGTTGCTGGAAAATAGAGTGGAAGGAAGAGAGGTCTAAAATTATACCGGTGAGGCAAGGTAAGGAGAGACCAGATCCTGTGGGCTTATAACCATGATGAAGATGTGATTTTTATCCTAAGAGCTATGAGAAGCCATTTGTTGCAGTCACTGTTACCTTGTATTCATGATATATAAAGAACTCTCAAAACTCAATGGTAAGAAAACAAACTCAATTTTTAAAAAATGGTCACAGGACTTAGACACTTCCCTAAAGAGAATATACAGGTGACAAATAAGCACATGATAAAATGTTTAATACCATTTGATATTCGGGAAATGCAAATTAAAACCACTATGAGGGGCTTCCCTGGTGGCACAGTGGTTAAGAATCCACCTGCCAATACAGGGGACACGGGTTCGAGCCCTGGTCTGGGAAGATCCCACATGCCATGGAGCAACTAAGCCCATGTGCCACAACTACTGAGCCTGCACTCTAGAGCCCACGTGCCACAACTACTGAACCCACACACCACAACTACTGAAGCCCGTGGGCCTAGAACCCGTGCTCCACAACAAGACAAGCCACCGCAATGAGGAGCCTGCGCACCACACAAAGAGCAGCCCCCGCTCACCGCAACTAGAAGAAAGTCCGTGCACAGCAACAAAGACCCAACGCGGCCAAAAATAAATTAATTAAATTAAAAACATTTTTAAAAAAACCCACAATGAGATGCAACTTTATATCTATTAAGATGGCTAAAATAAATATAAAAATAATAATACCAAGTGTTAACAAGGATGCAGAACTCTGCACTGGAACTCTCCTACATTGCTGGTAGAAGTGCAAAATGGTACAGCCACTCTGGAAAACAGCTTGGCAGTTTCCTATAAAATTAAACCTATACCTAGCATATGACCCAGCAATCCCCCACCCAGGTATTCACCCTAGAGAAATGAAGATTTATGTTCACACAAAAACCTGTACATACATGTTTATAGCAGCACAATTCATAATTGCTCAGAACTGAAAACAATGCAGAAGTCCTTGAATGGATAAGCAAACTGAAGTATGTTCATACATTGAAATACTGGTCAGCAATACAAAGGAATGAACTATTAATACAAGCAGCAACTTGCATGAACCTCAAGGGTATCATGCTGAATGAAATAAGGCACACTCATGAGTTTCATGGTGTGTAAGATTCCAAATGTATGACAGTCTGGAAAAGGCAAAGCTAGAGGCATGGAGATCAGATCATTGGTTGCCAAGGACTAGGAGCCGGTGGAATATGTGACTACAAAGGAGATGCATGAGGAAGATTTTTGTGGCAATTGAACTATTCTGCATTCTGAGTGTGATAGGGGTTGCATGAATCTATACCTGTATTAAAACTCATAGCACTGGCCCCCAAACAAAATAAGTGGAAAAAAAGGAAAAGCTCTACAGGCCAATATTGCATAACTCAAAACAGAACATCTACCAGCTAGATTCAGCCCATGAGCTATGAGGTTTTAACCTCTACTCTTTAGTTTGTAGTGCTCATATTAAAATACAGCACCTCAAAATAATCTATGGTGTTAGAAGTCAGGATAGTGGTTTCCTTTGGGGAGGAGGAGTGGGTAGTGACTGACGATCCATATGAGGGCTTGTAGGGTGCTGATAATGTTCTATGTCTTAATCTGGATGGGTTAGGGTAACCAACCATCTAGTTTGTCCAGAACAGAGGGGTTTCCCAAGATGCAAGTCTTCCAGTGCTAAAACCAGGACACCCCTAGGGAAGTTGGAACAGTTGGTCACTCTAGCAGTTATATGGGTATGTTCACCTTGTGAAAATTCATTGAGCTGTATAGTTGTGATTCATGCACTTTTCTACATGTGTGTTATAAAATACTTTGCCTTCAACTGGGCACAGATGAGGTCTGATTAGCACAGGGTACACTAGAACTGTTATTTACAATAATGTAGACTTCTATTAACTCAACTTAAGGTTGCATTATCATTTTTCTCAGTCATGCCATAGAGCTAAAGCTGTGGTAAATTAAACGTCTCAGATATTTTCCACATGAACTGCTTTTTGGACATGGCAACCCTTTGCTTCATTTATACAAGTAATTTCTAAACTTAGAGAGAGGACTTTAGATTTTTTTTCCCCTATTAAAGTTCATCCTGGGACTTCCCTGGTTGTCCAGTGGGTAAGACTCTGCGCTCCCAATGCAGGGGGCCCGGGTTCGATCCCTGGTCGGGGAACTAGATCCCGCATGCATGCTGCAACTAAGAGTTCGCATGCCACAACTAAAGAAGTCTGCACGCCATAACTAAAGATCCCACATGCCACAACTAAGACCATGTGCAGTCAAAATAAATAAATAATAAATAAATAAATATTTTAAAAATTCAGGGGCTTCCCTGGTGGCACAGTGGTTAAGAATCCGCCCGCCAATGCAGGGGACACGGGTTCAATCCCTGGTCTGGGAAGATCCCACCCACATGCCGCGGAGGAACTAAGCCCGTGCACTACAACTACTGAGCCTGTGCTCTAGATCCCGCGAGCCACAACTACTGAGCCCGCGCACCTAGAGCCCGTGCTCCACAACAAGAGAAGCCACCGCAATGAGAAGCCTGCGCACTGCAACGAAGAGTAGCCCCCACTCGCCACAACTACAGAAAGCCCGCACGCAGCAATGAAGACCCAATGCAGCCAAAAATAAGTTAATTCATTAAAAAAAAATTTCGGAAAGCAGCAGTGGAATTAAATTTTCGAAAAAAAATAAAGTTCAACCTGCTTTTGCTCTTATTCTATTATATTTTACTGAAACATATGTTTGGCTTTGGGGATTTAATGTCTTAGCCTGGACCCGCATGATATTTTGCATGCTATTTAAAGACATGAAAGAGCTCTCATCCACCAAATTCTATCCCCTTCACCCACCCTTGACATTTTATATCAAAACCACCACTTTTTTCTGAGTAGCCCCTCCCTCATTGACTCACCTGCCAATACAGTTCCGAACCCTTAGAACACTCTTGTTGTTATAAATTCAACTAAATTTTATTCATAGTAGTTGGGAAATATATGTACTAATTAAGGGGATTTTATGGTTAACCAAGTGTAATGGCGATGTGACATTTCACTCAGAACCCCCTCTTCAGAACTAAGGCACTCATTCCTAGCTGCTGGGAATATTGGTTGCCGACTGCTCACAACTGAGTACCTCCTCAGAAATTGTCCTGTGTTGAAGGGAGCTGCCTTGCCTAAGGTCATGCCCCCTTCTCAGGGGCAGCCCACATGCAGTGATTGCTCAATGAAGGTCACAAAGGCCTAGTTTCTTTGCTTCATTTCAGGACATTTCTGAAGGACCATCTCAGTCTGTGAGATTGGTTGCGACCTCTTTGCAGCTTCTCCCTCTCTATCCAATCCTGATTTCCTTACTCCTTTACAGGTGTTGTTCCCAAAAGCAGCCCCCAATAATCCACCTGCACACAAATCTCAAACTCAGAGTCTGTTTCCCAGGGAACCTTGGGAAGAATTCTAAGATGACTCCCATGATCTTCACCTTCCAGTATTCACATCTTTGTATAATCCTCTCCCCTTGAGTGAGTGGGGTCTGCGACTTGCTTCTAACTGATGGAATATGCTGAAGATGATGGCATGTCACTCCTATGATTAGATTACAATGTAGATATAAGACTCCCTCTTGCTGGCATGCACTAGAGAGACTCCCTTGCTGGCTTTGAAGTAAACTGCCATATTGTGAAAGGGACTATGGAGAGGGTCACATGGAAAGGAACTATGGGTGGCCTCTAGGAGCTGAGAGCAGCTGTTGGTAAATAGCAAGAAAACAAGAACCTCAGTCCTACAACTGTAAGGAGATGAAGTCTGCCAACATTCTGAGAAAAGTGGATCTTTCCTTAGTTGAACCTCTGATGAGACTGCCACCCTGGCCAACATCTAGATTGTAGTCTGGTGAGACTTTGAGCAGATTACCCAGCCAATATGAGCCCAGGCTCCTGACTTACAGAAACTGTGAGATAATAAATGGGTGTTGCTTTAAACTGTTAAATTTGTTACACAGCAATAGAAAACTAATATACCAACCTATGACACCAAGAGCTAATACCTACACTTATAGAAAGAGTCAAGGAAGACTGGAGAATGAGAAGCCTTCATGGTGTACAACATTTGATTTTGAAATTATATCAAACTGTTCTTAGAGATATCTCAACTTGTAGAGAAAATCTTTTGATGGGGATTCTATTTTTAATTAGGTAACTTGATATTCTGCTCAAGAATGGAATGAAGTTGAGACATCCTAAAATTTTGCAGTATCTAAATTTGTCAAAACAGTCAAAGGAATTAAAAGTAGAGATAACTTAATGGACAAGATTTTGTCTTATAAAAACATTAGTCAAGGAGAGGTACTCTGAATGGAGGCAAAAAGACAGAACCTGTGAATATATTTGAGCTGAAGTATATATACTTTCTAATAAAAATATTAGTATTGAGAATGTTTTCCATTTAGTAGAATTTTTTTCTTCTCCTGTAGAGGGTGTTTTCTCAGTTAAAAACATTGTGATGAGAAGAATCAATTGAAGATGTTTGCATTTTCAAATTTATTAACCATAAAATGCAACTGTGAAACAAATTGCAGGCAATTTTATGAAAAAATTTAAAACATCACGACCATATTGGAAAAAATATGTTTTCAGAAAAATATTGGTAATGTGGTGTTAGAGACAGGTGTGGCTAAGAAACTGATTAAAGTATGTGAGTATATACCAAAAAAATTCTGCTTGTGTTATTTTTTAATGTTCAGATAATCAACATAAGTAAGTGTTTTTTGCTTTAATGTACAGTGGTATATGTTGTTTTTATTTTTAGAAAGAATTTTATTTTATTTTATTTTTTTTTTATAAATTTATTTATTTATTTATTTATTTATATTTGGCTGTGTTGGGTCTTCGTTTCTGTGCGAGGGCTTTCTCCAGTTGCGGAGAGCGGGGGCCTCTCTTCATCGCGGTGCGCGGGCCTCTCACTGTCGCGGTCTCTCCCGTTGCGGAGCACAAGCTCCAGACGCGCAAGCTCAGTAGTTGTGGCTCACGGGCTTAGTTGCTCCGCGGCATGTGGGATCTTCCCAGACCAGGGCTCGAACCCGTGTCCCCTGCATTGGCAGGCAGATTCTTTTTTTTTTTTTTTTTTTTTGGTAGGCAGATTCTTAACCACTGCGCCACCAGGGAAGCCCAAGAATTTTATTTTTTAAATTAGTTTTTAACAGAACTGTTTTATAGCCTACCAATATAATAAAGCCAATTTGTTGATCAGTAGGTAACTATTTCATATATACTGAATTGCTTTAGTGCCTCCTTTCACTCTCTAAAGTATTCCAGTTTAGTTAATATGGTCTCCCTAAGGCTTTAGGATCTTTTCTTTTTGGCTTTATCCCTATCCTTTAGCTTAGCAGTCTGTATAACCCAGATCTCATTTCACATGCAAACTTCATCTTCGGCAAATGTAAAAGGGTCACTTATTTGGGCCACTTAAGCTATCCATTCTTTATCACATTCAAGTGGGATAACAAGGAAAGGGATGTAGGAAGTTCAGAGGTATAAACAGGTTCCTGTTTTTGTTCTCTGGGAGGCCTCTTTTTGCCAATTAATTCATTAACAAGCCCCAAGAGTTGCCTCAGAAAAAGATTGATATCTCCAAGGACATGTGAGTAAAGCAATGAGAAAAGAACAAGTAAAAGGAAAAAAAAAATCCCACACACATATGAGAACACATCCAGAGAGAGAGACAGAGAGAGACAGAGAGACAGAGAGAGAGGAGCTCTAACAAACAATAAATATGGTTCTGAGGGAAAAAAACACCAAAATTGCGAGGGCAGGAAGGTAAAGCCTATATGAACCCTAGACACCTTTGCATTAGTCCCCTGGAGGGAAGAGTTTATGCCATTCTTCAGGTTACAGTGCCTCACTGTTGCAGGGAGGGGGACCCCTTCCAGGGCCCAAGAGTGGGCTCTTGTCTAACACTTGGAAATTAATTGTCCGAGGAGGCACGTGCTGACAATGCAAGAGACTTTATTGGGTAGGGGCGCCCGCCAGAGAGCAGCAGGGTAAGGGAATCCAGGAGGACTGCTCTGCCATGTGGCTCACAGTCTCAGGTTTTATGGTGATGGGATTATTTTCTGGATTGTCTCTGGCCAATTGTTCTGACTCAGGGTCCTTCCTGGTGGTGCATGCATCACTCAGCCAAGATGGATTCCAGCGAGAAGGATTCTGGGAGGTTGGTAGGACATATGGACTGGCGTCTCCTTTTGACCTTTCCCGAATTCTTCCGGTTGGTGGTGGCTTGTTAGTTCCGTGTTCCTTACCAGGACCTCCTGTCATAAAATAACTCATGCAAATGGTTACTGTGGTGCTGGCCAGGGTGGGCAGTTTCAGTCAGGGCTTCCCCTAACACCACTGCCTTCAACATTGGAGTCCTTTGCATCAGGCCACCATTGTAGTAAAGACCATTTCCCCCTATTATCTAATAGAACTCCTAAGTTGTAGCCAGGTAGATGGCTATCCAGCAAGAGACTACATTTCCCCATCTCCCTTGTGGCTTGGAGTGGCCAAGTGACCAAGTTCTGGAAATCATTGTGAGCCATTTCCACATTGTGACACTGAAAGGGAAAGTTCATACTTTCCTTTGGCCCTTTTTCCCATCCTGCTGGCTAAGAGATGCCAGAAGATGAAGCAGCCACCTTGGACTCAGACATGGCAGAGCTTCTTTACCAGCCCTGGACCACTTACCTCTACTCTGTTAACCTAAAAGAGAAACCAACTTCTATCTTGTTAAACTAGTTGTGTACAATCTTGGGTCTCTTTCTTATAGTACCTGCACCCTCCTTAATAAAAACCATGCTGAGCTAAAGTTGCAAAATTTAAAAAGTACACACCGAGTCACTGGAACATGAGTAGACAGACCAATGGGACAAAAGAGAAAGTCCATCATAGAACCAAATACATACAGAAAATTTGTACAAAATCAAATCAGTGGGGTAAGGATGGACTTTATTTTTTAAATGAATAGTGTTGACACAACCAGCTATCTATACTATAGAAAAAGATAAAGTTCCATCTCTTCCTCACACCATACAGCAGTTAAAACTCTAAGTGGAATGAAGATTTAATGAATTTACCCTTTGAGCCAACAGTTTCATTTCTGCAAATTTATTCACGATAAGGACATATCTGCACTTTATGGATAATGTATGTACATTTTCTCATTGTTTGTAATAGCAAAAGACAGGGAAAAAACTTGGCGTCTACCAATAAGGGATTAGATTTTTAAAACTATAGTATATAATTGAATGTTACACTATATGAAGTTGTAAGAAAGAATGAGAAAGCTCTGTATCTTCAGGATGTACTTAGGTGAAGAAAGCCGGATGCAAAATAGTGTACAGTACTATGCTACCTTTTGTATAAGAAAAGGGAGAAATGAAAATATATATTTATTTTTGCTTGTATCTGTATAAACACTGAAAGGATATATCAGAAACTAATAAAATGGTTAGCTATGAGAGTGGAAAGAGTGGGGTAGATGGGGACAGGAATGGGTATGGGAGTTCTAAATCTAAGTATTATGTAAGTAATAATTATTACTATTATTAAGTATTAACAGGCAGTGCGCAGGCGCGGCGGCGCGCCTCTGCGGGGCGCTGGGCTCAGTGCGCACGCGCGGCCGTCAGCTTGGTCCCAGGTGGAGCTGTTTTAGCTGAGCTGGCGCCGCCGTGAGCCTCCGAGATGAGCGCGGCAGGGGCCGACCGCTGGGCTTGGCTGCTGGTGCTCAGCTTCGTGTTTGGGTGCAGTGTACTCAGGATCCTCCTCCCGTCCTTCTCCTCCTTCATGTCCAGGGTGCTGCAGAAGGACGTGGAGCAGGAGTCACAGATGCGAGCAGAGATCCAGGGTATGAAGCAGGAGCTCTCCACCGTCAACATGATGGATGAGTGCCAGATACGCCAGGCTGGAGAGAAAGATCAACAAGATGACTGATAAGCTCAAAACTCACGTGAAAGCACGGACAGCTCAGCAGCTCAGTTGGCCAAGATAAAATGGGTTATAAGTGTTGCTTTCTACATATTGCAAGCTGCCCTGATGGTCACACTCATCTGGACGTACTACTCTGTCCCTGTGACCGTGGTGCTGAGTAGATGGATAACTCCACTAGACCGCCTGGTAGCATTTCCCACTGGAGTAGCAGGGCTTGCAGCAAAGGAACTGACGTCTGGAGAACTTACGTGTCCAGTGTCACCGAAATGTGAAGTAGCAGGGCTACAGTTCAACCCAAGCCTGCCTCCGTAATCCAAGCCCAATACCTGGGGTCTGATACCCCGTTTATTGAAACACCACCTCTGGTTCCCAAATTCTGTGACTCCTTTTCAATTCACACTATGCTTAGCCCCTCTGCAGCATTTCCTGCTATCGGCCATTCTTTCACTTCTGAAAGAATTTCTTTTGGGTGTTAAAATTAGTACATGTCATTGTAGAATGATTAGAAATATAAGAAAAAACTTTTTAAAACACTCAGTAGCTATGGATAACCCCTCTTAACATTGTGGTATATTTTTTCCAGTCTTTTTTCCTATTTATTTTTGTATGGTTAAGGTTATCTGGCACATACAATTTTTTACCCCTCTTATTATGTAAGCCTTTTCCCATATCAATAAATTTCTTCAGATTAGGAGACGGACGTGCTGCTGGCTGTGCTGAGAGGGCAGCTTAATAAATTTCTTTATTAAGGAAAAAAAAATATATATATATATATTTGTATTTGTCTAATGTCAGGAAGTACTTGGTTAGCTCTATCACTATTGCTTATTCTGAGGTATCTCCATATTTTTAAATATCAGTATAAGAACATTTTTCTATATTGACCTTTAATTAGATTTCCACCATGAATTGATTTTAAATACTTTAGATTGATGAACAAAAAAGTTCTGTTAAGAAGTCTCTTCTGTATCAGTGCTAAAATCCAAGTACCATGAGCTCCAAGACCAGTGGGAGTGCTGCCACTCTATTTGGTTCTGTCAAAGTCTTACATCCTTTAGGACCAAGCCCATTCGCCCATATTTGTTCAATTTATAGCTGCAGTTCCTGTAGTAATTCAGCATGTATCACAGACTCACTGTGTATATCTACAAATTTTTAAGCCTAACTGCTTGGGAACAAAAGTTGAAATAAACATAGAGGGAAAAATATTTAGCTTCAGGAGGCAAGATTTTACTGAGCTAGATGAATACAAAAATAAATGATGTTTGTGCTTTTTTATAAATAAATTTATTTTATTTATTTATTTACTTTTGGCTGCATTGGGTCTTTGTTGCTCCACGCGGGCTTTCTCTAGTTGCAGCAAGTTGGGGCTACTCTTCGTTGCATTGTGCATGCTTCTCACTGCGGTGGCTTCTCTTGTTGCGCAGCACGGGCTCTAGGCGTGCGGGCTTCAGAAGTTGTGGCTCGCGGGCTCTAGAGCGCAGGCTCAGTAGTCATGGCGCACAGACTTAGTTGCTCCACGTCATGTGGGATCTTCCCGGACCAGGGCTTGAACCCATGTCCCCTGCATTGGCAGGTGGATTCTCAACCACTGGACCACCAGGAAAGTCCCTGTTTGTGCTTTTTAAGAGGTGGTTATGCCACCTAAATATTTATGCACAATTTCTGAGAGTTCAATATGTATACATATAAAGAGGTCACATAGACATATTTTTTAAAGTCTTGAATCAATTTAGAATTAATATTTGTGTAAAATATGTATGTATGTATTCATAATTCCTACTTATTTTGCTTAACATCTCACATAAAAGCATTTTTCATGTTAAGGTACACTTTTCATAAACATACTCTTTTATGACTATAAAATATTTCATCATATAGATGAACCATAATTCACTCAACTATTACTTTCTAAAGGTAGACGTTTGAGTTGTTTACAAACACTCAAGGGCACCATAAAAAAAAAGGACATAAGGAATGTCTTTGTGCATAAATCTTCCTGTATTCTGATCATTTCCTTAAAATAGAGTTCTAGACTTAGAATTACTGGATGGAGGTATATGATATATATGTAGAATTGTTCTCCAAAAGTATTTTACCAACTCCACCAGTCTCACCAGCAGTGTTTGAGAGTGCCCATTTCCTTATACATATAGAGGATTTTAAGGGTTAGGACCACTCACATTCAGTTTATTAAAAACAAACAAAAGTTAAATCTTAGCTCACCACCCCTTTCTTGCCCTTTCTGTACTCTCTCCTCCACACCATGTGCCCAGAGTCCTCTGTGCTGCTTCCCAACAACCCAGGGTCTCTCACTGAGCTGTCCCACCCAAGCTGGCCTTCCCTGGAAAAGTTGACACTCTAGACTTTTCCCTCCTTATCTCATCCCCACACCCAAATTCAAAACTCTATATCCTGCATCCTATCCTCTTGGCCTGCCCTGGCCAGCAGATCAATCTTTTTTTTTTTTTTAATAATTTTTTTTATTAAACCAAAGAAACGTTGGGTCTTTGTTGCTGCGCGCGGGCTTTCTCTAGTTGTGGCGAGTGGGGGCTTCTCTTGTTGCGGAGCACGGGCTCTAGGCACGTGGGCTTCAGTAGCTGTGGCACGCGGGCTTAGTAGTTGTGGCTCGCGGGCCCTAGAGCACAGGCTCAGTAGTTGTGGCACATGGGCTTAGTTGCTATGCGGCATGTGGGATCTTCCCGGACCAGGGCTTGAACCCGTGTCCCCTGCATTGGCAGGCGGATTCTTAACTGCTGCGCCACCAGGGAAGTCCCAATTGATCTTATATATTCATTACCAACAATGTATAATAAATGATAATAAAGAAGAAATGTGTTAGGCCAAAAAATGGTCCCCAAAAGATATTCACATCAAATGCCTGGAACTTGTGTATGTTGCCCTATTTGGAAAAGAGTCTTTGCCGATGTCTATTGAATTAAGCATCTTAAAATGAGGAGAAAATCCTTGATTTTCCAAGTGGGCCCTAAATGCCATTACAAGTGTCCCTATAAGAGAGAGGCAAAGGAAGATCAGGCACACAGAACAGGAGAAGACCATGTGAAGAGGCAGGCAGAGATTCGAGTGATGCAGCCACAAGCTCAGGAACAGCGGCCAGCAACCAACAGAAGCTGGAAAAGGCAAAGAACAGATTCTCCCCTAGAGCTTCTAGAGGGATCATGGCCTCGCCCACACCTTGATTTTGGACTTCTGGCCTCCAGAACTATGAGAGAATAAATTTCTGTTGTCACCATCTTTGTAGTAATTTGTTACAGTAGTCACCAGAAACGAATACAGTGCATCACCACGTTCTCTCCGTTAACACTAAGGCTGTACTTTAGGACAAGACTGTGGAAGAGATATTGTGGTTTATTAAATAACCACCAGGTGGCAGTACTGTGCAGGGGCTACCAAGGAAACCGGTTCTGCTACTTCACATTCTCTCTGGTCCCCTTTCCTTTCATCACTGCAACTCACTGATGCCAATCTTCTTTCTAACCCTAAAAAGCTGCTGGCTTGGGCCTTGGGCATCCACAGGTAGTTTAGATTATAGAGATTAGGTTGGGCATTTCAGGGGATGGTAAGCAATGAAATGAGATCTGTCTTTTAGTACTCTACAAAGCTTGAAGTACCGTCAAAGCTGAGCTGTATCCTTTGAGGGAAACGACCCAGGTCTCCCTTTAGGGATGACCTTTAGCAAATGGTGAAGTGGACAAAGCTGGTGGCCTCTATGTTTCTAGCTACTCCTTTTCAGTAAGCCCATCCTCAGACACCCAATGATCTTTCTGCCCCAGGTCCTTCAGTCATGAGGAAGGTGAATTTCTTAGCTAACATCTATGGGCCAGGCATCCTCCTAAGACCATCTGTACATTATTTCACTTAGTCTTTAACACAGCCTAGAAAAAGCTAACGTAATTATCCTGATTTTACAGAGTGGAAAACTGGGGTTTAGAGCGGTCAAGTAACAGGGTTACAGTTCTTAAGTGGTCGAGTCAAGCCTCAAACCTTGGTCATCTGATATTAATTGCCATATCTTAGTGCTTAGTGGGCTTCTGGCCATCTTTCTCTAATTTAACATTTACTGTCTGTACCACTCATTCGACTAGCATTTTAATTATCTGTTACACAAATATATGTTATCTCCTAATTAGATCGTAAACTCCATTAAGCCAGGGACTACACCTTAAGCTGTGTTTGCAGCCACGTATCACCTGTGGCAGTGACCCTAAAAGTTTTAGCTTTTCACTAGATGCTTAACATTTCTCATCTTGGGAAACAGTTCCCCCAGTTAGAACCCCTGTCGGTGTCACTTTATTTAATGATTTTCAATTTAGAAAGATTCCATTGAGAACTTTATTTGGAAACTACAAAATTGTTAGGACTGGACTTAGAGCCACCATAATCCACAATAGCTTTATCTCAGTTCCTCCTAAATGTTTTAGGATGCAATAGGCCACCTATAACAGGCTTAAATTCCTCCTAGAGGTACAATATAATAAAATCAAAGATGATTGTAGTAAGTGACATTATTGGGTCAATGTCACCTTCTTAATCTGCAGACAAACCTTTACAGCAGTCAGTGTCCAGATATATCTACAAACCTGTTTTTATAGTTCCCAAGTTAATAGATCCTCTATTCTCATTTTTGCATTGTATATCTGCATTTTCTTAGGCTAATTCTAACTCAAGTTGTTTCCTGTTTTAAATGAACACATATGTAGCTTCCAGAGCCACTTCTTTTCACTTCAACAATTAGAATGAATGTTATTTTAGACATAATAATTAAATCTACCCAATGATGAAGATTCTTTCTGGGATTCTATGAACCCTTCTATATTTTCACGCTTAGAAATATATCCTCACTATATTATCTTTTATCTCAAAACTCTTATGTCAATTTTGCACTCATTTAGTTGGATTTCACTGTACCTATATATTATTCTTGCAGTTTTTTTCCCAGCTTTATTGATATATAACTGGCATAATATTGTGTAAGTTTAAGGTGTACAATGTGTTGATTTGATACATTTATATATTGCAAAATGATTAACACCAAAGTATTCTTTGATTTTTTAATGGTCTTAGGCAAAAGCAATACAATATTGACCTACCTTCATATTTACTGGTAGAATGATTAGGGTGCATTAGTTTAATGGGCTACCCATCACAAAGTTATCAAGTGAGATCACAGGTATGAAAGTGCTTTGGAAACGGTAATTAACAACACACATGTAAAATTATAGTATTGTTACTGTTATTCTTTTGAGAAATATTACAAGAAGAGAAATCCAAAGAATATTTAATGATTACATTTTGATCACTGTGTAACCTAAGAGGAGTTAATATTTGAAGATAGGAGAACCTTCCCAGAGCTTCCTCAATGTAAGTAATTGCTTAACCCAGTGCCTTTCAAGCTATAATGTGTATAAGAATCCTCTGGAGATCTTGTTAACATGCAGATTCTGGTTCAGTTAACATGCAGACTCTGGGTTGGGCCTGAGAGTCTGCATTTCTGACAAGCTCCCAGGTGATGCTCATGCTTCTGATCTCTGGACCACACTGTGTGTGCCAAGGAATAATTTTGGCTCTGCCTCTTAAACTCAATCACTAATCCTATTATTAAGGGCAAATGTGTGGTTGCAAGGAAACATATATTCAATAGGTGGAGACATTATCCCTTTCTCATAAATACAGAGCTGGCACTGAAACTCTGGTTTGGAAGATGAGCTTAAAAATCATCCAGGTAGGGGCTTCCCTGGTGGCACAGTGGTTAAGAGTCCACCTGCCAATGCAGGGGACATGAGTTCGAGCCCTGGTCCAGGAAGATCCCACATGCCGCAGAGCAACTAAGCCTGCATGCCACAGCTACTGAAGCCTGTGCACCTAGAGCCCATGCTCTGCAACAAGAGAAGCCACCGCAATGAGAAGCCCGCACACCGCAACGAAGAGTAGCCCCCGCTCGCCGCAACCAGAGAAAGCCCGCGGGCAGCAACGAAGACCCAACGCAGCCAAAAATAAAATAAATTAATTAAATAAATTTTGAAAAATCATCCAAGTAGGCCCATATAAATAATTCTAAACAGAGAGATTTCTATCCCTTTTTTCAGTATCTGTAGGGAAAAAAAATTCAGATCTTTCTAACAAATTAAGCTTAATATATTTTTAGCTTTACTGGCAGGAACATTTCTCTTTTTCTCTTGTAAATTTTTTTCTGTTCCAATTTAAACCACTTGTTACTGCAGATTGATTGATGATAGAGAAATTAACTACATAATCATTTCCAAATATCTTTTTTATATAATTACAGCTCCAATGGCTTCATTTTAAAGTGCCTATAGTTTTAGTAATTTGGTCTAGGAAATGAATTTCCCTGTATCCCAGCTAAGTAAATACTTGATACATGTAAAAACATAATGCAAACCTTTGTATAATGGGTATGCCTTGAGTTACTGCCCCAATCCCTTCCAAGACTAAAACAACAAGAATGACAATGGCACCATTTTATCTGTGGTGGTGTGACGGTATTTTTTTTTTAATACAAAAGACAATTCCACTTCTTTTTTAAGATGACCTCAAAGACTGGCGAGACAGTTTCGCTCAAGGAAATAATCATCCCTTTACTGGATTAAATAATATGTTCTGTGGGAAAATACCCACTGTTTTCCTATTTGGAGATTTAAGTTGTGAGGAGAAAATCCTATTCACCTGGCTGATAGTCACAAGCAGGACCAGCTTCATGGGCATGTGACCAGTGCAGTCACACAGGGCTCCACACTCAGAAGGTCCCTGTACTTGGTTTAGTGCTCTGCCATCACTGTCTTGAAATTCTGAATAACTTTTGGACAAGTGGCCCTGCATTTTCACTTTACATTAGGCCCTGCAATTATGTAGCTGGTCCCAAGTACATGGGTGAACACTGCTGTTCATCTGGTTTCCTGGAATATGTGTATAAAATTTAGTCTCTGTTCCAGCATGATTGCCTCATCATTTCAAAAATGAAACGAGTTCAAGTTATTAATTATCCACCTTTCCTTCCAAGAAGGACTACACACACATGCACCAATGTGTACTTTCCTACTAGGCTACAGCCATCACCCTCTTCATGGTATTGTGCCCCTCATATCACACACTGTAATTTCAAAGAATCCTATACAGCCATTGATTGGCATGCTGCCCAATGATCTTAGTCTGCTAGTCATTTTCACTTATTAATTTCATGGCAGAATAATGTATAGAGATGTTTTTGTTTTATTTTTCCTGCTGTGGAAGAATCAGGAAGAATAAGAGAAATATAGCTCCCCCCCATCCAAAGGGAACACACTCCTATGCCTGTTGAAGTTGTCTGAAGACAGGAAGTTGTCTTCCTGTCTTTTAGTTTATTGAATCATGCTAGTGTGTGTGTGTGTGTGTGTGTGTATGTGTGTGTGTGTGTGTGTGATGGGGAGAGAGCAGGGCACAGAATGGTGACTGAAGCACCCAGAGAGGTGAAGTTTACTTAAGACCAGGAAAAGAACAGAGGTCTACTTGCCGTTTCCTTGAGTGGTGGGATCCAAGACCCATTTCATCTCCAGGGAGGTGAATGGCTATGTCCAATTTTCAGCAAAAGATGCAGTGCCAAGCATAGCCCAGAGGCAGCAGAGTCCTCAGACTCCAGGGATCCAGCTTGGACGATGGGCATACAAGTGGTAATGTGGACCAAAGACTCCTGGAGAAATTGCCCCCCATTTTTTTCAGGATGCAAAAAAAAGAGCTGTTTTTCACTCCTGAGCACTTCTTTTCTACAAAAGTCCTCCACCAACTTTTTCTTTTTTTGCTTTATGCAAGAACATGAGGGGTTAGTGGGTGAGGGTGGGGATCCCATAATGACTAAGATAGAATTTTTTAACAATCTAGCAGAACAGGGCCTCAAAATCAGATATCATTTGATTTAAAGAAAATTAAGTAATGTCATATTTCTTGCATGTCCCATGAGGCAGTTGTAAACCTTTCCTGCAACAATGTAATATTTAACCCACAAACATCCAGCTGATGACTCACAATTTCCCACACAAATGCCCTTGGATTTTTCCCTAACAGTTTAACAAAAGTCCTGTCCCAAACATGCCGACCTCTCTTCACACAGGGGAGTCATTTGTAGTACAGAGAGACCTGGCAAGGGCCCACTGAGGTAGACGTTTGACTACCTGAGCTGCTAAAGATTCTGCCCATCAGGGTCTTTCTTCCTCAACAAACTCTTCCCAGAGTCTTAGGGATAAAGGGCAAAGACCAAGTCCTCATGGAGAGACAGTCAGAAAAGGGCAGTGTTGGTACCCTACTAATCCCACTATAGGCTGATCTCCTCTAGATCCCTATGGCCCCTCTTGCTCCAGGAATTTATAGCACTTTTCCTGTAAGAAATTCCTTCCTACAGGAATCTGTAGCACTTTTGCCTACTACCAGAGCCATGGCCCCTATGCTGGGTGTTGCTCCCTACAGATATTGCCTGCTACAGGACACTGGTCTGTGTCTGGTGCTTGAAGTATGAAGCCATTGGGGCTACAACCCTAAGAATGGCTGCCAGAAACTTGCTCTATGAAGTCTGTTTTATCACAGCTAGGTGATAGTTCCTGCAGTCATCATTGCACTGCTAGATCATCAAGGCTGCTTGCCATTGAGTAAATCAATGGATCCAAACTAGGACTCTCCTAACGCTTGGGCTCTGACTTAAACAGAAGGCGGCCTTTGGAATTTCATGCCCTAAAGGAGAATACACCAGAATCCTAACTTTTTTTTTTTTTTTTTGCTTTTATTAAACCCTGTGTGTGGTGTTTATGTTGTTATAGGTTCTTAGAAGGAGTATAGTTCAATCTATCTTGACAGGAACTGATTTGGATAAACTAGCTGAGCAATGTTCTCAAGCACATATGAGGGCCCTACTTTCCAGATATCTAATCCCCTAATAGCGGGATTACATCCCCTAACACTGTTCCTGAAGCTTCCTCAGGCAGCTCCCTTCACTCTTCCAGTTGCCTGATGGACATTAACCAAATAACGGTCATGAGCAACCTTCTCCCCACAGAGCAGGTACGTTCAGTCACACTCTTAGTCGATACACACCTTGGGCAACATTGGATTTGAGGTCACAAAGACTTCTAGTCACTGGGCCACAATTAGCTGTGCGTTGTCTTTCTCCACAGATTTGTTGCCCAATGCATTTCTAATACGAGCCCAGAAGAGTGGCCTCTCTTGGGCACTGTCTGGCCAGGTGATAAATGTCTGCCTATTCACAAGTTTCCTGAGTCGGTGGTAGCTGGATAACTTATAGTTTGGGATCTCTTCCAGGAAGATCAAGATGATGACATCCTCGTGCTCATAGAACATCTTGATGCTGGCCAGCTGTACTTCAAGCTGGCACCATTCACTGTGCAGGTAGTGGTTACTGACCACACACAAAGTTTTCTGGCTGGTGTTGATGGCATTCTGGATGTTCTCAAAGATGTCTATGTCTGGTTCAAAGTCCCGGTGGTGAAGACAGAGCTTAAAAGTGGGCTGGCCACCTTCTTCTAGGGCTGGAACAAGCTCTTCATATACCCACTGCTCATCAGTGGCAGTGAAAGAGACAAAGGCATCATAGATGAACTCCTTCTCTGTCCTATGCCACTTGGCCAGGTACCAGGCTCAAAATATGTAGAGCCCATACCATAGAGATGGAGTCATCTTGGCAATGAACCAAGAGGAGACCATGGTTGTGAGGACCAGACTGAAGGAGCAGAAGAAGCAAACTTTTCCTAGGTCAAAATTACACATAGAATCATCAAAATCTATCAACAAACTCTGGATATTTGGCTGCTGACAAGTATAGCTCCGGAGGTAGGGGATATGGACATTTGCTGTGTTTATTGACCAATTCTTGAACCACGCATTGTCACAGCTGCACTGAAGTTTGTTCCCATAGAGATCAAAGTACTTCAGAGATTTCAGATTCTCCAGATGACTTTGATTAATGACTCTTAGGTTGTTGAATCTTAAAGAGAAGACCTGAAGGCTTTCTAAGCCAGAGAACATGCCAGGAGTCAATGACACTAAGTTGTTTTCTAGGCGCAGCATTTTTAGTCTTTTGAGTTTTTGGAATAAGGAAATATTTAAACTGAGACTTCGGTCTCCAGATTTTGTTCCTGAGATATCCAACTTTGTGAGATTAATCAGGGAGTCAAACTGAAGGTCGTCTAGGAATACCATGGGATTTTTCCCTAGGAGTAACTCCTGCAGGCCATTCAGCCCTTGGAAGAAGTTGGTTGGAACAACCTGAATTCCATGTATTTGTCCTTCTAGGTTGAGTTGTTTCACAGACTTGAGGTTCATAAATGGAGGAAATGGCAAGGTCCTAGTGGTTTCATAACTAATTTTATTAAAACTGAGATTCAAAACTTCTAGATTTTCCAGGCCCAAGAAAAGGCCTGCTTGAAAACTTGACAAGATATTGTATGCCAAGTCAAGTTTATAGAGGTAATTGAGGTCAGAAAATGCATTCTCCTCTATGTCTTTCAGGCGGTTCTGGGAGAGAATGAGAACTTGGAGCTTCTTCAGAAACTGAAATGTTCTGCATTTCAGTGTCCGAATATTGTTGTATCCAAGGTCTAAACTCTCTAAATTTGGAAGTTGAGCAAAGGAGTATTTGTCAATTTCTACTATCCAGCACCCGGCCAAGTTGAGCTCCTTCAATGAATACAGCCCATAGAAGGCCATATTATTGAGTTCTGTGATGGGATGTCTAGAGAGAAAGAGAGATTGTAGGTACCTCAAGGGTGAAAATGCAAAATCTGGAAATCTTTTAAACTTATTGTGGCTCAGGTCTAGGGCTCTCAAGTTCTGGAGGGCACCCCAGGTCCTGTTGCTGAGAAAGGAAAGTTGACACGTGTTTAGATTCAACCTTTGGAGGCTGGGCATAGCATCAAACTCACTGTCATTGAGGTGAACAAGATTATTGCTTTGGCTCAGGTCAAGGGACAAAAGCCTGGTACATTTGGCAAGGCGCTTTATGCCCCCTGCATTAATGGCATTTTTCCAAAAAACCAAAGCCTCTAATACAGGTAAATTTCGGAGGAGGCGACACCAAATATAGACATGGTATATCTTCATTTAGTCAAAACCTCCTTTATATTTTTAAAAAGTTTTAAAATATTCTCTGTAAAACTTTGTGTTTCTGTGTTAGGGTATGTCCTAGAAACTTTTAGATTTTATTATTGAGATATTGAGAAATATCTTATTTTTTCCTAATTTTCTAGTTAAGTATAGCAAGGGTGCCATAAGTTTTTAATTTTTTGTGTTCTTGTTGATCATAAGCATAGAAAGCTTTCTGAACTCATAATAGTTTTAAAAATATGACTGTTTATTCCATTAGGTTTATCTGTTAATGATTATGTTCTCTGTAGGTAATGGAAGTTATATATCTCTTTTTCAAATTCATACATTTCCTATGCATTTTTTTATGTTGGTCTCATAATATTGGTCACAACCTCCCTATATTAAATCATAGTGATGATAGATTTTTTTTTGTTAATGGGATGACATCTATAGATTTTCAATTAATTATTTTATTTGCTATAAGTTTCAATATATATCAAGTCAGAAAACTTCCCTCATACTCCTAATTTTTTAAGGAAGAATATAGTTGAGTTTGACCAGAACACAAAGAGAGAGGGGGAAATAGAGCCATCAACTAAGGGAGAGTGTACAGGGGCAACAACTTTCTTGCACAGATGATAAACTGGCAGTAAGTACAGAAGTGTGAAAATATCAAGCACTTACTATGTGTCCAGCATTTTCATAGGCATGAATGACTCACTACAAAACTCAGCAAGATAAATAGTCTCAACCCCACTGTATACATGGGGAACTGGAAGCTCAGAGACACACATATTGTACAGCTAATGTGAGGCAGATTAGCAATTCAAAGAAAAGGCTATATCTTATTTATGTGGAAATTAGATGTAAGTTTACATACATTTTTAATAGCAGCTTAAAGTATATTTTATATACCATAAACTTTATTCTTTTAAAGTGTATAATGAAGTGGTTTTTAATATAGTTGCAAATTTGTGCAATCATCACTATCCAATTCCAGAAAATTGTCTTCACCATCCCCCCCCTCAAAAAAGCCCTGCACACATTAGCAATCACTCTCCATTCCTGCTTTTATGTAGGCTCTGACAACCACTAATCTATTTTCTCTCTCTATGGATATGCTTATTCTGGACATTTCATATAAATAGAAACACACAATATGTGGCAAAGAAAAAACAAAACAAAACAAAGCAAAGGCTATATCATCTCAGAACCTCATGTTCTTTCCACTACCTTCTGTCACCCCTTAATTCCAAAAGAGCAGCCCCCAAACATTTGTAACAATGATTACATCACAGGGATACTTGTAACAACTCTATCTCAGTGATCACTTTGAAGAATGCTAATTTGGTGTATAAATTCTAGAATATTCCACAAAAGGCGGTGTCCTAAGTTTATACTTACACTTTATATTCATGTCAATGACAGAGAAAATGAAAAAAACAATGATCTGATGATAGTTTCAATTTCAATTTTAAGTCAGCCCGCTGGTATTAGGACTGAGATGAGTAGATTGATTCAGTGCTAGGAGGCCAGTGCTTTAAGGCATTTTAACTTTGTTAGGGAACAGGAAGGAAATGGATCAAAGGATGAGAGATTTCATTGCAAAAGTAAATATAAAAAGAAGGAGGGCTTCCCTGGTGGCACAGTGGTTGAGAGTCTGCCTGCCAATGCAGGGGACATGGGTTCGAGCCCTGGTCTAGGAAGATCCCACATGCCGCGGAGCAACTGGGCCCGTGCACCACAACTGCTGAGCCTGCGCGTCTGGAGCCTGTGCTCCGCAACGGGAGAGGCCGCGATAGTGAGAGGCCCGTGCACCGCGATGAAGAGTGGCCCCCGCTTGCTGCAACTGGGGAGAGCCCTCGCACAGAAACGAGGGCCCAACACAACCATAAATGAATAAATAAATAAATAAAATTTTAAAAAAAAGAAGAAGGAGAAGGGCAAAGAGGAGGAGCAGAAGAGGAAGAAAAAGTAGTAGCATAAGTAAATATGTCTTGCATAAGTGCGGGGTGACTCAAGGAAACTGGGTTGAACAAGATGGCATTGCCAGATGAATGCTCTCACAGATGACAAGGGTTACCAACATGACCCCTAAAATCTATCCCTGTTTGTCCCAGGAAATTTTAAATGAAGGGAAACTGTAAAGCTCCAAACATCCAAATTGCCCACCCTGACAAGGTACAGAAAGGGAAAAGCTTTGTTGGTAAAGGTTCCATGGGGGCAGGGCTAGTGGAGGAGGTTTCTTTTACCTGAAACTGCTGGTGTTACTGCAATCAAAGGAGCATTCAGAGCCAATACCAGAGCAGGGAGCTGGGGCCTATAAACCATAGAAGAAGAGAAGTACTTAAAGGTAACCAAAATGAAGGGCTTCTAGAAGAGGTTGTGGAACTAGGTTCAGCATGACAGGGAGATGAGAGCAGAGAGTAGACAGTCAAGAAAGTGAATAGGAAAGAATCTGTGCAAAGACCCAAACAGCACTGGTTTTTGCAGCTTGAGTTTAGGCCTGTCACACTGAACTTTTCAAAGTACTGGAACAGGGCAGAGAGCCAAACTCGTCTGGCTGTGGCATTCAAAATGAGGCAAGGATAGTGAAGAAATAAGAACTTTCTATAGTAGACTAAAGATACATGCTCCCCAATGTTCATAGCAGTACTATGTACAATAGCCAGGACATGGAAGCAACCTAAGTGTCCACAAAGAGATCAATGGGTAAAGAAGGTGTGATAATGACTCAGCCATAAAAAAGAACAAAATAATGCCATTTGCAGCAACATGGATAGACCTACAGATTGTCATACTGAATGAAGTAAGTCAGATACAGAAAGACAAATATCATATGATATCACTCATATGTGGAATCTAAGAAAAAGAGTACAAATGAACTTATTTACAGAAACAGACCCTAGACATAGAAAACAGACATACGGTTACCAAAGGGGAAGGAGGGGGAGACATAAATTAGGAGCTTGGGATTAACAAATACACACTACTTTATATAAAATAGATAAACATCAAAGGTCCTACTGTGTAGCACAGGGAACTATATTCAACATCTCATAATATCTTATAATAGAAAGGAATCTGAAAATATATATATATATAAACTGAATCACTTTGCTGTATACCTGAAACTAAGACAACATTGTAATTCAACTATACTTCAATTAAAAAAGAAATTTCTACAGTAAACTAGATGTCTGTATACTATGTAATACAAGTTTATGATATTGTCACTGTGCTGCTCTACTTAATTTTTATATTAGAAAAATATATCTATGCTGACCATATTTTATGAACCAAAAGTCAAGACATGCTAGTCTTACATTGGGTTAGAATATTTTTCATTGGAACTAGCTTTAAAATTTCAGGATGTATTTTTACCATATTTGTAAAGGTTAGTCTAAAGCATAGCATTTAGCATTTGATTAAAAATGATATTTGTAATCATTTTAATTTTTTTAAAAAATTGGCATCAGGCTTTCAGTTTAGAACATAAACACTTATTTCGAAAACTTTTATAAGCAAATAAGGTTAGATCTACATCACTTCAACCTAGACCATCTTTTCCCAAAATATTATATGCCATGGACTGCCTAGATAGCAAATTCTTTACTGAAAAAAGTTTAAAAATTTTTTTCCAATAGGTGGTACATGCAGATATTTAAAATTCAAACAGCACAAAATGATGCACAGTAAAAATGTAAGTCTCCTCACCCCAATTCCTCAGCCCTCCTCCTTTGTTATCAGCTTCTCCTGTGTCCTTCCAGACAGAAAATCTCTAAAATGTCTGTAAGGAGAGGCTATGAGGATACTGGACAGTTGGGTGTGGGGCAAGGAGGGAAGGAGTCCCAACGAGGGGAAAAAAGAGTACACAAAGGGTGAAGGCAGGAGTCGTGAAAGACAACTTTGACTAGTTTATAACTTTGTCATTAGTTCACCCTTGTTTAGAGAGCCCCTAGCCTAAAGCTTTACTTTCTTGTAGCAAAGCTTGCTATACCAAAAGCATCTGAAAGCTGAGCATCTGATTCCAGGTTCCTTAATATTTTTTCCTCCAAAACAATGATTTAAAAAAAACTAGCACAAAATTAAATGTATGGATGCAATCTAGCACAAAGCTGCTATAGAAATTCTAAAGCTCCACTTCTCAAAACACCTGGAACCTGGCTTCCCCCTAGTTAAGGAGCAAACTATGCAAGAAGAAAAGGGAAAATATTATTGACAAATACAGAACATATAAGCTAGCTCATTTTTAGGGAAAAACAAGAAGTTGAGTGTTTTCTACCTTAGCTGCCAGATTCCATTCCTGATCCTCCTCTGTCCACTATATACTCTTTTTTTTTTTAATTTTTTGGCTGTGTTGGGTCATCGTTGCCGCACACAGGCTTTCTTTAGTTGCAGTGAGCGGGGGCTACTCTTTGTTGCGGTGCACGGGCTTCTGCAGGGGACATGGGTTCGAGCACTATATACTCTTAAGTCAACATTTCTGTGTCCTTTGCTATGCACTGGTGCTTGACAGCCAGATTTACCCCTTCCCCCTTCCCACAAGGATGTAGCTGATTTTTTGGACTTGGACCCTGTCAAGCCAGCCCATAGAACTCGAAGTGGGGTACCCACACAGTAAAGGAGGAGCTGTGGTTCTCTCCACCCTGGGGCCAAGTCAACCAACTTGCAAGTCTACCCATGATACGCCCACTGCAGAAACTGACAGGATCAAAGGAGCCATTCAGAAAACTGCTCAACAAAGACTTTTCAAGGCAGCTGCTGCTGTATTTGCACAGAAAAGACTGTGCCTAAAATTAGCACCCAGAAGATTCTAAACCCTTTGGAATTTCTTTCTCTTAAGCCTCAACACTTCATTTCAGTTTAGGGCATTTTAATGGACAAAAGGAAACCTTATTTACTTACTTTGTTTTTAAAGTAAACTTTTATTTTGAGATAAATGTAGATTCACATGCAGTTGTAGGAAATATACAGAGAGATGTCTTATACATTTTGCCCAGTTTCCCCCAGTGGTAACCTCTTGCAAAACTATGGTATAGCATTACAACCAGGATATTGACATTGATACAATCCACCAATCTTGTTCAGATTTCCCCAGTTTTACTTGTACTTATGTGTGGTATATTTAGCTCTACAAAATTTTATCACCTATGTATGTTTGTATATCCACTACTGCAGTCAAGATACAGAACAATTCTATCACCACAAATAACTGCTAATCTGTTCTCTGCCTCTTTGTCACTTCAAGAACCTTATACAGTTGGAAACATATAGTATATGACCTTTTAAGTTGGTTTTTTTCACTCTGCATAATTCCCTAAAGATTCATCCAGATTGTTGTGTATATTATTAGTTTGTTCCTTTTTATTTGAGTAGTATTCCATGGTATGTATTCCATAGTATTCCAGAGTTGGTTCATCCATTCATCAGTTGATGGACACCTGGATTGTTTCCACTTTTTGACTATTATGAATAAAGTTGCTATGAATATTCATGTACAAGTTTTTGTGTGGGCATATGTTTTCATTTCTCAGAGATAAATGTTAATTCACTTTTAAACTCAGCCTTTTTGACTAAGAAAGACAAGCGATATGAAAGAATTTCACATACACTGAATTAACTTGCCAAACCATTTGTGCGAAAGACTAGCCCATCTCTCTCATGACTCAGTATAAATCCTTAAAAAATAATATGTTTAGAGAGGTGAAGTGACTTGTCAAAAGAAAAGCCATGAGAAGAACCCAAGTTTCCTGATATCAAGTTGCTTTTATCTTCCACCAGGTTGTCCATGTACGTTCTAGTCCCACAGCTGGCAGAAAGGACAATGAATATCCCACTAGAAAGGATGTTATTTTGCTAGTTGGATGGCTATCCCACAAACAGTTATACAGGGATTTCTTTAGGATAAGAACAGTAAAAGGGGGACTTCCCTGGTGGCGCAATGGTTAAGAATCCACCTGCCAATGCAGGGGACGTGGGTTCGATCCCTGGTCTGGGAAGATCCCACATGCCGCAGAGCAACTGACCCTGTGTGCCATAACTACTGATCCTGTGCTCTAGAGCCTGTGAACCACAACTACTGAGCCCACATGCCACAACTACTGAAGCCCATGTGCCTAGAGCCTGTGCTCCAACAAGAGAAGCCACCACAGTGAGAAGCCCACGCACTGCAAAAGAGCGGCCACCCCCCTCACCGCAACTAGAGAAAGCCTGCACACAGCAACGAAGACCCCACACAGCCAAAAAATAATTAATTAATTAATTCTAAAAAAACAGTAAAAGGAAACAAAGGGATAATTCTCTCTTAACAATATCATTGCCACATGACTCATATATTTAATGTTGACCCAATCATATTCTCAGCAAAATCTCCATTGACCAAAAGGTTTAGCAAACTTTTTCCAAAAGGGAAAGCTTAAGGATTTTTTTGGGGGGGGGGGGTTAAAAAGACAGTATATCTGTAGATTAGTCAAACATTTATAATAAAAATTGTACTAGCTTTTTACTTTATAGTTTATGGTGTAGAGAACACCAAACTTGGCTATCATTAAATTGTTTTTAATTCAATGGCAAAATTATGTTTAATAATTACCGAGTAGTATTAAGAAGCAGCCTCAAATATTTTTAGGCATAAAGTAACTGTTATTATTATTGTTTATATCTCACTTCAGCTATAAGAGGTAATTTGATACAGTGGAAAGGATATGGGTTTCAGAATCAGATTTCAACCTTTGCTCTGTGTAACATTGGACTTAACCCCTGAGAACCTTAGTTTTGGAAAATTTATAAAGTGAGAGTTAAAAATCCACACCACACGTGGCTAAGTTTACATACGATAACATGGATGAAACTGCCTAGCACAGGGCCTGGCATGTCACAGGTGCTCAGTAAATGTCAATTCTTGATAAGCAGGAATTTAGGCTTTTTAAAAAAAAATTTTTTTTAATTTATTTTATTTTTGGCTGTGTTGGGTCTTCGTTTCTGTGCGAGGGCTTTCTCCAGTTGCGGCGAGTGGGGGCCACTCTTCATCGCGGTGCGCGGGCCTCTCACTGTCGCGGCCTCTCCCGTTGCGGAGCACAGGCTCCAGACGTGCAGGCTCAGTAGTTGCGGCTCACAGGCTTAGTTGCTCCGCGGCATGTGGGATCCTCCCAGACCAGGGCTCGAACCCGTGTCCCCTGCATTGGCAGGCAGATTCTTAACCACTGCACCACCAGGGAAGCCCAATTTAGGCTTTTTTGATATCTCAGATACAAGAAGACCATAAAAGACAAGCCTAAGTGTTTTAAGTTTGTTCTGAAATATTAAGAACATCATGTTCATTGATAATATCATCAGTTTTTCAGGATTTGCATAACCTAATGATCATTTCTGCATCACACAGCTTTAACAAGAAGGAGACCAGAATTCAGAATTCACTAGCGTTAAGGGTGGGGATTCTCCCTGCGGGAGAAAAACATCCAGAGCAAGAGACAGATTAGACGTCCCAGGGCATTACATGTTCCAGAAGCCTGAAGGCAAAGAGAACAAGTTTTTATGTGTGTTGAAAAGGAAGAAGTGGAGAGAGCAACACAGAGTGAGAAAGAAAGAGTGTGAAGGGGGAGGCAGAAAGAGACAGAGATTTGAACTGTGGCTGTGGAGATGGACAAGAGAAGAGGGATTTTATCAAGCCTCACTGTTTGACATGCTGTGTAAACCCATGTACTGCCCCTTTAAGAAAATCTGCAGAAAAGATTCTCTTTCAGAAAAAGCTATTGAAGTTGGATTTGTGTTTTGACTCCGTGCCAAGACTGTACCACAAGAAGACCTAATTTTAACAGTTTACACAGGCCTAATGCAAGTTGATTTCCATTGCATCTCTCAGCAGGAGGGATTGCTAATTGATTGCATATTGCCTGGACCCTAAGAAGCCTGAAGCCTTTGCATTCTCTAAAACCATTAAAAAATCTTACAGGGAGCACCTGATCTTCTCAACCCATCCCATTCCTGGGAAGTAAGGAAAAGAGGTGGGAAGCTCTTAGGCTGACCTGACCAGAAGTAGGCTCAGCTTTGAAATCTGCAAAACCTGGCTTCAAGTCCCAGCTCTGTCACTTACCAGCTATGCTCAAGTTATACACTTGTTTCAGTCTCAGTTTCCTCATCTGTAAGCTAGAGTTCAATCAATGGCCTAATACCCACTGTAACTCAGGCCAAAAGCTTGTTGCTGAGCACTGAGCCACCAGGCTCCTGGTCAGCTCACAGCCTCTTGATAGGTTACCCACCGGCTGGAGTTCCTCCTCAGGGGAAGCAGAATTGAAATGAGGGGCCATGGAACCCAATGGAGAGGGGCAGAGGAAGAAATGTTCTGTGTTGCTGAGGGGGCTGCAGAGATCATCTTGACCCTGCAGGGGGGCGAGAACCATTTCTGAATTCCTGGGCCATTTCAGCAAAACCCAAGAGGGGACTGAAAGCTACTCTGTAGTTCACCGAGGCATTATTTTACTTGGGCAACAGGAACCAGTGCTGGGTGGAGCTGGAAATGAAAGTGGGGGTAGCATGGGGGTTGGGGAGGGGAACTGTAACTCACTAATACTGGAAAAGTTTGACCTTAAATAACAAAGCTTTGCAAGAGGCTGATTCAGAAAACTGCTGTTTACTTCGTTGCCAGTCATTAGGGAGCTTTCAGAGCAGATGGGCCTTTGGGCACCCTGGCCTCTCCCATCCCAGAACCTAAGCCAGCTGCTCCTAAGTGGGAAAGTGAGGAGTAGAAGCATGACTCAGGCAGCATAGGGCCCAGGCTACTACTGCCCTTGACTTCTGTGGATGAGGCTGGGAACCCAGCTTGAGAAAGATGGACCCAGAAATTCCACTAAGAGGTGTCTAGACTGCCACCCATCTGCTCCTTTCCTAACAGAGATTTTCTTGCCCTGTGCCTTAATCCATCCAGGGATCATATGCTGATCCTAGCCCCAGATATAGGTCACTGACCTTTACTGCTAATCTAGCTTTAAAAAGTAGTTAGAGAATCTCAGAGCTGGAAGGGACTTCCAAAGGCCATCAAGCAGGCCTCTGCATGCATAATACACAACAGACGAATGCTGAGCTGATCTGTCAAGGTCCAGGGAAGGAGGGTCCACAACCCTCTCAGTAGTTTATACAGGTATTTGTTTAGTGGTTCCTTGTAGTCCTGATCTTCCAGGCTTATTCTCTGCAATTTAAACTTCTTCCTTTTGGCTTTTCTAGAAGTGAAGAGAAGCTGTAGCAGACAGTACCTAGCTAGGATAAATGTAAAAATGACACATGCCTATAAGATAAGACATACTGGGGACAACAGGACAACCTGAGGGATTCTTAGGTTATGCTCTGAACAGAAAGAAGAAGGAAGATGGCATAAGAAAGATGACTACACATAATTTATCAAGCGAATCAGGACTTTTGAGAGTGAAAGTGGCATTAAACATAACAGGCGTTAATTGAGCTGTACAGGCTGCAACATCTGGTCACCCTGAATATAACATACATAATATAACAAAGAGAAACCCAGACTACTGAATTATATTTTATTTATAGCTTCCAAGTCAAAACAACAGCAATCAACATTTTCAAGTTGGAGAGGATAGAATAAATATGACTAAGAGGGAGCTGAATGCCAAGATAGTTGAGGTATTGGTAAAAGAATGTATAGCTGTTTTAAATTCATGCATTCATGTGTTAACGCATTTCCTACACATTTGTTGAGTACCTACTTTGTTTCAGCTACTATGCAAGGTGATGCTCAAGACAAGATGTATAGGTCATGGTCCCTGCCCTTGAGCAATAATTTACAGAGAGGTGGATTCACATACACAAGTTAAGTTATACTACACAGAAGTAAACACTCAGTATAGGAATAAACAAAATGTTATAGGAATTGGAAGTTTCCAAGCCCAGATCAGTAACATTCTAAGATAAAGACTTTATAGACATAATTTTGAAAAAAATTGCTACTGGTAATCTTTAAGAAATTATAAAAAGCTAAAGATTTTGTTCAACAGACTAACCATGTTACAGAGCTGCTCAAGTAGTTAATACAATCTTGGATTAAATGAATGAAACAGTGTTCCCCTGGTCAAACCATACCTAGCACTTTCCTGTTCACCATATTTTTTTTTAATTAATTAATTTTATTTTTGGCTGCGTAGGGTCTTGCTGCACGCGGGCTTTCTCTAGTTGCAGCGAGCGGGGGCTACTCTTGGTTGAGGTGCGCGGGCTTCTCATTGCGGTGGCTCCTCGTATTGCGGAGCACAGGCTCTAGGTGCACGGGCTTCAGTAGTTGTGGCACGCAGACTCAGTAGTTGTGGCTCGCAGGCTGTAGAGTGCAGTCTCAGTAGTTGTGGCGCACGGGCTTAGCTGCTCTGCGGCATGTGGGATCTTCCCAGACCAGGGATCAAACCCGTGTCCCCTGCGTTGGCAGGCGGATTCTTAACCACTGCGCCACCAGGGAAGTCCCTGTTCACCATATTTAAAATGAGCCATTGACAAAATGCGATGGGTATCTACAGGAGGGTGACTATCATGGTGAAGGATCAGAAAAGCAGGTCATTCATATATATATGTGTATATATACACATACATATATATATATATACATATACATATATATATATATATATATAGTGACCATTATGTCTCAGTTTATGCCTATTGTTGTCATCCCATCCAATTATTACCCCCTTCCACTCTCAGAAGTATTCTGGGGGGCTTCCCTGGTGGCACAGTGGTTAAGAATCTGCCTGCCAATGCAGGGGACACGGGTTCAATCCCTGGTCCGGGAAGATCCCACATGCTGTGGAGCAACTAAACCCGTGCGCCACAATTACTGAGCCTGCGCGCCCTAGAGCCCGTGCTCCACAACAAGAGAAGCCACCGCAATGAAAAGCCCGGGCACTGCAACGAAGAGTAGCCCCTGCTCGCTGCAACTAGAGAAAGCCCGCGCGCAGCAATGAAGACCTAGAGCAGCCAAAAAAAAAAAAAGTACTCCGGTTTGAATGATAAATTATATGGTCACCCTACATATGTATAGCTAATATTTATTAGTGCCATTTATTGTGTGCTAATTTTTGTCATGCAAGATCTCACTTAATCCTTATCACAAACTTGTGATATAGGTGTTATATCATTATTCCCATTTTGTGGATGAGGAATCTGAGTCTCTGAGAATTTAAGTATGCATCCCAAGATTATAATGAACAGGGAAGACTTATCAATTAGGCCCAGTAGATATAGTGTCTAGGGCCCAAAATACGTTCAGGGGTCCATAAAAATGTTTTATTGCCTTTTTAAAATCAGATGAAAAAAATGAACTTTCAGGTTGAAGGAAATGTTTTAATATATAATATTATTTGTCTTTATACCAAGAGTTGGAAAGTCTAATTTTCTGTAGGTTTTTTCTTTAATGGAAGGGGCCCACAAGGTAAAGGCACCTAGGGCCCATGAAAGTCATAATGTGGCCCTGGTAATGAGTGACAGAACTAGGATCCAAACCCAGTGCCCAAGCTCTTAAACACTAAATGAGAAGGTAAATAGCTGAGGGAACAGGAAGTAGGCAGACTCAGAGCATCATATGACTGTCGTCAGCTATCTGAACAGCAGCCATAAGAAAGCATTTCTGTGCTTATTTGGCGTTTCTCTCCTGCCCTTCTGCCTCAGCTGGGCTTGTTGAAATCTTACCCAAGACTCAAGACAGAGCTTAGTTCTTACCAACTCTATGATGCCTTCCCTAACTCCCATCCTTGGAATTGGTTTCACCTTCTTCTGTACTCCTGCAGCTCATCTTTATATTTATTTTATTTGTATTCTATTCTATTCTATATATGTGTGTATATATATATATATATATATATATATATATATATATATATATATATATATATATATATATAAAATAGCACGTGGTATAACATGTACCACATTCTGCCATTGTATGCATGTTTGTCCCTCTTAAGAATCTGTAAGGGACAGGGACCATATCTTCCTTATCTTTGTATATACAAAATAGAGTGGTTTAAACGTACTGTGGGCTCAGCCAACTTTCAGTGAGCTGATCTTCTTCCTCAGCTCACTTTAAAGATAAACTTCTCAACAGTCAGAGATGGTCCATTGGACCTTTGAGATACTAAGCTCCAGACACTGAAAATGTTCAAGCAGGGCAAGGAGTGCAGAGAGGGGAGTTCCTGTATTGGTTGGAAGGTTGGACTGAAAATCCTTTAATGGCCTTTCCAACTCTGAGTCTATGGTTTTAGAATTCTGCCTGTAGCCTTGAGAGGCAGCACAGTATAGTGATTGAGAGTATAAAGTGTGGAACCAGACTGCCAAGGTTTAACTCTTGACTCTGCTGCTTGACTTTCTGGACTTGGGCAAATATTTAATTTCTCAGAGTCTCAATGTCTTCACCTGTAAAATTAGGATAATAATTGTACCTTCAGCATAAAGTTGTTAAAGATTACATGAGTTAATATATGGCAAGTACCAGCACCTGGCACAGAGTAAGAGCCATACAAATGTTTTTTCAATAAATAAGATAATTATATTTATGATTACTCCTTTCTCCCCCCTTCACTTTGTGTGTGTGCTTCACTTTGTGTGTGTGTGTGTGTGTGTGTGTGTGTATATATATATATATATATATATATATATATAAAATATTTTGAAATCCAGAGCTGAAGCTTTAAAAAGTCTGGGCCAAAGTATAGCCCAAAGGAAGGCTGACCTCCCAAATCTGGTTATATGTGATATATATCTGATAATGTGACCCCCATATCATGCTTGCCTTTTGGGCGAATCTCCAAGGGCCTTCTTTTGTCAATCTGAAATGTCAGGACCCTATTTCAGAACCCAGAGAGTAATAGGGACATCCTAGGTCCTTTCTTGATTTCTTGGTCAGTGTTGGCATTGAGGTAGCAAGAAGGGACTGCTTATCTTTCGGACATAAGATACACTTTCCGGTTTGGCAGACGGTCAGAAAACTTAGATTTTAGTCTTAGCTCAGTGAATCGTCTGGAACAAATCGTATACCTCCCCTGCATCTAAACCTATCAGTAAGAGGTCACTGCAGCCTGGCTGGCTTCTTAAACAACAGCATTACGATGAAGCTTAGGTTAATGACAGCAAGTCTGGTGATTGTAAAAGAACAAAAGCTCCCTCAAATCAGACATACCTGAGTTTAAATCCTGCCTGACATTGTGTCTCCTTTGGGAAGTCAGATCATATAAGCTCAGTCTTTTCTGTAAAAGGCAGTAAGAATCTCACAAGATTATTGAAAGGATTAAATACGGTGATATAAGTAAAATGTTTAGCACATAGACCCTCAATTAATGTAACCATATTTGCCTGTGTCCAACATACTTTCCCCCACATGTATGTAAACATAACCCTGTTTCTATATACCCCTATTATGACAGGAAGCCAAGAGAAGATGTAAAATAATGGACTGACTTAACTGCAAACAGAAGTTCATATTATCTCACTGCTGCTCCAGGATTCAATATTTACATGAATGAAATAATTTTTGCCTCTGAAAACTTTCAAACTACTTTTAAACCAGTTTTAAAATAAGTATGACGAGTACAGACTTTTCCCCACAAAAATTTCACTGTGTAATGGAGGTGGTTTCATTGTCTTGTGCACTTAATACATTGTCAAATGTGGGTAGTTTAGCTCATTGGTCCTTCTCTCAGCCCTGCCTGCCCCCTTCACACTTTGGATGATGACAGGTATTAGTCCCACTTTCTAAAATGGAGAAATGGAAGCAAAAGAAGTGCCTGATCTGAGGTCATAAGAGTATGTGACTAGGGGAGCTGGGAGTAATGGGGAGATGATGAAAGAATTGAAGGGGCTAGAGATGTCTAGTTTGAAATGCAGAATATTCATGGACTACAGTAGCTGTATTTTGGCAACCACTGTCCCGGGTCACTATTTTCTGCAGAGCCTCTTCTTCCAGGCCTCTATACAGGAACTCTATAGGGCAAACTGCTTCTTCTAGACCTTTAAGGGAGGAGAGAGGGGACCAATAGGCAGAGGCACTCTAGCTTCCCTACCAAGAAACACAGGCATCACTCTCTGCCTAGGCCTTGATTCCATCACAGAGACAGGCCCTGAGCCAGAAAATGCCATCTAATCCTAAAACTACAACCTATAGTCCAGACAACGGACTGGAAGGCCCATGACAAAAACTCAGCACAGTCCGAGAAACTTGTTCCTAAGGATAGAATGCACTTGTGGTTCTCAATCCTGCCTGAGCAACAGTATCACATAGGGATTAAAAACAGGGATTTCCTGGGCCCCACTCCAGAATCTGTATTTTAAACAAATGCCTCAGGTGTGCAGCCAGAGTGAGAAACCCTTAATCCAGTAGTTCTCAAGTTTGAACATGAGTCTGAATCATCTGAAAGGCATTTCAAAACATAGATTGCTGGGCCCCACCGCCAGAGTTTTAGATTCATTTGGTCTGCAGAGGGGCCCAAGAATTTGAATTTTTCCCAAGTTCCCGGGTGGTGTTGATGTTACTGGTCCAGGGACCACACTCTGTGAACAACTGTCATTGCCTGCTTATCTGAGTTTGGCCTCTATGTCAAAAAATTCCCATGGCCTCTTCCTCAGTTTACCCCTGCACCAAATAACTGCTGAGGAAAATGGAACCAGCCCCAACCCTCAGTTATCAAGTCAATCTCTACTTACCCTGTGTATCACTGCAGAAACAATCAGCTCACAACCCTGCCAAGGTCTCCTAGGCTAAGCAGAGAGTGACACACATGCACACACCTCAAGCCACCTGCTTCGTAATATAAAATTTCCCCCCAACGACTCCTGGACCCTGAAAGGCAGGGCTGGCCCAGCAGGGAACAGCATTCTCGGACGCCACTGTCTCGTGGGGGCCCACCTAATACAGAGTGCAACTTGGGGACCTGAGTCTCAGTGCAAATACGTCAGCGCCCAAATCAAGACATTTCCCAGCAGGAGATACGTGTAACTCTGAGAACAGAAGACAAATCTTGTCACATTTACAAGGGTTATCATGCCTCAGGAGGACCCTTGAGGTTCTTTTCCAAGGCTGATGACCACATTGTGTTTTACCACCGTGTCCTTCAGAGACATTCCTAAGCTTGTATAAGGGGGTAGGGACTAAAGGACCTTTCCCTCTAACATGTGGAGAAAGTCCTGGTGAGGGTTTTTAGAAAACACAGTTTCATGACTCACACAGAACCTAAGAGTATGACACTCCTTCAAATAACACTCCACATCATCTGCAAAAAGGCACTTTAACAGTCTTGGTTGAAAGTTTCCCACAAATTAAAGTGTTCATAGCTTGTTATTACTATTATTTTGTTAATATTCTGTGCTTTCTCTGTGAAATTGGGAAGAGTGGATGCTTTTATTTCTACTCTTGGAAGTTTCTTGACAGTGCTATTATTTGAAAATTCAGCTGAGGATAGGGGAGATGAGAGAGGAGGTGATCCACAGTGCATGCTCTAGTCTGAGGGGTCTTCGGGCTTGATGCCCAGAAAAGACACCTTGGAATTACTTAGCACTTTCCAATTTACCATCCTGTCACATAATTCTCTGTGAAGTTTTACAGAAGAGGAAGGAGGCCCAGACAAGTAGCATGACTTTGCACTCAGCTAGTAAATGGTTATGTATGATTGAGTTTCAAATCCAGGCCTCTTGGTGTGGAGAAAAGAGAACCCTCCTACACTGTTGGTGGGAATGTAAATTGGTGCAGCCACTATGGAGAACAGTATGGAGGTTCCTTAAGAAACTAGAATTACCATATGATCCTGCAATCCCACTCCTGGGCATATATCTGGAGAAAACTCTAATTCAAAAATATACATGCACCCCAATGTTCATAGTAGCACTATTCACAATAGCCAAGACATGGAAACAACCTAAATGTCCATCAACAGATGAATGGATAAAGAAGATGTGATATATATATACATATACAATGAAATACTAGTCAGCCATAAAAAAGAATGAAATAATGCCATTTGCAGCAACATGGATGGACCTAGAGATTATCATACTAAGTGAAGTAAGTCAGACAGAGAAAGACAAATATCATATGATATCACTTATATGTGGAATCTAAAAAAAATGATACAAATGAACTTATTTACAAAACAGAAAGAGACTCACTGACATAGAAAACAACCTTAGGGTGATCAAAGGGGAAGGGGGGAGGGATAAATTAGGAGTTTGGGATTAGCAGATACAAACTACTATATATAAAATAGACAAACAACAAGGTTCTACTGTATAGCACAGGGAACTATATTCAATATCTTGTAATAACCTATAATGGAAAAGAATATTAAAAAGGATATATATATATATATACATGTATAACTGACTCACTTTGCTGCACACCAGAAACTAACACAACGATGTAAATCAACTATACTTCAATAAATAAATAAATAAAACAAATCTAGGACTCTTGACCTCCAATCCAGTGCTGTTACCACCTCAGCACAGGTGATGCAAACAGAGATCTTGACGTCTGCTCCCCAAGTGCTACTGCAGGGACTGTGGGTAATGTGGGCTCAGAGTGCTGTCTAGGATTCTCCTCCTTCCTTCTAACTGCTTACTCTTGGTACTTCTGAGGTGTGGTGAAACCCAATCAAGAATCACTGCGGGGCGAGGGGAAGTGGGGACAGAGTGAGAGAGTAGCATTGACATATATACACTACCAAATGTAAAATAGATGGCTAGTGGGAAGCAGCCGCATAGCACAGGGAGATCAGCTCGGTGCTTTGTGACCACCTAGAGGGGTGGGATAGGGAGGGTGGGAGGGAGACGCTAGAGGGAGAGGATATGGGGATATATGTATACATAGAGCTGATTCACTTTGTTGTACAGCAGAAACTAACACAATGTTATAAAGCAATTATACGCCAGTAAAGAGGCTAAAAAAAAAAAAAAAAAGAATCACTGCGGGGCTTCCCTGGTGGCACAGTGGTTAAGAATCCGCCTGCCAATGTAGGGGACACGGGTTCGAGCCCTGGTCCGGGAAGATCCCATATGCCGCGGAGCAGCTAAGCCCGTGCGTCACAACTACTGAGCCTGCGTGTCACAACTACTGAAGCCCGTGCACCTAGAACCTGTGCTCCGCAATGAAGAGTGGCCCCCACTCGCCACAACTGGAGAAAGCCTGCGCGCAGCAACAAAGATCCAATGCAGCCAAAAAAAATTTTTTTTAGTTAAAAAAAATATCCAATCTGCTATAAAGAAATGGAAACAAACATACAATAAATGCTTTTAAAAAAAAAAAGAATCACTGCGGTGGTCAAAATGAAAATTAGCTCTAAACTTGCATATGTTATCTTACAGAATTTATTAGACTGAGAGCAGAAGTGCATTTTTAAAGCACTATGATACTTTGCACAGCATATTCTGCCCAGCAGTCATAGCAGCACCTAATTTAGGATGTACTTGGGGATCCCAAATTCTTTTCTTTTTCCAGCTTTATTGTGATATAATTGACATATAACATTGTGTAAGATTAAGGTGTACAACACAATGATGTGATATTTGTCTATGCTGCAAAATGATTACCACAATAAATTTAGCTAACATCCATCACCTCACATAGTTACAAATTTTTTTTTCCTTGTGATGAGAACTGTTCAGACCTCTCTCTTAGCAACTTTCAAATATACAAAACAGTACTTTTAGCTATAGTCACCATGCTGTACATTAGATCCCCAGAACTTATAACTGGAAGTTTGTACCTTTTGACCACCTTCACCCAATTCCTCTCCCCCCACCCCCTGCCTCTGGCAACCACAAATCTGATCTCTGTTTCTATGAGTTTGTTTTTTTTAGATTCCACATATAAGCGAGCTCATACAGTACTTGTCTGTCTCTGTCTGACTTATTCCACTTAGCATAATGCCCTCAATGTCTATCCATGTTGTTGCAAGTGGCAAGATCTCCCTAATATTTATGGCTGAGTTTTATTCCATGCATATACATACCACATTTTCTTTATCCATTCATCTGCTGTTGGACACTTAGGTTATTTCTAGATCTTGGCTATTGTGAATAGTGCTGCAATGAACATGGGGGTGCAGATATTTCTTCAGATCCCAAATTCTTAGAGCCTCTTAGGTCACTGGGTACAGGTGGAAAGGTGTAAGCAGTAGGGAATAAGGCTTGTTGGGTGATACGAAAAGAAATGGTATGCCACCTCCACGTAATAATACCACTGTCTATGTGGAATTTGTGAATGAATTACTTTGAAGAAAACATTATTTTCTTGAGCCCTCAGTCTCTAATAATGCCATCTATCTCTTGCTACAATTCTGGGAAAGGATTTCTTCCCATAATTCCTTGTATATTGCTGGGATGCAGTCAAGGGTCAAAGAAAACAACATACCTGTGAGAAGCTCTTGGTACATGTTCCTGCTGCTCAGTCGATTTCTCTAAAATAAAAAACTTCTCTCTTGGGAATCTTCAAAACCTCAAGATAATTGCTGAGATCTTAGGACATGTGACCAAAAGCAGAAAACATTTTCTTCCTCTTCGGATCTCATCTCTCTTTTTTTTCTTTTTTCAGGAACTGAGTGAGTTTCAAATCCTGCTTGGCATGTGTTGCGAAACAAACAGGTTTTCAGTGACAAGATTTCACCTTTTTCCCATCACAAGCTCCTCCAGATTTCTTTGTTCCCTGGGAGCTCTTGGGGCTGCTCAGCTGGTTCCAGCCCTGTGTTGGCAGCAACTCCAGCCAAAGTGCCTGGAATTGCACATATGGATTGGTAGGGAGCCCTCTCTTCCCCGTTTTCCTCACTGGAACTGGTGCGCTTCCTCTTCATCTAGATCCTAGCTGTGTCTGAGCACTGTGGTCAGATGTAGAGAACAAACGTTTGGACACCAAGGGGGGAAAGTGGTGGCGGGGGGGTGGTGGTGGTGGTGTGATGAAGTGGGAGATTGGGATTGACATATATACACTAATATGTATAAAATGGATAACTAATAAGAACCTGCTGTATAAAAAATAAATAAAATTCAAAAATTCAAAAAAAAAAAAGAATTAGCTAGCATAGCCAGAAGGAGTTTATATTAACCGGAGTTTAAACCAATATATAACATATAATGTATGTGTGTGTATATATAATATGCAAACATCTATGTGTATATATATGTACATATGCAAACAACTGAAAAATTCTTTAAAATCTTAAGTTGTTTTTATCAGCCCGATACTTACATACTGATAAAAAAAAAAAGAATGAAATAATGCCATTTGCAGCAACATCGATGGGCCTAGAGATTATCATACTGAGTGAAGTAAACCAGACAGAGAAGGACAAGTATCATATGATATCACTTATATGTGGAATCTTAAAAAATGATACAAATGAACTTATTTACAAAACAGAAACAGACCCACAGACATAGAAAACAAATTTATGGTTACCAAAGAGGAAAGGGCAGGGGAGGTATAAGTCAGGAATATGAGATTAACATATACACATTACTACATATAAAACAGATAACCAACAAGGCCCTACTGTATAGCACAGGAAAATATACTTAATACTTTGTAATAACTTACAATGGAAAAGAATCTTAAAAGGAATGGATACATGTATATGTGTAACTGAATCACTTTACTATACACCTGAAACTAACACAACACTGTAAACCAACTATACTCCAATATAAAATAAAAATTAAATTTAAAAAAAGGATACGAAGTTTGTTGTAATCTGTTACAGCAGCAATAGGAAACTAATATAGTCACCCAGCTGGTATGTGGCAGAACTGGAATTTTGCAGATAGGTCTGGTGGGCTCCAAAATCAATGCTCTTTCCATCACTACGGAGATGCAGATGCGGTGCTTTTAAAGAAATGGTGGATGCGACAGTGGAAGGTAAAAAGCTGCAAGAAGGAAGAGCTTAGGAGGGCTGATCCTGGGCTCTACCAAATAACCTCTTCCACATGGCCTGTTGTTTTTCATTTCAATAGTTATAAAGTTATTTGGATTTAAAAAATAATCTTTTCAAGTAATTGCTAATACTTCTGGCTATATCTAAAGGTCACTGGTACTTTAGGATGGATTAATCTCCGTTTTTTTTTATTACGTGGTGATAATAACTGCAATGAAGAAATTGAAGTTTTGATTGGGTGAGGGTGAAGCAAGTAATGTTGAAGTAATGGCAGCACTTCAGTTTATAGACAGGCCTGGGGGCTGGGGGAAGGGCGCTGACAATGAAAAGCTGGGGGCCATTCGAGGACAGCAGGTACAATATGCCAAAGACGACTCAGACTATTTCAAACTTCTCCAGAGAGAGAACTGCCTGCATGGAAGTTTTCAAATTTCTTAAATTGCATGAGATCCTATTTATACTAGCAATTTCACTTAAACCTTGTCCTCAAGAGCCTTGCCTTTCATACCTTACTCATAACTCATTTCCACAACTAGTGGTCACATCTATGAAAATGAAGCTGTTAAGCAAGTAGGGCTGGCTGGCCCGAGGTGAAATTTGTGAAAGAGGCAGCCTCACCTCTCTCATCTCTATATGAATCTTAGCAGGGCCTTTAAAGCCTTCCCCAACTGGAAGGTTTCTGGCTTTTTGTTTAGTTTTTGTCTGGAAGGTTTTGAAACCTCACCTGGATGTCACTATCACTGCACGTCCTTCTCAGAGGGTAGTCAAGGCGCCAATAGGAAAGGGAGGCTGGCCAGCTAAGTGGATACCTCAGTGATTTTACTCTTATATTTCCATTTCTAATCCTATTTCAATACCCTGAATAATCCCAAAGTTTGGGAGGGAAGTAAAACTTCATTTTTCCTTACAAATAGGTTTAAAACCCTTTCCTTAACTTGAAGCAGCGTTTGGTATGGGGATGCATTTTGGGTGGGATCCTCATACACACTGTATAGGGCTCCCCAAAGGCAAGAAAAGCTCTTGTCTCCATTTAGCTCATTTGGGGTAGACAATCTATAAAGAACGTATTATAGACTATAAAGGAAAGGAGGACAATTATATTCCTTTCTCATCTGCACTAAAAGATCCAGCAGGTGAAGTCTGAAGGAAAATAGATTTCTTCCCTCCCACTCCTAGTGAATGTGTGGTGCTGCCTCCAATCCTGCCCCACCCTTGATTTAAAAACAAAAACAAAAACAGAACACAACACCTAAAAACACAGGGTAGTTTGGAATTGCTGGTAGAGGAGTTGGATGATTTAACAAAAGAGACACTGACAAAAAAAAATCATTTTTTTTTACAATACTATAATTATAAAGTTGAAGGCACATCCTTGGCAGATATATGATCAATTACATGCTTATGGAAAAACAAACTACTGAATATCTTGACTATAGTAGATGATTATTGCACAACATCGCCCACTGCTGTTTTGGGTATCAAACAATCAATGTTCAACAATGGTTAGTTAAACATTTCTTTAACTAAAAGCATAAGTTTGAGACGCCTGGTTTTGGCTACAAAAGGCATTTACTATCAGTGCCATTAGAGAAGCTCTTTTAATTGAAGAACAAGAATTCATGCTTTTGTGCTTTATCTGGTTACTCATACCAGATAAACTTTCAGAAGGACTACAGAAAGTTAGTGTAAAAATAGCTAATAATTTGGCACGAATCTGCATTTTTTATATTTGGTAAAATAATATTTTTTAAATAGAGAAAAGTAAGAAACAAAAATATCCAAAAGGAGTGATTCCAGGAATGTTTTTATTCTTATTAAAATAACCAGTAACCAGATGCCTCAGCCAAAGAAAATAACAAAATAGAGTAAAATAAATATTAAGAAAAATAATTTTAAAGCAAGATCCATAAGTAGTGGAAAAAATTCTCTAAGAACATACATTCTGGATTTTCAGCTGTGTACATAAAAGATACGCACACTTAAATGTTTGGAAACATCTTGCTTACAATGCTATTTAAGCATTTTGAACAAAGAATACATCCAATAAAAGAATAACTTTTAAAAAGTTGAAGCACAATATAAAATTATTTGTTCACAAGGCATCAAATCTAACATCTAAAACGCTGATACTAAACTACGAAAAATAACATTTCTATTTTCACAACTGACAACCATACTTCTTTAGACTACAACACTAAACAGTTATGTTTTAACCGTTGAAATTTAAAAGGCATCTTTGGATATTTAAGATAAAAGGTGCCCCTTAGTTGAGTCTGAACCAGCACTGGATATCAAAACATCCTTGTTATCTTCAGACTGAGGGCATGGTTGCTGAGTGAATACAAAAGAGTGACAAAGGAACAACAAATAAAGAACTTCAAATATTCTAATATCAAATTCAAATATAAATCCATTTTCCTTCTATATGGGTAATATATGTATATATGTATGATATGAATAAACACAGATGCATACGCACACATTTATAAAATTTGTTCTCACTAGTAACTAATTACTTAAAGCTAGTTACTAACTGAAAGCAATGTTTTTGATCCCCTCCATACGTCTCTCTCCGGTGACTACAGCTGCTCTGTGACGCTAATGGGAGTTCAGAATTGCAAGAGACTTGTGGTAGAGAATTCAAAGATGGCTATAGATATTTAAAGCAGGATTCTTTATAAACAGCATGTTTTCTGTTCCTGTACTAAGGGCTGAAATTACATCCTTGATTTTTCCCAGATTATATAGGCTGCTCTTCTCATTGCCCTATGACATGTGGATACCTTGGCATGTGAGGCCAAGTGGACAACTCTAACACACACAGAATAATAAAAGTAGTAACTGGCTATGTTCAAGTGCTTCAGAGAGATAGAAGAGTGAAAGTGAGGGGAAGGGGGAGGGGGAGGAAGGAAGGGAGGGAGAGAGAGAGACAGAGAAAGGTGCTTCTTTTTCAAAAGTCTATATTATACCTTTGTCGTATTAGCTATTTCTTCTAGAAGAAACAAGTTGTGGTATGACGGGCCATTGGAATTAAAATAAAAAACAAATATTAAAATTCAAATTGAAAGCATGGAAGATGGCACAGGCATTGATCTAAAAAAGAGCCTAGACCTACAAACTCATTCATATTTCATTAAAATTGGTTTGCTTTTCTAGATTAATAGCACCTTCATCAAGTTTCAGTTCTGTCTTTAAGATAGCTGAGATAAAAATGAGATCTTTTCCAAATCTGAAAAGTCAACATGGAATTATGTTGTAAACTTCTTTGAGTGTGTATGAAAGAACAAGAGAAAAAGGAAGTTGGAAAGGAGGGAAGAACCCCATCCCCCACTCCCACCTGATTTTAAACTCTGCTCTGTAAAAGCAATTTTTGATATTTATCACTGACCTCAAGGGGAAATAAGAACTAACATTTACTGAGCACAAATCCTATGTGCTAGGAATTGTGCTAGCAGCTTTACATATGACAATGGGAATAGATGTTAGGAATTTATGTATGAGTTTTCTTCACTTACATATTCTGCATCTGAAATCCACCTTGCAGTTAACAAGTTAATTTAAATAGTGATACAAGTACCAGATCTCTGACCAGTGTATTAACTCCCAGGCACTCACAGGGGGATTTCTAAATTTATATGTTGATGAGAACAAGCCCGTGAATTTGCCAACCACACTAACTAGCAAGTGCAAATGTTTTAAACTAGAGAAAAATATAGATTTAGCTAAAAGGTATCATAACCTAGGGAAATTCTCATTTCTGTATTACAATTTACTGTATTTTTTGGTAAAAGCGGCTTTGTGTAATAGCATTATTTTAAAGTCATTTTGAGAGATTATCTAAAACAATAAAAGACAATTAAAATCTATTAAATTATAAATATCAGCTAATGTCTTGCATTCTCTCCAGAAAAGGACAAATTTAGTGAATCCAGGTAATTTTATATGACCGGTACATGTTAAACATGGTAGTGTCAATCTTTGGGAAAAAATCAATTGTAGAAGTGGCTCAAAATCTTAAGTTTCTGAACTGAGGCTGATAGACGATACTAAGAACAACTTATAGCTGAACCCAGCAGGAGTGAACTGAAAGCCTGCACAGAGCTAGGGAGTCACTGAAGGAGGAATCTGATATATTTTTTACAACAATGGAAAGGTGGGAAGCAGGGAACCATATAGGCCCTGAAGGTCTTTTGAGCTACAAGATAAAGAAACAAACAAGTTACTGGAAAAGTTGTCAGTTATTTTTGTCAATGAGAAACCACCTACACTTAGCTCACTTGAAAGAACACAATAAAAGGAAACACATTGGGGCATCTAAGAAAGCGATGGCGAAGACAAAGATGCAGGGAGAAGAAGGGGGAAAGAAAGCCTGTAATAAATAGGCCTGTCTATTTTTAAACAGTTTCTACTATTTTGCTTCTAAAACAGGATTCTTTATACAGTGCTTTGAAAGCCGTTGCTCCCCAATCTGGCAGGGAGGAGGGCTCGAGAATCTCCTCAAGATTATGCGCTCAAATCTTCAAGTTTTCAATGATCTTTTCTTGAACTTTTTTTTTTTGGTCAAATAAAAATTATCTATGACTTTAGCAGCAATTCAGCAATCTTCAGTTGTAGGACTTGTAAACCTCCCTGGTCTACCTTATCTGTTGCTAGTGAAAACAAAAAATACTAGAAATTCATTTTCAATAAAGCTAGGTTCCGAGCTGAGGCCCTGAAAAAGATATTTTTGCCATTAGACAAATGCAATTCAAATAGATTCCCTAACATAAGAGCATGAGACCAACATAAAGCCCTGCAATATTTTAAAAAGCTAAGGTGACCATGAATGCTGTGTCAGTGCAGAACAACATCATCTAGCAGCACTCTCTGTGGCCTGTTACAATGCACTGTCGTCATCTTCCCTGCAGTCTCCCACCAGGAGTGAGTGCTTGTCAGGTTCACTGGTACCAACACTGTTCAGTGATCGTTTATCAGACAGCAGTGAGTTTATGGAGGCTCTGCTGTAATTAACAATCCGGTCCAGCAAACCCAGTTTAGGAGAATTTCTTGAGGTATCATCTATTCCAACATGAACACTTATTTCTGAAGGACTTTTCTGTCCCATCTGGCCTCGGGCATGTAGTTCATAATTCTCATAAGTTGGTTTCCTGTAACTGAAAAGATGCAAAAGTACACTAGTTTGAAATACTCAAATGCGAACTAGCCGCTTGTTACATTCAAAAATGAAGAGATTAGCCTGGTTTGAAATGTATAAAGGTGGTCAAAAGGAGTTGTGTGAGGTCACATGATCAGAAATCCTACTTCTGAGAGCCAGTGTACTAGATTTTACCCCACTCAGTGCTTGTGGTTGCTCTGTATATACTACATAAGGTGATAATTACGTAGTTAACATTTATTATTAAGAACAGTTTGGGCTTATCATTGATCAATACAAGAATAAAACCTAGCAAGACTGACTGTGGGTGATAAAAGGAATATAAAAGACAAGCGTGAGCGAGCCATCATACTTACAGTTTAAGGAGGAGTGAAGAAAGTACTACTGAAACAGATGAAGCAGCCATTGCAGCAGATCCCATCCAGGGCTGCAAAACCAAACCAATGGGCATAAAAACTCCTAGAAAACAAGTTTGGATTAGTTAGACCAAACAGTACTAAACAGATTACCACTGTGTTCCTAATACATATATACAAATCATTTCCTTCTTTGATATTTATTCAGCAATTTATCCTCCTGTTGGTAGAGATTTATGTCGTTGCCAATTTTTCACTAATAGAGTGTTGCTGTGAACATTCTTGTACATGCCGCCCTGTGCACGTGTTTGAGAATTTCCCTAGGGTATATACCTAGAGGTGAAACAGCTAGGTTATAACATAGGCACACCTTCAACTTTAGGTAGATATTTCTCAGTTGCTCTCCAAAGTGGCTGTACCAGATCACAAACCCTCCAATAGTGTATGAGAGTTCATATTCTACAAACTCATCCACACTTGGTTTTGACAGACATTTAAAAATTTGTTCATATGATGGGGATGAGATAGACTTACTGTACTTGTAATTTTTTATGTGCTTATCTGTATTTTTTCTACTTTTTATACAGTGACCATATATTACTTGTATAATTTTTAAAAAATAACTTGCTCCATGAATTAATCTCTCTGGATTTTGTTCTTTTACTCTTTGTCCTCTCCATCTGTGTGTCCCTGTTGATAAACAGCTTTGTAATTGTTCTCATGTTATCTCATGTCCTTCTTTGGCTCTCAAACCAGAGAGAACAAGAAGAAAGTGATAACTATTTTTCTTATGTTATTACTAATACTAACATCTACCAAGCCCCTAAGTAATAGGGATGACCGGATGCTTATTAAATAATTCTAAACTGCTTTTTCTTGGTCGTATTCCTTTGTTCAATTTCTCTCTCTGTCTTTCTCACATCTGGTTCCCAAACTTTAAAAAAAACTGTTGGCTATTAGAACATTAAGAAAATTCTCTGCATGCTATAATTACAACAATGAAACAAGACAAAAACCAATACAGAGTAAAAAAAGACCAGAAAGACGTATACTAAAATACCAACAGTAGTTGTGTTCGGGTAGTGAGATTAAAGGTAAATTTATTCTCTTCAGCAAAAACTAAATGAGTAAGCAAATAAGTACATATGTGTGTGAGAGTATATGGAGAAAGAGATGAAGCAATGTGGCAAAATATTATTAACTGGTGAATTTTGGTGAAGGGTATATTGTTTTATTGTATCATTTTTCTCCTTGTTTATGTACGTTTGAAAATTTCAAAATACAAAGTTGAAGGTAAAAATAAGGTAAAAAAATAAAATAAACCTATCAGAAGGCTTATACATTCTAGGCCATAATGAACATGCTGAAAATTTAAATTATTGATTTTAAAATTACCTCTCACCATACCAGCAGTCTACATACAAAACTGAGCTCAAAACTAATAATAAGAAGACTAAAACTTCCAATATGGTAGGCCTCTAACGACTTCATGAGAAAAGCAATACAAGTTAACTGTCACATACCAGCAGCTATGGGAATTCCAATCAGATTATAAATTAGAGCAAAGACAAAATTTATCCGAATCCTCTTGACTGTCTTCCTTGATAAATCAATACTTGCCACTACATCCAGAAGATCATTCTGAGAACAGAAATATTTGTGATATTAGCAAGAGACTGTAACTTGACCAGTAACTTGTATTTGATACTGTGTATACCGAAGATGATGTGTACCTTACGGTAATATGTGAATTAACTACAAATCTGAGATATTGCTAAAAATTTGAGGCTGTCTTGGAAGGGATTTTTCTCAGGGTTCTGAAAATACTTTTAGGGTTGTATGCTGGTACAGGGACTAAATCCCACTAAAATAACCTCAGCAAGTATTTGTTGAAGATAAGAGTATGATAAGTATATTCCCAAATCTAATGCTTCACTTTAGAAGCTTGTCATTCTCATTTGCTTTGCTGAAATGAGAAAGTCTGGAAGTAATTACTAAGTCTTCTCATACTGCCATCTTGAACTCTCCCAGTCTCAATGGCTAGGAGCATGGGAATTCGAAGGGCACAATCATTGTGTTCAATATACGACACTAACCCTGACCATGTAGAGCAGTCTCACACTCCTCAAAGGTCAGACCATAGGACTTACCCGTATCAAAACCACATCGGCTGCTTCAATGGCTACATCTGTGCCTGTGCCAATGGCAATTCCAACATTAGCCATCGCCAGCGCTGGGGAGTCATTGATTCCATCTCCTACCATTGCTACCCGGTTCCCCTCCTCTTGAAGTTGCTTCACCTTAGCAACCTTGTGGGAAGGTAGAACTTCAGCAAACACCTTAGTAATGCCAACCTACATGGGCAAAAATAAACTCCATTCATTTCAAGAAATATTACTGAGTACCTGAAATATAACTCGGCAATGATGAGCCATCAGTTTCCACCTACCAAATGTCCAAATTGTAAGAGACTAATAATATCCAGGGATTGTAAGGATATGGGGAAATGAGCTCTCTTATGCACTGTTGGTGGGTGTGTAAGTTGGTACTGTCTTTTTGGAGGGTATTTGGCAGCATCTATCAAAGTGTGCATGTCATTTGGTTCAGCAATTCCACCCCTAGCTATATTTTGGACATACCTGTACATGTATAAAAAGAAGTATGTCCAAGGATGTATATTACTGCCTTATTTGTAAAACAAAATTTTCAAAACCACATAAATTATTTTTTTTTTATTAGAGGAATGGTTAAGTACATTATGACGCATCCATACTATGGAATTCAATGCAATGATGTAGAAAGAATGAAATAACTTTATATGTTCAGACGTGGACAAAGCTCCAAGGCATATATATTGTTATCTGAAAGAAAGCAAACTGCTGAACAATTTGTACAAAAATGATCCAATTTATGTTCAAAATACCAGAACTATACATCTGTATATGAACATATAAGCATATGAAAAAGTGTAAGGGGGTAGGGCTGGACAGGGAGGCTTGGGAAAATGGTGACTTAAACGTTTTACTTTATAGCCTTCTGTATTTTTTATACAAGAATGTATTTATCTTTATTATTTAATAGAAGAGGGGAGAAGGCATTCCAAAATAGAAAAGATTAATATGAGAAAAGTTTTAGAGGGAAGGCAAATGTGGGGGTGAGTAGCAGAAGAATGCTATGGAAGATGGTTCTATCAGTGGTATCCAGGATGGACTAGAGAGGAACGTGCGTGGAGCTACTGCTGTACTTTAGGCATGAGAGGATGAGAGCCTGGCTTAGGCTGGCAGCACCGGTGGAGACTATCAGCAACATTTCAAAGGAAGCATCAACAGAAACTGTGTACAATGTCACTCAAGCATCCCATGAACTCAGCAAATAGCTTTTTACTTATAACAGTTCCAGACAAAACCCAAAGTCCTTCCTGCATAGTATGCCAATTTTTCTTTAAGGAACCAGATATGGCTACTCGGGGATAATGAAAATAATAGGTAATATGACTTCTTTAGCAGCTGAAGGCAAGAAAGGAAATGTATGTGAAGAATGAGAAGTTACCACATACTCCCACCCCAACAACTAAGTAAACGCATTACCTGAGAAGCAATAGATCTAGCTGTTTTACTGTTGTCTCCAGTCATCAGAACTACTTCTAAGCCCATAGATTTCAGAATATGGACTGCTAATTCTGCTTCAGGCTTCACTGTATCAGCGACAGCTATCAAGCCGCACAGCTCATCTAATATAGGAGCACCAGAAGATAGAATTTGGAATATGGTGAAAGCAGAATAATATTCTGACTTAAAATTTCAGAAAGAAATGAATTTTGTTAAGTGAAGTTGTTCACGACTTGGCTTAACTCAAAATATCTCCAAGACCACATAGACTTTATACCACAAACCCTGCAACAAGCCTCCATACTTGGTTGTGAAAATTTCACAGAGTGAGGTAGGGCTTACTAATGAAGGTAATGATAGGAAACTGAAGAGACTTTACTGGATACTTATTTTCTTTCTTTAGAGAAGTATTGGCCAATAGCCCCAAACACTTTAGCTAATTTAAAGGCAAATGAAACTGAAAAGTCATACTTCACCCTTTTTAAGGTGAAGGGGTGGATGGAAACAAAACTGGCATTTTATACTGGGAAAAAAATCACTACAAGTAGCTATTTTAAAAACAAAAATAAATGGTATTTTCTGCTTCTTCCTGGGCCTAAAAAGGCCATAGTAAGATACTGCCTTCATACTTAGCAAGGATTATAAATGTTGACTAATTAATCTCACAGCTAGAAATGTACCCTAAGAAATAATTTAACGAAATACCTAAAACCTCAAAGATGTTTACTGTGGTATTACTTACAATAATAAAATATTAGAAGTAGCTTAAATTTCCAACAGGGGAATGATTAAGTTAGTCATAGTGTATAAGTATGATAAATGGTGCCACATTAAAATATGATTGGAAATATTTACTATTAAATAAAATAAGATAAAATAAAACAGTATGTGTACAAGGAATTTTAAATTTTTATTCAACTTTGAGGTAAAATTTACATACAATAAAATGCACCCATTATAAACAGTGTATGCACTAATATTGTAATTCTGTGTGATGTGTATGAATATATATCCAGAAATATCAATTAAAACTGACATTGTGTTTAGATGATGAGATTATAAATATTCTTTTACTTTGCTATAATGTTATTTTTAGGTTTTAAAACAAATCCTTGATTAGCTTTTTTTAAAACCATAGGCCACGGAGGAAAATAACAAAGCCAGGCAAATGCAAGAGAATTTTAAATTAATCAGTAACAATTATGTATTGCTGACATTTTTACTTTGCATTCAGGCTGCTTTTGAATAACACTCATAGTTCAGATGTCTCTCAAAATTACACAGAAAACAAGTGAAATCATGACACTGAGTCATAGTGTACTTAAGGAAAACCTTACCATCAACTGCTACCAATACAGCAGTCCGACCTTTTCTCTCATGTTCAGTCATGGAATCATTTACATCGTTATTAATGACAAGACCATTTCTAATCATCCACTCCCGGTTACCAATAAGAACTTTGTACTGCTGAGCATTAAGAGCATCTGAAGAAAGTACAGAAATGACATTTAGTGAACTTGTTTAATATTTATAACAACCCTTTAGGGACAGTCTTCCTCTCTAATCTTGCACAGTCACTACATTGGTTTTTTGGTAGAAAACAGCCTACAACAGTGATTTCCAAATGTTCAAGGAACATACTCTGCTCTTCCATGCCTCTGGGTCTTTGCACATGAGGAGTGAGGGCCACCTAGAGGTCCTCATCCCTCCTCTTCAAATACCAAACTGCATCATATATATTCTTTAAGAGCCAGTTCAAACGTTACTTTCTTGGTGACGCTTTCCATGTGACCCTTCCTTATGATCTTCCATAGCAACTGAATTAAATCAAAAATATTTATTGTGCATCAGTACAACCATCAGTGTTGGACAAGAACACACAACCATACTGATGTCTCATTTTAAATGTATGACCACTAACTTTAAGTGGGCCCTTAGTGATGCCTGGCTATTCTACTACATTTCCCTAGTCCATTCATTCTCCATTCCTTCTAGATGGCTACTTTATACCTTCTCTTCTCCCATTCTCATACCAGATGATGACTCTGCTTCCTACTTCAGGAAGAAAATAAAAGCAATCAGAAGAGAACTTCCACAAGCTCTTATTGCCACATCTACCCAACTGCCTGTGCCTGTGTACATACTGATCTAGACTCTCTTCTGTTATTATAAACAGCCCCTACTCCTATTTAAGGGCAACTTCTCCACTTGCATACTAGAGCCCCCTCCTTTGCCTATTTTATATTTATTTATTTATTTATTTATTTATTCGGCTGTGCCGGGTCTTAGTTGCAGCACACAGGATCTTCGTTGCAGCACGCAGAATCTTTAGTTGCAGCACGCAGGATCTTTAGTTGCGGCATGAGGGCTTTTAGTTGCGGCATGCGGGATCTAGTTCCCTGACCAGGGATCGAGCCCAGTGCCCCTGCATCGGGAGTGCAGAGTCTTAACCACTGGACCACCAGGGAAGTCCCCCTTTGCCTGTTTTAGAACGTCTCTCCAACAATTCTCCCCTCTCTCTCCTGCATAATCATATTTTCTATTTCTGCAGTACATAGTCCTATCTTTAAAAAAGAAAATGAAACAACCCTCTCTTGATCTCATTTACCTCTCTAGCTACTACCCCATTTCTCTGCTTCTGTTCATAGCAAAACTTCTCAAAAGTGTTGTCTCTATCGGCTGCCCTCCAATTCATACCTTCCCATTCTCTTGTGAACCCACTCAAATAGAGCTTTTGTCTCTGTTACTCCAAAGAATTGTTCATACAGTACACCAGTGATCTTTAATAAATCTAATGGGTAATTCTTCGTCCTCATCTTACTTGCCCTATTAGCAGCATTTTAACACAGTTGATCATTCCCGCCTTGAAATACTTTCTTCATTTGGCTTCTAGATCACCACATTCTTATGAGCTACCTCCTCACTCACCACTTCTTCTGTCTTCTTTGCTGATCCTTCCTCATCTCACTGACCTCTTAATTTGTAGTGTTGCAGGGCTCAGTCCTTAAACCTCTTCAGGTTTAATCTCATTCCCCCTCTATCTACTCTTACTCCTTGATGATTTTTTTTTTTTTGCCACACCTCGCCGCTTGTGGTATCTTAGTTCCCCGACCAGGGATCAAACCCAGGCCCATGGCAGTGAAAGCGCCAAGTCCTAACCACTGGACCACCAGGGAATTCCCAACTCCTTGATGATTTTATCCAGTCTCATGGCTTTAAATACCATCTATATCAGCGCTGTCCAACAGAACTTTCTGTGATGATGGAAATGTTGTACATCTGCTCTGTTTAATACAGTAGCCACTAACAACATGTGGCTATTGAGCACTGAAATGTGACTAGTATGGCTGAAGGGCTGAATTTTAAATTAAATTAAATTTTAATTAATTTAAATTTAAATAGTCACATGTAACTAGTGGCTACCATATTGGCCAGCACAGATCTATAAGTGGATGACTCCCAAGTCTACATCTCCAACCCAGTTTGTTTCCTTGGAACTCCAGACTTGTGCAGCCACCTGCCTCCTTGATAGTTCCATTTATACGACATCTCCACTTGAATACCTAACAGGCACTCAAACTTTAACATGTCAAAAACTGAACTCTTGATCACTTTTCCTCAATACTGCCCCTCCTGTGATCTTCTCCATCTTGTTTAAATGGTAACTCCATCCTTCTAAATTACTTAGGCCACAAACTTTGGCCTAATTCCCCATTTCTAATCTGTGAGATCTGTCAGCCAGCTCACATCCAGGGGAATTCCCTGGTGGTCCAGTGGTTAGGACTCCAAGCTTCTGTTGCAGGGAGCACGGGTTCGATTCCCGGTTGGGGACTAAAATCCCACAAGACATCTCATGCAGCCAAAAAAAAAAAAGATATGTCCAGAATTTGACCACTTCTTAACGGCCTCTACTGTTATCACACTGGTCCAAGCCACCAGGGTCCTTAACAGATTTCCACGGAGGGGCTTTTGGATACATACAAACGTCCAAAACAGAAATTTTCTGAGTGGTGGGCATAGCTTTTACCACCTTCCTCCAAAGGTTCGTGATTCAAAAATAGGTTATAAACCACTGCAATAAAAGGTATTAGTCAGAAAGTGATATACTCAGGTTTGCATGTTAGAAAAATTACTCAAGCACAGATGGGTAGGGGGGTCCTGGCACACTTAGGTATGTATAGCATGTTTTTGGTCAGATGGATAGACCAACAGGAAACTCGGGAAACTGGCCTTGGCTGCAGATATGGATTTTAGAGGGGCAGTGGAAACCTACAGGTGGTAGAATTAAGTGATAAGCATGAACAAGACTGTACAGAGAGGACTTCCCTGGTGGCGCAGTGGTTGGGAATCCGCCTGCCAATGCAGGGGACACGGGTTCGAGCCCTGGTCCGGGAAGATCCCACATGCCGCAGAGCAACTAAGCCCGTGCGCCACAACTACTGAGCCTGTGCTCTGGAGCCCACGAGTCACAACTACTGAGCCCACGTGCCACAACTACTGAAGCTCACATGCCTAGAGCCCATGCTCCACAGCAAAGAGAAGCCACCGCAATGAGAAGCCTGTGTACCACAACAAAGAGTAGCCCCCAGTTGCCGCAACTAGAGAAAGCCAGTGCACAGCAACGAAGACCCAACACAGCCAAAAAATAAATAAAATTTTAAAGAAAAGACTGTACAGAGAGAGTATGTAAAATGAGCAAAAGACAAAGAACAAAACTCTGAGGACACCCAACATGTGAGAGCAGGAGAAAAGAGGAATCAGAAGAGGATTAGAAAGAACAGCCAGGTAGGTGAGAGGAGAATCTAGAGAAAGCAGGGTCATGGAATCAAGGGAGAAAAACATTTTAGGAAAGAAGAAATGGTCAACATTGTCAAATGCCTTAGCGAGGTCATACAGCAATGAAGACTGAAAAGTGACCACTGGAGAGGGGACTAAATGAGATCACCAGTGGACTTAAAACAGTTTCACTAGTATGGATGGGGCAGAAGCCAAACTGTGCAGTGAAGAAGTGAATTCAGCCAGCCTAGACTACTCTTTCTAGAAGCTTGGATATTAAGGAAAAGAAAGACAGGGAGGATAAAATCTAGATGGGAATACAGTGATTTTGATGGAAGAAATGTTTATATGTTTAGGAGAAGGAGCTACGACAGAGCGTTGGGAAAAAAAGAAGCAAGGGGACATAACAGAGCATGAGGTCTCTGAGGAATCAAGAGAGGGTGGGATCTAGGGCAAAGATGAGGGGATTCATTACACAAGATGAGGGATACTTCTTTCCCTGAAAAAGGAAACATTCTGAGCAAAAAAAACCTGAAAGAACACATGTCTGAGAACCTTAAATTTCTGTGTGAAAAATAAGCCGGACAATTTACTTAGGGAACTAGGGGGAAGGCCATAGGAGCTTGTGAAGGATACAAAAGGTTTGGAGCAGCCGTGGTGAGAAATAAAAGAAAGACAGCTGAACTAAAAGATGGAAGATCAGCTAACGCTAGACTTTATCACCCTCTACTGTAATCAAGGAGCACAACTGAAAAATGTTCTTGAGTAACTGAGTAAAATAATTAGAAGGCCTACAGTGAAACTGATTTACGAAAATGAAACCATGACACCAATCTTGTTTCTTATATAACAGTTCAGATTATAAAGTTAGACATCTGTTAATAACTGTCCCATAATTGGTACTACAAAGAAAATTAGCTTACTTGAGAGCTGGGCATCAATAATCATGGAAGATGAAGTTGATGACTGTTCATTACTTGTATCTATTTGAACCAGGGATGCATTTTTAATATTATTTTCCTCTATCTTCCAGTTATCCTTGTGTAGCAAGCCTTCGATATTGGTGACTTTACAGCTAATACCACAGCCTGGCACAACCTGGAAATCTATGCAGGTACCCAAGGTTTCAGTATCCAGCTCCTAACAGATAGAAACAGAAGGATTTCCTCTGCTGTTCTAATAATCCAAGGTCCTCATTAGCAAGATCAAAGATTACTGCTGGTTAATTCTAAATGTTTAGACACAATCTACATGCCTGGTTAATTCTGAATGTTTAGAATAAAACTGTCACTTATCATAGCCTATTTGACAGTGGGTTTTGATAAGGACGAAGGAACAGAGCATTGCGTATAATGTTCAAAGTTAGAAGAGAACCTCACAATACTTATTTTAAATCCCACTTTATAAGATTTATACCAACTTTCGGGAAAGAAAATGTGGAAGGTTTATCAATATTCTCTGTCCTTTCCAGTAGAGATCTACAAGTTACATATTTAATTCTATTTTCAAGTCAGATTTTCTATTCGGTACAGGGAAAAGGGTAACAAGGAACAGGGCCTTCAGTTACCAGAGGGTCTCTCTAGTATGATTGTGTGTCCTTAGTGAGCCAAAGAATTCTGGTGACCATCACTGTTTCCTGTCTCTTTATATCTTCATCCTCTCTGTTATTTGATTTGGGTGTAAAGAAGCCAGGTCAGTAATAGGTAAAAAGGAAAGAACAAATAAAGAAATGGCAACACCAATGGTGAAACTGCCACGTTCTAACTGAAAGACTCTGTGAGATAATTTACAAAGAACTTATACAAATCAATGAGAAAAAGGTAAACAATCTTATGAAAAAATAGGCAAAGTATACAAGCAAACAGGGTATAGGAAAAGAAATTCAAATGGCCAATACACATGTGAAAAGATGCTCAACCTTATTCATAATTAAAAAAATGCAAAGTAAACCATCAATGAATAAATTTTTTTACTTATTGAATTGGAAAAAATAAAATGTTGGTGAGAATGTAGGGAAATGGGCATTCAACTTCTTGTGAAAATATGAACTGGTACACCTTTTTGTGTGGGTGTTGATAATATTTGTCATTTGAGCATTGGTAATATTCATCAGAATTTAACTGCATGTATCCTTTGATCTAGCAGTTGCATTGATAGGCATTGAATATTAGGATAAATGTGCAAAAGCTGACAAGGATGTTAACTGTACATTGTAAGAGCCAAAAAACCAATCATACAATAGAATACAATATAGTCATTAAAAACAATGAGGCAGATCTATATGTCCTGATATGGAAAAATCATTTAATAAAATCTTTTTAAAAGGTACCAAAGATTGGTCATTGTATCACCTTTCTATGTAAAGTTTAAAAAATAATAAATGCTGGTATATGAACTAAAAATGGTTAACAGATGCACACTTTTGTGAATATACTAAAAATTATTGAATTGTAACTTTACAAGGGTGAACTTTATGGTATGTGAATTTTACCTCAATAAAGCTGTTATTTAAAAAGACTGTTAACAGGTTAATACTTGTTAAACTTTGGAGAGAGGAATTATGGAAGGGGGCAGGGAATGAGGCTTTCCTTTTTTGTTATGTAACGCTGAATTATCTCAATTTTCCTCCCATAAATATGTATTACTTCTATATTAATTTTTCAGTTGACTGGGGTTATCTGTGTGGTAGGGTTATAGTTAATTTTTGTTTTCATCTTTATACTTTCCTGCATGAAGAAATTAAGACATACAAAATAAAATGAGAAAACACGAGTCTCTCTAGCTTAATACCAACTATATATGTAAATCATGAATAAACAAGGGAAAAATTGTACCTGCTTGCAGTATTTGGTTATGGCTGCTCCTAGAGGGTGTTCACTGTTACTTTCAGCAGTTCCCACAATGGCCAGGATCTTATTGCGTGACATTCTGTTACTTTCCACTAGAACCTTTACTTGATTCACTACTGGGGTTCCATGGGTAATGGTTCCAGTTTTATCAAATACCACTACCTTTACCTGTAAGAAAATCAAAATACAATGCACCTATATGGTTTGATAATTCTTAATATCAGCTTTCCAGAAATGAGAAAAAGGTTTACTTTGACAAACACATTACTATCTTGTTTCTTAATAAGCTGACCTTTGATTTAATTGGACTAAATAAACTGTCTTTGGGAGGATAAAAAGAAGGGAGAAAAAGGGAAGAAATATCCTTAGTTACACCTAATAGCCCTCCCTTGCAAATGTTCAACGTACTGTGGACATATGTTAAATAACTAGAACTACTTGTTAAGAGTTGACTGTTAATAGGTAATTAAGAGATGTCTCTAGGTCTTCTAGGGAAAGAGAAAGGCTTTCAGTACTAATGAACAGATCTGTAGGGGAAATCTGGGCAGTAGGCAAATGATTTTAAGTAAGTAATTAAGTTGAAGTGTGCACCAGATAAGACCTTCTGGGTTGCTTTGACTTTATTGGGTCTAGATGAGAAGCTTGGCCTGCGAAGAGACAGCTCAGGGAACCAACGAGGGAAACTCAGACCAGGTAGGAAAAAGGAAGAGTCTGGAACTAAAGAACAGCCACCTCACAGTAAACTCGGATAACGACCCTTGAGAAATGAATAGCTTGAGGAACTGAGATGAAAAGAGATATGACAACTAAATACAAAGCATGATTCCGGACGAAATTAAAAACAGCTATAAAGGATTATGGAGTCAGCTGAGGAAACTGGAATATGGACAACAGATTAAACAAGAGTATTATATCAATATCAACTTCTTGATTTTGATCTTTGTACTGTGGTTATGTAAGAGATTGTCCTTGTTCTTAGGAAAGGGGCTTCATACCTGCAGTAAAGGGTATACGGGAGTTCTTTATACTATTCTTGCAACTTTTATTTAAGTTTGAAATCATATCAAAATTTAAAATTACTATAAAAATTAGTAGCCTGTATTCACTGGCTAGATGAGGCTCCAAATCTAAGCTGTGTTCTGTGTTTACTACATGCATCTCTTTATAGTTTATATCCTCATAATAAGAACATACTAGAAGGAACATGGTTTTAGTTTAAGTCAAATAGCCTTGATTGAGATTGTGATGGAAATTCTAATAGGAGAGAGATCAGGGACAGGATTATATTCCTGAAGTCATAGTTGCAAACTGTCAGCTGGTGGCAGCAAAGGCAGAGGAACAGCAAGCCCTATCTAATCGCGAACAGCACAAACATGGAGTCACACACAAACAGGTTAGAAGCCTGATAGACTTGGGCAAATTGCCTGAGCAAATATCTATGGTGTCTTCCTGCCCTAAAGACCAGTCTAATCTGAGCTGGGATAGGACTCCAGGTTTTCCACACCAGGGTCTACTCTAAAGAGAGTAGGTCTGGAGTAGTTTGAGAGGTCTCATATAACTAAGGCCAATCCAGAGCAGAACCAAACTGACACCTTTCCTACCTCAACCCTCACGATAGTGCCAGAAGAGGCTCAGCTTACGGACTATGTAGAAATAATTTAAGACTCTATTTTTCAATATGGGTGCTATTGCCAGTTTGAATGAGACAACTCTTAGTTCTGGGGAGTATCTTACCTTATGAGCCATCTCCAATGGCTCACCACCTTTGATTAGTATGCCATTTTGAGCGCCTACTCCTGTACCCACCATCACGGCAGTTGGAGTGGCCAATCCCAGTGAACAGGGGCATGCAATGCACAGAACTGTGATTGAGGCTTGGAAAGCAAAGCGTATTATTGTTTCTGTTCGGGAGATACTTCTGTTGTAGCCCTTGAGAAGAAATGCATGAATTTTGATTACTGATTCAGAGCTGAATAAAACAAAAGGAACAAAGCTTAACTCTACTTAAATAAAACCACAATTTTGGAGTCACACATAATCTTGCTTAGTTACCAACATATGTTTTAGCTATTAGTAAGAAAACACTTTTTTTCTTTTATGAATATAAGATATTGTTGACATAACTGGTAAACAAATTACAGTCCTAAAATCAAGATTTCAATCTTGCTGATTCCAGAGTTACAAACTATGGAGTGAATATAAGGAACATAATAAAAGTCAACTCCCCCCCATATTGAGAGAATAAGTGTTTTTATTAGGGACTTTCAAAAATAGCTGCAAACATAGGACCTAATTCTCAACATATTTGATCCTGAACAAAAATAATTCTGTACTTCTGTATACTAACACCATAAAGCTGCCTTTCACACTATTCTTTAAAGACAATGAAAAAAATCACCCAGTTTGCAAAGGTTGCTTCACCACATTTCAATAAAGTTCTTTTGGACAAAACAACGTGAACTGAGTATATCTGGTAGTATAGCTCTTAGTGACATTGAGTATTTGCTTCTGTGGTAAGTATGATCGATAGTATTAGGAGAAATCTCCTAAGACTCCCTGAATTCATGAGAAAAATTCCTGAAGGAGACACGTTCCAAAATACTTCCCAGAAATCCTCTTGTTCAATGAGTACTCAACCAATATGAATCATTTAAAGAAACTTTTTAATATTATACTAATGACCATATTGTGGAATAGATACATAGATGTTATGATTCTACCTGTTCTTTAATTGAAGGGACAAACAGCATGAAACAGTGTACAGCATGGCATTTTTAAAAGAACGAAACACAACAAAGTAAGACTTTCTTAGTAATAATGGTTTTACAGTGCTATGTTCTTACTAAGTTCTCAAATACTTAAACTAAGTGATCATCTAAGAGTTATATATATAGAGGGAGACAGAGTTGGAAGGGATTTTCATAGACATCTAAGCTTATGCTTTCATATATGTCATAAGTGTATGTTTTCACCTACACTAATTCCAATCCTGAAATTTAGGTATTATTATCACTATATTACAGATGACAAAACTGAAGATAAGAGAAATTCAGTGACTTAAAGGTTTTATCTCTAACATGAGGTACAGTCCAGGTCTACTTTACCACTTTATGACCATACGTTAGAGAACACCATAGAACTAGAGAGAAGCAGACACTAATATTATCTTATATTTATAAAGCATTTAATAAATTACAAAGTATGTCTAATATATATCATCTTATCTAACTTTTACAACTGCAAGTTATGTTGGATGAGCATTATTAAAATCTCACTTGAGAAGTGAGGAAACCAAAGCTCAAAGAGAAATTAAGTTGACCTAAGATCACACTGATGGTATGTGGCAGAGCTGAGATCCCAAGATTTTCCTCAATATATCCATTGTCCTTTGTGAAAGCAAAATCATGCTGGGACTCAGACTAAGTATAAAATGTGAAAGGTCACTATAGGCATACCTCGGAGATATTGTGGGTTCAGTTCCAGACCACCGAAATAAAGTGAGTCACAAGAATTCTTTGGTTTCCTAATGAATGTAAAAGTTATGTTTACACTATACCGTAGTCTACTAAATGTGCAACATCATTATGTCTCAAGAAACATGTACATACCTTAATTAAAAAATAATGCTGTTGGAAAAATGGCGTCGATAGACATGCTCGACGCAGGGTTGCCACAAACCTTCAATTTGTAAAAAACACAATATCTGCAAAGCACGATAAAGCAAAGTGCAATAAAACGAGGTATGCCTGTACTTGCTTTTGGAAAATCACAAGTCATAATGAAAAAAACCTTTTATGTTTTCTTTATATTTACAGAAATGCAAATGTTATTCTTATCACCCTCTCACTCCAGTCTGTTAAAGATACCAGTAATTACTAGTTATTTTCCAATTAATTACTTATGCAAAAGATTCACACACTGTTTTACATATGAAAAAAAGGTGTTATAAGTCACTCACAGGAAAGTAGGTTTCCACGATTTCAAAATTCAGAAATCCAATTATAATCCAAACCAAAAGGGTAGCAATGGAAACAATGACAATAAAAGGAACAAAGTAGCCACTGAGTTTGTCTGCAAACTGCTGGATAGGAGCCTAGAATTAAAAAATAATAATAATGATATGTATATCAAAGTCTCCTTTTTTGATAATGAATATAGAGCATATTTAGTATTGAGCACAAATATTTTAATAAACTCCATATTAATACAGCTAGAATTAATCAAAGGAACACATAAAAACTAGATCAAGATTTATACTGAGTGGGCTTTCATGAAAATACTTTGTTTCTCCTAGGGAGTTAGTTAATTTACCTTTGATGTTTGTGCCTCCTCTACAAGTCTGACAATTTGAGAAAGGGTTGTGTCTGCTCCAACATGGGTTGCACGGATAAGGAGTGACCCATTCTGGTTAATGGAACCAGCAATCACTGTGCTGCCAGACTTCTTAGCCACAGGCATTGCCTCCCCTATATAAGGAGTAAAGATACATTTAGGGAGCATAAATAAATACTATCTTGAAATATACAGTTATCTGTCAATGTCAATATCTAGAAATGAGATTCTTCCTTCCTGAAATAGAATCTGGACAAACGCCTAGGTGAAGGTTGCCCTCTCTTTTTCCTTATGTCAGTTCTGGGCCAAACCCAGGGATATATATCTTAAACTGGAAAAACCTAATGTGTTAACTCTTATTGGCAGGTACTTTTGGACCTCCACCCTAGTCTTAGATCATTGGTTCTCAACCTGTTCCCAAGGAGCATTTATAAATGTAGGAGAGAGTTCTTGCTTGTAATAACTACAGGTGGAGCATGGGGTACTGCTACTCCAATTAGGTAGGTCAGGGTCAGGGATACTAAATGTACCATAATGTGTAGGATAGTCAGTCAGAACTAAGAACTGTCCCATCCAAACTAGCAATAGCACCCCTACTGAGAAACACAGAATCCTAAATTATTTCCACACAGTTCATAAACTGAGCCTCTTTTGGCACTATTGTAAGGACTGAGGTAGGAAAGGTGTTATTTTGGTTCTGCTCTGGATTGGCCTTAGTTACCTAAGATCTCTAAAACTACTCCAGGCTTATTCTCTTTAGAGATGACCCTGATGTGGAAAACCTGGGGTCCTATCCCAGCTCAGACTAGACTGGTCTTTAGGGCAGGAAGACAATAGGTATTTGCTCAGGAAAATTTGCCAAAGTCTATTGGGCTCTACAGCAGAATGTGACAACTTCCTCTGGTTATACATTCTAGTAATTAACAATCCTCAGTGAAAAGAGCCTTCAGTAGCATAACTAAAACCACAAAGAAAATCTGCAGAAATTGATTTAATACATTCTTAAAAAAACTCATATTCTCTTCACTCATTATTTACTTGGTCCATAGTTTCTACAAAAAGCTCTTCACCTTTCATGTCTATTTTTTTTAACATCTTTACTGGAGTATAATTGCTTTACAGTGTTGTGTTAGTTTCTGCTGTATAACAAAATGAATCAGCTATAAGCATACGTATATCCCCATATTCCCTCCCTCTTGCATCTCCCTCCCACCTTCCTTATCCCACCCCTCTAAGTGTTCGCAAAGCACTGAGTTGATCTCCCTGTGTCATGCAGCTGCTTCCCACTAGCTATCTATTTTACATTTGATAGTGTATATATGTCAATGCTATTCTCTCACTTCGTCCCAGCTTACTCTTCCCTCTCCCCGTGTCCTCAAATCCATTCTCTATGTCTGTGTCTTTCTTCCTGTCCTGCCCCTAGGTTCATAGGACCTAATGTTCATCAGAACTTTTTTTTTTTTTAGATTCCATATATATGTGTTAGCATATGGTATTTGTTTTGCACTTTCTGACTTACTTCACTCTGTATGACAAACTCTAGATCCATCCACCTCACTACAAATAACTCAATTTTGTTTCTTTTTATGGCTGAGTAATATTCCATTGTATATATGTGCCACATCTTCTTTATCCATTCATCCAACGATGGACACTTAGGTTGCTTCCATGTCCTGGCTATTGTAAATAGTGCTCCAATGAACATTATGGTACATGACTTTTTGAATTACGGTTTTCTGAGGGTATATGCCCAGTAGTGGGATTGCTGGGTCATACGGTAGTTCTATTTTTAGGTTTTCAAGGAACCTCCATACAGTTCTCCATAGTGGCTGTATCAATTTACATTCCCACCAACAGTGCAAGAGGGTTCCCTTTTCTCCACACCCTCTCCAGCATTTATTGTTTCTAGATTTTTTGATGATGGCCATTCTGACTGGTGAGAGGTGATACCTCATTGTAGTTTTGATCAGCAATTCTCTAATGATTAGGGATGTTGAGCATCCTTTCATGTGTTTGTTGGCAATCTGTATATCTTCTTTAGAGAAATGTCTATTTAGGTCTTCTGCCCATTTTTGGATTGGGTTCTTTGTTTTTTTGTTATTGAGCTGCTTGTATATTTTGGAGATTAATTCTTTGCCGGTTGCATCGTTGCAAATATTTTCTTCCATTCTGAGGATTGTCTTTTCGACTTGCTTATGGTTTCCTTTGCTATGCAAAAGCAAGTTTCATTAGGTCCCATTTGTTTATTTTTGTTTTTATTTCCATTTCTCTAGGAGGTGGGTCAAAAAGGATCTTGATGTGATTTATGTGACAGAGTGTTCTGCCTATGTTTTCCTCTAAGAGTTTTATAGTGTCTGGCCTTACATTTAGGTCTTTAATCCATTTTCAGTTTATTTTTGTGTATGGTGTTATGGAATGTTCTAATTTCATTCTTTTACATGTAGCTGTCCAGTTTTCTCAGCACCATTTATTGAAGAGGCTGTCCTTTCTCCATTGTATATTCTTGCCTCCTTTATCAAAGATAAGGTGACCATATGTGCGTGGGTTTATCTCTGGGCTTTCTATCCTGTTCCATTGATCTATATTTCTGTTTTTGTGCCAGTACCATACTGTCTTGATTCCTGTAGCTTTGTAGCATAGTCTGAAGTCTGGGAGCCTGATTCCTCCAGCTCCGTTTTTCTTTCTCAAGATTGTTTTGGCTATTCAGGGTCTTTTGCGTTTCTATACAAATTGTGCAATTTTTTGTTCTAGTTCTGTGAAAAATTCCATTGGTAGTTTGATAGGGATTGCACTGAATCTGTAGATTGCTTTGGGTAGTATAGTCATTTTCACAATGTTGATTCTTCCTATCCAAGAACATAGTGTATATCTCTCCATCTGTTTGTATCATCTTTAATTTCTTTCGTCAGTGTCTTATAGTTTTCTGTATACAGGTCTTTTGTCTCCTTAGGTAGGTTTATTCCTGGTATTTTATTATTTTTGTTGCAATGGTAAATGGGAGTGTTTCCTTAATTTCTCTTTCAGATTTTTCATCATTCGTGTATAGGAATGCAAGAGATTTCTGTGCATTAATTTTGTATCATGCTACTCTACCAAATTCATTGATTAGCTCTAGTAGTTTTCTGGCAGCATCTTTAGGGTTCTCTATGTAGAGTATCATGTCATCAGCAAACAGTGACAGTTTTACTTCTTCTTTTCCAATTTGGATTCCTTTTATTTCTTTTTCTTCCCTGATTGCCATGGCTAAAACTTCCAGAACTATGTTGAATAACAGTGGCGAGAGTGGGCACCCTTTTCTTGTTCCTATCTTAGAGGTAATGGTTTCAGTTTTTCATGGCTGAGAATGATGTTGGCTGTGGGTTTGTCATATATGGCCTTCATTATGTTGAGGTAGGTTCCCTCTATGCCTACTTTCTGGAGAGTTTTTATCATACACGGGTGTTGAATCTTGTCAAAAGTTTTTTCTGCATCTATTGAGATGATCATATGGTTTTCCTCCTCCAATTTGTTAATATGGTGTATCACATTGACTGATTTGCGTATATTGAAGAATCCTTGCATTCCTGGGATAAACCCCACTTGATCATGGTGTATGATCCTTTTAATGTGCTGTTGGATTCTGTTTGCTAGTATTTTGTTGAGGATTTTTGCATCTATGTTCATCAGAGATATTGGGCTGTAGTTTTTTTTTGTGACATCTTTGTCTGGTTTTGGTATCAGGGTGACAGTGGCCTCATAGAATGAGTTTGGGAGTCTTCCTCCCTCTGTTGTATTTCGGAAGAGTTTGAGAAGGATAGGTATTAGCTCTTCCCTAAATGCTTGATAGAATTCACCTGTGAAGCCATCTGGCCCTGGGCTTTTGTTTGTTGGAAGATTTTTAATCATAGTTTCAATTTCAGTGCTTGTGATGGGTCTGTTTATATTTACTATTTCTTCCTGGTTCAGTGTCAGAAGGTTTTGCTTTTTTAAGAATGTGTCCATTTCTTCCAGGTTGCCCATTTTATTGGCATAGAGTTGCTTGTGGTAATCTCTCATGATCCACTGTATTTCTGCAGTATCAGTTGTTACTTCTCCTTTTTCATTTCTAATTCTGTTGATTTGAGTCTTCTCCTTCTTTTTCTTGATGAGTCTGGCTAATACTTTATCAATTTTGTTTATCTTCTCAAAGAACCATCTTTTAGTTTTATTGATCTTTGAAATGGCAGAGAAAGAGGTTCAAACCCAGGTCTCTCTGACTCCAAGGCCCTACACACATCCACCAGCCCTTGTGACCATGTTTCTCCGACTTATATCATCATGAAATACTTTTTTAAAAGCGTAATGGACTGAGGAGACACCAAGATGATTAAAAGGCAATAATGTGCTTGGATCACACCAGGCAGAATGTGGTCTCGCAGATTAACTAATTGTAGCAAGAAATTATGAAAAGGAGATTTGTATTTTTCATTTAGAAGAGAAGTTCCAAATTCTGTAAATTAAACCAACTTAATTTTCTTAATAATTAAATAGAACATACCTTTAAATATGTATTTTTATACTTTTATTATAATGTATGACCCCCACAAACATTTTTTAATCAAAAAAAAAAAGACTTGGCTATGGGGGCGGAGTTTAGGGGGGGTGGAACTTAGGCAGGGGCGGGATTTAGGGTGGTGCGGGACCTAGGCGGGTGGGGAAGTGCTGTTTGAGTGTGGGGTGGGGCCTAGGCGGGGAGACGTTCAAGCGTGGGGCGGGGCCTCTGCTTAGGACCTGCACCAAAGGGGAGAGGCAGCACGTACAAATGAGGGCCTCTGGAGTGTGGATTTCCGGAGTTTGGAGGTAGGGCCCTGAGTGAGGGTGTGTGGGTGGGGTTTAGGCCCAGCTCATTGGAGGGGGTCTCCGAGTATAGAGGTAGGGCCCTGGGTGGGGGTGGGGGGCGAGGCTTGGGCTCTGTGTGGCAGGAGGGAGGCTCCAAGGGCAGAGGATTAGGCCTGGGATCCCAACAGGCACCCCGCTGCCTAAGTGGACAGGGAAAGCACTGGCCCCCTTCCCTTCCGTTCCTTCTCGCCCCTCCCCCACCGCCTCCCCCCGGGTCTCCCCTGTTCCTGATGGACCCCTAACTGTGGGTGGGTCCTGCTGGGTGTAGGAATGCCTCCCCTCCCCCAGCCGCCCCTCAGTGGTGCCAGTCCCAGAGGTCCGGACTTTACTTTTGCTCCCTCTTCCCTCCCACTCCCTCAGGACCTGCACGGCCGGAGGGGGCCTAGGTGGGCAGAGGATCAGGCCCGGGATCTCAGCAGGTTCCAGGACCCAAGTGGGCAGGGGAAGCCTGGCCATGCTCCCTTTTGATCGTCTGTCCTCCCAGTGGTTCCCTAATTTCCTCCTTCGGGCATGGGATTCCTGCCTCTCAGGGGCGCCAGTCCCATCCTGCCTCCACTTCTCCTCCCCCTTCACTCCCCCCATGCCCCACATCCTACCCGGTGGCTGGGGGTTCCTCCCATCCCCTTAGGTGTCCGTGGTCCCCCACTGGTGCCTGGTAGGTGCCCTAGTTGTGAGGAGATGCGAATTCTGCATCCTCCTAGTACGCCATCTTTTGGACTTCTTTCATGCCTATTTTTAATTAACACTTTGGATTCACTTCACTTTCATGTCATGATCCTCTGAAAGAACATACCTGTGATGAGGGACTCATCTACCATAGAATGCCCTTCAATAACACGCCCATCCACTGGAAATTTGCCTCCTGGAACCACTTTAATGATGTCTCCACGTTGTACAAGTTCCACATCCACTTGCTCTTCACTGGATATGAGTTAAAATAAAAAGCACCATGACAGTATGCTTCTCCCCCTGATCTTTCCATGCAAGCTTTTTAGTTGACATCAAGCTTGTGGCCCCATAATTGCTACCAATGGAAGTTAGAACCAACATTTAAGTTAGGAACTACAGTGTCAGTCTTTTTCACTGTTGGGGAATAGCTCAGTACCTAGCACAAAGTAGCACTCTAAATATTTGTTGAATAGTCATTGAACTAATAAATGAAAGCTTTAGAAATAATGTAATGGGTTTTATTGAACAAAACAACTAATTTATTGTGTATATCTGCCAAAATAATTTTATGAGGAAAGGAATGAGAAATACAAAAAAACTGAAATCTAATCAAGTCTTTAGCTCTAACTTCCAGTTTACAGGTAATATAGGAGTTATAGAACAAGTTAAATGATTCCAGACGGAAACAGAGACAAATTTGGACTGTGGGATTTTCTAAAGGACAACTGATAGATGTTTCTTTACCAAGTCAAATGCATGGAGAGGGAGGAGCAGGGAGGAACAAGGGAGGGAGAATTGGAGAGAGGAGATGTTCTACATTAAAACAAACATGTCAGGAGAAAGACAAATACTGTGTGATGTCACTTATATGTGCAATCTAAAAAATACAACAAACTAGTGAGTACAACAAAAAAGAAGCAGACTCACAGATGTAGAGAAATAACTAGTGGTTACTAGTGGGGAAAGGGAAGCGTGAAGAACAATATAGGGTAGGGGATTAAGAGGTACAAACTACTATGTATAAAATAAATAAGCGACAAGGATATATTGTACAACATGGGGAATATAGCCAATATTTTATGATAACTATAAATGGAGTATAACCTTTAAAAACTGTGAATCACTACACTGTACACTTGTAACTTATATACTCTTGTACATCAACTATAACTCAATTAAAAAATCAAAAAACAAACAAACAGGGGCTTCCCTGGTGGCGCAGTGGTTAAGAATCTGCCTGACAATGCAGGGGACACGGGTTTGATCCCTGGTCCAGGAAGAGTGCACATGCTGTGGAGCAACTAAGCCCGTGCGCCACAACTACTGAGCCTGTGCTCTAGAGCCTGCGAGCCACAACTACCGAGCCCATGCACCACAACTACTGAAGCCTGTGCACCTAGAGCCCGTGCTCCGCATCAAGAGAAGCCACCACCATGAGAAGCCCGTGCACCACAGCGAAGAGTAGCCCCCGCTCACTGAAACCAGAGACAGCCCGCACGCAGCAACAAAGACCCAACACAGCCAAAAAAAAAAAAAAACTCAAAACTTAAAACAAACAAACAAACATATCAGTCAAATGCAGTGACACATGGACCTTTTCTGAATTCCATTTCAAACAAAGAAACTTAAAACAGTTTGGAGACAACAGGAGAAATGTTAATATGGACTGTGTATTAGATCACATTAAAGAATAATTGTTCATTTTGTTAGATGCAATATGGGTATTATAATTATATAAGCCTATGTCCTTTTTTAGAAATACAACAGGAATATCTGCAGTAAAACCATATAACTGGGATTTACTTTAAAATTCTACTGCAACAACAGAAAGAAAAATAGATTGTATAGATGAAGTAAAGTGTGGCAAAATGTGAATAACTGTTAAATCTGGGAGATAGATTATGTGAGTTCATTATACCTTTCTCTCTACTTCTGTGTATATTTGATATTTTTCCTAAGAAGTTAAAAAAGAGAAGGAAGAATAATGAAGGTAAATACCTCAAGACGATATTATCGGAGTCGAGAGTTACAATAGTTGCTTCTGTAGCTTGTAGTGAAATTAGTTTGGCAAGAGCCTCTGATGTTTTGCCCTATAAATTAAAACACATATGTTAACAATGCTAAGGAAGAAAAAGTCTTATGTAAAATAAAGGCATAATCTTTAACATTTACTTAAAAGACAGCTTTAGGAATGTTAATTAGTTCAAGTCAGAAAATGTTTCACTTTGAAAATATGAAGTACACAAAATATAAAATGTATTATTAGATATAATTTATAAATAAATAATGTAAATTAATAAGAAAAACAAGAGAACCCAATAGGTACATGAGCAAAGGACATAAATAGGCAATTCATTTAAGAAGAAATATAATACCTGCTGTATAGAAAAATGTTTATCTCTGCTATTACTGGAAGAAATGCAAACTAAAGCAACTCTATGATACCATTTAATGCCTACTAACTTAGCAAAAATTTAGATAGGAGTCAGTGCTGATGAAGTTGTAGTAAAACTACTTCACTAACATACCCTTTATGGCAAAAATTGTTAAGATTAGTAGCATGAGCCATAGAAAGATTTATGCCCTTTAATCATATCCTTTGTAATTTATCCTAAGATAGTAATTCAGTAGAAATAACTATTAAACATGAATATGTTTAATGCAGGATTACCTAAAATTAAACTCTGGAAACAATCTAACTGAGAACAAAACCAGAATGGTTTAGTAAATTATAGCACATTGACTTGAGAGAATATTATTCAGAAACACTGAGTAATTATCTAGACTGCAAAAATGGGGAAAAAACTTTAAAGTGTTAAGGGCACAAAGTGGTATGGATACCATGTTTGCCACTCTGTGAAATATAAACGTATGTGGAACAGGATTAGAAAGTGATTTCCGTTATACCATGGGATTGTGGGTGAATATTTTTCCATCATTATTTTAAATCTGTGGTCGCATCAGTTTTTCCATTAATAATGTGATATAAGTAAAATAAGTACTCTTAAATGTCTCTTAAAATAAACGTGGACACACTGTATTATCTAAAGTATTAATTCCATAAATTTGGTAAATCTTCTAAAGGAATATTTAACCTAAAAGACTGCCAAAACAAAAATACTTCTTTTAGTACATCGTTAACTACATAAATCAATGTATATTTCCAATAATTGGTCTAGAAAATATTATGGTCATTTACCCACCCAAGATTTTAATAAATGTCACCCTTTCTTACTTTACCTTTGCTACATGTTCCAGCCACCGGCCTAGTGCAATAAACACAAATAGCATAGGAGGTGTGTCAAAGAAAGTAACAGGGTTCACTTTGGCTCTCTCATACATTGCAACCAGAAGAATAACCAAAGAATAAGCAAATGCAATGGTAGTTGCCAGCACAATCAGTACGTCCATATTTGCAGTTTTATGCTTCAGTGCTTTGTAGGCCTGAATGTAGAAGTGCCAGCCTCCAAAAAACTGTAATATAGAAACAGTGATTAGTGCTTTTAAAAAAAGCTGAAATTCACATATATACCTCAATAACTAAGATATAGTATCAATGTTAATTTCCTTTGGCTTTTATTTAATCCATAAGCAACTAAGGAGAGATTATTTTTTTTGGCTGCACCATGCGGCCTGCAGGATCTTAGTTCCCCAACCAGGGATCGAACCTGGGCCATGGAGAATTCCCCTAAGGAGAGATTTTTTTTAAGCTGAAACAATAGTGCTTGTATTTTAGCAGATACGTGTGTGTGTGTGTGTGGATTCAAATTGTCATACAGGCCCTTGGCAGCTCTCTGCTATGATCCAATGGATATTTCATAATATAAAGAAAGTCAAGTGGTTCTTGGATTCTTCTTTTTGAAGCCAGCAAAAACAAGAACTAGGAAAAGAATTACATTCTTTTGACAATGATTTTTTATATAAAACTCACCTCCCTCTTTTCAAATTCAACTTATCACAAGCTATTGGATCTGTCCACTGTTTTCGTTAGGAAACATAACTGAAAAGCTTATTGTTCATTAGGATAGAGAAACATACTAAGATGTTTTAAAAATCATTATTGCTTTTTATAAGGATCAGAAAAAGGAATAGATCTATTAGATGGAAGTGTTCCACAGTAAAAGTTTATCTCAAAAGAAGAGTTGAAAAGTCCAAAGAAGACATACAGATGGCCAAGAAACACATGAAAAGATGCTCAACATCACTAATTATTTGAGAAATGCAAATCAAAACTACAGTGAGGTATCACCTCACAGTGGTCAGAATAGCCATCATCAAAAAATCTACAAACAATAAATGCTGGAGAGGCTGTGGAGAAAAGGGAACCCTCTTGCACTGTTGGTGGGAATGTAAATTGATACAGCCACTACGGAGAACAGTATTGAGGTTCCTCAAAAAACTAAAAACAGAATTACCATATGACCCAGCAATCCCACTACTGGGCATATACCCAGAGAAAACCATAATTCAAAAAGACACATGCACCCCAATGTTCATTGCAGCACTATTTACAATAGCCAAGTCATGGAAGCAACCTAAATGGCCATCGACAGATGAATGGGTAAAGAAGATGTGGTACATATATACAATGGAATATTACTCAGCCATAAAAAAGAATGAAATTGGATCATTTGTAGAGACGTGGATGGAACTAGAGACTGTCATACAGAGTGAAGTAAGTCATAAAAAGAAAAACAAATATCGTATATTAACGCATATATGTGGAATCTAGAAAAATGGTACAGATGAACCGGTTTGCAAGGCAGAAATGCAGACACAGATGTAGAGAACAAACGTATGGACACCAAGGGGGAAAGCGCGGGAGGGGGAGGATGATGAATTGGGAGATTGGGATTGACATATATACACTAATATGTATAAAATGGATAACTAATAAGAACCTGCTGTATAAAAAAAAGAAATAAAATTAAAAAAAGAAGAAAACATACAGAGAGTAATGAACTTAAGTGCTATGGAGAAATAATATAACTATTATGATTGTTTTATAGAATAAATTAATAATAAATATATCAAAATAAAATATATTTATAATATATTTAATATAATTAATATAAAGATAATTTTAATGCATTTAATATAAAATATAAATATAAAGAAATAAAATAACATTTTATCAAATTTTTTTCCAACTTAGATTGTTACAGAATATTGAGCAGACAATGTTATGTGGCAGCCTGGATGGAAGGGGAATCTGGGGGAGAATGGATACATGTATATGTACAGCTGAGTTGCTTTGCTGTGCACCTGAAACTACCACAACATTGTTTATCGGCTACACTCCAATATAAAATAAAAAGTTAAAAAAAAAAAAGAATATTGTGCAGTTCCCTGTGCTATACAAGTAGGTCCTTGTTGGCTATTATCCATTTTAAATATAGCAGCATGTACATGTCAATCCCAGACTTCCTACATGCATATGTATAACTGAATCACTTTGTTGTACACCTGAAACTAACACAACATTGTTAATCAATTGTACTCCAATATAAAATAAAAAGTTAAAAAAAGACAATAAAAATAAAATAAAGTATAACATTTTATTATTATAATAACTTTAAATATAAAGTTACATACAGTAGCAGATATGAATACCAAATTCACAACTGAAGATGAATTGAACTGTTATTCTCTGCTTTGTCATTAAACAGTATCCTTCGGGGTTAAAATGGAATTTATTATCTACTTTAACCACTCAGTTTAAGATTATTTTTGTAAAGCATCCAGCATAAAATGATCGTACTTCTGGCCAATATTTGTTGTACAATTGAAAATAGCCTCACCTGCCACATTTTGGCTATTTTTCATTATTAACAAATATACTTGCTAACATTTCACTTGCCTGTACAGGTACACACAATAAAAAAGATAGCAAATTCATAATGGACAATCCTGGCAGGATCTGGCGCTCCAGGAACATAGAAGAATGAATGCTAATCATTTCTTCTTGGCTCATGTTCTGATTATGGTGAAGAGTTGCAAGGTGGTGGTCCATAACCATCATATATATCATCAGCCCCATTACAGGAATACAGAAAAACAGGCTCACAAGAAAGGCCCGTCGCCATCTAATATAGAAAAGAAAAATCATTTGAGTAAATAGGTAATGGTTAAAGATTCTATGTACTATAAGGAAATATAACTTGTGACCAATTCCCACCCACTGTAAGGATGATATTGAAAAAACTGACATGCTAACAGTTTGTTAAATTTGTAAAGAGGGATCAAAATCTGTTTTTCACTGACATTCCAAAAGTACTTACTGTCTTATCTCTCGTTTATGGTCTAGGTGGCTTGCTGACCGGTCCTTCTTGACCAAAGAAGCTTCAAAACCTAAGCTCTAAGGAAATTCATGAGAAAACAATTACTTCACTGAACGTATAAATATTACCTACAGAAATTCTAAGCTGTGGTATTGTCATTAAGAACAACTCAATTCAATTACTAAGTGCAAGTCATTCTGGGGAATATAAAGATGAAGATGTGCTTCCTTCTCTTAATTACCTTTGTTTCTAATCTTTCATCAAAGAAATGAGTATTTTCTCAACTCTAGTTAATGTCTATCCTACTGTTCTCAAACTACTGATTTAACTCAAGTGCAGTTGTCCTCAGTAGAGGTTCTTATATCAAGAAGTCAACTAAAGCCTCCAATAAGTAATTTTGGAAAAAAGCAGAATCTATTACTTGGTCAGGGCGACAGAGTGTATGATGACCTAATAAGGACAGAATTGAGATATATACACTACTATGTATAAAGTAGATAACTAATAAGAACCTACTGTATAGCACAGGGAACTCTACTCAATACTCTGTAATGACCTATATGGGAATAGAATCTAAAAAAGAGTGGATATATGTATAACTGATTCACTTTGCTGTACAGCAGAAACTAACACAACATTGTAAAGCAACTATACTCCAATAAAAAAAAAGAGAATTCAGCAGTAAAATCATAAATCGTACACTTAGACAAGCATCTACTAGTACTGATGTATATTAATCACTTTATTTTTAATTTTAGCTTGGACATCTATCAAGTCATTGATCCATCCATCCCCTGAAAGTACAGAAAACTGAATAATAGGCCACAAAAGCTAGCACCATACTAAATATATTATTCAAGGGTTTGCATATGCAGTCTTTCCTCTTGTTGTACCAGAAAAAAGAACACGAATAAAAATTTTCCACAATAAAATAAAGTACAGAAAGAAAATTACACCTAAGTAAGACTCATATGAACATAGACAGTAACATACACTATATTTTGAACCGCTAGGGAAAATGCTGCCATCTTACATTTCTTGGCAGTATAACACAGTGAAAAGAGCAAGCATGAGCATTGGAGTCAGAAAGATTAGGCTCAAATCCCAGCTATGACACTTACTACCTATGTGACTTTGGGGAAGTAACTTATCTCATAACCTGAGTTTCCTCACCTCCAAAGTGAAGATGACAGCACTGTTGTGAGAATTACATCAAGAGTTGAAGCTTTGCAATTTTGGTAACTGGCACATAGTAGATACTCAATAATGCTAGCTTCACAAAGATGTTAATGGTATTACTATCTACATTAACAGGATCTTACCTGAATGATTAATATGCTTTTTAGATCATTAGAACACCAATGCTAGACCACAGTGAAACTTCTAAAGCACTTTCACATGTATTACCACTTAAGATTTACTGAAGACTGCAGGATGAATTTGTCACAGAGAAAAAGATTTGGTCTTTTAAATTTCTTACTTTAACTATGATATCATTTGCTTTGACCTAACAAACGATACAGCATCTAGCAGGATGCTTCACTTTCTTAGTGATTAACATGAATTTTACTCATAACAAATTGTACTTTGCTTACATTTTCTAAATATTTTTAAATGATCTGTGGTTCTGCCTTAAGTCTGCTCCTGATTAATAGTGCCAATGTGCCTTTACCTAATTCTTCCTGACGAAGACCAAAAAAAAAAAACAAAACAAAAAGGCAGACACACTTACATTAAATTTTGAGACAGACGTTGTCTATAGAGGTAAACAAAGGAATCAGATTTTTCTCATCATCTCTATCTGATACAAACCAGAAGTGATTCAAGGGAGTGCTGACTAGATAGGTAAGAACACAGAAATGCAAAGTCTTGGCACTTACTTCAATTGTATGAATAATATCTCTGGGACCAATAATTTCTGGATCATATTTAATATGTGCTTTGTTGGTTGCCAGGGCCACAGAGCAGTAGAAGATCCCTCCATGTTTTGTGAGGGTAGACTCTATTTTATGTACACAGGAGGCACATGTCATTCCTCTCACCTGTTAAAGACAAAGGCTTTGTTATTCATAAATATACTTTTTTCCTCCATCAAATGTGAGTTATTACTTTAAACTAAAAGAACTCTTGTAACAAGGAATTAACACACAAGATCTTATCTGCACTATTCATATGCTTTAGATTATGATCATTAGATCACTGTTTTTATATCACATTGAACAAAGATATGGTCCCAGCTGCAACATTAAGGATCTCATTAAGTCTCCCTCTTCCTGTTATTACTCAGTGATAGAGGACTTGACAACTATCATTGCTTCTTGTATTCAATGCCTTGCTTCCCTCTAGATTTTTTTCACCCTGCTAAAGTATATAAGTATGTATGTGTGTATATATATATATATATATATATATATATATATATATATATATCCTTTAGTATTACTTCTAGTGAAGGTTAATGGATAACAAAAGTGTTCTACCTTTGTCCAAAAATGTATTTTGCCCTATGTCTTGATTGAGGTTATACTTTAGTTGGGTATTAAATTCTAAAATGGAGGGGCAGGACTTCTGGAATGACTGTGTGAGGAGCTCAACAAATCATTTCCCCAAAGAGCAATGATAAAACTGGACAAAAGTTTCAAAAACCAACCACTGAAAGATTACGGGAAGTAACTAAAAAGAGTACACAACAAATTACAAAGTACTTATTCAAGAATATCCACCAAAAGAATATCATTAATAGTGGAGTGAGGATTTCTGAAAATTCTCTCCTCCACAAAAGCAGTGAGAAAACTGGCAAAAGTTGTTGGAACCACCTTTTTCAGAAAAGTTGGAAAAAAGGGAACCCTTGTACACTGTTGGTGGGAATGTAAATTGCTGCAGCCACTATAGAAAACGGTATGGATTTTCCTCAAAAAACTGAAAATAGAACTACCATATGACCCAGCAATTCCACTCCTGTGTATATACCCAAAGAAAGCAAAAACACTAATTAAAAAAGATGCATGTACCTCAATGCTCATAGCAGCATTATTTATAATAGCCAAGATATGGAAGCAACCTAAGTTCCATCAATAGATGAATGGATAAAGTAGATGTGATACACACACACACACAAAGACACACACACACACACACACACACACGATGGAAAACTACTCAGCCATAAAAAAAAGAATGAAATTTTGCCATTTGCAACAACATGGATAGACTTGGAGGGTATTATGCTTAGTGAAATAAGTCAGACAGAGAAAGACAAATACTGTATCTTATCATCTATATGTGGAATCTAAACAATAAAACAAGCAAATGAATATAATAAACAGAAACCTACACATAGAGAACAAGCTAGTGGTTACAAATGGGGAAAGGGAAAGGGGTTGGGGCAAGATAGGGGTAGGGATTAAAAGGTACAAACTACTATGTACAAAATAAATAAGCTATGAGGATATACTGTACAGCACAGGATATACAGCCAATATTTTACAATAACTTTAAATGGAGTATAATCTGTAAGAATTTTGAATCACTATGCTGTACACCTGAAACTAATATTGTAAATCATCTACACCTCAATTTTAAAAACTGATTAAAAAAGAAATATGAAAATTAAACAAAAGCTTACAGCAATGTAGGAAGCATTTATTCAAGAAAATCAGATGAATTCCAATAAAACAGCAAGCTATATGGCATTACAGTTTGCCATATTCCCATCCCCTCTCCTCCAGCTCTGGGGTAGCCATGAAGACCGATAGGCCACAATCATGGTGAAAAACAGCATCAGGGGAGCTACCAGAGAGGACAGAAAAGGACTGGAGTACCTTCAAAGCCTCATTCCCAGAGAACTGTCATTATTTGGCCTGTCTGATGGTTCTCTGAAATATCCCACTTGCAAAGATGTCTGTTTGTCCTGATGAACTCAGTGAATACAAAAAGCCTTTTCCCCAGGAGAATTTGTCAGAAACAATTAGAGGAAATTATTTAACCTTGTGGCTGCCTGAGCCAATGGATAACAGTTGGGGCGAACAACAGACTAACAAAAAAAGCCTAAAAAGGAAAGCCAGGAAGCAAGATGTCCATAAGCACTCCAACATATTCCTAGGAATCTAGAAGGCCATGCACATGCATAGGGTTATGCACATGTCCAGGGCTGTGTGTATGTTCAGAAAAGAACTGAAAAGGCCCTAACTTCTCACCTCAGGCTGACCTTTAGGCTCCATAGAAGCAGGAGTCGAAGGCTAAGGCAAAACTGACAACTGCATGGCTGAGTGTTCAAGGCATGCCCCAACATTTACAAAGAGCTCTTTAGCAAAGACTGGGAGACTTATCGGTTCCAGATATTTAAGGCAATCACTGTCTGATCATTAGCTGACAACTGAGCTAACTAAACAGAGATTTCAGTGGCCACACACAACAAAGAACATAGACTTTATAGAATTAGTTCAGAAGTCACTGAACAAACAATAACAATGACAAACAGCAACAAATAACAAACCCTGATGAGAGGGGAAGAATCTTATTTCCAGAGTTACTACATTATATTTTCAACAAAAAACTTTCAGACATACAATGAAACAAGAAAGTATGGCCTATACACAGGAAAAAAACTTTCCCTGACGAAGCCCAGACATTGGATTTACTAGGCAAAGATCTTGAATCAGCTATTTTAAATATATTCACTGAACTAAAGGAAATGATGTCTAAAGAATTAAAGGAAAGTATGAGACTAATACCCCACCAAACAGAGAGTATCAATAAAGACAGATTATTAGAAAGGCCCAATGGAAGTTTGGAGTTGAAAAGTACAATAATTGAAATGAAATCAGCGCCTATAGGGAAATTTATAAGTGCCAATATTTTAAAATAAGAAAGATCTCAAATAAATAACCTAACTTTCTACCTTAAGACACTAGAAAAAGTAAAACAAATTAAACCTAAAGCAAACAGATGGAAGGAAATAACAAAGATTAGAGTGAAAATTAACAAAAGAGAGAATAGAGAAAATCAACAAAACCAAAAGTTGATTACTTGAAAAGATTGACAAAACTGACAAACTTTTGGCTGGAGTGATGAAGGAAAAAAAAAAAAAAAAAGAAGACTCAAATGATTAATATCAAGAATGAGGACTGACTGCTAATAGGTATGGGGTTTCTTTTTTGGGGTAATGAAAATGTTTTGAAATTTGATAGTGGTGATTAGCTGTACAACTCTGAGAATATACTAAAAACCACTGAATTGTACACTTTAAAAAGGGTGAGTTTTATGGTATGTAAATTATATTTCGATAAAGCTATTAATTTTTAGAAGTCTTTAAAAAGTACAAACCAACCCATTCTTTTTAATAGCTGCTCAGTATCCCATGGTATGGATGTATGTATCAGTCTCCAATGACTGACATTTAGTTTGTTTCCTATCTTTTGCTATTATAAAAATACTATAATGAACATCTTTGCACACATATCATTTCATACATATCCAAATATGTCTGCTGGATAATTTCCTACAAGTGGAGCTTCTGAGGCAAAGGCTATGTGCAATTTTACTTTTGATAGATATTGCCAAATTCTTCTGTTGAGTCCTTGTCTCAATTGACATTCCACCAGCAATATATGAGAGATCAAACACAGTGTTAAGAAAATTGCTTTTTATCTTTACCAACCTCACAGATGGAAAATGGCATTTCAGTGCAGTTTTAATTTGCTTTACTCTTATTAAAAGTGACATCGAACATTTTTTCATTTAAGGAGGTATTGTTTTGGCTTTTCTGTGAACTGTCAGTTCATATCCTTTACCATCTTTCTTTTGGGTTGATGGCTCTTATTGATCTACAACAGTTCTTCATATATTAAGGAAATTAACCTTCATTTATGATATAAATTACAATTATTTTACTTGCCTTTTGACTTTGTTTATGGTGTTTTTCTCCCAAGAAGAAATTTTTATGTACCTGAAGTTATCAACCTTGTCTTTTATGGATTTTGTATGATATTTAGAAAGACTCTTCCTACTCTAATATTATTTTTTAAATGATAGATTGGATGTTATCACTGGGAAAAGCTAGGTAGAGGCTACAGGGAAATCCTCTGTACTATTTTTGCAATTTCTTTGTGAGTTTAAAATTATTTCCACAATGGACTGATGGACTGATGTATGATAAAACAAATACTGTAAAATGTTAATTGTAGAATCTATGCAGTGTGTATAAGAATGTTCAACTGTACAATTCTTTTGACTTTCCTGATGTCTGAAATTTTTAAAATAGAATATTGAAAAAAGCTCCAAATATTTCTTCTAGTAATTTCATGGTTTTATTTTTTACATTCAAATTTTTGTTTGAGCTGGAAGTTATTTGGTACAGGGTTAAATTTTTTGTTATAATTATTTAAGTTATACAAGTAAAACTTGATTGGCTGAGTTGGAGAAAATGTCATTTTAAACCAATATGCCTTATACCTGGTTTTATGACTTTATTTATAAAATTTGTCTTTAATGCATCTAGAATTTATTCTTTTACGTGCTACTAGGTAGGAATCATACTATATTTTAAAAGTTGATTTTCATTTATTCATTCAAACTCAATTCTTGTTTATTGGTTCTTAATAGAGATGATTATCTTTTACATTCTATGCTTGAAGGCCACCGTTGTCATATCTTTCCAGTTTCCTTAATTTTCATTTTATGTTTTATTGTCCCAACATTTTAATTATCTTTCAAACTCTTTTCTGAATTCTTGCCAAGTTTTTCCTGCAAATTCTATTAACCACACAAAATGTCTCACTTACAACAAGTTCCAAAACACCATCCCCTTCATCAGCATTTTCCATCACAGAGGCTCCAAATCCAAGCTCTCGGATTAACTCGGCTATCATCGGGGGTTGTATGACAGCAGGGTTATATCTTACTTCTGCCTTCCCAGCCATCAGAGCCACAAGTACAGAATATATTCCTAGGAATATTGAAAAGAAAAACAATTCAGATAACATTTCTCATAAAAATAATAATCTTATAATAGTTTTTTTTTCATTTAACTGTGAAAGGATTAAGTGAATCTGGAGAAATTTATTTCTTCACTTTTATACAGTCTTGAACCCCAATCAAATAAAACTATTTGAAAAGAAGGCCTCATTTTTAAAAACTTTTTAGTATGGAAATTTTCAAATACATACACACACACAAAAGAGAAAACAACATAATAAACTTGATGTACCCATCTCTCAGCTTCAATAATTATCAATAACACTGGGCTGCTCTTGTTTCATATATATTCCTACCCACTCACTCCCTGCCCTTTACCCTGATTATTTTGAAGCAAATCCCAGATATCGTATCATATGTAAATATTTAAATACATATCACTAAAAGATAAGACACTTTTCTTTAAAAAAGAACCATAATACCATTATCAAACCTAAAATAATTCCTCAATATCATCAAATATCCAGGCAATGTTCACATTTCCACAACTGTCTTACAACTGTTTAACACTGTTTGTTTGTTTGCTTGCATTGGGATCCAAATAATGCCCATGAATTGTAATCGACTGAGACCTTATCATGTAAATATAAAGTATTTTTAGAAACTCATAAGACAGAGTCCTAGAGAAAGGAACTCGTGTACTTAGGAAATGACTGCAGTTGTAGCAAAGAACCCAAGAATATACCAACATACACGTTACAATATTGCCAAATAACAGTAATTTCTTTCTCAAGTTTTATTGTCTGACACACACTAATCTAAAATGCCCTTATTCCTAAGAAAAAAAAAGTGCCACACAACTTAACAAAGAAGTTCAATTTATGGCAGTCATGCTGTTCTCTGCTATAAGCATTTTGTTAACAACCATCCCACTTCTCTAGGCCAGCTATTGCTGTCACTGCCAGGAAGAAAATTAATAACGTGAAGCAGAAACAGCAGTTCTTTCTAGGAATCAGCAGCACTTGGTGGCTACCTGACAGGGAATAGGGATCAACAGTCCATAGGTTAGCTCTGGGTTTTAACAAAAAGAAAAAAATCCACATATTAATTTAATAATAGTTTTTAATAAGAAGACAAAGTATCTAATATAATCTAAGTTTTCTATATAAAAGTGGTTAAAAAAATAAAATAAAATACTATTCTTTTCTTTGGAAAAAATAATGGTTACACACAGGGTTTTGTGGGTACCAAATAATTCAGAAGATAAGATCACAGGAAAGTATCAGTAATAAGAGAAGGGTATAGAGAAAGTAGGAAAAAAATCTTGCTTCAGTTGAATGTAATCTACAGCCAAAGAGAAAGAGAAAATCTGGTTTTTCAAGTTTCAAAAACATGTTTCATACTTATATAAATTATGGACAATTTTTAAAATTCTTACTTCAAAATATAATTAGAACTCTATCAATTCATTTTTTAAAATATAATGCAGATGAAACTGAGGGAAGACCAGTGCCACTTAATTAAAAAAACAAAAGTGAATGTAGTGACCCCAGCTAGGGCAATGGCATGCCTAATTGGGTTAGGAGGAAGTAAAGGGGTAGTAGAAGGTAACTGGAAGTATCAGCTTAATGGATTAAAAAAGAAAAAAGATCTGTAACTGTAATTTGTAACAGGCATTGCTTGTCTCATGAGAAAGGCTATTTCTGAACTGCCCCAAAAGAGTTTGTTCTAAAATTAAACAGACCCCTTGAAAACTCCTTTTTGCTTTCATTTGCTTGCAACCTCCCTCCTGTTCTTTTTTTTTTTAAACTAATTAATTAATTTATTTATTTTTGGCTGTGTTGGGTCTTCGTTTCTGTGCGAGGGCTTTCTCTAGTTGCGGCGAGCAGGGGCCACTCTTCATCGCGATGCGCGGGCCTCAAACTGTCGCGGCCTCTCTTGTTGCGGAGCACAGGCTCCAGACGCGCAGGCTCAGTAGTTGTGGCTCATGGGCCTAGTTGCTCCGCGGCATGTGGGATCTTCCCAGATCAGGGCTCGAACCCGTGTCCCCTGCATTGGCAGGCAGATTCTCAACCACTGCGCCACCAGGGAAGCCCCCTCCTGTTCTTTTTTAATCACTCAAAGTGTAATTTAGCCCTGACTGCATTCTAATTAGATATAATGGAGGCTGAAATGAAGGATACAGAAATGACAGAATGCGAATCAGATAATATTAAACTGAAGATGGCTCTAGTGTATAACATACATTTTGTTACAATAATGTTCTGGCCTTTACATTTAAGGTGATTCTACTGGCTACAGAATTGCATTATTACTATATATACTTTGAGTTATTTCCCCAATAGTGGGGATAAGCTTATAATAATCATATTTATTCAGCCCTTCTGACTAACAGCACGTATCATTAAGATTATCTTGGGCGAAGACTGCTTGAGTACCAAACCTATGACTTCAGGCTCATTAAACATACTCACATATCTCTATGGTTAACAAATCTACTATGCATACTGCGAAGTCCATTAATGTGAGTGCAAAATTATAAGCTAAAACATCTGAGTGTGACTGAATAAAAAAATTTATTGTAGAATGGCTTGAAGATGGTGGACTAGAAGGACGTGCTCTCACTCCCTCTTGCGAGAGCACCAGAATCACAACTAACCGCTGAACAATCATCGACAGGAAGACACGGGAACTCACCAAAGAGATACCCCACATCCAAAGACAAAGGAGAAGCCACAATGAGACGGTAGGAGGGGCGCAATCACAGTAAAATCAAATCCCATAACTGCTGGGTGGGTGACTCACAAACTGGAGAATACTTATACCACAGAAGTCCACCCACTGGAGTGAAGGTTCTGAGCCCCACGTCAGGCTCCCCAACCTGGGGGTCCAGCAACAGGAGGAGGAATTCCTAGAGAATCAGACTTTGAAGGCTAGCAGGATTAGATTGCAGGACTTTGACAGGACTGGGGGAAACAGAGACTCCACTCTTGGAGGGCACACACAAAGTAGTGGGCACATCGGGACCCAGGGGAAGTAGCAGTGACCCCATAGGAGACTTAACCAGACCTATCTGCTACTGTTGAAGGGTCTCCTGCAGAGGCGGGGGGTGACTGTGTCTCACCGTGAGGACAAGGACACTGGCAGCAGAAGTTGTGGGAAGTATTGCTTGGCGTGAGCCCTCCCAGAGTCTGCCATTAGCTCCACCAAAGAGCCAGGTAGGCTCGAGGGTTGGGTCGCCTCAGGCCAAACAAGCAACAGGGAGGGAACGCAGCCCCACCCATCAGCAGACAAACAGATTAAAGTTTTACCCAGCTCTGCCCTCCAGAGCAACACCCAGCTCTACCCACCACCACTCCCTCCCGTCAGGAAACTTGCTCAAGCCTCTTAGATAGCCTCATCCACCAGAGGGCAGACAACAGAAGCAAGAAGAACTACAATCCTGCAGCCTGTGGAACAAAAACCACATTCACAGAAAGATAGACAAGATGAAAAGGCAGAGGACTATGTACCAGATGAAGGAACCAGAAAAAACCCCAGAAAAACAACTAAATGAAGTGGACATAGGCAACCTTCCAAAAAAAGAATTCAGAATAATGATAGTGAAGATGATCCAGGATTTTGGAAAAAGAATGCAGGCACAGATGGAGAAGACGCAAGAAATGTTTAACAAACACCTAGAGGAATTAAAGAAAAAACACCTAGAAGAATTAAAGAACAAACAAACAGAGATGAACACTACAATAATTGAAATGAAAAATACACTAGAAGGAATCAATAGCAGAATAACTGAGGCAGAAGAATGGATAAGTGACCTGGAAGACAGAATGGTGGAATTCACTGCTGCAGAACAGAATAAAGAAAAGAGAATGAAAAGAAATGAAGACAGCCTAAGAGACCTCTGGGACAACATTAAACACAACAACATTTGCGTTATAGGGGTCCCAGAAGGAGAAGAGAGAGAGAAAGGACCCAAGAAAATATTTTAAGAGATTATAGTCAAAAACATTCCTAACATGGGAAAGGAAAGAGCCACCCAAGTCCAGGAAGCACAGAGAGTCCCATACAGGATGAACCCAAAGAGAAACACTCCGAGACACATAGTAATCAAACTATCAAAAATTAAAGACAAAGAAAAATTATTGAAAGCAGCAAGGGGAAAATAACAAATAACATACAAGGGAACTCCCATAAGGTTAACAGCTGATTTCTCAGCAGAAACTCTACAAGCCAGAAGGGAGTGCCATGATATACTTAAAGTGATGAAAGGGAAAAACCTACAACCAAGATTACTCTACCCAACAAGGATCTCATTCAGATTCGATGGAGAAATCAAAAGCTTTACAGACAAGCAAAAGCTAAGAGAATTCAGCACCACCAAACCAGCTCCACAACAAATGCTAAAGGAACTTCTCTAAGTGGGAAACACAAGAGAAGAAAAGGACCTACAAAAACAAACCCAAAACGATTAAGAAAATGGTCATAGGAACATACATATCGATAATTACTTTAAACGTGAATGGATTAAATGCTCCCACCAAAAGACACAGGCTTGCTGAATGGATACAAAAACAAGACCCATATATATGCTGTCTACAAGAGACCCACATCAGACCTAGGGACACATACAGACTGAAAGTGAGGGGATGGAAAAAGATATTCCATGCAAATGGAAATCAAAAGAAAGCTGGAGTAGCTATACTCATATCAGATAAAATACACTTTAAAGTAAAGAAATGTTACAAGAGACAAGGAAGGACACTACATAATGATCAAGGGATCAATCCAAGAAGAAGATATAACAATTATAAATATATATATGCACCCAACATAGGAACACCTCAATACATAAGGCAACTGCTAACAGCCAAAAAAGAGGAAATTGACAGTAACACACTAATAGTAGGGAACTTTAACACCTCACTTACACCAATGGACAGATCATCCAAACAAAAAATTAATAAGGAAACAGAAACTTTAAATGACACAATAGACCAGATAGATTTAATTGATATTTATAGGACATTCCATCCAAAAACAGCAGATTACACTTTCTTCTCAAGTGCACATGGAACATTCTGCACGACTGATCACATCTTGGGTCACAAATCAAGCCTCAGTAAATTTAAGAAAATTGAAATCATATCAAGCATGTTTTCTGACCACAACACTATAAGATTAGAAATGAATTACAGTAGGGCTTCCCTGGTGGTGCAGTGGTTGAGAATCTGCCTGCCAATGCAGGGGACACGGTTCAAGCCCTGGTTTGGGAAGATCCCACATGCCGCAGAGCAACTAGGCCCATGAGCCACAATTACTGAGCCTGCGCTTCTGGAGCCTGTGCTCCGCAACAGGAGAGGCCACGATAGTGAGAGGCCCGCGCACGGCGATGAAGAGTGGCCCCCGCTTGCCGCAACTAGAGAAAGCCCTCGCACAGAAACGAAGACCCAACACAGCCAAAAATAAATAAATAAATAAAATTAAATATTCACCTACAATTAAAAAAAAAAGGCATTCAAGATCCCAGTTCCTCAAGATAATTACTATAATAGTATACATCCTTTAAAAAAAAATTGAATTACAGGGAAAAAAACGTAAAAAATACAAACACATGGAGGCTAAACACTACGTTACTAACTAAGAGACCACTGAAGAAACCAAAGAGGAAACCAAAAAATACCTAGAGACAAATGACAATGAAAACACGATGACCCAAAACCTATGGGATGCAGCAAAAGCAGTTCTAAGAGGGATGTTTATAGCTATACAAGCCTACCTCAAGAAACAAGAAAAAACTCAAATAAACAATCTAACCTTACACCTAAAGGAACTAGGGAAAGAAGAACAAACAAAACCCAAAGTTACCAGAAGGAAAAGAATCATAAAGATCAGAGCAGAAATAAATGAAATAGAAACAAAGAAAACAATAGCAAAGATCAATAAAACTAAAAGCTGGCTCTCTGAAAAGATAAACAAAATTGATAAACCATTAGCCAGACTCATCAAGAAAAGAGGGAGAGGACTCAAATCAATAAAATTAGAAACGAAAAAGGAAAAGTTACAACAGACACCACAGAAATACAAAGCATCCTGAGAGACTACTACAAGCAACTCTATGCCAATAAAATGGACGACCTGGAAGAAATAGACAAATTCTTAGAAAGGTATAACCTTCCAAGACTGAACCAGGAAGAAGTAGAAAATATGAACAGACCAATCACAAGTAATGAAATTGAAACTGTGATTAAAAATCTTCCAACAAACAAAAGTCCAGGACCAGATGGCTACACAGGTGAATTCTATCAAACATTTAGAGAAGAGCTAACACCCATCCTTCTCAAACTCTTCCAAAAATGTGCAGAGGAAGGAACACTCCCAAACTCATTCTATGAGGCCACCATCACCCTGATACCAAAATCAGACAAAGATACTACAAAAAAAGAAAATTACAGACCAATATCACTCAGGAATATACATGCAAAAATCCTCAACAAAATACCAGCAAACAGAATCCAACAACACATTAAAAGGATCACACACCATGATCAAGTGGGATTTATCCCAGGGATGCAAGGATTCTTCAATATATGCAAATCAATCAATGTGATACACCATATTAACAAATTGAAGAATAAAAACCATATGATCATCTCAACAGATGCAGAAAAAGCTTTTGACAAAATTCAACACCCATTTAGGATAAAAGCTCTCACAGAAAGTGGGCATAGAGGGAACCTACCTCAACATAATAAAGGCCATATAGAACAAACCCACAGCAAACATCATTCTCAATGGTAAAAAACTGAAACCATTTCCTCTAAGATCAGGAACAAGACAAGGATGTCCACTCTTGCCACTGTTTTTCAACACAGTTTTGGAAGTCCTAGCCATGGCAATCAGAGAAGAAAAAGAAATAAAAGGAATCCAAATTGGAAAAGAAGAAGTAAAACTGTCACTGTTTGCAAATGACATGATACTATACATAGAGAATCCTAAAGATGCCACCAGAAAACTACTAGAGCTAATCAATGAATTTGGTAAAGTTGCAGGATACAAAATTAATGCACAGAAATCTTTTGCATTCCTATACACTAACAACAAAAGATTAGAAAGAGAAATTAAGGAAACACTCCCATTTACCATTGCAAGAAAAAGAATAAAATACCTAGGAATAAACTTACCCAGGGAGACAAAAGACCTGTATGCAGAAAACTATAAGACACTGATGAAAGAAACTAAAGATGATACAAACAGATGGACAGATACACCATGTTCTTGGATTGGAAGAATCAATATTGTGAGAATGACTATACTACCCAAAGCAATCTACAGATTCAATGCAATCCCTATCAAATTACCAATGGCATTTTTTTACAGAACTAGAACAAAAAATCTTAAAATTTGTACGGAGACACAAAAGACCCTGTATAGCCAAAGTAGTCTTGAGGGGAAAAAACGGAGCTGGAGGAATCAGGCTCCTTGACTTCAGACTATACTATAAAGGGACAGTAATCAAGAGAATATGGTACTGGCACAAAAACAGAAATATAGATCAATGGAACAGGATAGAAAGCCCAGAGATAAACCCACACACCTATGGTTAACTAATCTATGACAAAGGAGGCAAGGATATACAGTGGAGAAAAGACAGTCTCTTCAATAATTGATGCTGGGAAAACTGGACAGCTACATGTAAAAGAATGAAGTTAGAACACTCCCTAACACCATACACAAAAATAAACTCAAAATGGATTAGAGACCTAAATATAAGACTGGACACTATAAAACTCTTAGAGGAAAACATAGGAAGAACACTCTTTGACATAAATCGCAGCAAGATCTTTTTTGATCCACCTCTTAGAGTAATGGAAATAAAAACAAAAATAAACAAATGGGACCGAATGAAAGTTAAAAGCTTTTGCAAATCAAAGGAAACTACAAATAAGACAAAAACACAACCCTCAGAATGGGAGGAAATATTTGCAAACAAAGCAAGTAACAAAGGATTAATCTCCGAAATATACAAGCAGCTCATGCAGCTCAATATCAAGAAAAACAAACAACCCAACCCAAAAATGGGCAGAAGACCTAAATAGACATTTCTCCAAAGAAGACATACAGATGGCCAACAAACACATGAAAGGATGTTCAACATCACTAATCATTAGAGAAATGCAAATCAAAACTACAATGAGATATCACCTCACACCAGTCAGAATGGCGATCATCAAAAAATCTACAAACAATAAATGCTGGAGACGGTGTGGAGAAAAGGGAACCCTCTTGCACTGTTGGTGGGAATGTAAATTGATACAGCCACTATGGAGAACAGTATGGAGGTTCCTTTAAAAACTAAAAATAGAATTACCATATGACCCAGCAATCCCACTACTGGGCATATACCCAGAGAAAACCATAATTCAAAAAGACACATGCACCCCAATGTTCACTGCAGCACTATTTACAATAGCCAGGTCATGGAAGCAACCTAAATGCCCATCGACAGACAAATGGATAAAGAAGATGTGGTACATATATACAAGGGAATATTACTCAGCCATAAAAAGGAATGAAATCGGGTCATCTGTAGAGACGTGGATGGATCTAGAGACTGTCATACAGAGTGAAGTAAGTCAGAAAGAGAAAAACAAATATCGTATATTAATGCATATACGTGGAACCTAGAAAAATGGTACAGATGAACCAGTTTGCAGGGCAGAAGTTGAGACACAGATGTAGAGAACAACGTATGGACACCAAGGGCGGAAAGTGGTGAGGGGGTGGTGGTGTGATGAATTGAGAGATTGGGATTGACATATATACACTAATATGTATAAAATGGATAACTAATAAGAACCTGCTGTATAAAAAATAAAATAAAATTCAAAAATTTAAAAAATATATATATATTATAGCTATTTTAAGAATTTGTAACCTAAAATGACAACTTGTACACAATATTAAGTAACTTTTGGACACTTTTACTGCAAGCAAAGATCAGTGATCAAATTATTGGAAGAGAACAATTCTAAACAAACTTGGCTTTGGTCCAGTGCTTGGCCTGGGTATAGTAATATTGAAAGTTATGGATTGTAGTTGTTAGTTTTAAGCATAGCTTTATCAGAAAATTCATGTTTCTTAACATCCATTGCAGCCAAGGTCCATAAAGAATAGTAATCTTATGTATTTCCTTCTGCTGTTTGACTACAAACTTCATTGATATTAAAAGGTGGCCATGAGGTAAACAAGACAGGAACTATATCTAAGGGAACAAAACACTAACAAAAACTGTTGTCAGGAAGTCAAGGTTGTCCTGCAAATCACTGATAGCCTTTATGAGGCCTTGGCAAGAGTCATAAACATGGTTACAAAACACATAAGAGGACAAAAAGGACAGAGTCCTCAAACTAGTACATAAAATAACAGGCTTTAAGAGTGTCTTACCTTCTTCTCGTCTTAAATTCCGTTCAATGTTTGCTACACAGGAAGCACAAGTCATACCAGTGACCTGTATGTAACATTTAGATGAAGTGTTTGCCTCTTCTTTGTCATGAATTGGTGTCATCATTTTGGTATGAAATTCATTAGTTGAGGTCAAAAGTGGCATTTCCGATGAGGACTGAGCTATTACTACCAGTGGCTCATTTGTATCTGGTGGACAGGAAAAGATTCTTTTCATTTGAGGTATTCTCCAGCTGCATCCTTGTCACTCATCACAATCCACACCTCCTGGCGCTGCCAATCCACTCCTTTAAAACTGTCATGGACCTAGAGCCTAGTGCAATGTTATCTCTACACTTTCTAGGAAGTGACTTCCAAGTTCAACACTGCCCATCCCAATTCTCGGGAAAATCTGAACTAACTGAATAAACAAAACTTTACATCAATATCTTCAAGCCATTATCTCTACCCCAAACCCGAGTAGACAATGGTTTATTAATAGATAGCTCTTATTTTTATCATGAATTTTTATCATTATGTTAACGATTTACATACTGGCAGTAAAGCAATTCGTGATATAGTAAGTGGAACCAAAGCAGTCGGCAAAACAGCATTGAAGTATAATGTCATTTAAAAATTGTTAGAGTGTATATACGAGAACCTGCAAAAGAAAGCCTAGGAGGGTACATACCAAACTATTAATGGTGGCTCCTTCTGGGGAATGGGGTTAAAGCAGGAACAGAATAACAGACAGATGAACAAATTTCCTCTACAGACAGTTCTGTATGTTTGAACTTTTAACACCAATATATCGCATTTTTTAAATTAAAATGCCTTTGTGGACAATGGAAGAAGAGGCAAGGAGTAAGTCAGCAGTAATCTTCATTTTTCACAAAGGAGTGTTCAGAGACTCCTTCCGTAGAATGTTTATGGACTGTGAAACAGTGGAAAGCTTCTGTCATCCCAGAAGCTCCCCTGCAGTCTCAGAAAAGTTGCTATTCTGTTTTACTTTATCCACTGCAGTATTAATCACCTCCCAAGAAGGGAGAAAGTATTCCCTTTTGCACATCCATGTATCAATACATGCAAAAGAGCTAGAGTTTGTACTCTCCTGCACAGATAAGGAGGAAAAGAAGTGATGTGGAAATTTCCACTAACCTAACTTGTTATTTCTTCCCCTTGGGCAAAAAACTGGTTCAGGTCTGTTTGGCTAGCCCAAAGAGGAAAGCTTGCATAGCAGAGTTGGTTTTTAGGGTGCTGAAGAAGGGCATCTTTTGAAGAAACTTTAACAAAAGGCTTACCATTTCCCTAATGAATAATGATCTAGACTTCTCAAATCAGTTATAATAATGGCTCTTAAATTTTAACACACATACCATCACCTGGGAGATCTTGTTAAAATGCAGGTTCTGATTCAGTACATTTAGGGTGGGGCCTGAGACTCTACTTTTCCAACAAGCTTCCAGGTGACGGCAGTACTGTCAGTCTGAGTAGGGCAAAGGACACTCTGAATGGCAAAGGACACTCTGAATAGCAAAGGACAAGATTCTCCCAATTCCGAAATTCGTCAGTCTCTGGTCTTAAGTGGATCAGTTCAGAAAACGATATTCATTCAGATAACGAGAGCATTATTTAGAACAAAGAGGACAAAATTTACCAAATAGTACCAAAAATTCAAAAAGGAGGCTCACTTGCCCAAAGGAAATAGCTTTGGCTTTGAAAAAAAACATTATTTTAATCTAGCCAGGAGCTTATTCATTCTCTCATAATTACTATCAAGACTTAATTTTGAACTTGGACAATGAAAAAGAAAGTTTATACTACCAATTACTTAAAGTCTTGTTCCAGAGTAATCTAGTTCTTTCAGGTACCAGAAGTAACCTAAATACAATCTACAATTTTCACACTCTAGAAGTACAGTATTAAATTAAAATAAGTCATAGAGGTGATCCTTTTTTTTTTTTTTTTTTGGCTGCATTGGGTCTTTGTTGCTGTGCGTGGGCTTTCTCTAGTTGCAGCAAGAGGGGGCTACTCTTCATTGCTGTGCGTGGGCTTCTCATTGCGGTGGCTTCTCTTGCTGTGGTTGTGGCTCACGGGCTCTAGAGCGCAGGCTCAGTAGTTGTGGCCCACGGGCTTAGTTGCTCCGCGGCATGTGAGATCTTCCCGGACCAGGGCTCGAACCCGTGTCCCCTGCATTGGCAGGCGGATTCTTAACCACTGCGCCACCAGGGAAGCCCCGAGGTGATCCCTTTTAGCTACATTGGCATGACTTCTCAACAAAGATTCATAAAATTGTGACCTTTACCCCAGTGAGTGTGGCAAGAAGAGCAAAACCTTCCATCTTCCACAGAGGCAGTACAGGTGTTAAAAAGCCACAATGAATTAAATGGCTAGTTTCTTTAAATTAGCTTTTCTATAAGCTGTAGCCACACTGCTTATGCTTAAATGAATTCAAAAGGAAGGCTGACTCTCCTGCACTTGAGGCAACAATCAGAAAAGATTCCAAAAATTTCAAGAAAGGGTTTCCAATCTGATCCTCAAAACCGGCAGGTTCAGTCTAAAGTAATATGAAGAATAAATACATAATTAGAAAATGGCTTAAAAACAATTATAAACATCATGTCTGCAACTTACTCTCAAATGATTCAGAAAAAGGTATATACGTGTGTGGGTAATGTGTGTTTGAATATACGCCTCTCTGTCTGTCAACAGAGAAAGAGAATGATAAAACAAATGTGGCAAAATATTAACAACTGTGGAATCTGAGTAAAATTGGTAAACAGGAATTCTTTGTACTATTCTTGTAGCTTTTCTGTAAGCTTGAAATTAAAGATAAAAAAGTTACAAAAAAGGAAAAGGAATTTGAGTATTGTGTTTGCTTTAATTGGTTAGTGAAGACAACTTCATATACTATGTCTTTTTAAGACAATGATGACGGCCTTCCCTGGTGGCGCAGTGGTTGAGAATCTGCCTGACAATGCAGGGCACACGGGTTCAAACCCTGGTCTGGGAAGATCCCGCATGCCACGGAGCAACTAGGCCCGTGAGCCACAACTACTGAGCCTGCGCGTCTGGAGCCTGTGCTCCGCAACAAGAGAGGCCGAGATAGTGAGAGGCCTGCGCACCGCGATGAAGAGTGGCCCCCGCTTGCTGCAACTAGAGAAAGCCCTTGCACAGAAACGAAGACCCAACACAGCCAAAACTAAATAAATAAATAATAAAAATAAAGGAATTCCTTTAAAAAAAAAAGAGAGAGAGAATGATGAGATTGATGGTCATGATAAAAAACACCTCCCATTTTTCTCACTACCTCCTTTAACATTTATGGCCCACTCAGGACTGGTATGACATGAAGGCAAAATGCACTGATCCCTGTACCTCTAGGAACAGGTCAGAGTGGCAGACTGTGAAGCCTGGATCAGCACTGACACTGGCATTCAGAAAGTGGGTAGCCACAATTCTGGTGGAATCTTAAACTCTGATCTCTAGCAGAAACACACCATGCAGTCATTTGTTATCAGCCAGATATATATATTCTTTTTCAGATATATATCATCTTTTTCAGATTCTTTTCCATTATAGGGTATTACAAGATATTGAATATAGTTCCCTGTGCTATACAGGTCCTTGTTGTTTATCTATTTTATATACAGTAGTGTGTATCTGTTAATCCCAAATTCCTAATTTATCTCTCCCCCCCTTTCCCCTTTGGTAGCCATAAGTTTGTTTTCTATGTCTGTGAGTCTGTTTCTGTTTTGTAAATAAGTTCATTTGAATCATTTTTTTTAGATTCCACATATAAGTGATATCATATGATATTTGTCTTTGACTCACTTCACTTAGTATGATAATCTCTAGGTCCATCCATGTTGCTGAAAATGACATTATTTCATTTTTTATGGCTGAGTAGTATTCCAGCGTGTGCGCGTATTCGCGCGTGTGTGTGTGTATCTTTTTTAAGGCACAAGAATTTTCGTCTTTTGAGATCTTCTTTATCAAAGTGAGACTTCTAAGTGAGAATATAAAATGGTACAGCCATTTTGGAAAACAGCTTGGCAGTTACTGAGAAAGTTAAACATATTCACCATATGACCTAGAAATTCCACTCCTAGTATATACCCAGGAGAAATAAAAACATATATTCATGCAAAAACTTGTAACAAATGCTCATCACAACATTATTCATGATAGCCAAGGAGTGGAAACAACCCAAATCTCCATCAACTGATGAATGGAGAGACAAAATGAGGTATATGCATACAATGGTATACTACTCAGCAATAAAAAGGAATGAAGTACTGATACATATCACAAACATGGATGAACGTTTGTTATCTTGAAAACATTATGCTAAGTGAAAGACATTAAATACAAAGGGACAAATATTCTGACTCCACTTATATGGTACTTAGAGTTGTCAAATTCATAAAGCCAGAAAACAGAACAGTAGATAAAAGGGGCTGGGCTAGGGGGAGGTGAAGGGGAAATGGGGAGTGACTGCTAACCAGTATGGGGTTTCTTTGGGAGGCTGATAAAAATGTTCTAAAATTACATAATGGTAATGGCTGCAAATTTCTGTGAATATACAAATAACTACTGGATTGTGTACTTTAAAAGGGTGAATTTTATGGTATGTGAACTACATCTTGACTTTAAGAAGTGACAGTTCTATAATTTCTACCATTTGTCATGAACATGAAAATTAAGAATGTTTATATCTCTGGGTCCTTTTCCACTGACACTTATCTACCATAATAATTTGAGCATGTGACTAATTTTTTATGCTTCTCAGTTTTAGTGAGCTTGAAAAGAGAACACTGCTATTTGATATCTTTTATTCTGATCAGAAGAGCAAAGGTTAATGACATTGTCTAGAAATTAGTTATTCAACTTTTCCATTGTTATTTACAGCAAGAAATTTCATTTAGGGAATTTCCAGTTTAATTCAAGGCAAGGTTCAATTCTAGTTTAAAACAAGTTCACATGGGCAAATTCCATTGGATATACATTTTTGGTTTTAGTTCAAGGTAAGTGCTGCCAGGAAACAGGAAGACTTTGGGCCAGTTCTAGAGTCAGGTTCATTTGAATGCCTAAATTCAAAACTACAGTTAAAATTATATTATTTATTTCTACTTTTTTCTTTTTAAAGTAACATTTGCTTCTCCCATATTATATATACAAAAATACATACAAACAAACGTATGTACATACATCCCTGTCACACACACACAAGAAACTTAAAATACATAAGAAAGCAAATTGAAAACAAAATATCACCTTTATCCTACCACTCACAAATAACTACACTCACAAATAACTACTGTTAAAATTTAGTTCATGTCCTACCAGGAATTTTATTCATTCATATACATAAATAATGTATACATGGTATAAATCCTTATACATGTGTTTATAAAATTTTGATCATACTGAACATACAGCTTTTTTGCTTGCTTTTTTTTTCAGTTAACAAAATATCTGGCACTTTCCCGTGGCATGAAGTATCTTCAATACCATAATTTTTTATGGCTTCTTAGCATTTCATCATATGGAGGTATCATGCTTTATTTAATGTTTCTAGTTTTTAAATATTATAAATAATTAGGCAAACATCCTTATGCATCTTTGTATACACTGCTGACTACCTCCATATGTCTTATTTCCAAAAAGTGGAATAGCAGTGCCTATTACTCATTTCTCATTGATAAAAGCCAAAAGAACCAGCAAAGTGTTAATAAAAGAACATTAAAGGAATCAAAGAAAAAAATGATATTACCTGACAAGGAAGCATCAAATCCCATGTCTTCTATTGCTTCTCTCAAGGTTTCTGGAGAGGTTAGTAAAGGATCATACTCAACAGTCCCTTTGCCATTTGCAAGTGATACTCGTATGGATTTTACACCTGCCTTTTTTGATATGACACCCTCAATAGACTGCACACAAGAATTACAAGTCATGCCATCAATGTTTATCACGGTCTCTTGAGTCAGAGGCTGGCTAACTATGTTCAAAGGACTCTTTTGAAGAGATGAGCTGGAGGGAGAGTTTGAGGTACTCTCAATTTCACTTGTACTACTAACTCTATATTGCCCTGGTGATATGGCCTCTATTGCTTTTCTCAGAGTTTCTGGAGTGACTAAACTTGCATTGTACTTTACTGTGGCAGATCTATTCTCTAAAGAAACGACTACACTGCTTACATATTGGAGTGTAGATAAAGCACTTTCAATATTTGACACACATGATTTACAGTGCATGCCATCTATGATGAAAATGACTGTTGAATTATTGGTATATGATGGACTCCTTTGCTGTGATCCTTCTGAGGATTTGACTGGTGTGTTCTTTAGACGTTCTATATCAATAGCTCCCAATTTGAGGTACTTGGGCTGTTTTTTGATGAATGCTGGAAAGCCCACAGCTTCAATCTGCTTTTTTATTTCCTCTGCTGTGATAAGATGAGGTTGATAAACAACAGTAGCTTCTTGATTGTCCAGGGAAACTAGTTAATAAAAAGGAAAATAATTATTTAGTTCAGTTATTCCTGGGCCACTTCAGAAAACATTCTGTAGACCAAATCAATACCATACATAATTGTTTCTCTCATTGTTGTCATTATCCTTTCTTAAAATAATTCTGTTCTTTTCAGAAAATGTTAATGACATGGACCAGAAAAAAAGTAAAAGATGTGACCACTACATTTGTGGTCTCCAAGTTTCTGCATGCCTGAATAGAAACATATTAGAGGTCAAGAGGACCCTAGGCATGTTGTGTTAAGAACCCTGAACTTCATGAATCACCACCCTGGCTGCCTTTTATGCTAGTTCAAGATTCACATAACTTTTATTCATAACCATTAACTTTACTAACATTAATGCTGGGAATACACTGTACCTCAGACTTCAATGAAGCAGTAACATTCTAGTCCCACAGATTCAAAACCCATGCTTAAGAAAAATGCAAAAGTTAAAAAGGCCAAAACAGAAAACTAAGCCTTGCAAAGCAATCAAACAAATAACATCAGGCATACTACCTTTAATTCGCTGAACACCTTGCAGTTTCCCAATTTTTCCTTCAATGGTGCTAGTACATGAATGGCAGGTCATCCCTTCCACCTTCATCTTCAGCATGACTTCGCCTGCTTGAGCCATACTGAAATCTTCGCAGATTCCTGACTTTTTCTCCAGAGTTCCTGTATCTAAACTGAGAGCCGGAACCAGCTCTACTATCTGACTGGCATTCACTATAGAAGGGATTATTATCACCACTGCAGCTCTCTGCTGAGGGGAAATTTTAATGTCTGTCACGCCCTTCGTCTTGAGCAATGTGCTTTGGATATGCTCCCATGGCGGAGCCAGTGAAGCAGCAGCAGTCAGAAACACGGTCTCAGTTAAAACAGGGAGAGGCTTAGTATTGTGTAGAACAGCATCAAAGCCCATGTCATCAATGGCTTCCTGTAGGGTCTTTGGAGTCTGCAGTTTAGGGTCATAAATAATGGTTGCATTTTTTTCTTCCAGTGAAACCTTTCGGAAGGAAATTTCAGAAGTCAGTTTAATTAAATTACACGACATGGAACTTAAAAATATCAATCATCTCACCACCGTCAAGAATGAAAGAAGAGGGCTTCCCTGGTGGTGCGGTGGTTGAGAGTCTGCCTGCCGATGCAGGGGACACAGGTTCGAGCCCTGGTCTGGGAAGATCCCACATGCCGCGGAGCAAATGGGCCCGTGAGCCACAATTACTGAGCCTGCGCATCTGGAGCCTGTGCTCCGCAACAAGAGGCCACGACAGTGAGAGGCCCGCACACCGCGATGAGGAGTGGCCCCCGCTTGCCGCAACTAGAGAAAGCCCTCACACAGAAACGAAGACCCAACACACCCAAAAATAAATAAATAAATAAATAAATAATTAAAAAAATAAATAAAAATAAATAAATAAAAAAAAAGAATGAAAGAAGAGGTTTCCCTGGTGGCACAGTGGTTGAGAATCTGCCTGCCAATGCAGGGGACACGGGTTCGAGCCCTGGCCTGGGAAAGATCTCACATGCCACGGAGCAACTAGGCCCGTGAGCCACAACTACTGAGCCTGCGTGTCAGGAGCCTGTGCTCCGCAACAAGAGAGGCCGCGATAGTGAGAAGCCCGCGCACCATGATGAAGAGTGGCCCCCACTTGCCGCAACTAGAGAAAGCACTCGCACAGAAACGAAAACCCAACACAGCCAAAAATAAAAATTAAATTAACTAATTAATTAAAAAAGAAAGAAAGAAACAAATAGATAGACACGATGAAAAGGCAGAGGACTATATACCAGATGAAGGAACAAGATAAAACCCCAGAAAAACAACTAAATGAAGTGGAGATAGGCAACCTTCTAGAAAAAGAATTCAGAATAATGATAGTGAAGATGATCCAGGACCTCGAAAAAGAATGGAGGCAAAGGTCGAGAAGATGCAAGAAATGTTTAACAAAGACCTAGAAGAATTAAAGAACAGACAAACAGAGATGAACAATACAATAATTGAAATGAAAAATACACTAGAAGGAATCAATAGCAGAATAACTGAGGCAGAAGAATGGATAAGTGACCTGGAAGACAGAATGGTGGAATTCACTGCTGCAGAACAAAATAAAGAATGAAAAGAAATGAAGACAGCCTAAGAGACCTCTGGGACAACATTAAATGCAACAACATTTGCATTATAGGGGTCCCAGAAGGAGTAGAGAGAGAGAAAGGACCCAAGAAAATATTTGAAGAGAGTATAGTCAAAAACATTCCTAACATGGAAAAGGAAAGAGCCACCCAAGTCCAGGAAGCACAGAGAGTCCCATACAGGATAAACCCAAAGAGAAACACGCTGAGACACATAGTAATCAAACTATCAAAAATTAAAGACAAATTATTGAAAGCAGCAAGGGGAAAATGACAAATAACATACAAGGGAACTCCCATAAGGTTAACAGCTGATTTCTCAGCAGAAACTCTACAAGCCAGAAGGGAGTGCCATGATATACTTGAAGTGATGAAGGGAAAAACCTACAACCAAGATTACTCTACCCGGCAAGGATCTCATTCAGATTCGATGGAGAAATCAAAAGCTTTACAGACAAGCAAAACCTAAGAGAATTCAGCACTACCAAACCAGCTCTACAACAAATGCTAAAGGAACTTCTCTAAGTGGGAAACACGAGAGAAGAAAAGGACCTACAAAAACAAACCCAAAACGATTAAGAAAATGGTCATAGGAATATACATATTGATAATTACCTTAAACGTGAATGGATTAAATGCTCCCACCAAAAGACACAGGCTTGCTGAATGGATACAAAAACAAGACCCATATATATGCTGTCTACAAGAGGCCCACTTCAGACCTAGGGACACATACAGACTGAAAGTGAGGGGATGGAAAAAGATATTCCATGCAAATGGAAATCAAAAGAAAGCTGGAGTAGCAATACTCATATCAAATAAAATAGATTTAAAATAGAGAATGTTGTTACAAGAGACAAAGAAGGACACTACATAATGATCAAGGGATCAATCCAAGAAGAAGATATAACAATTATAAATAGATATGCACCCAACATAGGAACAGCTCAATACATAAGGCAACTGCTAACAGCTCTAAAAGAGGAAATCAACAGTGACACAATAATAGTGGGGGACTTTAACACCTCACTTACACCAATGGACAGATCATCCAAAATGAAAACTAATAAGGAAACACAAGATTTAAATGACACAATAGACCAGATAGATTTAATTGATATTTATAGGACATTCCATCCAAAAACAGCAGATTACACTTTCTTCTCAAGTGCACACAGAACATTCTCCAGGATAGATCACATCTTGGGTCACAAATCAAGCCTCAGTAAATTTAAGAAAATTGAAATCATATCAAGCATCTTTTCTGACCACAACGCTATGAGTTTAGAAATCAATTACAGGGAAAAAAACGTAAAAAACACAAACACATGGAGGCTAAACAATACGTTACTAAATAACCAAGCAATCACTGAAGAAATCAAAGAGGAAATCAAAAAATACCTAGAGACAAATGACAATGAAAACACCACGACCCAAAACCTACGGGATGCAGCAAAAGCAGTTCTAAGAGGGAAGTTTATAGCTCTACAAGCCTACCTCAAGAGACAAGAAAAATCTCAAATAAACAATCTAACCTTACACCTAAAGGAACTAGAGAAAGAAGAACAAACAAAACCCAAAGTTAGCAGAAGGAAAGAAATCATAAAGATCAGAGTGGAAATAAATGAAATAGAAACAAAGAAAACAAGAGCAAAGATCAATAAAACTAAAAGCTGGCTCTTTGAGAAGATAAACAAAATTGATAAACCATTAGCCAGACTCATCAAGAAAAAGAGGGAGAGGACTCAAATGACTAAAATTAGAAATGAAAAAGGAGAAGTTACAACAGACAGCGCAGAAATACAAAGCATCCTAAGAGACTACTACAAGCAACTCTACGCCAATAAAATGGACAACCTGGAAAAAATGGACAAATTCTTAGAAAGGTATAACCTTCCAAGACTGAACCAGGAAGAAAGAGAAAACATGAACAGACCAATCACAAGTAATGAAATTGAAACTGTGATGAAAAATCTTCCAACAAACAAAAGTCCAGGACCAGATAGCTACACAGGTGAATTCTATCAAACATTTAGAGACGAGCTAACACCCATCCTTCTCAAACTCTTCCAAAAATGTGCAGAGGAAGGAACACTCCCAAACTCATTCTATGAGGCCACCATCACCCTGACACCAAAACCAGACATAGATACTACAAAAAAAGAAAATGACAGACCAATATCACTGATGAATATAGATGCAAACATCCTCAACAAATTACTAGCAAACAGAATCCAACAACACATTAAAAGGATCATACACCACGATCAAGTGGGATTTATCCCAGGCGTGCAAGGATTCTTCAATATACGCAAATCAGTCAATGTGATACACCATATTAACAAATTGAAGAAGAAAAAGCATATTAAAAAAAAAGAATGAAACAAATAATTCAAATGGAGGTTCTCTAATAGTTCTCATCTTTACTATTCTCTTTGGAAAGAAACACAAAATGTCTTGTGTACCTACAGGAATGGTAAAGCTCTATGTAGGTATACGTGACTCAGGTACTGATCAGGCATTTGGAACGTGCATAGACAAAATGCACCCTAGAATTTCATAACAGAGAACAAACTACTCTTTCTTCCATCTCCTTTCACAAATTATTCCAACACTCCACACTCTAGCAATTCAAAAGTTAATATAGGAAACAGGATCAGCTACAGAAAACAAATTTGATATGAAGTTTAAAGTTTTAAAATGTTCAATTAAGACAACTTTGTTGGCACATAAGGTATAAACATGCTGTCAACATTCATAGGGTTTTGCAGCAAATATTTCTATAACCCTCTAAGTCACTACAGTCTAGTATTATTTTTGTTCAAAATAAGAACATCTTTATTGTTCTGCCTGATTTGATTATAAAAACAGTGATTTTATTCTTGAAGCTCAGCAACTATATATAAATTTAACTACTACCGGGACATCTTACCCTGCATCTCTTTTGCTAACAGGTTACAAAGATTTATGAAGTAGTCACACACACACACACAAAACTGGATTGGGAGTCAGAAGGTTTGAGTTCCAGTGTCAATTCTCCACTTATTAGTCAACCACACTCATTAGTTCTACCATCTGAAAAATGAAGAAATGTGCCCTATTATCTTCCAGGTTTGTTATAAGGATCATATGAGTAAATAGACAGGAAAGTAGTTCTTTGCAGCAGCAAGTCATATAAAAGTAAACACTGAACAATTAATATTTATCAAGCATTTATTTATTTATTTATTTTTGGCTGCATTGGGTCTTTGTTGCTGCGCGCAGGCTTTCTCTAGTTGCGGCGAGCGGGGGCTACTCTTTGTTGCGGTGCGTGGGCTTCTCACTGCAGTGGCTTCTCTTGTTGTGGAGCACAGGCTCTAGGTGCGAGGGTTTCAGTAGTTGTGGCACGTGGGCTCAGTAGTTGTGACTCGCGGGCTCTAGGGCACAGGCTCAGTAGTTGTGGAGCATGGGCTTAGTTGCTCTGCAGCATGTGGGATCTTCCCGGACCAGGGATCGAACCCAAGTCCCCTGCACTGGCAGGCAGATTCTTAACCGCTGCGCCACCAGGGAAGTCCCTATCAAGCACTTATTATATGTGCCAGGAACTGAGATGCTCATGATACAAAGCTGATCATGACACAGTCACAGGGAGCAATACTAGAACAGAGGATAGAGAAAACGGACACCCATTCATCCCTGGGAATATGTGTCAAAAAAGGCTTCTTAGAGGAGATAATACCTGAATGTTAAAGGAAAAACAGAAATCAGCAAGGATACATGAAGCAGGGAATGTATCACAAATGGAAACACAAAAGTAGAGAAAGATGACAGGCTGCAGAATTAGGCAACTGCTTTATTATGGGGCCTCTTGTATGCCAATAATAGTCTGTAATTTATCCTGTAGGTAATAGAGAGCCATGGAAAAGTTAAGCAGGGGAATGACACAGTTATATTTGCATTTAGTGAAGAATCATTTTGGAGTGACGTGAGTGATGGAACTGTGCTGTCCTGGCTGTGGGGGTAGTTAAAAGAATCTATACATGTGTTAAAATTCACCAAACCTAAAAACAAACAAACAAAACTGATAGAACTATACACCAAAAAGAAGTCAATTTTTTGGTATAATTTTAAAAACAAAAAAATTAAGAGATTAAAAATTCAGTTCCTCAATTGCATTAGCCACATTTCTAGCGTTCAGTGGTCAATGTAGCTGCCATATGGGACAGAGTAGATACAGAACATTTTCATCATTACAGAATATTCCATTGGACAGTACTGCTCTATGTACTACTATACTTTTTCTGATAAAGTGCCAAACTTTTAAAAAAGGGAAGGGGATTTTTTTCCCTTTAGGTTTAAATACATCGTATCTGGTATCTTTTAAACAAGACCTGGCTTTGAGCTTATCCCCCCCTCACAATTTCAATTTACCAACACAGGCAATGAGAAACAGTTCTTTTTTTTTTAACATCTTTATTGGAGTATAATTGCTCCACAATGGTGTGTTAGTTTCTGCTGTATAACACAGTGAATCAGCTATACATATACACACATCCTCATGTCTCCTCCCTCTTGCGTCTCCCTCGCACCCTCCCTATCCCACCCCTCTAGGTGCTCACAAAGCACGGAGCTGATCTCCCTGTGCTATGTGGCTGCTTCCCACTAGCTATGAGAAACTGTTCTTAAAGCTGATTTTTAAAGCAAAAATCACTTTGTCACTACATGGTTTGCTATACTTTCTACTGCTATAGCCTGTCTTCTATTTATAAAAGACATTAAAAAATAAGGAAACTATGTATATAAAATACTACACAAAAAAGTTGTATTATCCTATGTTGTTTTCATGCTGCAAACCAGAAAACACTTCCTTATTTAGTAGCTTCCATTTGTGTGTTTTAAAGCTGGATCGACCACACCTAGCACAAAATTGTTCCCCTTTGGGATAACAGCACTCAACTTTTCCTCTGAATGTTAGATATCAAAGAGACTTTTCAAGCCTAAGGTCTCAAAGGAAACAAAAACAGGCAGCACCTTTGTTTCTTTTAAGAGGAAATTCACATAGTGATTATCACAATACTGTTCTGGATGCCAAATCCTTGGGCAGGAAGCTAAAATAGCATTTATTTATTTAACAAATATTTACTGAGTACCTATTATGTTCCCAGCACCGTGCTAGCTTGCTAGGGATCCAATGGTGAGCAAAAGCAGGCACAGACTCCGTAGAGCCAGAAATTGCTGGCAGCAGTCTGTCTGATTCTGGGTCTGTGCCACTCTCCTTTCACATGATCCCCACCAATGTAAACCACCTTCGCCTATTCCCCACAGTGCTCGAAAGTTTCAACGGCTTCTCTTTCTCAGAATCTTTCATTAGGAATCAATGTTGTTGTTGTTGTTGTTTTCCCAGAGAAACTATTTTTCTATTTTATCAATAGTTCCTCTGAAAATAAACATCTAACAGTCTACAAGTTATGAATGTGGCTCCTATGAAGGACGCAAGATGGAGGACTGTTCACTATATTTAGATGAAGGTAGGAGTTGAAGAGAACAAATCAAACGTACTCTGTGGCCTCAATAGCATTAACAGTGGTGTAAAGGGGGCTAATTGTCCATAGGAATTGTAAAGATCCATTATTTTAATGGAGTTCTTTGTCTACTGAAATGTCTAAACCTTGCAAGTCAAGCACCGTATACTTTATCTGAATGTGTTTTCTGTATAATTTTATAATTACAGATTATAAAAAGTGATCCAATTTCCTATCTGAAGGCTAGGAAATTGAATAGATTGCCCAAGAAACCCAGCAAGAAAACGAAAGAGCTAGGATTCAAACGTAGGTCGATTTAACTCCAAAGTCCATATTCTTTCCATCTATAAATGGTGAGGCTAGATGATCTTCAATTTCCTTGAAAAACTAAAATTCTATGCCTGTGATTTGAGCAATGTGTGACGTAAATAAAAACACCTGAAAAGTATGAAATATTTCTAGTGTGTGAACCAAATTTTAGTTCTATGTTTACTTTTCCCCCACACATTTCATATCTACTCCCATACCAGTTTAAATAAAAAATAATTTAGAGAATATATTTCTTTGGGATTTTAGCAGGATTTGACAATTACTACATTCTAACATTTCCCCATTTTCAAAAGCCACTTTGGGAAAGGTCCTTTTCTAAAGTTTCAGCACACTGAAATTCCTTTTTATCCTCCCAGGAATTAATTTATATGTCATCATAAATTCAGATTAGCATGCTACTCAGCCAGTGGGGGAGTCTTCAAAGGGTTTAAAGCCCACTTTCTAACATTTTCATAACAACTCAACATAGAGTGATTCAGAGGTTTTTGAGAGCTTGAAAGGATTTTGTCATTTTTCAGACTAAAGTCAGAAAAGTAAAATGATTTGTCAATAATCTTGACTTTCTAATATGTTTGATTCTCCTCCCACAATATATTTTTGACAACTAAAAACTATATAAAATACATAATAGGAATCTTATTTATATTACATATGTCTGAATACAAATTCTATTATTGTTTGTTGAAAAAATAATGTATATATGTTAACACTCTACTTTGATGCTTCAATATAGCATACTGAAAATTAAAGTATGATAAGAGTAAGCCATCAAGTTCTATTAATATTTATCCTATTTGACCAACCTAAATAAAGGTTACCACTTAAAATTATTAAATCAATGTATGAATTAGCAAAAGACAATTCTTAGAGACTAAGAAAATAGCCCAAAACCAATCTAAAAATTTAAAAGCCAAATGCTTTAAAATGAAAAAGATGTGGAGATTTTGTTAGTTTAAGTTGTAGCATTGTTCTTCTGTAAACTGAGTGCTTTGTCAGAATTTTCATTGCTAATATAATTTTATTTTGCTTCAAAAATTATACAGCTGGGACTTCCCCAGTGGTCCAGTGGGTAAGACGCCTCGCTCCCAATGCAGGGGGTCCAGGTTTGATCCCTGGTCAGGGAACTAGATCCCGCATGCATGCAGCAACTAAAAATCCCGCGTGCTGCAACTAAGACCTGGCGCAGCCAAAATAAATAAATATTAAAAACAATTTTTAAAATTATACAACCAATGCATGATTATTCACTATAACAATTTAAATACAAAGAAAGGAAATAGTGAAAGTCCCTCTTTACATCATTCCTCCACTGCTAGTTTTTACCTTGGATTTGACATTTCTTTGATCCTTGGGATAAAGTTCAACTAAATCAGAAACCTAAGCCTCTTTGAATAACTGATTCTGCATCTTCATGGATGGACGAGTATTACCTAAGAATTTATATAAGGCAAAATGCCTGTATTACTCTAACATGGTGTTTGAAAAAAGAAATGTTCAGTGTACTATCATCATTTGCCATAGCAAAAGTTAGGGGGAGAAAGTTCCAAATAGAAATTAAAAGATTGATTTCTATATGCTGATAGGGAACAGTATCTAAGATGTATTTGCTAAGTGAAAAAAGCGAAGTATAGAACAGTATGTATATAGTATGCTTCCATTTATATAAAAAGGGGATACACACACACACATACACAAACACACACATATATACAGTTGACCCTTAAACAACAAGCAATTGGGGGGATTAGGGGCACCCCACCCCTGAGGCTGTTGAAAATCCGTGTATAACTTTACAGTTGGCCCTCTGTATCCTCAGTTCCACACCCTCGGATTCAACCAACCATGGATCATGTAGTACCACAGTTCATATTTTTTGAAAAAAATCCATGTATAAGTGGACCTGTGCAGTTCAAACCCGTGTTGTTCAAGGGTCAACTGTATAAACACACACATATAGATATATACATGTAAATCATTTTATATTCAGAGTCTATTTCTGGAAGAATCCATACATACTAAACTGATAACTGGTTTCTTTTGGGAAGGGGATTTTACTCTGGACATGTTATTTCTCCAATAATTTTTTTTTAAAGTTACTTTTAAGGGTTTTTTTGGCGACGTTGTGCGGCTTGTGGGATCTTAGTTCCCTGACCAGGGATTGAACCCTGGCCCTCTGCAGTGAAAGTGCCAAGTCCTAACCACTGGACCACCAGGGAATTCCCTAGGTGGTCATTTTTTTAAAGGATAGTCTGTATTAGGAAAATGGACTGCAGCCTTTAACTGAGTAAAGGGAAAAAGCACTCAAAATGCAGTTAAATTTCAAGGACAAAGTAATTTGTTAATAAGGCATTAACCTTTAGAGCCATTCAGTACTTATATCTAATTAAGTTTATTTTACATTACCACTTTCAAAAGGCCAGACAATCCCAAAGAAAGACCTTCACATTATCTGCCCATTTTATTTTTCCCCTGAACAGACCACTGGGGTGATTAAATAAACCTTCAGGTTAATCCCTTTAAAGTCTACAGTCTTGACATTGGCAGAACAAGAGTATTACACTCATTTATAAACTTCACAATTTAAGACACAATTCCCAAAATGTATTTAAATGCTGAAGCTGCAAAGATATATAATCATATTCGTTCTACTTTTCCAAAATTAGAGACTTCTTGACTATTCACTTTCCTTGAATTCTGTTAAAGCTCTAATCTGTTCTGCTGTAACATTTTTTAAATAAAGCAACCCCACTCAATTTAACATCACAATTACATTACTTCATATCAGAGTTTTATTCCAAATACTACAAGAGCTCCTTGACTTAGTCGAAACAATGTCCTATTCAAATCTGGTTTCTAAACTGACTGCACATTGGTCGTAATTATAATCTCACAAACTATGATCCAGAAATTTCAAACCTTAACAGTCCTTGAAAAGTGATCAATATTTATGTATTAACATGTTAGGCTGCATTACGACTATAAATTATGTTTGGACAAGGACAATTTTCTTTTTTTTTTTTTTTTCTTTTTGGCCACACCGCAGGGCATGAGGGATCCTAGTTCCCTGACCAGGGATTGAACCTGTGGCCCCCTGCAGTGGAAGCTCAGAGTCCTAACCACTGGACTGCCAGGGAAGTCCCAAGGACAATTTTCTATATGGTGCCTAGAAAGAGGTGAATCCACCTTTTGTGGACTTAATTAAAGGATTGTGGTTAAAATATTTTACTTTTGCAAAAACATAACCATGTAAACACATTGCTAAGACTCCTTCCAGGGTCTCAGAACTGGTCAATGCCAGTAAGGGGCTCTGAAACCTAAGCTTCATTAACATCACCATAAATCTGTCTCTGGGCCTAGAAGACAACACTCAGTAAAATATTTTTTAAAGGAACCGAGAAAAGAGGAAAGATCACTAGTATACTCTATATCATGTGGGCTTTTGACTAAAGAAGGAGAGGCAGAGCTGGAAAAGGCAGAAGAAGTGTGTTTCCTTTCATTTTCAGCAAACAAATTATGACTGTGCCCTGGAAAGTATAGCCTTAAGTATCTGTCACTGGGATCCATATAAATCACTGTTGATAACACAAAGTGCTTTCATATTATATTTCTGCTACTTTTCCTTTACAACTTAATCCAATTTAATTGCATTTTTCTGACCTTAAATAGGTCATATTAAGCAGTGGTGAATTCTGGGAAGATGCGGTAAACACAGCAGCCTTACATACGAGTGGGGTGCAACAGTCTTTGGGGAAAATTTATACAGGAATGTACTTGCAAATGTCAAAACAGAATCTAGTCCTTTAGTTATACATAGATATGCTGGCAAAAAATTAATAATCAAAAATAGTTTGTCAGAGAGTTGGGGGTTTTGGAAAATGCATTAGTTGTCAGTAGACAATAAGAACCTAAATCACTTGGAGAAACTATGTGAACTAGTTTCTGGATGGTTAAAACAGCTTTACTTCAATCAGCACAGACACTTAATTAGTAAGATTTAGCTTCTATTCTGGCCTTCAGCACCAGCCATGTTAGATCAAGTGGAGGAAGTTTAATTGGTTTCTTTGAGGATAAATCAAGTGGAAGTGCCATATTTATTATTCACTGAAATTAAATTATTCATTTTTAAAGTTTTGGGACTGCAGGTTGCAGAGCTACTTTGCCATCCTCTTTTCTAATTAGCAAATTGCAAAAACATCCATTTGATTTTCAGACAGTTACAATTAGTGAAAAATTACAAAATGTTTTTATAAATGTATTTTGAATATAAACACATTTGAGAAAACCTGCAGTATAGTTAATAAAAGTTACCCGTCATCTCTCAGCTTTTCCAACTTGGCTCTCTCCCCAAAGCAAATTAAAGACAGGAGCATCCTTGGGGGGAGGAGGGGAGGAGACAATGAGGAAGCCTCTAAAGTGTAGTTATGCCAAGGTAGATGGTGAATACAAAGGAAAATCCTACTTTTGGAGAATGTGAAAGGGAAAAATTCATATCCAAGAATTCACATGGATGCCTACAGCACAGAAAACTTAGCAGAAGGCATATTACACTGTGTAAAGAAAGCTTTTCCTGCCACAACCATCAACATAGTCTTAACCGACCAGAGTGTGTAGTTTAGTAAGCAAATGAGAAACACTGCTTTCCTCCCTCCCATACATGTAAAATGGATACATAGTTTACTTTGTCCTCTCTGGACAAGATGAATATGAAACTCAGACATGCAAAAAATCACCAAGAGTTTCAGATATAGAAAAGAATTGCCCACATATTGGCACCACACTTCACATGTGGTAAAATTTTGTATCAAACTTCATAAGGAATCACTATGTGCCAATTAGCCAACTTTTTGTAATAAAAACAAGACAAACTGAAGCCAATCTGCTCAAGATCTCATGAGACGTCTGAATCACAGACGAGAATACCATAAGGAGGGGACTTCCCTGAGGGTCCAGTGGTTAAGACTCCACGCTTCCAAGGCAGGGGGCACGGGTTCAATCCCTGGTCGGGGAACTAAGATCCCACATGCCGCGCGGCACAGCCAAAAAAAATAAAAAAGAATACTGTAAGGACAAGAAAGCATGAATCCTGTAGTTCACAGAAAAGCTAAAACCCATTTTGAAATCTCTGAAGAATAAACGGGTAAAAGATTAATGTTTAGATTAAGATTAAAAGACAGATCAAAAGTATTTGATCTGGAGATGCACAAAGTATTCTGGTTCCATGAAATTAAGCCGTATGAGCTGTTTGTAAATTCTGGAAATTAATCCCTTGTCGGTCACATCATTTGCAAATATTTTCTCCCATTCTGTGGGCTGTCTTTTCGTTTTGTTTATGGTTTCCTTTGCTGTGCAAAAGCTTTTGAGTTTAATTAGGTCCCATTTGTTTATTTCTGTTTTTATTTCCATTACTCTTGGAGACAGATCAAAAAAGATATTGCTGTGATTTATGTCAGAGAGGGTTCAGCCTATGTTTTCCTCTAAGAGTTTTATAGTGTCTGGTCTCATATTTAGGTCTATATCCATCTTGAGCTTATTTTTGTGTATGGTGTTAAAGAATGTTCTAATTTCATTTTTTTACATGTAGCTGCCCAGTTTTGCCAGCACCATTTATTGAAGAGACTGTCTTTCCTCCACATTGTATGGTCTTGCCTCCTTTGTCATAGATTAATTGACCATAAGTGTGTGGGTTTATTTCTGGGCTTTCTACCCTGTTCCTTTGATCCATATTTCTATTTTTGTGCCAGTACCATGCTGTTTTGATGACTGTGGCTTTGTAATATAGTCTGAAGTCCGGGAGCCTGATTCCTCTGGCTCCGTTTTTCTTTCTCAAGATTGCTTTGGCTCTTTGGGGTCTTTTGTGTCTCCATACATATTTTAAGACTTTTTGTTCTAGTTCTGTAACAAATGCCATTGGTAATTTGATAGCAATTGCATTGAATCTGTAGATTGCTTTGGGTAGTACAGTCATTTTCACAATATTGATTCTTCTGATCCAAGAACATGGTATATCTCTCCATCTGTTGGTATCATCTTTAATTTCTTTCATCAGTGTCTTATAGTTTTCTGCATACAGGTCTTTTGTCCCCCTAGGTAGGTTTATTCCTAGGTATTTTATTCTTTTTATTACAATGGTAAATGGGAGTATTTCTTGAATTTCTCTTTCGGATCTTTCGTTGTTAGTGTACAGAAACGCAACCCAATCAAAAAATGGGCAGAAGACCTAAACAGACATCTCTCCAAAGACAACATACAAGATGGCCAAGAGGCACATGAAAAGATATTCAATATCGCTAATTATTAGAGAAATGCAAATCAAAACTACAATGAAATACCACCTTACATCAGTCAGAATGGCTATCATCAAAAAATCCACAAACAGTAAATGCTGGAGAGGGTGTGGAGAGAAAGGAACCCTCTTACACTGTTGGTGGGAATGTAAATTGGTACAGCCACTATGGAGAACAGTATGGAGATTCTTTAAAAATACTAAAAATAGAGCTACCATATGATCCAGCAATCCCACTCCTGGGCATATATCTGGAGAAAAACATGGTCTGAAAGGATACATGCACCCCAATGTTCATTGCAGCACTGTTTACAATGGACAAGACATGGAAGCAACCTAAACGTCCATTGACAGAGGAATGGAAAAAGAAGATGTGGTGCATATATACAATGGAATATTACTCAGCTATTAAAATGAATGAAATAGTGCCATTTGCAGCAACATGGATGGACCTAGAGATTGTCATACTGAGTAAAGTAAGTCAGACAGAGAAAGAGAAACATTGTATAATATCACTTGTCTGTGGAATCTAAAAAAAACTGATAAAAATGAACTTATTGACAAAACAGAAACAGGGGGGCGTCTGGGCAAGATGGCGGAAGAGTAAGACGCGGAGATCACCTTCCTTCCCACAGATACATTAGAAATACATCTACACGTGGAACTGCTCCTACAGAACACCCACTGAACGCTGGCAGAAGACGTCAGACCTCCCAAAAGGCAAGAAACTCCCCACGTATTTGGGTAGGGCAAAAGAAAAAAGAAATAACAGAGACAAAAGAATAGGGACGGGACCTGCACCAGTGGGAGGGAGCTGTGAAGGAGGAAAGGTTTCCACACACTAAGAAGCCCCTTCGCGGGCAAAGACTGCGGGTGGCAGAGGGGGTAAGCTTCGGAGCCACGGAGGAGAGCGCAGCCACAGGGGTGCGGAGGGCAAAGCGGAGAGATTCCCGCACAGAGGATCAGTGCCGACCAGCACTCACCAGCCCGAGAGGCTTGTCTGCTCCCCCGCCGGGGCGGGCGGGGGCTGGGAGCTGAGGCTCGGGCTTCGGTCAGATCGCAGGGAGAGGACTGGGGTTGGCGGCGTGAACACAGCTTGAAGGGGTTAGCGCACCACAGCTAGCGGGGAGGGACTCCGGGAAAAAGTCTGCAGCTGCCGAAGAGGCAGGAGACTTTTTCTTGCCTCTTTGTTTCGCGGTGCGCAAGGAGAGGGGGTTGGGAGCGCCGCTTAAAGGAGCTCCAGAGACGGGCTCGAGCCGCGGCTATCAGCGCAGACCCCAGAGACGGGCATGAGACGCTGAGGCTGCTGCTGCCGCCACCAAGAAGCCTGTGTGCGAGCACAGGTCACTATCCACACCGCCCCTCCTGGGAGCCTGTGCAGCCCGCCACTGCCAGGGTCCCATGATCCAGGGACAACTTCCCCGGGAGAACGCACGGCGCGCCTCAGGCTGCTGCAACGTCACGCCGGCCTCTGCCGCCGCAGGCTTGCCCCGCATCCGTACCCTTCCCTCCCCCTGGCCTGAGTGAGCCAGAGCCCCCGAAGCAGCTGCTCTTTTAACCCCGTCCTGTGTGAGCGAAGAACAGATGCCCTCAGGCGACCTACACGCAGAGGCGGGGCCAAATCCAAAGCTGAACCCCGGGAGCTGTACGAACAAAGAAGAGAAAGGGAAATTTCTCCCAGCATCCTCAGAAGCAGCGGATTAAAGCTCCACAAACAACTTGATGTACTTGCAGCTGTTGAATACCTGAATAGACAACGAATCATCCCAAATTCAGGAGGTGGACTTTGGGAGCAGGATATATTAATTTTTCCCCTTTTCCTCTTTTTGTGAGTGTATATGTGTATGCTTCTGGGTGAGATTTTGTCTGTATAGCTTTGCTTTCACCATTTGTCCTAGGGTTTGGTCCGCCCGTTGTTTTTGGTTTTTTTTTTTTTTTTACTTAAAAAATTTTTTTTCTTAATAAATTTTTTCTTAATAATTTTTTCCTTATTTTTTATTTTAAAAATTAAAAAAATTTTTTTCTTAATAAATTTTTTCTTAATAATTTTTTTATTTTTTATTTTAAAAAATTAAAAAAAAATTTTTAATAATTTTTTTATTTTTTATGTTAAAAAATTAAAAATTTTTTTCCTTAAAACAGAAACAGACTTACAGACTGAGAGAATGGAACTTATGGTTACCAGCGGGTAAGGGTGGGGGGGATGCATAGTTAGGGAGTTTGGGATTGACATGTACACACTGCTATATTTTAAATGGATAACCCACAAGGACCTACTGTATAGCCCAGGGAACTCTGCTTAATATTATGTAACAACCTAAAGAATTTGAAAAAGAATAGATACATGTATATGTATAACTGAATCACTTTGCTACACACCTGAAACTAACATAACGTTGTTAATCAACTATACTCCAATATAAAATAAAAAGTTAAAAAAATATTCTGGTTCAAATTTAATGATTCATGCACTTAAAATATATAATGAGCTTCTGATTATTAGAAAGAATCCATCAGATTCCTAATCTTAAATCCTGTACTAAATCTGATGTCCAGTTAGACAAAGCTCCCTTTAGAATATTAACATCTACTCTGGGCAGTGTGTCTAAAATTGATCTTTTGCATGTGGATATGAACTAGTCAAAAGAAAAGCATTTTAGGACTGATGCAAGCTGATCAAATTCCAAAGTTGCATTAACTTTCCATCATCACTATAATGAATATTGTATAAAAGCAAAATTACAGAAAACTTATGGTAAATATTATAGAGCCACTGCCAATATAAAGTTGTTTTAATGATGCTGAAAACTTAAATATATTAAAATAATAAGTACATTATACAAATGAAGACACAAGCCAGTTAAAATTACACATTAACTCATTAAGCCCTGGCAGTGAAAATAAACATGCTGAAGAGTCAGCAATTCACAGTAAAATACTTAAGAAAAAGCATCCATATATTACCATCATTATAGTAGAAATCCCCAAACTTTCGGCAAGGAGATATTGTTAATTTCTTTGGGCCCTTAGATACAAGTTGCAGAGAAATAGGAGAGAACAGGTGGGGAACCAAACTTAATGAAGCATGGGAAAGAGTGCTGAAATTAACTGTGCTCCAAACAGTGCTGAGAATCCTGAAGAGTGACAAGGAAAACGGTGGGCAGGGGGCAGCAAAAAGGCTTGGAAATGGCATGGACATATACTAGGAAATTCCAATCCACTAGTCAGGGACCTCTACCTTAACAAAGTACAACAGGCAGGAAGGTCCAGATCAACTCTTAAAAGCATCAGCAAAATACATTATCAAATTCAAATGATGAGAATGTCATGAAAATAAGTAGCAAGGGTGACAGGTACAGGGAGGTTCCTTGTACTAGGTCTTCACTTTTGTGTATGTTTGAAAGTTTTCATTAAAAGTATTCTTTGACCAAGTGGGGCTTATCCTGAGAATGCGTGGCTAGTATAACATTTGAAAATCAATCAATGTAATTCACCATATTAACAGCCTTAAAGAAGAAAAATAATATGATCATATCTAGATGCAGAAAAAGCACTTGAAAAAATGCAACATCTATTCATGATTACAAATAAAAGCTCTCAGAAAACCAGGAAGATAAAGGAATTTCCTTAACCTGATACAGGGCATCTACAAAAACCCTATACTAACACAATACTTAATGGTGAAGGACTGAATGTTTTCCCCCTACGATCAGGAACAAGACATAGATGTTCACTGTTCCCACTCCTATTCCAAATTGTAATGGAGGTTCTAGACAGAAAAGAAATAAAAGACATACAGACTAGAAAGGAAGAAATAAAACTATTTTTATGCCCTGATGACATAACTGCTTATGTAGAAAATCCCGAAGAATCTACCAAAAAAGCGAATAGATTTAATGTCAGTTTAGCAAAGTTCAGGATACAAAATCAACATACAAAAACCAACTGCATTTCTGTATGTTTGTAATGAACAACTGAAATTGAAATTTTAAAAAATAGTACCATTTAAACATCATCCAAAAACAGAAAATACGTGAATATAAGTCTAACAAAATACATGCAGGATCTGCAGACTGAAAATTATAGATCCCTGATAAAAGAAATCAAGGAATACCTAAATAGAGAGATATAGCATGTGCACAGGTTTGAATACGCAATATTAAGATGTTAATTCTATCCAAATGGATCTACAGAATCAACACAATCGCAATCAAAATCCAAGCAGATATTTTTGTAGAAACCTATATACTGATTCTAAAATTCATATGTAAACGGAAAGAAAATAGAACAGCCAAAACAATTTTGAAAAAGAACAAAGTTGAGAAATTACACTACCTGATTTTAAGATTTATTATAGGCTGCTCTCACCTTTTGAGACAGACCGCATTCTGTCTATGGAATGTGTATCTCTCTAAGTAAATCCACTTCTTACCTATCACTTTATCTCTCACTGAAATCTTTCTGTGACAAGACGTAAAGAACCTGAGCTTCATTAAGTCCTGAGACCAGAAACTAAGGCCTCCACCCAGGTGGAGGATGGTAACTTCAGGCTGAACACGAGATTCCTGGAGCACCACCCTGTTACCTCACCACCCACCAATCAGGAGAAACTCACACACCCTGCAGCCCTCACCCCAAATTTTGCCTATTAAAAACGTCTCCCTGAAAAGCATTGGGGACTTAAGGAGGTTTTTCAATCATGAGCCACCCATTCTCCTTGCTTGGCACTGCAATAAATCTTTCTCTGTGCCAAAAAAAAAAAGATTTATTATAAAGCTACAATAATCAAGACTCTGTGGTATTTATTGGCCAAAGGACAGACACACAGATCAATGGAATAGAACAGAGCATACAGAAATATACCCATAAATATATGGTAAATTGATTTTCAACAAAGGTGTAAAGGCAATTCAATGGAGAAAGAATAAACTTTTCAACAAATAGAGCTGCCTGGAAAACTGGACATCCATATTAAAAAAAAATTAACCTCAACCCATACCTCATAATGTATTCACATTAATTCAAAATGGATAATAGATCTAAATGCAAAACCTAAAATGAAAAAACTTTTAGAAGACATAGGAGAAAAATCTTTGTGATCCTGGGTGAGGCCAAGATTTCTTAGATATGACACCAAAAGCATGCTCCATAAAGGAAAAAAAAGTAGGTAAAGTGGAATTCATCAAAAGTAAAAACTGCTGCTCTGGGAAAGATACTTTTAAGAGATTAAAAAGACAAGCCACAGACTGGAAAAATTATTTGCAAAACACATACCTAAGAGAAGACAATTCAGAATATATAGAAAACAATCAAAATTGAATAATAAGAAAACAAAACAGCCAGCTAAAAATTTCACAAAAGGTTTGACAGACACTTTACCAAAGAAGGTATACAAATGCCTAACAAACACATGAAAAGATGCTCAATATCATTAGCTATTAAGGGAATGAGAATTAGTGAGATACCACTACATACCCACTAGAAGGTCTATAACTAAAAAGACTTAGAATGTCTATAACTAAAAAGACTGTTAATACAAAGTGTTGGAGAGAATGTGAGAAAAGTGGAATCCTCAAACACTGCTGATGGGAAGATAGAATAGTATAGCCACTGTGGTAAATCAATTGTCAGTGTCCCAAAAAGTTAAACATACACTTACCATATGATGGAACAAATCCAATCCTAGGAATTTGCCCAAGAGAAATTAAAACTTATGTCCACACAAAGACTTGGATGTGAACATTCAGAGCACTGCTTTTCATAATCACAAAAGAAAGTACAAACAATCCAATGTCTCTCTACAGGTGAATGGGTAAACAAACTTTGGTACATCCACACAATGGAATACTCCTCAGCAATAAAAAGGAAAGAACCAGTGATACATGCAAGAACATGGACAAATCTCAAATGCATAATGCTAAGTGAAAGAAGCCAAACTCAAAAGGCTATATAACATATGATTCCATTTACATGGCAGTTTTTAAAAAGGAAAACTTACAGGAACAAAAAGTAAAAGTAAAGGGGAAGGATGATTTCAAAGAAGGGTTACCAGATTTAGCAAATAAAAATACAGGACAGACCCAGTTAAATTTAAATTTCAGATAAATGACAAATAATCTTCAGTGTAAGTATATAGCTCATGCAATATAATGGTTCTTAAACTGTGGTCCCAGGACCAGCACCTTTAGAGTTACCTGGGTACTTATTAGGCATGCAAATTCTCAGGCCCCATTCAGATCTACTAAAGCAGAAACTCTGGGCGTGGAACCAGCAATTTATGTTTTACAAGCCCTCCAGGTGATTCTCATGGTATGGTTTGAGAACCACTGTTCACTATACCTGTAACTGGCAAAAAAAGAACTATAAGAGGCTAATATGAAGAGAAAGGGGCACATGAGCCTGTTTGATAAATCAATCTACCATCATCAAATATTAACTGAACAGACAAAGGGTGTACAGTAGGTTCTCTGAAAAGGGACTGCAGAAGTGATCCTCAACTGAGGGCAATTTCGCCCCTAGGGGACACTGGCAACGTCTGGAGACATTTTTGGTTGTCACAAGTGGGAGGAGAGGCTACTGGCATCTGGTGGGTAGCGGCCAGGTGGGTAGAGGCCAGGGATGCTGCTAAACATCCTACAAAGCACAGAACAGCCCCCCAAAACAAAGAATTATCCAGCCCAAAATGTCAATAGTGCTGAGGCTGAGAAAGCTGGACTTAATCAAAACATATTTTTTTAACCCCAAAGGCTTTAAAATCAAAGACATTTTTACGAACACGGAAATAAAAAGATTAAAAAGGTAGTGACAAAATATAATTCAAGGTGTCTCATACTAAAAATACTAGAACTATTCTGAGGAGAATTTATAGAGACTAGTGATACAGAGCTAAAACAGCAATTTGGTGGTAGGAGGCACCTTTATGATGAAAATACCAGGTTCCTTTATTTTTAGAAGTTATGTGAGAGAATAAATTGGAGATCACAAGTTTGAGAACCATATACAAATTAAACTGCATCTGTAGACACTGTATGACCACAAAACATACTGGCCCAGGAATCATGGAACTTGAGTTCTAGTTTTGTTTGGTATTAGGTAGCTGTGTAACTTAGCACAGGTCACTTCCTTATCTGGGCTTCAATCTATTGATCTGTATAATGAGGGGGTTAGACGACTTAAGTCATATCTAAGACCCCTTGCAGCTTTAACATACTATGTCTATGTCAAAAAAATGAGCACAGGAAACATTCAAATACATTTTTTACAGGATATGAGGGGGCACAGTATCATTTTGTTCCCTTTGGGGTAGTCTTGTGTTGACTTTGGTACTTTTGGCTTTTGTGTTTAGAAGGTGCTAAACAAAGTTTAGGTTTTCTTATTTATTTATAACAATTATGTTAACAATTCATGTTCATTGCAGAAAAATTAGAATATAAAAATAAACCACTCTTTTCCACTAAGTAGGATTCTGAGACGAATTATAGCAGGAATGTGTTAAGGTAGTCTAGCAAAAGTCAATTTTATTTTGGCAATTAAAAATTGAAGTGAACTCAAATCCCTACCACCTTTCTCAGTCCTGGGCTCTGCCCAGGGAGGCTTCTACACAGTCTTTTCTGGCAGTTTGTCTCCGGGAAATGGAGAGGCTCCCTTTCCCCCTGCTTTGCCCCAGGATAGCCAGCAGGATCTCCCTGATCTCCTGTTGTCCTCCCTCCCCAACAGAGAGTTTCTATCCTCTTTGATGAAAGCTCAGAGTTTTTATGAATCAGGAGAAAATGCAGGCCCTGAGAAACCTATCCCTGCAGAAAGGTTCCCTTGGGCCATGCTTTGGGTTTTCTGCTCTTTATATTTTTATTTTACTCTCCATTTTTCTGCCCTCCCCTTGCCCTAGGTCTAAGCTCAGCAAAGGCGAGTGCTCAGGGCAGCTCCTAGGCCTGGACAGCTCTCAGGGAGGAATTAGATAAATGTTCAGCATGCCCGTGCCTGGCCCATCTAGTTTCATCCTTTAGTTACCCAGGCCATTAGCTTCGGGTTATCCCCTCTTATATCTGCAAACCCAATGCTTGGAGCAGAAGCATAGGGCTCTAACAGGAGGTGATACCTCGCTCTTTCATTTCAGGATTTGCCAACTTAGGGGCCTGGCTCTGGAAGGCAGTTTTCTTAAAGGGGACTGCATCCTGGGTGACCCGAAGTCTCCAGACCTAGAGGGACAACTGTGCCCTCCCTTCTCTCCTTCATGTTCTCTGGCTGGATTGATTCAGCTGTAGAAACCATTTGGTCTGTTGCACTCCAACATACCGCTAGGTTCCTTCCAGAGTCACTGTGTCACATTAGCTTCCTTTTGGAGGGAGGGTGATGTGGTTGAATACTCAGAGAGCAGAGGCGGTGGGTGCGCGTCTTTAGTTCCCCATCTTCCGGTTTCACCTCCGGCCTTCCTCTTGCCCTAAACCTGAGCGCATCATGCCAGGCCTCACTCATACAGGATGGTGTCAGCTCACTCCTCAGCAGTAACCTAGGGTGTATGGGAAGCTTAGGGCTCTGGGGAAGAACAGAATCGAAGAGGGGAGTGATGTGGGTGGAGGCACCAGTTTTACATCACACCCCCTTTGTAAGCCGGTGAGCTGGGCTTCAGTTTTCCCCAGACCATGCACACTTTTAATTTATTTGAGAGAAACTAATTGTATTTTCACTGCAGTATCTTGTTATTTTTTATTTGTGATTTAAGAAATGTGAAGAGAAAATACACAGACACATAATGGCTAACAGTGTTTCTTTCATTCCTTGTTCTAGAGCTAACCAGTCTAAAATTGTTTGGTAATGTCACTTAATGTAATTAATTGTAATGTATTCTTTTAAATAAAATAATTTATTGATTAAATAACATTGAAGTGAAAATGTTTAGAAAATTAGTTACACTTTGTATGCATGCTCTTAGAGAAGACTACATTATTACTAAACATAGTAACTGTCATGCTATAAAAGAGAAAGAAACCTCACAATCCTTTCTCTGAGAACATATATTTTAGATCAACATGAGATTAAGAGTAATAAAAAGTATATCAGCATCTATATACTTATAAAATATATATTGATAAATATACAAACATAACGTCCAGATTCCATCTTCAGATGTTTTTAAATTTTAAAAATGTATTATTTCTTATTTTTTTAACAAAAAAATAAGTTAATGGGCTGAAGAAAACTTATTCAGCTTCAAGGTTAGAAGTGTGATAGTCTTTATGTCATACGTGTCAGTGTGTCTGCATCTGTCTCAGTGTTAGAAGTAATTTCCCAGAAGAATTCCAGTCAACAGCATTTGACTTCACTGATTTCCAAGGAGTAACTTACTTTAATGTGATGTACACCGTTCAGTTTTCCAATGTGCTGTTCAATGGTCCAAACGCAGGAACTACATGTCATCCCCTCAACAGAGATGGTGACAGAATTCACACTCATACTTGGATCCATTTTGATTTCTTCTTTACATTCCTATTAGAAACAATGAACTTGTTAATTTCAGCCATGGAAATAATCCTTCCTCTGACATGCACTCCAATGTTCACTGCAGCGCTGTTTACAGTAGCCAAGGCATGGAAACAACTTAAATGTCCATCAACAGAGGAATGGATAAAGAAGATGTAGTACATATATACAATGGAATACTACTCAGCCATAAAAAAGAATGAAATAATGCCATTTGCAGCAACATGGATAGACCTAGAGATTATCATACTAAGTGAAGTAAGTCAAACAGAGAAAGATAAATATCGCATGATATCGCTTATATGCGGAATCTAAAAAAAATGATACAAATGAACTTATTTACAAAACAGAAATAGACTCACAGACTTAGAGAACGAACTTATGGTTACCAGGAGGGAAGGGTGGGGGGGAGGGATAGATTGGAAGTTTGGGACTGACATGTACACAATACTATATTTAAGATAACCAAGAAGTACCTACTGTATAGCACAGGGAACTCTGCTCAAAACACTGTAATAACCTAAATGGGAAAAGAGTTTGAAAAAGAATAGATACATGTATATGTATAACTCAATCACTTAGCTGTACACCTGAAACTAATACAAAATTGTTAATCAACTATGCTCCAATATAAAATAAAAACTTAAAAACCAAAAAACAACAAAAAACTTTAAGTTAAAAAAAAAGAAATTATCCTTCCTCAACTTTCCCACCTCCCCAACTGAAAATACCCTACTAATAAAATATGGCTAACATTCTTTTCTCTCACCTCATTTTACCCCCACCCCAGGGCCTTTGGGTTAGCTATTCCCTTGATTTAGGACTTTCTTCTCTTAGATACCTGCTTAGCTAACTTCCTCATCTCTTTCAAGTCTACTCAAATCTAACCTTCCTAATGAGTCTTACAATGACCACCCTGTTGAAAATTGCATCACACACCCCTTCCACACACACATACTCTGATTCCCCTTACCTTTGCTCTATTTTTTTTCTTATTTTCATAGAACTTATAACCTTCTAATAAACTCCATAATTTACTTGCTATGTTTATTGCATATTACCTGTCTTCCTGTGGTGGTTTTAAAATATGTTCACAAATTCTTTGCTACTCCTTCCTTCAAGAGGTGGAATTTAACTCCTTTTTCTTTGAGTGTGGCCTGGACTCAGTGACTTGCTTCCAAGTCAACAGTGGAAGTGACAAAGTGTGACTTCCAAGATTGGCCATAAAAGGCACTGCAGGAGGGGAAAAAAGTCACTGTGGCTTCCTCCTTATCCTCTCTCTTGAATCACCCCATCTAGGGGAAGCTACCCGCCATGGCATGAGGATACTCAAGCAGCCTCTTGGAGAGGTTCACATGGTGAGAAATTGAGGCCTCCTGTCAATAACCAGCAAAGACATAAGGCCTCCTACCAATAACCAGGTGAGTTAACTGCCTTGAAAGCTGATCCTTCAGACTCTGTTGTCTTTAGATGCCTGCAGCCTCAGCTGACATGTAGACTTACAACCTCACGACAGACCTTGAGCCAGAACCACCCAGCTAAACCACTCCCAAATTCATGACCCACAGAAACTGTGAGATAATAATTGTCGGTTGTTTTAAGCCACTAAATTTTGGAATAATTTGTTACACTGCAATACACTTCCCACTAAAATGAAAATTCCATGAAGGCAGGAATCTTCGTTTTTTTCATTGATAATTAGTTTGAATCACATGAAACTGCCATTTTATTGAGATATAATTGACATATAATATTGTATTAGTTTTAGGTATACAATATAATGATTTGATATATGTATATATTGCAAAATTACCACCATAAGTTTAGTTAACATCCATCACTATACATAGTTACATTTTTTTTTCCTGTGATGAGAACTTTTAAGATCTACTCTCTTAGCAGCCTTCAAATATACAATATTGTTAATTATAGTCACCATGCTGTACATTATATCCTCAGGAATTATTTACCTTATAACTGGAAGTTTATAGTTTTTAACGACCTTCATCCATTTTGCCCACTCCCTATCCCCCACCTCTGGTAACCAACCCATCAACCTGTTCTCTGTGTCTATGAGTTCAGGTTTTTTCAGATTCCACGTATAAGTGAGCTCATACAGTATTTGTCTGTCTCTGTCTGACTTATTTCACTTAGCATAATGCCCTCAAGGTCCATCCATGTTGTCATAAGTGGCAGGATTTCCTTCATTTTTATGGCTGAAGAATGTGTATATGTATATCACACTTTCTTTATCTATTCATCCATCGATGGACATTGGTTATTTCCATGTCTTGGCTATTGTAAATAATGCTGCAATGAATACAGGGGTGCAAATATCTTTGAGATAGTGATTTCATTTCCCTTGGACAAATACCCAGAAGTGGAATTGCTGGATCACATGATAGTTCTGTTTTTTAATTTCTTTCAAGAACCTCCATACTGTTTTCCATATCCATTTTTAAAATGTAAAAATCTTAGAAAAGTTGAAAGAAAAATTCATCCCTAGGTGCATCAGTCTCAGTCTTAACTTCAACTGGCATTAATTATGGAACAACTGTAACTTATAGTGTGATTTGATCTGAAATAGACTCATAATTATTAGTTTATTTTTGTTATTTACTTTTAAAGTTAGAGATAAAGTTATTCCAAATGCAACACTTAACAATTCAGTTATGTCCACTGATTATTCTTATGAAATCAGTATTAAATTACTGTCTATTTTTACATAGAGAGACTTACAATATATATTCAATATAAAAGAATACATTTTGTCTAACTTTTGTTTTTAATGACTTGAAACAGCCTTTATTCAAAGTCAAAAAAAATAATGATCTCTAATGAACCACACTGCCAAAGATTTTCACATTCTGGTAATCTATGACTTACAATCTATATGTAAAAATAAGCTGTCGTTGCCCTGAGAAACTCTTCCTTCCTCTAGCCAGAGCAGCTGCTGTCAATAGGACAATATCTGAATCTTTGAATGAATGATAAGTGGAATAGGGAAGAAGTAGTAAAAATGAAGTTCTCCCTATTGCCTGAATTCTCCATTGAATGAAATTTTACAATCTAAAGAATATTATACTAATGAACAGCTTCCCTGTTTTCCAAATCTTTACTATGAAAATTTTCAACCACACATAAAAGGTTAAATAATACAATGAACATCTATCTGTATATCCTCTGCACGAATTCAACAATTGTTAACATTTTGCTATATTTGCTCTATTTTTCCTAAACTATTTTTAAGTTTTAGAGATCATAATACTTCAGCATGCATATCCAAACAATAAGGACTCCTGTAAAGCCACAATACTATGATCACAGCTAAGAAAATTAATCATTGTACATCCTTTAATACAAATTCTCTATTTAAATTGTCCTAAATGTCCCAAGAATATCCCTTACAGCTTTTATTTTTTTCCAAATCAGGATCCAGACAAGGTTCACACTCTGCATTTGGTTGTGTCTCTTTTGTCTCATTTAATCTAGAACAGCCTCTCTCCTTTATCTCTTTTCCCCCAAGTAACTTTTTGAAGAATCTAGGTCAGTTGTCTTAATAGACATTGTATCCTCTTTTTAAAATACAAACTCCTCTTTGATAGGTTAAGGGGCTGATAGCTGGCATTACACCTCCTCTAGGTATGATCAGTTACTACAATAGAACAGAGCCCAAATGGGACAGAAAAGGCAGGTAGTTGTGAGCAAAGGATCCTTGGGATGTAAATAACTCAGAGGCCCAGGTGAAAAGTCCAAGGCAGGGTACTTAAGGCAAGCATGAAGGCATTAGGGACTCCAACTAGGGAGAGGGTCACTGGGAAGCAGTAATGAGTATGAAAAGGGAAGTCGATAATGTCTAAAACAAACAGATCCTATCAATATTTTGTCTACTGTTAGCCCTGTGCCTAAAAAAGGAGTTGCTTCCTCTTTCCTCCTGTAGCACATGGCTGCCTGCCTCAAGGTCAGAACATTCAGACTTAGTACCTATATGGCTCAAATATGTTATGGGTCAAAATGGGGCTTTTGAGGGTTGACTCAGGTACATTACCAAAACTGACTAAATTGTTTTATAAGAAACTGTCAAGTTCAAAAAACAGAACTGGTAACAAACTTTTGGAATACAATACACTCAACAGATGAAGGCTAGTTTACCTGGTTAGTTAGGAATGTAAAATTGAAATACAATTTTATTATGGGGTATGCTCCAGACCAAAGTATTGGAGCATCTCTCAGGCTTACTGAGGAACTGAAAGAGACTAGTTAAGCAGAAAGGCACTTTTAAAGTGAGTGGATAATTCACCCTGGAAATATGTATTAGGGAGGAAAGAAATTCTGAGCATGAATGAAAATTACATTGATACAGCCACTTTTCCCACTACATCCTAATTTAAGCATGTCAAATCAACTATGAATAATATGTATTTCTTCTGCCCTCATAATTCGCCTGCATTTTTTCTTCAAAACTATACTTAAATTGGACCTTATACTCAAAACCGCAGAGAAATTCCATTCCCCTCATACTACTCTATTTTATATATATTATATATATATATTTTATAGATAAAATATAACACACACAACTCTAATTGATTTTATAATATATGTATAACCATCTTTTGAATTTTAAATGTCTCAAAGATAGGTACAAAGTCAAGAACAGGTTTTGTAACCTCCCACTGCATTTAGCAAAATGACTCAGAAAACAGACTAAGAGTGTAAATAATTTCATACGGTGTGGAAAAAAATGTATCTTTATGGGAGATGACAATATCAAAGAAACAAATCTGGCATGCAGCTATTAGCAATGAGGTGACTCTGAGAAAAAGAGCATCCAACAACACTGAGGGAAATAACTTCCAGTTATTAAAGTATTTTGAGCCACTCCCTAAACACAGATGGTAATCACCATCAGTAATAACATTTTCTAAGAGGAAGAACAGTATTATGACTAGATCATCATCTCTGATTTGGAAACAGAAACTGCAGAAATTGAGTACAAACAAACATGACACATATGAAGTCTGACTGCACAAAAGCACTTCTTAAAGCTGATCAAAGAAGCTCAAACATTATTTTTATTTTTTATTAGCATTTTAAATTTATTTATTTTATTTATTGATTTTTGACTGTGTTGGGTCTTTGCTGCTGCATGCAGGCTCTCTCTAGTGGTGGCGAGCGGAGGCTACTCTTCGTTGCGGTGCACAGGCTTCTCATTGCGGTGGCTTCTGTTGTAGCAGAGCACAGGCTCTAGGTGCTCAGGCTTCAGTAGTTGCGGCACGCAGGCTCTAGAGCGCAGGCTCAGTAGTTGTGGCGCACGGGCTTAGTTGCTCCATGGCACGTGGGATCTTTCCGGAGCAGGGATCGAACCCATGTTCTCTGCATTGGCAGGCAGATTCTCAATCAGTGCCACAGGGAAGCCCTCAAACATTATTTTAAAATCACCCTAAAATAATGAGGCCTCATAATTTGAGAAAGGTTTCTGGATTCTTAATAAATTATATGGTAAAATTTAATTCTTTTTTTAGATACAGTTCTACATGGATAATTTTTGATCACTACAGTAATAAAGAAAATGCAAATTAAAACCACAATGAATATCATTTACTCCCATCAGGTAAACAAAAATTTCAAAATCTGACAATACCAAGTGTTAATGAGAATGTGGAGCAACAGGATCTCCCGTATTCAGCTGGTGAGAACATAAATTAGTACAACCATTATGGAACCCGTTCGGTAATATCTGGCAGAGTTGAAGATATGCATATATTAGAACTCAACGTTTTCACTCCTAGGCATGTTACCCTAGAGAAAATCTCACATGTGTACAAGGGCACATGAACAAAAATGCCCATTGCAAAAAAAACCAAAACAACAACAACAAGAAAAACTCAACACTTTGGAAATAATCTAAATGTCTATCAACTGGAAAATAAAAAATAAGTGGTGATATATACATCACGGAGCATGATGCAGTAGTTAAAATGAATGAACTAAAATAGTGGTTCTCGGAGGACTGGTTCAAGATGGTGGAGTAGAAAGACATGCACTCACTCCCTCTTGCGAGAGCACCAGAATCACAACTAACTGAACAATCATCGACAGGAAGACATTGGAACTCACCAAAACGGATACCCCACATCCAAAGACAAAGGAGAAGTCACAATGAGATGGTAGGAGGGGCACAATCACAATAAAATCAATTCCCATAACTGCTGGGTGGGTGACTCACAAACTGGAGAACACATACCACAGAAGTCTGCCCACTGGAGTAAAGGTTCTGAGCCCCACATCAGGCTTCCTAACCTGGGGGTCGGGCTACAGGAGGAGGAATTCCTAGAGAATCAGACTTTGGACGCTAGCAGGATTTGATTGCAGGACTTTGACAGGACTGGGGGAAACAGAGACTCCACTCTCGGAGGGCACACACAAAGTAGCGTGCACATTGGGACCCAGGGGAAGGAGCAGTGACCCTATAGGAGACTGAACCAGACCTACATGCTAGTGTTGGAGGGTCTCCTGCAGAGGCAGGGGGTGGCTGTGGCTCACCGTGGGGACAAGGACACTGGCAGCAGAAGTTCTGGGAAGTACTCCTTGGCGTGAGCCCTCCCAGAGCCTGCCATTAGTCCCACCAAAGAGCTGGGTAGGCTCCAGTGTTGGGTCGCCTCAGGCCAAACAACCAACAGGGAGGGAACCTAGCTAGCCCCACTCATCAGCAGACAAGCAGATTAAAGTTTTACCGAGCTCTGCCCACCAGAGCAACATCCAGCTCTACCTATCACCAGTCTCTCCCATCAGGAAGTTTGCACATGCCTCTCAGATAGACTCATCCACCAGAGGGCAGACAGCAGAAGCAAGAAGAACTACAATCCTGCAGCCTGTGGAACAAGAACCACATTCACAGAAAGATAGACAAAACGAAAAGGCAGAGGGCTATGTACCACATGAAGGAACAAGATAAAACCCCAGAAAAACAACTAAATGAAGTGGAGATAGGCAACCTTCCAGAAAAAGAATTCAGGATAATGATAGTGAAGATGATCCAGGACCTCGGAAAAAGAATGGAGGCAAAGATCGAGCAGATGCAAGACATGTTTAACAAAGACCTAGAAGAATTAAAGAACAAACAGAGATGAACAATAAAATAACTGAAATGAAAACTACACTAGAAGGAATCAATAGCAGAATAACTGAGGCAGAAGAACAGATAAGTGACCTGGAAGACAGAATGGTGGAATTCACTGCCACAGAAGAGAATAAAGACAAAAGAATGAAAAGAAATGAAGACAGCCTAAGAGACCTCTGGGACAACATTAAACGCAACAACATTCGCATTATAGGGGTCCCAGAAAAGAAGAGAGAGAGAAAGGACCGAAGAAAATATTTGAAGAGATTATAGTCAAAAACTTTCCTAACACGGGAAATGAAATAGCCACCCAAGTCCAGGAAGCACAGAGAGTACCAGGCAGGAGAAACCCAAGGAGAAACACGCTGAGACACATAGTAATCAAACCGACAAAAATTAAAGAAAAAGAAAAATTATTGAAAGCAACAAGAGAAAAACGACAAATAACATACAAGGGAATCCCATCAGGTTAACAGCTGATTTCTCAGCAGAAACTCTACAAGCCAGAAGGGAGTGGCATGATATATTTAAAGTGATGAAAGGGGAGAATCTACAACCAAGATTACTCTACCCAGCAAGGATCTCATTCAGATTCGATGGAGAAATCAAAAGCTTTACAGACAAGCAAAAGCTAAGAGAATTCAGCACCACCAAACCAGCTCTACAACAAATGCTAAAGGAACTTCTCTAAGTGGGAAACAAAAGAGAAGAAAAGGACCTACAAAACAAAACCCATAACAATTAAGAAAATGGTAATAGGAACATACATATCGATAATTACCATAAATGTGAATGGAATAAATGCTCCAGCCAAAAGACACAGGCTCGCTGAATGGATACAAAAACAAGACCCATATATATGCTGTCCACAAGAGACCCACTTCAGACCTAGGGACACGTACAGACTGAAAGTGAGGGCATGGAAAAAGATATTCCATGCAAATGGAAATCAAAAGAAAGCTGGAGTAGCAATACTCATATAAGATAAAATAGACTTTAAAATAGAGAATGTTACAAGAGACAACTAAGGACACTACATAATGATCAAGGGATCAATTCAAGAAGATATGAGAATTATAAATATATATGCATCCAACACAGGAGCACCTCAACACATAAGGCAACTGCTAACAGCCAAAAAAGAGGAAATTGACAGTAACACACTAATAGTGGGGAACTTTAACACCTCACTTACACCAATGGACAGATCATCCAGACAGAAAATTAATAAGGAAACACAAGATTTAAATGACACAATAGACCAGAAAGATTTAATTGATATTTATAGGGCATTTCATCCAAAAATAACAGATTACAGTTTCTTCTCACGTGCACACGGAACATTCTCCAGGATTGATCACATCTTGGGTCACAGATCAGGCCTCAGTAAATTTAAGAAAACTGAAATCATATCAAGCATCTTTTCCAAACACAATGCTATAAGATTAGAAATCCATTACAGGGAAAAAATGTAAAAAACACAAACACATGGAGGCTAAACAATATGTTACTAAATAACCAAGAGATCACTGAAGAAATCAAAGAGGAAATCAAAAAATACCCAGAGACAAATGACAATGAACACACGACGATCCAAAACCTATGGGATGCAGCAAAAGCAGTTCTAAGACGGAAGTTTATAGCAATACAAGCCTACCTCAAGAAACAAGAAAAATTTCAAATAAACAATCTAACCTTACACCTAAAGGAACTAGAGAAAGAAGGACAAGCAAAACCCAAAGTTAGCAGAAGGAAAGAAATCATAAAGATCAGAGCAGAAATAAATGAAATAGAAACAAAACAATAGCAAAGATCAATAAAACTAAAGATGGCTCTTTGAGAAGATAAACAAAACTGATAAACCTTTAGCCAGACTCTTCAAGAAATAGAGGGAGAGGACTCAAATCAATAAAATTAGAAATGAAACAGGAGAAGTTACAACAAACACCGCAGAACTACAAAGCATCCTAAGATACTACTACAAGCAACTCTATGCCAAAAAAATGGACAACCTGGAAGAAATGGACAAATTCTTAGAAAGGTATAACCTTCCAAGACTGAACCAGGAAGGAAGAGAAAATATGAACAGACCAATCACAAGTAATGAAATTGAAACTGTGATGAAAAATCTTCCAACAAACAAAAGTCCAGGACCAGATAGCTACACAGGTGAATTCTATCAAACATTTAGAGAAGAGCTAACACCCATCCTTCTCAAACTCTTCCAAAAAATTGCAGAGGAAGGAACACTCCCAAACTCATTCTATGAGGCCACCATCACCCTGATACCAAAACCAGACAAAGATACTACAAAAGAAGAAAATTACAGACCAATATCACTGATGAATACAGATGCAAAAATCCTCAACAAAATACTAGCAAACAGAATCCAACAACACATTAAAAGGATCATACACCATGACCAAGTGGGATCTATCCCAAGGATGCTAGGATTCTTCAGTATATGCAAATCGACCAATGTGATACACCATATTAACAAATTGAAGAATAAAAACCATATGATCACCTCAATAGATGCAGAAAAAGCTTTTGACAAAATTCAACACCCATTTAGGATAAAAACTCTCCAGAAAGTGGGCATAGAGGGAACCTACCTCAACATAATAAAGGCCATATATGACAAACCCACAGCAAACATCATTCTCAATGGTGAAAAACCGAAACCATTTCCTCTAAGATCAGGAACAAGACAAGGGTGTCCACTCTTGCCACTATTATTCAACATAGTTTCGGAAGTCCTAGCCACGGCAATCAGAGAAGAAAAAGAAATAAAAGGAATATAAATTGGAAAAGAAGAAGTAAAACTGTCACTGTTTGCAGATGACATGATACTATACATAGAGAATCCTAAGGATGCTACAAGAAAATTATTAGAGCTAATCAATGAATTTGGTAAAGTTGCAGGATACAAAATTAATGCACAGAAATCTCTTGCATTCCTATACACTAACAACTAAAGTTTAGAAAGAGAAATTAAGGAAACAATCCCATCCACCACTGCAACAAAAAGAATAAAATACCTAGGAATAAACCTACCTAAGGAGGTAAAACACCTGTACTCAGAAAACTATAAGAAACTGATGAAAGAAATCAAAGATGACACAAACAGATTGAGAGATATACCATGTTCTTGGACTGGAAGAATCAATATTGTGAAAATGACTACACTACCCAAAGCAATCTACAGATTCAATGCAATCCCTATCAAAATACCAATGGCATTTTTTACAGAACTAGAACAAAAAATCTTAAAATTTGTATCGAGACACAAAAGACCCCGAATAGCCAAAGCAGTCTTGAGAGGAAAAAAACGGAGCTGGAGGAATCAGACTCCCTGACTTCAGACGATACTACAAAAGCTACAGTAACCAAGACAACATGGTATTAGCACAAAAACAGAAATATGGATCAACGGAACAGGATAGAAAGCCCAGAGATAAACCTACGCACCTATGCTCAACTAATCTATGACAAAGGAGGCAAGGATATACAATGGAGAAAAGACAGTCTGTTCAATAAGTGGTGCTGGGAAAACTGGACAGCTACATGTAAAAGAATGAAATTAGAACACTCCCTGACACCATACACAAAAATAAACTCAAAATGGATTAGAGACCTAAATGTAAGACCGGATACTATAAAACTCTTAGAGGAAAACATAGGAAGAACACTCTTTGACATAAATCACAGCAAGATCTTTTGTGATCCACCTCCTAGAGTAATGGAAGTAACAACAAAAATAAAGAAATGGGACCTAATGAAGCTTAAAAGCTTTTGCACAGCAAAGGAAACCATAAACAAGACGAAAAGACAACCCTCAGTATGGGAGAAAATATTTGCAAATGAATCAACGGACAAAGGATCAATCTCCAAAATATATAAACAGCTCATGCAGTTCAATATTAAAAAAACAAACAACCCAATCAAAACATGGGCAGAAGACCTAAATAGACATTTCTCCAAAGAAGACATACAGATGGCCAAGAAGCACATGAAAAGCTGCTCAACATCACTAATTATTAGAGAAATGGAAATCAAAACTACAATGAGGTATCACCTCACACCAGTTAGAATGGGCATCATCAGAAAATCTACAAACAACAAATGCTGGAGAGGGTGTGGAGAAAAGGGAACCCCCTTGCACTGTTGGTGGGAATGTAAATTGATACAGCCACTATGGAGAACAGTATGGAGGTTCCTTAAAAAACTAAAAATAGAATTACCATATGACCCAGCAATCCCACTACTGGGCATATACCCAGAGAAAACCATAATTCAAAAAGACACATGCACCCCAGTGTTCATTGCAGCACTATTTACAATAGCCAGGTCATGGAAGCAACCTAAATGCCCATCGACAGACGAATGGATAAAGAAGTTGTGGTACATATATACAATGGAATATTACTCAACCATATAAAGGAACAAAATTGGGTCATTTGTAGAGACGTGGATGGATCTAGAGACGGTCATACAGAGTGAAGTAAGTCATAAAGAGAAAAGCAAATATCGTATATTAACTCATATATGTGGAATCTAGAAAAATGGTACAGATGAACCAGTTTGCAGGGCAGAAATAGAGACAGAGATGTAGAGAACAAACGTACGGACACCATGGGGGGAACGTGGCGGGGGGGGGGGTGATAGCAGTGGGATGAATTGGGAGATTGGGGTTGACATATATACACTAATATGTATAAAATAGACAACTAATAAGAACCTGCTGTATAAGAAAATAAAATAAAATTTTAAAAAATTTTAAAAAATAAATAAAACTGTGGTTCTTACTGGGAGGAGGGGAGATTTCACCATGAAAGGGACATTGGGCAATGTCTGGAGACATTTTTGGTTATCACATCTGGGGTGGGGGGTGGAGCGGAAAGTGCTACTGGGATATCACTAAACATCCTATAATGGACAAGAAAGTTCCTCGCAACAAAGAATATACGGCCCCAAATGTCAACAAAACAGAGGTTGAGAAACTCCAAACTAGGGCTACAGGTAGCAACATGGATAAGTCTCACAAACATAGTTGAGGACATAAAAAGTTTCAGAAGGATACAAAAGTCTAAAAATGTAAGACAATACCATATGTTTTTTTTGTATGCACACATATGTAGTAGTGTTAATTAAAATATAAAAATATGCATGGGAATAATAAACTCCAAATTCAGGAGTTTGAGGAGGAAGGAAGGGATGCAACTGGAACACAAAGGGAAACTTCAACTATATATGTAATGTTTAATTTCTTAGGCTGAGTAGTGGATGCACACATATATTATAGGGTTCCCTATACTCTTTGTAGACCTTAGTTATTTCACTGTAAGAATTTTTAAAAGGAAAATAAACGAATGAACCTGGAGGACATTATGCTAAGTGAAATAAGCCAGACATGGAAAGACAAAAACTGCATGATCTCACTTATATGTGGAATCTAAAGTTGAACTCTTAGAGACTAGAAGGGTGGTTATCAGGGCCTGGGGAGTGGGGGAAATGGGGAAATCTTGGTTAAAGGGTACAGAGTTTCAATTATGCAGGATGAATAAACTCTGGAAATCTAATGTATGCATGATGACTACAGTTAATAATTGTTTACTTAAAACTTCCTAAAAGAGATGTTAATTGTCCTCAACAGCAACAAAAAATGGTAACTATGTAAGGTGATGGATATGTTCATGAGTTTGATTGCAGTAATCATATCACAATGTACATGTATATCAAAATATCACGTTTTACAACTTAAATATATACAATTTCTATTTGTCAATTATACCTCGATAAAGATGGAGGAAAAAAGATTTTTAAGAAACACAGTCCACTTTAGGGGGAAATAAAGAAGAAAAATATATAGAGAGTGTGCAGAAATTAAGAGACAAGTTACCAAAATTGAAATAATTCAATAAGTGAGACCAATGATAAACTCTAACATATAAACAGACAAAAATCACCCAGTCTATTACACCAGGGCTATAAAAACACCCCTGTTTTGTTAAGCAAATTAATAATTTCTAGCTATGCAAACACTGAACTAGTTGCCTTCAGAGTATATATATTTCCAAATCAATTTAATTTTTAAAAAGTTTTAAATTTTTTAGTTTTTTTCCTACCCATTTGCTTTATTTAAAATCTACCACCTCTGAATTGAAAACAAAAGGGGAAAGCATTAGCTTCTTTATTATTTTATATAAAACATCTCGTTTAAATTGTGTGAACCTTTAAAATGAACACTGATCTTATTCCTTAACTTGCTTTCAAAATACTGAGTGTCTAACCTCTTTCATCACACAACTGTCACTATACAAACAGAAGACTAAGATTCCAGATGAAACAGCTGGAGTAGACTAGTGTATATTTCAAAACATAATTGTTCTTTTCATTTGACCATTCCCAAAAGATTAGGAGTCAGTACTTCAGACATATTAGTAAGGTCAAAAAAGACCAGAACACTCAAATTAGGAAAAGGCAATGTGCTTTGCTGGCCATTTTTGTGACTCCTTGACTAATCACCGCCTCTTACAAAAGAGCTGTCCTTGCGATAACTACAGATATTTCAGATTCCTATAGCATTTCGTATACATAATTTCACAACAATCCTGCAATATAAATAAGGTAGTTGCCTCCTTTTAAAATTAAGGAAGCTAACACTCAGATTTACCTCTGTTCATACAGCCAATTCAAGCTGAAGTCTAGAGCTAACAATAGCCTCAAAGGGATTGACTTAATAGGGCAATGTTTGCAAAACGTATAAAAGAAAACCAGCCAGAGGTGGGGGTAGGGTGAGGAAAATGCTTGAAAACTATCATTACCCTGCAATGAACACAGGCGAGGGGACAAGTTACTCAGAAACTGAGAAATAAACCTCAAGTTACTAGCTGCTTTTCACCAGGGACTGAACATTTGCTGCCTTGTCAATAAGAGACTAGAGAAAAAAACCTATTTTTAGTATGGGTGAAACTTTTCTTGCCTCAGACAAGGCCATTTTTATCCCTGGAAAGTAGAGGGAAGTAGGATTCAACTATTTGACATTAAAACGTGTGAGCTACTTTTCAACCATATTATGGGTTAAATATGGTCTTGGTGCAGTAGTCTATCTTAGATTCTGATTGTTTGGTAGTTGGAATGCTATTTTTCTCCCCATTGAAACAATCATCTGTTTCAAGCTTGTCCGACAAAATCTGTAGGTAAATCATGGACCACTTGTAATGCTATAGCTCTCTTCATAAGGAAAAATCCACCTTACAATTTTAGTTCTAAGACAAAATAGAGCCCCAAACCACTGATGAAAAAACATTAAATCCTATGAAAACTAAAAACAACTGACAGTGCTTAACCACTACATAGATTAAGTTGAAAAAGCACTTATTTTATATTCGCTATAACTGATTAAGAACAAATAAACTATAAAATAAATGATAAAGGTTTGATGAGGCTGAAAATGACGATTCAGTTTGACTAAACTTTTCAAGTATGGCACTAATTTTATAAAAACCATCACTAAAAAGGATAATGATGCTAATTACCCTACCAGACATTAAAATGTCTTTAAAAGTTTTATTTTATTTTTTTAAATTTGTTTATAACATTATATAAGTTTCATGTGTACAATATTACTAATGTCAGAATAGACAGATCCTTTGTAATGGAACAGAAAGTCCCAGAAACAGACATATATGTATATATAAGAATTTAGTTGCATAGCACAGGGAGATCAGCTCGGTGCTTTGTGACCACCTAGAGGGGTGGGATAGGGAGGGTGGGAGGGAGGCGCAAGAGGAAGGAGATATGGGGATATATGTGTACATATAGCTGATTCACTTTGTTATAAAGCAGAAACTAACACACCATTGTAAAGCAATTATACTCCAATAAAGATGTTTAAAAAAATTTAGTATATAATAAGGGAAGTATTTCAAATCAGTGGGGAAATAAATAAGTGGTGTTGCCATAATGTGCTAACCATGTGAGGTAAAGACGTTTAAATCCCATCTTACTCCAAAATTAATTCTAAATGAGTTAAAGACTGAAATGTAAAAAAAAACGTTTAATGCTATAAAAGTGGATAATTAACAACAACAGCAACAACAAAACTTGGGGTGGAGAAGGCCTTTCTAAGCCTAAGCCAAAAGCAGAAACGGTAAAGGAAAAGATCTTGAAATTTAATTTTTATGCATTTTTAAAATGGCATGTGCCATAAAAACCCATGTAAGCAAATTACAAAAATATATATGCATATGGAGTTTCCTTCTGGGGTGATGAGACGTTCTGGAATTAGATAGTAGTAATGGTTGCACAAGTCTGCGAATACACTAAAAACCCTGAATGACATAAAATTATACTGAATTTTATGACATGTAAATTATATCTCAAAAAAGTCCATATATGTAATATATATGTCAGACAATTGACAAAATAAGAAATCCAAAATTCCAATAAACATATAAAAATTTACATTTAAAGTTATAAATTAAAACGACTAAAATACGTTTTCCACCTACTAGATTAGTAAAATGTGTCTATTACCACATAGCTTAAAACAACAAAACAGGAAACAACCTACATTTTTTACAGTAGGGCACTGGTTAAATAAACTCCAGTAGATCCACACTTTTACAGATAGTTGTCATATTTTTTGGCTACCCAGCATCCAAACACACAGCTTAGGTTAAGGAAATCCCCTGCTGTGAGTAAGCGTCTTGGTAATAGGCAGTAGGACCCATCCCCACTACTGAAGCCGAAGTGGAAGGAGGAGGTATTCCCTTTCCCTTCATCCTTCAAGCTGAGATGCTGCTAAGTGATTCTAGATCTGGCTGGGCAGATACCTCTGCCCAGGGTTTTGAATTCTGAGAATGACACAAATACACAGTGAGAGTTCAAGAGAATTCGCAGCAGCTTCAGCAACAGAGTCAAGATGCCAGCAGTGGTGGTGGCAAAAGTCCTGAGAAAGCCGGTGCCACTGGAGAGGTCCTCACCAGACTGTACGTGGGGGGTGTGACCTTGGCTGTTTTAGCCTCCCTGGGTTCCTGCCCATTTTTCCAAGCCTGGCTGACCATCTTTCCTGTTGACTCTATAAACAATCTGCGTAGCCTACCAATAAATTCCTTGTCTGGTTAAGTGAGTTGAACTGCTTTATGTTGTTTGCAAGCAAAAACTCAGCATAATACATGTATAATAAATACCATGTGGCCATTAAAAACAATGATGTAGATCTCCATTTACTCATGGGGAAAATGTTCAGGATACATTAAGTAAGAAAAAGCAAATTTTCACTCTGCAAAAAGTTCTCTAAACCCACCACCAATGGGTTAACTAATGGTCTCCATTCTATCACCCAAACATTCAGATGCCCACAGCATGCTTAAGTGCACTCTTTGTCCTACCAGTCGTGTGTTGACATACTTAGTTTCATCTGTGTTTGCTCCCAAGCCTGTTTATGCCCACTGAACTTCTTTTAATCGTGTGATTTAATTAAATATTATGTAAACTTATGAAACATGAGTATAAAAGAGAGTTACTATTTCTGTGAAAACAAAGGTGAATGCTTTAGAAAGATTCAATAAAGGTGAGCAGTAAACTGCTGAAATAGCTGCACATAAGCAACTTTAACAGAATGGGGGGAGAGAAATCATAAAGATCTAAAAATTCTATTCTCTACTTTCATGAAAGCAAACTAGAAATTGGAAATCTGGAAACCTGGAATGAAACAATATGGATGTGGTTTATACAAGAAAGAAAAGGGGGAATTTCAAAGGACCCATATACAAGGAAAAGGCCTTGGCCCTACATATAAATATTGGAGAATGAATGAATATATGTTCTAGGTTTTTACAAAATGAATAGGCTACATATAGTTATTATGGCTCCTTTCTTCAACTGACCAACCACTGGATGGTTCAGGAGAGTTTCTACCATGTTTCCATCTTCTACAAAGGAAGACTCTAGAACATACCACAGAACAAAGAGGAAAAAATACCTGATTTCATTTTGCTTTAAAGGGCCCTGATAATTTACATTTTCAGCCTTGACTAAAACCTGTCATAAGCCAACTTTTTTTTTTTTTTTAAAGCTGTGAGGGTATTTTTTTTAAATTTTTTATTATTTATTTATTTGTGGCTGTGTTGGGTCTTCGTTTCTGTGCGTGGGCTTTCTCTAGTTGTGGCAAGTGGGGGCCACTCTTCATCGCGGTGCACGGGCCTCTCACCATCGCGGCCTCTCCTGTTGCGGAGCACAGGCTCCAGACGCGCAGGTTCAGTAATTGTGGCTCACGGGCCCAGTTGCTCCGCGGCATGTGGGATCTTCCCACACCAGGGCTCGAACCCGTGTACCCTCCATCGGCAGGCAGATTCTCAACCACTGCGCCACCAGGGAAGCCCAAGTCAACTTTTACAAATAGTTGGATTGAGACTGTGTATCCCTAACAAGGACATCACTGAAATTTACACTTTAAAGAATTTTCTTCCCTTCATTGAATTTCCTGTTTGTCCTATAAAGCCATGAAATGTTGCAATGGCCTATTACAATGGCTATGTCCAATAGTTATGCTATTTTTTTAAGTTGTTTCCATTCAGAATCCTCAGTGGAAGTCAGAGATGATTTTCCTCACATAGTTTTATATGACATTTCTTCTTCCTCTAAAAGTATTCATGGGCTTAGGAAAATTATTATTTCCTGAGAAAGGCAGATACTTTGTAAAAGTTTGTGTGTGTGGGGGTGTGTGTGTGTGTAAAATACACATAACATAAAATTGATCATTTTAACTATTTTTTTAATTAAAGTATAGTTGACTTACAGTATTACATTAGCTTCAGGTATACAACATAGTAATTCAGTATTTTCATAGAATATATTCCATAAAAAATTGTCATAAAATATTGACTATGTTCCCTGTGCTGTGCATTACATCTTTGTAACCTATTTATTTTATAGCTAGTAGTTTGTACCTCTTAATCCCCTTCAGCTATTTTGCCCCTCCTCCCACCCTTTTCCCCTCTGGTAAACACTAGTTTGTTCTCTATATCTGTGCATCTGTTTCTGTTCTATTTGTTCATGTGCTTTATTTTTTGGATTCCACATATAAGTAAAAATATACAATATTTGTCTTTCTCTCTGAGTTATTTCACTAAGCATGATACCCAGGTCCATATATATATATATATATATATATATATATATATATCTTTTAATATTGGTGTTTTCATTTTCTTTGGATAAACACCTAGAAGTGGCACTGCTGAATCACATGGTAGTCCTGTTTTTAATGTTCTGAGGAACTTTTATATTGTTTTCCATAGTGGCTGTACCAATTTACATTTCCACCAGCAGTGCACGAGGGTTCCCTTTTCTCCACATCCTAGCCAATACTTGTTATTTCTTGTCTTTTTGATGATAGCCATTATGACAGGTGTGAGGTGATATCTCACTGTGGTTTTGATATGCATTTCCCTGATGGTTAGTGATGCTGAGCATCTTTTCATATGTCTGTTGGCCATCTGTATGTCTTCTTTGGGAAAAATGACTATTCAAGTCCTCTGCCCATTTTTTAATTGAATTGATTTTTTAAAATATTGATTTGTATGAGTTATTTATATATTTTGGATTTGACCCCTTATCAGACATATTGTTTGCAAATGTCTTCTCCCATTCAAGGTTGTCTCTTCATTTTGTTGATGGTTTCCTTCTCTGTGCAAAAGCTTTTAAGTTTGATTAGCTCCCATTTTAAAATTTTTGCTTCTGTTTCCCTTGCCTGAGAAGATAGATACAAAAACTATTGATAAGACCAATGTCAAAGAGAATACTGCCTATACTTTCTTTTAGGAGTTTTATGGTTTTAGATCTTACATTTAGGTCTTTAATCCATTTTGAGTTTATTTTTGTATATGGTGTGAGGAAATGTTCGAGTTTCATTCTCCTGTATGTAGCTGTCCAGTTTTCCCAACACCATTTACTGAAGAAACTATCTTTTCCCCATTGTATATTCTTGCCTCCTTTGCCATAGATTAACTGACCATATAATTGGATTTATTTCTGGGCTCTCTATTCTGTTCCATTGATCTGCTTGTCTGTTTTGTGCCAGTACCATACTGTTTGGATTACTGTAGCTTTGTAGTATTGTCTGAAGTCAGGGAGTATGGTACCTCCAGCTTTGTTCTTGGTTTCACTGATCTTTTGTTGTTTCTTTGGTCTTTATTTTATTTATTTCCACTCTCATCTTTATTATTTGCTTCCTTCTGCTGACTTTGGGCTTTGTTTGTTCTCCTTTTTCTAATTCCTTTAGAATTAGAGGGCTGGAGCCAGATATGAGCCAGGGCCGTTTTAACCATTTTTAAAGTGTACAGTTTAGTAGCATTAAGTACATTCACACTGTTGTGCAACCATCACCACCATCCATCTCCAGAACTTGCTCATCTTCCTAAACTGAAACTATACTCATTAAACACCAATTACCCATTTCACCTCTACCCACCCCCTAGTAACCACCATTCTACTTTCTGACTCTACGAATTTGACTACTCTAGGTTCCTCATATAAGTAGGATCATTTGTCCTTTTTTGTCTGGTGTATTTCACTTAGCATAATATCTTAAAGGTTTACCCATGTTGTATCACATGTCAGAATGTTATTCCTTCTTCTTTTTTAAAAAAAAAAAGAAGTGTGTGTCCCCGTGTATGTGTATGCACACATGTGTATATGGCCTTTTATTTCTGTTTTTTCTTTTTAAAGTTTATTTATTTATTGGCTGAGTTGGGTCTTCGTTGCTGCGTGCGGGTTTTCTCTAGTTGTGGCGAGTCGGGGCTACTCTTTGCTGTGGTGCGCAGGCTTCTCTTGTTGTGGAGCACGGGCTCTAGGCACGCAGGCTTCAGGAGTTGTGGCACGTGGGCTCAGTAGTTGTGGCTCGAGGGCTCTAGAGCACAGACTCAGTAGTTGTGGTGCACGGGTTTAGTTGCTCCACAGCATGTGGGATCTTCCCAGACCAGGGCTCAAACCCGTGTCTCCTGCCTTGGCAGGTGGATTCTTAACCACTGCACCATCAGGGAAGCCCGGAATGTTATTCCTTCTTAAGGCTGAATAATACTGCATTGTATGTATATACCATATTTTGTTTATCTACTCATCTTCTAATACACCTTTGGGTCGCTTGTATCTTTGTGCTACTGTGAATAATGCTGTTATAACCACTGTTATACAAATATCTGTTTAAGTCCCTGCTTTTAATTCTTTTGGGTATATACTTAGACTTGGAATTGCTGGATCATTTGGTAATTCCATATTTAATTTTTTTGGGAATCACCATACTGTTTTCCATAGCAACTGTACCATTTTTCATTCCTACCAACAATGCACAGGGGTTTCAATTTCTCTACATCCTCACCAACACTTGTTATTATTTTCTGTTTTTTAAAAAATAATAGCTATCCTAACGGGTGTGAAGTGGTAACACACTTTTTTACATCTCAGAAATTTCAATAAAGAATTAGTGAATTAAAGCTAAAATATGAGAGATGGAAAGCCATAACCTTCCGTTATTAGCCATTTCACTGTTACTTTATTTCATTTACAATGTATTCTTACAATTTTTCTCGACAATTTCTTCTATATTCGGATTTCATGGCAAGAACTTGTTACAATATATACTTTAAACGTGAAACAGTGTATGTTTTCAGCTCTATTTTAGGTATGATTAGTTTAATAGGTTAGCACAAGAACTTGGAATGAGTTCAAAGAGATCAGGATAAGAAGATGTAGGAATTCCCTGGCGGTCCAGTGGTTAGGACACAGTGCTTTTTCACTGGCGTGGGCTGGGTTCAATCCCTGGTCGGGGAACTGAGATCCTGAAAGCTGCGCGGCACCACCAAAAAAAAAAAAAAAAGATGTAACAACTGGTCACTAGTAAGTGTTCTTGGCTCAACATGTGCTTATTTTTAGAGTGGATACAAAAGAGGAAATGTTGTGAATTTCATTTACATCAGTTCTTTGGAAACTTAGCTTTCAGATTTAAGTACATTTCTCTAAATTTTTTCCTACAGCTAGCAAGAGTATACTAAAGGGGTAGAGTATACTAAAGGGTACAATATTGTGCTTTCAGCACTATAAATGAATAGCCAAATAATAATGAAGCAATACTAGCCACAATTACTATAACAAAGTAGACTGACCAGTAAAGATGATGTGGGCAATATCTAAACTCTAGGAACATATTACTCTATCGCCCTGAACAACTTGTTTGTTCTATCTACTTTGGAAAGTAATAGCAGAGGAACTGAACTCTATCATTAAAAGTTATTTATTCAGGGACTTCCCTGGCAGTCTAGTGGTTAAGACTCTGAGCTTCCACTGCAGGGGGCACAGGTTCAAGATCCTGCATGCCGTGCAGTGAAGTTACTTATTCAAATACTTGTCCTCAACTCACCTAGGCATTTATATAAATGTCTCTCACACAAGAATAAAATAATTTGTAATACATTTAGGACCAACGAAACTGCATGAAATCTCAGGAAAATTTAAGTAGGAAATTATGCCTATTTTAAACTAGGCAAATGTACATAAACAGCAACCTAGTACTAGTTATTGCTATATAAGTGCTACTTATAGTTACATAGTAAGTATTATTACTATACAATAAAAACTCAGAGATTAACGGCATGAGCCAAAATCACATGTACTTACCCAAACACTGATCCAAAGATAATCACTTTTTTGCTTCTCCATAGGGACTCCAATGAGTGGCAGATAAGGCTACAGCATAAACATGTGCCTCAACTTTTTTCCCTCTTACTTAGATGAAAATAATCTATTTCAAATATTCCAAATATGAACTGGGGAGAAAACCAGATTGGAAGGAGAGACACCCAAAGAGAGAGATACCCAAAGCAGTTGTTCAATAAACATTTTTTTGTTGTTGGGTGGATGGTCAGTTGACTGGATGGACAGACAAACCAACTCTGAATTCTCCTGCGAGATAAGAAAGCTGAAAGGGGAAAGTGATTTCTTCTTGGTCAGAAGACCAAAAATGGTGGGAAACTACTAACATTCTAAGATATTTTCCAGATATTCTTTACTCTTCCCTTGACTGCTAAATGAAAACTCAAAGGAGCAAGTCCACCTTAGCTCAGTGATCAATATTAGTATCACTGTACTTCCCTGGTGGTGCAGTGGTTAAGAATCCACCTGCCAATGCAGGGGACACTGGTTCGAGCCCTGGTCCGGGAAGATCCCACATGCCACGGAGCAACTAAGCCCGTGTGCCGCAACTACTGAGCCTGCGTTCTAGAGCCTGCGAGCCACAACTACTGAGCCCGCGTGCCACGACTACTGAAGCCCGTGTGCCTAGAGCCCGTGCTCTGCAGCAAAAGAAGCCACCGCAATGAGAAGCCCGTGCACCGCGACGAAGAGTAGCCCCCGCTCGCCACAACTAGAAAGCCCACATGCAGCAACGAAGACCTAATGCAGCCAAAAATAAATAAATTTAAATAAATAAATTTTAAAAAAGACAATAACTTGAATATATTAAGTTAAATAAAATATATAATTAAAATTAATTTCCCATTTCCTTTTTTTATTGTGGCTATTAGACAAATTTAAATTACATGTGTAGCTCACATTTTATTTCTATTGGGCAGTGCTGTTCTAGAGTCATTATTTTATCTTTTAAAGTTACGTCTATGATCCACCTGGAACTACATTTTGTATACAGTATGAGGTAGTAGTCAAGGCTCATTTTCCCCCATACGGATACTGAATTGATCTGCTACCATTTATTGAAAGAGATTTTCCTTACATGTAATGTTCTTGTCAGATTTTGTTATAAAGGTTACACTTATTCCATAAAAAGAGTTGGAAAGTATTATTTTTCAGTTCTCTAGAAAAGATTGGTGTTAGCTCTTTACTAACTGGAAAAATTCACCAGAGAAGCCACTTGGACCTCGAGTTTTCCTTGTGGAAAGGCTGTTATATCAGTTATTGAGAGAGGTGTATTAAAATCTCCAACTATAATTATGGACCTATTTCCCCTTTTAGTTCTGCCATTTTTTTTAAATGCTTTACATCACTCTTTATTTCAAAAGTGTGCTTTACTAACATAGACTAATCTTTACAACATTCAAGGGAGGTAGATAAGTATTACACCACTTTCACAGATGGAAAAACTGAGGCAGAGATTAGTAAGTTGTATTGAAGGGCATAATATATGGCACAATTAGAAAAGAGTTTGTTGCAGACATGAATCACTGGTGACCTTTTCCGTGACTTCTGAGTCCCACCAACACAAAAGTAGCGGATGCAGCAAGGAAGCAGATGGTCGATATTTTGTCTAGTCCAAGGCTACACTTCACCTTGTTGATACCACATGTTGAATATGCTGGTTTTGGGCAAGTATCTCCCTTACACACATTCTCACATGACTCCAACTGTAAAAGGGGGGACAGTGGGAACTGCTGTAGGTGTAGAAGGAGGGGTTGGAGAAACAGGGCTGGGAAGGCAGAAGATAGAAGAGAAAAGGGCAAGGAAGAACAAGAGGACCAGCTGGGAAGCAGCCCAACAGAAAGGAAAGCCACAGCAGAAAAGAAGTGTCATTCCATTTGAACAGCTCAGACATCCAGAGATACTATTAAAAGGGTAATTCTTAGCAATGACATTACAGAGCCACTCTTCTTGGCTTTGCCAAATATAATTATCAGGTCCTTCTGACATTCCCAGGAGGCAAAACCATTCCTTTCCCCTGGTCCAGACCAAGTGCTGATGTAATTGACCTGACACTGCAGAAGCTGTTGACAACTCAAATGCACTGCCCCACCATACCTCTCTTCTTCTGTTCTCTTTCTTCTTAAAAAAAAAAAAAAGCCAATGCATTTTAAGATTCTCCCTGAAAAGTTCCTAAAATATTTGCTAATTTTTAATGCATAATAAGGTAGGATTCTATGTTTGATTTTTGGAAACAGGCTCTAATAGGGATACACAGGAATTAACATCCCCTCTCAGCCAGTGTACCTTTACACATGGGACACTTAAAAAATACCCTGAAATTTGTGGATGCCAGCTAGAAAAGAATTGAAGCTCAAGATAAAGAAATCCAGTTGAGGGACTTTCCTCGTGGTCCAGTGGGTAAGATTCCACGCTCCTAATGCAGGGGGCCTGGGTTCGATCCCTTGTCGGGGAACTAGATCCCACATGCATGCTGCAACTAGGAAGCCCGTGTGCCACAAGTAAAAAAAATTAAAAAATTAAAAAATAAGATCTCGCATGTTGCAATTTGCAATTAAGACCTGGCACAGCGCAGCCAAAATAAATTCAATAAATAAATATTTAAAAAAATAAAAAAGGAAATCCAGTTGACCCTTGAACAACATGGGTTTCAACTGTGCTGGTCCACTTATACTCAGATTTTTTTTTTCAATAAATGGGTACTACAGTACACCATCCGCAGTTGATTGAATCCCCAGATGCAGAACTGCAGATACAGAGGGCTGACTGTAAAGTTATAAGGGGATTTTCCACAGCTGGGGGTGGTGGGCACCCCTAGCCCCCAGGTTGTTAAGCGTCAACTATAGTCTTTCCTGCTCTTTCAAGTGTGAAGCCATTATAAGAGATGGTGACTGATGCACCACCAGCTGCAATGGAGGTACTGATGGCAGAGGGAGCACCAAATTGAGTCGGGGGACAAGGACCCAGCAGGGAGGGGTTAAAACGTCAGATGAACAGGTGCAAGAGGCAGCACAGGAGGCTGAAGAGGCAGAAGTCAGAGCAAAGAGGTGACAGCCAAAGAGGAGATGGGAGGAGGTGCTGGTGTCTGAGGCTGAGTGGGTGGGAGCAACTGCACTAGTTCATGTCTAGGCCTCTCCTAGGATACGTCAGCCAGAAATGCATCCGTTCTTTATTTCAATCAGCATCATTTTTTCTGGCATCTAGCTTTAAAACTTTACCCAACCCCTCCAACAAAAGCAATGTGCTGCCAAGCCTGACTGATTCCACTTTGGCAACGCCCTTCACGTTGGTCTCCCTCGTTTCTTACTAGGTCCTCCTATCATCTCATCCTAACCAAACCCTCCTACCTCATCTCCTGGACTCCAGTCTTCTCTAAACTCAATTCCATCTTCTAATCTTCCTCCTGGAGCAGTTTTGATCATGTTACTGCCCAATTTGGAAATTCCCCCATGTCCTCCCAATTATGTGTCTCACCGTCTTGAATCTTCAACAGGACCTTGCATCTAGTGAAGTTCCTCTCCTTTCTGAATCTGCACCTACCAAAATACCAACTCTAAAGATTTAGCTCAAATGCCACCTCCTCCAGGCTTTCCTTCAAGTTTCTTCACTCTCTGCTGAGCTTCAAATGCTCTAGAAGACGTGCCTGATCAAGTACATGATAGCTGTGTACAAGCCTTACATCCCCTACTGGGCTGTGTCCATGATTTGGCAGGTCAGGGGATGGTGAACTGTGTCTTAGTATTTATCAGTCAATTCTCTACAGCACCTACCAAGAAATGATTATTGCACTTCCACCTCAGGTAAGGAACTACTCAAAAGTGGAATGAATTGGGATGTACCTGTTCATGAGTGGAAGCATTACAAGTATCCTGTAGATGTGATCTGGCTCTCAGGATAAAGCAAATCCACGATATAGCTTTGAGGGATGGGGTGGGGGGAGGCAGGTGGGGCTATTTGTTTTCGAGTCTAGAGACCTAGGACTGAGGTTCTGCTTTGCTGTTCACTAGCTTTCAGCCTGGTGCAGGTGGTTCTTCTCTGAGCATCATTTCCTCACTTCTGCAGGACTTCACAGGACTAAGGACCAAATGAGACACATTTGTGAACTCTACACCAGTGGTTCTCAATCCCAATTGAGTATCATCACCCCCTGTAAAGCTTCCAAAAAATATAGAGGACCAGGCCTCAACCCAGGTAAACTGAATGAGAATCTCCTGGGAGTGGGACCCAGCGGGACTAATTTTTTATAAAATACTGTTTCTAATGCATACTCAAGGTTGAAAACTGTTATAAACTCATAAATACCATTAACAGTAGAACAAAGTGCTTTAGCCTGCTGGTTTAATTATCCTTTATTTGTTCAGTTAGGAATTAGTTCGATGCTTTTTTTTTTATTTTTTTTTTATTTTTGGCTGTGTTGGGTCTTCGTTTCTGTGCGTGGGCTTTCTCTAGTTGCGGCAAGCGGGGGCCACTCTTCATCGCGGTGCGCGGGCCTCTCACTATCGCGGCCTCTCTTGTTGCGGAGCACAGGCTCCAGACGCGCAGGCTCAGCAATTGTGGCTCACGGGCCTAGTCGCTCCGCGGCATGTGGGATCTTCCCAGACCAGGGCTCGAACCCGTGTCCCCTGCATTGGCAGGCAGATTCTCAACCACTGCGCCACCAGGGAAGCCCCTAGTTCGATGCTTTCATAGTTCCATTATGTGTGTGAGCATTTTTTGTGTTGTTCTACATTGTTATTTGTGTGATTAGGTGGTAATTCTGGGAGAGGAATAATATCCGGCACAAAGCTGTACACAAAAATGTACCTAACCCAATGGGTTGTTTTGGTTTTTTTTTTTTTGAGAATAGGTAAAAGCTTCACAGGGTCCTCTAAAACCTTGCTACACAGAACTGTGGTGGCCAGACAGGCAGACTGGCATAACCTGGGAGCTTGTGAGAAATGCACAGTCTCAGGCCCCCCCACCAGAATCTGCATATTAAGATTTCCAGATGGCTCAATAGGTGAAGCAAAGGCAAACTTTTCTCAGTTCACATCATCTGTGTTGAGGACCTGCCACTCCCTGCCCTAATCTGTCTCCCATAAATCGGTTAAGCTTGGGACTTTTTCCAGATGCTGTTTCTCTAAAGGGTCCATTTGGTAAAAACTAAATTAAGAACACAAATCCTTACAAAAGCATCCTTCCTTTGAAAGAAGACTAGTCTTCACAGGGTTCCTTCAAATAACCAGTTCCTCTAAGATATTTAAAATATGATCAGTGTATAAAATAAATTGATATCCACTTAAGTTCTATGCAGTGCATGTATTAGTATACATGTACTTTACTGAACTTACAGACCCCGGGACCCAAATTCCAAAATTATGAAAGGAAGGAAGCTTAGCCACTGCAGTAAACTCTCCCTGTTGACCCACGCCCTCCGGACAACTATGATGTTAGCAGTGCTCATCCAAGACTGTGCAGATCACATCACAGTCAAGGAGTTGTAGCAGATTCTAACCATCATCTAGACCAACTCTCCTGTTTTATAGACAGGAAACACCAGGGCCAAAGACTAAATGGAGTAACTTAAGGTCACATAGCACTTGAGACAGAGCCGAGCTCAGAATTCAAGCCCTGACTCCTCGTCCTGCACTCCCTATATAGCCTCTGTCACACATACTGCTCCTTCCCCACCACATGGCCTTGAACTTTCATTCTCAGAAATTGCTGACCTGCCTTGGCACTTAACTGTCACTTTGCTTCTTCCAGCTACTGTTATGCCCAACTCCCAAGACTGTTTTTCTCACTAGGCTACAGGAGAAGTTATATCACAGCTCAGTCAAAATATCCACTTATCAATCCACGTTTCCAAATATATTGGTAATGGATTCTGAAAAAGCTCAATACTAACTGCATACTATGCAGACTAGGTAGCATCACTATTAGCTAGCACCAGGAGCATGGCGAGGGCAGGGCCTTTCCTTAGGCGGCTAAAGATTAAAAACAAGGGCAACCATTTACTCAGTAGTACAAAGTCGGTAGGAAACTACAGCAGGAAGCCAAAAACTGTAGCACAGTGGAGGCGGGCAGCACCTTTACACACTGTGTAAAACATACACAGTGTGACTATAAAATCACAAGTCTTGTCTTTTAATAAAACAAGCATGACAGAATGTAGGGCTCTAAACGAACGTTCCTCCCTCAAAGTAGTCACATCCTTAGTTCCAACAAAGCTACACCTGCTGGAGACATTATTTGGAACTCCTCTTTGGGGAAAGGAAGGCCTTAAAAGGCAGCCTATGAGCCACATTAAAAAACAGCCTTCCATTATGTTCGGCTGTTTAAAAACAATATCCACGCTCCAAAGATGACATTGAAAAAATGAAAAGTGTGCTATAGCTCTTGTGGAGGCTCCGAAAGACCTCTAGCAAATTCTGAGTAACAGCATCACCACTGGAGAAACGTGTGTCCTCCCAGGACAGCCACTTTCAATGGGAGGGCATTCATTTGGATAGACAAGGTCTGACGTCTATTTAAAAAAAAGAAACAAAAACCCACAAAACCCAGCCACACTCCTTTATAGTCACACTTGCATTTGATTAAAAAAATACAACACTCACACATGGTTCTTGTATGAATTCTAATTAAGAGACATTACATTCAGAATGATAGCACTCATAGTGATAATTTTCAGAAGACTCTAACAGCTTCTTTGCCACTTCAGGGGTACATAGGGTGCAGCTGTTTACCTGAATGTATTCTTAAATAAGTGACTACTACCACTCTCATCTTCCTAGTTGTAGCTCTGTGACAGGCTACCGACCGCAAGTTCGTGTTCCAGACCTTCTTTGCCAACACAGATTAATTACAAGGGAGCCACACCCCAACGTCTTAGGGTGAATTGGGAAAGGGCCGGTTAAATGAGGAAACAGGCCATTCCTTAGTAAAAGTTTGCAGTTTTCTTTCCCAATACATCTTCTTTTTATTGAGAACTTCCATTTTTATCCTGTGTTCCTCCTCTGCCATCTCACACTCTCGCTCTAGCTGCTGGATTTTGGCCACATGCACCTCATTCATCTGTATCAGCTGCAGTTGTAAGATGGACATTTGTTGATGGTGTTCTTCCTCATGCAACTTTTTTAAAGCACCTTCCTGAGAGGTTTTGCTCCTGTAGTTTTTATTGGCTGTTATTCTTACAGCTGAACACGAGGGTTCAGGTTGAGAGGTCCCCTCACATACTGGGAAATGTATGAACTCTTTCTCATCATCGCACAGTTCTCTATTTGAAACAGCAAATGATTCTTGGGTGGCGGCATCAGCATGGTACTCGGGCTCCTCCTCGGGAGGGCTTTGCAGGAAGTACAGCTGCTCGGGCAGCATGTTGACGATCTTCTCCTTCCCCAGGACGTGGGTGCTCAGAAGGGGGCTGACGCTCCGTTTCACTTTCTCTCTCCTTTCATGAGCCATAATCTTTTCGGTCCGAGCCTTGATGTTCTCCCAGCACTTCTTCAGCTGTTTGAAATCCCGCAGCGACACGCTGGGCTGCGAGTTGTATTCATGGGCGAGCGCCTGCTTGAGGGCAATAGTTCGCGCGTCGCTTTTCTTACACTCCAGCACATACTTGTACTTTTCTACTAAAGCCAGCAGGATGCTCTTTTCCAATTCTGAGAAGTATTTGGCAGGTTTTATGATTTCGTTGTTTTGCATTTTCCACTACGTTTCTCCTGGCTGTTAGCTATCCTGCAGCGGCAGCGCAGCGGCCACGGCGATCGGGGGAGGGGCTGGCGAGATGCGAGTGCGGGCGGCCTCGGCTCCTCTCGCAGGCTGGGCGGCTGGGAGGGCCGCGGGCTCCGGAGCTCCGGGCGGCGGCGGCGCACCCCCGGCGGGTCAGTTCTGCCATTTTTTGTCTCATACATTTTTAGGCTATACAATTACCTACATAAAAAGTTAGGAATATTATGTCTATCTGTTGAATTAATCGTTTCATTATTATAAAGTATTCTCCTCTCCAGTAGTATGGCCACACCAGTTATCTTTTGGAAGTATTTGCATAAAATATTTTTCATACATTTATTTTCAACTTTTCTATGAATGACATATAGTTGTATGTTATATCTGGGAATAGCATTTAGTTGTTTTTTAATTTATTTATTTTATTTATTATTATTTTTTATTTTTGGCTTCATTGGGTCTTCATTGCTGAGCACGGGCTTTCTCTAGTTGCGGCGAGCGGGGGCTACTCTTCATTGCAGTGTGCGGGCTTCTCATTGAGGTGGCTTCTCTTGTTGTGGAGCATGGCCTCTAGGTGCATGGGCTTCAGTAGTTGTGGCCACAGGCTCAGTAGTTGTGGCTCACGGGCTCTAGAGCACAAGCTCAGTAGTTGTGGCGCATGGGCTTACTTGCTCCATGGCATGTGGGATCTTCCCCGACCAGGGCTCGAACCCATGTCCCCTGCATTGGCAGGTAGATTCTTAACCACTGTGTCACCAGGGAAGCCCTAGCTGATTTTTTTAATCCTTCTTACAAGCTCCGCTCTGAACTGTAATATTGGGTGCATTTACATTTAATAAAATTACTAATATTTTGGGGTTTATGCCTATCTTCTCGATGTTTTCCTATTTGGCCCAAGTATTCTTTGAGGCTTTTTCTCCTTCCTTGCTTTATTTTGCATTTATCAAATACCTTTCATTATTCCCCTTCTCCCTTGTAACAGCTTGTTATAGTTTTTAAAACATCACTCTTTTAGTACCCTAGAGATTACAACATGTCTTCTTTATTTATTACAGTCTACCTTAAATTAGAACTTTTATCTCTGCCTGGATAGTGGAAAAACTTTTAAAACATAGTAACTCCATTTAACATCTCCCTTTTATCAGCTTCCTATTGCTGCTATAACAAATTGCCACAAATGCAAATGTATTATCTTACAATTCTGGAGGTCAGTAACCCAAAATAGGTCTCACTGGGTGAAGTGGGGTGAAGGGAGCAAAGTCCACCTTGACTCAGTGATCAGTATTAGTATTATGATAATGCCATCTGCAGCAACATGGATGGACCTAGAGATTGTCATACTGAGTGAAGTAAATCAGACAGAGAAAGACGATTATCATATGATATTGCTTATATGTGGAATCTAAAAAAAAGGGTACAAATGAACTTATCTACAAAACAGAAACAGAGTTACAGATGTAGAAAACAAACTTATGATTACCAGGGGGTAAGTGGGGGGAGGGATAAATTGGGAGATTGGGATTGACATATACACACTACTATATATAAAATAGCTAGCTAATAAGGACCTACTGGGGAGCACAAGGAACTCTACTCAATACTCTGTAATGGGTTATATGGGAAAAGAATCTAAAAAAGAGTAGATATATGTACATATATAACTGATTCACTCTGCTGTATGCCTGAAACTAACAGAACATTGTAAATCAATATACTCCAATAAAATTGTTTTAAAAAATTAGTATCATGAATATTATGCACCATCTATGAAACATTTTCAACAAAAATATTTAACATGTATCTAATCAAGCCTTTAGAGCTAACTTCCAACATACAGGAAATAATAGGAACTAAAGGATATCACCTTGTAGCCAAGGGAAAACAAAGGATCAAGGTATTGGCAGGCTGTATCCTATCTGGAGGCTCTGGGGAGAATCCACCTCTCTGATTTTTCAGCTGCCTACATTCCTTGAATCCAGCCCCCAACTGCACAACTCTGACCTCTGCTTCTACCTGCACATCTCATTCTCTGACTCTCCTGACATGCTTTTACTTTACAAGGACTTTTGTGATAGTATTGGACCCAACCAGATAATCCTGGATGCTTCCACCTCAAGATCAACTCTATCGCATCTGCAAAGTCCTTTTTTCCTTGTAAGGAAGTCAGAGGTTTCAGGGATTCAGACATAGACATCTCTGTGGGGCTATCATTCTGTGTACCACACTTCTCCTACATTTTGTGTTAGTGGTGACACATATTTTAATTCAATATGTTTACAAACACTTCAGAAAGGAAAGCTCTGCCTCTCAGAATGCCAAGAGACATAGACAAAATAATGAAGTTAGAAAATCACCATTTGGAACCATTATTACCTCAATCACGGTAATAACTGATTGAGGAAGAAATCATTCATGAATGCTAATGCTAGTGAAAAAAAGCTTGATGAGAAAGAGGACACTTACATTATTGCAAAGTACCACCCTACAAAATACTTGCCAATTAGCAATAAGTAAGTATAAAAGACTCCTTAATTAACCTTATAGCAAATAAATCTTTTAAAGAAACAATACAAATTATCATCACAATTAATGAGACGAATTGACATACCATGCTAACTCTATTCAAAAGAAAGCTAAGAGACTATATTAATACATAAGTATATTTCAGAGCAAAGACTATAAAGCAGAGATAAAGAAAGGTATTTCATAACGATAAAGGGGCCAATTAATGAAGAAGACATAATAATTCTAAATGTTTATGTAGTTAATGACAGAGCTTCAAAATTCATAAAGCAAAAAGTGAAAGAACTGCAAGGAGAAATAGAAAAACCTGCAAGTATAGTCAGACATCTCAATTCCGCTCTCTAAATGATTGATTAAAAAAGTAGGCAGAAAACCAGCAAGGACAGAGTAGATTTGATCAACACTACCAACCAATTTCACTAGATTGACAAGCACAAAATAGTCCACCTAACATCAGCAGAATTACACTTTCTTCTCAAGTGCAGATAGAACCTTAAGTAAGATAGACCAAATTCTGAGTTACAGAATAAGTTTCACTAAATTCAAAAGGATGCAAGTCGAATAAAGTATGTTCTCTGGCCACAATGGAATTATATTAGAAATAAAAAAACAGAAAGATCTCTGGAAAACCCACAATTATTTGGAAGCCAACTGCACACTTCTAAATAACCTATGGGTCAAAGACAAAATCAAAAAGGAAATTAAAAACTATTTTGAACAGAATTAAAATGTGACATAGCAGAATTTGTAGTATGACACTAAAGTAGTAGTTAGGGGAAATTTTATGGTACTAAATGTTTATATGAGAAAAGAAGAAATGTCTCAAATCAATGACCTCAGGTACCACCTCCAAAATCTAGAAAGAGAAGAGCAATTAAACCCAAAGTAAGCAGAAGAAAAGAAATAATAAAGATGACTACAAAAATCAATAAAAGAAAAAGCAGGAAAACAACAGAGAACACAAATAGAAGTAAATGCTGGCTTTGAGAATATCAGTAAAATTGATGATTCTCTTTCCAGACTTATAAGGAAAACTAAGAGAGACAACACAAATTACCGTTATCAGGAACAGGAGAGGTGACATCATTACAGATTCTACAGACATTAGAAGGACAATAAGGGAGTAGTGTAAACAACTTTACGTCAATGAACTCAACATTTAAATGAAATGGACCACTTCACTGAAAGACACAAGCTCATCCAAGAAGAAAAAAACAGCCTTAAATGTCCTAATCTATTAAAGGAATCAAAATTGCAGTAAAAACAAAACAAAACTTTCCACAAAAAAACTCCAGGCCCACCACAGCTTCACTAGTAAAGTCTACCAAACATTTAAGGAAGAAATAATACACATCTTTCACAAACGCTTTCAGAAAATAGGAGAAGAGGGAAATTCCTAACTCAGTCTATGAGCTAATGTTAGCGTGACACAAAAATAAGATAAAGGTACCACAAGTAATGAAAACTACAGACCAATATCTGCAAGAATGCAGACAGAAAAATCCTCAGAAAAATGCTCGTAATCCAAATCCAGCAACATGTGAAAAGGATTATACACCATAACCAAGTAGAATTTATCATGCAAATGCAAGGTTGGTTCAACATACAAAAATCAATCAATGATATATACCATGGTATTAGAATAAAGGACAACAAACACAAGTATCTCAATGGATGCAGAAGAAGCATTTGATATGTTCAACACACTTTCATGAAAAAAAAAAAGCTCAGAAAATGGAAAACTGAAGGAAACTACTTCAATCTGATAAAGGGTATTTGTGAAAACTCCACAACTAACATCATACTTAAATGGTAAAACACTGGAAAGCTTTTTCTCTAAGGACAGGAATAAGACAAGGATGCTGACCCTTGCCACTTCTGTTTCACATAGCACTAGAAATCCTAGCCAGAGTAATTAGGCAGGAAAAAGAAAAAAAGGCATCCAAATTGGAAAAGGAAAAGCAAAATGATCTCCGTTCACAGATGACATGATCTTATATCCCTAAAGACCCCACACCAAAAAAAAAAAAAAAGTTGGAGTTAATAAAGAATTCAGCAGCGACTTCCCTGGTGGTGCACTGGTTGGAACTCCCCACTCCCAATGCAGGGGGCCCATGTTCGATCCCTGGTCAGGGAACCGGATCTCGCATGCCGTGACTAGGAGCCCACATGCTGCAACTAGGAGCCTGCATGCCACAATTGAAGATTGCTCATGCCACAGCTGGGGATCCTGCATGCCGCAACTAGAGATCCCGCATGCCACAACTAAAAGATCCTGCATGCCGCAGCAAAGATCTCGAATGTGGCGGCAAGGATCCTGCGTGCCGCAGCTAAGATGCGGTACAGCCAAATAAATAAATAACAAATATTTTTAAAAAATGAAAGAATTCAGCAATGTTCCAGGGTACAAAATCAACATGCAAAAATCAGTGTGCTTCTCTACACTGACAACAAACAATATGAAAAGAAAATTAACAATTCCATTTATAATGGCATTAAAAAGAATAAAATACTTATGAATAAACTTAACCAATGAGATGAAAGACTGGTATACCAAAAACTACAAAACATTGTTAAAAGAAATTAAAGAAGATACCAAAACATAGAAAGACATCCTGTGTTCACAGACTGGAAGACATAATATTGTTAAGATGCCAATACTATCCAAGACAATCTACAGATTCAGTGCAATCCCTATAAAAACCCAAAGGTATTTTTACAGAAATAGAAAAACTCATCCTAAAATTTATATGGAATCTCAAGGGAACCAAAGTAGCCAAAACAATCTGGAAAAAGAAAAAAATTAGAAATCTCATACTTCCCGGTTTCAAAAAATATTACAATGCTACAGTAATCAAAACAATGCAGTGAGCAGAAGCAAAAAGAACTACAATCCTGCAGCCTGTGGAACAAGAACCACATTCACAGAAAGATAGACAAAACGAAAAGGCAGAGGGCTATGTACCAGATGAAGGAACAAGATAAAAGCCCAGAAAAACAACTAAATGAAGTGGAGATAGGCAACCTTCCAGAAAAAGAATTCAGAATAATGATAGTGAAGATGATCCAGGACCTCCAAAAAAGAATGGAGGCAAAGATCGAGAAGATGCAATAAATGTTTAACAAAGACCTAGAAGAATTAAGGAACAAACAAACAGAGATGAACAATACAATAAAGTAAGTGAAAAATACACTAGAAGGAATCAAGAGCAGAATAACTGAGGCAGAGGAACAGTAAGTGACCTGGAAGACAGAATGGTGGAATTCACTGCCACAGAACAGAATAAAGAAAAAAGAATGAAAATAAATGAAGATAGCCTAAGAGACCTCTGGGACAACATTAAACGCAACAACATTTGCATTATAGGGGTCCCAGAAGGAGAAGAGAGAGAGAAAGGATGCAAGAAAATATTTGAAGAGATTATAGTCAAAAACTTTCCTAACATGGGAAAGGAAATAGCCACCCAAGTCCAGGAAGCGCAGACAATCCCATACAGGATAAACCCAAGGAGAAACACACCGAGACACATAGTTATCAGATTGGCAAAAATTAAAGACAAAGAAAAATTATTGAAAGCAGCAATGGAAAAACGACCAATAACATACAAGACAACTCCCATAAGGTTAACAGCTGATTTCTCAGCAGAAACTCTACAAGCCAGAAGGGAGTGGCATGACATATTTAAAGTGATGAAAGGGAAGAACCTACAACCAAATTACTCTACCCAGCAAGGATCTCATTCAGATTCGATGGAGAAATCAAAAGCTTTACAGACAAGCAAAACCTAAGAGAATTCAGCACCACCAAACCAGCTCTACAACAAATGCTAAAGGAACTTCTCTAAGTGGGAAACACAAGAGAAGAAAAGGACCTACAAAAACAAACCCAAAACAATTAAGGAAATGGTAATGGGAACATACATATTGATAATTACCTTAAACGTGAATGGAATAAATGCTCCAATCAAAAGACACAGGCTCGCTGAAGGTATACAAAAACAAGACCCATATATATGCTGTCTACAAGAGACCTAGGGACACATAAAGACTGAAAGTGAGGCGATGAAAAAGATATTCCATGCAAATGGAAATCAAAAGAAAACTGGAGTAGCAATACTCATATCAGATAAAATAGACTTTAAAATAAAGAATGTTACAAGAGACAAGGAAGGACACTACATAATGGTCAAGGGATCAATCCAAGAAGATATAACAGTTATAAACATATAGGCACCCAACATAGGAGCACCACAATACATAAGACAACTGCTAACAGCTATAACACAGGAAATCAACATTACCACAGTAATAGTGGGGGACTTTAACACCTCACTTACACCAATGGACAGATCATCCAGACAGAAAATTAATAAGGAAACACAAGATTTAAATGACACAATAGACCAGATAGATTTAATTGATATTTATAGGACATTCCATCCAAAAACAGCAGATTACCATTTCTTCTCAAGTGCGGACGGAACATTCTCCAGGATAGATCACATCTTGGGTCACAAATCAAGCTCAGGAAATTTAAGAAAACTGAAATCATATCAAGGAACATTTCCCACCACAATGCTATGAGATTAGAAATCAATTACACAGGAAAAAATGTAAAAAAACACAAACACATGGAGGCTAAACAATACGTTACTAAGCAACCAAGAGATCACTGAAGAAATCAAAGAGGAAAGCAAAAAATACGTAGAGACAAATGACAATGAAAACACGACGATCCAAAACCTATGGGATGCAGCAAAAGCAGTTCTAAGAGGGAAGTTTATAGCTCTACAAGCCTACCTCAAGAAACAAGAAAAATCTCAAATAAACAATCTAACCTTACACCTAAAGGAACTAGGGAAAGAAGAACAAACAAAACCCAAAGTTACCAGAAGGAAAAGAATCATAAAGATCAGAGCAGAAATAAATGAAATAGAAACAAAGAAAACAATAGCAAAGATCAATAAAACTAAAAGCTCGTTCTTTGAGGAGATAAACAAAATTGATAGACCATTAGCCAGATTCATCAAGAAAAAGAGTGAGAGGACTCATATCAATATAAATAGAACTGGAAAAGGAGAAGTTACAACAGACAGCACAGAAATACAAAGCATCCTAAGAGACTACTACAAGCAACTCTATGCCAATATAATGGACAACCTGGAAGAAATGGCCAAATTCTTAGAAAGGTATAACCTTCCAAGACTGAACCAGGAAGAAAGAGAAAATATGAACAGACCAATCACAAGTAATGAAATTGAAACTGTGATGAAAAATCTTTCAACAAACAAAAGTCCAGGACCAGATGGCTTCACAGGTGACTTCTATCAAACATTTAGAGAAGAGCTAACACCCATCCTTCTCAAATTCTTCCCAAAAATTGCAGAGGAAGGAACACTCCCAAACTCATTCTATGAGGCCACCATCAGCCTGATACCAAACCCAGACAACGGTACTACAAAAAAAGAAAACTACACACCAGTATCACTGATGAATATAGATGCAAAAAATTCTCAACAAAATACTAGAAAACAGAATCCAACAACACATTAAAAGGATCATACACCATGACCAAGTGGGATTTATCCCAGGGATGCAAGGATTCTTCAATATATGCAAATCAGTCAATGTGATAAACCATATTAACAAACTGAAGAAGAAAAACCATATGATCATCTCAACAGATGCAGAAAAAGCTTTTGACAAAATTCAACACCCATTTAGGATAAAAACTCTCCAGAAAGTGGGCATAGAGGGAACCTACCTCAACATAATAAAGGCCATATATGACAAACCCACAGCAAACATCATCCTCAATGGTGAAAAACTGAAAGCATTTCCTCTAAGATCAGGAACAAGACAAGGATTTCCACTCTCACCACTATTATTCAACATAGTTTTGGAAGTCCTAGCCACAGCAATCAGAGAAGAAAAAGAAATAAAAGGAATATAAATTGGAAAAGAAGAAGTAAAACTGTCACTGTTTGCAAATGACATGATACTATACACAGATAATCCTAAGGATGCCACCAGAAAACTACTAGAGCTAATCAATGAATTTGGTAAAGTTGCAGGATACAAAATTAATGCACAGAAATCTCTTGCATTCCTATACACTAATGATGAAAAATCTGAAAGAGAAATTAAGGAAACACTCCCCATTTACCACTGCAACACAAAAAATAAAATACCTAGGAATAAACCTACCTAGGGAGACAAAAGACCTGTATGCAGAAAACTATAAGACACTGATGAAAGTAATTAAAGATGATACAAACCGATGGAGAGATATACCATGTTCTTGGATTGGAAGAATCAATATTGTGAAAATGACTATACTACCCAAAGCAATCTACAGATTCAATGCAATCCCTATCAAATTATCAATGGCATTTTTTGCAGAACTAGAACAAAAAATCTTAAAATTTGTATGGAAACACAAAAGACCCTGAATAGCCAAAGCAGTCTTGCGGGAAAAAAACAGAGCTGGAGGAATCAGACTCCCTGACTTCAGATGATACGACAAAGCTACAGTAATCTAGACAATATGGTTCTGGCACAAAACCAGAAATATAGATCAATGGAACAGGATAGAAAGCCCAGAGATAAACCCACACACCTATGGTCAACTAATCTATGACAAAGGAGGCAAGGATATACAGTAGAGAAAAGACAGGCTCTTCAATAAGTGGTGCTGGGACAACTGGACACCTACATGTAAAAGAATGAAATTAGAACACTCCCTAACAGCATACACAAAAATAAACTCAAAATGGATTAGAGACCTAAATGTAAGACCGGACACTATAAAACTCTTAGAGGAAAACATAGGAAGAACACTCTTTGACATAAATCACAGCAAGTTCTTTTTTGATCCACCTCCTAGAGTAATGGAAATAAAAACAGAAATAAAGAAATGGGACCTAATGAAACTTCAAAGCTTTCACAAAGCAAAGGAAACTACAAACAAGACGAAAAGACAACCCTCAGCGTGGGAGAAAATATTTGCAAATGAATCAACCGACAAAGGATTAATCTCCAAAATATATAAACAGCTCATGCAGCTCAATATTAAGAAAACAAACAACCCAATACAAAAATGGGCAGAAGACCTAACTAGACATTTCTCCAAAGAAGACATACAGATGGCCAAGAAGCACATGAAAAGCTGCTCAATATCACTAATTATTAGAGAAATGCAAATGAAAACTACAATGAGGTATCACCTCACACCAGTTCGAATGGGCATCATCAGAAAATCTACAAACAACAAACGCTGGAGAGGGTGTGGAGAAAAGGGAACCCCCTTGCACTGTTGGTGGGAATGTAAATTGATACAGCCACTATGGAGAACAATATGGAGGTTCCTTAAAAAACTAAAAATAGAATTACCATATGACCCAGCAATCCCACTACTGGGCATATACCCAGAGAAAACCATAATTCAAAAAGACACATGCACCCCAGTGTTCATTGCAGCACTATTTACAATAGCCAGGTCATGGAAGCAACCTAAATGCCCATCGACAGACGAATGGATAAAGAAGATGTGCTACATATATACAAGGGAATATTACTCAGCCATAAAAAAGGAACGAAATTGGATCATTTGTAGAGACGTGGATGAATCTAGAGACTGTCATACACACTGAAGTAAGTCAGAAAGAGAAAAACAAATACCATATATTAACGCATATATGTGGAACCTAGAAAGATGGTACAGATGAACCGGTTTGCAGGGCAGAAGTTGCGACACAGATGTAGAGAACAAACGTACGAACACCAATGGGGGAAAGCAGCAAGTGGGGGGTGGTGGTGGTAGTGTGATGAATTGGGAGATTGGGATTGACATATATACACTAATATGTATAAAATGGATAATCAATAAGAACCTGCTGTATAAAAAAATAAATAAAATTAAATTAAAAAATTAAAAAACAAACAGTGTGGTACTGGCATAAAGATGAACATATAGACCAATGGAATAGAATAGAAGCCCAGAAATAAACCCTCCCACATAAGGTCAAATGATCTCCAACAAGGGTGTCAAGACCACTCAATGGAGAAAGGACAGTCTCTTCAACAAATGTGCTGGGAAAACTGGATATCTACATGCATAAGAATAAAGTCACTTACATCATACACTAAAATTAACTAAAGATGGATTGAAAGACCTAAACTTAAGAGTGAAAACTATAAATCTCTTAAGAGAAAACACAGTAGAAAAGTTCCATGACATTGGATTTGGCAATGATTTCTTGGATATGACAGCAAGAGCACAAATAACAAAAGGAAAAATAGGTAAACTGTACTTCATCAAAATGAAAAACTTTTATACATCAAAGGACACTATCAAGAGAGTGAAAAGACAACCCACAGAATGAGAGAAATATTTACAAAATATTTACCTGATAAGAGACTGAATATCCAGAATATATAAACAAATGGTACAACTCAACAACAAAAAATCTAGTTGAAAAATGGGCAAAGGACTTGAACATTTTTCCAAAGAAGATAAAGGGCCACCAAATACATGAAAAGATTTCAACATCACTAGCCATTAGGGAAATGTAAATCAAAACCCCAAGGAGAGGGGCTTCCCTGGTGGTGCAGTGGTTGAGAATCTGCCTGCCAATGCAGGGGACACGGGTTCGAGCCCTGGTCTGGGAGGATCCCACATGCCGCAGAGCAACTAGGCCCGTGAGCCACAATTACTGAGCCTGCGCGTCTGGAGCCTGTGCTCTGCAACAAGAGAGGCCGCGATAGTGAGAGGCCCGCGCACCGCGATGAAGAGTGGCCCCCACTCGCCGCAACTAGAGAAAGCCCTCGCACAGAAACGAAGACCCAACACAGCCATACATACATACATACATACATACAAATAAATAAATAAATAAATAAATAAATTAAAAAAAAAAAAAAAAAAAACCCAAGGAGATACCACATCATATCTATTGAGGATGACTATAATATAAATAAATAAATAAATAAATAAATAAATAAATAAATAAAACACAAAAAATAACAAGCATTGGTGAAGATGTGGAGAAATTGGAACACTTGTTGGTAGGAATGTAAAATGGTGCACTCACTGTGGAAAAGTTTGGCAGTTCCCCAAAAAGTTAAACATAGAATTACCATATGATCCAGCAATTCTACTTCTAGATATATAACCAAAAGAATCGAAAGCAAGGACTCAAACAGATAATTGTATAACCAAGTATTCTTTTTAATGTTTAGCAATATGGCAGATAAAAACATTTTATGCGTTATGTGTTTCTTAGATTATTAAATGAGGTTGATGATATTTTCATACATTTCTTAACCACTCATTTTTCTTCTCTTGTGTAATGATTATTTGACCATTTTTCTGTGTTTGTGTGTGGGTGGGAGGATATTCTAAAGGAAAAAAAAAGCACTTTGAAAGTTCTTGAAACATGCTGACAAATTTTAATAGCTAATATTTATGCTTTTATAATAAAGCTGATTCACTCAGCATTTACTTAATTTTTACTCTACACAGGCGTTAAACTAGAGGATGTGGGAAGAAAAAACCCATGTCTTCTGGGATTTATAAATCAAAACTATTTTCTTATCAGTACATGCAAGTATAAGTGATTACTTCATCTTTTTTGACAAATATGTCTATGATTGAAATGCAAAATCTAAAGGATAAAAGCTTTAACATATATGAACATATGGGGGTTGGAACTACCCATCAACATATCTTGACATTACAAGAGTATAACTCGTCATCAAAAAGACAAGAGATAATAAATCTTGGCGAGGACGTAGAGAAAAGGGAACCCTTGTGCATTGCTGGTGAGAATGTAAACTGGTACAGCCACTATGGAAAACAGTATGGAAGTTCCTCAAAAAATTAAAAATAGAATTACCATATGATCTAGCAATTCCACTTCTGGGTATATACCCAGAGGAAATGAAATCACTATGTCAAAGAGCAATCTGCACTTCCATGTTCATTGCAGCATTATTTATAATAGCCAAGTCATGGAAACAACCTAAGTGTCTATCAACAGATAAATGGATAAAGAAAATGTGAGATGTGTATACACACACACACACACACACACACACACAATGGAATACTATTCAGCCATAAAAAGGAAGGAAATCCTGTCATTTGTGACAACATGAATGGACCTTGGGGGCATTATGCTAAGTGAAATAAGTCAGACAGAGGAAGACAAATACCGTACGTACGTGGAATCTTAAAAAAAATAAATAAATAAACTCAGAAAAAGAGATAAGAGTTGTGGTTACCAGAGGCAGGGGGTAAGGGGTAGGGAAATTGAATGAAGGTGGTCAAAATGTACAACTTCCAGTTATAAGATAAATAAGTACTAGGGATGCAATGTACAATATGATGACTATAGTTAACACTGCTGTATGATATATTTGAAAGTTGCTAAGAGTAAATCCTAAAAGTTCTCATCACAAGGAAAAAATTTTTTTTCTTTTTTTCTGCTATCTATAAGAGGTGATGGATGTTAATTAAACTTATTGTAGTAATCATTCTGCAATATATGTAAGTCAGCTCATTATGCTGTCTACCTTAAACTTATACAATGTTGAATGTCAATGATATCTCAATAAACCTTTAAGAAAAAAAGACTCTTAACTGCAGTCCATCTTACTATACCTGTAAAGTTATTTTAAATCACACCTCTTGATGGACAGTAAACGTCAGAATTAAATCTATATCTGTTCTTTTGAAAAAATATAATTTGTAGCCTTAGAAATATAACAATATAGCATCTTAATAGAAGTCTTAATAAAGGTCAGCAAATAAAATCACTCATGTGAAGGCAGTGTTGTACTGTAATCACTGGAGAGAGAAGAATCTGCCCAGTTTTTGAAGTTTCATTGAAGATAACATATCCTAGTGACTCACAACTTATCATTTCATTGTTGACCTACTGAGATAATTTGGCAAATTACACTTCTGCTTCCATATGGCTCTGTGATTTATATAAATTACTTATAAAACCCTATGAATGAGCAGTTACAGAGGGTTGCATATTAAATGAAAATTTCGACATTAGGAGATAATATGGTAGTTTGATTTTGAGAGAATCTCTTTCTTTTTTTAGGCTCAACAACAACATATAACACCAATAAATCTGTCTTGGGCAAAATAACTTTAGAGGTTATACTGCCTTGTTAACTAAAACATTACAGTCATTTCAACCTGCCTAAAAATGGTAAAACTGATAAATCACTTTTCTGACCATTCTTTCTACTCAAAAGGCTGAAAGACCTGGATCTCTACCCTGTCACATCATTTCCATCCTGAGACTTATAGGTTGACATTGTTCCCAGAGAAACAAATTCTCTTAGTGCAATATACTTAATTAATAAGCAAAGGAATATAGTAATTTATTCTAATAGTCTCATAACCTTTAAGGTATCTAATATAAAGCTATTTTATATTTAGTTTAGAGAGCATGTGATGCTAGTTCTCATGTCCAGTCAACAGAACTTTTAACACAACTGGAAAGAAGTGAAAATAACTTATTCCTGAATTATATCATAAGGATACAAATGAAAACTTTATTATTATTTTAGGAATCACACAGACAGAACACACAGACATGTGGTGAACACTAGACCTGGAGTCAGGAAACCTGTGGCCAAGAAAAAATTACCTACATGAACTTGGGAAAGTCATTTAATTGCTCTCAGAGCCACAGTTTTTGCTCCAATGGTTCCCAAACTTCAATGTACTTAAGAATTATCTAGGGAAGAATTTTTAAATTCTGGATTTGCAAGCTCTACACCCAAAGATCTTATTCATTAGGAGAGAAATGATATCAAAGAATCTGCATTTTTAACAAATACCTCTGAAGATTCTAATGCAGTAAAGACAGAGACTATATACATCGATAAACACAGTCCTAAATAATATGGGAATGAATAGCTACTTAACCTATATCATAGAGTTGTTATTTGGATCTAATGAAAAAAGCAAGTAAAATAAGCAGAGATGTTTATATAAATTTATACGTTTTATAGAAAATTTATGTGTATTAGGTGAGATGTTTGCTTTCCTGAAATTCCACTCTAACTACAGAGTTTATTAAGGTTGAGTTACTACAGACAGATATTAGTGAGTTTAATAAGACTGGCAGTTAAATATATCAAAATCAATTGCTTATACACTGACAATAATCAACTAGAAAATAGAATGGTAAAACATCCCATTCATATAGCACACTACACCTCCCTGAAAAAAAATATTTTAAATACTCAGTAATAAACTTAATAAGAAATGTGTAGGAAGATATTGTTAAAAGAGGTTAATTCTACCCAAATTAGTCTATAAATTTAATAGAGTCAGTGGAATTTTGAGGTAGGGAGAACCTGACACAATGATCCTAAGGTTCACGTGAAAAAATAAATATTTGAGGACACACAAATTTTGAAAGAGTGATAAGGAGGGTGTCTATATATACACAACTCTCTATATCACTATACATAAAATAGTGACAGCATTTCAAGTAGGTGAGGAGACAGTGGTTCACTTAACAAATGGCTTTGGGACAACCAGTTACTCATTTTGAAAAAAAAAAATAAAAGTTAGTTCCCTGTATAATATACTTAAACTAAAACAAATTCTATATGAATTAAGGATTTAAATATAAAGTATGGGGACTTCCCTGGTGGCACAGTGGTTAAGAATCGCCTGCCAGTGCAGGGGACACGGGTTCAATCTCTGGTCCGGGAAGATCCCACATGCCGCGGAGCAGCTGAGCCCGTGCACTGTAACTACTGAGCCTGTGCCCTGGAGCCCACGAGCCACAACTACTGAGCCCGCGTGCCACAACTATTGAAGCCTGCACGCCTAGAGCCTGTGCTCCGCAACGATGAGTGGCGCCTGTTCGCCACAGCTAGAGAAGGCCCACGCACAGCAACGAAGACCCAATGCAGCCAAAAATGAAACTAATTAATTAATTTTAAAAATATATATATATAAAGTACAAAAGGTACTGGAAGAAAGCATAAGCAATAGTGAGTATAATTTTGGGATAGAGAAGGCCTTTCTAAGCATGATACATAAAAAATCAAAAGCTTCTGTATAGGGAAAGAATACAAACTGATAAAAGATTTAAAAAACTGTAAAAGAGGACTAGCAATATATATGACAGGCAAAGGCCTCTTCCATATCTGTAATAAAAAGGTGAACACCCAAAAGAAAAATGCACAATGGAAATAAACAGGCAACTCACAAACAAAGAAACAGAAATGGTCAAAAAAGTCTCACTAGTCACGGGACATAAACATAAAAGGGCAATCACATAACAGACTGACAAAGCTTAAAAAGAATCTTAACCGTATCTGTTGTAAGTGTGGTTAGACTGACACTCCTACACTGCTAGTGGAAGCATGAAATGATATTTTTCTGGAGGACAATTTGGTAGTATATATCAAAAGTCTCTAAAAGTACTAAACACTTTTATATGCTGTTAGTGAAAGTATAAATGTGTACAACTTTTCTGGAGGGCAGTTTGGCACTATTTACCAAAATTTAGAATGTACAGGCCCTTTGATCTAGCAATTCCACTTCTAGGAATTTTATCTAGAAGACAGGCTCATAAAGATACATATACAAGGATATTCATTGAAGCACTGTTTATTATAGCACAGAACTGAAAACAACCTAAATGCTAATCAAAAAGGAACTAATTAAATAAACCACAGCATATCCACACAATGAAACATCATACAACCATTTTATAAAATGAGGTATGTCTATATTTCTTCATACAAGATGTACAAGATATGTTCAATGAAAATTTCAAGGTGCAAAATAGTATATGTATAGTATAATCCCATGCGTGTAAAGAGAAAAAAAAAAAAGAGATAGGTATTACATAGGCTTGAAAATGCACTGAAAATTTCTAGAAGAATACACAAGAAAGTTCTAATACTTTCTCTGAGGAGGGGCTGGGATTCTGAGCATTGTAATTTTTGTACCTTGTGACTGTTTATTACTATGAACATATATATTACTTTTGCTATAAAAAAATAAGCTTAAAACAACTACCACTCCCTGACCTGGCAGTACTGCTTTCAGGAATATATTGTAAGGAAATAAATGGAGAGACAATCAAAGATATAAACACAAGAATATTCATCACAAAAAGAGTGGATACAAGTTAAATCACTCAAAAAATGAGGATTGGTAAAATAAATGATGACATACAAAGACAGTCAATAATATACTGAATAAGTCTTTTTTTTGTTTTCGAAGGAGACACAGACAGACGAAAGTGTGTATGTTTGCATAGGAAAAAGTTTGGAAGACTATATAAAGTTATCTTGGAGAGTAGTAATTCTGACAGTGTTATGATGTTTTGCTATACTTTATGAAGTTTTCTACAGTGAATATGTTGTTTACTGAAAGAGAGTGACTGGCAACCCATGTGGGATCAAACACATAAATCCTAGGAATTAGACAATTCAGCTTGCTGCCTATGTATATTCCTCAAAAAAGTTCAAATTCCACTTTGGTTAATCCAATCCTGTTAGAATCCTGGGATACGTGTAGTTCTAGCAAGCTGTTTCACAAGGGTCATATGATACCTGATGTTTATGAGAAGATTTAAGTTTATTAGAAAAAGAGGCACTAAAACTGAATGAGCCTTCTGAAAATGTATGTTAAAATCTTGTTCTCTATAACATTTAAAATTTCAGGATACTTTTGAAAGAAAAGTACTTATCTCTTGTTAGCACCTTCCATCTTCAGCTGCCTAGAGTGCAAGATAAATGCTTTTCTGTAAGAGTCCAAGAAGTTCAAGTAGAGATTATGCTCCCAAAATTTATCATTAACTTGCACAAACTGTCTACTGAATGACCTATCAGTAGTAAAACTTTTTCTGGTATGACCAGCAAATTCCAGTAAAGTGAAAAGGCTTTTTTGTTTGTTTTGTTTTGTTAATATATGATTCCCCATTTTTAACTGAAAAGGGCATTTCTATGACTTTCCACATGATACGAGAGTTAATAAAGTTACATTTACTTTCATTAATTGAATTGCACTTTATATGCTACCAAGTTGATAATATAGGTCTTAAAAGGATAATTCGTTCCCTTTATTTCTGCCTGTGAGAGCTGACAGATCAGAACAAATATTAACACTAACCAACAGCATGTCTATTAATTTGGTGAGAGCTGGCAAGAAAGGGCAGGGGTGGGAGGGAGAGAGAACCATCCCATTACTTCCAAACTTCCCTCGTGCTGCTCCTTTATAAACTAAAACTTCCCTACACGCCCAAACCCTGGCACCCACTGATCTCCTTCCCTTCCTATAGTTTTGCTTTTTCAGATTGTCATATAAATGGAATCATACATTATGTAGCCTTTTTAAGTCTGGCTTCTTTCACTTAGCTAAATGCATTTTAAGATTCACCTATGTTATTGCATGAATCAACAGGTAGTTCCTTTTTTTGTCATAAAGTAATATTCCACAGTGTGGATATACAACAATCTGTTTATCCATCAGTTGAAATAACTGGGTTGTTTCCAATTTGGGGTGATTAACGCTGAATAATGCTGCTATAAATATTCATGTAACAGGTTTTTGTACGAACATAAGTTTTATTTCTCTTGGATAGATACCTAGAAGTAAGATTGCTGAGTAATATGGTAAAAATATGTTTAATTTTGTAGGAAACTAACAAACTGTCTTCCAAAGTGGCTATACCATTTTTCATTCCCACCAGCAATGTATGAAAGTTCCAGTTGCTCTGTCTTGCTAACATTTGGTATTGCCGGTTTTTTGTTTTGACATTCTAATAGCTGCATCATAGTATCTCATTGTGATTTTTTTTTTTTACTTTACTTCTCAGAGCATTTTTAGATTCAGAGCAAAACTGAATGAAAAGTACAGAGATTTCCCATTTACTCCTTTCGCCCCCACATACAACCTCCCCCACTATCAACATCCTGAATCAGATTGGTACATTGGTTACAATCACCACTGTGGTTTTAATTTGCATTTCTCTAATGGTTTTAATTTGCATCTGCCTAATTTGCATTTCCTTTATTTGCTATTTGTGTATCTTCTAGGTGAAGTGTCTATTCAGATCTTTTGCCCATTGGATTGTTTATTTTCTCATTGTTGATATTTAAGGGTTTTAAAATTTTATTCTGGATATAATTTTTTGCAAATATTTTATCCCAGTCTGTGACTTGACTTTTCATTTTGCTTCACAGAACAAAAGTTTTTGATTTTAATAAAGTCCATGTATCCATTTTTTCATTTATGGATTATGCTTTGGGGATAATACAGATTTTTAATCACATTTCTTTGTTTATGTCTTTCCTTATATAGAGTAACATTTCTCCTAACTAGCAGCCTCGGACATAAAGCTGAGAACAAATAAAAACTGCCATCAATTCTGTTTAATGGGTACAGAGTTTTAGCTTGGGAAGATAAAAAAAGTTCCAGAGATGGACGGTGGTGATGGTTGGTTGCATGACAGTGTGAATGTACTTAATGTCACCAAACTGTACACTTAAAAATGTTAAGTTTTGTTATATAATTTTACCATAATAAAAAGAAAAAACTGCCATCGAGCAACAATATGTCAGGAAAGTCTCTGTTCTAAAGCTCACAGACACTGTTTGGCAGCAGTGAAACCAAGGTAATGGAGCCAAAGCTTCACTTTGGACCCTTGGATGATGAATGAGGGTCCATTTCCAAGATGAGAGGTAGCCAGCCAAAAGGGACATTGCCCAGCATTTTATAGAAAGGTTGTCTCATTTAGTCTTCATACTTATAAGGAAGAAACTATACTATGCTTCTTTCACAATTAAGGGAACTGAGGCTTAGAGGGCAAAGTTGCCTGTTCAAGTTCATGTTTGAGTCAGTAAATCAAGGAGTGAAGATGAGAGAAAACCACCAGACAATCTGACCCGAGAGCTCTCACTCCAGACCATTCCCTTACACTGTTTCCAAATCCATGAAGAAAAACTCTCTCTATTCAGCTTTTATTTTGAGATATATAAAAGTTTTAGGAAATTACAAATAATTTAACAAACATTCCTTGGGGATTGTTAAATGTAATTTCACTAGATTGATTTCCCAACGTACATTGAAGCAAGATAAGCTATATGCTATCTTTTACCTTGCAGTGGAGTGGGTAACACCTCTACACCTCAAGTCAAATGGCTTGGTGTCAAACCCTGGCTCTGGCTTTGTGCTGAAATAACATGCATATTAATTCATGTGAATAAAATTTTCAATTTGGGGGTGATAAAATCATATAGCACTAGAAGCTCATTCACTCAAAATGCGTTACTTATCCTATCTCAAAGCTCCAAAATATGCATAAGCCTCTTTGTTATTGTGAAGACCCAGTAATGCTTAGAATAGTATTTTGAATCTCTATAAAACTTAGCTATTCTTGTTTATAAAAAAGAGTTACCTTGGACATATCACTTCATCTATAAAATGGTAAGTATTTAAGAACAATAGCTCTGGAATCAGGCTACCTTAGTTTTAATCCTAGCTCTGCTACTTGCCACATTTTAAGCCCTGGGCCTGTCACTTTTTCTCTTTAAGCTTCAGTTTTCCATGGCTGAAAATAAGAATAATTATAACATTACTATGAGGTTAAAATGAGGCAATCTATGCAAATTGCTTAGTATAGTCCCATGCACAGTAAGCCATCAGTGCACATGAACTGCTATTGTTTTTTATTAGCAATATTAAAATGTGTAAGTAGCATTAGGAATCAAATCATGGCAAGAGCATTTTGCAAATCTGCAGAGACAGCAGTACTCTAAGTAATCAATTCTTAGAGAACTGTAACTTATCTCATCTGATGCTCATAAACATAGACCACTTCGTCAAAAGCTACCCTCTGCCAGTCCCTCTGGATCACAATCTTCTTGTTTTATATTTCATCATTACCACTTATTGCTATTTGATATCTATTTTCTCTGTTTACTTATTTAGTGTCTTCTCCTTCCAAAATGTAAGCTCCATGAGAGTAGGGAGGCCTAACGGTTAAAAAGACAGACTCGAGAGCCAGACTGACTGGATATGATTCCAATCTCTGCGGCTTCCTAGCTGTGTGACCTTGGGCATATTACTGAAGCTCTCTGCCTCAGTTTCCTTATCTGTAAGACAGGAATAGTAATAGCATCTGTTTCATAGGGTCATTATGAGAATTAAATGACTTTATATAAAGCACTTAGCAAAACCTAGCACACAATAAGCACTCAGTAAATGCTACTATTATTATCGACCTACTTCACTGCTGTCGCTCCAGCAGCTTGAACAGTCCTTGGCATAGAGCAGGCACCCAATAAACATTTACCGAATAAATGAATTAGAAGAGCTCAATGCTGAGCCAGCCTTATAGCTCAAAAGTGTTCCTAAAAGAAAGAGTTGGGGATGAGGGAGAGAGACTAGGGTAAGGTACCTTCTGTGGGGTTAAAGCCTCTGTTCCAAACCCATCTTCCACCCTAAGTAAAAAAGGGCACTGGTCACCATGGGATATCATCTAAATTCTAGAACTACCTTTGGCAGCTAGAGAAGTCCCTGGGTACCACCTCTTTCTGCAGCTAACATTTATTGAGTGGTTACTATGAGTAGTACTTTGCATGTATTAACTAATTTAACCCTTACAACAACCTTGAGGTAAACACTACAATTACCCCCATCTTACAGATGGGAACACAGAGGCACAAATAGGTTAAGTAACTTTAGCAAGGTCACGTAGCTAGTAAGTAGCTAAGCCTGAATTCAAACTCAAGAAGTCTAGTTCTAGAGCCCATGCTTTTAGCAGCTAGCTGTCTTTTTCACTGTAGAACACTGACATGTTAGTGTCTGGAATTCCTTTCTCTAGGGTCATTTGTTTTTCAAGAGAAGAATTCTCCAATCTCCTGCCTGGGAAGCATATACCAGGACACTATGTTTGGAGTAAGGTGAGGGGAAGGGGCAGACCATTCAGTCTGCAGCCTTCCACTCAATCACCCTGTTCTCAGCCCTGTGTTTCAGTGTCCTCCACTCTGCCCATCATCTGAGAGCTCAGAGCCTTTCAGGTTCACTTAGTCCAGAGACTCTCCTCCTGGTCTCCTACCACCCAGGGCAGGTGGGGGTGGGGGGCAGGCAGGTGGATCACCTTACTGCAGCAGAAAATGGAAGAGACCTGAGGGGTCCAACCCCATTCTGTCAGTTTTTAAAACATTTCCCTTATTTTTAGCCCTGGATCACCTCCTTACCTTTTAGGAAAAACCACTTACCTTCAAGTTCTAAGCCTCTCATGAGTACTGTGTGATAAAAGAACTCCCTTCTCATTGATATCCTTCTGCAGGCAGGGCCCCCCCTTCCTCTGCTTCCTACCTTCCAATGATGTGTTCAAACCACACCTGTGCTGATGTCCCTCTCCTGTTCTATTTGTCCTTGCAAGTTTAAGCCTTTTAAAAGTTGTTTACTGACATATTAGTGGAGTGTGAGAAGGACAAGAGCTAAACATGTGCAGTCAGCTGACCATGTTTAACCCCATGTATTACTTTTATAATGATATTTAAAGGGTAGACTTCAGCTATCTGGAAAATTAACTTCTGCAAAATGCCTCATTTCTCAACGATGATCAATAAAAGGTACTATAGATCACAAAAGACCATGGGTTGCACTTGGAGGCAATTTCATGGGATTCCCAGAGGCTCACCTAAAACTTCTCTACTCAATATAGAAGATCCTATTAAACCCCCCACAGTTGTTACGTTTTAATTCCAAAACCAAAAATCTATAACTCTAGAGGCATTTGTTAAGATCACTTTACAGAGATGGAAAAAAAAAAAAAAGCTCTATTACTTTCTACAAATGTATATAGTGAGCCAAGGTTTTCCTTTGGTTCTCTGAGACCGAAAAGTTTTGAGACAAAAGAGTCTGGAGATAAAGGCAAAAAGGGATCTAGAGTTGAAACCGGAGAGACATTATGAGTAGAATATTCCAGAAATCCAAAGGAATAAGTTTCTAAGTGCAGCCTCCACTGTTAAGTGATACAATGAAAATATGTATGATGTCTTTGAAAGCCTGGATATTATAGACTCTTCTATAAGCAGAACAAGGGCTTTGGCATTGATAATGGGGTTTTTGTTTTTTTGGTTTTAACCAAAATATATATTTTTTTAATTTTTAAATTTTTATACAAATTTTAAAGGTTACTTTCCAATTACAGTTATTACAAAATATTGGCTATATTCCTCATGTTGTACAATACATCCTTGAGCAGATCTTACACCCAATAGTTTGTACCTCCCACTCCCCCACCCTTATATTGCCCCTCCCACTCACTGGTAACCACTAGTTTGTTCTCTATGTCTGTGAGTCTGTTTCTGTTTTTTTATATTTACTAGTTTGTTGTATTTTTTAGATTCCACATATAAGTGATATCATACAGTAACTGTCTTTCTCTGACGTATTTCACTTAGTATAATGCCCTCCAAGTCCATCCATGTTGCTGCAAATGGCAAAATTTCATTCTTTTTTATGGCTGAGTAATGTTCCATTGTATATATATACCACTGCTGCTTTATCCATTGATGATGGTTTTTTACTGAGATATTTTTTCTCTGGACTACCCTCCCTCTTAACTAACAGACTGCATTCAGAAAACTGTGCAGCAGAGTTAGAGGTATAGCTAATGACTCCAAAGGACAAATGCCTCCCACAGAGATGAAGTCTATAACTCTGTCTTCATTAACACTATTTAATCAGCCAAACCAAAAAGGTGCCAAGTAGATTTATACCACCAACCCCATACACGCCAGCATTCAACTCATGTTGGAGGATACTGTAATACTCAGCATATGTGGTATAGCTTGGTGACCCACTTTGCTGATTAAGCAAAGATATCTCCCCTATCATCAGGTAAGAATATAATCAATTGTGCCAGTACTTTTTTTTTTAAAGTAGCTAACATGTTGATAGAAAAAGTATTTTGTCTTAATTTTTATAGTTGAAACATTCATGTGGTATAACTAAAACCTAAAAAAAAATACACATCCATTTTTCAGAATATTTTGACTTTTCCTAACGTCCATATTTCTCATGAATTTTCTTTTTATCAAATCAAGGTCTAAAGAACAATTTTCAGCATGAAGTAATCAAATACTCCATAAAGATAGCCCAGATCTATATCCCCACCCACACCCAACTTCTCAATTCCTTTAATGTCCTGTTTTACAGACTTTGGTTAACAAAGGTGAAAATATGATAACGTTCCTCTTGTTCAAAGTTGAATCACTATCAGAATAGATAAGGATGAAAAATCATGTACTGGAAATGTATGGGAGTTCAGTTTATAAAAAGGAACTAGCAATTCAAAATTGTCAAGGACAACTGTTTAGCCAGGTATTTTTATATAGATGAATGAGAACAAATTCAGAGAAGGCCTACATCACTTCACAACCTTAAGAGTTTTTAATTGGCAATTTTCAAGTGCTTTGTTATCACAAGCAGAAGCCCTAATACTGATGGCTATATCAAATCCACTGAATTGCTGAGAAAAAATGTTATTTTAAACTCAATGTACAGTTGTTGAACAGAAATCAAGACAAATAGCCATCAACAATAGTTACTATTTTTAGAATTTGAAGTGCAAATTCATTACGATTGTGAAGAAGAATTTTTTTTCAGAATTCATTCCTTAGTTCTGTGATTCTGTGCTTTGATAGGGAGCACTAGGATGAACTTTGTCATCTCACAAAACAAAGACTCTAAAATAGGCTGAGAAATTCAAGAAATAATCCCATTTACCATTGCATCAAAAAGAATAAAATACCTAGGAATAAACCTACCTAAGGAGACAAAAGACCTATACCCCCAAAACTATAAGATGCTGATGAAAGAAATCGAAGATGACACAAAGAGATGAAAAGATATACCATGTTCTTGGATACGAAGAATCAATATTATCAAAATGACTATACTACCTGAGGCAATCTACAGATTCAATGCAATCCCTATCAAATTATCAATGGCATTTTTCACAGAAATAGAACAAAAAAATCTTAAATTTATATGGAGACACAAAAACCCCGAATAGCCAAAGCAATCATGAGAAAGAAAAACAGAGCTGGAGGAATAAGGCTCCTTGACTTCAGACTACACTACAAATCTTCAGTCATCAAAACATTATGGTACTGGCACAAAAACAGAAATATAGATCAATGGAACAGGATAGAAAGCCCAGATGTAAACCCACACACCTATGGTCACCTAATCTATGACAAAGGAGGCAATGACTATACAGTGGAGAAAAGACAGTCTCTTCAATAAGTGGTGCTGGGAAAACCGGACAGCTACATGTAAAAGAATGAAATTAGAACATTCCCTAACACCATGCACAAAAATAAACTCAAAATGGATTAAAGACCTAAATATAAGACCAGATACCATAAAGCTCTTAGAGGAAAACATAGGCAGAATACTCTTTAACATATATCGCAGCAATATCTTTTTCGATCCATCTCCTAGAGTAAGGGAAATAAAAACAAAAGTAAACAAATGGGACTTAAACTCAAAAGCTTTTGCACAGCAAAGGAAACCATAAACAAAATGAAAAGACAACCCACAGGGACTTCCCTGGTGGTCCAGTGGTTAAGAATCTGCCTCCCAATGCAGGGGATGTGGGTTTGATCCCTGGTCGGTGAACTAAGATCCCACATGCCGTGGGGCGACTAAACCCACATGCCACAACTACTGAGCCCGCATGCTCTAGAGCCCGTGCACCACAACTAGAGAGCCCAGGTGCTCTGGAGCCCGTGCACCACAACTACAGAGCCCACACACCACAACTAGAGAGCCCACGTGCCACAACTACTGATCCCGTGCACTCTGGAGCCTGCAAGCCACAACTAGAGAGAAGCCCGTGCACCTAATGAAGAGCCTACACGCCGTAACGAAAGATCCCGCATGTCGAAATGGAGATCTTGTATGCCACAACTAAGACCCGATGCAGCCAAATAAATAAATAAATATTTAAAAAAAGAAAAAAGACAACCCACAGAATAGGCCAAAATATTTGCAAATGATGCTGCAGAAAAGGGATTAATCTCCAAAATTTACAAACAGCTCAGGAAGCTCAATATCAAAAAAACAAACAATCCAATCAAAAAATGGGCAGAAGACCTACATAGACTTTTCTCCAAAAAAGACATACGGATGGCGAAGAGGCACAGGAAAAGATGTTCAACATCGCTAATTATTATTAGAGAAATGCAAATCAAAACTAAAATGAGGTATCACTTCACACCAGTCAGAACGGCCATCATCAAAAAGTCTACAAACAATAAATGCTGGAGAGGGTGTGGAGAAAAGGGAACCCTCCTACATTGTTGGTGGGAATGTAAATTGGTACAGCCACTATGGAGAACAGTACGGAGGTTCCTTAAAAAACTAAAAATAGAGCTACCATATGATCCTGCAATCCCACTCCTGGGCATATATCTGAAGAAAAACATGGTTCAAAAGGATACATGCACGCCAATGTTCTTTGCAGTGCTGTTTACAATAGCCTAGACATGGAAACAACCTAAATGTCCATCGACAGAGCAATGGATAAAGAAGATGTGGTACACATAATAAGAATGAAATAATGCCATTTGCAGCAACATGGATGGACCTAGAGATTGTCATACTGAGTGAAGTCAGAGAAAGAGAAATATCGTATGATATCGCTTACATGCAGAATCTAAAAAGAAATGATACAAATGAACTGATTTACAAAACAGAAACAGACTCACAGACTTAGAGAATGAACTTATGGCTACCAGGGGGGAAGGGTTGAGGCATGGGATAGATTGGGAGTTTGGGACTGACATGTACACGCTGCTATATTAAAAATAGATAACCAACAAGGACCTACTGTACAGCACAGGGAACTCTGCTTAATACTATGTAATAACCTAAATAGGAAAAGAATTTGAAAAAGAATAGATACATGTATATGTATAACTGAATCACTTTGTTGTACACCTGAAACTAACACAACATTTTTAATCAACTCTACTCCAATATAAAATAAAAATTTTGTAAATAATAATAATTAATTGAGTGCTTTATGTTCAAAAAATAAAATAAAATAGGCTGAAATCTTTAGAAAGTTGGTTCTGGTAGAGTAAAAAAATATTCTTTACTACAAAGAGCTATTTTTCCCCATTTTAAACATGCAGTTTTCACAAAGTGGATGCTTCCCTTCAGTTAGTTAATAATTTAAAGGGGGTTCACCTTCTTAATTCTTAAAAACCCATGGGGAGTCAAGCTATAACTAAATCTTAAATTTTGGTTTAGTGTATTCTGTTGGGTCTTTGAAATAAATTATTAAAGCACTCCTTCTCTTGCCTTACCTGCCCTTTTTTTCTACTTCTGATCAAGGGTTCATGTGCACAAACACACACATACATATACATAAGACACAGACTGAACTTACTAACATCTTTCAGCTAAAAACTAATTCTGACAACACCTCCTTTTGAAAAAGGTATGGCTATGAATGTGGAACATTAAAGTTGAACACAGCACAGAGAAAGATGAACAGATCAAATTAGGAAAAGTATAAGTATCTATGTTCAAAGATGATACTGCCATACTTTGGTACGAAACAAATACCTGGCTAGATACTCGCAAATCAGTCTCTTCAACATGCACACCCAATACTGAGTTTGATGGAAACGGCTGGATTAATCCGAAAAGCTTCATATCATAATTATAAGCCAAGTTCCTAAAAAGTGGGTAGAACTTGGGCAATATAAAAAGACATATATGGAGAACTAAAGCACCAGTTGAATAGAGAGGAAAAAGTCTTACATGGGAGCAGGAAAGCAGGTTTTCCAAGTCAGAATCGAGGGTGCAGGTAGGATTATAGCAGGAAATAAGAATAACATAACTTTACATTCATATAGCACATTTCTGTTTACAAAGAAATCTTTCAAAAATTATTTCATTGGAGGGACTCCCCTGGTGGTCCAGTGGTTAAGAATCCGCCTTCCAATGCAGGGGACGCAGGTTCAATCCCTGGTCGGGGAACTAAGATCCCACATGCCACGGGGCAACTAAGCCCATGCGCCACAACTAGAGAGCCCGTGTGCCACAACAACAGAGCCCACGTGTTCTGGAACCCATGCACAACTAGAGAGAAGCCTGTGCACCGCAACAAAGAGCCCGCATGCCGCAACTAAGACCCGATGCAGCCAAAAAAAAAATATATATATATATATATATAAATAGATTTTTTGAAGACAACAGGTATATTCATTAGGCAATTCATTAACTGGACATACATCTTTGGCATCAGACAGACTTGGACTTGAATCCAAATTCTGTTATTTATTAGCTCTGTGACCTCCAGCAAATTGTTTGATCTCTCTGACACTCAGTTTCCTCATCAGAAAAATACAGATAACTCTTACTCATGGGACTGTTAAAAGGAGTATATCAGATAACATATGTAAAGTGCTTGTCACATAATTCCATCTCCTCTTAACCTTACAAACATTGCTAAGTGCCCAGTATCTTTTTAGGTTCTGTGCTAGGCCCAGCTGGGGATACAAAGGTGAATGAATATGACATGGGCTCTGCTTTCAAGGGGCTCAGAGATGAAGGAAGGGAGTTCAGTGAAGACTTCACAGAAGAGATGCTTTAATTGTGTCTTTTTCCTTCCTTTAAAATATAAGGAAGGGACTTCCCTGGTGGTCCAATGGGTAAGACTCCGCATTCACAATGCAGGGGGCCTGGGTTCGATCCCTGGTCAGGGAACTAGATCCTGCATGCATGCCACACCTAAGAGTTTGCATGCCACAACTAAGAGCCTGCATGCCTCAACTAAGAAGTCCGCATGCCACAACTAAGAGTCCACACGTCACAACTAAGACCAGGCGCAGCCAAAATAAATAATTTTTTTAAAAAAAATAAGAAATAAATATCAACTGGATAAAAAGAGAAAATATAGACAAGCAAATATAAAAATAAACAATAAATCAGTCCACCAACAAGAAACAACTAATGTTAAAATTTTGAGGTAGGGATGTATACGTGTGTGTACGTGTAAGTTTAGGAGGTTATGTGTATGTATGTATAAGCACACATTTTAAATAAAAATGATATGCTATTCTGTTTTATAACATGCTCCTTTTCATTCAACACTGATGAAAGAAATGTCCACATATCGAGGTATGGGGAAGTCATTCTGGCTTATATATGATTTAACTCGAATTTTATGTTAACTAAAACAGCCTGTTTGTGGCCTATCAAACATACACTGTACATCTGCTTTGATTATTAAAGAAAAGAGCACACTGACCGGAAGTAAAGAATGTCCATGTTAAAAATAAAGATTAAATGCTTCCCTTCCTGGACGTCAATGCTGGTACTCATTCAATGATAAGCCTCCTTTCCAGGTGCCAATGCCATACTGACTAGTTGTGTACATGCTGATCTGTTCTGGTTTTTTGGGTTTTTTTTTTTTTGAAACCTTGAAGGAATGTATCCCTGATTTGTTTGATGTTCTTTATTCTGACAAGATATAAAACCATGCTGAAAACGATGCTTCTCTGGAGCAGCTCCTCAGAGTCATCTGAGAGGCTGTCTCTGGGCTATAGCCCTCAGTTTGGATCAAATAAAACTCTCTTCCTATTATAGAATGTTTATTGATTATTGATCAACAACACTATAATGAACATTTTTCTATGTCAGTAAATATTAATATATAATAATACCTAATACTTTTTACTATTTTAATCTTCACAACCCAATGGGATATGTACTATTATTACCTCCATTTTACAGATAATGAAATTGAGACACAGAGAGGGAAAGAAACGTTCCCAGGGTCACACAGCTATTAAGGGACACAATCAAAATTTGAACCCAAGCATAGTCTAGAGTCTGTGCTTTTAATCACCAATACATATGCCGCAATTTTAAAAAGCTGAATACACTGTGGAAAACGTTATCGAGGCAGCTCAAAAAACTAAAAATAGAACTACCATATGACCCAGCACTTCCATTACTGGGTATATATCTACTAAGAACAAAAATACATTCGAAAAGATATATGCACCCCAAAGTTCACAGCACCATTATTTACAATTGCCAAGATATGGTAGCAACCTAAGTGTCCATCAACAGAGGAATGGATAAAGATGTGGTGTACACACACACACACACACACAATGGAACATTACTCAGCCATACAAAAGAATGAAATTTTGTCATTTGCAACAACATGGATGGACTTGGAGGGTATTATGCTTGGTGAAATAATCAGAGAAAGATACATACTGTATTATATCACTTATATGTGGAATCTAAAAATTACAACAAACTAGTGAATATAACAAAACAGAAACAGACTCACAGATATAGAGAACAAACTAGTGGTTACCAGTGGGGAGAGGGAAGGGGGGAGGGGCAACATAGAGGTAGGGGATTAAGAGCTACAAACTACTATGTATGAAATAAATAAGCTACAAGGATATATTGTACAACTCAAGGAATATAGCCAATACTTTATAATAACCATAAATAGAGTATAACCTTTAAAAATTGTGAATCACTACATACTACACACTGCTCTTAGGGCTTTACATGTATTAATTCATTGAAATCCCACCGTTATTGCTGCCATTTTGGAAATCTGAAGGAACAGAGGCACAAAAGGAAAGAGACCAGCTCAGGGTCATATAAGCAGTAAACAGAGGAGCTGGGGTTCTAACCCAGGCAGTGTGGGCCTGAGGCCCCACTCTTAACCCTATATTAAACTGCCTCCCCAAAACAGTAGATCACAATACAATGGTGACGTTATGCCTTCAAAATATCAAGAGAATAATATCCAATAATCCAGAAAATGTAACCAGCAATGTCCCAATTTATGCTTGCTTATTAACTTTTATTATATGTTCTCTTAGTACAGTTTAAGTTCTAAGCATGTTATAAATATCGAAGTCTGGCCAAGTTCAAAGATGTGTTTATTGTAAAGATGAAAAAAACACATAGTCCATTTCTTTTCCTGGAAGACTCTGAGAATACAAATAAGACTAATACCATTTTAAGTATTAGGTCATTTAGCTTATCGCTAAAAAATGTAATTAGCTAAAAACAAAACTATGGTCTTTACTTTTGAACTTCATTTGAAAGTACCAAGGAAATTTTGAGGTAATGATACTTTAATTTTTAATCATCAAATCAATTTGCTCTTTCATACTTTCAAATAAAATAAATGAGTGTTTCCCTCTTTAGGACAAACAAGGAACTTAATTCCAATAGACCTAATTTTGCTCAAATGTCTATGTATTTTTTTAAAAAATACACTTCCTTTATGTTAGATAAGAGCATAGGTTCTGAAGCCAGACTGACTGGCTTTAAATCTCAGTTTAGCCACTTGCTAGGTCTAGGAATAAAATTTGGCCCTATGAAAGAATATGTCAACACTTACCAAACTGCAAACAATAGACAAAGTACCAGATTTATTTTTTTCATACCAGACAAAGGAACAGTTCCAGTCTCCTTTACTTATGTGCAACCCCCCTCCAAAAAAAGTAAGATTCAAAATCCCATGACTTACCATTTGCCCTAAAGTTAAGAAACAGGAATTCACGGGTTAGTTTTATAATAAACACAGTGGACAAACCCTTAAGCAATCTTTTTTTTAATTGAGGTATAGTTGATTTACAATATTATATAGGTTTCAGGTGTTACAATTTTTAAAGGTTATATTCCCTTATAGTTATTATGAAATATTGGCTATATTCCTTGAGTTGTACAAAATATCCTTGTAGCTTATTTATTTCATACATAGTAGTTTGTAGCTCTTTATCTCATACCCCTATCTTGCCCCTCCCCTGTTCCCTCTTAAGTATCCTCATGACCCCAGAGATCAGCTACAAATTTATCCTAAGTAGTCTTGAGAATTTTGTTTAGCGGGCTCTCTGCTGTGGAATTCTTCCTCTCTGTTCTTCAACCTCTGTTGACACTGTTTCAGGTCTTAACAGAAGCCCCTTTAATGCCCTCCTCTCCTGAGTGGCGGGTAGCACGCTTCAGGTGAACGTTCAAGAGATCAGAAACCACTTCTCCAAAATTACAAGAAATATACAGTGTTCTGCAAACTCAGGTGGGAGTAGGGGAAGGAAGTAACTCCAGTATTATTCGTTCCCTATCTGCTTTGGTTGTGACATCAAATGCACAAGCAGATCAGGAGCAATTACTAGAACATAAAACAAAACACTTGAACTTTTTTACAAACAAAATCAACTAAGGTAAATGGTCAGCCTAAAACAATTTCCCTAAGATGTGGAATAACCCATTTATTCCAATTAGTAAATTGTTAAAATGTTCTCCTGATTATAGGTCTGGAAAAGTGGACTTCTACACTAGAGAATTATAAAGTAAAAATAGGTAAAAAAAATTTAATCCTTCAGCCATAGCTATATAATTATAAATATAGATGGAAAACACAGGCCAAAGCACAGCTAATTGGCTCATTTTATCCTCATTTCCTTCAAGGATAGAAGTATCTGTGAAAATTGATGTAATCTACCAATATCCCACACAAATATGAGCCCACAAAGATGAGGAAATCAATTTTTTTTCTTTTTTTTTTTAATTTATTTTTGGCTGCATTCGGTTTTCGTTGCTGCGCGCCGGCTTTCTCTAGTTGCAGGGAGCAGGGGCTACTCTTCATTGTGGTGCGCCGGCTTCTCATTGCGGTGGCTTCTCTTGTTGCGGAACACAGGCTTAGGCGCATGGGCTTCAGTAGTTGTGGCACGTGGGCTCAGTAGTTGTGGCTCACGGGCTCTAGAGCACAGGCTCAGTAGTTGTGGCTCACGGGTTTAGTTGCTCCTTGGCATGTGGGATCTTCCCGGACCAGGGCTCGAACCTGTGTCCCCTGCATTGGCAGGCAGATTCTTAATCACTGCGCCACCAGGGAAGTCCCAGGAAATAATTTTCTAATAGTGCTGGAGAAACTAGAAACATATTTATGAAACCAGAAACATCCTACCCTTTCACTTTAATGGAACACATTCTAAAAGTATTGTGACACTATTTCTGCTATACTATCTCAGCAAGTAAGTAAGCAAGTTATATCACGTGAAATCAACCTGAATACTGTGATTTATAAATGAAACACATGGTTGCTGGGACAATAGACTGAACTGAAATAGGCCAACTGTCGCCTGCCTCTCCCACCCCCCACCCTCACTGTGATTTATGTCCTAAGAAAGATTTCTGTTTAAAAACAAAACTGTAAAACCTTTAAAAGCTGAACTTCCCTTTAACAAAGATAAGTAGAAGGAATTTTGAGACAAAACTCCCAAATATTATTCTCATTTATGTCAGTGCCTGTATCATGTCAGACAAACCTCTCCTCACAATTTACTTTCCCAACTGGTGAAAGAAAATTATTTTCACTCATTGGGATGTCAAAAGTCTTGATTAAAGTTTGCCAAGCATTTTTAAATATGTAGATAAAAGCAGTTATAACGAGGAATTTATAAAAAGGAATGTGTTGCCTTAGATCCCTCCAAGAAGTAAAGGTTGTGGTATGTTAGTTAGGGTTATTTTTGCTTGCTCTCTCACTCTCATTTTCAAACAAATTTTACCACTTCTGCATGCATTTTTCAAAGAAAAACAACCTTCTGCATTAGAGACCAGGGCTGTTAACCTATCCTTTGGAGGAATTAGTGTTTAATCTAACGCTACCTAAAGGTCAAGAATCAAGATCTTTCTAAGACTATGATTGTAAAAAAATAGTTTCTATCAGGTTAAGAAGGCCAGTAGAGAAATCATTTTGGAGGAGACAAGGAAATACAGAAATTCCTTGGGGAAAAACTGGAACGCCTTCTGACTTCAGACAGTGTTGTTATTCATTCCCAGCAATTTTTTAAAAAAGATTCCAAATTATATTTAAGACACGACACTCAATCAGAATTAAAATATAGCAAGCTTTACTTTTTCTCTTTTACATTTGAGTTTACATCAGAATTAAATCTCACACATTAACACTGCTTTTGTCACTTCATGGGTTTTCTTCCTATATATAAGCTTTTTTATTGGCTGGAGGGTAGTCGGATATGGTTGTAAGCTTACCAGTTTTGAATTCTATATTTTTTCCTTTTAAACAGTGACATTTTGGAAGATGTGGCTGTGTTAAAGATGTTGATGTACAATGTATTGCTGGACGCATCTTTCCAGCCCCCCCAAGCCTTTGCTCACATTATTTCATGTACCTGGGCTGTCGTCCCCCACCTCCATTCCTGCAAAGCTAAATCCTATCCATTTTTCAAGGCCCAGCTCAAAAGCTCCCTTCCCTACACTCTCATAACACTTTCTGTTTCTAATATACATTACTGAGATTAAAAGGGTGTATCTGTCTTTCCGGAACTACATTGTGAGACCCTTCAGTACAAAAAGGAAAAAACCCTCTCATGTCATGACTGTAGAAACAAGAAAGTTTGAAAGATTAAAAAATAAAATCTCAGTTCAAAATATCCTTTAAAAAGGATGAGATAAGCAATGTAGTTATTCAGTAAGTGGGGCTGCTAGAATCCATTGTCTTCATAACTGAACTCAACTTGAATGCAAACTCTCTTGAGGCTAGGGACTTCATCTTATTTCTTGTGTATACACCTTACCGCCCCCCACAACTCAATATCACCTAATTCAATGTTCTGCACATCTTAAGTCTCAATACAAAGTCATACCACTGTAGATGAAGAGGATGTAATTAAAACAAAAACCAGATGCTGAATAATATTAACCTGAGAAACGATGAAAGAGTTGCCGGTGCTTAGGATAAATAACTTCAACGTCTACAACAAAAAGTGTCAAAGACAAAGATGCCACAGGGTGCAACAAGGATGGAGAGTAACTTTACTGGGAAGGGGTCAGGATAAACAAAATGAAATGGAAACAAGAGTGCTCTCTCAGTTTACTTCATGCTCCCAGAGCGAGACAAGAAGCAAAATATCTAATTTCTTTACATTATTTCATTAATAATGGTGATCAGTCCATGTGACCTCCAAAACCGGGCACAGACCTTCTTGTACCTTCAATTAATTAGGTAACATGGGCTATGGATGATCAGGACACTTCCTCAGGAGGGGACAAGAAAGCGACAGGGGTCAGGACCCAATCTTCCCTCCTCTATCCCTTGTTAGAGGAGGTAAAACAAGAGTGTAGTGAATACCTTGGTTGTGAAGCAGTGAGAGTCTGGAAACTCCCCCAGATTAAAATCACCTTCTCGCCACACTCGGTAGTACAGACTGACAGTACAGAACACCCCTCCTGTAGAAGGGGACGACGGGAAGCCGACATAGGACTTACCTGTTTTTTCTGTCCTATGGTTAAACCTCCGGAGCTACGCAGCCGGTGGCGGCGACAAATCCAGGCGCGTAGGCTCCGATCTCACACACCAGGAGAAGTCACAGTAGCCGCGGCGGCGATGGCGGCGACGGCGGCGGCGACCGCGACGGCCGCGGTGTCGCCAACTCCTCCCTCCGCTTCTTCCCCGAGCTGCCCGGCCGCCGCTTTTACCCCACCTTCCCCCCCCCACTTCCGGGTGATGCCCCGGCCGGAAGCAGCCGGCGAGGCGGTGGAGGACGCGTCACGTGAAAGGGGAAACGCCCAGACTAGAGTCAAGCTTCTCCCGCTCCCTTCTGCGCCTGGCCTGATACACAGCCGCCAGCGAAAGTCTTTCTTTTTGGCGCTGCAGAGAGCCCTCTTTCCCGCTCACCAAAGACAAAACAAAAAAACCCCCACCAAAATCTGCAGTTTCCTAACCTGAAGCCAAGAAGTACCTTAGACCTACTTATAAATCTTCTTCTGGATAGTTCAGCCTCTCACAGCATGACATTAACGTGCCCCTGTTAGACTGTGTAGCCTGACTCCAGATGAATTTACCCTCATCCCTCAATTGAAAAATGATCTCTGCGCGCTCTCCGGTGAGGTCGTGGGAAACCGCGCTCATTCGCGCAAAATGGAATTCGCTTTGCTTCACTTCCGTGTTTCTCCAACAGAAAGGTGAACAGATGTGCATCAAAAGTTTAAAAACAAATCGGTGGCTGAGGCTTGGAGGAGTGACATTAGGTTCTGAGTGAGAATACCACATCTTAGGTAAACTTGGAAGGCCCAGGAGGCTAAAGCTTTTCTGCAAAACAGATGCGGGGGACACTGAGGGGTCTGTCCCAGCTCAGCATCCAGCCGACAAATCTTGTCAGTGGATTCTGCCCTGCTGTCCACCGTACCAATGCAGTCAGTCAAGCTGGGCGGCGGAGCCTTGGGTTTTGCTTTCCCGAAGAATTGGTTCGTCTTAGGCGGCCACGGAGAAAACCCAAACACTGGAGCAAAACCAGAAACGGAAGCAGAGCACACCATTTCCTTTTGAGGAAACTAGTGAACTTACATGATTGTTAGCATTCAAGGAAAAGCTACTTTATTCCCTGGCAGATTGTACAGCAGATGTCTAGAACTTATTCATCTTGCATAACTGAAACCTTATACCCATTGGTTAGCAACTCCCCATTTCCCCCTACCCTCTGCCCCTGGCAACCACCATTCTATTCTCTGCTTCTATGAGTTTGACTATTTTAGATACCTCATCTAAGTGGAACCATGCAGTATATGTCATTCTATGACTAGCTTATTTCAGTTAGCATAATGTTCTAAAAGTTCATCTATGTTGCCACATGCTGCAGGATTTCCTTCTTTTTTAGGCTGAATAACATTGCACTGTATGTATATACGCATTCGTTAGCCATTTGTCTGTTGATGGACATTTAGGTGCTTTCCACACCCCGGCTGTTATGAATAGTGCTGCAGTGATCATGGGAGTGCTAATGTCTCTTCAGTTCTTTTGGATAAGTACCCAGAAGTGGGATTGCTGAATCATATGGTAGTTCTATTTTTAATTTTTTGAAGAACTTGCATACTGTTTTCCTTAGCAGCTGCACCAACAGTGTACAAGAGTACCAATTTCTCCACATCTTTGCCAACACTTGCTTTTTTGTTGTTGTTGTTCATAACCATTCTAACATGTTTGAGGTGATATTGTGGTTTTGATTTGCTTTTACCTGATGATTAGTGATTATCTTTTCATATATGTTTGCCATTTGTATATCTTTAAGAAATGTCTAATCAAGTCCTTAGCCCATTTTTTTTTATTTATTTATTTTTGGCTGCATTGGGTCTTTGTTGCTGTGCGCGGGCTTTCCCTAGTTGCAGCGAGCGGGGGCTACTCTTTGTTGAGGTGCGCAGGCTTCTCACTGCGGTGGCTTCTCTTGTTGCGGAGCACAGGCTCTAGGCGCGCGGGCTCAGTAGTTGTGGCACATGGGCTTAGTTGCTCCGCTGCATGTGGGATCTCCCCGGACGAGGGCTCGAACCCGTGTCCCCTACATTGGCAGGTGGATTCCTAACCACTGTGCCACCAGGGAAGCCCCCTTAGCCCATTTTTAAATTGAGTTATTACTTTTACTGTGGAGTTGTGGGAATTCTTTATATTTTGGGGAACATAACCCCTTATAAGATATATAGTTTGCAAATATTTTCTCCTATTCCTTAGATTGCCTTTTCACTCTGTTGTTTCCTTTGGTGTGTGGAAACCTTTTAGTTTGATGTAGTCCCACTTGTTTATTTTTGCTTTTGTTACGTATGCTTTTGGTGTCATATCCATGAAATCATTGTCAAGACCAATGTCATGAAGTTTTTCCCCTATGTTTTCTTCTAGGAGTTTTATAGTTTCAAGTCTTACATTTAAGTCTTTAATCCATTTTGAGTTGATTTTTGTGTGTGCTGTAAGATAAAGGCCCAATTTCATTCTTTTGTATGTGGCTACCTAGTTTTCCAACATCATTTGTTAAAGAGACTATCCATTCCCCATTGTGTATTTTTGGCACCCTAATTCAGTACAGTTGCAGGATACAAAATCAACATATAAAAACCAGTTGCATTTCTACATATTAACAATGAACTGTCTGAAAAGGAAATTAATTAAAAATCCCATTTACAATAGCATGAAAAAAATAAATGCATCACATGAAAAAAATAAAACACTTAGACCTAGAAAAATTGTACAGATGAACTGGTTTGCAGGGCAGAAATAGAGACACAGATGTAGAGAACAAACGTATGGACACCAAGGGGGGAAAGTGGTGGGGGGGGTGGTGGTGGGATGAATTGGGAGATTGGGATTGACATATATACACTAATATGTATAAAATAGATAACTAGTAAGAACCTGCTACATGAAAAAATAAAATAAAATTCAAAAATAAAAATAAATTTTTTAAAAATAAAACACTTAGGAATAAACTTAACTAAGGAGGTGAAATACCGTGTACACTGAAAACTACAAGACACTGATGAAAGAAATTGAAGATACAAATAAATGGAAAGCTATCCCCCCCCAAAATAATGATCTCAAATTTTTTTTTAATTCATGCTTTTAAATTCATAATCTTTATGTATGAGTGTATTTGAGTTGGGGCAGGGATCTCACCTCACACTACCTTCACATCGCCATTTAAAGCTCTCAAACACTTCCCCATTTATTTATTCATTTGTCCATGATCTTAAAAACTTACAGGATTCCAAGGATGCAAAGAATATTAAAGTATCTATCACCCTGAGTTTAGACAGAATTGAGATGCCTAAAATGAGCAATACAATGCAATAAATAAGCAGTACAGAAAGCATTTCAGAAAAAAATATTTTTTATTCCTGTTCCAATTTGTCATTTTAAAAAGCAGCAAAATCCTAGAATTTTTAAAACTGTAAACATTAACAGTAAGAGGGAGGGGCTCCATCTCAATAATTTTGAAGTAAGATGTGGTCTTTTCATACTTCCTTTCATTAAATATCTGTCGTAAGATGTAGGGGGAAAATAATCATAGGATTATTTATATTTTCAACTGGAACCATTTCAACCCAGTTACCATAAAGAGTATCAAGTCAAATACCGTTGCAGAACTCAGTAAGCAAAGTGCAAATATTATTGTAAAACTGTAAAAGGCTTAGAAAAGTGGCACACAGTATGCGTATTTATATGTTTAATAATTTTCATCCTACCTGTTTGAAATCCCTAATAAGCCTTGACAGGCAACACTTAAAATTGCCCATAGATTTAAATTTTAGGCCTACAATTAAGTATTTCAGAAAGAATTATTCTTTGCCCCTTTACACCCATCCACATAAAAATTCACTTCAGGGGCTTCCCTGGTGGCGCAGTGGTTGAGAGTCTGCCTGCTAATGCAGGGGACACGGGTTCGAGCCCTGGGCTGGGAGGATCCCACATGCCGCGGAGCAACTGGGCCCATGAGCCACAATTACTGAGCCTGCGCGTCTGGAGCCGGTGCTCCGCAACAAGAGAGGCCGCGATAGTGAGAGGCCCGCGCACCGCGATTAAGAGTGGCCCCCGCTTGCCGCAACTGGAGAAAGCCCTCGCACAGAGACGCAGACCCAACACAGCCAAAAATAAATTAAAAAAAAAATTCACTTCAGGACTCCTCACCTTCCTGGACATTCAACTGTAGTTGTCAATCAATGTGCATAGCCTTAACTATTAAGATATAAATTCAGCCCCAAATTTAAAATCTTAACTCACATCACATGAAATTAAGATGGGTTTAAGTGGGCTTCCAATTATTAGCAAGTTGGTTTCTAACTTCAACATTAACACTGTGTTAAGCTTTCAAAGAAATTCACTGAAAGGCAGAAACCAGAAATAAAGTTTTATCAGAAGAATATCAAATCTACTAGGCTCTCTAGTTTTTAGGTAAAGTTTATCATTATGAGCAGCAAGATCCTCTAAATTCTTAGTCACTGGGCCTTTCCCTCACTTTAAAACACTTCAGGGTGAGAGGGTGGCATTAACATACATACACTACCAAATGTAAAATAGATAGCTAGTGGGAAGCAGCCGCATCACACAGGAGATCAGCTTGGTGGGATAGGCAGGGTGGGAGGGAGATCCAAGAGGGAGGAGATATGGGGATATATGTATACATATAGCTGATTCACTTTGCTGTACAGCAGAAACTAACACAACAATGTAAAGCAATTATACTCCAATAAATATGTAAAAAAAAAAAGAAAACACTTCAGGGACCTCCCTGGTGGTGGAATGGATAAGACTGAGCTCCCAATGCAGGGGGCCTGGGTTCAATCCCTGGTCAGGGAACTAGATCCCACACGCATGCTGCAACTAAGAGTTCGCATGCCACAACTAAGGAGCCCGTGTGCTGCAACTAAGGAGCCCACTGGCCACAACTAAGGAGCCTGTGAGCCACAACTAACTAGCCCACCTGCCACAACTAAGACCCGGTGCAACCAAATAAATAAATAAATATTTTTAAAAAAATAGAACCTGGATAATTAAAAAAACCACTTCGTATCTCTAAATGAATCATCCCTAATCTCCCGTATCAATGCATGAGCATACCAACACTTTTTAAATTACTACTATATTAAACTGAGCTTTCAAATAGAAGGGAATGTCTTCAAGAAGTACATCAGGTTTCCTGGCATTGAGCAGATAGTAGGTACCCCCCAAATGCTTATTAATATCACCAATAAATAGTCAGGAGGGTGAGAACACAACATCTGTGCCTCTACAACTACCATGATACCTAGTTCTAAGTAAGTTTAATGAATTTAAAAGAACAGAACACATGCACTAAAATAGTTTGAGTCAAATAAGAATGGCACTTACGACATTCACCCTTTTTAAAAAATACTTCATAACTCCCCCAATAAATAACATTTGAAGGATTGGCAATGCTTCTAAATTAAGTCACTTATCTAAATTCTTCAAACATACAGATTTTTACAGGGAAACTAATTTGACAACCTTCACACAGGATGAAAACTTTGAGTACACTAAGCAAACTGCAAGGTCAGAATATTGTGATGACACAAAATAACTTCAACTTAAACCACAGCTTCATTTCTGGTAGTGGCTGTGGTAGCTTTATAACTACTCATCAGGACAAGATTAATCATAAAACTAAGTTTTGTAAGTATTTTCAAAGATGCCGACTACCACCACCAGATTTTATCACACAAGGCAACACGTATGCTGACAAAGAGACATTTTAAGATGTCATACTAGGACTTCCCTGGTGGAGCAGTGGTTACGAATCTGCCTGCCAATGCAGGGGACACGGGTTCAAGCCCTGGTCCGGGAAGATCCCACATGCTGCGGAGCAACTAAGCCTGTGCGCCACAGCTACTGAGCCTCTGCTCTAGAGCCCGCGAGCCACAACTATTGAGCCCATGTGCCACAACTACTGAAGCCCTCATGCCTAGAGCCTGTGCTCCACAACAAGAGTAGCCACCGCAATAAGCCCGCGCACTGCAACGAAGAGTAGCTCCCGCTCGCCGCAACTAGAGAAAGCCCACGTGCGGCAACAAAGACCCAAAACAGCCCAAAAATAAATTTATTTTTTAAAAAAGTCATAGTATTTATTTTGCCTATCAGAATAGCTGACAATTATTACTTATCTGACAGAAGTGGTATAAATCATACTGAAAATTACCTCCAGTCATTAGAAATTCTCAGTGCCAACTCAGGAACAAAAACAGAAGGTTGAAACTTCCTTAAAGACTTGTTTATTTTGCTTAATCATGTTGGAGGGTTACGTGCATTTGAATACTTTAGTCCTCTTTTAACATTCTAAATATGATATAAAGTGTTCAAATTTTACCAAATAGTGTCACTACTATGTGGTTACTAATCTTGCAACCTACTTGTGTTGCAATGACATTCAAATCCTTATTCCTACTTTAAAAAGTCATGAAATTACTGGCTTTGGTACATTAATGAGAAAACAGGACATACTGCCGTAAGAGCAATTCTTCTAGTATTTCACCTATTGAGTAAACATTCTTCAAATGGTTGGTTAAGTATAAATCCTTATCTACATCAGGAAAATTTGGAGATTCCTAAAAGCCACTCACCTGATAACCTACAGTATCAGGTAAGTGAATTTTAGAAATCTCTAATTTAGCCAATATAGATAGGTTACTCAACTGAAATTTCATTTTCTGCTTGAGCACTATTAACAAGCCACTACTTGAGGCTTACTTCAGAGCCTTTGGCCGAGGAAATAAAGAAGCACATGGTGTAGGTACTGTGTTTTCTTCAGTTAATATCTTACACATAAAATCCAATGTCATACTGAATTCAGGATAATCCACTAATCCAAAAACTGGTATAGTTACAGAAAGCCAACAGCAGAGGTCACTAGTAGTTAGATAAGTAAAACATATCCTTTCTTTAATAACCTCATAAACATCTCAAATAAATATGCTGAAAAATATAGAGCTCTAAGATAAATGTACCAAGGGAGCCAAGGAGCTAGCTAGTCTTCAGACATCCTAGGAGTTCATTTGATAGGACCACTCTTCCTATGGGTCTGGTGACACCCTAAGTTCTCTTGGCAGGAGTACAAAGGACTTAATGCCAATTCCAAATACAAACATATATGAGAGGCTGAAAGTAGTAGGTATAACCAAGATATGGACACCAAATTTTAAACTCAAAGATGACCTAAAATAACTCTGTGATCAGTTATTCAGAAACTGTAATTTCAGCCTATCATAAAGTTGACTCCTAGGTGACAGCCAAACTTTCCTTTCACACTACCTAACAGAGAAAAGCTTTTCAAGAAGTTGTACAGTGTTTTGACTTTAATATTAACACAAAGGTTAAATAAATAAAAAGTGATCAAGCTTGGTTTCATTTACAAAAGAAACAAACAAACCTACAATGAGGTTTTCAAATGTACTTTATTTCTTCAATCACGCCATATTTTAATGCTTTTACTTGGCATCAATTATGAGTTGATTTTGAAACAATTCAGTATTAAACCAGCTGGGATGATCACTGTTCTCTCCATTCCTTTGGGGTGACTCTGCCAACAGGGGACAGGTTCCATTCTATTCCAATTTGTGTTGCTGTCTGTAAGAATTAAAATGCTGTCAGTTATATGTTTAAACCAGAGCCCACTCTCCCTTGGAGAGTATTTCCTAAAGTGGCAAAGGTATTCTGCACTATAGGTTAAAAACACACAGAAAGTCACCTGGGATACAGTGCCCTCCAGGTAGGCCAAACCTAATTGCTGTCCTAATTCTCTAGAGCAGTGCTGTTCAGTAGAACTTCCATAGATGAAGGAAATGTTCTATATCTGCACTGTCTAATACAGTTAGCCACTAGTTACATACAGCTATTGAGCAACTAAGATGTAGCTAGTATGACTCAGCAACTAAATTTTAAATTTCATTTAATTAAGTCAAACTTGTATATCACATTTCTATACTACATCCTCAAAAACATTGTTGCACTCAACCACGACTACCTAAATACTGCCAAAGAGGACTTTTGTAATATCCCTTCATCAAGTAGCACTTCACTTCCAAAAGTGCCCCCGATCACACATTTGTTCAACAACTGTTTACTCTTCCAATTAAGTACACACACTTATTTTAATAATATATCTGATTTCAGGAAGGTCAAAACAAGAATGAAAAAGGCCTATTAATAAAGTCTTTGATTATTAAGGCAAGGGTTGTTTCATATCTTTTAAAATCAGCTTATATATTTATTATAACTTCAAGACTCCTACTTTTAACCAGCAAGTACAGTGACTGGTAAGTAGATTGGTAAATGAAGATGTAAAAAACTAAAATATTAAAAGCAGGTCACTTTATATGTCATCCATCAGAAATGCTGTCCTCAGTTCTGAGGGTAGGATATAGAAGAAAGGTTGATTAAGCAAAGAAAGGTGACCAAGATGGTGAAAACCCTGGAAATCATATAACAAAAAAATGATCAACAGAACTAAGAATGTTTAATATGAAAGAGAAGATCCAGCAGACATGATAGGAATCTTCTAATATCTAACAGCTGATACATGGAAATGTGATCAGAATTTCTGTATTGCAATGAAATGATGGGTAAAATATGAAGGAGGCAGATTTTAACTCAACATAAGATCTTTTCAACCAGCTACACAATATGGAAAAGACTGCCTTTTGATCCACTAAGCAACTTGTTTTTGGAAATGTTAAGAACAGATGATGGATGAATGCTCAATGTTGAGGAAGAAATTCCTGCACTAGGTGGGTAATTACGTTAGAAAATCTCTAAAGCCCCTCCTAACTAGAAATGTATACTGTGTGAAAACATTTTGAATACATGAGATAAATGGGAATAAAAAACATCTAAAACAGAGGTTATCAATCAACAGTACTTACATATGCCCATACAGCAACACAGAAAGTGGCTCCACTAGCTAATACAGCATTACCATATTTGTCATGGAAATCAGGTGTCCGCTTCTGGTGGCTCTGCCTTGACATTGTTTGCGGAATGCTTCGAACTTAAAGAGGGAAAAAAAAAGAATACAGGAGTGTATCTATCAATTATCAGGAAAAGAGAACATGTGTAATTGATATTGCCACTCAAAAAAGCCAAGGAAGTTAACTCTACAGTATTATGCAGTATAATAAAATGTTAAAACATATTGCAGCTAAAAGCAAAGTAGCATACTTTGAAATGCTTCACAAATAAGATTGACAGATGGATAAATATGTGATATAACAAATACAGCAAAATGTTAGTTGTAGAATCTATGTGGTGGGTATGTGGGTATTCATTATACAATTCTTCCAACTTTTTGATGTCTGGAACTTTTCACAATAAAATGTTGAGGGGAAAAACCAAGAAAAAGTGATGTCAGTAACATCCACGACAAATTGGTATTTGTATAACCTCTGAACTTAGCTCCTACTTCATTAATTTGAGTATTTATGACTTTGATTTTCACTAAAGTTTACTCAGCAGTGCTCAACAACTTACAACATAAAGGGGTAAGTAAACTCAAAATGATTAAAGCACGCTAAATGTTTATGACCTTAAAATTACCCCAAAACCTCCAAAAACTAGAGTAATCTTAATTTTTTTAAAAAGTGACTAATGAATATAGCACCATGCTAAAAGAAATGGGGTATATGGAAATGTGTAAGACACAGACCCTGTTCTTGGGTAACTTCCACTCTAGGGGAGGCTATTAGATACAAAGACACAAACCATTATAATACAAGTAAGTAGTAGAATGTTACCTAAGCACTTTGAATAGCAGGTAGGATTTGGTTATGTAGCCAGGCTATTAGATACAAAGACACAAACCATTATAATACAAGGAAGCAGAATGTTAGCTAAGCACTTTGAATAGCAGGTAGGATTTGGTTATGTAGGCACGGGAAAGGCGAATCTGAAAAAAGCAGAGACAGAAAACCCAGTGTACTAGAAAACAAACTACGTTTGAAGGACAAGGTATATAAATTAGTAACAGGAGGTAAAACTAGAAAGGTTCATGGAGGGCCACTTTTTTGGTAGAGGTAAAAGTTGCTGAGCAGAATGACAACATGAAAACTTTGCTATTACTGCTATTTTAGTAGAAAGAGTTTTCAAACTGCCTCTGGAGGTACTTGGGGGGCTTGGGAAAGAGCCAAGACTGGAAAATGCATATTTCCAGCTGCTTTTTTCTTCCTCTCCAATCTAAGTAGCAGGTCCTTATTGTTTTAGAGCCTCAAAAGGTATGTAATGAAAAACGTATTAAAGAAACAGCAATGTTGCCCATTCACTAGCACTTATGAATATAATGGGTTATGTGATACAATAGGTTATTTCAGCATAGTTATTTGAACATTTAATGGTTTCTTCGCTTAAGTGCCTTAGTTTTTTTTCACCTTTAGTCACACTTGGGATGAGCAAATTTACAAACATTTCCCAATATAATCTGCTCTAGAGCAGTTAAAAAGTGAGCATGTGAATTCCACATTGAAAATAACAACCCCCAAACCCCTTTCCTGGGGTACAAGGCCCTACCTGCTCAAAAAGCAAAGAAAATAAGATTACCAAGCAAGCAATTCTGGAACACCTCATGACCTCAACACTCAGGTCACCCAAGTGGATTTCTTTAGACCTCTTCTCTGTGACAAGAAATGGTTCAGTTACCACCTATTGGTAATCTCATATAATCCTCAACAACTCTACGAGGTAGGTATTATTTACTAAGCCCCTATTTTACAAAGGAGGAAAATGAAGTTGAGAGAGGTTAAACCATTTGCCCAAAGTGAAAGAGATAATAGACGTGGCTTTTGGAATATGAAAAACCAGTCAGGCAACTATTTTTTGGTTATTGTCAAAGGTGCTTGAGTGTTTAGAACACAATCTAGTAATACTTCTAATGACTCCATAAACAGAAAATAAAAAGATGGCTAAAGAAGCTAAATGGTAGTTGTTTAAGGTCACTTTCATTGTAAAACTGCTCACGTTACTCAAGGTCACCTTCAGTGCAAATCAAGTACGGAAATGACTTTTATCTCTCCAATCTAGTGCATTCTCAGTACATAATGCTGGTCTCAAAATTTCCCCGTACCTGCTTAACTTTTAGGTAAGAAAAAAATGACCACAATTATTTAGTTAATAATCCACAAATAACATAAAAGCTGCAGTGCTACCATTTAGGTTGTCTCCCTGCAATGAAACCAAGAATTGGAGAAGAGGCTCTTCCATTTGCGGGTAAACGTATCCCCAAAGCTAAAATTTACGGAATTACTTAAGGAACGGGAAGTGTTCACCAAGTGTCTCCCTTGAAATTGTAGGCTACTGAATAATATTAAAAAAAAGCAGAGCTGGGTTATGACTCCAGAAACAGAAAGAGAGCTGGGAACCCAAACAGAAATGCTGAGCGATTAGGCTAATGCTAAGGACATTTTCCCAGTTACTTGGGGTGAGGTGGGAGACCGAGCATTTAGAATAATAATGTCGAGATGCACATGGAAGGAAGGGGCACAAAAGACCACGAGGACAAATGGATAAAGGCAGTTAGAAAAGATCTGCTCACAATTTTTGCTCACCTCCGAGACGACTTAGTGCGTTTTTGGCCAAGGGAAACATCGTGAAGCTGAAGACAGAACGGCGGCAACTGCAGTTGCTGACTTCTTGCAATTTCACCTCTAGTACCCTTGCAAAGAGCCCTGAGAAACAAAATGGCTTCCTGCTGAGCTCTTTAAAGAGATTTGATGAATCTCGCGAGACCTGTAAAAAACCTATAGAATTTGTCCTCTTTACAGCACGGAAGGATAAAAGCCTTGTGGGAAACGAAGTTTTACACTTTGTAAATGACATATCTGGATATTTACGGAACAATGAGAGGATCCCTGGCCTCGAAGCCAGGTTTAGGGCTCTATAGAGCAGAGCTGAGACATTGATCTCAGACTGAGACATCAAAGGCACCAACTTCAAGATAGTGTTTTAGAGGCTTGAGCTTGTTATCTCGCTCCACACTAGCAGTACTTTCTGTTCCCTCCAAACTTCCTTCATTTCTTTAATTTTTTTCCTATTACTACCTACTAATTCGTTTAACTTTTAATTTTGAAATGATTTCAAGTTATGAGGAAACTTGCAAGAACAGTAAAAAGAATTCTTAATATGTAGATAAATATGTGATAAAGCAAATTTAACAAATTGTTGACTGTAGAATCTTGGCGGTGTGTGTTCAGAGTACAATTCTTTCACTTTGTCTGTATATTTGGATATTTTCATAATAAAATATTGGGGGAGGGAGAATTCCTGTACACCCATTACCAAGGTACACCACTTGGTAATATTTTGCCACATGTTTTCTTTGTGTGTGTGATTAAATACATGTACATAAAAGATGTATATATAAATGCATCTCTTTTTTTCTGAACCATTTAAGAATAACTTGCATACGTCATGTGCTTTTTTTAAAAAACATCTTTATTGAAGTATAATTGCTTTACAATGGTGTGTTAGTTTCTGCTTTATAACAAAGTGAATCAGTTATACATATACATATGTTCCCATATCTCTTCCCTCTTGCGTCTCCGTCCCTCCCACCCTCCCTATCCCACCCCTCTAGGTGGTCACAAAGCACCGAGCTGATCTCCCTGTGCTATGCGGCTGCTTCCTACTAGCTATCGGTTTTACATTTGATAGTGTATATATGTCCATGCCACTCTCTCACTTCGTCCCAGCTTACCCTTCCCCCTCCCCGTGTCCTCAAGTCCATTCTCTATGTCTGCGTCTTTATTCCTGTCCTGCCCCTAGGTTCTTCAGAACCATTTTTTTTTTAGATTCCATATATATGTGTTAGCATACAGTATTTGTTTTTCTCTTTCAGACTTACTTCACTCTGTATGACAGACTCTAGGTCCATCCACCTCATTACAAATAAGTTATGTCTTTAGTCTCCTATAAAATCGAACAGTTCCTCGGCCTTTCTTTGTCTTTCATGGCACTAATTTTTTTCTTACTAAGGTAAACTTTATACTCTCAAGCTTACATATGAAGGAAGTGAGGTGCAGAATCAAGATTAGGCAATTGTAAGTGACAACTGGTAACGGACCTTCTGACTCCACAGGTCTGTGCTCTGTAATATATTTGAAGAGTACAGGCCAGTTATTTTGTAAAAGTTCCCTCAAATTTTGTGTGCTTGATGTTTTCTCGTAATTAGATTCAGTTAATGCACTTCTGACAGGAATACTACATGACAGATGTGTCTTCTTAGGGCATCTTATCAGGAAGCCTATAATATTAGCTTGTCCCATTATTGATAATGCCAACTTTAATAATTTGGTCAAAAGGGTGACCTCCAAGTTCCTATAGTTATAAAGTTACTGTTTTTCCCTTTGTCATTAATAAGTAACGTGAGGAATACATTCAGACTATGTATATATCCTGTTCTTTATCAAACTTCCACCCACTAGTTTTTGTATCCATTGATGATTTTTGCCTAAAAGAATTATTAGTATGAAAGTTGCAAAATGGTGATTTTCTAACTCTGTCATTCCTTCCATATTTAATACTGAGTGTTCTACTATAAAGAGGAGCTTTATCTTCTCCCTATTTATTTGTTCATTATCAGTGTGGATCCATGGATTCCATAGGTTATAATCCATTGCTATCATGATTTATTTTAATGCTCAATAGTCTCAGATGTGGTCAGTAGGATTCCCTTCAAGCTGGCTTATATGTCTTTTTTTGACGTCGCCAACATTTTTTTTGAGTACATCTTTATTTTCTGACACAAGGCTCATCTTGTACTTTCCCTGCCCCAGCACTGGAATCAACCATTTTCCTAAGGAGCCCTAATTTCTTTCACGGATGGCATTTAGCAACCCAGATTTGGCACTAGGTTTGCTCATTGATATTGGAGTGTCATTGCTTCTAGTCCTTCATGTGAATAGAGCTAGGAATATATATCATGAATGATAAATTTATACAAATACTTCCAATTCCAGTCCAACCCCCAAAAGTTCTTTTTTACTTTCCCTCATTTCATATTTGTATCTCCCTTCTTACACAGTGAGAATCCTGGCTCTCAACATGAGTGTTTTTACATATTACATTATACACAATATATTTTCAGAATTGCTTTGCTCATATCACCATGAAAAACAAATCTACCTAGTAGAGTTTAAGATTTGCTTGTAGTTCTGTTTTCTTCTTTAGACTAATGGTACGTAATCAAGGTAGTGTGTTCATAAATTTTTCAGATTAGTTATTTTTTTTTTAGTGTGGTTGTTTTTCATTTGAAATAGAGTTGTGCTCCCTTTTTTTAGTTTGTATTCAATTTCAGTTTTTTAACCCATTCTTACTGATGTGATTTTTAAATGTTTAATTTGTTTTTTAAATTGTGGTAAAGTATACATAACATAAAATTTACCATTTTAACCATTTTAAAGTGTATAGTTCAGTGGTATTAAGTACATTCACATTGTTGTACAACTATCACCACGATCCATCTCCAGAACTTTTTTCATCTTACAAAACCACATGATTTGCTTTTATATTTTATTTTAAAAATATTAACATTATTCCAAAAGTCAAAACTATACAACTTGGTGTACTTAGAGAAGCGTCATTCCCTCTCATAACTTTTCTACTCCATTTCCTCCACCTCCTGCAGTTAACCAATTTCATTAGTTTCTGATTTAAGCTTTCTGTGTTTCCTTTTGCAAAATGGGCAAACGTATATATTTTCTTATTTCCTCTTCTATTTTACACAAATGTAGCATAATATGTATGTACTTTTGCACTTGGTTTTTTCACTTTAACAATAGATCTTGAAAATCCATATCATTTACAGAGCTCTTCCTCATTCCTTTTCTTTACAGCTGTGAAATACTCCATGGTATTTATGTACCATAGTATATTCAATCATTCTCCTATATTTGAACATTTAGGGGGTTTGGAGAATATTTCAATTACAAATAGTGCTGAAATGAATAAATTTGTGAGCGTATACTTTCTTATTATTGGAGTAGATTCCTAGAAGTGGGATTGCTGAATCAAAGGATAAATGCATTAGATATTAAGTTATCCTCCATTTTTCATTCCCACCAGCAATGTATGAGGGTGCCTGTTTCCCCACAGACTCAATGACATCATGTATTGAATTTTTGCCAAAATGATAGGTGAGATTTTTGTGTACTTAAAAAACTTACCTCAATTTTTTATTTGTTAAATTTACATGCAGTAAAATTCACTCTTTTTTAGTGTAGTCTTCTGAGTTTTGACAAATGCAAACAGTGTGTAACCACCCCAATAATTAAGGAGAGAAAGGCTGTATCCTCACAAAATATCTCCTTGTGTGGCCCCTTTGTAGTCAGTCCCTCTCCCCACCTCCAGCCCCTGATAGTCACTGATCTGTTCTCTACCCTTCTAGAATGTCATATAAATGGAATCATATGGCATGTCTCAGTGTATTTTTAAAAAATTTTTCTTACTATGAGTGTCTGTAAACGTTTTAATTTTTTACATATCTCTAGATCACATCTCTTCAGAACCAGCTATTTTCCCTTGCATACCCATCTCTTTGTCTCTCCAACTTAATTAAATTATTTTCTTCTCTGTGTGTTTCCCAGCAGGGCCTAAAAGAATGGTCATATGATATTCCACAGCATCAAAATAAATCCAAATTACATGCAATTGGTTTTGTTGGTGTTTTTCCTCTTGAGTATATTATTCTTCTGTATTATCCCAGTTTTACAACCCACAATGATAAACAGAACCGGGACAAATAAGTGGAAAGTTCTGCTATGTAGGATTTTTATTATTTATTAGATAAGGGAATTGGATATTTAAGAAAACCGATTATGACACAAAAACTTTAAAAAGACAGAAGTGCTTTCTTACAACCTTAGTGTTGCGTCCATCCCTCAAACAAAAGAATAAGTAAAAAAAAACATTTGCTGTCTATAACAGAAATTTAAGTCCTTGTTGGTGCCTACCTAATAAACCTAAAGGTTTGCCATGAATAAACACTTTAGAATATAACTTTTGATGTCCGCTGTGTTCAGCACATGTGCCACAGTTCCTGGGACACACAAGGTATTCAACAAGCTCTTGTTCATTCACTTTTAAAAATATCCCTCAGTAACATTGTTTTTGCTTTCCTGCTTTTACTTTTTTTTTTTTTTTGGCTGTGTTGGGTCTTCCTTGCTGTGTGCGGGCTTTCGCTAGTTGCGGTGAGCCGGGGCTGCTCTTCGCTGCGGTGCGCGGGCTTCTCATTGTCCTGGCTTCTCTTGTTGCAGGGCACGGGCTCTAAGTGCGCAGGCTTCAGTAGTTGTGGCATGTGGGCTCAGTAGCTGTGGCTTGCGGGCTCTAGAGCTCAGGCTCAGTACTTGTGGCACACGGGCTTAGTTGCTCCACGGCATGTGGTATCTTCCCCGGCCAGGGCTCGAACCCGTGTTCCCTGCATTGGCAGGCGGATTCTTAACCACTGTGCCACCAGGGAAGCCCGAACTTTCTTTTTTTTTTTTAATTTGAAATACTTTGGAGGCCAAATAAGGGACTTGGATAGCTCCTATCAATCACGTGGCTAGGTCCAATTTTTCTAGAATATTACACGAAAGAGGTGTTCAAAGAGTTCTAAAGAGTCTCCAGGAAAAAGTTTCTGTTGTAACAACCTTAAGCCATCTTGGACGCTGAAAGCCCGCAATGCTTCACAACTGCGCACGCGTATTTGAAGGGCCGCTAAGCCCGCCATCTTTACGTTTAATGAAAGGGGAGGCTCCTCATCCTTAGCGGACCAATGTAAAACCTCCAGATTGTCATTTTTCTATTGGCTAACAGAGACCAATTAGAAGTGAACCGTCTTTTAGCGGGCGTCTGGCTGTACAGCGCCCTGACGTAATGTGAGGGGACTACGGGCAGGGCTGAGCTGGACCAATGAGGAGGCGCGAGGGGGCTGGTTTGACTGTTCTCACGCCCAACCCTCAGACCCAGCCCCAGGAAAGTTTCCCTTCTAGGAAGGAGAGAAGCGAACATGGCAGCGCGTTGGTGGCTTTGGTGTGTCTCTGCGACCGTGGCGGTGGCACTGCTGCTCGTTTACGGGGTTCCCTCAGCCTGTGCCCAGAGAAAGAAGGAGGTGAGGACGCTGTTTCCAGCAACACGGGCTTCTCCCAACGAGTGGGGCTTGAGAGGGTCTGTTTTGTCCTTCCCGATCCCTTTTCCCCGCCGATTCTGTATCTTTGGTGGCTCCAATTCCGCCGTTTGGGGAATTGTGGGGTTCGCGAGGGAAGAAATTGTAATAACCTTGTCTTCTGGGATTGTAGAGTCTGAGAGTGGGGTGGGGTAGGTGACAAGCTGGCTTCTATAGGCCTGTGGGTGTACATAGCTACGAGTTTTGACACTTCTTTGAGTATGGGCCCCATCAGGTGGTGGCGGGAAGTTCGACTTTAGATCCAAGGGGTAGATTATCTGAGTCTTTCTTCTGTCAGTAGATGTAACTCCCTTTTAGACGTGTGAGAACTATATATTTTGTAGCATTTTCACTTGAGGAATGAGAGGAGTAAACAGAAGAGCGGAGCTATGCCAAATTTATTTCATTGTCCAAATAATTGATTCAAAGCAAGTTACCAGAGTGAAGCTCTTAAACCATTTTCAATGATTTACCAAATATCAAGCGCGCCAGGCGCTGTTGTGAGGAGCTTAGTGTATATAAGTGAACAAAACTAAGATTCCTCCTCGTGGAATTTACTGACTTCGGCAAGTGGAGGAGATACAGTATTCTTTACTCACCATTAAGCAATCCAAGCTGAGGAATTTTAACATTGTTGTTTTGAAACATGTGTAGAGCCGTATGCTCTTAGAGCTTTACAGATTACTAGCAATTCTTTATGCTCTCTAATTTTGTAAATGAGGAAACCCAAGTCCTAAATTTACACAGTTAACTGTTGCAGAACAAGGACTGAAATCCTAGGTCAGTCAGTCTTATGCTATTTCCTGTACATTCTGTGCCTCCTTCTAGTACACAATACCTGTACAGGTACTTTTAAAATGCCATTTAAACATCTCCGATGCTTGTCAACTTGAGCTGAATTTAAGAGAACCTACCTTCTCTGTTTTTGAATATGTGTACTATTCCATAAGAAAAAAATAAGCTAGCATATTAAAACGAGTTACTTAATAGATTGGCAAAAAGTAAAATTAAAAATATACAATTTTCAAAGTAATGGTGAAATGAGCAGGCTCATACACTGGAACTAGAAATCTATGTGCTTTTTTAGGAGGGTTCCAAGCCATTTTTACGTGGAAAACAAGATGTAGAGCAATACATAATTTTATATTCTAGAGGCCTTTTATGTTAAAATATATATATGTGTATGTATATATAGAGAGAAACCTTTGTAAGGATATACAACAGTGGATATCTCTGGGTAGTTGGGATTGTTCATTAGGGGAACACTGTAACTTTTTACCTTATATGTTGGTATTGTCTAAATTTCTACAACCACCACTTACTGTTTTTTAATAAAACGTGAAAAATGTTAAAAACTAGTATTTCTACCAATTAAATTATTTATTCATTTAACCTCTCACTAAACTAGAAGCAGAAGAGCCTAGCAGGGGATAGATTACTTTCAAAAGGAATCAGCAATGAATTATGTACTTTATTTTTTATTTTTATCTTTTAAACATCTTTATTGGAGTATAATTGCTTTACAATGGTGGGTTAGTTTCTGCTTTATAACAAAGTGAATCAGTTATACATATACATATGTCCCCATATCTCTTCCCTCTTGCGTCTCCCTCCCTCCCACCCTCCCTATCCCACCCCTCTAGGTGGTCACAAAGCACCGAGCTGATCTCCCTGTGCTATGTGGCTTGTTTCCCACTAGCTATCTATTTTACGTTTGGTAGTGTATATATGTCCATGCCACCCTCTCACTTTGTCCCAGCTTACCCTTCCCCCTCCCTGTGTCCTCAAGTCCATTCTCTAGGAGGTCTGTGTCTTTGTTCCCGTCTTGCCCCTAGGTTCTTCATGACCATTTTTTTTTTTTAGATTCTGTATATATGTGTTAGTATACAGTATTTGTTTTTCTCTTCCTGACTTACTTCACTCTGTATGACAGACGCTAGGTCCATCCACCTCAGTACAAATAACTCAATTTCGTTTCGTTTTATGGCTGAGTAATATTCCATTGTATATATGTGCCACATCTTCTTTATCCATTCATCTGTTGATGGACACTTAGGTTGCTTCCATGTCCTGGCTATGGTAAATAGCGCTGCAGTGAACTTTGTGGTACATGTCTCTTTCTGAATTATGATTTTCTCAGGGTATATGCCCAGTAGTGGGATTGCTGGGTCATATGGTAGTTCTATTTTTAGTTTTTTAAGGAACCTCCATACTGTTCTGCACAGTGGCTGTATCAATTTACATTCCCACCAACAGTGCAAGAGGGTTCCCTTTTCTCCACACCCTCTCTAGCAATTATTGTTTGTAGATTTTTTGATGATGGCCATTCTGACCAGTGTGAGATGATATCTCATTGTAGTTTTGATTTGTATTTCTCTAATGATTAATGATGTTTTATGTACTTTAAAATTGTTAACACGGTGGATTTTATGTTACGTGAATTTTATCTCAATAAAAAATTTTTTTTAAGGAATCAGATTCTAACTCCCTTCCCATCATGCCACTGTTCAAGACCCTTATCACTCTTGCAAATCTCTTGCCATAAGTGCCTAACTGGTCATCCTTGAACTCATCCTTCATAGTGTTGCCAGAGATGCTAAGGTAAAAAACTGAAAACCGAAAGTTTAAAATAACCTATTTTGCAAAGTATAAAAGGACTTCTGTAGTCTGTCCCTGGTCTGCTTTTTCCAGGCTCATCTCAATTCAAGCTCCTCCCTCTACTGGCCGCATGGCTTGCAGGATCTTAGTTCTCCCACCAGGGATTGAACCCTTGCCCCAGCAGTGAGAGTGCCGAGTCCTAACCACTGGACTGCCAGGGAATTCCTGCCTTGATCTTTCTATACTCTCTTGCAAGTATCTATACTTGCTGGAGTATCTCCCTTCTTCTCCCTCACCCCACTCCCTCATTCACCTGAGGGTTCCTGCTCTTCAAGTCTTAGCTCAAACATTACCTTCCTTCTCAACTAAGGTTTTCCTGGTTCCCCCAGCTGAATTGAGATGAATTCAGCACATTGTATTGTCATTGTTCATATACCAGTCTTTCCCATTAGACTGTGAGCATCTTGAATACAGACACTTTTGTTTAATTGAGGTATAGTTGATTTACAATATTATATGAGTTTCAAGTGTACAACATGGTGATTCACCATTTTTAAAGATTATACTCCATTTATAGTTATTATAAAATATTGGTTATGAATACAGACACTTTTAAATTTTTTTTTCACACCTAGCAGTATCTGTCAAACATCTAATTAATTAATTAATTAACTGTGTGCATATAAAGTCAGGAATCTGTTCTTTCACTTGCAAGTTTGTTTAGGTTTCACAATCTAAAATTGGATTTTCTCATCAGTAAACAAGGAATAAGTATAGGCTGGTAAAGTTGGTTTCGTTTTTATACCTTTCCCCTGTAACTGAGCATGTTTTGGACTTTTTAATAATGAGATTACTGTGATACTACTTAGAGACAGTTTAAAAATATAGGCGTTCTGTTGCAAAACGCTTACTTTTTATGTCAATTTTTGAAAACATTATTTTAAAAAAATCCCAGGTCTATCCACCATAGTAGATTTGGCTTTAAATGGTAGGATAATGTATGATCTTATAATCTAAGTATTCTGTTTAAAAAGGCACCTCTCCTGTATAACTGAGTCACTTTGCTGTACAGCAGTAATTAGCACAACATTGTAAATCAACTACACTTAAATTAAAAAAAAAATAGAGGGCTTCCCTGGAGGCACCGTGGTTAAGAATCTGCCTGCCAATGCAGGGGACACAGGTTTGAGCCCTGGTCCGGGAAGATCCCACATGCCGTGGAGCAACTAAGCCCGTGCACCACAACTACTGAGCCTGAGCTCTAGAGCCTGAGAGCCGCAACTACTGAGCCCGCGTGCCCAGAGCCCGTGCTCTACAACAAGAGAAACCACCAAAATGAGAAGCCCAAGCACCACAACGGAGAGTAGCCCCTGCTTGCCACAACTAGAGAAAGCCTGTGTGCAGCAATGAAGACCCAATGCAGCCAAAAATAAATAAATTTATTTAAAAAAATAGAGAACAACAAAAAAAGACACCTCTCCTAAATGAATATAATTAAAAATCACTCAAGTTCTTCATAGTTGTCTGTTGTTAAATGGAATGCTACCCTACTTATCGGATTACTTACACTCGTAACAGTGTTTTCACTGGGACATTGACTTATTCTCTAATATTTATTCAATGCCTTCTACATGTCATGCACTGTGGTTTACATGCATTATCTCTAATCCTCACAATAACCCTGCAGAGTATTAGCCCTTTTTGAAAGGTGAGGAAACTGACACTGAGCAAGAGAGACGTTGGGGGTTTGCCTAAAGAAGCACAGCTGTAGAGGCTGAGCTGGGATTCTACCCCTTGTCTGACTCCAAAGCGTATGCTCTCTGCTAGGCCACAAAGGCTTATTTTGCAGTGACTTATTTTATTTTTATGGTGAATTATTTCCCCCTCTGGTAGAAAGAAAGTTGCTTATTCTTGCAACTGGTGTCATTTTAGGGAGGCAGCATGATAAAAATGAAAAGGCATGGTCTTTGACAAAATTATCCATATTTCAAGACTTCCCTGGTGGTCCAGTGGGTAAGACTCTGAGCTCCCAATGGAGGGGGCCTGAGTTCAATCCCTGGTCAGGGAACTAGATCCCGCATGCATGCCGCAACTAAGAGTCCGCATGCCACAACTAAAGATCCCACATGATGCAAGGAAGATCCTGCATGCTGCAACTAAGACACGGTGCAGCGAAAATAAATAAATAAATAAATAAATATTAAAAAAAAATAATTGACAATTCTTCACTTGTAAATAACTATCCATATTTCTTGATCTACTTCTGGGAATCTATAATAGAAAAATAATATGGAATATGGAAAAGAGTGTCTTTTTTTTTCTTTTTTTTGGCCACACTGCGTGGCTTGTGGGATCTTAGTTCCCCGACCAGGGATCGAACCCAGGCCCTGTGAGTGAAAGCCCTGAGTCCAAACCACCAGACTGCCAGGGAATTCCCTGGAAAAGAGTGAATGCACAAAGCATACTGAAACATTAAAAAATGGTCTTAATAATGCTAGGGTGGCAGATAGTTTTCCTCCCGCTTTCTCAGTTTTCAAAAAATTGTGTAAAATTTTAAAGATCATGTATGTTAATGCAACCCAAGTGATCTTTAGCAAGTTACTCTGAGTCTCATTTTCCTTATCAGTAGAATGGGAAAATGCCTATTTTTTTTTTTTTTGTATTGTGAGAATTAAAGGAGATGAGGGCTGTAAAGTGCCTAATGCAGTACCTGGTGTGTAGAAGACATTAGATGAATATTATTGATAGAAAATAAGATTGTGTTCCTCTGCAGTATAAAATATTTTTCAATTGATCTTTTTGTATTGTTTTCATGAAGATTATTCAGAAAATAAAATTATCTGCATATTTTGACAAGGCAGGCAATTATTGGAAAAACTTCTGTATTCTTTGACATTGCTTTGAGAAGTGATGCATGAAAGTATCACATGCACAAAACCCCAGCAATTACTTAGAAAATACCTTATTACCAAGAACCAAAGGCTCAGTAGCATTGCAAAACAAACAAATTGAGACATACTCCAAAAATAAACATCAAGGAGAGGGGACAGTGGTATATTTTAGCCCTGTCCAAGAAGTACGTGAACTGAGAATGGAGCAGATAGCATTTAAGGATTACAAATACTCTCTTCTCTGTTCACTGTCTTTCTCCTTCAGTCATTATCTGCCAATTATGTTTCCAGGTCTGTTCAGTCTCACTTGTAATTTAAGGATGGAGTTGAAAATTTATTCCTTAACCAGGAATATTTTAAACTAACATTTGTAGGCTAGTGGATTATTAAGAAAGCTAAAAATATCAAGAATTTTTATGAATAAACCCTGATGGTCTAGAACACAGATATAATGAAATAAGTTTTGGGGGAAAGGGAGGTGCATTTTAGAGGAATTCAGACTGGTGATGCTTAACTTTATTACTTCTGAAATTCAAAAGTAATCTTAATGGCAGCATCAGAATTTAGCTTTAAATTATAGTGGATTCCTATATGCCAGGGGTCCCCAACCCCCGGGCCACAGACTGGTACCGACCGGTCCGTGGCCTGTTAGGAACCGGGACTCACAGCAGGGGCTGAGCGGCAGGCGGCCGGGCAGGCGAGCGTCAGATCAGCGGGGGCATTAGATTCTCATAGGAGTGCAAAGCCTACTGTGAACCGCGCATGCAAGGGATCTAGGTTGCGCACTCCTTATGAGAATCTAATGCCTGATGATCTGAGGTGGAGCTGAGGCGTCGATGCTCTACAAATACAGATTATCATTAGCAGAGAGGTTTGACTATACAGAGACCATAATAAATCAATTGCTTGGAAACTCATATCAAAACCCTATCAGTGAGTGGCAAGGGAAAACAAGCTCAGGGCTCCCACTGATTCTGCATTATGGTGAGCTGTATAATTATTTCATTATATATTACAATGTAATAATAATAGAAATAAAGTGCACAATAAATGTAATGCACTTAAATCATCCCGAAACCATCCCCCCGCCCCCCCGTCCATGGAAAAACTATCTTCCACGAAACCAGTCCCCGGTGCCGAAAAGGTTGGGGACCACTGCTATATGCTCTCTTTGCTGAGTGATATTTAGTGATAATAGGAGAATTTGTAGTTGTTAAGGCTTAATCTATTTTGCTAGAGCTAATTGGGATACATATTATGCAAGCAAGTAGAATAAAATTAAATTAGTGCAGTGCTGTGTTACTGCACTTTCTTGGTCCTTTTAATCCCTTGTAGTTCTAAAATTTTCATCGTACTTGATTATTACTAACAGAATTAGAGATATTAATTGACTTCCTGTTAGTGGGATTATTTTGTGGCCATACTAATTTAAATGTTTCAAGAGAAGAGAAAGACTTTAAGCTTACTTAACTTTGTTGGTAAGTATTATATTTTAATTGTGAATATTATTACTCTTCTTTTTGTTTTATTTAAATAGTTGAAAGTAGAGTAATGTACTCCAAGAAGGGGAGATATCAATTGATTGTGAAAGTCTTTGCTTATACACTTAATGTTTTTTCATAGTAAACTTATATTTTGTTTTAAATAAATATATCCAGTGCAAATTTAAAAACTGGATGGATATATTTTCTCAAATGTTTTTTAAAACTGTTAGTGGAAAAAGTATTTGCAATAGGAGTTGTTTCCAAATCAATTACTTTTTTGAGTTGCTGAGCTCACTTGATAAACCTCTTACCTTTATGTACTATAGTCCTTGGAAAATATCTTTCTTACTAATAACTTTAAAGTATTAAATAGTAAATAGAAGGACCTGAAGGTCACAGGTGATATTTTAATCCTTTACTTTTGAAGGTTATAACTTTGGAAGGTAAAGGAATATTTAGAGAGTGAATAGTGGGACTTTTAGTGTAGAGCCTATAGAGAAACAAAATTTTTATTTCTGAGGCATAGCTTTCAGTACCCAAACAATGGGCTCTTGACAACGGATGAGAGGCATCCTAAGGAAGAAGGTTCTTCAGTACTAGCGATTTACTCCGATCAAGAAAACTTTTAACTCAAATGTGAAGAAAAGAGAAATTCCTTTATAAAATCATATAACAGAAGAGACAAAAGAGGACTAGTGAAAGAAGTGTCTAGGAATTATTAAGGTGTTATATATATATATTTTTTAACATCTTTATTGGCGTATAATTGCTTTACAATGGTGTGTTAGTTTCTGCTTTATAACAAAGTGAATCAGTTATACATATACATATATTCCCATATCTCTTCCCTCTTGCGTCTCCCTCCCTCCCACCCTCCCTATCCCACCCCTCTAGGTGGTCACAAAGCACCGAGCTGATCTCCCTGTGCTATGCGGCTGCTTCCCACTAGCTATCTATTTTACGTTTGATAGTGTATATATGTCCATGCCACTCTCTCACTTTGTCACAGCTTACCCTTCCCCCTCCCCATATCCTCAAGTCCATTCTCTAGTAGGTCTGTGTCTTTATTCCCATCTTGCCCCTAGGTTCTTCATGACCTTTTCTTTTTTTCCTTAGATTCCATATATATGTGTTAGCATACGGTATTTGTTTTTCTCTTTCTGACTTACTTCACTCTGTATGACAGACTCTAGGTCCATCCACCTCAGTACAAATAACTCAATTTCGTTTCGTTTTATGGCTGAGTAATATTCCATTGTATATATGTGCCACATCTTCTTTATCCATTCATCTGTTGATGGACACTTAGGTTGCTTCCATGTCCTGGCTATTGTAAATAGTGCTGCAGTGAACATTGTGGTGCATGACTCTTTTTGACCTATGGTTTTCTCAGGGTATGTGCCCAGTAGTGGGACTGCTGGGTCGTATGGTAGTTCTATTTTTAGTTTTTTAAGGAACCTCCATACTGTTCTCCATAGTGGCTGTATCAATTTACATTCCCACCAACAGTGCAAGAGGGTTCCCTTTTCTCCACACCCTCTCCAGCATTTATTGTTTGTAGATTTTTTGATGATGACCATTCTGACTGGTGTGAGATGATATCTCATTGTAGTTTTGATTTGCATTTCTCTAATGATTAATGATGTTGAGCATTCTTTCATGTGTTTGTTGGCAATCTGTGTATCTTCTTTAGAGAAATGTCTATTTAGGTCTTCTGCCCATTTTTGGATTGGGTTGTTTGTTTTTTTGTTATTGAGCTGCATGAGCTGCTTGTAAATTTTGGAGATTAATCCTTTGTCAGTTGCTTCATTTGCAAATATTTTCTCCCATTCTGAGGGTTGTCTTTTGGTCTTGTTTATGGTTTCCTTTGCTGTGCAAAAGCTTTGAAGTTTCATTAGGTCCCATTTGTTTATTTTTGTTTTTATTTCCATTTCTCTGGGAGCTGGGTCAAAAAGGATCTTGCTGTGATTTATGCCATAGAGTGTTCTGCCTATGTTTTCCTCTAAGAGTTTGATAGTGTCTGGCCTTACATTTAGGTCTTTAATCCATTTTGAGTTTATTTTTGTGTATGGTGTTAAGGAGTGTTCTAATTTCATACTTTTCCATGTAGCTGTCCAGTTTTCGCAGCACCACTTACTGAAGAGGCTGTCTTTTCTCCACTGTATATGCTTGCCTCCTTTATCAAAGATAAGGTGACCATATGTGTGTGGGTTTATCTCTGGGCTTTCTATCCTGTTCCATTGATCTATATTTCTGTTTCTGTGCCAGTACCATACTGTCTTGATTACTGTAGCTTTGTAGTATAGTCTGAAGTCAGGGAGCCTGATTCCTCCAGCTCTGTTTTTCTTTCTCAAGATTGCTTTGGCTATTCAGGGTCTTTTCTCTTTCCATACAAATTGTGAAATTTTTTGTTCTAGTTCTGTGAAAAATGCCAGTGGTAGTTTGATAGGGATTGCATTGAATCTGTAGATTGCTTTGGGTAGTAGAGTCATTTTCACAATGTTGATTCTTCCAATCCAAGAACATGGTATATCTCTCCATCTATTTGTGTCATCTTTAATTTCTTTCATCAGTGTCTTATAATTTTCTGCTTACAGGTCTTTTGTCTCCTTAGGTAGGTTTATTCCTAGATAAGGTGTTATATTTGAGTTATCTAGAATATATCACATTCTTCAACCATTTCAGGAAGATCAGGTGGTGGTTTATTTTTAGGAATGGTGTATTTTTTCCTGTTGTGTATAATTTGAATTGCTTAATGTTTATTTAATTTCCCTGTGTAATTGCATAGGAATTATATAACATGTGGTCCTTACCCGTAAGAATTAAAATGTAGAGCAGTAGTACTCAAACTTCAGTGTATAAAGAATCACTTGGGGAACTCCCCTGGTGGCACAGTGGTTAAGAATCCACCTACCAACGCAGGGGACACGGGTTTGATCCCTGATCCGGGAAGATCCCACATGCCGCGGAGCAACTAAGCCTGTGAGCCACAACTACTGAGCCCGCGCACCACAACTACTGAAGTCCACACACCTAGAACCCGTGCTCTGCAGCAAGAGAAGCCACCACAATGAGAAGCCCATGCATGTGGCCCCCGCTCACCGCAACTAGAGAAAGCCTGCGCGCAGTAACAAAGACCCAATGCAGCCAAAAATAAATAAATAAAATAAATAAATTTTTAAAAAAGCATCACTTGGGGTACATGTTAAAATTCTGTAGTCTTGGAATCCACCAGAAGCTAAAGAACCCCCCAGGAAGAGAAAGGGAAATCACAGCCTTGATTAAAGACTTAAAGGCATCAGAGGTGGTAAGTGATGCAATATCTCACAACAACAGCCCTCAGTGGCCAGTGAAAAATGACTAACAGGAACTGAAGCCTTATAGCAGATTATTACCAACTGGTTTCAATTGTTGCTCCCATAGCCCAGGCTGTTCCAGACATTGCGACTGCAACTGAATCCATTACACAGACTGATGACAGGTGGTATGTAGTCTTAGACATCACTAACACCTTCTGTGCCATCTTACTGATATTTGAGGATCAAGGTCAGTTCATTTTCAGGTAGCAAGGCCTCCTATATATGTTTATAGTATTCTCTAGGGGTACCTAAGCTCCCCTGCCATTTGCTACCAGTTGGTGAGTCAGGATTTAGCATAAGTTCCTCTACCCTTCCATGTTTAAAGCTTTCACTATATGGATGATGCCTTGTTGGCAAGTAAAAGCCTCAGTCTCAATGACCTTGTTGGTGGTGCTCTCATACTACAGAGGTAGCCAGGAGCAGTAGCTGATAAACCCGACAAAATTCAAGGGCCTGCTCACCAAGCAAAGTTCCTTGGGACTAAGTGAGTGGATTTATAATACTCAATTCCTGTTGTGGTCATGGAAAAACGGCTGTCTCTTTGGCCCACCAAACCAAACAGGAAACCCAGCACCCTGTTGGACAGTTTTGGGTATTGGAGACAGTATGTGGCTCACTCAGGCATGCTGCTTGGTCTTTTGTATCAGCTAACCTGCTAATCAGCATCCTTTGAGTAGGGCTTATGTAGATCTACTGAATCAAATTTATTGTAGGATGAAACCTAGAAGTCTGCACTTTTAACAGGCTCCTTTATACTAGCCACACTTTGAGAAACATGGGCCTAGTAAGTTTATTATCCATTATGCTAAGGGCTTGCTCTGGGAAGTTTTGATTTACTTTATCACCAAGTCTTTCTTTTACATTGTGTTCTGATCGGTAATTAATAAAAATAGTTTTGAATACATAGTAAGATTATAAAAGCTTAAATCGGACTGTGAAAATCCTTTTCAGTTTACAACAGTGGTTCTCAGGAGGGAGTGGGGAATTTTACTTCCCAAGGGTTATCTGGCAATGTCTGGAGACATTTTTGGTTATTGGCGGCTGGTGATGCTACTGGCATCTAATAGGTAGAGGTCAGGGATGCTGCTCAACATGCAATGTGCAAGACAGCTCCCCACAAAAGAATTATCTGGCCCAAGATGTCAGTAACCCTGCTGCTGAGAAACCTTGGTTTAGAATGATCTGTTTGAATCCTAGCTCTGTGTCTTACTATGGCACTTTGGCCAAGTTGCTTAACCTCTCTGATCCTGTTTACTCAACATTTAAATGAACTAAAAATAGAGTACTTAACCTCATAGTGTTGTTCTGAGGATTGAATTAAATACTTATTCTATAAGGAGAGAAGTTGCTGCCTGACACATACGTACTAAGCATTCCAAATAGTAACTGCTATTTTCTCCATAAAATCAAGATAGGCTTACTTTAAGATATATTAAAATGTTAAAAGATTGGGTCATTGTGAATAAGGATTATAGCTTCTAATTATCATGTCCCAAGCTATGTTCATGTACTTTTATTGTAAAAGTTTAAAACTAGTTCATTAAAAAAAAAAATGAACTGAGAAAGTAACCTAATTAATTGACTCGGTAATAAGCAGTCTTTTGAGGTAATAATCCCGTTTATAAGAGCTTTAAAGAGAATGTAATTCCTTTGAACTGATTTCTTCTACTTGATAAGTTATTTGGGGATTGTATAGCCAGAAATCTGGTCTTTCCAGTCTGTTAATAAACAAGAAGAGGAATATAATACATTTTTTACATAGACCTATTCAAGACTTTGTTTAAGAAGACTTCACATGTTTATCACTAATTCAAAGCACATAACATTTGTTTTATTGGAATGATCATATATCTATGTGATTGAATGGAGATAGACTATATGAAACTATACCTGTTACTGCTTTACATTTTTTTCCCTAAAATAGCCCGAAATAGTATCTGTAGCCATGGTGAATAAAATAGGCAAATTATGTTTGAATTTGCTGGTAACTGTCAAATTTAATTTGAAAATATAACAAAATTAATGACTGCTTTAGAATATAGAGTGCATATTTTCTGTGAACTAATATTGTTCTCTTAGTCAAGAGGATCATTAAGGCTGTATCAAATAATAAGAATTCATTTTTTGGAAAAACTGAGTTTAATTTATGCAGCCTTATTTTAAATCAAATATTCCCTATTGACAATTGTTGGTAACTAATTCTACTGCTAAAGATGAACTAGCCTCTACCGCTTGTTCCTTGTCCTATCTACCTTCTAGTTCACTCTCTTCCACTGCCTTTACCACCAACCTGTTTCCTTTTTTTTTTAATTGAAGTATAGTTGACTTACAATGTTGTGTTAGTTTTAGATGTACAGCACAGTGATTCAGTTATACACATATATATTCTTTTTCAGATTCTTTTCCCTTGTAGGTTATTACAAAATATTGAGTATAGTTCCCTGTGCTATACAGTAGGTCCTTGTTGGTTATCTATTTTATATATAGTACTGTGTATATGTTAATCCCAAATTCCTAATTTATCCCTCCCCTAACAACCTGTTTCCTTAGTATCATTCATTGTTCCACAAGTCTTGTTAATTATTTGTTATACCAGTCTTCTGCGAGTGTATATATTTCTCTGTGGGCTTATTAGAGACTATATTCATTTTTCCATGTGTGGCATATTCATTTTGTGGCTCTTACTGGAATTACTTTATATCTGCTACAAAACTATTTTTTTATGCCATCTTTCTCTATTGTTCATAGAAGTGTACTCAGGAAGTAAATTTTTTTTCAGTATTGCCTGAATTCAGGCATGCTTTAAAGGTAAATCATGCATTTTTAGAATCCATGTTATTGTTGCCTTCCTGAAATTAAAAAAAAATCCCATTTCTATTAAGTGTTTATGTATGCAATCATCTTTTTTTCCTTATATGTTAATGATGCAAGTGAGTCCATTCCCAGCTGGGTTCTGTTAAATAGAAATTCAGTACACACTAACTGAATGCCTACTATGTGGTAAAGTACTACGTGTGTCTGCTCTCTAGTAGCTAATAATCTAGAGAAGGAAACATATCAAATTGTCTTAGAATGATAAGTGCTATAACACAGGTAAAAAGTGTTGTGAAACATCTAGCAGGGGTGGGGGGATTAATATGCTTGTGTCCTGGGTCCTTGACCACCTAGGAAAACCATTTAGGGTCATTCAATTACAACCCACTAAACCCACTAGATGCGCATTCTTTGAGAATTTTTTTGGGATGACTAAAGCCACAGAAGCTATTCTTATTGGTTCCAGGGATTATTTTTCTTAGCCTAAGTCTGAGGCAACTCATTTGCATTACTGACAGCTATCTTTCAAGGAGTGCTATCTTTCTATTAGGTTCCTGATCCACTTCCCAACTGAAAAGGCACATCCTAACATCTGTTCTTTGATGATTGAGTTTAATGAGAAGGAACTACTTTTAAAGTTTGAATGCCAGTGCCCTGCCCAAACTTCAGTGTAAGTAATGGGAAATGTAATTGGTCGAATGCTTCTGAATAGTGAACCACTCCATGATTTCCCAACCCTTTACAAACATATCCCTGTAAAGAAGAACAAAACCATAAATTAGCATTAACTCTGCATTGAGATTCTTCTGCACTTCTTTTTTATCTTTTCCCATCTTCTTACTACTCTTGCAAAGTTTGAACGTAAGGGTAGAGGTGAGGGGAAGGATAAGTGAATGTGATTGCGTTTATTTCAAACTGAAATTCTCATTGACTAACCATGCTTCTCTTCCATTGCCTCATGATGACTGGCTTTTAAAAAGAAACAAACAAAATGTAGCTCTTTCTTTGTGTAGACGTAAATTTTCATTTCTCCGAGATAAATGTTTGGGAATGCAGTTGCTGGATTGTATGGTTAGTGTATATTTTACTTGCTTAATTTTTTTTAACATCTTTGTTGGAGTATAATTGCTTTACAATGGTGTACTTGCTTAATTTTTTAAAGAAACTGCCAAACTGTTTTCCAGAGTGACTGTACCATGGTACATTCCCACCAAAAATGTATGAGAGACCCAGTTTCTCTACATCCTCGCCAGAATTTGGTATTGTTGCTATATTTTATTTTAGTAACGGGTATGTAGTGATAGCTCATTGTGCTTTTAATTTGCATTTCTGTAACGGCTGATGATGTTGAACATCTTTTTGTGTGTTTCTTTGTCATCGGTAGATCGTCTTCGATGAAATCTCTTCATGTCTTGCCTATTTTGTTTGTTTTACTGTTGAGTTTAGATAGTTTTAAAAAATATATTCTAGCCACTAATCCTTTTTAGATGTGTGGTTTGTAAATATTTTCTCCCACTCTGTAGCTTGTCTTCACATCCTTATAACAGGGTCTTTCACAGAGCAAAGGTTTTTAATTTTGATGAGGTCCAGTTTACCTTTTTTTTTTTCTTTTTTATGAATCGTGCTTTTGGTGTCAGGTCTAAGAACTCTTTGCCTATCCCTTGATTCTGAACATTTTCTCCCATATTTTTTTCCTAATTTTTAAATAGTTTTCATTTTTACATTTAGGTATGTGATCCATTTTTAATTAATTTTTTTAAATAAACAAGGAACTTTTTTAAATTAATTAATTAATTTATTTATTTTTGGCTGTGTTGGGTCTTCGTTTCTGTGCGAGGGCTTTCTCTAGTTGCGGCAAGCGGGGGCCACTCTTCACTGTGGTGCGCGGGCCTCTCACTATCGCGGCCTCTCTTGTTGCGGAGCACAGGCTCCAGACGCGCAGGCTCAGTAGTTGTGGCTCACGGGCCCAGTTGCTCTGCGGCATGTGGGATCTTCCCAGACCAGGGCTCGAACCCGTGTCCCCTGCATTGGCAGGCAGATTCTCAACCACTGCGCCACCAGGGAAGCCCTAATTAATTTTAAAAATAAATTTACTTATTTATTTTATCCATGTATTTTTGGCTCTGTTGGGTCTTTGTTGCTGCGTGCAGGCTTTTTCTCTAGTTATGGCGAACAGGGGCTACTCTTCGTTGTGGTGCGCTGGCTTCTCATTGTGGTGGCTTTCTCTTGTTGCGGAGCACGGGCTTTAGGCATGAGGGCTTCAGTAGTTGTGGCAGGCAGGCTCAGTAGTTGTGGCTCACGGGCTCTAGAGTGCAGGCTTAGTAGTTGTGGCACATGGGCTTAGTTGCTCCGCGGCATGTGCGATCTTCCCGGACCAGGGCTCGAACCCGTGTCCCCTGCCTTGGCAGGCGGATTCTTAACCACTGCGCCACCAGGGAAGCCCCTTTAATTAATTTTTGTATAAGGTGTGAAGTTTAGTTTGAGGTTCATATTTTTGACTATGGATGTCCAGTTGCTTCAGCACCATTTATTGAAAAGGCCGTCCTTTCTGTACTGAGTTGATTTTGCACCTTTGTGAAATATCAGTTGGCTGTACTTGTGTAGGTCTATTTCTGGCTTTTGTTTCTGTTCCATTGATCTATGTATCTATCCTTTTATGTAGCTATATAATAAACCTTAAAATCAGGTAGAGTGGCTTTTCCCACTTTCTTTGGAATCTTTAGCAAATGAAAGGTTTTTTGATTTTATCTTATTTTATTTATTAGGTTATAAATAAGTAATTCACATAAAAAATGTAGTATTGCAATATACATTTAAACCTCATCATGAAATAGTGTAATTTTAAGAATAATTATCATCAGGCACAAGTACTAAATTTAATTTTTAGTTCTTTCACATTTTTTATGTACCTCTGCTTATTAGTCGTGGTTTTAAGTAAGTTGTCTAGTTAAAAGAAATTTTAAATGCCAAGTTGAGAGTATTAATGGCATGCTGTCTTTGTCTTTTTTTTAGATGGTGCTATCTGAAAAGGTTAGTCAACTGATGGAATGGACCAATAAAAGGCCTGTAATAAGAATGAATGGAGACAAGTTCCGTCGCCTTGTTAAAGCCCCACCGAGAAACTACTCCGTTATTGTCATGTTCACTGCTCTCCAACTTCATAGACAATGTGTCGTGTGCAAGTATGAACTTTCAACTACACTTTAAAAATTAAATAACTCATAAGATTTTAACCATTTCTCAACCCCAGAAGAATAAAATTAGTTCAGTGGGTACATAAACAATTAATGTATATACGTTACTTAGAGTGTCTGTAGTAACACATAATAGTACTACTCTTTTATAGTCTTTTCTTGATGGTCCATATTAGTGGGGGAGGGACAAAGAGCAAGGATAAAGTTTCATGGTAACCATCCTAGAAATAACATAAAAAAATCTAACAATCATCTTTTAAATTGGTATCAACTTATATAAATGTGTGTCAATAGCATTGATGTAGTGTTTTATTATTTGTGTGTGCTTTCAACTTCATACTCTTGTTTTATCACAACAACCCCAGAAGGTACATAAAGCAAATATTCTCTCATTTTTGGAAGAAACAGGTTCCAATATGTTAACTGGTCTACCCAAAGCTATAGATATTTATTAATGCAATAATGGTGGCTACATGCAAAATTTGGAATTACAAGAGAACTTTTTTAGAAAACAAAGATGCATGATTTAGAGGTGTTTCTTTTTTCTAGATTATTTTATAGTAATTTTAAACCTTAGAAATCGAGACTAATCTCACTTAAAATTTCATCAAACAATGGTTTGTTGATTTTATTTTACTATTTCTGAATGATCTTAAGAAAAAAGACATTTCTTTAAACAAAAGCACTATAGATAATTAAAAATAGTGGATACTAAAAAATAAAATTGCTTTTGCTTTTTGTTGTTTATTTACTTATATTTTTAGATCAGTATAGTGATTTGGGAATTCACTTTAAATGAAATGACAAAGTTACCCTGTGAAAAACTAATTTAGTAAAATCTTGGAGGCTTTCCAAATTCTGATAGCCTGAGCACATGTGAAGGAATAGACAGCCTTCTTTCAGAATAGTGTGTTATGCTACCCCAAGCCTTTCTAACTCTTAAAGGATTTTCTCCCCAGAGGTAGGAGATAGTCAAGAGGTACCAGAGTGCTTTTTTTTTTTTTTTTTTTTTTTTAGGGATGGCTGTTATGCTGAATATAAATTAAAATTAAGTAGAAGAAGGAAAAAGAATAGTAGGTATTAACTGTGAATAAACTTAAACTCTGGAATTACTCTATAATTCAGTCAGTTTACTCACTAGCAATCATGAGTATAAAAAAATGTCAGGGAATGAACAAAGTCCTTCATAATTCTGTATTAAATGCAAATTAATGGAGTTCTTAATAACTAAAGTTTTTAATAGTGTCTTACTTTTTATAAGACCAAATTGTAAATTAGCACATTTTCCTAAACTCATTCAAATAATTAAAATTAAGCAACAGCGATGTGTGTAATACTATATATTTGGTGCTATCAGGATGAAAAGTGTAAGAAAGATGTGCTATCCTTATCATCTGGCTAGGGAAATCAGTTCCACATATGAAAATTTAGCTGGCAATATAAGACAATTTATGATTAAGTACCAAATGAATTGTGTGCATAATAAATGCTATAAAATTTCAGGAAGGACATATAAGAGGAGTGGTTAGGGTTGGCCTAATGGAGAAGATAGGATTTGCACTAGGGCTAGACAGATGGATCAGATTTACATAGCAGTAGGATATTCTGATTAGAAGCAATCATGTGTGCAAGGGTACAGAGATAGGCGTAAAGTGCTGGAATTAAGAGATCCTGTTTGAGGTTGAGTAGTAGTAAGGCTATGTAAAAGCTAGATGCATTATTTGGAAATAGATGATAAAGAATTTTGAATAACCAGTGAAAGAGCTTGGAGACTGTTCTGAAGGTAATAGAAAAGCAACAATGGTTTCTGATAAGAGGAGGAATATCAAGAAAGTAGTCATTTAGGAAGACTGATATATATTGCAATATAAGAAGGATTGGAGGAGGAGAAAGTAGAGTTAGGGTTTTAATGTTCTATGTCAGATATTAAGGATCTGACTTTAGATGATAACAATGAAAATAAATGGGGAAGGATAGAGTTAAAAGATAATCAGAAATGAAAAATTGTCAGATCTTAGAAACTGAAAGCATATGGGAGATCAGGGAAAAGTAAAATATGGCCTGAGGTTTCAATTAATCTCAATTCCTTAGATTCTTCTCTTTCACTGTAATAATTCATCAGACTGTATTTTTACTAAGTAGCATTTTGTACTTTAGATTTCTTAAATAGATTAATATTATAGTCTAATTTCTCTGGGAAGTACTTCAACCTAGTCTTCGAACTCTTAGAAGTAATTTAGGGTATTAAAAATTGGTGTAGAAACAATCTAGTTAGACTTTTTTCCAGCGAATGTTGCAGGAGCTTTGAGATAAGGAGTAGGCACAAAGTATGAAGCAGAGTCAGGTAATCACTACTTCATGGTGAAATCCCCAACACTTGGTATAAGGCTTCTCTTATGCCAAAACAGTGGCAGTGTTTTCCAAGGTTTGTCCTAACCCTGTCAGCAGAGCCTGACTTGCATTAGATTGCTTTAAAAAATGTTTTATATGTTATCCTCACAAATCCGATTGCATCCAGGCAAGCTGATGAAGAATTCCAGATCCTGGCAAACTCCTGGCGATATTCCAGTGCATTTACCAACAGGATATTTTTTGCTATGGTGGATTTTGATGAAGGCTCTGATGTATTTCAGATGGTAAGCTATTTGGTTTATTCTATTAAATAGGAATAGATAAAATATGGATAATATGGAATACCTTTTTTTCAATGGCTGCAAGAAGTTAAATAAGATTTGTCTTACCTAAGATCTAGAGTAGTTAATGAGATAAAAGCTAAACTTAAGCTAAACATGAAATATAGTGGTCAATACTAGCCTATTAGAATATGGAAATTGGGTAGAAATCAAGTAACTTTTATGCATTTTTTATTGTGGTAAAATATAATAAAAAATTACCACTTTATTTTTTTCAATAAATTTATTTATTTATTTATTTCTGGCTGCATTGGGTCTTCGTTGCTGCGCGCGGGCTTTCTGTAGTTGCGGCGAGCGGGGGCTACTCTTCATTGCGGTGCGTGGGCTTCTCATTGCAATGGCTTCTTTTATTGCAGAGCATGGGCTCTAAGCACGCGGGCTTCAGTAGTTGTGGCTCACGGGCTCTAGAGTAGTTGTGGCGCACGGGCTTAGTTGCTCTGTGGCATGTGGGATCTTCCCGGACCAGGGCTCGAACCCGTGTCCCCTGCATTGGCAGGCAGATTCTTAGCCACTGTGCCACCAGGGAAGTCCCCCCTCTTTCATTTCTGATATTAGTAATTTATGTCTTCTCTCTTTTTTCTTAGTTACCTTGGCCTAGAGGCTTATTGATTTTACTGATCTTTTCAAAGAGCAAGCTTTTGGTTTCATTGATTTTTCTCTATTGCTTTTCTACTTTCAGTTTCATTACTTTCTTCTCTAATTTTTATTATTTCTCTTCATTTAACTTTGGATTTAATTTGCTCTTTTGTTGGTTTCCTAAGATGGAAACTTAAATTATTGAGTTTAGATCTTTCTTTTTTTCCCGTATATGCATTCAGTGTTATAAATCTCCCTGTAACCATTGCTTTTCCTGTATCCCACAGATTTGGATAAGTTCTGTTTCCATTTTCATTTATTTCAAAATACTTTTTAATTTTTCTTGAGATTTCTTCTTTGACCCATGTGTTAATTAGAATTGTGCTGTTTAGTTTCCATGTATTTTGGAATTTTCCAGTTATCTTTCTGTTATTGGTGTCCAGTTTAATTCCATTGTGGTCTGAGGGCAGACATTGTGTGATTTCTGTTCTTTAAATTTGTTATGGTGTGTTTTATGGCCCAGAATATGGTCTTTCTTGGCAAATTCTGTTGTTTTGGATGAAGTAGTAGTCTATAGATGTCAATTATATCCAGTTGTTTAGATGGTGTTATTGAGTTCAACTATGTCCTTACTGATTTTTTGCCTGCTGGATCTGTCCATTGGGTGTTGAAGTCTACAACTATGATAGTAGATTTATCTATTTCTTCTTGCAATTCTATTAGTTTTTGCCTTACATAGTTTGACACTGTGTTGTTAGTCACATACATGTTAAGGATTGTATGTCTTCTTGGAGAATTGACCCCTTTATCATCATGTAATGCCCTTTTTTATCCCTAATAACTTTCCTTGTTTTGAAGTCTGCTCTATCTGAAATGGATATAACTACTCTTGCTTTCTTTTGATTACTGTTAGCATCGTATATTTCCTCCATCTATTTACTTTTTTTTTTCCTTCTACAATGACTTTATTATAAATATGTTCTTTTGGAATAAACAAATATTGCATTCAAGACTATCAGCAAACTTGTTCTAAGGTAATAAAAGAGGGAAAATGGAACCAGGAACCACTTAGAAGTAGAGATAAACAGCAAAGACACCTGCATGCCATGCTGACCGCCTTTCCCCCAAGAAGTAACAGGAGGTTAACAGGGGACATCACATTTCTCATTAGTACATTAATGAAAATAAGCTTTGAGTTTGGTAATTTGCACTAGTTCTGTAAACTGAACTGCTCCTCTCCTCAGTCCTAAGAACTAGAATGGGAAGACAGTCAGTCTTCGGATCCCAGCATCAACAAGGAAGATCTTGACTTTGTAACTCTTTGCTCTCAGACAAAACTGTTCACTACTTGCCAGGAGCGATGTCAGAGTAGTCCTTCAGCACCCAGGCCAAGTGCTCACTGTGAGTCTTAAACCATCGCTTTTTCTGTGAAGCAGGCTTTTTCCTTCTCTGAATAGGGGCCACTTTCTTTGGTCCGGATTCCTGCATGGAAGAAATACCCTGTCACTTTAGATACTCTTCAGTTTTCTCCTCCTCCATTGAATCCACGGTGACACTCCTTCACAGTTTCTGAAACTTTTCATCCACAGAAAACTGACAGCTCTTATCATTGAAGAAAAGAATTTTCTTCTTATCAGGAAGGTTTACAAATGGTATCTGGTCCCCTAAAGCCTTAACGGCTTTCTGGGAATTGGGCAGTCCTTCCTCAATGTCTTCTAAAAGAATTCCTCCTAAGCCTCACTGGTCATGCTTATTTAAGAGCCTAAGTAGGACCTTCTTATCTTTCAAGTTGTACTTGGGCTTGAAGGCATACTTTCTATCTGTTACTTCAGTTTTGGGATTACTGACTATTGCCTCAGTCATTAGCCGTTGTTTCTGCTTGAGTCCAATATCTAAATGTTGTGTTTCATTCAAAATTTCTTCTAAAGTAAGAGGATGTGTATCTCATTGCTGATGCCATGTCTTCATGTAATTCACAATCTTAGCAAGAATGCCAAACTTATATCCAGAGCGTCCTGATAGAACTTTCGAGTTAAATGATCCATTGCTATGATCAGAATTTTGTTTAGAGCTTGACGATCCTCCATGTTCTAGCTTTGCTTTCTTATTCTTTGATGATGATGACTCAGAAGATACAGCATGGTATACTTCCTCCATCTGTTTACTTTTAATCTATATGTGTATCTATTTAATGTGGGTTTCTTGAAGACAACATATACTTGGGTCTTGTTTTTTGAACCACTCTAGCAATTTCTGTCTTTTAATTGGTGCATTTAGACCATTGATATTCAAGTTGATTATTGATATAGTTGGATTACCATCTGCCATATTCATTACTGTTTTCTGTTTTTTGCCCTTTGTTCCTATTTTTGTCTTCCAATCTTTTTCTGCCTTTTGTGGCTTTAATTGATCATTTTATATGATTCCATTTTTCTCTCCTTTTTTAGTATATTAGTTATACTTTTTTTTTTTTTTTTTTTGCTTTTCTTAGTTGTTGCCCTAGAGTTGGCAATATACATTTACAGCTAATCAAAGCCCACTTTCAAATAACACTATACCACTTCATGGGTAGTGAGAATACCTTATAATAACAAAATAATCCTAATCCCCCCCTTCCATCCCTTGTATCATTTCTGTCATTCATTTCACTTATATATAGGCACATACACACACACAATTGAATATATTGCTGGTGTTATTTTGAACAAACTGTTATGTGTTAGATTAATTAAGAATAAGAAAAACAAAAGTTTTTATTTTACCTTCACTTATTCCCTCTTCAGTCCCTCCCTTAATATATGTAGATCCAAGTTTCCAACCTACCTTATTTTCCTTCTCTCTAAAGAACTTCTTTTAACATTTCCTGCCTGGGATTCCCTCAGTTTTTCTTTGTCTGAAAAAGTCTTTATTTCTCCTTCACTTTTGAAGAATAATTTCACAGGGTACAGGATTCTCTAAGTTGGTGTTGTTTTTTCCCCTCAGCACTTTAAATATTTCACTCCGCTCTCTTCTTGTTTGCACGGTTTCTGAAGAAAAGTTGGGTGTAATTCTTATCTCTCTTCCTCTATGGGTAAGAGGAAGAGAGATTCCTCTGACTTCTTTCAGAGTTTTTTTTATCTTTGGTTTCTTTGAGTTAAATTATATGCCTGGGCATAGTTTTATTGGCATTTATCCTGCTTCATGTTCTTAGAGCTTCCTGGATCTGTGATTTGGAGTCTGACGTTACTTTGGGTTATTCTCAGTCATTAAATATTTATTCTATTCCTTTCTCTTTCTTCTGGTATTCCCATTATGTGTATATTACACCTTTTGTAATTGGCCCACAGTCCTTGGATATTCTGTTCTGTTTTAGTTTCTTTTTTTTTTGTGTTTGTTCTCTTTGCTTTTCAGTTTTTGAGGATTCTATTGATAGATCTTCTAGCTCAGAGATTCCTCAGACATGTCCAGTGTACTAAGTCCATCAAAGGCATTCTTCATTTCTGTTACAGTGGTTTTCATCTCCGACATTTCTTTTTGGTTCTTTTTAGGATTTCCATCTCTCTGCTTACATTAACCATCTGTTTTTGCATGTTGTCTACTTTATCCATTAGAGATATTAGTATATTAGTCAGTTTTGTTTAAAATTCCTGGTAAGATAATTCCAACATCCCTTCCAAGTCTGGTTCTGATACTTGCTCTGTTTCTTCAAATTGTGTTTTTTTGACTTTTGGTATCCCTTGTAATTTTTTTTCTTCATAGCCAGACACTAGATGTACTAGATGAAAGAAACTGCTGTAAAGTGGCCTTTAGTAATGTGGTGTGAGGGGAGAGGGATATTTTATAGTCCTATAATTAGATCTCAGTCTTTTAATGAGCATATGCCTCTGGACTGTGAGCTCCACAAGAGTTTCTCAGTTTTTTTCCTCCCCTCTTAGAGGACAGGATGGCTGGAGTGAACTAGAGTTCGGTATTTCCCTTCTTCCAGGTCAGTTAGGCTCTGATAATACCCCAGCAGGTTAGGCTGTGGTTAACTAGTTTCCTCTGAGAACAGACCTTGTTAAGAAGAGCAGAGTTCTCTGGGGTATTTCAAAATGTTTTCTTTTCCCCTCACCCTGACAGTAGCATGAGGGGATTTTCCTCCAGTATTTACTGTGGGAACCTAGTCAAGCTCCTGGAGGTAAATCTCACAATATTTTTACCCCCCTCCCCCATAACTGTGTGCTTTTGGAGTTTTTAACTCTCAGAGTTGTCCACACTGAGCCTCCAGTAATTTGTCAGTTACAGATCAGGTTTTCCTACTCTGGCAGTGTTCCTGAGGCGGTTTCCACTTGTTGGTCTCTGCTCAGATAAGCCGTGACTCCCTGTATTTGCCTGTCTGTCTCTCCAATCTTGGGGGCAGTCGTTTGCCTTGTGTCTTCCTTTCTCTTAGGGAATCCCAGAAGAGTTGTCTGCTTTTCAGTTTGTTCAGCTTTTTTTTTTTTTTTTTTTTTTGGCTGTGTTGGGTCTTCGTTTCTGTGCGAGGGCTTTCTCCAGTTGCGGCGAGCGGGGGCCACTCTTCATTGCGGTGCGCGGGCCTCTCACTGTCGCGGCCTCTCTTGTTGCGGAGCACAGGCTCCAGACGCGCAGGCTCAGTAGTTGTGGCTCACGGGCCTAGTTGCTCCGCGGCATGTGGGATCTTCCCAGACCAGGGCTCGAACCTGTGTCCCCTGCCTTGGCAGGCAGATTCTTAACCACTGCGCCACCAGGGAAGCCCTGTACTAGTTCTTTCCCCTTTGCGTGTAAGGGGACATAGATGTAATCAGTAGATTCAAGGACATAGATTGAGTTTTGTCTGTTTATAAATCTTTCTAACTCATATATTTGGACATATTTTACTCAACAATTGTATAAAACATGAAAGGAAAGATTTGGGTATAACTTCTTGTTGTACACCTTTACATGAATGACTTCCCAATCCAAAAATTCATTATGTCCCAAATGAAACTCCTGTCTCTCCCACTTCCACTCAAACCCGGTCCTCTTGGGTTCTGTATCATTGGTGACACTTCTTTGTCATTCCTCTTTTTCTACAACATCCATCATCCTTTACTTCCAAGGCCTTCATCTTCTTTCATTTGAACTTACCATCCATATAATACTCTCTCCATATTGCCTGCTGTAACAGTTCCTAGAGGTTTTTTTCTAGAGGGTATTAATAAGAATACTTGGGGGAAAATAAAATTTGAGAAACCTTAGTTTAAACAAAATTAAATTTTATTTTATTTTTTTTTTTAGGTTAGACTTTATTTTATTACCCAGATTTTTTTTTTGTTTAAAGGGAATGCTATTTATTTATTTATTTATTTATTTATTTTATTATTTATGGCTGTGTTGGGTCTTCGTTTCTGTGCGAGGGCTTTCTCTAGTTGCGGCAAGCGGGGGCCACTCTTCATTGCGGTGTGCGGGCCTCTCACTATCGCGGCCTCTTCTTGTTGTGGAGCACAGGCTCCAGACGCGCAGGCTCAGTAGTTGCGGCTCACGGGCCTAGTTGCTCCGCGGCATGTGGGATCTTTCCAGACCAGGGCTCGAGCCCGTGTCCCCTGCATTGGCAGGCAGACTCTCAACCACTGCGCCACCAGGGAAGCCCTAAATTTTATTTTTTACTTCAGGGTATCAAGAACTATGAAGGGTCTTGAGGTTTTATTCTACTTGCAAGCTAACAAGTGACCCTGCCACAGTTTCATAGATGCTCACAGATGACATGACACTCCTGGGTTGGAGTTAAAGGACTTTATTACTCACAACAACAAAATCCAAAGTATCAACACTTCATTGCACTGGTTCCCTAAGCCCCACTTCCCATAGGACAATGCAAGGAAAACGAGTGGGTTGCATTATGGAAGAGGAACTCGAAGCTTTGGGAACCCAAATCTTCTATAAAGGCTAGTAAGCATGCATGCCCTTTGCTTTGGAGGGAGACTCTGTTACTATCTTCTAAGGCTGTACAAACATCCTTGAGAAGATCATCCAGAACAAAGGCAGTCAGTGCCTCTGCTCACAAGACATGCATAAATATGAGAAACTGTTTTCCAACACAGGACTTCTCATAGACTTCAACATGCTGAAATGTGTTATTCCTTCCATTCTAATAGTGCGCTGTAATAAGCAGAATTTCCCCAATTATTGGACCACTTAATGGAGCATTTTAGTTATATTCTATGGAACACACTTTTGGAAATAGTGGCATATAGACTAAAGCCAAAATTCCTTAGTCCTCCTCACTTCATGCCCTCTTTACTCCAAACACATAACCACCTTTCCCATAATTATGTTATGTCATTGTTGTTTTATTTCAACATTGTTGATCGTTTCCTACAACATAAAGTATCTTTTCTCCCTTGCTCCCTTTCTCTCCACTTTCAAAGTTCTGTTTACCCTTTAAGCCTCATTTCAGATATTCCCCTGAAGCCTTTTCAAATCCTCAAATGTGAGTCAACCCTTTTCTTGTATTGTCACAATACTTTCCTTATATTTCTATTATACATATATATATCCAGAGTCTATCTTATAGTAGAATTAACCCTAGAGTTGTTTGACAGTCCCTCTTAGAATATACTTACTTATGGGCAGAGCCAACATCCTGTAGCTATTAGTGCTAAGCACATAATAGATGTTCAGTAAATGTCAAACGGATGGATTAATGTTCCATTTTACAGTATGTCATCATGCTGGTCATATTCTAGTCTCACACAGCTCTATAAATCAAAATCAGTATATTCATAAAACATGCTATAGCCTAAAAGATTAGTGCATTTAGGCCTTTTTAGACCAAAGAAAACAATTTCTAGAGTTTAAGAAACTGCTTTCTCATTCTCTACTATTAAAGCAAGGACTGTTTTGGAAATTAAAAGTTGTAATTCCATTTATTTTAACAAGATACACATAAAGAATTTCTGTTAGTGATTTGTAAAAATACAAAACCAATTTTCTTCTACGTCAAATACCTTTTAATATCAATGTCCATTTTAGAGCTATATTTAGAGTTAGTGGTATAAGGATGGCAGTGTGTCCATCTGTGGAAGAAATTCAAACCTTTCTCCAAAGAACAATGTCATATGCCACAGTATACAAAAGCTAAGCATAGATGAAAAGTGGTACCTACCAAAAACAGTACATCTTGTTTTGGCTCTTTAACATCTAAGGATTTTCAAAGCCTACAAGATTTTTAAAAATTTTTTAATTGTGAGAAAATAGGCATAACATGAAATGTACTATCTTAACCATTCTTAAATGTGGTTCAGTAGTGTTCAGTACATTCAGGTTGTTGTACAACCAACCTCCAGAACTCTTTTCACCTCGTAAAACTGAAACTCTTTACACATTAAATAATTCCTTTTCCCTCTTCCTCCAGCCCCTGGCAACTATCATTCTACTTTGTCTCTATGAATTTGACTACTGTCGGTACCTCATATAAGTGGAATCATAAAGTATTTGTCTTTTTGTGACTGGCTTATTTCACTTACGATAATGTCCTCAAAGTTTATCCATGTTGTAGCATGCATCAAAATTTCCTTGCTTCTTAAGGCTGAATAATGTTGCACTGTATGCATATACCACATTTTATTTATCCATTCATCTGTTGATGGACACTTGGGTTGCTTCCACCTTTTGGCTATTGTGAATAATGCTGCTATCAACATAGGTATACAAATATCTCTTCAAGACCCTGCTTTCAGTTGTTTTAGATTTATACCCAGAAGTAGAATTCCTAGATCATATGGTAGTTCCATTTATTGTTTTTTTTAGTAGCTTCCATATTGTTTTCCATAGCGGCTGTACCATTTTGCATTATTTTTGATTTTTTGATAGTAGTTATCCTAATGAGTGTGAGATGGTGTCTCATTGTGGTTTTGACTTGTAATTCTTTAATGATTAGTGATGTAGAACATCTTTTCATGTGCTTGTTGGCAGTTTGTATACCTTTTTTGAGAAATGTCTATCCATATCCTTTGCCCAGTTTTTAATCAGTTTGTTTGTTTTTTAGTTGTAGGAGTTCTTTATGTATTCTGGATATTAGCCCCTTATCAGACATATGATTTGTAGATATTTCTCCCATTCCATTGATTGCTTTTTCACTCTGTTGATTGTGTCTGTAGCCTGCAAGATATTTTTACAGAGCTGATTTGGTATAAAGATGTTATACTAGTAATCATGGAAATACAAATTACATTAATGGTGATACACAATGTTCATCCATTAGATCAGCTTTTGGCAAGAATGTGGGGAAACAGATACCTTCCTATGTGTCTGGGTAGGAATGTAAATTGGTACAGCCACTTCTGAAGGCAAGTTGGCTCTATCCATTTTAATTTAAGATGTTTCTGCCCTATGAACTAATTATTCCATTTCTAGAGAAACACTCTTAGATGTATACAGGGAGATATGTACATGGCTGTTCATTACAACATCATTTTTAATTGGGAAAAAAGGGGAAAAAAGAACTAAAATACCAACAATAGCATAATTACTTAATAAACTGTGAGAGTGAGGTCGATATATATATATACACACTGTCATGAATAGATCTCTCAAAGATGGTTGAATAATAAAAAGCAAACTGCAGAATATTACAGTTAATGTGATACCATTTGTGTTAAAATAAGGCACACACAAAGCAATATTATATGTTTTCTGTTGGCACATACACATGTATATGAATAAATTCAGAAAGGTCTAGAAATGGTAATAGTGGCTGCCAGAATGGACTGGAGTTGGTCCTCATAACCCTGTAATTTTTTATTTTTAATTTCGTAGGGGAAATGGATTTCATATATTACCTAGTTCTTTTAGACGCATATGTATATTTTAAATCCAAAGGAGGTACAGTAGTCCCCTCTATCCACAGGGGATACATTCTAAGACACTGAAACTGCAGACAGTACCGAACCCTATATGTAACTGTATTTTTTCTTATACATGCATACATACATACATACCTATGATAAAGTTTAATTTATAAATTAGTACAGTAAGAGATTAGCAACAATAATAATAAAATGGAAGAATTAAAACAATATACGGTAATAAATTTATGTGAATGTGGTCTCTCTCAAAATATTTTGTTGTACAAATTTATCTTTTTTATCTTAATTAAGCGCTTATCACTTACTGTGGCTGTAATTTTTGCAGTTGAGGTGGAACAGCAAAGTCAGCATGAATTCATTTTCCTTCTTCACAATTTCATGAAGATTCACTCTTACCATAGGTCTTAGCAACCTCAGCATATGATTTTTTTTCTTTCCTTATTAAGTTGAGAACTTTCACCTTTTCACTTCAGTGAAGCACTTTACAGCTTCTCTTTGGGATATCTGAATTGCCAGCATCACTACTCTTGTGTTTCGGGGCCATTATTATTTTTTTTTAACATCTTTATTGGAGTATAGTTGCTTTACAATGGTGTGTTAGTTTCTGCTTTATAACAAAGTGAATCAGTTATACATATACATATGTTCCCATATCTCTTCCCTCTTGCGTCTCCCTCCCTCCCACCCTCCCTATCCCACCCCTCTAGGTGGTCACAAAGCACCGAGCTGATCTCCCTGTGCTATGCGGCTGCTTCCCACTAGCTAGCTATTTTATGTTTGGTAGTGTATATATGTCCATGCCACTCTCTCACTTTGTCACAGCTTACCCTTCCCCCTCCCCATATCCTCAAGTCCATTCTCTAGTAGGTCTGTGTCTTTATTCCCGTCTTGCCCCTAGGTTCTTCATGACCTTTTTTTTTCCCTTATATTCCAAATATATGTGTTAGCATATTTATTTTTCTCTTTCTGACTTACTTCACTCTGTATGACAGACTCTAATTCCATCCACCTCACTACAAATAACTCCATTTCATTTCTTTTTATGGCTGAGTAATATTCCATTGTATAAATGTGCCACATCTTCTTTATCCATTCATCCGATGATGGACACTTAGGTTGCTTCCATGTCCTGGCTATTGTAAATAGAGCTGCAATGAATATTTTGGTACATGAATCTTTTTTTTTTAATTAATTAATTTATTTATTTATTTATTTTTGGCTGTGTTGGGTCTTCGTTTCTGTGCGAGGGCTTTCTCTAGTTGCGGCAAGCGGGGGCCACTCTTCATCGCGGTGCGTGGGCCTCTCACTATCGCGGCCTCTCTTGTTGCGGAGCACAGGCTCCAGACGCGCAGGCTCAGTAGTTGTGGCGCACGGGCTTAGTTGCTCCGTGGCATGTGGGATCCTCCTAGACCAGGGCTCGAACCCGTGTCCCCTGCATTGGCAGGCAGATTCTCAACCACTGCGCCACCAGGGAAGCTCCATGACTCTTTTTGAATTATGGTTTTCTCAGGGTATATGCCCAGTAGTGGGACTGCTGAGTCGTATGGTAGTTCTATTTTTAATTTTTTAAGGAACCTCCATACTGTTCTCCACAGTGGCTGTATCAATTTACATTCCCACCAACAGTGCAAGAGTGTTCCCTTTTCTCCACACCCTCTCCAGCATTTATTGTTTCTAGATTTTTTGATGATGGCCATTCTGACCGGTGTGAGATGATATCTCATTGTAGTTTTGATTTGCATTTCTCTAATGATTAATGATGTTGAGCATTCTTTCATGTGTTTGTTGGCAATCTGTATATCTTCTTTAGAGAAATGTCTATTTAGGTCTTCTGCCCATTTTTGTATTGGGTTGTTTGTTTTTTTGTTATTGAGCTGCATGAGCTGCTTGTAAATTTTGGAGATTAATCCTTTGTCAGTTGCTTCATTTGCAAATATTTTCTCCCATTCTGAGGGTTGTCTTTTGGTCTTGTTTATGGTTTCCTTTGCTGTGCAAAAGCTTTGAAGTTTCATTAGGTCCCATTTGTTTATTTGTGTTTTTATTTCCATTTCTCTAGGAGCTGGGTCAAAAAGGATCTTGCTGTGATTTATGTCATAGAGTGTTCTGCCTATGTTTTCCTCTAAGAGTTTGATAGTGTCTGGCCTTACATTTAGGTCTTTAATCCATTTTGAGTTTATTTTTGTATATGGTGTTAGGGAGTGTTCTAATTTCGTACTTTTCTATGTAGCTGTCCAGTTTTCCCAGCACCACTTATTGAAGAGACTGTCTTTTCTCCACTGTATATGCTTGCCTCCTTTATCAAAGATAAGGTGACCATATGTGCGTGGGCTTATCTCTGGGCTTTCTATCCTGTTCCATTGATCTATATTTCTGTTTCTGTGCCAGTACCATACTGTCTTCATTACTGTAGCTTTGTAGTATAGTCTGAAGTCAGGGAGCCTGATTCCTCCAGCTCCATTTTTCATTCTCAAGATTGCTTTGGCTATTCGGGGTCTTTTGTGTTTCCATACAAATTGTGAAATTTTTTGCTCTAGTTCTGTGAAAAATGCCAGTGGTAGTTTGATAGGGATTGCATTGAATCTGTAGATTGCTTTGGGTAGTACAGTCATTTTCACAATACTGATTCTTCCAATCCAAGAACATGGTGTATCTCTCCATCTATTTGTATCATCTTTAATTTCTTTCATCAGTGTCTTATAATTTTCTGCATACAGGTCTTTTGTCTCCTTAGGTAGGTCATCATTAGTGTATAGGAATGCAAGAGATTTCTGTGCATTAATTTTGTATCCTGCTACTTTACCAAATTCATTGATTAGCTCTAGGAGTTTTCTGGTAGCATCTTGAGGATTCTCTATGTATAGTATCATGTCATCTGCAAACAGTGACAGCTTTACTTCTTCTTTTCCGATTTGGATTCCTTTTATTTCTTTTTCTTCTCTGATTGCTGTGGCTAAAACTTCCAAAACTATGTTGAATAATAGTGGTGAGAGTGGGCAACCTTGTCTTGTTCCTGATCTTAGTGGCAATGGTTTCAGTTTTTCACCATTGAGGACGATGTTGGCTGTGGGTTTGTCATATATGGCCTTTATTATGTTGCGGAAAGTTCCCTCTACGGGGGCCATTATTAAGTAAAATAAGGCTTACTTGAACATAAACATTGTGGTACCACGACAGTTGATCTGATAACCAACACTAAGTGACTAATGGGTGGGATATGCTGAACAAAGGGATGATTCACATCCTGGGTGGTATGGTGAGAGATTTCATCACACTGCTCAGAATGTCTGCAATTAAAAATTTTTGAATTGTTTATTTCTGGAATTTTCCGTTTAGTATTTTCAGACTGCAGTTGCCCATGGGTAACTGAAACTCTGGAAAGTGAAACTGCAGACAAGTGGGAACTGCTGTATAGCTAAACAAATAGTGAAGAGTTTGGCCTAAAGTTTGGGCAGCAGTTTGGTGGCGTGAACACTATCCAGGGTGTGGTTCTTAAGTTTTGCAGACTCAAATTGAATTTTTAACAGTGTAGCCAGAATTTATCTAGCTCTGCAGACTTTGTGTATACTCACCAAACCATAAAAATCCATGGACATTGGTAACCAAAGACCTAATCTTTTAATTCACCAATTCACCATATTTTACTTCCAAGGAGACCAAAGTAATCATGTCCACTATCAGTATACCCTCTCCCCTTATGAGAATATCTAAAACTATTACTGTTAGAAGGGTTACTGTAATAAGTATAGAATCAAAGCAAGGGAGTGGGTTATTTTATTGGTTGATGTCGTAAGTTATAATTGTTTTATACAAGCCAATCTCCATTAAAGGGTTACCTGCTGAGGGGACCTGAATGCTTGCATCTGTTGGTCAACATCTTTTCCCTGGACTTAGACTTTTTATTTTCCACAAGTATAGTTATATCACGTCAGGAAAGATATAATGCGAATGAGTAGGTCATAGGTTCTTTACCTTAGCAATTCCAGTGTTATCTTTTTAAGAGTACCATGGTCTCATGACAGAGAACAGAGAAATGTGATGCTTATCACTAAACATTTATGAACCTTTTAGAATTGACTATTTCTTATATTGGTTACCATTTCTTATTGGTTTTCACTACAATAGAGCACTCTCTTATCCTGATCTTGTTTCCTCCAAATTGAGAATGTGCTCTAGGGGACTTCCCTGGTGGTCCAGTGGTTAAGACACTGCACTTCCACTGCAGGGGGTGCAGGTTTCATCCCTGGTCAGGGAACTCAGGCCCCACGTGCCACATGTCATGGCCAAAAAAAAATAGAGAATGTGCTCTATTTGGAGCTTACCTAAGCTACATGAGACAAGTTTAGTTCTCATAAATGTATTATGTTTTGCATAATCTCTGAACAGATTAAAGTGATTGTGGTATGGGAAATTTTCCATTCTACAGGAGTAAAATGTTGGTTTCTTAGCTAGGAATTTATATTTGGTAAGTAAAGTGTACTAGTTAAGGTCACAAGCAGCCTTCGGTTTGAATCCTGTCTCCATCACTTATCACTTTCCTTAGGCGAATCACTTAACCTACCTAAACCTGGGCTTCCTCATCTTTGTAAAATGCCTAAATTTCAAGATAGTATTTGCTGTTAAGATTATTTTCTTGGTAGTTTATATTTTCATACTATACTTTTTATTCAGCTAAACATGAATTCAGCTCCAACTTTCATCAACTTTCCTGCAAAAGGGAAACCCAAACGGGGTGATACATATGAGTTGCAGGTGCGTGGATTTTCAGCTGAGCAGATTGCCCGGTGGATTGCTGACAGAACTGATGTCAATGTAAGTTTCCTTGCTTTGTACAGTAGAAAGTTACTTTGTCATTATCCACTTTGAATCTTTCTGGGAGGTCCTAATTGGTTTTGTCCCCATATCACTGAGGTAGTGATAGTTTGTCAGTCCCTTCATAAGTAGCATTTAACAGAATCATCCTGATGAAAGATTGACATTACAAAACATCCTCTATTACGTAGTCAATTCAGCATGGAAACCACTCTTTTGTCCTTGTTAAGTCCATGGACTATCTAGTTGTACTTGGTGAATTCTTCTTAATCTAAAAGATGTTATGTTGTGAAAAAAAATGTCTTTCAAAAAGCAAAAATAAATAAATAGATAAATAAAAGATGTTATGTTGTGGTTAAAGAGAATATTGTATCCATCCCATTTTAGGGTACACTGTAGACTGTTTTCATTAGGATGAAAAGAAAAAGTGTAATTTTTCTTGAAAATGACCACACTAATTTTGATTGCTTTCATTTCAAAGTATTTTGAACTGTATAATTAATGGATAAATTTCATACTTTAAAGTGTTTTTCTCTCCTTTCCATTAGATTAGAGTAATTAGACCCCCAAATTATGCTGGTCCCCTTATGTTGGGATTGCTTTTGGCTGTTATTGGTGGACTTGTGTATCTTCGAAGAAGCAATATGGAATTTCTCTTTAATAAAACTGGATGGGCTTTTGCGGCTCTGGTAAGTGAATTTTAGAAGAAAAATTGCTTGAATAAAACTCCTAATATTACATTGTTAGGTGGCATTTTGTTTATTTCTTACCTGTGGGAAAAGATTTTATATATTTTTATTTTATACCTTAAAATCAGTTTGTTTCCTCCATTATCTCATTAGGATGGCCAGAGCTTGAAGGAACTCATTGTAGCCAGTTTTTATTCAACCTGAAAGACTGTCACCCCTATGAAAATCCCCAATTCTTTTGAAAATATTCTTCTAAAACGCTTTTCAATATTCAATTTTAAACTTGTATCAGTTTATTTATAATTTTAAAACAGTGTTTTCCTTTCAAAGTAAATATTATTGATTCTTGTGATCCTTGTGATGAAATATAAGCCTTTTATCTTTTATCATTTATCCGAAAAATTTATTTCATATATTACTTGAGAGGGTGCACTTTTCATACACCTTTGAGTCTAATCAAGGTGGGAACAGCTACACCACGTTACATGAGTATTTCATTACTTTTTGTTTCCTAGTGTTTTGTGCTTGCTATGACATCTGGTCAAATGTGGAACCATATAAGAGGACCACCATATGCTCATAAGAATCCCCACACAGGACATGTGGTAAGGGAAAGTCCAGGATTTCTTTTCATCTTATACCAAAGTTAACCTTAGTTATTATTATCCTGTGAGATCAGTGCCAGTGTATGAAGGAACTAGATTTAGTTTTGACTTTTCAATCTCTTTGTATTAATGAGCTTCAATTGCTAAAAAGCTGTGCAGTACTCTTAAAAGTGGGAAGTTCCTTATCCCATTTGGTAGTTCTTTTGAGTAAGCTGGCTAAGAATGAAAGTTAGCCTTCAAGTACTTGAGCATCTATCCTTTCTAGGCACTGTACTAGGTATTACTAGGTATAGTGATAAGAAAAACGTAGTCCCTGTTTTCATGGAGTTTATTTTACTGTACCTCATGGTCTTCTACACTGAAAAACTAGTTTTCTCATATATTCTGTTGTTGAAAACATAGTATAAGTACAGTGAATAAGTACAAATAAATAATAAATAACACAGAAATAGCTTTCATTTTAATCAAACTTTTTACTGATGAATGCTTATATACATCAGGTGAATTATTAATTCACAGATCCAATGCTTACATACATCAGGTGAATTATTAATCCACAGATCCAATGCTTATATACATCAGGTGAATTATTAATTTCATAGTGTTTGAAAGTAGTCAATTTTAGGATTAAATCACCAAAATTTAATGTATATTTAAAGATTAAATTTTGTCCTTTTTTCCCCCAGAATTATATCCATGGAAGCAGTCAAGCCCAGTTTGTAGCTGAAACACACATTGTTCTTCTGTTTAGTATCCTCTTTACAATAAGTTCTTGGTGCCACATTTTAATTTGTCTGTTTTCTCACATTCTACAGCATTTGGTTGAGGCTGCTCTCTTATTAGTGCAAGTCATAATATCTTTGGAATCATATTACTGTGTCATCTGTCTTAGCCTGATCAGCTAAAGACCACCAGGGACAAACCTGCAAGTCTGATAAAGCCAAGTTTATTGGATCATTGCTACGAAGGAGACTACAAATCAGAGGGACCATGGGATATCTTACCTAAGGAAAGATAGAGTTGTTATAGGATTTAAGGAAAGGTGGAGCTTAGATGAAATGTAAATGAAGCAATGTTTTGATGAGCTCAAAGCAAAGCCAGGCTAAGTGTAAAGGGATCAGAATCAGGTCTGGACTGTGAAGTGGACCCAGGGTTCTGTTTCCTGGAAACTACACCGTTCAGATAAATTTGGGAATTTCTCTTCAGAAACTCCTTTTTTAATTAATTTATTTTTGTCTGCGTTGGGCCTTCGTTGCTGCATGCAGGCTTTCTCTAGTTGTGGCAAGCTGGGCTACTCTTTGTTGCAGTGTGTGGGCTTCTCGTTGCAGTGGCTTCTCTTGTTGCAGGGCACAGGCTCTAGGCGTGTGGGCTTCAGTAGTTGTGGCACATGGGCTCAGTAGTTGTGGCTTGCAGGCTTAGTTGCTCTGCAGCATGTGGGATCTTCCCAGACCAGGGCTCGAACCCGTGTCCCCTGCATTGGCAGGTGGATTCTTAACCACTGCACCACCAGGGAAACCCAGAAACTCCTTTTTTAAAGCTCTGTACTTTGGTTGTAAATTGAGGCTACTTAGAAATTGTACTTGTAAATTGAGTAACTTAGATCCTCCAGTCAAGAATGGAATGTTTCCTTCTTACTGATATAATTTGAATCAGTCTACGATTTTAGAGAACAAGGTTCCTCGTTGAGTATGAAAGCTGTAGTTACTCAAAGACAGGGTTTATTTTGACGTTTTACAGCTGCAGCATGTCCTAGGGAGAAATATTATTTCCTGTAAACTGTGCAGCTACTTTATATGTGTGTTGGCCCATCCTCTCGGATGGCAGGGCAGATTTTTACTTTCTCACATCTGAAAATTGATGTCTCTGTAAGCTGCAAGAATAGGTAACAGTGATATCAGATAGGTAGCAGTCTGCATTTCTTAGTATTACTGATCATAGTTTACCCACCTGAATGCATAAACAGTGACTCTGCGGAGCAAATCAACAAGGTGAATAAATGTAATGTTCCTCGAGTTGTGCTTCTCAGCCAAGGGGTCCTTACATTGACATATTGGAATCAGTTGTAGCCCAGGCTGTTAGAGAATCTGCGCAGTGACTTGATGGTAATGTCATTTGCCCTACCTTGTCATCCCATCATCTAGATGACTAAGAGGAGTTCCATTTTTTATAGTTACAGACATACCTCACACACAGTTTGGTTTTTTAATGTATTATAAGCATTTAATAAATTGTATATGGCCTTCAAAGTTATAAAAGTGCATGAGAATTACAGAGCAATAAGAAAATATTGGCAAGGAAAAGGAAAAATAGTCATCATTATCAATGTCTTTATAATGGATATATCATAATTCAATTATTCTCCTATTGGTGAATATTGGAAAGAATGTTTTCTTGGGTATAAAAATAATTGACAGCATTCCCTGGTGGTCCAGTGGTTAGGATTCCAGGCTTTCACTGCTGGGGGCCCAGGTTCGATCCCTGGTCAGGGAAATAAGATCCTGCAAGACACGTGGCACAGCCAAAAAAAAAAAAATAGTAATTGGCATATCTCTGAATTTCCAGAAGTATGAAACAAAGTGTGTAAACCTGTCTGTTGCTCTTCGTGTTTTGTCCAAATTGTTTTCCAAAAGGCTTTTGCTTAAATTTAAGGGTAGGAGGGACTTCCCTGGCGGTCCAGTGATTAAGATTCTGTGCTTCCACTGCAGGGGGTGCGGGTTCAATCCCTGGTCAGGGAACTAAGATCCCACATAGCACTCAGTGCGGCCAAAAAAAAAAGGCGGGTGGGTAGGGAGGTTTGCTGCCAGAAATATATACGTGCCCTGCTTTCCCTGGCAAGTCCTAACCATCGTTATGTATTATTTTTTTAAACTGCTAATTCAGTCGGCAAAGAAATTGTTTAAGTATAGCTTGGACAATAATAATCAAAGTAACAAACATTTTTCCACAATTCTATACTTATGGTTCATTTTATACAAATATCTTTGCCTTCATCATATATAATGTACTTTCTTCTACTGGCTCTTTTATTTTTTTATTGAAGTATAGTTGATTTACAATATTTGTGTTAGTTTCAGGTGTACAACATACTGATTCAGTTTTTTTTCAGATTATATTCCATTATAGGTTATTACAAGATATTGAATATAATTCCCTGTGCTATACAGTAAATCCTTGTCGCTTATCTATTTTATGTATAGTAGTTTGTGTTTGTTAATCCCATAACCCTAATTTGTCCCTCCCTCCCTCTCCCCTTTCATAATCATAAGTTTGTTTCCTATGTCTATGAGTCTGTTTCTGTTTCGTACATAGATTCATATATATTGGGTTGGCCAAAAAGTGCCTTTGGTTTTTAAGTAAAAATAAAGGACACATTTTTCATTTTCACCAAGAACTTTATTGAACAACGTCTTCACCCTTTTGTTCCACTACTTTCTGCCATTTTTCAGGCAACTTCATAATTCCATCCTCCCAAAACTTTTTATCTTTTTGAGCAAAGAACTGTTCCAGGTGCCTTTTACAGTCTTCCAGGGAATTGAAATTTTTTCCATTAAGAGAATTTTGTAAAGACCGAAATGAATGGAAATCCAAAGGTGCAATGTCTGGTGAATAGCGCGGATGAATCAGAACTTCCCAGCCAAGTTGTAACAGTTTTTGCCTGGTCATCAAAGAAACATGCGGTTTAGCGTTATCCTGATGGAAGATTATGCGTTTTCTGTTGACTAATTCTGGACGCTTTTCATCAAGTTCCGCTTTCAGTTGGTCTAATTGAGAGCAGTACTTGTTGGAATTAATCGTTTGGTTTTCCGGAAGGAGCTCATAATAGAGGACTCCCTTCCAATCCCACCATATACACAACATCACCTTCTTTGGATGAAGACTGGTCTTTGGTGTGGTTGGTGGTGGATCATTTCGCTTGACCCACGATCTCTTCTGTTCCACATTGTTGTACAGTATCCACTTTTCATTGCCTGTAACAATATGTTTTAAAGATGGAACGTTTTCGTTACTTTTCAGTAGAGGATCACATGTGGAAATACGGTCAAGAAGGTTTTTTTTTGCTTAACTTATGTGGAACCCGAACATCAAAGCGATTCATATAACCAAGCTGGTGCAAATGATTTTCAGCACTTGTTTTGGATATTTTGAGTATGTCGGCTATCTTCCACATGGTATAACGTTGATTGTTCTCACTTAATGTCTCGATTTGATTGCTATCAACTTCAACTGGTCTACCCGACCGTGGCACATCATCCAGCGATAAATCTCCAGCACGAAACTTTGCAAACCACTTTTTTTGTTTTTATAAATTTATTTATTTTATTTTTGGCTGCATTGGGTGTTCGTTGCTGCACGCGGGCTTTCTGTAGTTGCAGCGAGTGGGGGCTCCTCTTCATTGCGCTGCGCGTACTTCTCATTGAGGTGGCTTCTCTTGTTGCAGAGCACGGGCTCTAGGGCGCACGGGCTCAGTAGTTGTGGCTTGTGGGCTGTAGAGTGCAGGCTCAGTGGTTGTGGTACACAGGCTTAGTTGCTCCATGGCATGTGGGATCTTCCTGGACCAGGGCTCAAACCTGTGTCCCCTGCATTGGCAGGCGGATTCTTAACCACTGCACCACCAGGGAAGCCCCGCAACCCACTTTTGACATGTTCGATCAGTCACAGCACCTTCTCCATACACTGCACAAACCGTTTTTTGCATTTCAGTTGCGTTTTTACCTTTCTTGAAATAATAAAGCATAATATGCTGAAAATGTTGCTATTTCCCCCCATCTTCAATATTAAAATGGTTACACAAAAATTCACCAATTTTGATAAGTTTTTTTTAAATGCACGCTGATATGACAGCTGTCACATACAGTCTAACAAAATTGTTTCAAATGAAGTTAAAGACAACTAAGTGCTACTAGAGCCATCTTATGGAAAAACGAACCTTTTGGCCTACGCTATATATATATATATATATATATATATATATATATATATATTCAATTATATGCATATACTCCCCTCCCCCACATTTTGTGATTTTGATGTCCTGTTTTACATCTTCATGCTTAACCTTTTACTGTTTACTGTAGTTACAGTCACTTTTAAAATTTTTTAAATTGTTTTTTAAATCTATGTACTGGTTTATTTAAGTGATCTTAAACCCTTTTATGTATTTGCCTTTACTATTGTGGTTTTCCCTTTCCTATAGATCCTTGCTTCTTTTCTATTTAGAGAAGACACTTCAATATTTCTTTTAGGGTAGGTTTAGTATTGCTGAATTCTTTTAGTTTTTGCTTGTCTGAGAAATTCTTTCTCTCTCCTTCTATTCTAAATGATAATCTTGCTGGCTCTCCTGATTTCAGGTTTTTCCCTTACAGGACTTTGAGTATATCATGCCACTCCCTTCTGGCCTGAAAAGTTTCTGCAGAGAAATCAGCTGATAGCCTTATGGGGGTTCCCTTGTAACTGACTGTTTTTCTCTTGCTGCCTTTAGAATCCTTTCTTTATCTAGTTCCTTGTTATAATGATCTGCATTTCTATCGATAATCTTTCTTAATTCAGTTATTTTTATTACCACCTTTTTGAACTTGGGGTCTAGTAGACTGGTGAGCTCTGTTTCATTATTTGTTTTCTCTGGGGATTTCTCTTGTTCTTTAATTGGGAGTAGTTCCTCTGCCTTTTCATTTTACTTAACATTCTCTGTCTCTATGATTTCAGGAGAAACAGTTATCTACTGTGGTCTTAAAAGGGTGTTTTTAAGTGGGAGCATCCCGGTATAGACTGTGTGTGTCCAACGTTTTTGCTGCGAGGGTGGTTTTGGTGTGGATGCCAGCCACATCTTTCCTCAGGGTGTGCTGGTCATTATCCCCTTGATGGGGGTTGTGGTTGGTGTTGGAGTATCTAGAGACTGTGCAGGATATGAGGTGGGCTTCCTTTCTGCTCCATGGCTGTCCCTACCCTGTTAGGGGCAGGGTCTGCTCCCCAGTTCTTGGAATGGAAGCCCTGAGGGTCGGGTTCAATCAGGCTCCATTGCCCTTGAATCCATGCCCTGCCCCAACAGAGGTGATTGCTGAAGCAAGTGAGGCCTATGCAGTCACAGAGGACTTATGTGCTGCCTGTGTAGCTATCCACAGTTCCGCTCAGAAGCAGTACAAGATTGCGTCCCTTTGTTGTGTTTGTCCCAGATCTAGTTCAAGGCTGTGGGGGTTGGAGCATTGTGGCTGCAGGAATTGAGGTGGCTGCACTGCCATGAGAGATCTGGGCTGCCTCTGTGGCAGTCTTCTCCCAGGACCTGTCTGCCCCAGATCTAGGGCTAAGCTAGGGTGTGGAGTTGGCAGAGCCTAGGTGCCACTGCAATAGGAACAACTGTGTACAGCTGGACCACACCCCAGGCCCTCCAGGCAGTCTTTGCATAGCTAGATGAGTCCTCTCCCAGGGCCTGTCTTCCTGAGATTTCAGCACTTAGCTGCTGCATGTTCTTGTGGTACCACCCTAGGCAACCTGGTCTGTCTCTGCGTAGATAGACCAAGTCTTTGCCCAGATCTCGCGCCAGGCTGTAGGGTGGAGTGAGCACAGCCAGGGTGTCCACCCCTTCAGGTTGGGACTGTGGTGTGGTGACAGACATCAGTGCAGGGCTCACTCTGCTCTGATGGTTAGCAAGCCATCACTCGTGTGCTCCTTGCAAGTAGAGTCTAAGCTTCTCTAGCCCTTTTGTCTGTCCCAGCAGATTTCCTAGCAGGCAAAGACTGGGATGCCCAGATTGTGACATGACCTGCTCGCTCCCCTGGGTGAGGATCCGCCCATGTGGACCTTCTCTTCCTTACAGATCCCTCCAGGAGGGGTAGGTCCTGACCCGACGCCTTTTTTTTTCCTGACCTACCCGGTTAAATGGAGATCTTCCTTTTAGTTTTGCTTGTATAGGATTTCTTCTGCCAGTGTCCAGTTATGTTTCCATGAGAATTATTCCATATTTAGATGTATTTTTGATATGTTTGTTGGGGGAGGTGAGCTCACATCCTCCTATTCCGCCATCTTGAACCCCAAACCTACTAGCTCGTTTATTTCTTTTATTTAATTTTTTTAATTTAATTTTTTTCAATTTATTTTTGGCTGCGTTGGGTCTTCGTTGCTGCATGCAGGCTTTCTCTAGTTGCGGCGAGCGGAGGCTACTCTTCATTGCGGTGCAGGGGCTTCTCGTTGTGGCTTCTCTTGTTGCGGAGCACGGGCTCTAAGTGTGTGGGCTTCAGTAGTTGCAGCACATGGGCTCAGTAGTTGCGGCACGCAGGCCCTAGATTGCGCGGGTTTCAGTAGTTGCGGCACACGGGCTCAGTAGTTGCAGCACACAGGCTCAGTAGTTGTGGCACGTGGGCTCAGTAGTTGTGGCTCGCAGGCTCTAGGGCGCGTGGGCTTCAGTAGTTGTGGTGCGTGAGCTCTAGAGCGCAGGCTCAGTAGTTGTGGAGCACAGGCTTAGTTGCTCCGCGGCATGTGGGATCTTCCCAGACCAGGGATCAAACCTGTGTCCCCTGCGTTGGCAGGCAGATTCTTAACCACTGCACCAGCAGGGAAGTCCCCCTAGTAGCTTGTTTAATAGCCTAGTTCCTGTATGTTATGGAATACCACCTCCTCTATTTTCTATTGAGTTCTCTCAGGGTAACATGTCATCATGATTATGTTATTATTTATTGTTTGTATCCCCCCACTAGAGTGTAAACTTGTCCAAGGAATGGTCTGTATTTCCTCTAACTTTGTGACTCCAACTAATAGTGCCTCCCTATAACAGGCAATAAAAGTATAATAGTAAAAGTTTAAAGAGTCTATAAATGAAATGAAACAATACATATGGAAGTGCATCATAGCTCTTGATAGCTGGACCTTGGTGGTATACTGTAAGATGGAAAGCTCATAGACCATGATACAGAAACAAACCATTCCAAAAACAAAAGTCTCAACCATTAATCAGAGTACCTATAGCCAAAGCCTATAGAAATGATGAGTCTTTATGCTTACATGCATACAAAGAACCCTCGTAAGAAAAAAAATAATCGCTGGAGAAGACAACTTGGCTAAGCAACAAAAAACATGAATGAGTTTATGTCCCTTTCTGTTTAATTATACCCACATGAGGTAGCATACAATGTGCATATGTATATGCATAATTAATATGAGCATTTTAAACTGCTGTTTGTATTCACCAAACTGCAGGGTGAATCTCTCTTTTCTACTAGAACACATTCTATTTGTTTCAAAATGTGATTTTTCTTATTTTACTGTTCTGCCATGCCATGTGTTACCTTTTGCACGAGTAAGTCTATTTTGTATTTATATAGCTTCTATATTAAGCTGAATAAAAGTGAGGTTATGGCTCGCAGGATTTTCTCTTTTTATTAGAATAGGACAATTTAGGTAGTTTAGTAGTAATTTGTGCTTTAAAGGTTAATTGTTGAAATTCTGGAAAATTTTGGTAAGTTATTTTTCAAATAAAAACTAGTTGCTATTCTTTAAATGGTGTACATTTCAAGTGTGTTCTTTTTTGGAGGGTGGTTGAAATATTCAAAATGGCTATTTAATTTTTTAAAATGTGTATGAGATTGGCACAATAGTTGGAAGAATGTTCCAGAAGTTTATTTCAAAGTACAGTTTTAGAGGAAAACTCATATTTCATCTATGAGTTTAAATATCAGTTTTAAATACTGATATCAGACAGTATTTAAAAACAAATATCGGACATTTGTTTAAAATATCAGTTTTTATTTGTGCAAATAAAGTAATTTTCTAACCTTAATTTTTTTTTATTATATCTTCATAGTAAATAATTGTCCTACTATGTAGACACCAGATTGTGTAGTTATAATTTTTTGTAATTGAGAATAGAAGGTTTATATATTTATTCATTCTATATTATTCTAGGAATATTAAAGTTGTATGTCATTTTTGTCTGTGTGAATTTCTCCTTAAACAATTTTTCTAAGATGGTGGGGTTACCTTAGGGATGGTGCTTTTATGTGAAGCTGCTACGTCTGACATGGATATTGGAAAGCGAAAGAGTAAGTCATATCATATGCCAAAATGTAGCAATTCTGCCTTTAATACAGAAAAAAGAATGTCCTTTTAATCACTTCCCCTCTTAGTTATATTATTTTACTTATTTACTATTATAAAAGTAATATGTGCTCATTGTAGAAAATGTGGGGGAAAATAGGAGAATGAAACATTTCGGAGGAGAGTTACCCATTATTCCACCATTGAAAAGCTAATAATTTTAACGTAATATAAGTTCCTTCCATTTGTAAAAACATCTTTTCAACTGTATGTATAATACTTTGAATCTTATACCACCCCTTTTTAACCAGAGTTAAAATATTTCACTAATACTTTCCCATACATAATTTTTAATTTATAGTCTATACTGTAATTTACTTAACCATTCTGATTTTGTTAAGTGTTTACTTTTTTCCTAACTTTCATTATAATACTTATTTAGTGACTATTATGGTGCATATTAAACTTTATCCTCTTTCATAGTAATTCCTTAAAGTAGAATGACTGTGTGGTCCTATGTATGAGTATTTTCAATTATCTTGATGTTTTAAGCTGACGATGCCAAATTCTTTCCCCAAATGTTTTAATAATTTAGATTCCTACCAGTTGTATTTCAGAATGCTTGTTTCACTGTAACTTTATCAACATTAGATAACCTCATTAAAAATGTGTATGTGTATATTTGCTAATCAGATAAGGGGGAAATATATTATTTTGTACTTCTTTGGTTATTAGTATAGTTGAATATTTTCTTAGATGTTTATTAGCTGTTTGTGTTTTCCCTTCTGTAAAATGTCTTTTTGTCTTTTACCATTTATGTATTAGAGTCTTATTCCTTTTCCTACTGGTTTGCATAGACTTTTTATATATTAGAATATTCACACACTGATATTTGTTACAAAGAAATGTAAACAATGTAATTTACTTTACTTAACATGAAATCAGTCTAAGAGTTTTCTTTTTATGGTTAAAGAGTTAAATGTCATCAAAATTAACCTAGGTTAATAAATCTATTTACTTTTTCTTCTAGAAAAAAGATGATGACATTGGATTTTAAATTTGGGAGATACGTATTTTGCTGAATTGAAATGAATTTTTACATATTAGAAAAATAGAACTAATGTAACAATTTTTTATCCAGTCAATATACATCCTTTCATTCCTGACTTTTGAAAAATTGCCTATTTCAGTATTCATTTTTAGGGAAAGGCCATCTGGGTACTACACTGCTGGCATGAATTTAAATTGTAAAACATTTTGGTGACATATATTAAAATAGTCACAATTTGATCTACTTCTAAGATTCTAACTTAATGAAATAGTCACAAATAGTAATAATAAATATTTCTTTAGCGCCTATTATGTACCAAGAACTACCTGAAGCACTCTTAGATACGTGAAAAAAGTAGAATACAAATATATATTCAGAGTGAAACTGTATATATACATGTATGTGTGCATTTGATTAGGGAAAAAAAAAGACTTCTCCAAAGAGCATGTGTTAATACTCAGAAAAAATATGTTTAACATTTACATTTTGGCCCCTAATCATATTGTGTGAAAATTTTTAAAGGAAAAAGTTATTCTCTAAGTATAACAAAACTAAAAGTTGTTTTTAGTATCGGCCAATAAATATGGAGCTCCAGTTTCCCTGGAGCTTCCATTGCTGTAGCACACATGCTTTCCCACACCCCTGCCTCTATGCTCCTTAGCCAGTCTTAGTCCAGGGACTCAAAGAGCCTCATGTTATGTGAATCATACTTGAGCATTGTAGGGTCAGCATCTAGAGTTAAGGTTGGTAACTACTATGCTAAACCAGAGCATGTGGGATTAATGGAGAGAGCTATGAATTTAGGGCTAGGAATCTGGGCGGTTTTTTTCCCCTCATAATTCAAATGAGGAATCCATGTTGAAGGAGTTCCTCATACAAGCAGTGTAGTTACCGGTGAATGAATAAAATACTTTCAAGTAAGGCTTTCACAATGATATTGCCAGATGTCTTTAAGTGAATATTTATCAATAATAAATAAGGCCATACTAAGGATTTAAAAGAAGTTTAATAAGTGAGTGAGTTATTTTCTTGTCAGTCATAAAACAGTGTATTTAACACTAAATTCTTGACTGTGATGGCTTTAATGAAATTCATTATTTCATACAATTAAATTACACAAGTATGTAAATGGAACTATTCTATTATATTGTAATGGAGCAAATTAAAGGAGAAGGCAGACTGCTGAAGATATAAGAATGGGGATGAAATTTGTTGTACAGTTTAGATTTACCAGTAAATTAAAGCCCTTGCTTTTTACTCTTGGAAGTATAGCCTACAAGTTATGCTCTTGCTCTTTATTATGCTTAACATGCTCATTTTACTCTCCTTTTATTTTTCTGCAGTAATGTGTGTGGCTGGTATTGGACTCGTTGTATTATTCTTCAGTTGGATGCTCTCTATTTTCAGATCTAAATATCATGGATATCCATATAGGTATGATTATTTTTCATTTATATAGTGATTATCTATACTTACAATCGTTAGAGTTGATGTTGCTTTATAATTTTTTTGACTGTATCGCCAAATTACTCTAGCTTCTAAAGCAAAGAGGTAGGCTTTAATTTAGGTATGTTGCTTATAGAAATTAAAATAATTATGATACAATGAACAATAGCCTGTAATTTCTCAGGAACATCATTCAGGGTTATTCGGACTTCACCTAATTTAACCTAGAAATCTATCAAACACATAATGATTAGAACATTTTATACCCTATCTACTCATACAGTTCCTTATCTGCATACTTTACGTGTTTTTGAGGACAGAATTATTTTTCTAATGTTTTTTAAAACTTCTCACTCTACTTTTCAGGCTCTTTAGCTGGCATAAACAGAATATTTGATTAGAATCCAGTTTGTAGAGTGTATAATAAGAAAGAGTGTTTAAGAAGGTCTAATTGGCTTGAAATGTTCATAGAGATCTCTAAGGCTCAGGGAAGACATTATTCTCCTGGTTATAAGTTCTTGGTTTTATTCTGTTACTAGCCAAAATAAATGTACCAGTACACAATGGGGAATGTTGTGAGTTAGTTTTATAATCTGAGTGCCATTTACTATAATTCCTATTCTTTTAATACAACATTGTCCTGTTGTATAACCGACTATGAACACTAAAGGTAAAGTATATCAAGTGATATTTTTGAGACACATTCATTCTTCGTATTTTTAACACAAGTTTTTAGTAGGTAATTTTGAAACACTCCCTGATCAGTTCATTATATTGTAACATTCCTAAATGCATTTTGATTAGTGAACAACTTAATCTTTTGCATTTTCTGCAAACTTATTTAATTTTAAGACCAAAACCTACTAGAACTTTGATCCTTGACTTATAATCCTCCAGCTTTATACTTTTATTCTTCTGTGTATGTATATTTTAAAATAATATATCCCCTATAGAATACTAGCTGGGATGCAAGGGTAATCTTCTGCTCCCCAGAAGCTGGGACTTCTGTTACTTATTTGATCACCGTGGTTGATTCAGTTATTAATTGGTGTCTCCAGGAGATATTTTAACTCAAAGTTATTTCTATTTCCTTTTCTCCTAAGACTACCTCAATATCTCAGTGTTTCTCACTTTTTGTGATTGATACTCAAAGTTTATTATACATGTACCCAAACGTTCTTTGATCTGAAAAAATCAAGATATTTATTAGAAGTAAAGACTACTTTTCTTTCACAGACTAATAGATTGGTATATATTTTTGTTTCAGCTTTCTGATGAGTTGAAAAGGATTCCAGAGATATGTAGACACTGGAGTAATGGAAATTGAAAAATGAAAAACGTGTGTGTGAAAAGAAGAATGCAATTTGTGTATTTTGTATTACCTCTTTTTTTCAAGTGATTAAAATAGTTAATCATTTAACCAAAGAAGATGTATAGTGCCTTAAGAAGCAATTTTCCATCAAAATCATGAAGTATTTGGATATGATTCTCCTCTTAACCTTCCCTTCCCAGTAAACTTTGTGGAATTAAATATTTTTTAAAAAATTTTAAACTACTACTTCATTTTAGTTACAACAAGGTTCAAAACTGCTTTAGTTAACTTTTGACCATCTGATTTTTTATTATCTTATCCAAATGTGTGGGGGGCAGTTCTGATAACAACATCAAGAATCCATTCTTAACTTTTCCATCTTTGCATGGATGTGTATACTTTGCACATCTTTCCTTTTGGGCAGAGAAATCATATGTGCTATGTGTCTTCTGAAAATGGAACACCATTCTTCAGAGTACATGTCTAGACTTTAGAAAAAAAGACTAGCCAGTCCTCCTCCATCTTTCCTCCTGAAATGCAGTGCAAACTATGCTTCTTGGTAGCTGTAGACATTAAGAAGTATCTCTAAATGCAGGATTATGATTTCTGCATGAGTGTGGTATTAACTACCTGTATTTGGGAAGATTTCAGGCTCATTCTGTCTCCCTAGTTTTCCTTTATTTAAGGTGGGCCCCTTTCTAATAAAAATGTAGCTTAGTGCTAAAATCAGTGTAAATTTAAAATGGTCTAAAACGTTTCTGCAAATTAGAGCTCATCACTTATTTCATTTGTACCTAAGAGAAAAAGCTAGGTTCATCTGGTTAAGTTGATATCTGTATTACAGTTGCAACATATTTCATTAACCCTTGTGTTTAGGAAAAGGACTCCCCTAGATTGGGAAAATAAAATCATGAAATATTAAGCTGTTGCCTGTGAATAGAAAGTAAATGTTTCTTGAAAGCTGTTCTGTTTTTTGCTATTATTTTAGCCTTCATTTTCTCACTTTAAGTGGAGAACAAAGTAATCATTTGAAGAAGTTTTGAGTTTTATCTTTTTCTGTCAGTGAAAATAACTGTATGTGCTAACCAAATTTCTGTGAAGAATGAAAGTTGATGGTTATCATTAGATCTAGCTATAACCTCCCCCATAGCTATAAAGAGTATCCAGAAATGCCACTATTAATGGAAATATGAGAATTCTGATAATGAAAAAAAAATTTTAAGAAATCTTAGAAGTATTATTACATTAAAATAATACTGTGACTGCCTGCTACTATTTACCATCTAATATCTCTCCCACGTGGTCTGGAAGTCTTATATAATAGAGGTTTGAAGAAAGAGATGGATATAATTGCCTAAGAAGACATGTTGTATGTGGGGGTTTTGTTTTTGTTTTTGTTAGTAGATTTGGTGGGTGAGGGGGTATTTACTCTCTAGTGGAGCCTGTTTTTGTTGCTCCACTGTAAATTGTATGATTCTGGATTCCTTATCTGCTGTTCTTGTACTTCTCTCAGGCCAAGTAAATTTATGCTGTGATTCTTATGAGACTTGTGTGAATATACCCTGATTTGTACATACTAACCAGGGGAATATTACTGCCATGTAAAATGTATAGCTCCAGATAATTTGCAACGAACATTGAAAGAATGACAGTTTTTCTGTATTTGTTTTGTCTCTTAAGAGCACATTCTTCTTCTTCTTTAAGGAGAGAAGTTGCATTCTGGCTAAAATCTGTAGAGAGCAGATTTACTACACTTAGAATAGTGTTACTTTTGTGGAAATGTTGAAATTAGCTTTCATCTGAAGTGCCTTAAGTAGACTCTTAATTAACTTTTCTAGTAATGGTTTAAATATTATTTGTTATGCATTTAAAATACTATTTAACATGACACATTGTAGTGGCAAAGATAACCAAATGTCTGGCTGTTTGCTTTTTGATCATATCAATAAACTTTTACAATCTAAATTCTGAGTTTCTGGTTAACAACTAAGGAGAGGTGAATTTAAAACACTAAACTAGAATTGTAATATTAGGACATACCATTTTGAAATTATAGTTAAATTTCTTATTGTCCTAATGACAGTGAATTTGATAGGCCAATTTACTTAGGTGTTTCTGGACTGAGACACATTCTTCCAGGATTCCATACATTATCCTTCATTAATGCTGTCACCCATTAGATTAGTCAAAACAACCAAGATAAGTAAATGAATGACTGTTTTCAATGGTTCATTACATTTTGCCCTAGTCATTGAATGCTGTGATTGGTAATTCCCTTTTGGCACTAATTAATTTGAAACAGTTACCCAGACAGATTATCAAGTTATATAAGACTGGGCAGCAGTACAGTTGCAAATATGGAGTAGAAACACTGGACAGGAAGTAAAGAAATCTGGCTTTTAAACAGCTTTTAGTCCTTACTTTGTTTCTGTCTAGCTATGTGACCATAGGCAAATCAGTGAACCTCTCTGGACCTGTTTCTTTATTCTAATGTGATTGCATTGGATTAAACCACCTCAGTGTTCCTTTCAGCACTACTGTTCTATGATGTAAAATATTAAAGATGTATTTCAATTTTGAATGGATATCATTTATGATATTCAGGTTTGGTGTTGAATTAGATCAATTGAAATGCAGGGTGTTTTGTAGTCAGATTTCTGAAGAAGCTACGAAATGCTTGTGGAAGCCATTATAGCTGAAAATTGTTTAGTAATATGCATTGAAATATTTTTTTAGAAAGAATACACTTGAAACAATTATGTTAATATCAGATCTTGATTTAAGTGGGTTCTGCCCAATTTTGAGCAAGGATGAGATGAACAACTGTAATAGTATGCTAATATTATAGAAAGTCAAAACCAAAGGGACCTTAGATACCATTTAGTCACTCCCTTCGTTTTGACTGCTAAAGAAAACCTGCCCTAGAGAGGTGAAGCAATTTACTGAAGGTTATTCCAAGGAAATTCCTACAGGTTTCCTATTTAGCTGCAAATTTCCTATGGATTAGGTTTCACTTCAGGATACAAATTACTCCCTGGAGAAATGGAAACCATAGTTAGTCTGTCTTGATTGCTTCCTGATATCTAGATTGCAGGGACTTAGGGAAGGGGGAATGAGGAGTTGTTGCTTATAATTAGAGTTTCAGTTTTGCAAGATGAAAAGAATTCTGGAGGTTGGTTGCACAACAGTGTGAATGAACTTAACAGTACTGAACTATACGTTTAAAAATGGTAAAGAAAGTATATTTTATGTATATTTTACCACAACTCAAAATTAAGACAAATACTATTGCCTTGGCACCAACCCCATATTAGCATATCCTTACTGACACGACTTTGTATTTGATCATTGTCCTGAAAAGATTATAGCTGAATAGAGTATGACTCATGGTGGGAATGTTGGAGTATGGTCTTCAGGCTCTTTGGGTGACAATTTAAGAACATGCAGATAAACCCTGCCTTCAGAATCAGTGATGAGTATATTCCTATGAGTGCTTTATAAATAATGACTTCCAGCTGAAAAAAAACAAACAAACTAAGATGTGTTGGCTCCACCAAATACCCAGACTCAGAAATGATGCATTTGGTCTGAACCTTCCAGTTTATAATGCCTGTCTGTGGCTCTGTGGCTAGCAGTTGTACCTAGAGAACTTTGGATCTGAAGTTCTTTTTATGATCTTCAAATAAAATAAATGCAATATTTTCTCTCCCTCCAAACACAGCTCGAACATTATAGCTTCCCGGAAGCTTTCCTGACCTCCCAGTTTGGGTTTTATACCCTTCCTCTCTTCTTCGGTGCATCTCTGTTATCCTATCTTGTAATTGCCCTGTCCCTCCCATAAACTGTAAATTCCTTGGGAACAGAGACATTGTCTTACTCATCTCTGTATGCTCCTTTTCTAAAATGCATGCATAGTACACACTCAGTAAATTTTCACTGAATAAAGAAAAAAAGTCTTTACTCTCAAGTTGCAGTCTTGTGGTGGAAACAAACATGTAAACAAATGCAATCCTAGTGGGAAAATATGTTTTATATCATGGATACAGAGAAGGGTTTGATCACTTTCTTGAGGTTGGGTGGGAGGGGAAGGGAGAGGTTTCTGTGATAGGAATTGAAATTTTAAAGGATGATTGATTAGTTCACAAGATACATTTTTTAAGTACTGAAATGCCAAATTACTCTTATCAGTATAGTATCATTTTAGTACTTTTAAAAGAATCTCAAGTCAGAGTCATTTACATCCCAAATCATACCCAAAGAGTTACATGGTATGTGACAATTTCTAAATGAACAAAAATGCACTACTTTAAAAATATTCTTACCATTCTTATCCCTCTGCCTGTTTTACGAAGTCTTCTAAGGTATCTCATTTTAATGACCAATTCTCAAGTTATTAGTAACTCTGAACATCTTTTCTCTTATTTCTTAGTCATTTGTATATCCCTTAGAACAAATTTGGGCCTTCATCTAATTCCAAAGGTCTTCCATAGTCTTCTTAGAATTGAGGTAGAGAAACTTTATGGAAACAGAAAGAGAAGATAGGGACTTCCCTGTGGCACAGTGGTTAAGAATTCACCTGCCAATGCAGGGGACACGGGTTCAATCCCTGGCCTGGGAAGATCCCACATGCCACGGAGCAACTAAGCCTGTGCACCACAACTACTGAGCCTGCGCTCTAGAGCTCGCGCACCAGAACTACTGAGCCTGCTTGCTGCAACTGCTGAAGCCCGTGCGCCTAGAGCCTGTGCTACACAAAAGAGAAGACACTGCAATGACAAGCCCATACACCGCAACAAAGAGTAGCCCCAGCTGGCCGCAACTAGAGAAAGCCTGTGTGCAGCAACGAAGACCCAACACAGCCAAAAACTTAAAAAAAGAAAGAAAGAAAGAAAGAAAGAAAGAAAGAAAGAAAGAAAGAAAGAAAGAAAGAAAGAAAGAAAGAAAGAAAGAAAGAAAGAAAGAAAGAAAGCAAAAGAGAGAAGATAGTAGGGAAATTTGAGGTGAAAAAGAAAAAAGATGGAGGCAGGTTTCCAGGACCCCTGAAACCCAACTACTTCTCTTCCTCCATGGTTAGATTTCCTCCTCTTACCTCTCTTTCTTTCCCTCAAAGGTCAAATTCATTCTCACAAGTCTGACCCCTCCTCACCTCTTTTAATCAAGATTTTCTTCCTTATTCATTCTATTTGGAAAGACTCAAGCCAGACATACAAGGGATCCTTAATCCTAGTTCCTGGTCCTTTTACAGGTTTAACAACATCTGAGGACATGTAGATGACTATGACAATTTTATCTCAGATTTTAATAAAATACCAATATTTTGATAATATACAAAATACTAAAATATCAGTACAACCACTTTGCTCTAGTATCATACATATTATTGACAGATTCAAGTTCAAACAGCTTAGCGGAAGAAAGGAAGATGGAATTCCCTGATAGTGACTAGCTAGTTCTATCAAATGTTAATTCAAATTAAGATAGTATCAGGAATAAATGTAATAAAAGATGTGTAAGACCTATTGACTGGAAACTACAAAACATTGTTGAGAGAAATTAAAGAACACAAATAGGGACTTCCCTGGCAGTCCAGTGGTTAAGACTCCGCACTTCCACTGCAGGGGGCACATGTTTGATCCCTGGTCAGGGAACCCAGATCCCACATGCCACGTGGCATGGCTAAAATAAATGAATAAAGAACACAAATAAGGGATATACCCTGTTCACAGATTTTAAAATTCTATGTTCAGCTATACTCCAATAAAAATTCTTTAAAAATTTTTTAAAACTTTTAAGGAAAAGAATTCTTTCAGTTGAAATGTGTCTGAACTTTGAACAATAATAACCCTTTACAAGTTACTTCCTGCAATTATAACACTAAGTAACATCAAAAATGAAATATGCTAAACTTTCTCAAAAAAAAATAAAAATACAATTTAATGTTGTAAAGCTCTCAATTTTCATATCAACTCCAATAAAAATTATAGCATATTTTTGTGTGTGTGTGAAGGTTGAAATTTATATGGAAATGAGAAGGGCCAAAAATAGCTAAGATAAATATTACTCAGTCATAAAAAAGGACAAAATAATGGCATTTACAGTGACATGGATGGACCTAGAGACTGTCATACTGAGTGAAGTAAGTCAGAGAAAGACTAATATCGCATGATATCACTTATATGTGGAATCAAATAAAAGGTACAAATGAACCTATTTACAAATCAGAAATAGAATCACAGATGTAGAAGACAAACTTACAGTTACCAAGGGGAAAAGGGGGAGGGGAGGGATAAATTGGGAGATTGGGATTGACATATACACACTACTATATATAAAATAGATAACTAATAAGAACCTACTGTATAGCACAGGGAACTCTACTCAATACTCTGTAATGACCTATATGGGAATAGAATCTAAAAAAGAGTGGATATATGTATAACTGATTCACTTTGCTGTACAGCAGAAACTAACACAACATTGTAAATCAACTATACTCTACTAAAAATTAATTAAAAATAAAATGTGGCATAACAATCAAAAAACAAAACAAAACAAACAAAAAAATAGCTAAGATAGAAAAATGACAGAGTTAACAGTTCAGAGGGCCCATCCCTCCGCAGAAACACTGAAAAAGATAAGTAAAGACTGCCAGAATCAACTCTGTTGTAACTCTGGAAAATAGGCAAAGGTTTGAAACAACCAAGTGAATACTAAATCAGAAAAAGTTTCCTTAAGAAAAAGGAAACTTAAGCATGGTAGGAGAACTTTGTGGTGTTTTAGCCTCGCCCTGTCCCCCCATGTTGGTGTGGCAGAGTTTTGAAGATGGCATTCTGTGTTCCCAGTTTGGGTAGCTGGTCCCAAAGAGAGCAGAGCAGACCTTGTTTCCAAGAAATTGTGTTTGTCTGTTTTGACCTGTCTGTGGGTTCCCTAAGAAATGACACAAGAGGCTTGCCTTAGTTTTGCCCAGCTCAGAAATCATTCAGGACAGAAAAGCAGCTATCCTCAAAAATGTTAAAAGACAAAGCCACTGCTGCCTGAGGCAAAACATTGCTGTTGTGGCAATCAATAGATGTGTCAAAAGTCTAGGAGCAAAAGCTGAGAAGAGACTTACTTTGGGAAACAAAAGCTTTATATACCCATAACAGGATGCATGCTCAGAATAGACTTAATAGTACTCTAAGCTTTTACCTCTGACTAATCTTTATGCTCAGTGCAAGCAGGAAGTGAAAGCTAAGGCAGAGTTGTAAACAGACTGGCTAAGTGTTGAAGGACTGTACCAAGACAGGGCCAATCTGCAAAGATTGAAAGGGGTTTTTGTTTTGGTTTTTTTGCCTCCAGGTGTTTAAGGAAATCACTCTCATATCACTAGATGACTACTCAGCTAGTGAAACAGAGACTTCAATGTCGACATATGACAAAGAACACAGTCTTTACACAAATAGTTTAGAAAGTTCACTAAGCAAAAACTATAACCTACAACATGCAGAAACAACAACTAATGGGAAAGTAGGAGAATATGATTTCCAGAGTTACCACATTATAATATTCAAAATGTCCAGTTTTCAACAAAAAATGATGCGGCACATGAAGGAATAAGAAAATATCACCCATTCACAGTGGAAAAATAGAAATTAACAGAAACTATACCTCAGGAAGCCCAGACATTGGACTTACTAGAAAAAGATTTTAAATCAGCTATTTAAAGTATGTTCAGAGAGCTAAAGGAAATCATATCCAAAAAATAAAGGAAACGAGGTAAACTATGTATCACCAAACAGAGGATATCAATAAAGAAAGAGAATAACAACAGAATGGTAATTATGTGGGTAAAGGGTGTGTTAAGTAACCCTATTGTGGTAAACATTTCACAATATATATGTGTATGAAATCATCATGTTGTGCACCTTAAACTTACACAATGTTATCTGTCAATTATATCTCAATAAAGCTGGAAAAAAGTAAAACACATTACTCATGGGGAGAAAAAAGATATACAAAAATAGAAATTCTTGATCTGAAAGATACATTAGTGAAAAAAATTTACTAGAGGGCTTCAAAAAACATATATGAGCAGACAGAAGAAATGAATAGGGAGCATGAAGATGAGTTGATTACAATTATCCAATTGGAGAAGCAGGAAAAAAAAAAAGAATGAAGAAAATTAACAGAACCTAAGAGACCTGGGGGACAGCATCAAACACACCAATATACAAATAATGAGAGTCCCAGCAGAAGAGGAGAGAGAGAAAAGGCAGAAAGAAAAAATGAAGAAATAATGGCTGAAACCTTCCCAAATTTGGTGGAAGACATGAGTCTACACATCAAGAAGCTCACTGAACTCTAAGTAAAATAAACACGGAGATCCACACACCAAGACAGACAGACAGAGAATCTTGAAAGTACCAAGACAAAAATGATTTTTCACTTAGAAGAGATGCTCAGTAAGACTAACAGAAAGGAATACACTCCAAAAAATCAATTAAACACAAAAGTAAGCAGTAATGGAGGAACCGAAGAACAGAGTATATATGACATATAGAAATCAAATAGCAAAATAGCAGAAGTAAGTCCTTCCTTATCACTAATTACTTAAATGTAAATGGGTTATATTCTCCAATAAGAAGACAGAGAACGGCAAAATGGATTTTTTAAAAACCCCACCATCTAACTATAGGCTGTCTACAAGAGACTCACTTTCATTTTTTTCTTTTTTCTTTATTGAAGTATAGTTGCTGTACAATATTATATAAGTTACAGGTGTACAATACAGTGATTCACAATTTTCAAAGGTTATACTCCATTTATAGCTCTTGTAAAATATTTGCTATATTCCCCATGTTGTACAATATATCTTTGTAGCTTATTTTATTTATTTATTTATTTATTTTATTATTTAGTTTTGGCTGCGTTGGGTCTTTGTTGCTGCACGCAGGCTTTCTCTAGTTGCGGCGAGTGGGAGCTCCTCTTCATTGCAGTGTGCAGGCTTCTCTTTGCGGTGGCTTCTCTTGTTGTGGAGCACAGGCTCTAGGCGTGTGGACTTCAGTAGTTTTGGTGTGCAGGCTCAGTAGTTGTGGCTTGTGGGCTCTAGAGGGCAGGCTCAGTAGTTGTGGCACACGGGCTTAGTTGCTCCGTGGCATGTGGGATCTTCCCGGACCAGGGCTCAAACCCATGTCTCCTGCATTGGCAGGTGGATTCTTAACCACTATTCCACCAGGGAAGTCCCCTGTAGCTTATTTGATACCTAATAGTTTGTACCTCTTAATCCCCTAACGCTGTATTGTCCCTCCCCACTTCTTTCTCCCCATTGGTAACCACCTGTTTGTTCTCTATATCTGTGAGAAGAGACTCACTTTAGATGTAGACACAAATAGATAAAAAATGAAAGGATGGAAAAAGATATTCCATGTAAACAGTAACCAAAGAGAGCTAGGGTATCTATACTAATATCAGAAAAAATAGACTTTAAGTCAAAAATTGTTACAAAAGACAATAAAGACATTATATATTGATAAAAGGGTCAATCCACCAAGGGAATATGATAATTATAAACATATGCACCTAACAATATTGCCCCAAAATATATGAAGAAAATATTGATAGACTTGATGGGAGAAATAGTAAACAATTCTACAATAATAGTTGGAGACTTCAGTACTCCACTTTTAATAATGAGTAGAACAACCAGAAAGAAGATCATTAAGGAAACAGAGTCCTTGGACAACACTATAAACCAACTAGACTGACAGACTTACACAGAACACTGCACCTAACAAAGGCAGAATTCACACTTTTATCATATGCACATGGAACATTCTCCAGGTTAGACTATATATTAGACCACAAACAAGGATCAGTAAATTTTAAAAGACTGAAATCATACTAAATATCTTCCATGATTACAGTGGAACAAAACCAGAAATCAATAACAAGAAAATTTGGAAAAGTCATAAATATGTGGAAATTAAACAGTATAATCTTAAACAATCAATGGGTCAAAGAAGAAACCACAAAGGAAATTAGAAAATATTTTGAGATGCGTGAAAACAAGAATATATCATACAAAAACACAGAATGTAGTGAAAGCATTGCTCAGGGAAAATTATACCTGTAAATGTCTATATTAAAAAGAAGAAAAATCTCAAATCAATAACCTAACATTACAGCTTAACTAGAAAAGAAGAAACTATAGGTATAGAAGAAACTAGATATAGAAGATATGTAGAAGAAATTACACCCAAAGCTAGCAGACGGAAGGAAATACTAAAGATTAGATTAGAATGGAGATACACAAAATAGAGAATAGAAAAACAACAGAGAAAATCAACAAATGAAATATTGGCTTTTTGAAAATACCAACAAATTATTAGGTTGCCTTAGGTTTAGACTCTTCAAAAAATATTGCATAATTTATTCAGCTCCCACTGGTTTATGAGAAGGAAACATTATTTCATTTGGAGCTATAAGATTAATCTTGTTTGGTGTACTTTTTAAAATTGACGTATACTTGACATACAATATTATATTAGTTTCAGGTGTACAATATAATGATTCGATATTTGTGGATGTTGCAAAATGATCACCAAAATAAGTCTAGTTAATATCCATCAACATATGTAGTTACCATTTCTTTTCATGTGATGAGAACTTTTAAGATTTATTCTTAGCAAGTTTCAAATATGCAATGCAGTATCATTAACTATAGTCACCATGGTGTACATTATATCCCCATGACTTATTTATTTTATGACTGGAAGTTTGTACCTGGTTTACTTTTAAATATTCTGTTCTCCCCCATAATTTTCATAAAGTGAATGGAGAGGTCGTTTTAATATATCTTTTATGTTAAAAACCCTAAACAGACCTATGAGGAAAAGTGAATTATTTTATGATTTTTAATTATATTCATTTTAAATGGACTTTATTTTTCGAGCAGTTTTAGTTTTACAGGAAAATTGAGCAGAGAGTACAGATCTTTCTCATATGCCGCCTAACCCCCCCTCCCGTTTTCTCTATTATTTTTATTTATTTATTTATTTATTTATTTATTTATTTATTTATTTATTTATTGGCTGCATTGGTTCTTCGTTGCTGCGTGTGGGCTTTCTCTAGTTTCGGCGAGTGGGGGCTACTCTTTGTTGCGGTGTGTGGGCTTCTTATTTCAGTGGCTTCTCTTGTTGTGGAGCACAGGCTCTGGGCACGTGGGCTCTAGAGCGCAGGCTCAGTAGTTGTGGAGCAGGGGCTTAGTTGCTCCACAGCATGTGGGATCTTCCCTGACCAGGGCTGGAACCCGTGTCCCCTGCATTGGCAGGCGGACTCTTAACCACTGCGCCATCAGGGAAGCCCCTGTGTCGGGTCTTAGTTGCGGCATGCAGGATCTTTTCGTTGCAGCACTTGGGCTCTCTTGTTGAGGTGCGTGAACTCAGTAGCTGTGGCGCGCAGGCTTAGTTGCCCGGTGGCATGTGGGATCTTAGTTCCCTGACCAGGAATCGAACCCGCATCCCCTGCATTGGAAGGCGGATTCTTAACCACTGGACCATCAGGGAAGTCCCTCCCCTATTATTAATTACTTGAATTAGTGTGGTATATTTGTGACAATTGATGAACCTACATTGATACCTCATTATCACCCAGAATCCATAGTTTACATTAGGGTTCACTCTTGGTGTTGTACATTCTCTGGGTTTGGACAAATGTATAATGACAAATATCTACTATTATAGTACCATACTGAATAGTTTCACTGCTGTAAAAATCCTCTGTGCTCTTCTTCTTCATCAATCCCTCCCCCAACAACCCCTAACAACCACTGATCTTTTTATTGTCTCCATAGATTTGCCTTTTTCAGAATATCAGATAGTTGGAATCATACAGTATATAGATTTTTAGATTGGCTTCTTTCCCTTACTAATAGGCATTTAAGTTTCCTCCATGTATTTTCATGGCTTGATATCTAATTTCTTTTAGGACTGAATAACATACCACTGTCTGGCTGCACCACAGTTTACTTATCCATTCACCTACTGAAGGACATCTTGGTTGCTTCCAGGTTTTGGAAACGATGAATAAAGTTGGTATAAACATCTGTGTGCAGGTTTTGGTGTGGATGTCATTTTCCAATTCATTCGTGCATTCATTCCTGCAAGTGTGGGATCATATGGTAAAAGTATGTTTAGCCTTAGGTTTGGTAAGAAACTTTCCAAAGTGTCTGTACCATTTTCCATTCCTATCAGCAATGAATGAGAGTTCCTGTTGTTCCATGTTCTCATTGGCGTTTGTTGTTGTCAGTGTTTTGGATTAGCCATTCTAATAGTTGTGTAGTGGTATATCATTGTTCTTTTAATTTGCAATTGCCCAGTGACATATAATGTTGAGCATTTTTTCATAAGCTTATTTGCTATCAGTATATCTTCTTTGATGAGGTGTGTCTTTGGTTCTTTTGCCCAAGAAGAACCCAATCTTAAAACTGGGCCTTTGTTTTCTTATTGTTGAGTTGTAAGAGTTCTTTGTGTATTTTGGACATCAGTCCTTTAACAGATATGTTTTGCAAAGATTTTCTCCCAATCTGTGGCTAATCTTTTCATTATCTTAGCAGTGTCTTTTGCTAGCACCATTTGTTGAAGACCGTCCTTTCCCCGTTGAATTGCCTTTGGTCCTTTGCCACAGATCAATTGACTCTGTTTGTGTGGGATTATTTCTGGCCTCTCTGTTCTTCCATTGATCTATTTGTCTGTTCTTTCACCAATATCACACTGTCTTAATTTTAAATTCACATTCATTTTTTGAACAGGAAACACACCCACATGTATTTATAAAATATAAAAGGTGCAAAGAGTATATAGTGTAGTGAAGTTTCCTCCTGCCCTGGTCCCCCCGCTCCCAGGTTATCTTCTCCAGGTAATCACTATTATTAAATATAATTTTCATTCTTTCAGAGTTATTTTACTTCTTATCCTCTCTCTTTCTCATTCTCACTCTCACTCTGGCTCTTACTCTTGCTCTTGCTCTCTCCCCAACACAAATATTAAAATACAGTGTTATGCAACTTGCTTTTTTTTCCATTTAACAATATAACTAGAAAAACATCTCATATATGTACATCTATGCCTGCCTTTTTTAAAAAGTTTTTATTTGGTAAAAAAAGCATGTAATATTAAATTTACCATTTTAACCATTTTAAGTGTACAGTTCAGCAGTGTTATGTATATTTAGATTGTTGTGATCTCTAGGACTATTTAATCTTGAAAAATTGAAACTTTATACCCATTAAAAACTAATGCCCTCTCCTTTACCCATCTCCCCAGCCCTTGTCAACCACCTTTCTACTTTCCATTTATAGGATTTTGACTATTTAAAATACTTCATATGAGTGGAATCATACAGTATTTGTCCTTTTGTGAGTGACATTTTGCTTAGCATAATATCCTCAAGGTTCATCCATGTTGTAGTGTACGAAAGGATTTCCTTCTTTTTTAAGGCTGCATAATATTCCATTTTCTTTATTTGTTCATCTGCCAATGGACATTTGGGTTGCTTCCACCTCCTGACTATTGTGAATAATGCTACAATGAACATCAGTGGGCAATTATCTCTTCGAGACCCTGCTTTCAATTCTCTTGGTTATATACCCAGAAGTGGAATTGTTGGATTGTATGGTAATTCTCTTTTTAACTTTTTGAGGAACCTCCATACTGTTTTCAATAGCAGCTTCACCATTTTATATTCCCAGCAACAGTGCACAAGGATTCCCTTTTTACTGTGTCCTTGCCAGCATTTCTTTTTTTAAAAAAATTAATTAATTTATTTATTTTTGGTTGCCTTGGGTCTTCGTTGCTGTACACGGGCATTCTCTAGTTGCCACAAGCGGGGGCTACTCTTCATTGTGGTGCTCAGGCTCCTCATTGCGGTAGCTTCTCTTGTTGCAGAGCATGGGCTCTAAGCATGTGGGCTTCAGTAGTTGTGGCACACGGGCTCAGTAGTTGTGGCACACGGGATCTTCCCAGACAAGGGCTCGAACCCGTGTCCCCTGCATTGGCAGGCAGATTCTTAACCACTGTGCCACCAGGGAAGTCCCTTGCCAGCATTTGTTATCTCTTGTCTTTCTGATGATAGTCATTCCAACAGCCTGAAATAATACCTCATTGAGATTTTGATTTGAATTTCTCTTATGATTAGTGGCATTGAGCATCTTTTCATATGTTTGTTGGCCATTCGTATATCTTCTTTAGAGAACTGCCTATTCAATTCCTTTGTCCATTTTTTATTCTTTATTTGTCATTGCTGTTAATTGTAGAAGTTCCTTATATATTCTGGATATTAACCCCTTATCACATATAGGATTTGCAAATATTTTCTCCCATTCTGTAAGTTGCCTTTTTACACTGTTGATAGTTTCCTTTGATGTGCATAAGTTTTAAAATCTGATATAGTCCCATTTATCTTTTTTAGTTTCATTGCTTGTGCTTTTGCTGTCACATCCCAGAAACCAGTTGCCAAATTAAATGACCTAAAGCTTTCCCCCTATGTTTTCTTCTAGGAATGTTACAGGTTTAGGTCTTTAAGCCATTTTGAGGTAATCTTTGTATATGGTATAAGTTAAGGGTACTACTTCACTCTTTTGCAGCTGGATATCCTATTTTCCCAACACCATTTATTGAAGAGACTATCCTTTCCCCATTGTGTAGTCTTGGCACCTTAGTTGAAAATCATTTGGCCATATATGCAAGGGTTTACTTCTGGGCTCTCTTTTCTGTTCCATTTTCTATATATTATGCCAATACCACACAGCCTTGATTACTGTTGCTTGGTAGTATATTTTGAAATCGGGAAGAGTATGGTCTCCACTTTTGCACTTCTTTTTCAAGACTGAGTTGGCTATTAAGGTCCCTTGAGCTTTCATGTTAATTTTGGGATTTTTTTCTATTTCTGCAAAGAATGCCACTGGGATTTTAATACAGACTTCATTAAATCTGTAGGTCTTTTTAGCTAGTAGGACATTTTAACAACAGTCAGTCTTGCAGTCCATGAGCATGAGATGTCTTTCCATTCTTTTTGTCTTTCTCTGATTTCTTTTAGCAATGCTTTATAGACTTCAGTGTGCAAGTCTTTCACGGCCTTTGTTAAGTTTATTCTTAAGTATTTTATCCTTTTTGATGCTATAGAAAATGAGATTGTTTTCTTAATTTCCTTTTTGGATTGGTTGTTGTTAGTGCATAGAAACACAAGTGATTTTTGAAAAATTTTTATATTAAGGACTTATGTGGTATTATGTTATATGGATAGCATAGTTTATTTCACCAGTCCTCTATTGAGGAACATCTATGTTGTTTCTAAATCTTTGATGTTACAATGTTGCAATGAATAGTCTTGTGGACAACTCATTTTTCACATGTAGAGTTTATCTGTTAGATAGATTCTTAGAAGTTAAATTTCTGGATTAAAGGATATATACGTTCAAAAATTTCATGGTTATCACCAAAGCTTTATGATTTTGACATAAGATAGTCAGAATTTGTGATGCTGTTTATTTAAAATTATGAGAGTATCTATTTTTTCACCTAACTTGCACTTTTAAAGGTAATTTACCTTGTCTTTCTTCCAAAGCAAATAAGTAGATTCGCAAATCACACATTTATGGTCAAGAGTCCAAGAAAGGGGTCTATGTTGATTTCTGTGGCAACTTGATGAAAAATGTGAAAGTGATGTGTACTAGTGAATTTTTTCTAAAATACAGCTGAAGGAAAGTCTTTGAAAATTATATGTTGAAAGTGATCCCCCTATAAATACATCAGTAAAACTTTGTTAGTCATCCTTTAATAGCAAAGATATTCTGTTTATGATTCACAAATACTGAGTTATTTTATATTTTTAAAATTCTGTGATTATAATTTTGTTATTAAGATGTTTTTCTATTTGTGGAATTTGCCATTTAAAGCTGCTTAGTGTTGAGTCTTGTCCCCAAGAGCTCGTTTGAAAGTTGTGTGACGTCTTCTAACAGAGTGGATCTCCTTTCAAATTAACTGCATTTACTAACAAGGAAAACATAACTTCTGTAAATTGTATGTTTAAGTAATATTTAATGATAAAAGACAAGAAGAAAATCAGTATTCCAGATACAGAAGGCTGGTTTCTACAGTTGGCAATGGTACTTCAGTATCTGAAAGATGACTTGAAATGTGTACAGGCTTCTCTTGATTAAAAAGTTGCCCGAGTCTATCAGATTATCAAAGTGTTCCATTCAAAAAATGCTCATCGCTTGCTATTGCAGTAGAAAGCAGCAACCTTGTCACCTAAACACAACAGGAGCTCTTGCAGATTTCAGGAAAAAGCGAGTAGAATGAACTTTATTTATGGCAGAATAAATTTAGAAACAAAACTTGAAACTATTTGATTTTAGAGAACTGATTTGTGACTTGCAGAGATTACCAATAGACAATTAAATTATAGAACGTGAAAACTGGACAGGCTTTTATTCTATTTTTATTTATTTACTCTGGCCACGCTGCACAGCTTGTGGGATCTTAGTTCCTCGACCAGGGATCGAACCCTGGCCCTCGGCAGCGAAAGCGCAGAGCCCTAATCACTGGACGGCCAGGGAATTCCCTGGAAAGGCTTTTAGAGATGATACAGCCAAACCTCTGTAACGAGGTGGAAATAGACCTAGACTGGTTAGTTTGTGAGCCAAACATCACATCAGACTGGGGAAATGGTCCACGTGTGTGTTCCAAGTGGCAATTTATTCAATATTGAAAAAATTGTGTGCAGATCTCAAGTTGGTCTTATGTTTTATATTTATAATACATATATATATTTGTAAGCATGCTGGAATGATTAATATTATATATAAATCATCTAGGAAAGTAAAGAACTTGATGATAACCTGGAATATAGGAAAGAAAATGTATAGGATGGCCACATAGATTAGTGGTTAAGAGTGTGGTGTCTGATCGGAATCTTGGCTCCACTACTGTGGGACTTTGTGTTTTGGTTTCCTCGTCTAGAAAATGTAGGTAACAAGCGGCTGTCTGACTCAAAGAGTATAAGGATTACATGAGACAATCTGGATAAAGGATTAGTATAGTGCTGGGTATATAGTAAACTCTCAATAAATGTAAATTGCTGTTCTTGTTTTGTCAATATGTCAAAGAAAAGAGGACGGATTAAAAAGCATTTTCAGAATAAAGTCAAAATACGTCACTAGCACTTTCAGGTCAATGGGACTGAATTGGACCCCCCATGAAAAGGTGGAGGGGATCAAATGACGTAGACCGCCTTAGCAACAGGCCCCCAAAGAAGGTGAATTTCTGTAACCAATAGGCATCTGCGCTGCAGAGAAGGCAGCCAATGGATGATGGAAAGACGAAGAGGGAGGGCGCGCCAATTCTGTTGCCTGAGCCTCGGCCCAACAAAATGGCGGCGGCGGCGGCGTCGCTTTGTTTCCGCGGCTCCTGCGGAGGTGGCAGCGGTGGCGGCCTTTGAGCTGTGGGGAGGATCCAGCGCCAGCTGTAGTGACGCCTAAGAGTCCAGTGCATTTCTATCGTAACTGGGCACCGGGGAGCGCAGAGTGGCGCCCTACGGTCGCTGAAGCCGACAAGGCATTGAAGCGAAAACATGACTGCTGAGCCCATGAGGTAAAACACAACCCCGTCTCACGGATCCCAGTGGTTTCGGCCTACGCGCCTTCTGAGCCGGGTGTTTGGGAAAGCTTTGGCTTGGTGGGTTAGGCCTGTGTTTTGCTGAGCAGAAAGAGGCATCGTTTTCTCCTTAGGTGAGGAGGGTTTCGGGGTTTCGGCGGTAGGCTCCAACCCGGGGTGGGGGTGGGGGGGGCGCGGCCTGGCGTGTCGGGCGCTTTCTCCAGCCTCCCCGAACCGCGGAGCTTAGTTGGCCTCCTCTGTTTATTCTTCGGTGCTTGTGGAATTGAGACCCTGAAGTGGGAGGCGGTTTTTGGTATCCTGGTCTTTCTTCCTAATCTTTGGGCCTAGAGACTGCGCGGGGAAGAAGGAGGGGGGGTGAGGGGTGGGAAGAGGGGGAGGGGCGGTCGGGAGGATGTGAGATCCTGGGACGACTTAGTGGCGTTTGGACGAAGACGGGAAGTACCCCGGCCTTGCGGAATTTAATTTTTTTTTTTCTGCAGCCCCTGGGGACAAGCCCATTTTGTGGGGTGGACGGGTGGGTCTTGCCAGTATTCCTTCTCTACACCAGACCCTGAGGGGTATCCTTGGATTTACCTCTAGGCAAAGGGATACTAACGCAGGGTTTTGCTTCCAGAGGACCCCAGTATACTACTTTTTGTGTAGTCCAGCTTTAATGGGTGGTAAGGCAGTCCTCAGATGTTTCTCCACTTTATGGGCAAATTTTGAGCAAAAGTAATTAGACCTTATTTTTGTTTATTTACTTATATATTCCAAGAGGGGTGGGGAGCACGTTAACATGGGTTGATGGGAAGTAAGATCTATTGCAAGGAAGCAGTGCCTGGCAGGCCACCTCTTACCAGTCAAGCACGTTTATATTAGGTTGAGGCTGCTTTTCTCTTGTGCTTCTGATTTGCCTCTTGATAGTGTCTAAAAATAATGGGTTGTTAATGTGAAATGTATACCACTTTTACACAGGTGGCTGGCTTGCTTTTCAGACAGTTTGACATTTGACTTTTCATCCCTTGTGAATTAAGTAATTTTTCTGCTTTGAGATGTATCCTTGGCGCCTAGTGGCAAAGTAAAATTACAGGGATCATAGATCAGAATTGCATTCGTAGTTGGCAAAATATGCTTTTGAGTAACCATCAGGATGGTGTATATATATATGTGTATATATGTGTGTGTGTGTGTGTGTGTGTGTGTGTATATATATATATATATACATACACCATCTTAATAGTATATAGGTATATATGTTTTTAGAGCACTTTACCTAGTGTATAGAATTTGGGAATGAACCTGTGGTATTTATTGTGCCTATTTTTCTGCATTAACAAGCAGTAGATGGAAGATGTTTTCCTTCCTTTGAGGAAAAAAAAATGCACTTTAGTTCTTAGATTATAGATCCCTAGTTGTGTAAGGATTGTGGCCTTGGTTTTTGAATTTGTGTTAATTGGTCCAAGTGCAATAAGCCTTTACGTAAGGGGTATTGGGCACGTAAGAGGTACCCAACAACTTGTTGGTTAGTTATTATCAGGTGCCCATGTTCCTGGACATGAAGGGTGTACCTTACAGTTAAATATGACCTCTAGATTTTACTAAATCTCACAAAGTTTGCCTCTAAAACCGTAGCTTGAACTTGGATTTTCTCCCTTTCTTTAGGGTGAGCAAATTAATTATGTATAGACTTTCTGAATAGAATTATTCATTTTATGCCAGGGTCAGTTTTCCTTATGGGCCTTGAATTTTTGTTGATCTTAGTGGTAAGAGTAATAATCTTAACTAAAATTGAGTGCTTACTGTTGACCTTGACCTGTGTAATCGTGATTAATTCTCAGAACAGCTCTATGGGTAGGTACTTGGTGTTCCCCTTTTTACAGATAAGGAGGAAACTGAGGCATAGAGAGATCAAAGAACTTGATCAAAGTTATATAGTTTGTAATTGGTGGAGCTGGAATTGAACCCAGTCTTTACTCCAGAGCTTATGTCCTTAACCACAGGCATTAATACCTCCTTGAGCTGCCAGATATAATGTGATTATGACCATTTTAATTTAGCCCAAGTATTACAATGGAAGAAGTTCATGTTAGCTACTATTGTCATTTGTTGTAGGTCTTTTGAGTTTGTAGGTGTTTATAATATTTTGTCTTTTATGTTCATATGAGATAGTAAGATATCTGAAGCATTTAATTCCAGGAGAATCTTAAGCTACGTGAAAACCCCCTTGCAAAGAACACATGTATAAATGTAAAGAATTAATTTTAAAAAGTGTGATGCTGATTATTTACTATGAAAGTGCTCCAAGTGGGTGTTCAGAAGAACTGTCTCAGTCTGAAGTGTCATTCATCTCAAGCCATAATTGTAGTTAAAGGATAATCTGACTGGTAATGCTTGAGTGAGTTGAACCCACAATACCAAATCACTCTTGATTCTCTTCTAATGTGAGGCAGAAATAATATGAACAATTCTATGAATTGTCATTAATTTTATTTTACACAATTGTTCCAGATTTTTTCTTTATCAGATCTTCTGTCCAGCACTTAAAAATAGGAGCAAAGATTAGTTTCTAATTTTTACTTACATTTATAAAAAAAGAACATTCCTAGGATTCTGTGGTAAAAAAATAGCCAAAAGGCAAGAGGGAGGAAAATAAATTGATGATTTGGCTAAATCATACAGTTGGCTCTGTGTTCCTCCACTCAGTACCGAGGATTTCAATCTGTGGTTGGTTGAATCTGAGGATGCGGAACTGCGGATACGGAGGGCTGACTATGGGACTTGAGCATCTTCAGATTTTGGTATCTGTGGTGGGTCCTGGAACCAACTCCCCTCAGATACTGAGGGACAAATATACACTGAAAAATCAGTGGCTCAGTTTTCAAAGGTTTTGTTATTGTTTTTTTTTTTAAGATATCTTTTTTATTTTTTAAATTTTTATTTATTTATTTATGGCTGTGTTGGGTCCTCGTTTCTGTGCGAGGGCCTTCTCCAGCCGTGGCAAGCGGGGGCCACTCTCCATCGCGGTGCGCGGGCCTGTCACCACCGCGGCCTCCCCTGCCGCGGAGCACAGGCTCCAGACGCACAGGCTCAGTAATTATGGCTCACGGGCCCAGCCGCTCCGCGGCATGTGGGATCTTCCCAGACCAGGGCTCGAACCCGTGTCCCCTGCATTGGCAGGCAGATTCTCAACCACTGCGCCACCACGGAAGCCCTGTTATTGTTTTTAAAGAGTTTTTTGTTATTTGTTTTGTTTTAAATAAGATTATTTCTTCAGTTTTTTGGCCTGAAAGATCAGCCTCTGATTGACAGATAAACTTTCATTTATTTTTATATAAAGATCTTGGAGATTTGATGGAACTTGTCATTCTAATCCTTATGGCAATTGATTACTTGAAAAGCTGAAAGCAATATAACCAGTTATTGGTCTTAAATTTTAAAAGGTAGAAGTGGTCTAACTTGAGAGATGTTGGGAAAATGTCTTAGAAAGTGTCTGTTATTGTGGTAGTTCACACTCAGTTGCATACTAACGTATTTTTGAAAAATGTTATCTGTGAAATATGTGCATTCCCACTGTGTGGAAAGTATTAGGCCAGGCCTGTGGCAGCGGGGTACATGCAAATTTTACAAAGGGTTTTGAAAATATTCAAATGCCAGCTGTTTCGTTATGTTATTGGTGTGGATGAAAAGAAAGACATTTGTGATTTTAATTGTGATCAGGCCAGTTCTCATTATTGGCAACCCTTGGTATAGTTGACCATGAGCCTTCACTTTTATATTGTATTTCTAGAGATAAGATAAATGTAGTACTTAAAGGTATTTGTATATAGATTTAGGTGTGTGAAATAATTTTTTCTGTAAGAAATTGTGTGTATTTATGTGCCTATTTCACTTTTGAAATCTGAATAAATTTACGGATTGGGCCACAGAATACAGGCAATTCTTGGGTTTACATGAAGTCTTTTTCCTCCAGAGCTTGAATGTTCTCTTGGACATTGGCAGAAGCTGTTAAAATGGGTTAAGCCATTGGAAAATGATGTCTAGCTCTTCCTTTAGGAATGTTGAATATAGCAGGGCAGTAAAAGGAGTGTCTAAGTAGGATCTCTCTGTACATGTATCCTAATGCTTGTCTTATTGGCTTGATAGCTGACATGCAGGATGATTAATCTCCATAGCTCTCCATCTGTAAAATAGGAGTAAGTTTAAAAGATACTGATAAAGCCTGCAGTTCTGGAGGAGATAACATGGTTATAACAGCGGTTCTTAAAAGACAATAAACTAAAAGCTCTTTGGGGGTCTTTGTTAATTTTTAAGTGTTTTAGGAGTGTAAAGAGGTCCTGAGACTAGAAGTTTGAGAACTGCTGGTTGTGGAGGAATGAGTGCTTAACTCGGAGCTAAACCTGGGTTTTCTAGTTACAGCTCTGTTGCTCAACTGATTGTTGTAGACAAATCATTCATCTTTCTAGGCCTCTGCTTTGTCATTTACAGAATGAACTTGTACTAGATGGTTTATAAAGTTATTAAAAACATAATCCTGGTTACGTTAGTGTCGATCATTTTTTGACTTTGTTTGCCTTTTTGGGGGTAGGGAGAAGAAGTGATGAGGGAAAGTTTCTTTATTCAATGTATGCATATCTTTTTTGCCTTGAAGCTTACATGGTTAGGATACAGGTGTTTTGTTGCTAATATAATATATACTATCACATACACAAACATTTATTAGAACGGAAAAACTTTGCTGGGAAGTTCGTTAATAATTATTGTGGCTCAGGATATGTTCTATTTTGAAAGATTACTATATCCAGTGAATTTCTGCTCTTTTATGATTGGAGATGATACTTCTGAAAAGACCTATATTCTAGCTGCTGGTGATTTTTGCCCTGGGGAAAGGTTCTGTGAATTTTGCTCTCTAGCCACTGTTTTCAGATCCTGTCTCTGAGACTTTGTCTCTGAGTTTTGGCTTGAAGTAGCCATTCTTGCTATCAGTAGTCCAGCTTTCTTGTGAACTGTTACATAAAATATTTGTTTAAGAAATTTATTGGTATGGTAGTGGTGTTCATGTGTATATACCCTATACTCGATATTTTGGAGGAATGCTTTATTAGTTGATCAAATACTTGAGTACCAACTAGGTGCCAGGCACTGTACTAGCGTATGCAAAGGGTAAAAGACAAAATTCCTGCCTCCTTAAAGCATTCTTAATCTAAGGAGGGAAATAGTAAGTAAATAAGCAGTTACAAAGCAGTGCTAAAATGGAGGTATATTGGTTGTGCTAGGGATCAGAATGAATGAAAGCCTAATTTGGGGGATGTTTAGGAAAGTTTTGCAGAGGAGATGGTATCTGTATTGGGTCTTGAAGGTAAGTTAGCAGTTAAGGGTTGGCTGTGAAAAAGGGCAGTCCAGCAGAGGGATTAGTATGGCTAAAGATTAGTCTTATTTTCCACACAGCAGAGGAAATAAGACATGTTCACAAATAAATTTGAAGCAGGATATAAAGTGCTACATGCTGTGTTGGGTAACAAGTAACTTGCTGTGGGAGTTTAGAGTAGGAAGACATTTCTGATGGGGTCCAGGGAAGGCTTTATAGAGAGGTAGCATTTGAATGTGACCCTTGGAGGATGCATCTACTTTTAACAAAGAAGACTGGGGGAGGATTTCAGATGTGAGTTATAGCAGCTTGAGCAAAGAAATGTTGTATATATTAGTGTTTTCTAATTGAAAGGAGGTCAACTTAGAATTTTTAACTCAGTTCCTGGGCAAATATTGTATAACCATGTGCAATTAGTATTTTTTCCAGCTTTATTGAGGTATAATTGACATATAGCATTGTGTAAGTTTAAGGTGTACAATGTGCTGATTTGATATGTGTATATATTTTGAAATGACTGTCACAATAATTACCTTTTTTTGTTATTCTTGTGGAGAGAACATTTAAGATCTACTCTCTAGCAACTTTCAAGGATATAATACAGTATTGTTAACTATAGTCACCGTGCTGTGTGCTGTACATCAGATCTTCAGAACTTATTTATCTTACAGTGCAGTTCATATGTTAACTTTGACTGCTCGATGATCTTGTAAAAGCCACATGTGCCCTTGTGACTGAGCCCGATAATTTTAATTCAGAAGAGCTATCAAAAACATAACCCATTTTCCTTGAAGATTGTGTAGAATTTAATGCACAGATTTTGAATGACTATGAGTGTTCAAAATGTACCATTAGTTGTCTTTATTTTGGTCATTTGTCAGTTGACTTTTGGATGACATTTGATTTATAAAATCCAAAATCAAAAATAGTTTATTTTTGAGTAATTCTGGATTTATTTTGCTTATTTGAATTATATCAGTTATTTTTTGGTTTATTTGATAGCATTCTAAACTTAGTTCTGCTATAACACTTGTTTTGAAAAGTGAATTTGTTCCAACAAGATTGATGTATCGGGGGACAATTTGAGCATAAGACAAAATTTGCATTTGCTTATTTAGGATTTTGTCTGCAAGTTCAGGGCTCAGCAAACTATGGCCACCAAACAGTGGCCTATTTTTGTAAATAAAGTTTTGTTGGAACACACCCAAGCCCATTTGTTTACTTTGTCCTGTGGCTGCTTTTGTAGCACGGTCTCAGAGTTGAATAGTTGCAACAGAGACCTAATGGCCCACAAAGCCTAAAATATTTACTATCTGGCCCTTTATAGAAAGTTTGCCCTGGGTGAATGCAGGAAACTGCATCCAGCTGGACTGAGTTGCATTAAAATACACGCATATATAGGCACATACCTCAGACATCTACCAGCTACCTCAGTTCACCCCTTGTGTTATGAGCCACACCCATCCACATCTATTGTTACAATTTTCCATCCGATTTCAGATAACCCTCCTTCCATCACTTCACAGTAATTCATGAGCTGCAACCCTTCTGATGCCCACTTCCACAAGCAAACTTCAGGTCTTTTTCAAGGTAACGTGCCATATTTATTGTTGTATTTGTGTATTTCTTAATCACTTAACATGTGTAAACTGTGTAAAATTGTGCTACCATTTCTATTAGGTTTCTGTCTTTTTTAAAAAAATGTGTCACTGATGAAGTTTTTTCAGTGTTGGGCTTCTAACCCCGTTTTTCCCGTGAATCCTATGGTGTTCATTGCACAATTTTGCATTACCTGGTGATTTTTAGGAACTCATGTTATATTATTGCAGAACTGACTGTAATTGTCATCCTGCAAAAAGTATTGATTCATTCACCAAATATTTCTTGGGCTGTGTGAAGACTAAATGAGTTAATGGACACAAAACACTTAGGTTAGTGTGACATAATAATTACTCAAATATTAGTTGTTACTAATTACTATTACCATGTGCCAAGAACTGTTCTAAGTACTGCTTAGGTGAACAAGACAAATTAAATTAAGGCTCCCCATGGAGCTTACATTATACCTTACACTATACTTTAAAAAATCGGTACTAATTTACATTTTGGCTAGTAACTCTGTTCCCCCCCCACCAAAAAAAAGAGATGTTTTGGTGTTTTTATAAATGATACTTAAAAAATGTCTATCCATGAGACCTTCAAGATGGTGGAAGAGTAAGAGGTAGAGATCACCTTCCTACCCACAAGTACATCAGAAATACATCTACATGTGGAACAACTCCTACAGAACACCTACTGAACGCTGGCAGAAGACCTCAGACCTCCCAAAAGGCAAGGAACTCCCCATGTACCTGGGTAGGGCAAAAGAAAAAAGAAAAAATAGAGACAAAAGAATAGGGACGGGACCTGCACCAGTGGGAGGGAGCTGTGAAGGAGGAAAAGTTTCTACACACTAGGAAGCCCCTTCACTGGTGGAGACAGGGGGTGGCGGCGGGGAAGCTTTGGAGCCACGGAGGAGAGTGCAGCAACAGGGGTGTGGAGGGCAAAGCAGAGAGATTCCTACACAGAGGATCGGTGCCAACCAGCATTCACCAGACTGAGAGGCTTGTCTGCTCCCCCGCCGGGGCGGGCGGGGGCTGGGAGCTGAGGCTCGGGCTTCGGAGGTCAGATCCCAGGGAGAGGACTGGGCTTGGCTGCGTGAACACAGCCTGAAGGGGGCTAGTGTGCCACAGCTAGTCCGGAGGGAGTCCGGGAAAAAGTCTGGAACTGCCGAAGAGGCAAGAGACCATTGTTTCGGGGTGCACGAGGAGAGGGGATTCAGAGAACCGCCTAAACGAGCTCCAGAGACGGGCATGAGCCGTGGCTATCAGAGAGACACCAGAGATGGGCATGAAACGCTAAGGCTGCTGCTGCAGCCACCAGGAAGCCTGTGTGCAAGCACAGGTCACTATCCACACCTCCCCTCCAGGGAGCCTGTATAGCCCGCCACTGCCAGGGTCCTGTGATCCAGGGACAACTTCCCCAGGAGAACACACGGTGCGCCTCAGGCTGTTGCAACCTCACGCCGCCCTCTGCCTCCTCAGGCTCACCCTGCATTCCGTACCTCTCCCTCCCCTGGGCTTGAGTGAACCAGAGCCCTCTAATCAGCTGCTACTTTAACCCCATCCTGTCTGAGCGAAGAACAGATGCCCTCCGGCGACCTACATGCAAAGGCGGGGCCAAATCCAAAGCTGAACCCCAGGAGCTGTGCGAACAAAGAAGCGAAAGGGAAATCTCTCCCAGCAGCCTCAGGAGCAGTGGATTAAATCTCCACAGTCAACTTGATGTACCCTGCATCTGTGGAATACCTGAATAGACAACTAATCATCCCAAATTGAGGCGGTTGACATTGGGAGCAACGATATATATATATTTTCCTTTTTCTGTTTTTGGGAGTGTGTATATATATGCTTCTGTGTGTAATTTTGTCTGTATAGCTTTGCTTTTACCATTTGTCCTAGGGTTCTGTCTGCCCCCCCCCTTTTTTTTTCTTTTTTAGTGTAGTTTTTAGCGCCTCTTATCATTGGTGGATTTGTTTTTTGGTTTGGTTGCTCTCTTCTTTCTTTCTTTTTTTTCTTTTAAATTTTTAAAATTTTTAATAATTATTTTTTATTTTAAATTTTAATAACTTTATTTTATTTTATTTTATTTTTCTTTCTTTCTTTCTTTTTTTCTCCCTTTTATTCTGAGCCGTGTGGATGACAGGATCTTGGTGCTCTGGCCAGGTGTCATGCTGAGCCTCTGAGGTGGGAGAGCCAAGTTCAGGACACTGGTCCACCAGAGACCTCCCAGCGCCACATAATATCAAATGGCAAAAATCTCCCAGAGATCTCCATCTCAACACCAAGACCCAGCTCCACTCAACGACCAGCAAGCTACAGTGCTGGACACCCTATGCCAAACAACTAGCAAGACAGGAACACAACCCCACCCACTAGCAGAAAGGCTGCCTAAAATCATAATAAGGTCACAGACACCCCAAAACACACCACTGGATGCAGACCTGCCCACCAGAAAGGCAAGATCCAGCCTCATCCACCAGAACATAGGCACCAGTCTCCTCCACCAGGCAGCCTACACAACCCACTGAATCAACCTTAGCCACTGGGGGCAGACACCAAAAACAACAGGAACTACAAACCTGTGGCCTGCAAAAAGGAGACCCCAAACACAGTAAGTTAAGCAAAATGAGAAGACAGAGAAACACACAGCAGATGAAGGAGCAAGGTAAAAACCCACCACACCAAACAAATGAAGAGGAAATAGGCAGTCTACCTGAAAAAAGATTCAGAGTAATGATAGTACAGATGATCGAAAATCTTGGAAATAGAATAGAGAAAATGCAGGAAACGTTTAACAAGGACCTAGAAGAACTAAAGAACAAACAAACAGTGATGAACAACACAATAAATGAAATTAAAAATTCTCTAGAAGGAATCAATAGCAGAATAACTGAGGCAGAAGGACGGATACGTGACCTGGAAGATAAAATAGTGGAAATAACTACTGCAGAGCAGAATAAAGAAAAAAGAATGAAAAGAATTGAGGACAGTCTCAGAGACCTGTGGGACAACATTAAACGCACCAACATTCGAATTTTATGTGTCCCAGAAGAAGAAGAGAAAAAGAAAGGGACTGAGAAAATATTTCAAGAGATTATAGTTGAAAACTTCCCTAATATGGGAAAGGAAATAGTCAAGTAGAGGAAGTGCAGAGTCCCATACAGGATAAATCCAAGGAGAAACACACCAAGACACATATTAATCAAACTATCAAAAATTAAATACAAAGAAAAAATATTAAAAGCAGCAAGGGAAAAACAACAAATAACATACAAAGGAATGCCCAAAAGGTTAACGGCTGATCTTTCAGCAGAAACTCTGCAAGCCAGAAGGGAGCGGCAGGACATATTTAAAGTGATGAAAGGGAAAAACGTACAACCAAGACTACTCTATCCAGCAAGGATCTCATTCAGATTCGACGGAGAAATTAAAACCTTTACAGACAGGCAAAAGCTAAGAGAATTCAGCACCACCAAACCAGCTTTACAACAGATGCCAAAGGAAATGGAAATAAAAACAAAAATAAACAAATGGGACTTAATGAAACTTAAAAGCTTTTGCACAGCAAAGGAAACCATAAACAAGATGAAAAGACAACCCTCAGAATGGGAAAAAATATTTGCAAATGAAGCAACTGACAAAGGATTAATCTGCAAAGTTTAGAAGCAGCTCATGCAGCTCAATCTCAAAAAAACAAACAACCAATTCCAAAAATGGGCAGAAGACCTAAATAGACATTTCTCCAAAGAAGATATACAGATTGCAAACAAACACATGAAAAGCTGCTCAACATCACTAATCATTAGAGAATTGCTGATCAAAACTACAATGAGGTATCACCTCACACCAGTGAGAATGGCCATCATCGAAAAATCTACAAACAATAAATGCTGGAGAGGGTGTGGAGAAAGTGGAACCCTCTTGCACTGTTGGTGGGAAGGTAAATTGATACAGCCACTATGGAGAACAGTATGGAGGTTCCTTAAAAAACTAAAAATAGAGCTACCAAACGACCCAGCAATCCCACTACTGGGCATATACTCTGAGAAAACCATAATTCAAAAAGAGTCATGTACCACAATGTTCATTGCAGCTCTGATTACAATAGCCAGGACATGGAAGCCACCTAAGTGTCCATCGACAGATGAATGGATAAAGAAGATGTGGCACATATATACAATGGAATATAACTCAGCCATACAAAGAAACGAAATGGAGTTATTTGTAGTGAGGTGGATGGACCTAGAGTCTGTCATACAGAGTGAAGTAAGTCAGAAAGAGAAAAACAAATACCGTATGGTAACACGTATATATGGAATCTAAAAAAAGAAATAGTTATGAAGAACCTAGAGGGAGGACGGGAATAGAGATGCAGACCTACTAGAGAATGGACTTGAGGACATGGGGAGGGGGAAGGGTAAGCTGGGAGAAAGTGAGAGAGTGGCATGGACATATATACACTACCAAATGTGAAACAGATAGCTAGTGGGAAGCAGCCGCATAGGACGGGGAAATCAGCTCGGTGCTTTGTGACCACCTAGAGGGGTGGGATAGGGAGTGTGGGAGGGAGGGAGACGTAAGAGGGTTGAGATATGGGGATATATGTATATGTATAACTGATTCACTTTGTTATAAAGCAGAAACTAACATACCGTTGTAAAGCAATTATACTTCAATAAAGGTGTTAAAAAAAAATGTCTCTCCACAGATCAAAGATACTTCCTTAAATGTCTAGTCGATGTGTCATTCATCTCATGTACTATTTTATTGAATGATTTTTTGGGAATGTTTTTTATAACTGTAACCTCAGGAGATGAACCTGATCCTACCTTCAGGGAGATAAAGAATAATCATCTCCTGGGACTTCCCTGGGGTCCAGTGGTTAAGACTCTGCACTTCCACTGCAGCAGGAGGGGGTTAGATCCCTGGTCTGGGAAATATGATCCCACATGCTGCGTGTGGTGTGGCCAAAAAAAAAAGAAAAAAGAAAATCTCCTTTTTACTATATTTCAAAAGGAAAAGTTTCCCCAGGGACCTCCCTTGGTGGCGCAGTGGTTAAGAATCCCACTGACAGTGCAGGGAACATGGGTTCAAGCCCTGGTCTGGGAAGATCCCACATGCCGCGGAGCAACTAATAAGCCTGTGCTCCACAGCTGCTGAAGCCCACGTGCCTAGAGCATGTGCTCCGCAACAAGAGAAACCACTGAAGCCTGCACACCACAACAAAGAGTAGCCACTGCTCGTCTCAACTAGAGAAAGCCCACGCAGCAATGAAGACCCAACGCAGCCAAAAAAAAAAAAAAAGTTTCCCCAAAATGGGAATATTTTCTTATATAACGTCAATATAGTTAGCAAATTTAGAAATTAACCTTGATACAGTACTGTTTCTAATCTATAGACCTTATTTACATTTTGCCAATTGATTCATAATGTCCTTCATAGTGAAAGACTGAAATATCATTTTTTCTGGTCCAGGATCCAGTTCTGGAACACGCATTGCATTTTATTTTCATGTCTGTTTAATCTTCTTTAATCTGGAGCAGTTCACCGTGCCTTTTTTTTCCCTTCCGTTTTTTGAAGAACACAGGCCAGTTAATTTGGGTTTGTCTGGTGTTTCCTTGTGATTATGTATTTTGCTAGGGATAGTATGAAGTGATATGCCTTTCTGAGCACATTTTATCAGGAGGCACATCTTTGCTTTTACTATACTTTATTTTATTATTATTTTGTAAAAATATTTATTTATTTGCCTGTGTCGGGTCTTTAGTTGTGGCATGCGGGATCTTCGTTGAGGCATGCAGGATCTTTCGTTGTGGTGCATGGGCTCTTCATTGCAGCATGCAGGCTCCTCTCTAGTTTTGGCACGTGGGCTCCTGGGCACATGGGCTCAGTAGCAGCACGCGGGCTCTAGAGCGCTCGGGCTTAGTTGCCCCGTGGCATGTGGGCTCTTAGTTCCCTGACCAGGGCTCGAATCCGTGTCCCCTGCATTGGAAGGTGGACTCTTAGCCACTGGACCACCAGGGAAGTCCCTACTATATTTCAAAAATGGTTTTACTTTTAATACTAATATTATCAGCCCACTTTAGAGATTTTGAAGCTAGGCTTGGTTAATTTCTGTAGAGTTAGGGAGAATTTGCCCACCTCTTATTTTTCTTGCCTTTCCCCTTTCCTCAGATACCCCCAACATTCAAAATCAAAACACCCTATTTATGAATTTTCATTGTGTTTTCTGAGTATCTACTAAAAATAGAGAAGTAAGAGTAAATGTTTCATATTACAGTGACTGGACCTGTTACTGTTAAGTATATGAAAAAATACATTTCTTTCGAAGGCTGCCTGTAGAGCATCCAACACAGCTTATTGAATATTTCAATTTAGAGATAGAAGGGAAAATATTTGATGGTACTAAATGACTTCAGGACTTTTAAAAAATGCTCAACAAATCAACACTCTTTTCTTTTAAGGAATCCCTGAGCAGGCATTATCTTTATTTTAATAAACATTTAGTATTCCTCTGTTCAAGGCAATTTGTTATTTCTCACATGGGAAAAAGAGATGAACTCAGACCAGTTTCTTCCTTTGAGGCATTTACACTCCAGTAGGGAGTACTCTTGAGTTTTAAACAAGGAACTATAAGCAGAATGTGTTGCTCTTAAAGAGAAGTAAAAGAATATTCAGTGGGTGAAGAGGGGAAAGAGAACCTTCTTTGAGCTTAGAGTTGTGGTCAGATGAGATTGGAAAGTCATCTGTGAATTATTTTGCAGAGACCTTCAAATTCTTGCTTAGGATTTTTTAAAAATATGTATTTATTTATTTTGGCTGTGCCAGGTCTTAGTTGCGGCACGTGGGATGTTCATTGCGGCATGTTTAGTTGCAGCATGTGGGCTCTTAGTTGCGGCATGCATGGAGGATCTAGTTCCCCGACCAGGGATCTAACCTGGACCCCCTGCATTGGGAGCACGGAGCGTTACCCACTGGACCACTAGGGAAGTCTCTCTTGCTTAGGCGTTTGCACTTTATCCTTATTTATAAACATGGGGAGCCCCTGAATGTTTTGAGCATGGGCGTGACAGATATTTGAGTCTGCTCAACTATGCCAAATATACTGGATTCTGCATCCGCGGATTTAACCAAACTCGATTGAAAATATTTGGGGAAAAAAGTTCCAAAAAGCAAAACTTGAATTTGCTGCACATAGGCAACTATTTATTTACTTATTTATTCTTTTTGGTTGTGTTGGGTCTTCGTTGCTGCACGCAGGCTTTCTCTAGTTGCGGTGAGTGGGGGCTACTCTTTGTTGTGGTGCACAGGCTTCTCATTGTGGTGGCTTCTCTTGTTGCAGAGCACGGGCTCTAGGCACGCGGGCTTCAGTAGTTGCAGTGCATGGGCCCAGTAGTTGTGGCTCACGGGCTCTAGAGTGCAGGCTCAGTAGTTGTGGTGCATGGGCTTAGTTGCTCCGTGGCATGTAGGATCTTCCTGGACCAGGGCTCGAACCTGTGTCCCCTGCATTGGCAGACGGATTCTTAACCACTGCGCCACCAGGGAAGTCCCCTGCTTTCTTGATCTTGCCACGTTCTTTGCCTCCTGTCTCCATTTGAAGACTCTGCCTTTGGGTGGGGATGGGGTGTGGCATATTGATGAAATGAACTGTATTTAACCAGTGTGCCAAATATAATGAAACATTTCTTGAAGTTCCTACTGGGAATTACTGATTTGGCCCATGTGAATGTGGTGACTGTTACTGCAATTAAAAAATTTTGAATGTTACGCAGAGATCACTATTTATACATAAGGTAAAATGTAGGTCTTATTCAAATGTTGCTGCTTTATTACTCAAACTTGCATTTTTTTTTACCTGCATTAGAGCATTTATATCTTTGTATTCAAAACAGTAGACTGGAATTTGTTCAGTCCTCCATTGTTTCTTCATTGTTTTGGAAAGTTTGACGTTTTCTGACAAATTCTGAATAGTGTTTATTTGCCAAAGTAGGGACTGTTGGTACTGAGCCTAATAAAACCAGAAATACCTAGGTTCTGCCCTTAAGTGCTTTTAGAATAAAACTAAATAACACAAGACAAGAAGATATTTAGTGAATTATATAAACATATTTTTCTGGCAACAAGTATGGAGATAGCTTATACATGCACACTTATGAACTATCAATACAGATTTTGTTTTTTTTTGGTTGCGTTGGGTCTTCGTTGCTGTGCGCAGGCTTTCTCTATTTGCTGCGAGTGGGGGCTACTCTTCGTTACGGTGCGCGGGCTTGTCGTTGCGGTGGCTTCTTTTGTTGTAGAGCACGGGCTCTAGGCATGCAGCTTCAGTAGTTGTGGCACGTGGGCTCAGTAGTTGTGGCCTGCGGGCTCTAGAGTGCAGGCTCAGTAGTTGTGGTGCACGGGCTTAGTTGCTCTGCGGCATGTGGAATCTTCCCGGACCAGGGCTCAAACCCGTGTCCCCTGCCTTGGCAGGCAGATTCTTAACCACTGTGCCAACAGGGAAGTCCCAATACAGATCTTTAAAAAATTTATTTATTTTATTTTTGGCTGCGTTGGGTCTTTGTTGCTGCACGCGGGCTTTCTCTAGTTGTGGCGAGTGGGGGCTGCTCTTCGTTATGGTGCGCAGGCTTCTCATTCCGGTGGCTTCTCTTGTTGCGGAGCATGGGCTCTAGGCACGCAGGCTTCAGTAGTTGTGGCCCACGGGCTCAGTAGTTGTGGCCCACAGGCTCTAGAGTGCAGGCTCAGTAGTTGTGGTGCACGGGCTTAATTGCTCCGCAGCATGTGGGATCTTCTCGGACCAGGGCTAGAACCTGTGTCCCCTGCATTGGCAGGCGGATTCTTAACCACTGTGCCACCAGGGAAGTTCCCAGAGACATTATTTAGAAGTTTTTCAGTTTTATAAGTTTATTTAAGTGATACCATATAATACATATGATTTTACAACTTCCTTTTTCGGTTCAGTATTGTTTTTGGGATTTTGAGGTAACTTTAGATCTGCACTGTTCAATACAATAGCCATTAACTATCTGTGGCTGTTGAGCAACTGAAATGTGGCCAGTGTGAATTAAGATGTGCTGGAAGTGTATTTGCTCAGAGGATTTCGAAGACTTAGTACAAAAAAATGTAAAATATCTTATTACTAATTATTTTATATTAATTACATATTGAAATGATAATTTGGATATATTGGGTTAAATAAGGTTAAAATTAATTTCACCTGCTTTTTCTTTTTTCAAAATGTTGCTTCTAGAAAATTTTAAATTATATTCGTGGCTTATGTTATATCTCTATTGAACAAACTGATCTGGAATGCTCACTTTTCATTTCATTAGTTTTGAGTTGAATGTGTATACTACAATTCATCTATCTACCATGGGTGGGTATTTAGAATTTTTTCTAATTTGGTGCTATTAAAAAGTGTTAGAACATTCTTAAATGTGTCTCCTTTGCACATATGCTGGAGTTTCTTTAGGAGGTCAATTTTATTTTTATTTTTATTTTTTATTGTAAGATGATTGCCAAATTGATCTCCATAATGGTTTTACTAATTTACACTTCCAGTTGCAGTTTGAGAATTTTCTTATTCTATAGTTGTTCACACTGGCCAATGTGGTTTTATAGACAACTATAACTTAACAGCTGAAGCAAGCATTGGTAATCCTTTAAGTGTGTCAGCTTATTTCTCTTTGTGAATCTTTTGTAATAGTCAGTGCACATAGCCCTTTTTTTCTGCACTATTTATGTTCTGAATAAATAAAAATTGATTTTAAAATTTAGCAGCCATGCTACAGATCCTATTAGGAGGCAACTGCAATTCCTGCAACAAAAGCATATCTGTCTTAAAGTGCTGTTAGCTTGAGAAAAAACTTCTGGCATCTTTACATGATGGAATACTATACTGCCATTAAAAATTGTTTTAGGAAAATAATGATGCAGGAAAATATTCACTGTATATTAACAGAGGGAAGAGGTTGCAAAGCAGTAAAGTAACCATTCGATTTTGTTAAATAAAATGAAAATGTGTGCTAACATTTTCCCCTATGATTATCTCTGCATGGTGGGATTTTAGCTGACATTATATTTTGTACTTCACACTTTTCTTTATATTGCACTTTCTATAGTGGACTTATTAGGGAAGGGGGATGTGGAGGGAGTCCTTAGCAACAATCAGCTAAAACTTCCACATCTGGAATATTATTATAGGCAAGGGAGAGTAAATGAGCTGTAATTGTTCCCATTCTAGATATTAAATATCAGGCTTTCCTTAAGATACAAACGGACCCAACTATATTATTCTATACCCGTTGTTTTTCCAGTATTACAGGAAGTTTTCCAAGACTTAGGGATTGTCATTTAACTTCAGTAAGAAGTCCATTTGCGTTTGGTGTGTTCTACTCTTGGGGGAAAGAAATAGTGGAAAATGGATTATTCTCCAGTCCTTTGGAATAAAATTCAGACAGTTTGAGCTCTGGTCTCAACTTGCTTTCATTTGGAATTACCTCATGTATGGATAGATTTGGGTTCAAATCCAGTTCTCTTTGTAACCTTTGGAAAGTTACCCAACTTTTGTGTTGTTATTTTATCTATGCAGTGGAGACTAATACCTTAATGAAAATCTTTATGAGCTGTATAGCATAGTGTAAGCGCTTAACAAAATTGAGTTGCTTTATCTCCTCCTTTTCTATTTTTCAGAGTGGATGCACTTAATAGCTGGAGACAGAACTGATTAGGTATCAATTTCATGAAAAGAGGTATGAGTAGCTCTGATGTACATATCAAAAAGTAGAGAAGTTACTTATAAGTTGATTCTGATTTTTCATACCTTCCCCCTCAGGTGTCTATCACCTGGAGCATTGAGTTCACTACATTCTAAAGATAAGCCAAACACTGTATTTTCAAAGATTATCTAATCTGTTTATATATCTTTTGCCCTTGGAATGATGGTTTTGTTGCTCTTGTAAAAACGTTAATACTATCTCAGACCTTAATCAGCAGTTATCAAAACTCCATTTAGCTAGTGATTGCATTGCAGATTTTATCTGATTCTGTTTTTATTGATTAGGGACGTAAGCTTTATTTTTATCTGGAGAGATTTGCCTTTTATAACTCCCTCAAAATTGAGTAGGGGTCCACAAATTAAATGATTAGCTCAATGGCTTGTAGATGGGCTTCGTTAAAGCACTGAATGCTTAGCTATAGATATAGGAATTATGTGACTTTGTCTTCTCTCAGAAAACCTAGATTTTGCTTTTCTCCCCTTTCCTCTTTACCAAAAGAGAAATGAGAATCTTATTTAAATTGGGTTTCAGTACTCTTTGCATTACAATATATAGGGATATAGATTCACTCTGATTCAATTTCTAGAGGAAAATAGATTTTCTTACAATGGGCAAAGTAAAATTGCATTTCTGCTTCATCTGAGGGTAGTTTGTTTTTTAACCTATTTAAATCTAAATTCATTCCCTTTGAGCTAAAATGTACTTCATCCCGATAAAAACTTTCCAAAGGTTTCTGTTTTTGAGGGAACTTAGTATGCTTTTGTTAGAAAATAAAGATAGTGATATAATACTTGCACTTATTAATTTTTGTGTTAAAGTGAATAGAATATATTGAATTTAGATAGATGTGCCTCGAATGGAATAAATCTAAGCTTTTCAAATATTTATGCATATTTCTCACCCTCAGCTGATTTTTATTTTCCCTTGATTCTGTATAAAACCATTACACCTTTCTCTTTTAATACAGGGAATATCTGTGGTTCAGTGTTTGCTTTCCCAAGGTATTCTTCAGGAAATTCCTGATTCTCTAGCAAACTTTGCTTTTTAAAATGGAGGTTAGCAGGTGTGGGAAATAAGGTTAAGAGTTTTCACCCTAAAGGAAGCTGTATAAAAATTAGATGAAAAAGATTACATGTATGAGAGATTTAAAAGCATTAGGAAATTCACAGTTATAAGGATGGTTCCCCTTTCTTCCCTAGATTATTCCTGGGATACTTAACAGCCTTTCTTTACCATTAGATTGTGAGTTCCTTAGGGTCAGGTCTTATGTATTTACTTTTTATTGCAATACTAAGTACTCACAGTATATTCAGCATTTGGTAAATATTGTAAAATGAATAAGTGAATCTTACTCCTCATGAATAAAAAGTGAAATCTGACTGACTTACGGTTAAAACTCTTAGGTCAGTTTGGGAAGAGTTTAAATGGAAGTTTTTCAGGCAAGTGATATTTGTGAAGCTGACCTGAATTGCCTTTGCTTTGAAATTTTAATGCTTTACAGATGCTTTAAAGGATTTTCCAAAAAGCTTGAACAATTAGAGAGTTATATCTCGACAAAGTTATATCTCTTAAATTAACAAATATCTGATTTGCTTATATTATAACTTCTGGATTGTGGCTCATCTTTCCACTGAGGCATCAGCCCACTGAAAGAAAGAGATTGATATGACTTTCAGATGTTAAAGCCGGACTGGAAGATTAGAAACTCAGGATGTTAGCCTTTTCTGAATCTCTTTTATTTAGTCTTGCGGAATGGTAAGAAAATCATTTAATAGTTAAAGAAGATACGATATTTACCATTTATTATTTGCGATAATACCATTCTGATAGCTGGTATTAGTTTAAATTTTCCAGGATTGGAGCCATCAACTGAAAGAAATGAATGAGGAAGTTTAACCAGAGGGACAAGGAATGATTTGTAGTTTTGGGTGGTAAGACTGTCATAGAGTTAGGTTACACATACAGCACAAGATACTCAAATGTTAGGATGAGTACACACAGACTAGGAGCACTAGTCGTCTTGAGATAGAAGGATTAGAGTTGATGTTGAACAGGTTTGTTTGGTTATTTTCTACTCATCTATCAGAATGTAGAACTTACTGATTTTCTTTTGTTTCTTCTTAGTTGAGTCCTTTCTTCATGCTAATCTTTATATAACTTTAATATCTATGCATTGTTTATATTATTAGTTCGCTTCTGATCAACTCCTTTTGGATTATTCCTTTTACTTCTATAAAGGGATGGTTTCTATAAAATTTAGAACCACTGTTCTGCTTTTTAACTCAAATAAGTTAGATCCAAGTTTTGTGAAAAAAGAGATTGCCTCCTTTTTGCTTTTAGAGAAATGTTCAATGGTACTCAAGAGATTTGTAGTGGCTCTTTGTATTCAGTATACTTATTTATGAAAGACTAACTTTTAATATATCTTCTTGTTTTGGGACTCGAAGAAAAGGTCTTACATTTTAGTAGTGCCTTGTTTGTTGTGGTTAATTTTGGATTCTGTTTTCAGAAAAATAAAATTTATCTTCTAAGATGATTATTCTATGGTGCCCATGCTGGATATGCCCTGTCATCTCATATACTTAATTTTTATGTCCTTAGATGGCTAAGAGGCCTGAATGATTTTTTGAGATGATGTTAGAGAGATACCAGTGTTATTTCCTGTTTCAGTATTTTTTTTGTTCCCCTCCCTTTTTTTCTTTTTGTAAAGGAACAAAAATTTGTTGTATTCCCAGAAATTCTTCAAGTATAAGATGTTAATAACATTTCCCAAGGGTCAAGAGAAGTATGTGGCTTTAAAAAGTCTAGGTCTTTTAGAGGATACCTAGAGGAATCTCTGAAGAATTTAGAGGGTAGATACCATTTAACTTCCCTTATTTGCGGCACAAGCTTTCTACCAGACTGTGTGGTACATTGATCCTTCCTATGTCCCACTATAAAGTTACTGTTAAACAATTAATGTTAAATAGAAAGAATATTACAATAATAAGATTCAGGTAGAGTTGAAGGCTGAAAAAGTCTTATTGTAGAGAACAGAAATTGTAAAACCATATTGTAAAACCTTGTGCTCTTTGTGAACATGAAGTGTGGACACTTGATTCTTTTTCTTAATACTGAATGTGGAATTTTTCAGAAGCAGAGCTTCATGAAAGGCTTGATATCCTACGGTGAGATCCTGGGTAGAAGAAACTTGTGCTTTTTCTACCTCATTTTTAATATCGTCAATCAGTGTTCACTGCTACTTGGCCTCCAAAGCACCAAAGTAGTTATCTAGTTTGACAGATAAGTTTTAAAAAGATATAGATAACAGATTTATTTTAATTTCTATTTCTATTCCGTAGTTTTATAATTTGTGCTGAACCAAAAATTTCAAGCAGTGTAGCAGATCGATTACTTCCTATTCACTGCTTTTAAAGCTAAAGATATTCAAGTAATATCCTCAGATCTTGTTAAAACTTTTAGTGTGAGTCAGTTTCTTCCCTAACTCTTGTTCAGGGTAGAAATTGTATGAAAGGTCTAAATCCTAGTGCAGTTGCTGTCAAAAGATCTCTGAACAACTCAGCTAATGTCCAAGTCACTTTCCAAAAATTAACAACTTTGTTGATGTAAATCACATACCACAGTCTATCCATTTAAAGAGTACAATTTTGTGGTTTTAGTATACTCACAAATCTGTACAGCCATCAACAGAATATTCATCACTCCAACAAGAAACCCTATAGCAATTAGTGGTTACTCCTCATTTTCCCCCATATCCCTACCTCAGAGCCTGACAACCACTATTTTACTTTCTATCTCTATGGATTTGCATATTTTGAACATTTCCTGTAAAAGGAATCATACAGTATGTGATCTTTTGTGATTGGCTGCATTCATTTAGCATATTTTCAAGGTACATCCATGTTGTAGGATGACTCAGAACTTTACTCCTTTTTATTGCTGAAAAATATACATTCATCATTTCATGGATATTTGGTTTGTTTCTACTTTTTGGTTATTATGAATCATTGCTGCTGTGAACATTTGTGTATAAATTTTTGTGTGGGTGTTTATTTTCATTTCTTTTTGGAATTCTGGGTCATATGGAAACTCTATGTTTAACTTTTTGAGGAACTGTCAAAACTGTTTTTCAGTTTTGTATTATTTTACAAATAGTAAAGTGTGCTATTTTATGTTCACGTCAGCAGTGTATGAGGGTTCCAATTTTTCTACATCCTCACTAATACCTCCTGTTGACCATCTTTTAACTTATACCCATTCTGGTGGGTATGAAGTAGTATCTTGTGTTTATTTTTACTGTGGTAAAATATACATAACATAATATTTATCACTTTAGCCATTTGTAAATGTGCGGTTCAGTGGCATTAAGCACATTCACAATATGTAACAGTCACCACCATGTGTACCCAAAACTCTTTCATCATCCCCAACAAAAAACTCTGTACCCATCTTGATAGTCTCTTTAATAAATGGTGCTGTGTCTATTGGATATCTACATGTGAAAGAAGGTTGGACCCATACTTTACACCATATACAACTAAAAATACCTAAATTTCAGAGCTAAAAGTATAAAACTCTTAGGAGAAAACATAAGGACCTTGGATTTGTCAGTGGTCTCTAAATAAGGTGGAAACAACACAGGCAAGAAAAGAAAAATATAGATAATACGGACTTCATTAAAATAAAAAATGTGTGTGTTAAAGGACACTATCAAGAGAGTGAAGACAACCCACAGAAATAGAAGAAAATGTATGCAAATCGTATATCTGATAAGGATTTAATATCCAGAATATATAAAGAAGTTTTGCAGCTCAGCACCAAAAAGACAACTCAGTTAGAAAGTGTACAAAGGACTTGAATAGAAATCCCTTTACTTTTTAAAAAAAATTGTGATAAAATACACATAACATAAACCTTTTTAAAGTGTACATTTCAATAATGTTAAGTACATTTTTACATTGTTGTGCAATCAATCTCCAGAACTTTTTCATCTTGGAAAACTGAAACTCTAGGGACTTCCCTGGTGGTCCAGTGGCTAAGACTCCACGTTCCCAGTGCAGGGGGCCCGGGTTCGATCCCTGGTCAGGGAACTGGATCCTACATACTGCAACTAAGAGTTCACATGCTGCAGCTAAAAAGATCCCGCATGCCACAACTAAAACCTGGCACAGCCAAATAAATAAATAAATATTTAAAAAAGAAAAAAACCCCACAAACTCTATACCCTATAAACAATAACTCCCCATTTCCCTGGCTTCCCTTTACTTATAATCATTTTCTTTATATTTAAAGTGGATTTCTTGTAGACAACATATATTTGGGTCTTGGTTTTAGTCCTCTCTGTCATCTGACTGTATCCACCTCACACTCTGACACACTCTCTTAGTTGGTGTGTTTAGATCATTCACATTTTAAGTTTAATATCTACCATGTTTGTAACTTTTTTGTTCATTGTACTTGTTTGTTTTTTATCTTCTCCTTTTTTGTCTTTTTAAAAAATATTTATTTTATTTAATTAATTAATTTATTTTATTTTTGGCTGTGTCAGGTCTTAGTTGCAGGACCTTTGTTGTGGCATGTGGGATCTTCCGTTGCGGCGCGCGGGCTTCTCTCTAGTTGCGGCACGTGAACTCTCTAGTTGAGGCTCATGGGCTCAGTAGTTGCAGCGTGGGGGCTTAGTTGCCCCGTGGCATGTGGGATCTTAGTTTCCTGACCAGGGATCGAACCCACGTCGCCTGCATTGGAAGGCAGATTCTTAACCACTGGACCACCAGGGAAGTCCCTTTGCTTTTTTTTTTTTTAAGTCTTTATTGAACTTGTTAACAATATTGCTTCTGTTTTATGTTTTGGTTTTTGGCTGGGAGGACCAGGGATCGAATCCACACCCCCTGGGTTGAAAGGCTAAGCCTCAACCACTGGACTGTCAGGGAAGTCCCTGCCTTTGTTTTGTTTTGTTTTTTTTTAACATCTTTATTGGAGTATAATTGCTTTACAATGTTGTGTTAGTTTCTGCTGTATAACAAAGTGAATCAGCTATCCTGCCTTTGGTTTTAATTGAACATTTATATGATTTCATTTTCTTTCCTCTTTTAACATAAATTATACTTCTTTAAACATTTTATTGGTTGCCTTATAGTTTGCAATATACATTTATAACTAGTCTAAGTCCATTTTTAAATGACACTATACCACTTCACAAGTACTGTAGATAGCTTATAACAGTATTCCCAATTCCTCTCCTTATCCATAAGCTATAATCATCCAATGCATTTTTGCTATTATTAGTTTGGACAGTTAACTATTAGTTCAGTTAAGAATAAGAAACATAAAAGATGTTATTTTACCCTCATTTATTCCTTCTCTAACGCTCTTCCTTACTTTATGTAGATGCATGTTTCTGCCCTATATAATTTTTTTTTATTATTATTTTTTGGCCACGCCCTGCAGCATGCAGAATCTTAGTTCCCTGACTAGGGATCAAACCCGTGCCCCCTGCATTGGGAGTGTGGAGTCTTAACCACTGGACTGCCAGGGAAGTCCCATATAATTTTTTTCTCTCTGAAGAACTTTCAACATTTCTTGCAAGGAAAGTCTGCTGGCAACAAATGCCTTTGGTTATTGTTTGTCTGAGAAAGTATTTTTCTTTTACCTTTGAAGAATCATTTTGCTGGGTACATTATTCTAGCTTGGTGGGGTTTTTTTTCCCCAACACTTTAAACAATTCATTCTACTCTCTTCCTGCTTGCATAGTTTCTGACAACACATAAGATGGAATGCTTATCCTTGTTCCTCTATAGATAAGATGTTTTGTTTTTTTTTTCTCCTGGCTTTTTAAAAGATTTTTCTCTTTGTCTTTGGTTTTCTGCTGTTTGCATACGACATAGCTAGGTATAGATATTTGGTATTTACCCTGCTTGGTATCCTGCTTCTGTGGTATCTGTCATTAATTTTGGAAGTATTTCCACCATTCTTTTATTTCAAACATTTCTTCTCTTTTCCTTCTTCTCCTTTGTATTCCCATGACATGTATGTTACAACTTTTGTAATTATTCTACAGTTATAGTTTTTCTGTTCCCTTTTATTTGTTCTTTTTTCTCTTTGCATTTCAGTTGTGGAAAGTTTCTATTGACATGTCCTCAGCCTCACTGATTCTTTCCTCTTCAGTCTCATTGATCCTTTCCTTGACTATGTCCATTCTGTTGATGAACCCATCAAAGGCATTCTTTATTTCTTTTACAGTGTGTTGGATTTGTAGCATTTTCTTTTATTTATTTGAGTTTTCATCTTTCTGCTTACATTACCGAACTATTCTTGCACACTGCCTACTTTATCTATTGAGTCCTTATCATACTAGTCATAGTTATTTTAAATCTCCCTGTCTGATAATTCCAAAAATCTGTGTCTTCTCTGAGTCTGGTTCTCATGCTCTCTTTGTGTCTTTAGATTGTGTTTTTTCTTGCCTTTTAGCAGGACTTGTAATTTTTTTGAAAGCTCCATGTGATATTTCTGGTAATAGGAAATCAGACTTTTAGTGTGAGATTTTGTGTTAATCTGGCTAGGAATGGGGCTGTGTTTAATGTGTGCTGTAGCTGTAGGTGCCAGAGCCTTTATTTCTTCTAGTTCCCTTGTTCTAGTTTTTTTTTTTTCCTTACCTTTTGTCTTTGGGTTTCCTTAAGAATTCCTTCTTAAACAGAGTCTGTATCTTGTAGCTTTCTCATTTATAATTCAGTGTTACCATATTGGATCCCAGGAGTTGGAGAGGGAAAGTGATCTGTAATCTTATGAATTACATCTGTCTTTTTAAGTGGTCCCTGGGCTGTGACCTTCAGAAGTGTTTCTTAGCCTTTCCCCCCCCCCCACCCCTACTTAGGTGAGACAGGAAACCTAGAGGAGGCTGAGGTTATCTAATTGCTCTTCCTCCAGGTACATAATGCTCTGGTAAAGTAGTTTACCTTGAGAGCATGACTTTGTTAAAAAGAGAATGCTCTGGGTGAGTTTTAATATGTTTACTTTTCCCTCCTCCTGCTCAAGGCACAAGAGGATTTTTCCCCCTCAGATCTTCCTCATGAGTACCTGAAAAGCTTGCGGTGCTCCTGGAGGTAAAACCCAGGAAAGTGTGCCCCCCACCCCAACTGGGACCCCAGGATTTTTTAACACTCAAGCTAATCTGTATTTGGCCTCCAATAATTCGTCAGTTACTATTGAAGTGTTCGCACTTCAGATAAAATGTGATTCTCTGTATCTGCCTGTCTCCATTTTTTTTTCTTTTTGGTGATTTGTCCTGTGACCTCAGTTCTCTAATGGATCTAAGATAACTTACTGATTTTCAATTTGTTTATCTTTTTTCTTGTTGTGAGCATAGGAGTGAGGACTTCTAAGCTTCTTACCTTTTGTGGCTGACTTGTTAGTTTTTTTGTTTGTTTGTTTTGACTTTTTAAAATAAATGAACCTATGTGAGATGACATAGCTATCTGTGGCTCTTTGGGAGTGCTCTCCTTTGTTTGTTACACCTTTCAGGTCTTGGTCTTTTTGAGGATCAGGTTCCAATTTCAGTTGGAAGTTTTAGGAATTGATTTTAAGATGATTTGTTTTTCTTATTGTTAACACCTTATGTTTAGTTACTGCTGCATCCAGATAAGGTTAGTGTGGTAAGCTCAGTGGATTAAGCATGCACAGTAAAACTAGAGAACTTAGGTAATTTAATGTGTTCATATAGTGTTTTTATTAAAAATTAAAGAAAAGACCAATGAGTGTATTCAAAATGATAACAAAGATAGCAATGAACAAAGATGAAAAACTTTGGAAAAGTATGCTCTAGTAACTGAAGTCACTTTGTGGACATCTTAGTTTATCCTTAGTCCTCTGAAGTGTTCTAAGTTTTGAGGATTATCTACTAGTGTAATAACTACTTTTCTGTTCATTAGGTTATATTAGTCACTGTGCCTTGAGTTTTCTTAAGGGATGTGGTATAGGGTGGGCTTTGGTTAGAGATAGAATTCCTGATTTTCCAACGCAAGTGCAAATTATTTAATTCCCTTACTGTATTTAGCAAATAAGTGCCTTTCTGAGCCTCAGTTCCCTGTAATAAGGAGCGGGGTTTCATGAGGTTTAAATCAGGCCAGCGTGTGTAAAATGCATGTTAAAATTTGTCAGGGTTATGTAAGGAAACCCAAGGCAGCGTGGACTCGCTAAGAAAAATTCCACCTTTTACCCTAACACTTGATCTTCCAGTGGTTGATATTCATTGGCATAGTAGAAACCTGTATGGACCTTTATCACATTTGGGAGTAAAATTAAGGCATAAAAAGTTTATAGGGAATTAGGCTTTATATTATATGCTTACATAGTTAATACTGGGCAGCTGTTAAAAGGATTTCTTATAATTTTACTTGAATAAGGACATAAGTTAGAAGATTTTAAACACTTACGTGAATAATAAACTTGTGGTAAATAAACGAAGTGTAGAAAATCTGTTGGATTAGTGAAAAGCCAATTGTGAATTACTAGTTAATTTATAAGTGAAGTTACAGATACTAAGAAATAAATGAACTATATATTTTATAATGCATTATAAACACATATGATAATTTTAAACCTAAAAAAAACACATGCACTTAGGAGTAATGCAGTGGATTTATTATGTCACAAAAAAACATTGTTTTTCTTGGTTTTTGAGGAAGGCTTGTATCACTATGAACTTCCCATTTCTTTTCCTTTGGTTGATTTCTAGTTTCATGCCTTTGTGGTCAGAGAAGTTGCTTGAAATAACTTCTGTAGTCTTAAATTTGTTGAGGTTAGTTTTGTGCCGTAGCATGTGGTCAATCCTAGAGAATGTTCATGTGCACTTGAAAAGAATGTGTATTCTGTCTTTTTTTTTTTGGATGTAATGTCCTGAAAATGTCTATTAAGTCTAACTGTTCTGTTGTATCATTTGGGATCTCTGTTGCCTTATTGATTTTCTGTCTAGAAGATCTGTCCATCGATGTGAGTGTGGTGTTAAAGTCTCTTACCATTATTGTATTCCCATCAATTTCTCCCTTGATGTCTGTTAGTATTTGTTTTATGTATTTGGGTGCTCCTATATTAGGTGCATATATGTTGATGAGTGTAAAATCCTCCTCTTGTATTGATCCTTTTATCGTTATATAGTGTCCATCTTTATCTTTCTTTATAGCCTTTGCTTTAAAGTCTATTTTATCTGATATGAGTATTGCAACTCTCACTTTCTTTTCATTTCCATTTCCATGAAGTATCTTTTTCCATCCCCTCACTTTCAATCTATGTGTGTCCTTTGCCATAAGGTGGATCTCTTGTAGGCAGCATATTGTAGGCTCTTGTTTTTTTATCCAGTCTGCTGCTCTATGTCTTTTGATCGGAGCATTGACATTTAAGGTAGTTATTGATACATTTGTATTTATTGCCATATTAAACCTTGTTTTCCAGTTGATTCTTTGTTTCTTCCCTGATCCTTCTTTTTCTTTTTGTGGTTTGATGATTTCCTTTTATTTTATGCTTGTGTGCTCTTCTTTTTGGTTTTTGTGAATGTATTGTATGTTTTTGATTTGTGTTTGTTCTGTTTTTCAAGTATCTTAACCCCTTCCTATATCTACTTGCTTTAGACATATAGGCTCAAACACTTTCTTAAAAAAAACAAACAAAAGGAGCTTCATTTTCTTACTCTCCTTCCCCACATTTTATGATTTTGATGTCCTTTTTTACATCTTCGTGTTTATCCTTTTGCTGTTCCTGGTGTTTATTATCGCTTTCACAAATAGGTTTTTTTTTCCTCTTTCTCTTTTTGATCTGTTTACTGGCTAGTTAAAGTGATTTACTTTCAAATTTTGAATTCCTCCTTCGTATATCTTCTTGCTTCTTTAATATTTAGAGAAGATCTATCAATATTTCTTTTAGGATAGATTTAGTATTGCTGTATTCTTTTAGTTTTTGCTTGTCTGAGAAGTTCTTTATTTCTCCTACTATTCTAAATGATAATCTTGCTGGGTAGAGTATTCTAGGTTGCAGATTTTTCCCTTTCAAGACTTCGGATATACTTTCCCACTGCCTTCTGGCCTGTGGTGTTTCTGTTGAGCAATCAGCTGATAGCCTTATGGGGCTTCCCTTTTAATTAATTCTTTGTTTTTCTCTTGCTGCCTTTAGAATTCTCTCTTTATCTTTAACTTTTGCTATCTTTATTATAATATGTTTTGGTGTAGGTCTGCTTGGGTTCATCTTGTTTGGGACTCTCTGTTCTTCCTGTATCTGGATATCTTTTTCCTTCTTTAGGCTTGGGAAGTTTTCAGCTGTAATTTATTCAAATACATTTTCAGTTCCCTTTTCTCTTTCTTCTCCTTCTGGAATCCCTATTAGTAGATTGGGACGCTATATATTATCCCCTAGGTCTCTTATACTGCTTTCTTTTTTTTTCATTTGGTTTTCTGTTGCTGTTTTGCTTCAGTAAATTCCATTATTCTATCTTCCAGATCACTTATTCTTTTTTCTGCATTATTCATTCTGCTATTCATTGCCTTTAGATCGGCTTTCATCTTGGCAAATGAATTTTCTAATTTTTCTTGTCTCCTCCTTATAGTTTCTAGTTCCTTTTTACAATAATCTGCACTTCTGTCAATAACCTTTCTTAATTCCTTCAGTATTTTCATTACCTCCTTTTTGAAGTCGTGTCTATTAGACTGAAAAGGTCTGTTTCATTGTTTGTTTCTTCAGGGGAATTCTCTTGGTTTTTTAACTGGGAGTGGTTCCTCTGCTTCTTCACTTTGCTTATGTTTATCTTATTCTGTGAGTTTAGGAGAAACAATTATATCCTGTAGTCTTGGAGCCCTATGCGGGAGCATTACTGCATAGCTCGTATGGGTTTAATATTTTTTGGCGTGAGGGCTGTTTTTGGTTTGGATCCTTGCAGTCTCTTTCCTCAGCGTGTACTGGCTGTTATCCCCTTGATAGGGGGTGTTCAGATGCATAGCCCACACCACCTCGTGCACGCTCCAAGTAAGGCGGGGGCAGTGGTTGGCTCCCAGTAGCGGGACCCTCGGCAGTGGCAGTGGTCTGTGCCCGCCTCTGGAGTCTGAGATGGCAGCGGCAGCTCATGCCCGCCCCCAGAGCTCGTGTAGGCAGTGCCTGAGAGTGTGTGTGGAGAAGGATGCTCCTATGGCAGCACGCCCCCCAACAGTGTCACCTTGCCTCTCTGGTGGGCCCAGACCTTCCACATCACACCCTAGCCCCTTCAGGCTGTCTCCATGCAGCCAACCCCAGTCCTCTCCTCTGGGTCTGACCTCCAAATCCCGAGGCTCAGCGCCCAGCCCCCGCCTTCCCCAGTGGATGAGCATCTCAGGCTGGGGAGTGCTGGGCAGCACTGTCTGTCTGTGCAGGTCTCTCTTTGCTTTGCCCTCTGTAAACCAGTTGCTGTGCTCTTCTTCGAGGCTCTGAATCTCGCCCTTTGTCCTGGCTGGTCTCCCCGCCAGTGAGGGAACTTCCTAGTCTTCAGAGACCTTTCCTCTTTCACAGTTCGCTCCCAGGGACACAGGTCCTGTCCCGATTCCTTTCTCTCTTCTTTTCTGCTTTTTTCTTTTGCCCTACCCAGTTACGTGGAGATTTTCTTGCCTTTTTGGAAGTCTGAGGCCTTCTGCCAGTGTTTGGTAGATGTTCTGTGAGAATTGTTCCACATGTAGATGTTTTTTTGAGGTATTTGTGGGAGAAGGTGAGCTCCACATCCTACTCCTTTGCCATCTTGATCTGATCTCTGATTCTAACTTTTTAATTTAAGTATAGTTGATTTACAATATTAGTGTCAGGTGTACAACATAGTGATCCAATATTTTTATAGATTATACTCCATTTAAAGTTATTATAAAATATTGGCTGTATTCCTTGTGCTGTATAATATATCCTTGTAGCTTAATTATTTTATGTATAGTAGTTTCTACTTCTTAATCCCCTACTCCTATTTTGCTCCTTCCCTTTCCCTCTGGTAACTACTAACTTGTTCTCTATGTCTGTGAAACTGTTTCTGTTTTGTTGCATTCATTCATTTTATTTTTTGCATTCTACATGTAAGTGACAACATGCAGTGTTTGTCTTTCTCTGAGTTATGTCACTAAGCATAATACTCTCCAGGTCCATCCATGTTTTTGCACATGGCAAAATCTTCATTTTTTTATGGCTGAGTAGTATTCCATTGTGTATATATACCACATCTTCCTTATCCATTCATCTGTTTATGGAAATTAGGTTGCTTCCATATCTTGGCCATTGTAAGTAATACTGCTCTGAACACTGGGGTGCATGTATCCTTTCAAATTCGTGTTTTTGTTTTCTTTGGATGTGTACCCAGGATTGGAATTGCTGGATGATACGGCAGTTCTACATTTAGTTTTCTGTGGGATCTCCATACTGTTTTTTATAGTGGCTGCACCAATTTACATTCCTACCAACAGTGTACTAGGGTCCTCTTTCTTCTGCATCCTCTCCAACATGGGTTATTTGTAGATGTTTTCACGATAGTCATTCTACAGGTACGAGGTGACATCTCATTGTGGGTTTTTTAAAAAGATTTATTTTATTTATTTATTTTTGGCTGCATTGGGTCTTCGTTGCTGCGTGTGGGCTTTCTTTAGTTGCGGCGAGTGGGGGCTACTCTTCATTGCGGTGTGCGGCCTTCTGATTGTTGTGGCTTCTCTTGTTGCAGAGCACAGGCTCTAAGCACGTGGGTTGCAGTAGTTGTGGCTCGTGGGCTCAGTAGTTGTGGCTCTCAGGCTTAGCTGCTCCATAGCATGTGGGATCTTCCCGGACCAGAGATTGAACCCGTGTTCCTTGCATTGGCAGGCAGATTCTTAACCACTGTGCCACGAGGGAAGTCCCTCACTGTGGTTTTGATTTGCATTTCTCTGATGATTAGTCATGTTGAGCATCTTTTCATGTTCTTGTTTGTTATCTGTATATCTTTGGAAAAATGTCTATTCAGGTTTTCTACCCATTTTTTATCTTTCTTGGTTTTTTTCCTAATATTGAGTTATATGAGCTGTTTATGTATTTTGGGTATTAATCCCTTATCAGTCATATCATTTGCAAATATTTTCTCCCATTCTGTAAGTTGTCTTTTCATTTTGTTGATGGTTTCCTTTGTTGTGCAAAAGCTTTTAAGTTTAATTAGGTCCCATTTGTTTATTTTTGCTTTTGTTTCCTTTGCCTTAAGAGACAGATCCAAAAAATATTGCTATGATTTATGTCAAAGAATCTTCTGTCTATGTTTTCTTCTAGGAGTTTTATGTTTTCCACTCTTATATTTAGGTTTTTAATCTATTTTACGTTTTTTTTGTATATGTTGTGAGAATATGTTCTGATTCTGTTCTTTTACATGTAGCTGTCCAGTTTTCCTGCACCACTTACTGAAGAGACTCCCTTTTTTCCATTGTATATTCTTGTCTGTTTTGTGATAGATTAATTTATCATAAGTGCATGGGTTTACTTCTGGTCTCTTTATTCTATTCCATTGATCAATGTGTCTGTTTCTGTGCCGTTACCATAATGTTTTGATTGCTGTAGCTTTGTAGTATAGTTTTAAGTCAGGGAGTGTGATACCTCCAGCTCTGTTCTTCTTTCTCAAGATTGCTTTGGCTATTCTGGGTCTTTTGTATATACATACAAATTTCAGAATTATTTGTTCTAGTTCTGTGAAAAATGCCATTGGTATTTTGGTAGGGATTTCATTGAATCTCTAGATTGCCTTGGGTAGTATGGTCATTTTAACAATATTAATTCTTCCAACCCATGAACATGGTATATCTTTCCATCTGTTTGTGTCATGTTCATTTTCTTTCATCAGTGTCTTACAGTTTTCTGAGTATAGGTTTTTTACCTCCTTAGTGAGATTTATTTCTAGGTGTTTTATTCTTTGTTATGTGATGGTAAATGGGATTGTTTTCTTAATCTCCCTTTCTGATAGTTCATTGTTACTTTATGAAATGCAACAGATTACTGTATATTGATTTTGTATCCAACATCTTTACCAAATTAATGAGCTCTAGTAGTTTTTTTTGGTGGCATCTTCGGGATTTTCTATGTTGGGATGATCCTAATTAAGTCAATGCTTGGAAATAGTTGCATGCAAATTGTGTGTGATAGAGATAATAGAATCAGTAATGAAAAAAAGAAGTATTGTGAAGATTTGCTCATCGAACTGAGCTTGTTTAACAAGCTAGTTCCTCTCTAAAGTGATGTTGCAATTTTTATGATACCTTTTCATAATCCTAGTACAGGTTACATTGTTCATAATGCATTCTCAGTTGAAGACAGTCTGAGTTTTTCTACCAACAGCTGTAGTTTCTTCAAACTTCTCTTCCAGTTTTCAAGAAAACTGTGTTTTGAAGGTGCTTTCGGTTTTTATGGTGAGAGATTTGCTGTCAGAAGTGATGACACAGTCTGGCTTGGCCATTGCATCCATTTTTCACAGTGCCAATCCCACTCCTCTTGCCTTCATGTATTCCTCAAAGTCTTTACTCTTCCTTCATATATTCATCAGAGCCATTTTCCTATTAGCTGCTGAATGGTAGCCATGGTTGGCCTTGGGAACAGTGTCTTGTGTGGGAAGCAGGGCACTTGGTCCTGGGAGGGGTGCTTTGCCTTAGCCCTTCTAACCCCTGACCCCCATTCTCCTGAGCCAGGAGGTGCAAACTAGCTCCACTTAGGACTCCTCAGGTACTTCCTGCAAGCTAAGTTGCTTTTATTATTAAAATAATGTGCTAGTTAAAATTAATTACATTTCCTTCAGACTTTAAGTTATTAGAATATTGTAGCTAAAGCTTAAGTTCAATTTGAACTATTTTCTGATGTATCTATATTGATACATACGGCTCTAGTTCATTCATTTAATTCATATATGGTCATCCGTCATGTGAATGTATAATCTGTCTATCCTGTTTTTTATGGATAATTAGGTTATTTTCAAATTTTCTCTAGTACAAACAGTACTGCAGTTTGTACATGTCTTCATTCATAGCTTTAGTGGCCACACACAGCACAAGCTTTCTTTTAATATTTGCCTGATATATCAAATATCTTTTAAAAATTTACTGTTTTAATCATTTTTAAGGGTACAATTCAGTGGCATTAACTACATTGGCAGTCCTTTGTAACCATCCACACTCTCCATTTCCAGATCTTTTTCATCATCTCCAAAACAGAAACTCTGTACCCATTAAACAATAACTCTGCATTCCCGCCCCCCTCCAGCCCTGTATTATGCTTTCTGTCTCTGTGAATTTGACTACTCTAGGACCCTCATCTAAGTGGAATTATACAATGTTTTGCCTTTTGTTGTGCCTGGCTTATTTTCGTTAGTATAATGTTTTCAAAGTTCATCTGTGGTGTAGCATGTATCAGAATTTCATTCCTTTTTAAGGAATATCATTCCTTTTATACCATGTGTATTGGGTTGGCCAAAAGGTTTGTTCAGTTTTTTCCATAACATGGCTCTAGTAGCACTTAGTTGTCTTTAACATCATTCGAAACAATTTTGTTAGATTGTATTGTGACAGCTGTCATATTAGCATGCATTCAAAAAAAGACTTATCAAAATTGGTGAATTTTTTGGTAGCCATTTTAATATCGAACATGGATAAAAAAAGCAACATTTTTGGCATAATATGCTTTATTATTTCAAGAAAGGTAAAAATGCAGCTGAAATGCACAAGAAGATATGTTCAGTGTATGGAGAAGGTGCTGTGACTGATCGAATGTATCAAAAGTGGTTTGTGAAGTTTTGTGCTAGAGATTTCTTGCTGGATGATGCTCCCCGGTCAGGTAGGCCAGTTGAAGTTGACAGCGATCAAATCGAGACATTAACTGAGAACAATCAACGTTTCAGCACGTGGGAGATAGCCGACATACTCAAAATGTCCAAATCAAGTGTTGAAAATCATTCGCACCAGCTTGGTTATGTGAATTGCTTTGATGTTTGGGTTCCACATAACTTAAGCAAAAAAGAACGTTGACTGTGTTTCCACATGCGATTCTCTACTTGAACGTAACGAAAATGTTCCATTTTTAAAACAAATTGTGACAGGCGATGAAAAGTAGATACTATATAGTAATGTGGAATGGAAGAGATCACGGGGCAAGCGAAATGAACCACCACCAACCACACCAAAGGTCCGTCTTCATCCAAAGAAGGTGATGTTGTGTATATGGTGGGATTGGAAGGGAGTCCTCTATTATGAGCTCCTTCCGGAAAACCAAACAATTAATTCCAACAAGTTCTGCTTCCAATTAGACCAACTGAAAGCGGCACTCGACGAAAAGCGTCCAGAATTAGTCAACAGAAAACGCATAATCTTCCATCAGGATAACGCAAGCCAGCATGTTTCTTTGATGAACAGACAAAAACTGTTACAGCTTGTCTGGGAAGTTCTGATTCATCCGCCGTATTCACCAGACATTGCACCTTCGGATTTCCATTTATTTCGATCTTTACAAAATTCTCTTAATGGAAAAAATTTCAATTCTCTGGAAGACTGTAAAAGGCACGTGGAACAGTTCTTTGCTCAAAAAGATAAAAAGTTTTGGGAAGATGGAATTATAAGGTTGTCTGAAAAATGTCAGAAGGTAGTGGAACAAAATGGTGACTACGTTGTTCAATAAAGTTCTTGGTGAAAATGAAAAATGTGTCTTTTGTTTTTCCTTAAAAAACTGAAGGCATTTTTTGGCCCACCCAGTATATTAAATTTTACTTATCCATTCATCTGTTGTTGATGGACATATTGGTTATTTTCCCTTTTTGGCTCTTGTGAATAATGCTGTTATGAACATTAATGTATAAGTATCTGTTTGGGTCCCAGCTTTCATTTCTTTTGGTATATACTTAGAAGTAGAATTACTGGATCATATGGCAGTTCTATGTTTATCTTTTTGAGGTACTGCTATACTGTTTTTCCACAGTGGGTGCACCATTTGATATTCCTAACAGCATCACACTCAGGGTTCCAGTTTCTCCACATCCTCACCAACACTTGTTATTTTCTTTACTCTTTTTTTTGCGTGGGTGGGGGTTAATAGCCTCTTAACGGGTGTGAAGTGTTATCTCATTATGGTTCTAATTTGTATTTCCCTACTGACTAGTGATGTAGAACATCCTTTTGTGTTTATTGGATATTTGTATGTCTTTGGAGAAATGTCTATTCAAGTCCTTTGCCCATTAAATTTTTTTTGTTGAACTGCATATTTTATTTTATTTTTTTTTTAAGTATGTTGATTTAAAATATTGTGTTCCTTTCAGGTGTACAGAAAAGTGATTCAGTTATACATATACATACATATATATACATACACATATATATATGTGTATATAATGGGTTGGCCAAAATGTTCCTTCAGTTTTTAAGTAAAAATAAAAGACACATTTTTAATTTTCACCAAGAACTGTATTGAACAATGTAGTCACCGTTTTGTTCCATTACTGTCTGCCATTTTTCAGGCAACTTCATAATTCTGTCTTCCCAAAACTTTTTATCTTTTTGAGCAAAGAACTGTTCCATGTGCCTTTTACAGTCTTTCAGGGAGCCGAAATTATTTCCATTAAGAGAATTTTGTAAAGACCAAAATAAATGGAAATCTGAAGATGCAATATCTGGTGAATGCAGCAGATGAATCAGAACTTCCCAGCCAAGCTGTAACAGTTTTTGCCTGGTCATCAAAGAAACATGCTGGCTTGCGTTATCCTGATGGAAGATTATGCGTTTTCTGTTGACTAATTCTGGACGCTTTTCGTCGAGTGCCACTTTCAGTTGGTCTAATTGGGAGCAGAACTTGTTGGAATTAATCGTTTGGTTTTCCGGAAGGAGCTCATAATAGAGGACTCCCTTCCAATCCCACCATATACACAACATCACCTTCTTTGGATGAAGACTGACCTTTGGTGTGGCTAGTGGTGGTTCATTTCACTTGCCCCACAATCTCTTCTGTTCCACATTGTTGTACAGTATCCACTTTTCATCGCCTGTCACAATTTGTTTTAAAAATGGAACATTTTCATTACGTTTAAGTAGAGAATCGCATGTGGAAACACTGTCAAGAAGGTTTTTTTCGCTTAAGTTATGTGGAACCCAAACATCAAAGCAATTCACATAACCAAGCTGGTGCAGATGATTTTCAACGCTTGATTTGGACATTTTGAGTATGTTGGCTGTCTCCCACGTGGTATAATGTTGATTGTTCTCAATTAATGCCTTGATCGCTATCAACTTCAACTGGCCTACCCGATCGTGGAGCATCATCCAGCAAGAAATCTGTAACACGAAACTTGGTAAATCACTTTTGACACATTTGATCAGTCACAGCACCTTCTCCATACACGGAACATATCTTTTTGTGCATTTCAGTTGCATTTTTACCTTTCTTGAAATAATAAAGCATATTATGCCAAAAATGTTGCTTTTTTTTTATCCATGTTCAATATTAAAATGGCTACACAAAAATTCACCAATTTTAGTAAGTCTTTTTTTAAATGCATGCTGATATGACAGCTGTCACAATACAGTCTAACAAAATTGTTTTGAATGAAGTTAAAGACGACTAAGTGCTACTAGAGCCATCTTACGCAAAAAACCGAACGAACTCTTTGGCCAACCCCATATGTATACATGTGTATGTATATATGTATTATTTCTCAGATTCTTTTCCATTATAGGTTAATACAAGATATTCAGTATTGTTCCCTGTGCTATACAGTAAATCCTTGTTGTTTGTTTTATATATAGTGGTGTGTATCTCATAATCCCGTACTCCTAATTTATCCCTCCCCCTTACCCTTTGGTAACCATGTTTGTTTTCTATGTCTGTGAGTTTGTTTCTATTTTATATTTAGATTCATTTGTATTATTTTTTAGATTTCACACAAACATAGTATTATATAATATTAGCCTTTTTCTGTTTCAGTATGATAATCTCTAGCTCCATCCATGTTGCTGCAAATGGCATTATTTCATTCCTTTTTTATGGCTGAGTGATATACCATTGTGTATATGTACCACATGTTCTTTATCCATTCATCTGTTGATGGACAATTAGGTTGCTTCTATGTCTTGGCTATTGTAAATCGTCCTGTTATGAACATTGTGCTGCATGTATGTTTTTGAATTAGAGTTTTCGTCTTTTCCAGATATATGCCCAGGAGTGGGATTGCTGGATTTGTATGGTAACTGTAGTTTTAGCTTTTGAAGGAACCTCCATACTGTTTTTTATAGTGGCTGCACCAGTTTACATTCCCACCATCAGTATAGGAAGGTTCCCTTTTCTCCACATCCTCTCCAGCATTTACTATTTGTAGACTTTTGCTGATGGCCATTCTGACTGGTGTGAGGTGATACCTCATTGTAGTTTTGATTTGCTTTTCTCTAATAATTAACAATGTTGAGCATCTTTTCATGTGCCTGTTGTCCATTTCTTTTTTGGAGAAATGTCTGTTTAGGTCTTCTGCTCATTTTTTGATTGGGTTGTTTGTTTTTTTTCTATTGAGTTGTATGAGCTGTTTGTATGTTTTTGACATTAATCCCTTGTTGGTCGCATCACATGCACATGTTTTTTCTGAGTCCGTAGGTTTTCTTTTTACTTTGTTCATGGTTTCCTTTGTTGTGTAAAAGGTTTTAAGTTTGATTAGGTCCCATTTTATTATTTTTGTTTTTATTTCTATTGCCTTGGCAGAGTGACCTAAGAAAACATTGGTATGATTTATGTCAGAGAATGTTTTACCTATGCTCTCTTCTAGGAGTTTTATGGTGTCATGTCTCATGTTTAGGTCTTTATTTTACGTTTTTTTTTGTACATGGTATGAGGGAATGTTCTAATAACTTCATTGATTTACATGAGGTTGTCCAGCTTTCCCAACACCACTTGTTGAAGAGACTGTCTTTTCTCCATTATATATTCTTGCCTCCTTTGTTGAAGGTTGATTGACCCTAGGTGTGTGGGTTTATTTCTGGGCTCTCTATTGTGTTACATTGATCTATATGTCTGTTTTTGTGCCAGTATCACACTTTTTTATTACTGTAGCTTTATAGTATTGTTTGAAATTTGGGAGAGTTATGCCTCCAGCTTTGTTCTTTTCCCTTAGGATTGCTTTGGCAATTCCAGGTCTTTTGTGGTTCCCTGTTACTTTTAGGATTATGTAGTCTAGTCCTGTGAAGAATGTCATGGGTAATTTTATAAGGATCATATTAAATCTGTAGACTGCTTAGGATAGTATGGCCATTTTACCAATATTTATTCTTCCAAACCAAGAGCATGGAATATCTTTCCATTTCTTTGAGTCAACTTCAGTTTCCTTTTTCCTAGTTCTCAGTTTCCTTTTTCCGTGTTTTATAGTTCTTAGGGTATAGGTCTTTCACCTCCTAGGTTTTTTTCCTAGGTATTTTATTTTTTTGTATGCTATAATATATTATTTATTTTTAAAAATTATCTTAATTTTAAGTTTTGTTTGTTTCTTTGGGTGCACCGTTCGGTTTGCAGGATCTTGGTTTCAGAACAGGGATTGAACCCAGGCCACGGCAGTGAAAACACTGAGTCCTAACCACTGGACTGCTTGGGAACTCCTTGGATGCTATTTTAAATCGGATATTTTTACTTTCTCTTTCTGATATTTCATTATTAGTGTAAAGAAGTGCAACAGATTTCTTTTTTCTTTTTTTAAAAAATATTTATTTACTTATTTGGCTGCATCGGGTCTTAGTTGCGGCACGCGGGATCTTCGTTGTGGCATGCAGGATCTTTAGTTGCGGCATGTGGGATCTTTTTAGTTGCGGCATGTGGGATCTAGTTCCGTGACCAGGGATCGAACCAGGGCCCCCTGCATTGGGAGCGCAGAGTCTTAGCCACTGGACCACCAGGGAAGTCCCCAGAAATGCAATAACTATCTGTATATTAATCTTGTATCTTTCTACCTTGCTCAATTCATTTATTAGTTCTAATAGTTTTTTTGTGGCCTCTTTAGGAATATTTGTATAGAGTATCATGTCATCTGCATATAATCACAATTTTACCTCTTCTCTTCCAATTCGGATACCTTTTATTTCTTTTTCTTATCTGATTGCTGTGCCTTTGCCCATTTTTGTATTTGGTTGTTTGGTTTTTTTGTAGTTGAGTTATAGGATTTCTTTATGTTTTCTGGTTATCAATACCATTTCAGATATATGATTCAGAAATACTTTCTCCCATTTTGTGGATTGTCTTTTTTTCTCTTGATAGTGACCTTTGATGCACAAAAGTTTTTCATTTTGATGAAATCCAGTTTATTTTTTTGTTGTTGTCTCTGCTTTCGGTATCATATTCAGGAAAGCATGACCAAATCCAATGTCATGAAGATTCCCCCTCTATTTTCTTTAAAGAGTTTCATAGTTTTAGCTACTATTTTTAAGTCTTTGATGCATCTTGAGTTAATTTTTGTATGTGGTGTGACGCAGGTGTCCACTTTATTCTTTTGCATTTGGTTATTCATTTTTCCCAGCACCCCATGTTGAAAAGACTGTCCTTTTCCCATTGAATGTTGTTGATACCCTTCTTGAAAATCAGTTGACCACATATATGCAAGGCTTTATTTCTGGGTTCTCTATTCCATTGTTCTATATGATTGTCCTTTTGCCAGTACCATACTGTTTTGATTATTTTAGCTCTGCAGTTAGTTTTTTTTTTTAAATTTAAGTATAGTTGATTTACCATATTGTGTTAGTTTCAGGTTTACAGGAAGGTAGTTCAGTTTTTATATATATATATATTTTTTTCAGATTATTTTCCATTATAGGTTATTACATGATATTGAATGTAGTTCTCTGTGTTATACAGTAAATCCTTGTTGCTTTTGCAGTTAGTTTTGAGGTCAGGAATTGTGAGTTCTTTAATTTTGTTGTATTTCACAACTGTTTTGGCTGTTCAAGATTCCTTGAGATTCATCATGAATTTTAGGATGGAGTTTACTATGTCTGTGAAAAAACTTGGGATTTTGATAGGAGTTGAATTGAATCTCTAGATCACTTTGGGTAGTATTGTCATCTTAACAATATTTGTTTTTGTCTTTAATTTCTTTCAGCAGTGAAAGTATTGCTGTTTTGCAGCTTTCCATAAGTCTTTCAACTCCTTGGTTAAATTTATTCTTAAATACTTAATTCTTCTTGATGCTATTGTAAATGGCATTGTTTTTTTAATTTCCTTTTTGGATTGTTCATTGTTAGCATGGAAAAATGCAGCTGATTTTTGAGTGTGAATTTTGTATCCACCAACTTTACTGAATTTGTGTATTAACTGTTAAGAATTTTTTGTGGTATCTTTAAGGTTTTCTACATGTAAGATGTCATCTGTGGACAAAGATAAGTTTACTCTTCCTTTCCAGTTTGGATTATAATATGCTATTTTAAACAGTTGTTAAGTGAACAAAAGTGTAAAGTTAATTACCAATTATTTGTTTATAAAAAAGACCATTTTTGGTCAGTATACTCATGAACATATGTCCAAATTTTAGAGAATCTATATGGTCCATTGCTAGAAGACAGCCACCCATCTGTGCGAGCAGGTAGATGAATGGGTGAAAATGAAAAATAGTTTTTGTTTTGTTTTGTTTTTTGTTTTTTTTTGATTTTTTAACCATTTATTTATTTACTTAAAGAATTTTTAAAAATTGAAGTATAATTGATTTACAATATTACATTAGTTTCACGTATACAACATAGTGATTCAGTATTTTTATGCCTTGTAAAATGATCACCGCAGTCCCTGAGATTATTTTATGTAAGGTGATTTTAAAGGTATACTATATCAGGAAAGATAATCAACATTCAGAAATCTAAATGCTACTTACTCATGTAAATATTGCTAATTTTTCTAGTGAAAGCTACAGTTTTTGAAGGACATTAATGCCTCAGGCTACTTCATCTTCAGTGGATTGCTCCTCCCTCATTCCCCCCTTCCCGGATTGTTTTCATCAATTGTTATTTCCTTAACATTTGCAAACCAGGTTTCTGGATTGTAGTACGTCCTAATGTTATATGTAGAAACCAATGCTTCAGTTTTTAAGGTTCTGTAAAGTTTTGTGTATTAACATTACTCTTCTCTAAACCTTTCTGACTATCCAGATCTAGGAAGTTCTCTCCAGACTGTTGCCGGATATGTATTCAGTTAGTACTCTCACCAAGGCAGTGTACATTGCAGTCATTCTTCCTGCTCAGGCTAACATTTTTCCTCCTCCTGGCTAGGAGTATTAGCAGTAATAACCCTCCATGTCTCTGGCCTAGTAATTTAGGTGCTCATCCTCACTCATAACCTTTCTTTATTAAAATGAGTTTTGTTACCTAAAATATTCTGCGATATAACTCAAATCTTAGGAGATAAAATGGGTTGGATTGGTTTGGGTTTAGGCAAGTTTGATTTACACCTTAAAGTGTGTCTAAGTAATGGTGAAACATAAATGGGACACATATCAACCACGTGCAGTATGTAAAGAGGAAAATCAGCTAAGGGTAAATAGTGTTAATTTGAAGTGATTATTTGTGAATAATAATTCTTTAGTCCAATATATTTTCTAGTATCTGTCAAATTTGTAATATATCTGCAAGCATCCTTATTTTTTAAGTGTTCATGATAAGAATGATGATGTACTCAAGGTGTATTAAAAACAACGGAAATAGCTCTAAGTGCCACACTCTTAATTAACTGCTAAAGTAACTGCTATGGGTTGCTATGAAATTAGCAAAACATTGTTAGATCTGAGGCAGCAATGACATCGTAATTAGACTAGTAGACTAGTGAAGTTCTAGATGAGAATTCCTGTCACTACTGGCAGTGATGGCTTCAGGCAAAGACACTTGTCCTATCCTACCTAAACTCACCAACAACTGCTCTGATGAGAATTCATATAAGCCTGCTATTAAGTGAGGACTTAAGGGTTCTGGGCTTTTGGGTGGTTTTTTTGTTTCTTTGTTTTCAATCTGGGAGCTACATAGATGAGGACGCTAATTCTGTGCTTCCCCTTGGCATCTATATAGAAAGCTTTATGTTCCAGAACAAAACAATGTGTGTGCAGAGAAAGCAAGTCTGACCTGAGTGTAGGGCATGTACTAAATTCAGAAGCTAAATTAGTTACTGGTTTTTGTGACTGGCCAGTGATTCCTTTAGGTAATGAGTAGGCCTGAGGTAGATCATGGTGTGCTGTCTTCCCCCTTAAAGTCAGGCCAAAATGAACATCGTGAGCAAATTGTAAAGGACAGCGTGCAGTTAGAGCTACAGATACCCAGCCCAGACTCTTTTTTTTTTTTTTTATAATGTCGGTATAGGTTGTTTGTAGATCATCTTTATGAGTTTCAGTATGTTCCTTTTCTATTCCTAGTTTGCTTGGAGTTTTTTTTTTTTTCACACACACACACTGTATTTTATTTTTACAAGAGATAAATAGACTGACACCAAGCATTGTACACGGATTACCACAACAAAAGCAACAATGATTGCAATTACCAAACATGAAACACACTCATACTATGTCATAATATTGACATTCAGTCCAGTAATCCTCCACTGTAACAGCTCCTTTACTTTGCAGTGAAAATTGATTTGTATATTCTTTGCCTCTGAGTCCTTGTTGGATTTTTTTTTTAATTCAGACAGAAAGTCACAAAAATTATACTCATCTTCATCAGATCACTCAGTCCCATGTAATTAAATTTTTTTTTCATCTTGATCTTTTGTTAGCACTTTTATGAGTTCATCAGTTTTTCATTAGAGTTCTGAAAATGCTTATTCATTCAGTTCAGCAGTACAGTCAGTTACCAGAAACCTGTACTTGTAAGAGTCTTTTCCATGAATTTCTTAAAGATGAAATCCTTTTATAGGAACATATTTGCAAAAGCATCAGAGTACACCCAGAACTGTCTGTAAATGACAAAAGACTTAAAAATGACCACAGTTAAAGATTTGATTAAAGTTCATATTAATGCAGTTGACAAGAAAATTAGTTATTTCTGAGATATACATTTTAAGGTAATAACTAGGATTATGACTTATAACATTATACCAGAACATATAAGATTTTTAGAAATTTCATGTAATGTCTGAAACATTTATATTAACATATTTCCATACAAATAACCCAATGAAAGTTTAGTATTAGTTGTTTTGTTTGTTTGCTTTTTTATACTGCAGGTTCTTATTAGGCATCAATTTTATACACATCAGTGTATACATGTCAATCCCAATCGCCCAATTCAGCACAGCACCATCCCCAAACCACCGCAGTTTTCCCCCCTTGGTGTCCATATGTCCGTTCTCTACATCTGTGTCTCAACTTCTGCCCTGCAAACTGGCTCATCTGTACCATTTTTCTAGGTTCCACATACATGCGTTAATATACGATATTTGTTTTTCTCTTTCTGACTTACTTCACTCTGTATGACAGTGTCTAGATCCATCCACGTCTCAACAAATGGCTCAATTTCGTTCCTTTTTATAGCTGAGTAATATTACATTGTATATATGTACCACAACTTCTTTATCCATTCGTCTGTTGATGGGCATTTAGGTTGCTTCCATGACCTGGCTATTGTAAATAGTGCTGCAATGAACATTCGGGTGCATGTGTCTTTTTGAATTATGGTTTTCTCTGGGTATATGCCCAGTAGTGGGATTGCTGGGTCATATGGTAATTCTATTTTTAGTTTTTTAAGGAACCTCCATATTGTTCTCCATAGTGGCTGTATCAATTTACATTCCCACCAACAGTGCAAGAGGGTTCCCTTTTCTCCACACCCTCTCCAGCGTTTGTTGTTTGTAGATTTTCTGATGATGCCCATTCTAACTGGTGTGAGGTGATACCTCATTGTAGTTTTGATTTGCATTTCTCTAATAATTAGTGATGTTGAGCATCTTTTCATGTGCTTCGTGGCCGTCTGTATGTCTTCTTTGGAGAAATGTCTATTTAGGTCTTCTGCCCGTTTTTGGATTGGGGTGTTTGTTTCTTTAATATTGAGCTGAGTGAGCTCTTTATATATTTTGCAGATTAATCCTTTGTCCGTTGATTCGTTTGCAAATATTTTCTCCCATTCTGAGGGTTGTCTTTTCGTCTTGTTTATGGTTTCCTTTCCTGTGCAAAAGCTTTGAAGTTTCATTAGGTCCCATTTGTTTATTTTTGTTTTTATTTCCATTACTCTAGGAGGTGGATCAAAAAAGATCTTGCTGTGATTTATGTCAAAGAGTGTTCTTCCTATGTTTTCCTCTAAGAGTTTTATAGTGTCCAGTCTTACATTTAGGTCTCGAATCCATTTTGAGTTTATTTTTGTGTATGGTGTTAGGGAGTATTCTAATTTCATTCTTTTACATGTAGCTGTTCAGTTTTCCCAGCACCACTTATTGAAGAGACTGTCTTTTCTCCATTGTATATCTTTGCCTCCTTTGTCATAGATTAGTTGACCATAGGTGCGTGGGTTAATCTCTGGGCTTTCTATCTTGTTCCATTGATCTATGTTTCTGTTTTTGTGCCAGTACCATATTGTCTTGATTACTGTAGCTTTGTAGTATAGTCTGAAGTCAGGGAGTCTGATTCCTCCAGCTCCATTTTTTTGCCTCAAGACTGCTTTGGCTATTCGGGGTCTTTTGTGTCTCCATACAAATTTTAAGATGATTTGTTCTAGCTCCGTAAAAAATGCCATTGGTAATTTGATAGGGATTGCATTGAATCTGTAGATTGCTTTGGGTAGTATAGTCATTTTCACAATGTTGATTCTTCCAATCCAAGAACATGGTATATCTCTCCATCTGTTGGTTTCATCTTTAATTTCATTCATCAGTGTCTTATAGTTTTCTGCATACAGGTCTTTTGTCTCCCCTAGGTAGGTTTATTCCTAGGTATTTTATTCTTTTTGTTGCAATGGTAAATGGGAGTGTTTCCATAATTTCTGTTTCAGATTTTTCATCATTAGTGTATAGGAATGCAAGAGATTTCTGTGCATTAATTTTGTATCCTGCAACTTTACCATATTCATTAATTAGCTCTAGCAGTTTTCTGGTGGCAGTTTTAGGATTCTCTATGTATAATATCATGTCATCTGCAAACAGTGACAGTTTTACTTCTTCTTTTCCAATTTGTATTCCTTTTATTTCTTTTTCTTCTCTGATTGCCGTGGCTAGGACTTCCAGAACTATGTTGAATAATAGTGGTGAGAGTGGACATCCTTGTCTCGTTCCTGATCTTAGAGGAAATGCTTTCAGTTTTTCACCATTGAGAATGATGTTTGCTGTGGGTTTGTCATATATGGCCTTTATTATGTTGAGGTAGGTTCCCTCTATGCCCACTTTCTGGAGAGTTTTTATCATAAATGGGTGTTGAATTTTGTCAAAAGTTTTTTCTGCATCTATTGAGATGATCATATGGTTTTTCTTCTTCAATTTGTTAATATGGTGTATCACATTGATTGATTTGCGTATATTGAAGAATCCTTGCATCCCTGGGATAAATCCCACTTGATCGTGGTGTATGATCCTTTTAATGTGTTGTTGGATTCTGTTTGCTAGTATTTTGTTGAGGATTTTTGCATCTATATTCATCAGTGATATTGGTCTGTAATTTTCTTTCTTTGTAGTGTCTTTGTCTGGTTTTGGTATCAGGGTGATGGTGGCCTCATAGAATGAGTTTGGGAGTGTTCCTTCCTCTACAATTTTTTGGAAGAGTTTGAGAAGGATAGGTGTTAGCTCTTCTCTAAATGTTTGATAGAATTCACCTGTGAAGCCATCTGGTCCTGGACTTTTGTTTGTTGGAAGATTTTTAATCACAGTTTCAATTTCATTGTTTGTGATTGGTCTGTTCATATTTTCTGTTTCTTCCTGGTTCAGTCTTGGAAGGTTATACCTTTCTAAGAATTTGTCCATTTCTTCCAGGTTGTCCATTTTATTGGCATAAAGTTGTTTGTAGTAGTCTCTTAGGATGCTTTGTATTTCTGCAGTGTCTGTTGTAACTTCTTCTTTTTCATTTCTGATTTTATTGATTTGAGTCCTCTCCCTCTTTTTCTTGATGAGTCTGGCTAATGGCTTATCAATTTTGTTTATCTTCTCAAAGAACCAGCTTTTAGTTTTATTGATCTTTGCTATTGTTTTCTTTGTTTCTATTTCATTTATTTCTGCTCTGATCTTTATGATTTCTTTCCTTCTGCTAACTTTGGGTTTTGTTTGTTCTTCTTTCTCTAGTTTCTTTAGGTGTAAGGTTAGATTGTTTACTTGAGATTTTTCTTGTTTCTTTAGGTAGGCTTGTATAGCTATAAACTTCCCTCTTAGAACTGCTTTTGCTGCATCCCATAGGTTTTGGGTCGTCGTGTTTTCATTGTCATTTGTCTCTAGGTATTTTTTGATTTCCTCTTTGATTTCTTCAGTGATCTCTTGGTTATTTAGTAACGTATTGTTTAGCCTCCATGTGTTTGTCTTTTTTACATTTTTTTCCCTGTAATTCATTTCTAATCTCATAGCATTGTGGTCAGAAAAGATGCTTCATATGATTTCAATTTTCTTAAATTTACTGAGGCTTGATTTGTGACCCAAGATATGATCTATCCTGGAGAATGTTCCGTGCGCACTTGAGAAGAACGTGTAATCTGCTGTTTTTGGATGGAATGTCCTATAAATATCAATTAAATCTATCTGGTCTATTGTGTCATTTAAAGCTTCTGTTTCCTTATTTATTTTCGTTTTGGATGATCTGTCCATTGGTGTAAGTGAGGTGTTAAAGGCCCCCACTATTATTGTGTTACTGTCAATTTCCTCTTTTATGGCTGTTAGCAGTTGCCTTATGTATTGAGGTGCTCCTATGTTGGGTGCATATATATTTATAATTGTTATATCTTCTTCTTGGATTGATCCCTTGATCATTATGTAGTGTCCTTCTTTGTCTCTTGTAACATTCTTTACTTTAAAGTCTATTTTATCTGATATGAGTATAGCTACTCCAGCTTTCTTTTGATTTCCATTTGCATGGAATATCTTTTTCCATCCCCTCACTTTCAGTCTGTATGTGTCCCTAGGTCTAAAGTGGGTCTCTTGTAGACAGCATATATATGGGTCTTGGTTTTGTATCCATTCAGCAAGCCTGTGTCTTTTGGTGGGAGCATTTAATCCATTCACGTTTAAGGTAGTTATCGATATGTATGTTCCTAAGACCATTTTCTTAATTGTTTTGGGTTTGTTTTTGTAGGTCCTTTTCTTCTCTTGTGTTTCCCACTTAGAGAAGTTCCTTTAGCATTTGTTGTAGAGCTGGTTTGGTGGTGCTGAATTCTCTTAGCTTTTGCTTGTCTGTAAAGCTTTTGATTTCTCCATCAAATCTAAATGAGATCCTTGCCGGGTAGAGTAATCTTGGTTGTAGGTTCTTCCCTTTCATCACTTTAAGTATATCATGCCACTCCCTTCTGGCTTGTAGAGTTTCTGCTGAGAAATCAGCTGTTAACCTTATGGGAGTTCCCTTGTATGTTATTTGTCGTTTTTCCCTTGCTGCTTTCAATAATTTTTCTTTGTCTTTAATTTTTGCCATTTTGATTACTATGTGTCTCGGCGTGTTTCTCCTTGGGTTTATCCTGTATGGGACTCTCTGCGCTTCCTGGACTTGGATGGCTATTTCCTTTCCTATGTTAGGGAAGTTTTCGACTATAATCTCTTCAAATATTTTCTCTGGCCCTTTCTCTCTCTCTTCTCCTTCTGGGACCCCTATAATGCGAATGTTGTTGCATTTAATGTTGTCCCAGAGGTCTCTTAGGCTGTCTTCATTTCTTCTCATTCTTTTTCTTTAGTCTGTTCCGCAGCAGTGAATTCCACCATTCTGTCTTCCAGGTCACTTATCCGTTCTTCTGCCTCAGTTATTCTGCTATTGATTCCTTCTAGTGTAGTTTTCATTTCAGTTATTGTATTGGTCATCTCTGTTTGTTTGTTCTTTAATTCTTCTAGGTCTTTGTTAATCATTTCTTGCATCTTCTCAATCTTTGCCTCCATTCTTATTCCGAGGTCCTGGATCATCTTCACTATCATTATTCTGAATTCTTTTTCTGGAAGGTTGCCTATCTCCACTTCATTTAGTTGTGTTTCTGGGGTTTTTTCTTGTTCCTTCATCTGATATATAGCCCTCTGCCTTTTCATCTTGTCTGTCTTTCTGTAACTGTGGGTTTTGGTCCACCGGCTGCAGGATTGTAGTTTTTCTTGCTTCTGCTGTCTGTCTTTTGGTGGTTGAGGCTATCTAAGAGGCTTGATGTGATTGCGCCCCTCCTACCATCTCACTGTGGCTTCTCCTCTGTCCTTGGACGTGGCGTATCCTCCTTGGTGAGTTCCAGTGTCTTCCTGTCGATGATTGCCCAGCAGCCAGTTGTGATTCTGGTGCTCTTGCAAGAGGGAGTGAGAGCACGTCCTTCTACTCCGCCATCTTGGTTAATCCCTTTGTTTTGTTTTTGTTTGGCCATGCCGTGAGGCTCGTGGGATATTAGTGCCCCAAACAGGGATTGAATTTGGGCCCACAGTAGGGAAAGCACTGTGTCCTAACCACTGGCCAACCAGGGAATTCCCGAAAAATAGTTTAAGATGTTACCATTGTGGAATACTGGGTAATGCATACACAGGATCTTTCTTACAACTGCATGTGAATCTACGATTATCTCAAAATGAAAAGTTTAATTTAAAAAAGGCCAGCTCCTTTACACATATACTTCTCCAAATAATGCAAAAGAGGTGAAACACTAGTAATTTTTAGAACTCCACATTTCTCATGGAAGAAATGTTATAAAACATTCAGGGTGAAGAAAATGGCCCATAGTTAAAAACAGTGACATTAGTACTTAAAACTTGTCTGAAATCCAGTCATTTATGATATGGTTAACTTACATTAGGAATTTAGAATTTTTTTGTTCCTCTTGAAGATAGGTAGATTAGATGTCATTGGTCATTTACATCAAGCCCATGTTGTAATTGTGTGTTTGTGAGTATGAAGGCTGATCAGATTCTTCTTCAATCAAGATTTTTAACTACTCTTGAGGATCATTTTAAGGACTTATACCTAGAACCTAGAATTAAGTAATGTATAGTACTGGTGGAGTAAGCTTCACATTTTGGTGGAGGAGGAAGAGAGTGACAGCCACGTCTGGATTTAATAAAAATAACTTAGAATAGTTCACAATTATAAAACTGATAAGTTAATGTGTGCAGTTTTGCCTTAGGAAAAGATCCTTCAATTTACAAAAGGGTTGATAAGTGTTGTCTTTTAAACAGTTTATTTGGTGTGTTTAAAATATCATTTCCACAAATAAGACTTAATTCCAAGGACCATCTCCAATGTATGACTCTAGAAATGAGGCAGATTTTAAAAGCTGACATCAGAGCTTTTATAAATGAATGAATATTTCCCTTCTAAATAGTCACCCTTGGAGGCCATACTGAAACCAATGATGAAGTCATTCCTGAGGATACTTCAAGAACTCTCCTTTTGTAACCAATTTAGAAGACATGCAAGAAATTAAGTCTTCAGGAATACTTTGGATTTTGGCAAAAACTAATTTTAATGCACCTGATAATCTTTCATTATTCACCATACTTGACTCTAAATGACATTTGGCTATTTCCAAATATCACATCTGCCCTTAGAGAAGATTTTTCAAATGAGTGGGCAAATTTTTTAAGTATCAATTTTTTTTTCACCATTGGACTTCTAGCTGGTCTCATAATGTGTAATATTACACAAATATGTTCATTCCTAAGAATGCTGTCCTTCAGAGAACAAAAAAGTTCTGATTGTATCCTCTTGTTTTAATTTTTGCATATTGAGGTACTATTAATGGGCTTCATTGATTTATCCATAGTCTTGACCTTGTTCAGCTGCAGTATGAATTCACGTGATAGCTGGCTTTGTGGTTGGATTGCTGTGAATTCTAGGAATGAGTGCGATAATCATCATTATGCTGGTTTGCTGTACTCTTTCACTTCTAAAGTACAACGCTTTTGCTGTTTGGTAATCTGTTGATGGAACAAGATGTAGAATGACATCGTCCATTCTTATTTTTAAATTTTGGTTACCAGGAATATTGTGTGCCATTGGTTGACATGTAGCATCTTTTCGTCTGGTTCCATTCTCTAATTGAAGATTAAGGATACTGAGTGACTTGATGATAATTTTTTTGTACGTCTGACTCATTTCCAAAGGAAGGTTATGGCAAAAAGTAGAAACCATACCCTCTTGGTACCTATATTCTAGAGTCAAGTTTGTTTCAAGATTATTTAAAACAACGCTCTCCATCAAAACAACCAAAATCCCACACACAATGTCTAGTTGCAGTATGCCTGTTAATTTCATTTCTTTTTCATTCACTAAATATCTTGGGTTCTTCCTAACCAAACGTAGAAAAATGGTACAGAGGGGCCACTGGGTTTGGAGCCCAGCACCCTGCTTGAATCAGGGTGGTATCTGGCCCATGAAGGCCTGACCGAGATGTTACCTGTTTCCTAGTGTTTTAATGTGCATTCTTTTGATGATTAGTGAGGTTGGAGTGCTTTTTCTCCCATTTTCTTTTGTTACACAGTTATATTCCCTTTTTAAAAATTTTTTTGTCTTTTAATCATTTATCTACTGGGAATTTAGTATTGTTATTATTTTTTGGCCATGCCACATGGCATGCGGGATCTTAGTTCCCCCACCAGGGATCAAACCCGTGCCCTCTGCAGTGGAAGCATGGAGTCCTAACCACTTGACCACCAGGGAATTCCCAGTATTATTTAGTATAATAAGAATCTTTATCTCTTTATTTTCAGATGAGTTTGCCTATTAAATTTTGGTTATGTTTTTGGAGGTTGCATGCACAAGTTTTATTTCTTATGTAAAGTTTTATTACTCAGATACATTCTTGAATTCCTTTCTCTATTTTGCATTTTCCATTGAGGTGAAATTCACATAAAATAAAATTAACCATTTAAACCATTTTAATATATAATTTAGTTTTTAAAGTTTTTACTAAATGCACAATATTGTACAATTGTCACCACTTTCTAATTTTAGAATATTTTCATTGCCCCCAAAAGGTAACCCATACCACCCAATTTCCCCCTTCCTTTATCCCCTGGCACCCACTAATCTACTTTCTGCCTTTGTGGATTTGCCTACTTGGACATTTTACATATATAAATGGAATCATCCAATATGTAGGAATTTGTGTCTGCATTTTTTAGCACAAAGTTTCCAAGGTTCATCCATGCTTAGTATAGATGAATATTTCATTCCTTTTAATTGGGGTATAATATCCCATTGTCTCTTCATCAGTTGAATGGATATTTGGGTACTTTTCACTTTTTGGCTGTTATGAATATTGCTGCTATGAACTTTTGTGTATAGTTTTTTGAGTGTGGGCATATGTTTTCATTTTCTTGGGTATATATCTAGGAGTGGAATTGCTGGGTTATTTGGTAACTCTGTGTTTAACTTTTTGAATTACTACTAAAATGTTTTTCATACTGACTGTCCCATTTTACATTCCCACCAGCAATGTATGTGAGTTCCAATTTCTTTACATCCTTGCCAACCCTTATTTTTAAAAAATTATTATCATATCCATTCTAAAGAGTGTAAAATAGTATCTCATTGTGGTTTTGATTTATATTTTGTTCTAATGATTAACAATCTTGAGCATTTTTTCATGTGCTTCCTATTTGTGTATATTCTTAGAATTGTATATCTAACTTCTTTTTTTTATCGAGGTATAATTGACTTACAATGTTGTGTTGATTTCTGCTGCACAGCAAAGTGATTCAGTTATACATATATATACATTCTTTTTTAAAAATATTCTTTTCCATTATGGTCTATCATAGGATATTGAATATAGTTCTCTGTGCTATACAGTAGGACCTTGTTGTTTATCCATTCTATATATAAAATCTTACATCTGCTACCCCCAACCTCCCACCCTATCCCTCCCCCAACCCCCTCCCCCTTGACAACCACCAGTCTGCTCTCTATGTCTGTGGTTCTGTTTTTGTTTCATACATAGGTTCATTTATGTCATATTTTAGATTCCACATATAAGTGATATCATGTGGTATTTGTCTTTCTCTTCCTGAGTTACTTCACTTAGTATGGTGATCTCTAGTTGCATGCGTGTTGCTGCAAATGGCATGATTTTGTTCTTTTGTTCTTTTTTTTTTAAATATAATTTTTTTTCTTTCTTTTTTTTTTTTTTTAAACTTTGGGTTTATTTATTTATTTATTTATGGCTGTGTTGGGTCTTCGTTTCTGTGCGAGGGCTTTCTCTAGTTGTGGCAAGTGGGGGCCACTCTTCATCGCGGTGCGCGGGCCTCTCACTGTCGTGACCTCTCTTGTTGCGGAGCACAGGCTCCAGACGCGCAGGCTCAGTAACTGTGGCTCACGGGCCTAGTTGCTTTTCGGCATGTGGGATCTTCTCAGACCAGGGCTCGAACCCGTGTCCCCTGCATTGGCAGGCAGACTCTCAACCACTGTGCCACCAGGGAAGCCTGATTTTGTTCTTTTTTATGGCTAAGTAGTATTTCATTGTATATATGTACCACATCTTCTTTATCCATTCATCTGTCAGTGGACATTTAGGTTGTTTCCATGTTTTGGCTATTGTGAATAGTGCTGCTATGAACATAGGGGTGCATGTATCTTTTTGAATTATAGTTTTGTCTGGATATATGCCCAAGAGTAGGATTGCTGGATCATATGGTAATTCTATTTTAGTTTTCTGAGGAACCTCCATACTGTTTTCCACAGTGGCTACACCAACTTATATTCCTACCAACAGTGTAGGAGGGTTCCCTTTTCTCCACACCCTCTCCATCATTTGTTATTTGTAGACTTTTTAATGATGGCCATTCTGACTGGTATGAGGTGGTACTGCATTGTAGTTTTGATTTACATTTCTCTAATAATTTGCGATGTTGAGCATCTTTTCATGTGCCTGCTGGCCATCTGTATGTCTTCTTTGGAGAAATGTCTATTTAGGTCTTCTGCCCATTTTTCAATTGGGTTGTTTGGTTTTTTGTTGTTGAGTTGTTGTATATCTAAGTTCTTTAAAACCCATTTCAGGGGCTTCCCTGGTGGCGCAGTGGTTGAGAGTCTGCCTGCCAATGCAGGGGACAGGGGTTCGAGCCCTGGTCTGGGAGGATCCCACATGCCGCGGAGCAACTAGGCCCGTGAGCCACAATTACTGAGCCTGCGCGTCTGGAGCCTGTGCTCCGCAACAAGAGAGGCTGCGATAATGAGAGGCCCGCGCACCGCGATGAAGAGTGGCCCCCACTTGCCACAACTAGAGAGAGCCCTCGCACAGAAACGAAGACCCAGCACAGCCATAAATAAATAAATAAATAAATAAAAATTAAACTTAAAAAAAAAATTAGTAAGGTTAAATGTTTAAAAAAAACCCATTTCAAATTGGGTTTGCTTTTTTACTGTTTAATTGTAAGAATTCTTTACATTATTAAAAGGGTATATATTTTATAAAAGGATTATTAATGCCTTTTCAGATATATGGTTTGAAAATAGTTGTCATCAGCTATGTGGGTTGTCTCTTCACTTTCTTGATGGTATCTTTTCATACACAGAAGTTTTGAATTCCAATGAAATCAGTTTTATCTATTTTCTTTCTTGCTTTTAAGTTTAGGAAATCTTTTATTAGAAATGGGGTATATGTTTATTTTCTGCATTTTAAACTTTTAACTTTTTTAACCCTGTTTGTTGGATTACAGATACACTTATTACGTAACTTAATAGGATATGCTGTAATAATTTAGTTACATAAATATTTCCTTGGGAATCTGTGAGCTCTTCTAGGTCCTGTTCTATGTTTTATTCATCTTAGTGTTTGTCATTTATACATTTATTCTGTTCTAAGCAGAAAATAGAATAATAAACAAAAGAACTACTGAAGGCTTCCAGAGACTAAGTGCTCAGGAAATATATTTGATAAATTACTGGATTATTATTTTAAATGATGTAAAGCAAAATCTCATACTACCAGCATTTTCCTTGAATAGTACTTTTTTATTTTTTAATTTATTTTATTCAAGTATAGTTATTTTACAGTGTTGTGTTAATTTCTGTTGTACAGCAAAGTGATTCAGTTATACATATATGCATATAGATGCATTCTTTTTCATATTCTTTTCTATTATGGTTTATCACAGTCCTTGAATTATACTTTTTTAAAAAATTTAATTTTATATTGGAGTATAGTTGATTAACAATGTGTTAGTTTCAGGTGTACAGCAAAGTGATTCAGATATACATATATGCATATATATGCATTCTTTTTCATATTCTTTTCCATTATGGTTTATCACAGTCCTTGAATTATACTTTGATTGTAGATAAGTGTACAGGTAGATTTTGTTACTCATGTTTTCATATCCTCAGTGAAATAAAGAAAATTCATTTTCTTTAATTCTTATTTTGAGTATGCATTCTTTCAGACCACTTACAGTGTACATATATTTTCAGTTTGTTAAGCTTTATATTTAATTTAATATATGACCTGGTAAGTTAGGATATTCTTAAAATTTTTATTTTGACAGTGAAAGCAAGTTGAATACATTGGTGCAGAAGCTTCATGACTTTCTGGCACACTCATCAGAAGAATCTGAAGAAACAAGTTCTCCTCCAAGACTTGCGATGAACCAAAGCACAGGTAAATTGAAAAAGGATGTGTAACATCTTCTAGTCTATTTTCCGTTTATTTTTGAGCAGGTGCAGTTATTAAAGTCTTTAATAGCCCCTGTGTATCTAGTAGTTAGATAATATCTGATACTTGAGGTTTTAATTCAGATAAGTAAGAAGTGTAAGGTTTTATGGTTATAGGTGCTTAGAGAAGCATATACTTAGGGTTTTGTGTGTAATGGAAATGTTTTATAGAGGTGGGTGATGAATGTTAACTGTTTAAAATAGGTAGTATTAGAAGTTGTAGGAATAGTACAGAAATATATTATCCTAGAAGTTATTTGTGTATTATGAGTTACATTTTTATGTTGTTTGATAACTTCTTTGAGTAGATTTGGTACATAAATTTTTTTTAATAAAAAACAACATCTCCTCTCTACCTCCCTTTTTCCTTTTTAAAAGTATCTTGTATCATATATGATGATTACCATAATTTGTTTTGAGGTTTTTAAGGGTAGCCACATATATAAGAGGTGAATACACACACACACACACACGTACTTGCACACAAACACAATATGTACAAAAAGGGTGAAGAGTGGTAGATCACAGTGAAAAGTTCAGCCATATGTGTAATTAGAGTACCAGAAGGAGAAAAGAGAGAATGGGTCAGAAGCTGAGTTTGACGAGATATTCACTGAGCATTTTCTTTTTTTTTGTTTAAAGATTTATTTATTATTTATTTATTTTGTTTATTTTTGGCTGTGTTGGGACTTAGTTGCAGTGTGCCGGCTCTTTCATTGTGGTGCTTGGGCTTCTTTCTAGTTGTGGCGTGAGGATTTTCTCTTCTCTAGTTGTGGCGCGCAGACTCCAGGGCACGTGGGCTCTGTAGTTTGCGGCATGCAGGCTCTCTTGTTGAGGTGCGCAAGCTCAGTAGTTGTGGCACGTGGGCTTAGTTGCCCTGTGGCATGTGGGATCTTAGCTCCCTGACCAGAGATCGAACCTGCATCCCCTGCATTGTAAGGCGGGTTCTTTACCACCGGACCACCAGGGAAGTCCCTTGCTGAGCATTTTATAAAAGTGAAGAAAGACATCAAGCCGTAGATTCATGAAACACTGTGAACCCCACGCAGGATAAATAGAAAACTACAACTATGAATATCATAATTAAACTCCTAAAGAACGAAAACAAAGAGAACAATCTTAGGAGCAGCCAGAGGAAAAATGTCGTTGCTTTTTGAATGTTGAATGTTTCTGAACAACAATAACACTGATGGCTCATTTGATGACAGGAATGTTAGAAGCTGGATGATGAAGAAATGATTTATTTAAAGTGACAAGTGAAAATAATTGCCAGCGTCGAAGTTTTCTCAGTGAAAACATCTTTGAAAAGTGAAGGTGGAATAAAGATAAAAAGTGAGAACTTGATGTCAGCACACCGACACTAGAGGAAATACTAAAGGGTTTTCTTAAATGAGAAGGAAAATAATTCGGAATGGTGACACCAAAATACAGGAAGTTACAAATAACAATGGGAGGGATAAATAGGTGAATAAAATGAAATATGTACTTTTATCTAATCCACAGTCTGTAGTCTTAATTCATAAATTGCCCCAACAGTGTTTTCATAGGTAACTTTCCCCCCCAAGTCCAGGATCCAGTTGAAGATGCCACAATGTATATAGTTATTTGGTCTTTAGCCTTTTCAAATCTGAAACAAGCTGGAACCATAACATTTTTCAAATGTACAGATATATTATTTTGGTGGTTGTCCCTCAATGTGGATTTGTCTGATTAGTTATAATTAGATTGGGATTTTTAATTTTTGGCAGGATTGCCATGTAAATGGCGTTATGTTCTTGTCCATACATCATATCACAAGGCATGTGATGTAATCTCCCCGTTTATTGGTGATGTTAACTTAGGTTATTTGGTTATGGTTGTTTTTCTAGGTTAAGCCACTGTAAAGGTGTGATTTATTCCTTTGTAACTAATAAGTAATTTGTTGAAGATTACTTTGAAATAAACTTAGGTATTCTTTTCATCATCAGAAGTTAGCTTTTATGGTTTCTTACTGCAAATTACCACAAACTTGGCAGCTTAAAACAACCCAAATTATTTATTTATTTATGGCTGCATTGGGTCTTTGTTGCTGCACATGGGCTTTCTCTAGTTGTGGCGAGCGAGGTCTACTCTTCGTTGTGGTGTGCAGGCTTCTCATTGCAGTGGCTTCCCTTGTTGCGGAGCACGGACTCTAGGACTCTAGGTGTGCGGGCTTCACTAGTTGTGGCATGCGGGCTCAGTAGTTGTGGCTTGCGGACTCTAGAGCGCAGGCTGAGTAGTTGTGGCACATGGGCTTAGTTGCTCTGCAGCATGTGGGGTCTTCCTGGAGCAGGGATCAAACCCGCATCCCCCACATTGGCAGGTGGATTCTTAACCACTGCACCACCAGGGAAGTCCCAACCCAAATTTATTATCTCATAGTTCTGTAGGTTTGGAGTCCAGGTGGGTTTTGCTGAGCTCTGCTCAGGGAATCACAAGGCCTAAGTCAAAGTGACAGTAAGACTATGTTCCTTTCTGGAGACTCTGTGGAAAAATCCATTTCCATGCTCATTCAGGTTGTTGGCAGAATTCAGTTCATTGTGGTTGTAGGCCTGAGGTCCCCATTTCTTGCTGACTATTGGCCAGGATCCTCTCAGCTCCTTAATTTCCTCTCACATGGCCCCCTCCATCTGCAAAGACAGCAAAAACACATTGTGTCTTTCTCATGCTTTGAATTTCTCTGACTTATCTTTTTGCTTGCTTCTCTGCACCTTCTGCGTGAGCTGGAGTCATTTTTCTACTTTAAAGGTCTCATGTGATTAGATTAGACCCCCTCCTTGTCACCACTCCCCAGTGAGCTCCCATTTTTAAGGTCAACTGTGCCATTTTACGTAGCAAAACCATGAGAGTGTTATTTCCTCACATTCACAGGTTCTGAAGATTCGGGGTCATGAAATCTTAGAAATTCCTAGAAATTCTGCCTACACCACATCCATTCATGATTCTTGGCTCAGTGATATGTTACTATGATGGGTTCAAAATCATGATGTTCTGATCTATCATTCCTCCTATGTTTTAGTTGGCATTTTACTGTAAGGGAGAAGTTTACATTTCTACGCTCTGTTTTCATTTGTTTTTATTAGTATATACTATTTTTTTTCTTTTTCCATGAATATTTTCTTACTGTCATTATTTTAATATCCAATTTGTACCAGTATTGGCTAGTGGGAACCCCTTTTGTGTGGCTCCTGCAGACCTTTTCACAAGTCTTCATCAACCTTGAGCACTTTCTTACTTTCTGCTCTCACAAGATGTTCATTATTTACTTTGCACTGTCCCTTCCCCAGCCCTGGAATCAGTTATTTCTCCAAGGAGTTCTGATTCCTTTTAGTGGGATATGGTATTTAGAAAGCAATATCTGGGTGTATGATGTGCTCATTGCCACCAGGATGTCTGCTTCCAGGCCCTTTAGCAGAGAAAGCCAATATATGTGTTATGTTTTCATGCACTGATATTGATACTTTTAGTTTTACTTTGGACTACAGACATCATTCTAGTCTTCCTCTTTTTGTATTTTAATTTCTTGCTGCAACAGAAAGAAAGGTGGCTCCCATTATCCTCAGTTTATGTACTCAGTTGATCAGTCTTCATTGTATCCACGTAGTTTCAAGTTTGCAAACCAAACCATCACAATAAAGACACCTAGCTAGTGTTAAATATTTGTTTAAAGTTCCTTTTGTCTTTAGAATGAAATCATATTGTCACAGTTCTATATTCAGTAGTTAGTTGGGGAGTTCTGCTTCTGGTAGTGGCAGAGTAGCTCTGTATGGATAAACAGATATCTCTCACAGATACCAATTATTAATTCTGGCCAAAATATGGAACACAATGATGTGAAGAAACTGAACAGTGACACAAAGCAGACACAAACTGGAGTAGGGTCAACCCATGGAAGAAAGAAGTATTAATGGCTGAATTCCCAATTGTTAAGCCTTTTTTCCTTAGGAAAGGTGCCAGTTAGCTCCATCAGTGGAATTTAAGACTTGGATAGCTCTGTCCTTCTGGATATGCTGTTTGAGCTTGCAACCCCACTACTTCTGATAGCCTTCTTGCGACTAAGGTTGAACCAGCATAAAACTCAACATTTGGTCAAGGTGGTGGTGTAGGAAGACCCTGATCTCACCCCTCCCCACAGACACACCGAATCTACAGCTACGTAAAGAGCAATGCCTCTTGCAGAAGAACTGAGGTCTGATTAAACAGCTTCTCCACAACAAATGATACAAGGACCACATAGAGGTTGGTAGGAGACACAGAGACAGAGTATTGATGGGAACCCCACTTCAGTGTGGTGTACTGCCATGGCGAGGGATATCACTAAGGGGCCTGTGTACAGACCCGCCTCCCCTGGGGCACAGAGAAAAAACAGTGGTTTAAAGGGGACCTAGACTGTACATGAAGGAAATCCACTTACTAACCCTAGAGTGTCTGCTAAATGGGTAGGGAACTGCTGGAACTATCTCCAATGTTGAAGGTGCTAGAGAGCACCATTTTTTGTCTTCCTCCTTTACCTTGATAGCACAAGTGAGAACATAGTCCACGTTCTCTAGCTGGCCTTCCAAGGCCACCTCAGCATACCTCTGGCCCACACAAGCTATAGGCGTCCTACCAAGGCAGCCTGAGTGTACAGTGCCCCAGGACCCCGCGGCCCATGACTTATTAGGCTCCAGCTGGCTTGCCAAAGCTGCCTGGCACACGCAGACTACACAGGGGATGCTCTTAACTGAGGTTATGCCTTCAGGACCGGGAGAGGTACCTGTTTTGCCTGATGTATAGAAAGAAACACAAAGTCAAACAAAATGGGGACAGAGGAATATGTTCCAAGTGAAAGAACAAGATAAAACTGCAGAAAAAAATCTTAATGAAATGGAGATAAGTAATTTACCTGATAAAGAATTCAAAGAAATGGTCATAAAGATGCTTACCAAACTAGGGAGAAGAATGGAGGAGCACAGTGAGAACTTCAACAAAGAGTTAGAAAATATAAGAAAGAACCAGTGAGAACTGAAAAACACAATATTGGAAAATACAATAGAGGAAATTAACAGCAGATTAGTTGATACCTTAGAACACATCAGTGATCTGGAAGACAGAATAGTGGAAATCACCCAATCAGAACAGAAAAAAAGAAGAATTTTAAAAAATGAGAGTTTAAGGGATCTCTGGGACATCAGGAGTACTAACATTCTCATAGTAGGGGTAGGGGTCTCAGATGGAGAAGAGAGAGAGAAAGGGACAAAAATTTTATTTAAAGAAATAATGTCTGAAAACTTCCCTAGTCTGGGAGAGGAAACAGACATCTAGGTACAGGAATCACAGAGTCCCAAACAAGGTGAACCCAAAGAGATCCACACCAAGACATGTAAGTAAAATGGCAAAAGATAAAGAGAGAATATTATGGGCAGCAGGAGAAAAACAACTAATCATATACAAGGAAAATCCCATAAAATTATTAGCTGATTTTTCAGCAGAAACTCTGCAAGCCAGAAGGGGGTGGCATGATATATTAAAAGTACTGAAAGTAAAAAAACTTCCAACCAAGAATACTCTGCCTGGCAAGGTTATCATTCAGAATTGAAGGAGAGATGGAGTTTCCCAGGCAAGCAAAACCTAAAGGAGTTCAGCACCACTAAAATGGCCTTACAAGAAATGTTAAAACGTCTTCTTAGGTGGAAAAGAAAAGGCAATAGCTAGAAATAAGAAAATATATGAAAGAAAAAAATCTCACTGGTAAAGGTAAATATATAGTAAATCAGCCACTTATAAAGCTAGTAGGAAGGTTAAAAGACAAAAAGTAGTAAAATCAACTATAACTACAATAAGTAGCTAAGGGATACACAAAATATAAAGTTGTAAAATATCATGTCAGAATCGGGCTTCCCTGGTGGCACAGTGGTTGAGAATCTGCCTGCCGATGCGGGGGACACGGGTTCGAGCCCTGGTCTGGGAGGATCCCACGTGCCGCGGAGCAACTGGGCCCGTGAGCCACAACTGCTGAGCCTGCGCATCTGGAGCCTGTGCTCCGCAACAAGAGAGGCCGTGATAGTGAGGGGCCCGTGCACGGCGATGAAGAGTGGCCCCCACTTGCCACAACTAGAGAAAGCCCTCGCACAGAAACGAAGACCCAACACAGCCAAAAAAATAAAAAAATAATAATTAAAGGTGCTAATAATTTAAAAAAAAAAGTGTTGGGGGGGTAGTAAAAATGTAGTATTTTCAGAATATATTTGAACTTAAGCAACTATCAGCCTAAATTAAATCAATGTGTGTGTGTGTGTGTATGTGTGCACACGTATCAACCTGATGGTAACTGCAAACCCAAAACCTACAGTAGATAAACAAAAAATAAGGGAGCCCAAACATAAAGAAAATCATCAAACTACAAGGGAAGAGACTTCCCTGGTGATCCAGTGTGTTGGAAGGCAGGGGACGTGTGTTTGATCCCTGGTCAGGGAACTAAGATGCCACATGCCACGGGGCAACTAAGTCTGCGCGCTGCAACTACTGAACTACTGAGCCTGTGTGCTGCAACTAGAGAGACCACACGCCACAACTAGAGAGAAGCCCGCGCGCCGCAGCTAAGACCCAAGGCAGCCAAAAAATAAATTAACAAAATACTACAAAAAAAAGAAAACTACGAGGGAAGAAACCAAGAGAAGAAAGGAATAGAGAATAACTACAAAAACAAGCAGAAAATAATTAACAAAATGGCAATAAGTACATCCTTATCAATAACCACTTTAAATATAAATTGACTAAATGCTCCAATCAAAATAGAGATGGCTGAATGGATTAAAAAACAAGACCCATTTATATGCTGCCTACAAGAGACTCACTTCAGATCTAAAGACAAACAGAGTGATACTGAAGGGATAGAAAAAGGTATTCAATGCAAAAGGAAATGAAAAGAAAGCTGGGGTACTAAACAAAATGCTACAAAACCAATGCATCAACGAAGAAATCAAAGAGGAAATTAAAAAATACCTTGAGACACATGAAAATGGAAACACAACTTTCCAAAATCTATGGGATGCAGCAAAAGCAGTTCCAAGAGGGGAGATTATAGTGATACAGGCCTACTTCAAGAAAAAAGAAAAATCTCAAATTAAAAAAAATGTAGCTTTACATTTAAAGGGACTAGAAAAAGAAGAACAAAACAAGCCTCGACTTAGTGAAAGGAAGGAAATAATAAAGGTCAGATTGGAAATAATGCAACTGATAGCTCGTCTTCTTCCTCTTAACAGGGTCTTTTGCAGAGTGAAAGTTTTAAATTTTGAGGAAGTCTAATTTATAGATTTCCTTTTGAGGATCATGCTTTTCTTACATATAAAGGAGCTAGAAAAAGAAGAACAAACAAAACCCAAAGTTAGTAGAAGGAAATAAACCATAAAGATCAGGGCAGAAATAAATGAAATAGAGACTAAAAAATAATAGAAAAGATCAATGAAACTACGAGCTAGTTTTTTTTTTGAAAATGTAAACAAAATTGAAAAACCTTAAGTCAGACTCATCATGAAAAAAAGAGAGTCCAAATAAATAAAATGAGAAAGGAAAGAGGAAAAGTAACAACTTATACCACATCAATGCAATGAATCCTAAGAGACTACTGTGCCAACAAATTGGACAACATCGAAGAAATGGATAAATTCCTAGAAACTTACAATTTTCAAGACTGAATCATGGAGAAATACAAAATCTGAATGGACTGATTACTAATGAAATTCAATTAGTAATCAAAAAACTTCCAACAAACAAAAGTTGAAGAGCAGTTGGCTTCATAGGTGAATTCTATCAAACATTTAAAGAAAAATTAATAGTCATCAATATTGTAATAACTTTGTATGGTGACAGATGATAACTAGGCTTGTAGAGGTGGTCATTTTGTAACCTATAAAATATTGAATCACTATGTTGTGCACCTAAAACTAATATATTAAGTTAATTATTCTTCAGTTAAAAGAGTTGAATGGAAACCTGCATTCTTGATGAGGCATAAAGGAATTTAGGGAGACGACAGTAGGTTTAGTAAAATGAGAGAGGAGATCCCACCTAGAAGAGAGCTAGTTTGGGAGCTCCAGAACCTGCAAAAACTCTTGCCATATCTGGTTGAATCACAAGTGCAGCCCAGATTCTAGGTAGCCCAGTTAGGGCTAAAAGAACAGAATAAAGCTTTCAGCTTCTTACACTAGAGGGTATATATTTTGGGGTTTGATTTCAGGTAAGTTGACTATCTGCTATTAACAAAAATATCAACTGTAACGGCATGCAGTGTTTTTTCACTGTATCTTTAAAAATGTCCAGTACCCAATCTGAAATAAAAAGAGGAAATAGTGACTCATGTTCAAAAGGAAAGGCAAGCAGTAGAGACAATCCACATATGTCTCAAATGTTGAAATTAGCTAACAAGAATATTAAATCAGCTATTGCAACTATGCTTTAGTGTAATAAAGCAAATACATTTATGATGAATGGACAGGTAAGAAATCTCAGTACAAACATAGAAAATGTAAAAAAGAACCAATTTGAAATTCTAGAACTGAAAAATAAATTTCTGAATAACAAATCATTGTTTGTACTTAACAGGAGATTAGAGATAGCTGTAGTAGTGTCAGTAAATTTGATGATAGTCTAATAGAAATTATCCAATCTGAGAATAGAAAACATTGAAAAATAAAAAGTGTGCAGAACACTTGCTCTTCAGATCCTTTCCCCAATAAATCTGTGTAGTTATCAACCAAATACATGTAAAGAATAGGACTGTTTAATGATAGTCAGAGAAAAAAATGTTGATAGAAGCTCTCAGTTGGCCCAGTGTTTTGTAGTTAGCCATATACTAACCTTGCACATACTCTGATACATTTTTACCTTCTTACTTCATTTTTGTGGTGCTATTTTAAATTCCCTGGTTTTTAAATTTCAGATTCCAGTTGTTCATTGCAGGAATTCAGTTATGTTTTTTATGTCAACCTTGTATCCTGTGAACTTGCTCTAGGTAGCTTCTTTTTCATCTTTTAGATTTATTGGAATTTTCTACCTAATCTGGTTGTCTGCAAATAGGGTCACGTTTATTTCTTCCGTTCCATCTCTTTGCCTTTTAATTCCTTTTCTTGCCTCATTATGCTGGGTAGGACTTTCTGTATTTTCCATTATTACGTTGAAGAAGAATGATGATAGCAGACGTCTTGGTGTTTCTGATGTTAGTGGGAAGGCATTCAGCTCTTTCACCATTAAGTATGATGGTTACTGTATAAGATTTTTGTAAATATTCTGTCAAGTTGAGGAAGTTCCCCTCCCCTAGTTTTCTGAGTTTTTTCCCTAAAGTGATATTTTTATTGAGATGGATGTAGATTCATATGCAGTTGTAACACACACACAGCTCTTATACACTTTTCCCAGTTTCTCACGATAGCAACATTCTACAAAAGTATAACATATTGTCAGTTAACCACGTTATTGATATCTACCAATCTGATTTAGATTTCCTCAGTTTTACTTGTACTATTGTGTTTTTGTTAAGTTCTATACAGTTTGATTACCTTGAGTTGATTCATGTATCCACCACCACAGTCAACATGCATATTCCTCATCTTGCCCTTTTATAATCATGCTCAACTCCCTACACCTACTCCTACCTGTGCCTAACACCTGGAAATCACTAATTTGTCCTCCATTTCTAAATTGTTTTTCATTTTAAACATGTTCTATAAATGGAATCCTATAGTATATGACATTTGGGGACTGGGTTTTTTCACTTAGCATAATTCCCTTGGGATTCAGCCAGGTCGTTGGCATGTGTCAATAGTTCTCTCCTTTTTATTGCAATGTGTAGTTTTCTATGGTATGGATGTACCACAGTTTAACCATTTACCCGTTAAGGGACATCTGGGATGATCCCAGATTTGGGCTGTTACAAATAAAGCTTCTGGTAAACACTAGTGTACAGGTTTTTGTGTCAACATAAGTTTTCATTTCTCTGGGATAAATACCCAGGAGTGCAGTTGGTGCGTCATAGGATGGTTGCATGGTTTTGTTTTTTTTTTTTTTTTTTTTTTAAGGACACTCTTAAATTGTTTTCCAGAGTGGCCATACCATTTTATATTCTCACAGCAATGTAAGAAGGATCAATTTCTCTGCATCCTCTCCAGCATTTGGTTTTACCACTATTTAAAAAATACTTAGACATTCTGATAGATATCTAGTGATATCTCAGTGTGGTTTTAATTTGCATTTCCCTAATGACTAATAAAACTTTTAACACCATTATTGAGATATAATTTACTTACCATACAATTCACCAGTTTAAAGTGTACAATTCAGTAGTTTTTAGTATGTTCACAAATACATGCAGCCGTCACCACAGTAAATTTTATAACGTTATTATCACCTGAAAAAGAAACTCTGTACTCTAGATATCACCCCCTACCCCCAGCCTTAAGCAACCACTAATCTACTTTCTTGTCTTTATAGATTTCCCTATTTCAGACTTTCTTATGAATGGCATTCTATTACATGTGGTTCTTTGTGACTGGCTTCTTTCACTTAGTATAATGTGTTCAAGGTGTATTTATGTTGTAGCACATATTAGTGCTTCATTTCTTTTTATGACCAAATAACATTCCTTTATATGGATATACCACATTTGTTTGATTTGTTGATGGACAATAACATCTTGTTTCTACCTTTTGGCTATTATGAATAATGCTACTATAAACATTTGTAAACAAGTTTGTGTGTGGCCATATATTTTCATTTCTCTTGGTTATATACCTAGGAGTGGAATTGCTGAGTTATATGGTAACTCTGTTAAATCCTTTGAGGAAATACCAAACTGTTTCCCAAAGTGGCTACACCATTGCACATTCCCCCCAGCAGTGTATGAGGATTCTGATTTCTCTGCATCCTTGCCAACAGTAGTTGTTATCTGACTTTTTAATTTTAGCCATCCTAGTACATGTGAAGTCGTGTCTTATTATGGTTTCGGTTTTCATTTTGCCTAATGGTTAATGATGTTGAGCATCTCTTCATGTGCTTATTGGTAGTTTGTATATATTCCTTGGAGAATTATCTATTTAGATCCTTTGCTCATTTTTAATTGGGTGTTTGTCTTTTTATCATTGATTTATAAGAATTATTTATATATTCTAGACTTTTATTATGATAAAATACACATAATATAAAATTTACTATTTTAACCAATTTTAAGTATACAGTTCTATGGCATTAAGTACATTCACACTGTTGTGTAACCATCACTACCATCCATCTCCAGAACTGTTTTGTCTTCTCTACCCGAAACTCTGTACCCATTAAAATCACTAGCTTCCCAATCCCCTTTACCCCCAGTCCTTGGCAACCACTATTCTACGTTCTTTCTCTATGAATATGACTACTTTAGGAACCTCATATAAGTGGGGTCATACGGTATTTGTCCTTTTGTGTCTGGCTTATTTTACTTGGCATAATGTCTTCAAGGTTAATCAGTGTTGTAGCATGTATCAAAATTTTCTTCCCTTTTAAGGCTGAATAGCATTCTGTTGTGTATATGTGTGTATTTCTTTAATTTTCTTGATGATGTCCTTTGAAGCACAAATGTTTTTAGTTTTGATAAAGTCCAGCGTATCTATTTTTATTCTTGTTGCTCATACTTATGGTGTCATGTCTAAGGATCTATTTCTAAATCTGGGGTCACAAAGATTTACCCCAATATTTTCTTCAAAGAGTTTTATAGTTTAGGCTCTTATGTTTAGGTTTTTAATGATGCATTTAGAGTTAATTTTTGTATGTGGTGTAAGGCAGGTCTCCAACTTAACTTTTTGCATGTGGATACACAGTTGTGCCATACTGTTTGTTGAAAAGACTATTCTCTCCCTTTTGAATGGTCTTGGCATGCTGTTGGAAATCAGTTGACCATAGATATATGGGTTTATTTCTGAACTTTCATTTCTTTTCGACTGATTCTTATGTCTGTTCTTTTGCCTGTAGTACACTGTACTGATTATAGTTGTTTTACACTAAGTTTTAAAATCTTGAAGTGCGAGTCTTCCTATTTTGTTTTTCCTTTTGAAGGTTGTTTTGACTATTCTGGGTCCATTTTAATTCTACATGAATTTTAGAATGAGCTTGTCAATTTCTACAAAGAAGTCAAGTGAGATTCTGACAGGGATTGCCTTTTTTAAAAAAATTGTAGATCAATTTGCAAAGTATTGCCATCTTAATGTTGTCTTCTATTTCATGACCATGCAGTGTTTTACCATTGATTTAAGTCTTTAATTTCTTTCAATGATGTTTTGTAGTTTTCAGAGTATAAGTTTTTAACTTCTCTTGTTAAATTTATTCCTAAGCATTTTATTCTTCTTGATGGTATTATAAATGGATTGTTTTCTTTATTTTCAGATCATTCTTTGCGAGTGCACAGAAATACAGTTGACTTTTGTATATTGTTCTCACATCCTTCAACCTTTCTGAACTCATTTATTAGTTCTAATATTTTTAATGGATTTCTTGGGACTTTCTCTGTTCAAGATAATGTCTCCAAAGACAGTTTTACTTCTTCCTTTTCAGTCTGGCTGCCTTTTATTTCTTTTCTCTTGCTTACTTGCTCTGGCTAGTATTTCCATTACAATGTTAAATGGAAGTGGCAGGAGAGGATTTCCTTCTCTTATTCTGATCTTAGAGCGAAAGCATTCAGTCTTTTACCATTAAGTATGGTGTTACCTCTGGGTACTTTGTAGCTTGTTGTGGAAGTTCCCTTTATTAAGAGTTTTTTAAAATAAATTATATTCTTTAGAGCAGTTTTAGGTACACAGAAAAATTGAGTGGAAAGTACAGAAATTTTCTATTATGCGTCCACACACATGCACAGCCTCCCCCACTGTAAACATCCTGCACCACAGTTGTACATCTGTTACAGTTGATGAACCTACAGTGACAAGTCATTATCATCTAAAACCCATAGTTTGCATTGTATTTCACTCTTGACGTTGTACATTCTAGGGATTTTGACAAATGTATAATGACATCTATCTTATCATTATAGTATCATACAGGTTAGTTTCACTGTGAAACCGTACACCTCAGATTGGGGCTTGAACCCAATCCTGCCTCAGATGGGACTTGAACCTGCAACCTCTGGCTTAGGAGGGGACTCAAACCCTCCCAAGCTGAAACCGCACACCTGGTCTCAGGACTCAGTGAAGCTCAGATTTTTATGTCTCAGCGCAGAAGGAATTCAGCGAGAGGCAAAGTGATAGGCAAGAAGTAGATTTATTAATGTAAGATGCATGTGAAGTATACAAGCAGGCAGGCAAGAGGGCTCTGCCCTGAGAACTAAGTTGGCTACATTTTTACAATCAAAGGAAAAGTGGGAAAGGAGAGAAGACCACCTTCTTCCTCTTCCTTTGTAAAGATGTTGCAGGAAAATGGGGTGCAAGAGGATGGTCGTGTTCCAGGTCTTGGGTGAGTTCCTGGGATGTGCTGCCAAGTGAAGGTCCCTGGCTTCATGCAAGAAAGAGTTCAAGAGCGAGCCATAGTGAGGTGAAAGTAGGTTTACTGAGAGAGATACACATTCCGTAGGCAGAATGCGGTTCATCTCAGAAGGTGAGAGAGCAGCCCTGGGAGCTACACACTCCATAAGGTGTGGGCCACCTCAGAAGTAGAGAGGCCCTGGGGTGTGGGGGTGTTTATTTTTTATGGGCTTGGTAATTTCATAGGCTAATGAGTAGGAGGATTATTCCAACTATTTTGGGGAAGGGGCGGGGAATTCCAGGAATTGAGTCACTGCCTACTTTTTGGCCTTTTATGGTTAGCCTAGGAACTGTCAAGGTGCCTTGTGGGTGTGTCATTTAGCATGCTAATGCATTACAGTGAGTGTATAACGAGGCTCAGGGTCTACTGGAAGTCGAATCTTCCACCATCTTGGGCCTACTTGGTTCTAACCAGTTTTTGTCATATCCTCAATGGCTGTCATTCTTTTAATGGTTGTGCCCTGCCACCCTCCCTCCTGTCTCAAGTGCACTAAAAATCCCCTGTTCCATCTATCCATCCTTCCCCCTGTCCCCGCCCCCAAATCCCTGGCAACCATTGATCTTTTTACTGTCTCCATAGTTTTGTCTTTTCCAGAACGTCATATAGTTGGAATGTATGTAACCTTTTCAGATTGGCTTTTTTCACATAGTAATATACAATACATTTAAAGTTCCTTCATGTCTTCTCATGGCTTGGTAGCTCATTTCTTTTTAGAGCTGAATATTATTCCATTGATTGGATGTAACACAGTTAGTTTATCCAATTCACCTTTTGAAGGACGTCTTGGTTGCTTCCAAGTTTTGACAATTATGGGAAAAAAGCTACTTATGAAGGTGTTTATATAAATAAAAATATTTAAAACCATCTGTGTGCAGTTTTTTGAGTGGACTTTATTTTCAGCTTATTTGGGTAAATATCAAGGAGTGTGATTGCTGGATCATGTGGTAAGAGTTTGGTTAATTTTGTAAGATATTGCCAAAAGTGGCTGGACCATTTTGCATTTTTTTTTTTTTTTTTCATTTTGCATTTTTTTGAGCGGTGAATGAGAGTTCCTGTTTCTCCACATCCTTACCAGCATTTTGTGCTGTCAGTGTTCTGCATTTTTTCCATTGTAATAGGTATATAGTGTTATCTTATTTTTTTAATTTCCAATTCCCTAATGACATATGATGTGGAGCATCTTTTCATATGCTCATTTGCCATTTGCATATCTTCTTTGGTAAAATGTCTTCAGATCTTTTGCCTGCTTTTAATCATGTTGTTTATATTATTATTGTTGAGTTTTGGGTTTTTTATATATTTTAGATAATAGTTCTTCATTAGATATGTCTTTTGCAAGTATTTTCTCGCAGTCTGTAGCAGAAAGACATGTCTTTCATTCTTTTGAAGTTTGCTAGTATTTTTTTAAGGACTTTTACATCTGTATTCATAAGTGATGTTGGTCTTTTTGTAGTATCTTTTCTGGTTTGGTATGATACTGGTCTCATTGAATGAGTTGGGATGTGTTCCCTCCTTTTTTACTAGAAGAGTTTGTGAAAAATTGGTGTTAATGCTTTTTTTTTTTTTGAATGTTTGGTGTAACTTCGTGGTGAAACCATCTGGACCTTTGCTTTTCTTTGTGGGTAGTTTTTTGATTCCCAGTTCAGTCTTTTCAGTTATAGGTCTCTTCACATTGTCTCTTTATTTTTGTGTCAGCTTCAGTAGTTTGTGTGTGTTTAGGAATTTGTCCATTTCATTTAGGTTATCTAATTTGTTGGCATACAGTTGTTCATGATATTTCTTTATAATCCTTTTATTTCTTTAAGGTAAGTAGTAACAACCCCTCTTTAATTTATCATTCTAGTAATTTGAGTCTTGTCTCCTTTTTTTCTTGGTCCATCTAGCCTTAGTTTTTTTTTTTTCAGTTTTATTCATCTTTTCAAAGAACTTATTTTGGTTTCGTTGATTTTTCTCTATTGTTTTCTATTCCCTGTTTCATTAATTTCTACTCTAATCTTTATTATTTCCTTCCCTCTGCTTCCTTTAGGAAGTTGTTTTTTTCTTTTTTTAGTGTCTTATGGTAAAGGAAAATACAATTAATAATGTGATTTTATTTTTAGTAGAAGATGGAACTTAAATTTTCTTCTAAGAGAAAAACCTTGAACAATTACAATAGGAAATGTTTTGATTACAAACTGCTCTTTTCAGAAATGCTGTTTCAGAAGGGATTAGTGTGTCAAAAGAGAATGATTTTAATCAGAAAACTCTTTTTTAACCAAAGCAATATTATTTTTTTAAAAAATTTTTATTGGAGTATAGTTGATAGAAAACTCTTATATTTTAATGTGAGTAAAGTACTACCAATACTGCCATACTACATAGATTGAAAAATAGGTTCATGGAATCGTAGGTATTGGTGTTCTATTTGATAATGCACCAAAGAGATAAATAATGTTTTTATTTCTTCTCTTTTAAGATAAAGTCAGTGGTTCTGGAAATAACTCTGATATGATGGAAAACAACAAGGAAGAGGTAAGAATAATTTGAAGCATTTAAAAGATATTTATTAATTAATGCTAATCAACTAGAGTATGTCATCAGGTTGCTTTTATTCAATACATGCATGTGTTTGAGTTTACTATCATACCCAAGTATTATTACAGTACTTCATTTTGGGTCGTTGTCCACTTTTTGATGGTGTTCATTGTTTTTGTTATTGTTGTGGTTTGCTTCAGCTATATAGCTAAAGTCAGACAACGGAAGGCTTGCTAACAGATAGGTATTTGAGTGTTATTATATTGCAACAGTGGTGCCCAAGGTGGTTGTTATGGGCATAACCCCATGGTTCTGAGATCTCTCAAAACTGAATATTTAGAGTCTCTTAAGCAGTATTATTGAAACCCATCCTGAGGTCCTTCACCTGATACCCCAGCCTACACTACAGTTTTAGAATTCTTCCCACCTAGTGTAAAAAATTGAATCCAATAAAATATACTGATTATATTGGCAAAACCAAGGTAAATTTAGTATGTCAAAGGAAATCGTAGAAGGTACTCTGTGCCATATGTTAGGATAGAGAAAATGACACATTTTTAGATCCTTAAAACTTTTCTGCCTCTGTTGGGATCTGATTACCTCTACACCTTTGTTTTGTCTTTGTTGGCTTAGGCCAAGATCATGATATAGCATGATATAGTATCATGATATAGTATCATCTTCTGTACCTCAAAATTCAACAGTAACAATTTAATGAAAAAAATTAATCTTTAAATCAAGGAAACCTTGAGAGTAAATTAGAATTAGTTTTTGAAGTTCCTTTTAGAAAAATATTTTAGGCATAAAAATTATATCCCATTCTATCACTATATTAGAGATCTTGGTATAGGGAAACAGTTAATTGTAGGGATGTTTCTCTGAGAGTTTTACTCACCTTTGTATTTATTTCTCGCATTTAGGGAGCTAGCTCTTCAGAAAAATCCAAATCATCAGGATCATCACGATCAAAGAGGTTGGTTGATGTTGCAGGGAAAAAAGTTACTTTCTTTTTCAGGTTGTTTTATTTTCTTTTTCTTAGAATAATCTTTTTTTTCTAAACTTAAAGCACTCTGTTCTCAGTAAACTATTTTATACAAACATATGTATATTTAAAAAGGGCAGTATAGTATAATGAATCTCTTGTATCCATCACTTGACTTTTAATTTTAATTAAAAATTTCCCAGGAGGGGATTTATTATATATTAGTGGCCCTGGAAATATGTAGATAATTTCTGTCAGATAATATATGTGCTTTAAAAACAAGGAGAAAAGGGGAAATGAAATGTTGAATTCCTCATGAGGCAATATGAGTTTTTTAGGGTTATATGAAATTGTCTAGTATGGGGACTGGTAGCCATCATAGTTATGAGGAAGTTATAAGAAGATCAAAGAGTGGTTAAAATACTTGTCTGTGTTAAGTTGTCAAAGTGAATTGTACGTAACAACTGAAACTACCTCAAAGCATAATGTAATGCCTAATATAACTGTGGAGTGTAGTTTTTATTAGAAGTTTGCAGTTTATTCTATTGGACTTTTACTTTTTTGAACCAGTGGAAGTGTCTCTTAATAATCACAGCTTGCTTGTTATTAACTTATTCCCTAAAGTAGTGATTCTTAAATAGGAGTTCCCTTCAAAATCTTCCTCATAGCTTTTTCAGAATGCACATGCTCTGATCCTTCCCAAGACCTACTAAATCATAATATTCAGTTATATGGTAGAGAGATGTATGCTTCCCTAGGTGATTCTGATATGTATCCCTGGTTAAGAGCCACTGCTTAATCTAAACATGTTATTTATGTTACTTGGGTATTTTTCCAATAGCAGAAATGTCCATAATTCTGTGGACTTAATTCTTTCATAGGAAACCTTCAATTGTAACAAAGTATGTAGAATCTGATGATGAAAAACCTTTGGATGAAACTGTAAATGAAGATGCTTCTAATGAAAATTCAGAAAATGATATTACTATGCAAAGCTTGCCAAAAGGTAAAGTGTATTAATTTTTCATATGAAGTTAAAGTTGAAATGCATTTTTAAATGTCATTATTATAAAATTGGAACTTGATTACTTTAAGCTGTGTGTGAAGGACCAAACCTAATATTTTGATAGTGATGGTCTGGAAATGTATTAGTATGGTAATGATAATGTGTGTTATTGAGGTTCAAAATTTAGAATATTCAGTCAGGTTTGATAAGAAAAAGACTTATTTTCTCTTTCCATTGGGTTTTAGAAAAGGGATTTTATTTTCCAAATTATGCTTGAACGTGGAAGTTGGTTTAAAAGTTTAGTGTATTAAGTTTTGGTTCAGTAAATTTTAATGTGCTTGCTTTATAGAAAAACAATGAATACTCTGAAAACTTCTTAAAAAAACACCTGAAGTCTAGTTTAGTCTTACTGCATTCTTAAATTCCCTAAGATGCAAAGCTGAAGTTACCTATTAAATTTGACTTAGGTATATTTCTTGTAATTATCATTTTAAAAATGCCTTGTTACATTTCCTCTCAACCGTTGTGTTTCTAACCTTAAAAGTGCAGTGATTAGATTGGGGCCTGGGCAGGGCTGGGGAGGGGGGAAGCCAAATGAAAATCTTGGACTTTTCATAGCCCACGTCTGAGAGCAGTGTGATTACATGATGAGAGAATGACAGGGGTCTTGGTAATTTCATAGTGTTTCAGAAATCAACAGTTTAGATTTTTTTCTTTATTGAATAATATGTTTAAAGGCTCTTAGCAGATTTTTCAAATTTTTTCTCACAGATCATTTACAGCAGTATTTACTACTTTATTCTCTGTCTCTACTTATGTTTATGTGACACATTTTTTGATTATGGAAATTTAAAAAAATGATGAGTTAGGAGAATAATACATTGCTTGACTAGGGCAAATTGGGAGTTATAATAGATGAGAAATGAAATGAGGAAAATAAATGAATGAGAGAAAGAAGAGAGATAGAAGGAAAATTGATGGGCCTACCATTTACTTGGCTTTGAAAATCATCTGTGACAATTTTATGTAATGGTTTTGGTGGCCTACGGCAGAAACAACTAACATGGGAGTCTTGAGTCCCATAGGCAGTGACTCACTTTGGATTATTACATTCTCAGTGGTTGTCACTGGGAGTCCTTATGATGGCCACTGGGTGAGCTAAGAACTAGGAATTCCAATCTTTTAATGATATTGTGGAAAAGAGTTAGTATGGGATGTTACGAACCTGAACTAAGCGTAATTCTCTCCCACCAAACCAAAAATAGACCTGTTTCATAAGGTTAAATTTGATTGATTATAATTATTGTTATAATACTATATTGAGTATGTATAAGTACCAGACTCTTAAAAAATTAACTTATTTAATCCTCAAAACAATGCTGTAAGGTAGTTACTGTTTCTACTTGTAGAGATGAAGGAACAAATTCAGAGCTCAAGGAACTTTTTCAGCTTTAAATTGAGAAGCTAAGATTTGAATCCAGGTCTGCCTGGATCCAAAGCTACTGAGTGCTCTTTCCACTCTGCTGCTTTGCTTCCATTTAGAGAAGAATCTTCAGAAAGAAATCTGGTTTTTTTTGGTTAACTATAAATGTTTAGCTTTTTTCAAATGCCAGGGCTTCTCTGAGAGTATATATGTGAAATGGTTGTTGTGAATAAAGGTTTTTCCTGTGTGTGGAGATTATTTATACTTACCAGTTTGTAAAAACTCAATCCTTTGTGCCCTATTTCCCCCCTTTTTTCAGAGACTCAGAAATTCATTTAAGTAGGTGCTATACCTTGCTAAAACTTGCTCGCTAAATAACATAGACCCATGTTTCAGGGAGACAGCCCCTGACAACTACCAGATTTTACAGTTGGCCCTCCGTATCCGTGGGTTCCGCATCTGCATATTCAACCAACCGCAGATCAGAAATATTTGGGGAAAAAAGTTCTGGAAATTTCCAAAGTGCAAAACTTGAGTTTGCCGTTGGCCGGCAACTATTAACATAGTGTTTACATTGTATTCGGTATTATAAGTAATCTAGAGATGATTTAAAGTATACAGGACGATGTATGTAGGTTATATGCAAATACTATGGCATTTTATTTAAGGGACTTGAGCATCCACGGATTTTGGTATCCAAGGGGTCCTGGAACAAATCTCCCATGGATACCGAGGGATGACTGTACTTTCTTAATTGTTGTCAGTAATGCCCAATTACTAAGCCCAGCAATGTAGGTAAATGTGAGACCTGGACCCTTTTTACTATGCCCCTGCTTTATTTGCTCTTGAGAGATTAAAATGAAAACTTAAATTAGCAACCTCTCTCCTCAGTTCACATGTTTTATAGCTAAGAAAGTACATTCTTTCTAAAAGATTTCCATAGGGACCAACAATTGATCTCATTCTGCAATTTATTGTCCTAGCACTTGAGCTTAAGTATCTTAAGGCAGTCTTTGTTTAAAACTCTTTAAGGACTTTGCAGGGTACTGAAACTTTGATGTATTATTTGGGAAATGCCACAGAATAGGTATAGCAGTAATAGCAGAATTAACTTCTCACATTGTCCCCCACTATCCTACCCCAAAGCAATATAAAACAACCCCTTAAAAATCTTTTTCTGCATTTATGATTTGGCTTATGAGAAGAATAGGATGGCTTTTTAAAATTTTCTCTTCTGATCCTTTTATTTTTTAAACTGTGGAACTTAGCATGGATGTTCATATTCAGAACAGCTTTTGTGATAGGCAGTATAAAATTCAGAACTGGGCTAAGGCTTTCTACTTTATTCACACATTTCTGTTATGAATCAGTACATAATACTGCCCCCCCCCCATTTTTATGAACTATATTCCAACAAGTAATCTGTTGACACCTGGCCCTTTTACTATTTCCCTGTTTTATTTATTCTTGAGAGGTCCTTATACAAATATTGAAAGCTTGAAAGAAACAAAACTATGTACCAGCAATGTTGGCTTTATCTGAACTGAAGTCTTGTACTTCACTTGCACATTTAATATGTGTAATGGTTTTTTAAATGAAATCATTCTAGGTACAGTGATTGTACAACCAGAGCCAGTGCTGAATGAAGACAAAGATGATTTTAAAGGGCCTGAATTTAGAAGCAGAAGTAAAATGAAAACTGAAAATCTCAAAAAACGCGGAGGTAAATACAAGTGAAAATGAAAACATGAGTTTAAAGTGCTGTTTATGACCATATTGGAAAATCTGATGTGCTTACTAAAAATACCTCCACTTTTCTGCCCATTGTTTTTTAAAAGCACTACTTAAAAATAACTTCTGTTTCTTTCTGAGCTCTGAAGCAGAAAAGGTTAAACACCATTTATCAAAATGCCTTTGCCTTCAGTGGCTATTAAGTTATCTCAAGAAGCTTACTATTTCCTTCTTACACATGTTAGTTCTGTAATGCTTATATGCCAGAATACCATGTGTTCCCTCTCACCCCGAAAGAATTTTAGATTTGGATAAAATCTTGCCTGTGGCCTTCAGGTAACTTTATACATATCTAAAACATTGTTTCACAGAGTGATGGACATCTGCATTAGTGTCACCTGGGGTGCTTATTAAAAATGCAAGTCCCTTGACTCCACTCATAAGAATTTAGAATTTCTGAGGATGATGTCAAGACTGTGCCCCAGTTTGTTCTTATGTGCGTTCAAGTTAGAGATCTATTGATCTAAGGATATCAGTGCAGAGATGAGTAGGAAGGAGACGGGAACTAGAGCTAGTAACCTTCCCTCCATCTGTCTGAGCCGCCTTTCCCTTTGTCTGTCTACCCTCACTTATACACACAACCATTGGCTAATCATCTGTAGAAAGGTAGCATAAGGAGGATGCATTTAAAAATTTACAACAGTGGAGTATGTGTCCCACTTGTTTGTGTGTGAGTTTAAAATAGTGCCTGTATGTATTTTTTGGGCAGATTAACAGAGTCAGAATCCATTACTATAGGAAGAATGAATCTCTAAAAGATAGAACATGACACTAAATTTCTGAATAGAAGTGTAATGGAAGCATGTCTGTTAAATATTTATCATGTAAATTGTGAAATTATAGCATAGTTCTTGGTGAAATTTTGTGTAGATTTTAATTTCAGTGCTATGTGATATCTTGATGGTACTAGTAAGATACATCTGTATTTATAGTATATATACACATACGTGTATATACACATATGTGTATATATATGTGTGTGTGTGTATGTATATATATATATATATATATATATATATATCGGTTTTCAGATTCAATAATTCATTAGATTGTTGGAGAAAATCAAGGAACTGTTGTTTAGTCTTTTGTCCACAAGGGGGTGTTCTACCCCTTTCAAGCATAAGGAAGATACATTGAGAATCTAATTCATAGTAGGGAAGCTGCCATTGCAACAACAGAGCTCACCAAAGCTAAGTAGTATTATTTAAAATAAGAGAACCTGCAAGTAGAAGGTGATGATAAGGACCAGTAGTAAGAGTTTCTTTCTTTTTATTTCTGATTATGGGTCCTCTAGGGAAGACAGATAACTAAGTGTATTGTGTCAAAATTAATATCTAATTGGTGTCTTTTGGGGAGGGACTCTGGAGCAGTCAGTGCCTCAAATGTGGATAACAGCTAAAAGGAGAATAAAAAAGAACCACAGTTATTGGGGAGGGTGTTTTTAGTGACACTTTACTATGCTGCTGGTATTTGGTCTGAGCTGATATGTCTCTGGAACATTTTATTGAGTGTTCTGTGTAAGAATGTTTATATTGTACTTAAGGGAAAATGTATGTTTATAGCCATATAATAGCACTTAAAATCTTTCATGTTAATTTTTGTCTTAATGATTTGCTACGTCTTTAAGCTGTTGGAAATCACACAGGAAATTTAACTATGTTTACTCATATACACATGTACGAATAAACTAGTGATCTGAGGTACTGAATTGCTAGTTAATATTCAAACTTCCTAGGAAAGTTAGTTCTAAAATTGAAGTCTAATATAGGAAACTGTCAAGAAGGTAAACTTTATACATAAAATAATCCTATAATGATTTGAAACAAAATTAAACACAAAGATATTGATCATTTCAGGAGCCATTGTTTTTTAAATACCATAGCCTATTTTGATATCCTTTCCCTAGTTTAATTGTTAGAAAACATATTTTACACCTAATTTTTCTATATGGCAGAATAATTTTGTTCTTTCTTTAAAACTGATAAAATGTATTGAGCTCAGAATTGAAAATGCCTCTTTTCCATTTATACACTATATATATTATAATCATGAAGATATTTCATAACTAAAAATAAAAATTTGAAACATACATGCATAGAAACAAGTATGTATACTAAAGTAACACTTGAGCATTTTACAATATTTGTTTCAGATCTCACTTAAATAAGATCTCACTTAAACTAATTGGTTTAGTCCTACTCTCATCTATTTATCCTTCCTTTCACACCTCAGGTTGTGATTATTTGACGTTTGTATGCATGTGTGGTGTTCCCATGCATGTTTTTATATTTTTCTTTACATATTTTTATTCTTACAGCATTTATATTTCATTTAAAAGTATACCAAGTAGTATCTTGTATATATCCTTTTGTAGCATTTCTCATCCAGTATTGATTTTGACATGTATTCATATCAGTAAATGTACAATCTAGTTTTTTATTTTTCGCTCTTCTGTAGAATTTAGTTGTATGAGTAAACCACTATCCATTTCCCAAATGTGAAATTATTTCTAATTTTCGTTTTCAAATTTTTCCAATTTGCTAATTAACACTGCAATGAATAGCCTTTATATGAGTCATTGTGCACATATGGGAGAAATTCTCCAATGGATCACCTAGTTTTTTAAAATTCTTGAGTGATATATGTGCGAAAGCACATAGAAGATACTTAATATTATCTAACAGTGGATGAACATTCAAACTCTAGCTTTTTGTTACCTTGCTTATATGAATGCAATCATTATTTGACATGAAAAAGCACACTGTATATTTATTTATGTTAAAAGAAATACAGAATATATGAATACTCAAGATCAAAACTAATGGAGGAGAATATGATTTAAAGGAAAATATTACCAGCTTATATAGCAGGTCTTCAAATTCTCTATATTTTCTGGAAAAGTATCATGGTGCCCTTATACCTTGGTTAAACTTTTTTAACTTCTGCAAATAAAAATATTTGTGATAATGCTTGGGTCCATGGTGCTTTGGACCTTAAAACTAAGAAAAACACAAAATAGAAAATTAAAAGGTGAGAAATGTATTTGTTGTTTTGTCTTTCATTTAGGGATAGAGACAGTTTTTTTTCTTTTTTCTTTTTTTAAGTCATTCACCTTTTTTTCTTTTGGTGAATGCAGGCATTTTCACTGGCCTCTTTTGAATCATAATCTATCATCTTATTTGGATCAAGGTCTTGGTTGCACATCAGAGTCATCTGTAAAACTTAAAAAAGAAAAAAGTGTCCAGGAGATCCCCATTCAGTGGGTTAGGGGTGGGAATGGCTGTCCCTGTTTTTAAAAGATTCTTTGGCTGATTCTAATGTTCAGCTCAGATTGTGAAGCACCGTGCAGAACTAGGGACGAGAGTGAGGCAGGAGAGGTCCCCTTTATTGTGTAGGTTATCTCCCATCTGTTTTTCTGCAGAAACTGTGGAATGGGGCTCTGTCAAAATGCAGCCATTCTGAAGTTTTGCTGTCAAGATAGATATACCTGCAAATCTTATTTGTCCTTATTTGGAAATAATAGTGCCGATATGGAATAGACATAGAAAAAAGGCAGGTTAATGGGGATTGTGGATAGTATTGAAGGGAATCTTAGGAAGGAAATTGGTAATATAAAGTTAGCAGGTTTTCACATAATATTGAAAGGATCTGTGTAGACAATTCCATTTTGAGAATAAAAACTTAATGGCATACCTAACTTAAGTACAGGGTTACAAAAGAATCTATTCCATATATTTCACTTCCCCATTCTTTAAGAACTGATCCTGAATTTCTTTGTGAAGCAGTAGCAAAATGAAAAAGAGCTCTTGACCCCTATTTTTAGAACTTCTTTTATGGAGTCTCTTCATGTTATATCAAGTTGTTGTAAGAAACAGGGTTTGTATCTGTAAAAGGGAGCAGGTTAGCTCTGCAATTTGTCAAAGTTGTCATGTTTTTAGTAAGTCCATAAAATTATTAACCTTTGTATTTGTGTCCAAAATGTCATTTTCCCAAGGATTATGAGGTATTTAATTTTCAATTCGAATGTTGGGAAATGCTTACTAAAGTATGTATCTTTTTGTATGTGTGTATATGTGTGAATAATGGTCACTCCTTTCTCCTAGAAGATGGGCTTCATGGGATTGTGAGCTGTACCGCTTGTGGACAACAGGTCAATCATTTTCAAAAAGATTCCATTTATAGACATCCTTCACTGCAAGTACTTATTTGTAAGGTATGTAATGGTCTGTTGGTAATTAATTCCACAAATATTTGAATGCTTAACATGTGTCAGACTTTTGATGCACAGTGATGAAGACGGAAATGGTCTCTGCCATTGGAGGACATATAATGTAGTGAGGAAGACAGACATGAAAGTCCCAAAAAGTGCTATGATAGGGGAGATACTGTGTACTTTGGGAACACACAGGAAGCCTTTGTAATTTGGAGTTGGGTTGGGGGGGGCTTTATAATGGAGATGATGTAGGTGGTACCTGAAATATAAATAAGAATTAGCTTGGCAAAGTGGGATTGGTTCAGCGTATTCTAGGCCAGAGGCAACATAGTGTTCAAAGGCTCAGAGGTGAGGGAGAGTGTGGTGTGTTGGGAAACTGCAGAGTATATATGTGTGCACACATATGTTTTATAACATTCCCTCTTACATACTCTTATTACCCAAATCTGAACTCTCCATGTGGAGCAGGGTTTTGACATAATTTGGAGGTAATAGAATTAAAAATGTTTCATATGTATTGAAGATAGTTTTAACAGTCTGTGTAAACTTTTTTACAAGTAATACCTTGGAATTAATTTTAAATATCTATAATATCAAGGTTATCATTTCCCCAACTCATATTACTGCTAAAATTAATCCTTTGTTAGTTTGCTTCCCAATAAAATGCCTCCTTGAATTGCAGGGGCAGACCAGACTTTCCTTAATTAGAGTCCCAGTTCTAGATCTTGTATGAATTTTTGATAGATGTAGACCTACTTAAATGTACTAAATTTACTCTGTCTTTTAGTAATTTGTGTCCTCCTTTCCTTGAATTCATTTCAGCCAGGAGCCTGTTTAGGGTACATGTTGTAGCTTCTAGTTTTAAATTGTGACAGCTGAATTTTATATTGTTGGATTTGTAATGTGCATTGTTTTTCTCTTTTCTTATATACGTGATTGTTTTTTTTTTTTTTCAAGGGCCAGTCTGTTGAGCCTAGCCCATTTCAGTAATCAGTAGTTTTCATCAGTGGGCATGGAACCTTCCCTTTTCTCCAGTCCCAGTGAAAAGGAATTTAAAGTCATTCAGACTTGGATTTGAATACCAGTTTTGCCTCTTCCAGTTGTATAACTTTAGGAGATTTATTTACATATTAATGAACCAAAGCCTTTTCTCTCAAATTGGGCTGTAATACCTCCTACCTTGCACAGTAGGTATTTGAGATTTAAAGATAATGTAGGTTAATGTAGGATACTGTTGCTCAGCTCTATACATAGTAGCTGTTTATATATGATGACTAGTAAATTATTATTAACTAATAGCAACATCTAATACATTTTTATGTAGATCTTTGGTAGCTAGTCATATGAGATCAGAAATTTGCTTTACCAAAATCTTTTATCAACTTTTATGTAAGGAACAGTGGTACTTGATGATATGGAAATCTATGTCAAGGAATTAATTTCTTGAGCTATTCCTGTGTCTGGAAAGTACTAGTAAGGGTAATACAGTGTTATCGCTTTGATTCTCTAAAACACACACACACACACACACACACACATACACATTCCCTGTACTTTTTTAATGACTTAAAAAATAAAGTTTTTCTCCTTTGTGAATGTTAACAGTTTTGAATAAATTTCCCCTTTCCCTTTTCTTTTTTAATAGAATTGCTTTAAATATTACATGAGTGATGATATTAGCCGTGACTCAGATGGAATGGATGAACAGTGTAGGTAGGTAATAAATCAAGATGAACTAAAATTCAGTGTTGTCTGCTTTTTGAGGGGAAATTCTTACATAGTCTTTTACTAGATCTATTTTTTATAGTATCATCATTGATATCTTTCGTGGAAGGTTGTTCTTTTCCACGTAGTCCTTGGTTTATGTCTTTTAATTTTCTAATAAAGAATAAGTAAATGACCAAAATTACTTTGCTATTAAAATTGCTGCCAGGAAATTTTAAATTGCTTTAATACTGTAAAGGTTTAAAATGTGTTTCATTTCAGAATAATATTTTAATCTTTAAATAATTTCAGATGGTGTGCAGAAGGTGGAAACTTGATTTGTTGTGACTTTTGCCATAATGCCTTCTGCAAGAAATGCATTCTACGCAACCTTGGTCGAAAGGAGCTGTCTACAATAATGGATGAAAACAACCAATGGTATTGCTACATTTGTCACCCGGAGCCTTTGTTGGATTTGGTCACAGCATGTAACAGCGTATTTGAAAACTTAGAACAGTTGTTGCAACAAAATAAGAAGAAGATAAAAGTTGACAATGAAAAGAGTAGTAAAGTATATGACCATACACCCAGATTTTCTCCAAAGAAAAACAGTTCAAATTGTAATGGAGAAGAAAAGAAATTAGATGATTCATGTTCTGGTTCTGTAACCTACTCTTATTCAGCACTAATTGTGCCCAAGGAGATGATTAAGAAGGCAAAGAAGCTGATTGAGACTACTGCCAACATGAACTCCAGTTACGTTAAGTTTTTGAAGCAGGCAACAGATAATTCAGAAATCAATTCTGCTACAAAGTTACGTCAGCTTAAGGCTTTTAAATCTGTGTTGGCTGATATCAAGAAAGCTCATCTTGCGTTAGAAGAAGATTTGAATTCAGAGATTCGAGCTTTGGATGCTGTAAACAAAGAGAAAAATACCAAAGAGCATAAAGTCATAGATGCTAAGTCTGAAACAAAAGTACGAAAAGGAGAAAAACCCTGTGCTTTGGAAAGGAAGGATATTTCAAAATCAGAAGCTAAACTGTCAAGAAAGCAGGTAGATAGTGAGCATGTGGATCAGAGTGTTGCAGTAGAGGAACAAAGAGCAAATAAAAATCCCAGTGGTGAACATAAAAAATCTGATAAAAAAGAAGAACCTCAGTATGAACCTGCTAACACTTCTGAAGACTTAGACATGGATATTGTGTCTGTTCCTTCCTCAGTTCCAGAAGACATTTTTGAGAATCTTGAGACTGCTATGGAAGTTCAGAGTTCAGCAGATTATCAGGGAGATGGCAACAGTGGAACTGAGCAAGAACTGGAGAGTTCTGTAAAATTAAATATTACTTCAAAAGACAACAGAGGAGGTATTAAATCAAAAGCAACAGCTAAAGTAACAAAAGAATTATATGTTAAACTCACCCCTGTTTCCCTTTCTAATTCCCCAATTAAAGGTGCTGATTGTCAGGAAGTTCCACAAGATAAAGATAGCTATAGAAGTTCTTGTCTGAACCCCAAGCTGGAGAACTGTGGACTTGAACAGGAAAAGAATGATAATGAGCATTTGGTTGAAAGTGAAGTTCCATTACTTTCAGAAGAATCTGATCTTCGAAGATCCCCACGTGTAAAGACTACACCCTTGAGGCGACAGACAGAAACCAACCCTACAACATTTAATTCAGATGAAGAAAATAATGACACCATTAAGGAGAAACAAAAACTATCAGTTTCAATGAGAAAAAAGGATAAGCGGAATTCTTCTGACAGTGCTATAGATAATCCTAAACCTAATAAATTGCCTAAATCTAAGCAGTCAGAGACTGTGGATCAAAATTCAGATTCTGATGAAATGCTAGCAATCCTCAAAGAAGTATCCAGGATGAGTCACAGTTCTTCTTCAGATACTGATATTAATGAACCTCATACAAATCATGAGAAGACTTTGTATGATGTAAAGACTCAAACAGGGAAAGATGATAAAGGAAAAAGGAAACGAAAAAGTTCTACTTCTGGCTCAGATTTTGATATTAAAAAAGGCAAATCAGCTAAAAGGTCTATCATTTCTAAAAAGAAACGACAAAACCAGTCTGAATCTTCTAATTATGACTCAGAATTAGAAAAAGAGATAAAGAGTATGAGTAAAATCGGGGCTGCCAGAACAACAACAAAAAGAGTTCCAAATAAAGAAGATTATGATTCTTCTGAAGATGAAAAACACAGCAAAAAAAGAATGGATAATCAAGGTCAGAAAAGTTTGAGGACTGCCCAGGAAGGATCATCTGATGATGCTGAAAGGAAAGAAGAGAGAGAGAATTTCTCTTCAGCAGAAGGCATAGTTGATAAAGACAAGACTGTCATGGAATTGAGAGATCGACTCTCTAAGAAGCAGCAGCCAAGTGTTTCCTCAGATGGTGCTGATAAGCTTTCTTCTGGGAAAGAGGAGAGTTTTAATTCTCCAGAAGACAAAAAGGTTGCTGAAACTAAAGAAAAGGCTATGTATCTGAAAACCAAAATGTGTAAGAAAGTACAAGGTGGCTTATCTGATGTTGCTGAGAAGTTCCCAAAGAAAGAACAGAGTGATGAATCCTCTGAAGATGATAACAAGCAGAGCAAAAAGGGAACTGAAGAAAAAGAAAAGAAAACTACAGACTTGAAGAAAAGAGTAATTAAGATGGAACAACAGTATGAATCATCATCTGATAGCACTGAGAAATTACCCGAGGGAGAAGAAATTTGTCATTTTCCTAAAGGCATAAAGCAAAATAAGAATGACACAACTGATGGGGAAAAGAAGAGTAAACAAATAAAAGATAAAACTCCTAAAAAGAAGGATGAATTATCCGATAATGCTGAGAAGTTACCAGGGAAAAGAGATAGTTATGATTCTTCCGAAGATAAGAGGAGTAAGAATGGAACATCCAGTCGAGAGAAGAAAAGGTGCAACTTACCTGAAAAGAGTTCAAGGAAGAGACAAGATTGTTCATCATCTGATACTGAGAAATATTCCATGAAAGAAGATGGTTGTGATTCTTCTGATAAGAGACCGAAAAGAATTGAATTAAGGGAAAGAAGAAATTTAAATTCAAAGAGAAATACCAAGGAAGTACAAAATGGCTCATCATCTTCTGATGTTGAGGAAAGTTCCGAAGATAATAAAAAGCTGAAGAAACAAAGAGCTTCAGCTAAAAAGAAGGCAGGCAATATGAAGGAGAAAATGAGAAACTCCCTAAGAACAAGCACTAAAAGGAAGCAGGCTGACATTTCTTCCTCATCTTCTTCTGACATAGGAGATGATGATCAGAATTCTGTAGGTGAGGGGAGCAGTGATGAGCAGAAAATAAAGCCTGTGACTGAAAATTTAGTGCTGTCTTCACATACTGGATTTTGTCAATCTTCAGGTATGGGAAAATAAATAGAAAATTTGTACTTTCTCCCTCTTGAATAACTACATTGTTTAATTTTCTCTGAAGTCAATCAAACGCAAGGTTACTTACTGTTTAGGAAAGCAACATTTAAAAATTCTTTATAGAGATTTACTAGAAACTCTTTCTCCATTTTTTGGTCATCATTGGGAGGTATTTGCAGTATTGTTAGTATTCTGTATCAACTATATCAAGTGTGTTGGGTAAATTTATCAATGTTTAATGCTTTTCTTTGGAGTAATGAAAAGTAATTTATGAAGGAAGATCAGACTGGTTCTAGTAGTTCAGTAGGTATTTATTCAAGTAATGGAGATGAGTGCTTGGTATGGATATAACATGGTGTGTGAAAGTTTTAACTGCTTTGTCATTCATCTGACTTTTTAAATTGGGCAGAGTAACTTTGTGTCCCGTGAAATCCTCAGAAAAATTTAAGTTTATTTATTGAAACCCTTTGCTGATGCTCATCAATTTTTTTCTAATGACATGAACAGATATTTCCATTTTTAACACTAACAAAATAGAGGAAGAAAGAAATCCAGAAAGTAGGTGGATTACCCTACCCTGATGAGATAGAGCACTAGGACAATTAGGGTTTGGGCCAACTGGTCATATAATACGGCCCCCCCCCCAAAAAAAAATTTAAAAATATTTATCATCATGGCAGTTCTTTAAAAAAAATCAGTTGTATAATAAATGTACACTTGTTGGTCATATTGTCTTTTTTTTTTAAGTCAGTAAAACCCATCAGTTAACCAGGGACACTTAAAATTAATTTTAAAATATTTATAAAGTAGATTTCTCATGTAACTGTGTTCCCAGCACAAGCAAAATGTTAAAATTTTTCCTTTCCTTCCTTTTGTTGTGATTTTCCATTTATCCCAGTTGGATTTTAGTGGAATTCACTTGAATCTTGATTTTTAGTAAAACTTTAAATCCCTTTTTTGGAGCTCCAGTGAGTTGGTTTGAAAACCAAGTGGGATATGCATGGTATACTCAGTTTAACGCTCTGCTATATCAGATGCCTAGATGGAGTTCTGCTTGTATGGCTGTTTTAACTACAGGTCCGCAGTCCCTGATATTCTTGGGGCTTAATGTATTTCAGGATTTTCAACTCTTTTGTTGTTAGGAAGATAATATAGAGTAGTTATCATATATTATATAGTAGCCCCAGTAGGTCCTGAGGCCCCATAATCAAACACATTAGTATTTCCGCAGCAAAACATATGAACATTTACATGTAAGAGGAATAAACAGTTCAGATTAGATTTTGCTGCCAAATGAACTTTGGCACCACCTTACAAAACTTTAAATTTTGAGAACTTTTTGGATTTTCGAATTGTGTATGAGATTGTGGACTTGTATTCAAAACATAGTATAATAGTTGCTAAATTTATTTATTTTCCTAATATGTCCAACTTAATTTAGGTGACAGTTTTTATGAGCTCCTAAAAAGCCTCCCCTGCTCCCGTGAATTTAGAGGATTCCAATTTATTCAGCAATAGTTGGGTATCCTGTTACAGGGTACAACATTTTCCTAGAAATTGGGGCTTGGGAATGGCATGACCAACCAAGATGAAGAACATGGTCCTAGGAGATTACAGTCCAATGAGCAAGATAGACATAGATAAGTCATTATTAAAAAAAAAAATACCAGAAGAAAGATATAAAACTAAAATGGGGCTGTGTGATAAATAGCAAGTGAGCCACTTAATCTAAATATTGGAGGAAGACTTAAAAGAACGGGTAGCATTTGAACTTGACTTTGAAGGATGGGTAACATTTTCAAAGGTGTAGTAAAGAGGAACAATGGTAATATCACTAGTAATATTTCATTTGAAGATTGGTCTGTTTGAATGAGGTATTTATTGTCAGTTTGCTAAGATATTGTGAAATTTATTATTGCCTTTCTACATTTAGCATATTTCTATCCTGAACCTGTAGGTGTCTGTGTTCCTTATGGGTTTTTTTCTCCAATATTTTCCCCCAGCATTTTATTATGAAAAAAATGTTAAATATACAGAAAAGTTTCTACAGTTAACATTGTACTGTATTTGCTTTATCACATACTTATCTATATATCCTCTCTATCCATCAGTGTACCTAACTTTTTCCCCCCTTTTAACTGTTTATTTCGAAATAATTATAAATTCACAGGAAGTTGCAAAAAAATGTACAGGGAGGTTTTGTATGCCTCTCATTAATTTCCCTCCAATGGTAACATCTTTCATAATTATAGTGCAATCTCAGAACCAGGAAACTGAAGATTTATTCAGATTTCACCAGTTTTACATGTACTCCTTCATTTGTGTGTGTGTGTAAGTATTGTGCAAAATTTGTATCACGTGTAGCTTTGTAAATATAACCACCACGACAACCAAGATATTGAACTGTTTCATTACCACAAGGTTCCTTTGTGCTACTCCTTATGCACACTCCCTAGCATATCCCTATTCTTAACCGGTGGCAATTATTAATCTGATTTCCATCTCTGTAATTTTGTTATTTTGAGATGGAATCATGAAGTGTGTAACCTTTCTTTTTTTTAAAAGGATTCCAGTATGAACTTTTCTTCTTCTTCTTTTTTTTTTTTAATAGATTTATTTATTTATTTTTGGCTGTGTTGGGTCTTCGTTTCTGTGCGAGGGCTTTCTCTAGTTGCGGCAAGTGGGGACCACTCTTCATCGTGGTGCGCGGGCCTCTCACCATCGCGGCCTCTCTTGTTGCGGGGCACAGGCTCCAGACGCGCAGGCTCAGTAGTTGTGGCTCACGGGCCCAGCCGCTCCGCGGCATGGGGGATCTTCCCAGACCAGGGCTCGAACCCGTGTCCCCTGCATTGGCAGGCGAATTCTCAACCACTGCGCCACCAGGGAAGCCCGAAGTGTGTAATCTTTTGAAATTGTCTTTTTTCACTCAGTGTAATGCCCTTGAAATCTTTGATGCATTTGAAAATAAATGGTAAACATTAACATAATTCTCCCTGGTTACTTCAGCGTATATAGTGTTAACTAGAGTACAATGTTTAAGTTTGTTTTTGAGGCAAAATTTACATACAATGAAACACACAAATCTTAATCTCTTTATAGTTTTAATCAAAGGATAGAAACGTTGCTTTTTATAAGGAAGTAAGTTTTACTGTACTTGAATATATCTCTGGATGATTCTACTCCTGGATACCATACAAATTCAAGTATATTTTAAAATTATTTGGTACTACCAAGTATTAATAGCATTTTAAAAAGTTCTTCAATGATACAGGAAAAATTAGACATCTGTTAACTTTAAACTTAAAATGGATCACTACAAAGCTTATTTCAGCCATAAACTTTTGCTAATAGGGTGGTGAATGATAAAAGATTTGTTACTGGGAAGGATGAGTTTTAAAATTCTTGTGCTCTGGGGAGGAACTTTGAAATATGTAACATCCAACTATTTATTATTTTGCTGCTGGTACTTCTTAAATTCCCGATTGTACTTTCCTTATAAATTCTTTTTATTCATGTTTTGGATCCCAGAGTATAGTTTAGAACTCACTAGTTGTTTTAAAGTTTTTGGCTTTCAGTTTTATTTTACATGGTTTTACTTATAAAGATAATTTAAAGCTAATTTTAAGTACACTTTTGTTCCCTCAAGGAGATGAAGCCTTATCTAAATCAATGCCTGTCACAGTGGATGATGACGACGATGACAATGATCCTGAGAATAGGTATGATTCCATCTGTAAGGACTTTAAAAAGATTATAACACACCCTAGGCATGGGCACAAACAGCAGCAACGGAACCACAAGCAGGTTGTAAAAACCAGGAGTGCCTGCCTTAGAAAGACTCGCTCACAGTCTTCCTGCAAGTTTGAAAGAAAGGCCAGAAAATGGGCTAAAACTCAGAAACCTTAAAAGAAAGTAAATATAAATATTAACACACCTAGCATAGGGTGTGTTATAAATACAGCACTGTCAATTTTTATGTTTCCATGTAAACTGTGATAGTTTTTTGAGAATATTTTAATTTTGACAGATTATTTTATTGGTGAAAGTAAATCATATCTCAATAAATTGGTGACAACAGACATCTCTCTCCTCAATATTTGATTATTGTTTTAAATTGCCATCTAATGTGGTGGTCCTATTCATTAAAACCTGTTCAAAGTGAAAAAGAGACTGCTAAAATGTTTAAGATTAAGAAATTGCTTTCAAAATAAGTATGAATTTGCAAACTATCTAGACTGATTTAGATTTTAACAATTTGTCAAGTAAAATAGAAGTAGACAGTATGATAGTATTAATTTTAATAATACTTAATAGGTTTATATGGGAACAGTGTAGCCTGTACAGATTGACTTAACTAAGGAATAGCTGGGAGAAGAAAAAAATAAAGGTACACCCATATTCTAGCAATGAGGAATAAAGAAAACAAAGGTATTAAAGAGTATAACCATAATGTTTTTACATATTTTTTAAACCCTTCCTGGACTATAGGATCCCCCACACTCATAATCTTCAACAAGAAGACAGTGTGGTGTAGTGGATGGAATTTTGGAATAATGGGGATAAGAATATCTGACTTCTAGTTCTGACCTTTCTATGTGATCGTGGGCAAGTGACTTAACTACTCTTTGCCAAAAGTTTCTGTTCTTTAAAACAAAAGGGTTGGATGAAATGTTCTCTGATTAATTCTAGCACCAAAAAATCTATGATAGACTTGAGGTTTTACTAGAGTACTGTATTAACCATCCATTTATTCCTAATAGTAAACTCTAATAATTAAGAAAACATGAAAATAAACATGTAATTTTTGTGTCATAATTTTGTAAGGATTTAACTTTGAGTTGGTAAATGCTGTGGGGCCAGCCGTCACTCTAGCTCTGTTTTATATCTTGCTGGTGCTGATAGATTTTTCTGTTTCAAAGATCAGCATTCTCCTAATTAACAGGAGGGCATTTTTATTAAGGTGAATGGACAATTTTATTTTGCACTTTTGAATAGAGCTTAATCACAGATACAAAGACTCAGATGCTGCTTTACCTACTTATTTTTTTAATTAAAAATATATATCCAATTATTTCGTGGGATCGGGGTCGGGTCCAGAATGGAATGGTGAAGGCATACATTTTTATTCATCAGGGATTTTATATAGTATATGATATAATCACAGTGAGATTATGAAAGCATTTAAAATTTTATTCTTTTTTAAAATGCTTCAATTCCTCTTTATTTATTTATGCTACTATTTGCTTTCTTGTAAATCTTAAGGCCTCAAATGTTATTGAAAGGCTAATAATGTTTAAAACATGCTATATCCTAATTTACTTATGACTTATGAATCTTAATTTCATATTTAAACACCAAATGAGTGTCATTAAGTTATGGTAATTTTTTGTGTTAGAGCTTGTCAAAATATAAATATCATTTTTATCTTTTAAGTTACTTGATCATATCTCTCTGTAACTGGCAATTATTTTATTGAAAGGTATGTTTAATTCCATCTTGCATTTGTGATTAAAAAATACAACCCTGTTAAAAAAAAAATACAACCCTGTTGAGTATTTTTGAGAAGAATTGAATTTTACCTTGAGCATGTTTTTCTTTATATTCAGTTTAATGTGCTTTTATAAAATATGCCATTAATAACTTCTTTCATATCCAATATACCAATGAGGTATCTAGTACCCATGGGTTATCTAATGATGGGGATACAAATACCTTCTTGAATTATTTTGGTATAGACAGCGTACTTGAGCATATTTGAATATGCACTAAGCAACTTTCAAAAATTTGTTTCAAGATCATGATAAAGTCTTGGCATTATTTTTACCTTTCACGTTTTTGAGTAGGATGTATTTTGGTAGACAGCATATTGTAATTGTGTATAAATTTGTACACAATTGTGTAATTGTGTATAAATTGTGTATAAATTTCATATTCTTTGCCTTTTTAGCAGTATTGTAATACATTTTCAGTGTTAATGTTTATGGAGAGGTAAATAGTGTATTAATGCAAATGGTTAACTATTTGGATGCAATAAATTTCTGTAAAACTTTTTTCTTGTTCAAGCATTTAATTTTTTTTTTATGTAAATCTAAATGATCCATTTTAAACCAATATCCTTTATTCTGATTATTTATTCTACTAGTGTTGGGATTAAATGTCATTAGCATCATAAAATTATGATGCTCATAGTTGGTATTTTTTTGTAAATGTCCCTATTTAACAAGATAAACAGCTTGACCAAGCAAGCTTTTTTTTTTTTCCTCCAGATTTAAAATGATTTATTTCCTAATAATAAAAACATAACATGTTCATTATGGGGAATTTAGAAAAATAGAAAAGAAAAAAATAAAAGTACCCTAAATTCCTACCTCTAGAAATGATCACGGTGTGAATTTTATTTTTATTTTATTATTTTTTTTAACATCTTTATTGGAGTATAATTGCTTCACAATGGTGTGTTAATTTCTGCTTTATAACAAAGTGAATCAGTTGTACATATACATATGTTCCCATATCTCTTCCCTCTTGCATCTCCCTCCCTCCCACCCTCCCTATCCCACCCCTCTAGGTGGTCACAAAGCACCGAGCTGATCTCCCTGTGCTATGCGGTTGCTTCTCACTAGCTATCTACTTTACATTTGGTAGTGTATATATGTCCATGCCACTCTTTCACTTTGTCACAACTTACCCTTCCCCCTCCCCATATCCTCAAGTCCATTCTCTAGTAGGTCTGTGTCTTTATTCCCATCTTGCCACTAGGTTCTTCATGACCTTTTTTTTTTTTTTAAGATTCCATATATATATGTCAGCATACAGTATTTGTTTTCCTCTTTCTGACTTACTTCACTCTGTATGACAGACTCTAGGTCCATCCACCTCACTACAAATAACTCAATTTCATTTCTTTTTATGACTGAGTAATATTCCATTGTGTATATGTGCCACATCTTCTTTATCCATTCATCTGATGATGGACACTTAGGTTGCTTCCATGTCCTGGCTATTGTAAATAGAGCTGCAATGAACATTGTGGTACATGACTCTTTTTGAATTATGGTTTTCTCAGGGTATATGCCCAGTAGTGGAATTGCTGGGTCGTAGGGTAGTTCTATTTTTAGTTTTTTAAGGAACCTCCATACGGTTCTCCATAGTGGCTGTATCAATTTACATTCCCACCAACAGTGCAAGAGTGTTCCCTTTTCTCCACACCCTCTCCAGCATTTATTGTTTCTAGATTTTTTGATGATGGCCATTCTGATCGGTGTGAGATGATATCTCATTGTAGTTTTGATTTGCATTTCTCTAATGATTAATGATGTTGAGCATTCTTTCATGTGTCTGTTGGCAATCTGTATATCTTCTTTGGAGAAATGTCTATTTAGGTCTTCTGCCCATTTTTGGATTGGGTTGTTTGTTTTTTGTTATTGAGCTGCATGAGCTGCTTGTAAATCTTGGAGATTAATCCTTTGTCAGTTGCTTCATTTGCAAATATTTTCTCCCACTCTGAGGGTTGTCTTTTGGTCTTGTTTATGGTTGCCTTTGCTGTGCAAAAGCTTTGAAGTTTCATTAGGTCCCATTTGTTTATTTGTGTTTTTATTTCCATTTCTCTAGGAGCTGGGTCAAAAAGGATCTTGCTGTGATTTATGTCATAGAGTGTTCGGCCTATGTTTTCCTCTAAGAGTTTGATAGTGTCTGGCCTTACATTTAGGTCTTTAATCCATTTTGAGTTTATTTTTGTGTATGGTGTTAGGGACTGTTCTAATTTCATATTTTTACATGTACCTGTCTAGTTTTCCCAGCACCACTTATTGAAGAGGCTGTCTTTTCTGTATTGTGTATTCTTGCCTCCTTTATCAAAGATAATGTGACCATATGTGCGTGGGTTTATCTCTGGGCTTTCTATCCTGTTCCCTTGATCTATATTTCTGTTTTTGTGCCAGTACCATACTGTCTTGATTACTGTAGCTTTGTAGTATAGTCTGAAGTCAGGGAGCCTGATTCCTCCAGCTCCATTTTTCTCTCTCAAGATTGCTTTGGCTATTCGGGGTCTTTTGTGTTTCCATAGAAATTGTGAAATTTTTTGTTCTAGTTCTGTGAAAAATGCCAGTGGTAGTTTGATAGGGATTGCACTGAATCTGTAGATTGCTTTGGGTAGTAGAGTCATTTTCACAATGTTGATTCTTCCAATCCAAGAACATGGTATATCTCTCCGTCTATTTGTATCATCTTTAATTTCTTTCATCAGTGTCTTATAATTTTCTGCATACAGGTCTTTTGTCTCCTTAGCTAGGTTTATTCCTAGATATTTTATTCTTTTTGTTGCAGTGGTAAATGGGACTGTTTTCTTAATTTCATTTCAGATTTTTCATCATTAGTGTATAGGAGTGCCAGAGATTTCTGTGCATTAATTTTGTACCCTGCTACTTTACCAGATTCATTGATTAGCTCTAGTAGTTTTCTGGTGGCATCTTTAGGATTCTCTATGTATAGTATCATGCCATCTGCAAACAGTGACAACTTTGCTTCTTCTTTTCTGATTTGGATTCCTTTTATTTGTTTTTCTTCTCTGATTGCTGTGGCTAACACTTCCAAAACTATGTTGAATAATAGTGGTGAGAGTGGGCAAACTTGTCTAGTTCCTGATCTTACTGGAAATGGTTTCAGTTTTTCACCATTGAGGACGATGTTGGCTGTGGTTTTGTCATATATGACCTCTATTATGTTGAGGAAAGTTCCCTCTATGCCTACTTTCTGGAGGGTTTTTATCATAAATGGGTGTTGAATTTTGTCAAAAGCTTTCTCTGCATCTATTGAGATGATCATATGGTTTTTCTCCTTCAGTTTGTTAGTATGGTGTATCACGTTGATTGATTTGTGTATACTGAAGAATCCTTGCATTCCTGGAATAAACCCCACTTGATCATGGTGTACGATCCTTTTAATGTGCTGCTGGATTCTGTTTGCTAGTATTTTGTTGAGGATTTTTGCATCTATGTTCATCAGTGATATTGGCCTGTAGTCTTCTTTTTTTGTGACATCTTTGTCTGAGTTTGGTATCAGGGTGATGTTGGCCTCGTAGAATGAGTTGGGGAGTGTTCCTCTCTCTGCAATATTTTGGAAGAGTTTGAGAAGGATAGGTGTTATCTCTTCTCTAAATGTTTGATAGAATTCGCCTGTGAAGCCATCTGGTCCTGGACTTTTGTTTGTTGGAAGATTTTTAATCACAGTTTCAATTTCAGTGCTTGTGATTGGTCTGTTCATATTTTCTATTTCTTCCTGGTTCAGTCTCGGCAGGTTGTGCATTTCTAAGAATCTGTCCATTTCTTCCAAGTTGTCCATTTTATTGGCATAGAGTTGCTAGTAGTAATCTCTCATGATCGTTTGTATTTCTGCAGTGTCAGTTGTTACTTCTCCTTTTTCATTTCTAATTCTATTGATTTGAGTGTTCTCTGTTTCTTTCTTGATGAGTCTGGCTAATGGTTTATAAATTTTGTTTATCTTCTCAAAGAACCAGCTTTTAGTTTTATTGATCTTCGCTATCGTTTCCTTCATTTCTTTTTCATTTATTTCTGATCTGATCTTTATGATTTCTTTCCTTCTGCTAACTTTGGGGTTTTTTTGTTCTTCTTTCTCTGATTGCTTTAGATGCAAGGTTAGCTTGTTTATTTTGACATGTTTCCTGTTTCTTAAGGTAGGATTGTATTGCTATAAACTTCCCTCTTAGAACTGCTTTTGCTGCATCCCATAGGTTTTGGGCCGTTGTGTCTCCATTGTCATTTGTTTCTAGGTATTTTTTGATTTCCCCTTTGATTTCTTCAGTGATCACTTGGTTATTAAGTACTGTATTGTTTAGCCTCCATGTGTTTGTATTTTTTACAGATCTTTTCCTGTAATTGATATCTAGCCTCATAGCGTTGTGGTCGAAAAAGATACTTGATACAATTTCAATTTTCTTAAATTTACCAAGGCTTGATTTGTGACCGAAGATATGATCTATCCTGCAGAATGTTCCATGAGCACTGGAGAAAAATGTGTATTCTGTTGTTTTTGGGTGGAATGTCCTATAAGTATCAATTAATTCCATCTTGTTTAATGTATCATTTAAAGCTTGTGTTTCCTTCTTTATTTTCATTTTGGATGATCTGTCCATTGATGAAAGTGGGGTGTTAAAGTCCCCTACTATGATTGTGTTACTGTCAATTTCCCCTTTTATGGCTGTTAGTATTTGCCTTATGTATTGAGGTGCTCCTATGTTGGGTGCATAAATATTTACAATTGTTATAGCTTCTTCTTGGATCGATCCCTTGATCATTATGTAGTGTCCTTCTTTGTCTCTTGTAATAGTCTTTATTTTAAAGTCTATTTTGTCTGATATGAGAATTGCTACTCCAGCTTTCCTTTGATTTCCATTTTCATGGAATATCTTTTTCCATCCCCTCACTTTCAATCTGTATGTGTCCCTAGGTCTGAAGTGGGTGTCTTGTAGACAGCATATATACGGGTCTTGTTTTTGTATCCATTCAGCAAGTCTGTGTCTTTTGGTGGAAGCATTTAATCCATTTACGTTTGAGGTAATTGTCGATATGTATGTTCCTATTCCCATTTTCCTAAATGCTTTGGGTTTGTTATTGTAGGTGTTTTCCTTCTCTTGTGTTTCTTGCCTAGAGAAGTTCCTTTAGCATTTGTTGTAAAGCTGGTTTGGTGGTGCTGAACTCTCTCAGCTTTTGCTTGTCTATAAAGGTTTTACTTTCTCCATCAAATCTGAATGAGATCCTTGCTGGGTAGAGTAATCTTGGTTGTAGGTTTTTCTCCTTCATCACTTTAAATATGTCCTGCGACTCCCTTCTGGCTTGCAGAGTTTCTGCTGAAAGATCAGCTGTTAACCTTATGGGGATGCCCTTGTGTGTCATTTGTTGTTTTTCCCTTGCTGCTTTTAATATATTTTCTTTATATTTAATTTTTGATAGTTTGATTAATACGTGTCTTGGTGTGTTTCTCCTTGGATTTATCCTGTATGTTACTCTCCGTGCTTCCAGGACTTGATTAACTATTTCCTTTCCCATATTAGGGAAATTTTCAACTATAATCTCTTCAAATATTTTCTCAGTCCCTTTCTGTTTTCTCTTCTTCTTCTGGTTCCCCTATAATTTGAATGTTGGTGCATTTATTGTTGTCCCAGAGGTCTCTGAGACTGTCCTCAGTTCTTTTCATTCGTTTTTCTTTATTCTGCTCTGCAGTAGTTATTTCCACTATTTTATCTTCCAGGTCACTTATCCGTTCTTCTGCCTCAGGTATTCTGCTATGATCCCTTCTAGAGTATTTTTAATTTCATTTATTGTGTTTTTCATCGTTGCTTGTTTCCTCTTTAGTTCTTCTAGGTCCTTGTTAAATGTTTCTTGCATTTTGTCTATTCTATTTCCAAGATTTTGGATCATCCTTACTATCATTATTCTGAATTCTTTTTCAGGTAGACTACCTATTTCCTCTTCATTTGTTAGGTCTGGTGTATTTTGACTCTGCTTCTTCATCTGCTGTGTGTTTTTCTGTCTTCTCATTTTGCTTATCTTACTGTGTTTGGGGGTCTCCTTTTCACAGGCTGCAGGTTCGTAGTTCCCGTTGTTTTTGGTATCTGTCCCCAGTGGCTAAGGTTGGTTCAGTGGGTTGTGTAGGCTTCCTGGTGGAGGGGACTAGTGCCTGTGTTCTGGTGGATGAGGCTGGATCCTCTCTTTCTGGTGGGCAGGTCCACGTCTAGTGGTGTGTTTTGGGGTGTCTGTGGCCTTATTATGATTTTAGGCAGCCTCTCTGCTAATGGATGGGGCTGTGTTCCTGTCTTGCTAGTTGTTTGGCATAGGTTGTCCAGCACTGTAGCTTGCTGGTCGTTGAGTGAAGCTGGGTCTTGGTGTTGAGATGGAGATCTCTGGGAGATTTTCGCCGTTTGGTATTATGCGGAGCTGGGTGGTCTCTTGTGGACCAGTGTCCTGAAGTTGGCTCTCTCACCTCAGAGGCACAGCCATGATGCCTGGCTAGAGCACCAAGAGCCTTTCATCCACACGGCTCAGAATAAAAGGGAGAAAAAATAGAAAGAAAGAAAGAGGATAAAATAAAATAAAATAAAGGTAAAAAAATAAAGTTATTAAAATAAAAAATAAAAAATAATTAATAAAAAATTTTTTTTAAGTAAAAAAAAATAAAAATAAAAAAAACACGGATGGACAGAACCCTAGGACAAATGGTGAAAGCAAAGCTATAAAGACAGAATCTCACACAGAAGTATACACATATACACTCACAAAAAGAGGAAAAGGGAAAAAATAATATATCTTGCTCCCAAAGTCCACCTCCTCAATTTGGGGTGATTCGTTGTCTATTCAGGTATTCCACAGATGCAGGGTACAAGTTGATTGTGGAGCTTTAATCTGCTGCTTCTGAGGCTGCTGGGAGAAATTTCCCTTTCTCTTCTTTGTTTGCACAGCTCCCGGGGTTCAGCTTCTAGCCCCGCCCGCCCTGACGGGTGAGCAGACAAGCCTCTCGGGCTGGTGAGTGCTGGTCGGCACTGCTCCTCTGTGCGGAACCTCTCCGCTTTGCCCTCCGCACCCCTGTGGCTGTGCTCTCCTCCGTGGCTCCGATGCTCCCTGCCTCCACCACCCGCAGTCTCCGCCCGGGAAGGGGCTTCCTAGTGTGTGGAAACCTTTCCTCCTTCACAGCTCCCTCCCACTGGTGCAGGTCCCGTCCCTATTCTTTTGTCTCTGTTTTTTTCTTTTTTCTTTTGCCCTACCCAGGTACGTGGGGAGTTTCTTGCCTTTTGGGAGGTCTGAGGTCTTCTGCCAGCATTCAGTGGCTGTTCTATAGGAGCAGTTCCACGTGTAGATGTATTTCTGATGTATCTGTGGGGAGGAAGGTGATCTCCGCGTCTTACTATTCCGCCATCTTCTCCTCTCCCCCCCCTTTTTTTTTTAAAACTGGCCTGTGAAATCCAAAAGATAGGACTTTTATACACAGCCAGGACTGATGTACTATTATAACGTCTCTCCTTCTAACACATCCCTGCTCTATTCTGTCTTCATCTCCACACCGTCCTCCTCTCTCCTCTGATCTAGTAGCACCTGACCTAATCTTCCCTCCACTTCTTAAACTCTACGATTGCTTTTGTGTTCAGGTCAGTTCCTACTGATTACTCTACCTGGACAACTTTTCACCCTGTTAAGACATACCTTAAATAGTCACCTTCTATTTAACTTCCCTCCACTTTCCAAGACAGTGCTAGGTGAGTCTCCCAGGGTGCTGGCTGAGTCCAGCATAACATCTCCCCTTTCTCAGCAGGGTGGTCAAGCATTTAATTTTAATTATAATCCATCTTTTCATGAGAGTTGAAAGAATTTGATAGAACCAAGATATGTAGGCTAGTTTGTATCCAAAGAAGTTTTGATATTTCTAAAATTGAGGAAGTAATAATTCCCAAAACATATGTACTTATATATGACATATTTACTTATATATGTGTGTGAAAGTTTTACAACAGATTTCACTATTATTTATCTTTTCTGTTTTAAAGTTATAATAGCTTTTGAGGTCATTTAAAGAACTTAGTCATGTCCTGAATATTTTAGTAGGTGTGAATAAATAAGTTTCTCTTATTTTAGTGTACTATTATGTAGTATCATTCATATTTGAAAGTAAATGTATGCTGTTGTGAGATAGAGTGGTCTAACTTGTAATATCTATTTAATTGCATTTATTTAATAAACTGACAAAAATTATAAGTTGAATAACAGGTGAACTTTTATGATTTTTTGACTGAGCTTTTTAGAAAAAATTAAATAGTAGACTAACTATACTTTCAATTTTGTATAACTGAGAATTTACTTCAAATTTTATAGCTTAGACTTTATGTACTCTTTGAAAGGGAGAATAATAATATTAAAGTTTATCAGGTTATTTAAATTATACACGTAATTTTAAAGTCATTTATTCGAATGTGCCATTATGTTAATGTTGCCTTTCAAATACCTGTTAGTTATATTTTAAATTGGTTCTTTCATTGAAAGGATATTTAATGTCCTATATTTTAATACCTGCACTGTGAATTAGCCTCAGTCATAAGATGGTAGTGTATTCAAGTTCAACAGTGATAGTGTTGAGGATTATTAAACCAGGCTTTTCTTTAGGGGTTGCATACTAAAACAGTCACTGAAGAATCCATTCCTCCCAAAAAAGAATAATTTTCAGAATATTCTTTATTTGTATTTTTTACAGGGCTTGGAAAATATTTAAAACTGAGCTTTTAAGAGGAAAAAACTAGATTGCTAGATTTTTTTCTAAATCAGCATTCTTTTTTTTTAATCCCAATTTTGTTTAAAAGCTGAGGTTTTTATATGGATACCCTCTCCTGCCACACACATACATATATTTACTTTATAGTTGAAAAATGCTTAGTTGGGTCTACTAATACTGCATAATTTTTCTCATAATTTCTCTCTCAGTGGGGCTAAATAATTTTTTTTCACTGAAGCAAAATTTGATTTGGCGATTGCTTAAAGAAATTACCCATTGTTGATAGAAGTTCTGCTTCATTATTGTGGGACTACACTGTAGCCTTCAAATTTTCCAAGTATTTTATCATTTGGTAATACTTTGCTTTTCAGACTGGAAAACATGCAAATGATTATTTTTTTTCCCTACTAGCTCGGTGTAGGTATTCTTTTGATGCAGGCTCTGTGCTGTTAATCCAGCATATTTTTGGAAGTGATTAATGATTCCTGGATATTGTTCATGCTAATAAAGATATTTGATGATTGTTTACCTGATTTCAGCAAAGATTAATGGCATGAGTATATCTCACGTTCCTTTGACATATGACTTTGGTTTCTATTTTAAACACTTTTCCAAATGTTCATCTTCTATACTTGTCTTTATCTGTTCTCTATACAAATTTGCTAAATCTGGAATAATTTTTTTCTGTGAATTTTTTTTCATGGTGGTCCTATTTGGTTAGCAGAATTGCTTTAGTTCTCCTTTATTGGGCTTGAAAAAACAAAGGTAGCATTTTAAATGAGTATTTTACTTGTTTCATGTTTGAGTAAGGGTTTTAAATGTCTGGCAATTTTAAGGTAATTCTTTTTCAATTTACTTTTTCTTTACAGTGCAGGTAAGTATTGTAAGTCAAGTATAATACAGGTGTCTAGCCACTGGATAGGATCTATTTGTAGATATCTAAACTGGTTACAGTTGCCACCAGCTCTCTTTTTTATGCTAGAATTCCCAGCAAGGAAAGAAATATGGTCATTAGTGGTGATCTCTCTGCTTAAGATAAAAATATTATGTTCAGCCTTCCGTTCCTATTCTCTATTCTTTGGTGATATTGTAATGGGACTTTTAGATAATGAGAAAAAGCACCCCCTGCAAAAGGAGAGTTTGGATTTTTCTAGTGTTAGCAAAAAAGGTTTATTTTTCTGACTATATCGTCTTTGTCTTTTACTTTGAATTTTAAAAATAGAATTGAGACACATAAGTCTTTGTTTTTACTTTTCAGGTATAAAAATATTGAACTATTTAGTATGATCTTTAGTATGATCAAATTTTCTAAATTTATATCAATGTTAATAAATTTTTTCTTGTTAAAATTTCCTCTAAAGCTGGCTTAGATTTTTACATAAAATCCGGGAATACACATTTTGTAATTTGAGCCCATGTATAAATTGTTAATAAACTGGGGGTTCTTAATTTCATACAGCTTTTATTTTTCTACTCCTAAGATTTTTTTAAAAAAAGTTATTTGATATTAATTTTCAGAAAACAGTTATGTTTTTCATGAACTGCAAACATTGTAGAACATGTGACTTAAAAAATAGTTTCATACTGTTGTTCAGCTTTTTGGTTATTTAGTGACTTCATCATTATCTCATGAATAGCACTATCTTTAGGTGCAGATCATTATGCCTTGGTTATAGTTTTTCATAGAAAGGTTTATATCAAGATACTAATTTTGGGGAATTCCTTGGTGGTCCAGTGGTTAGGACTTTATGCTTCCCCTGCAGGAGGCCCAGGTTTGATCCCGCAAGCTGAGTAGCGCCGTGAAAAAAAAAAAGATACTAATTTTGAACCAAGGAGTTAAAAAAACACTAATACAGATTTTGAAGATGAGGAATTCCATTGTAATTCTGTGAATTTTTTTTTTTTTTGCGGTGCTGTGTGGCATGTGGGATCTTAGTTCCCTGACCAGAGATTGAACCCGTGCCCCCTGCATTGGGAGTGCAGAGTCTTAACCACTGGACCACCAGGGAAGTCCCTGAAATGTTTTATTTTTTATTCTCAACCTGAAGTACGTAACATTTGTTAAAACAAAGCCTCCTTCCCTACTAGAAGAATGTGTGTTCCTCACAAAAAATATTCAACATTTTTTGGACTATAGTCATTTGAATTGTTTTACATATCAACCTTTTATATATGGTATGATGTTTTAGTACTACATTTACTTAGTTGTTTTTTTTATCTCGAAACTTATAATCTTATTCAGAATTCTCTGTTTTAACTATTCTATTGTGATATTGTGCACAGAATGTAAAAAAACAATTTAAAATTTTGTCACTTTTGTGTATGGATGTGCAGTATTTTGGCCTTCTAAAAATGTATTTTTCATTTAGCAATTTTCTTCAAGCCTGTTTTCAGAACCTCTTAAAAGATAAAGCAGTAGATTGTAGGATGTATTCAAGATGGCCTGTCAGTACATTTTAGAGATGGTGCATACTGGACGAAAGATGTTTAGAACTCTTTCAAAAAATTTTTTTTAAAATCAAAACTTGAATTCTTTCATTTCTAAATCAGTGAAATACAGATAACTTTAAGAATGTGACCTTGGTGTATTGCCCCAAGCACTTATTAGCACAGTAGTAGTGAATGAGTAGAGAATATAACACTGGCATAGTAAAATTAGTAGCAGATTGGGATTCAGGATCTTAGGTACTACTCCTGGCTTTGCCACTAACTAGCTTTGTTTCTTTGGCCAAGTCATTTCCCCTCTCTAAGCCTGTTTCATCTGTAAAATGACAGAATTGGACTCTAAGATCCCTTCTTCTAGCTCTAACATTTTGTTGCTTTTGTAATGGCTGTTTCTCTACAATTCCCCAGTGCAAGAGATTATTCTCTTGATCACTCCTTTCTTAGAAACTCAGTGTTTTGAATTATTGATTTACCTACCAGCAAGAGGCAGTTTACTTTCTTTTCCTGTTTGAGTGCTTAAACAAGAGGCATTACTGATTTCCTTTCTAGATAGGATCAGAATTACTAAAGGCTTTCTTGGCTCTTTCTCTCTCTCTCTCTGATTGCTTGTTTGTCTTTGCATTGTTGGGCTCATTCCTTATTTTATTTTTGCTTTATTTTAGTAGATGAAGGTGGAAGGTGTAATAAGGCATTATCTTATCTTGGTATTCATTATGTGATTTAGAAGACTTAGCTTGTTCGAGTTTTGCGGTTCTTTTATTTATTCTTTCATGCACCAGTTCATCGTTTGTTTGTGGGTTTTTACCCTCCCTCCCATATTGTTTTGCTTTCTTCCCCTCTCCCTTCCCTCCCTTTCAGGAAAATGGAGGAGTGGCTCCATTACTTCCGGCTCTGTCCAGGTTTTCTGCCACAGAGTGGCACAGCCTGTGCCTCTAATGCTTCTGATAGAGTCGTGACTGCTTTGGATGCTACACCTGCCCCAAGATGTAATGTTGAGCATTGAGATTCCAGGGGCAGTACCTTGTTGCTTGGATGATTTTCTCAGAAACGTCCTGGAAAGCCTCAAGAAAGGAGACTTCTGAGCAAACAGAATCAACTAGGGATCATGACTATACATCCATCACATGCATACCAGCACGGGTCCAGCCGAGGCCTCCAAAATGATGCTTTGCCAGCCTCAGCTGGTTCTCAAGTGATGATGTCCTTGAAGTCTCTGTGGCCTGTGACTCAAGAGTTAAGGTAGTGGAGTTTCCCTTAAAGCATCTCACAGCAGGCTTTGTAGATGGGACACATCTCACCTCAACATGTTTGCTGAATACTCAGGTTGAAGGTCAGCCTCAGCCCTTACTTAGGTCCTTCAAATTAAGTTCTAACTTTGAGGTGTCAGCTATGCGATAGGCTAGGTGTGTGATACAGTAGGTCTTTGACATATTGGACATGAGCCATCAGCCATAATTTATGCAAAATAATTTAACTTTATTATTCTTTTTGGGGCTTAATGTATACAGCTATACATTAGGCTTTCCTTTGCTCAAAAGGTGTTAGAGGGCACATTTAAAACATCTTAGTGAGGTAAAGCTTAGGGAGTCTCTATCACTCTGTATAACTGTCAGTTTGGAGAAAAATGAGCATTCTCTGAAGTTTGTAAATTTTTTTGCTTCTAAAGTATCTGTGATTGTTCTATATATTATGGTCTTACTGAAGGTTGTTGAAAAATCAAGTAATTCTTCATTATGTGGATCTCATTTTATTTTCCATGACTTACGTGATTTTTTTTAGTTGGTATAGAATCTTATTGTTTTATAGATTTCATAGTTCTTCTTCATGACAGTCTAGAACTTTAGTATTTGTACGTTTACATATTTTGACTTTCCGTTTAGTAGACATATTAGGAGTCTAGAGTTTGAAAGAAGAAATATTATGTGGTTTGTTAAAGTTAACAACCAAGTCTTTACAGATTATACGGAATTTAAGACATTTTTTGAACTTGTAAATACAAACTGAAATCAGGTGATTGAACTAAACTTTAGAGTAGCTAAATTAATAATTGTATTTTTGTTGGCTATTATTGTACCACCCAAATGGGTATATAAGATCTTGTAACTGCGAGTAAACTATGTTTTTCTATTTGTAACCTATTATCCAGTGCTTCACATTATATGCACACCCGAGCACACACACACATTTATTCATTCCAAAACAGTGGTTTTACTCAAATTGGCTTGAGAAAGTTCTTCCTTGTTCATGGGAAATGATAATGTGGTGTGTATTAAAGATGATTTTAGAGTTTTTCCAGAAAGATGCTTTTAATAAACTTAAAGAACCACCCTTTATTTTGAAACTGTTTCCTAATTTGTGGAGGGTGTGTTTGTTTATTTTTTATTTTATAAAATGATAAAAGTAAATGATATTTGGGTTTAAATTTTTTTTCTTGACAAAATGAAAAGTTGGCAACCCTATATTAGTCCCCATTTTTAAAATGTTTACCGTGTGCAACCGAAGTCAGCAAACCACTGATGTAGAAGTTTAAGAGCAACAAAGACTTTATTGCTCAACTCCAGTAGGGGATTTTTTTAATTTTTAAATTTTTTTGATGTGGACCATTATTAAAGTCTTTTATTGAATTTGTTACATTATTGCCTCTGTTTTATGTTTTGTTTTTTTTGGCCATGAGGCATGTGGGATCTTAGCTCCCCGACCAGGGATCGAACCCGCACTCCCTGCATTGGAAGGCGAAGTCCCAACCACTGGAACACCAGGGAAGTCCCCAACTCCAGTAGGATTTAAATTGGAGTGATCTAATTTTAGCAAGTCAGGTTGGAAACCCTCAGAAAAGCTAACTCATCTGTGGTTTCCTCTTGCAATTGGTAACCCTCTACGTTGTCTAAATATTCCTTATCTATCTGGTTAGGGGGGAAGTACCAAAGGGCATATAATAAGCATTTATGGAAGTGATTAGCTATTTTGTTTGCTTCAGTCTGTTTAGGTGCCTTTGCTATATATCTTTGAGTATAAATAGCAATGAACAATGTATCAAAGTTAAGAAGGCATTAACATGCATTAACATATCCTACCATTGAATGTATTCTTGATTTAAATGTGAGTACATGTTAAGAAGTAAAAAGAGGAGTTTCAGATCCAAAAATAACAAAAGTTCCATAATTCCAGCTGCAAGTTTTTGACTGAGCTAGAGTCATTCTTGATTGCAGAGTAGATGTTTATCCACATAGAAGTTAGTTCATGGAAAACCAAGAATCATGTCAACTTTTGAGCCTTTCTGTAAGGTATTCCTTTGTTACTGTGATTTATGAATTTATATCAAAAGGTGCAAAACACCTCATCTTGCACAAAAACTGCTTTTATCTTACACTTTCAGATGTCTTCCTTTAGTGCAAACATGGAGATTTTTTAGGAATATATTTTATTTTAACATAAGATGGTATTAAAGAATTATTTTCTCATGCTTTTAGCAGTTGATTTTTTCATTAGCAAATTGGTCTTTAAGGAGCATCTTGAAAAATTTTGATATGTTTGAGGCTAATGCACTATCTACTTCTTTGGAAAGTGGAAACTCATTTATGGTAATTTTTGTTCTTTTAACTATGTATGTGGTTAATAGCACTCTTGCTCCTTCTCTGCCCTAGTTTGAATATTATTAGGGATTTTTGATTGCTTCAGTACTTATGTGTTGTATTCTTTCATTTGGTTAGAAGAATTTATGAAGTAAATTGAAATTTAAGGGCCAAAGTATTATCCACTAGTTTGAGGTACTGTTTCACAATAAAGTGGTTTATTACACACTGACTTTCTAAGAATATGTTTTGCTGTTGAATAAATCCTCTCATGTGGAGTTTAGTGTTGGAATGCCATTTGTCTGAATGAATTGATTTACTTTTGTGGGCCTGTCTTGATATTGTAGTTGTTGGATGGTGGCAGCAGAGCAAGTGTAGGATTGGAAAGTTATCCAGCCTGAAGTTGGAATTGGTCAAAATAGTTAGTAGAAATGTCCCTGAGATTTTTCACTATATTGCAGAATTGTATAGAACTGGGAGAAAATCAGTGCTAAGAGCATTTTCAAAAATTTTGGTTGGTAGTTTAGGTTAAAATATGGTTTTGATAGACTTTTCTTTATAATAAAAAATCTATTGACACATTTATTTCTATTTTGATACACATAATTCTTTTTGTTTTTAATTTGTTACACTTCACCACCAAATATACAGTTTTTATTGTCTTTTTACTCAAGAATTGCCAAGAAGATGCTTTTAGAAGAAATTAAAGCCAATCTTTCCTCCGATGAGGATGGATCTTCAGATGATGAATCAGAAGAAGGGAAAAAAAGAACTGGAAAACACAATGAAGAAAACCCTGGAGATGAGGGTGAGCTCCCCAAAGAGAAGTATAGGATGTCATAATTATTTGACCAATTCAGGCTTTGAAGACTGTCTGACCATGAAATCTCTTAACACATGCATTTGAAGTTTATTAAAATGTTGAAAACTTTACTACCTTTACTCCGTTTGAATATCTGGTAATAATTGTGCAAGTTTTGTCAGTTACTGCCAATAAACAGATGATTTTTAAAGGAAAATATTTTTTACCTTTTAAAAAAATCTATAAATGTATACTGGTGATATTTAATCAATATTTAATAATAGTAATAGATCAAGTTTGATATATGAGATAGCCTGTTATCACCAATGCAACCCAGATAAGTACACAGCTCTGATCAGTTCCATAAATCATGATAATTGTCAACAAACAAAATATGTAGTTTTACAACATTTTAAAGGAAAAAAGGCTGAAGGTTTTACTGATTTGTTTTCTCCATTTAGAAGCAAAAAATCAAGTCAATTCTGAATCAGATTCAGATTCTGAAGAATCTAAGAAGCCGAGATACAGACATAGGCTTTTGAGGCACAAGCTGACTGTGAGTGATGGAGAATCTGGAGAAGAAAAAAAGACGAAGCCTAAAGAGCACAAAGAAGCCAAAGGCAGAAATAGAAGGAAGGGTAAGACATTTTAATTCTGTTAACAAGGAACATACTGGTTTTATAAACTAAATATAGTTGTGAAATTTAAGTATATTGGCTCCAACAATTGTCCACCTATATTAGGTGAGTATCAGCACACTGACAACAACTATTCTGAGAGTGAAATAAAGAATTTAGAGTGGGAAGATAACCCAGAAACTTGAGAGATGGCACAAAGACTATTTTTGACCTTTAGTAGTCATATACATTTAGATTAAAAAGACAAAGAAATATGACAATAAATAAAATATGCATTAAAGTTATGTAGAAAATATAAGACTGCCTGTAAGTGCAGGAAGAAATAATGAGGAAAGATAGAACATACAATTAATTTGGATAGATTTATGCAAGCTTATATGTAAAACTTTAGCCAGATTAAATTTTTATTACATTAAAAGTCTGAGTCCTTCTGCATTGAGTTACTTACATGTTTCCAGCGTCATGGTAAACATCGAGGATACAAAATGAATAAGGAAATCATTGTCTTATGTGATGGTTTTCAACCTGACTACACATGCAGATAACTTGGATTTAAAAATATACCTATGGCAGGGCTCCACCCCAAGCCAATTACAGCATAATTGGTGGTGGTGGGACCTATGTATCCATATGTTTTAAGAGCATCTCTGATATGATTTTTATATGTAGCCAGGTTTGGCAGTCATTGGTTTAGTAAGAATTATTAACATTAATATTATAAGAAATTATAGTACCATGAGGGTTGTCTTGTATAGCAGAGGTATTGTAAAGTGTGGCACTGAGAGGATTTCTTTAGCTTCCTGGGGGCTAGGGGTTATCACCAGAAAAGACTTCACAAAGATGAAGAGTTTCACCCAGCAGATCAAGTTCTAAATGGGGAGCAGGTAGATGTGTTGTGAAGATTTATAATACAAGCAGGGAAAAAATTTTAAAAGCCTCTGCAAATTGTTTAGCACATGGTGGAGGGGATGCAATTAATGTGGTATAGCTGGAGTATAGGAGGGAGTAGGGAGAAGAACAGCAGGAAATTAGGCTGGGCCAATAAGACAGAGACCAGATACTAGAGACCTTTGTAAGCCTGTGTTTCTCAAACTGAAGTACTTGGCAGTGGACTCATGGGTATATCAGGCTATAGAGTAAACATGGTACATCTCTTTGGTGTGTTCATTTTACTTGAGAGTTGGCGGAGAGCATTCTTATGTTAAGTAATCACATATATTGAGCAATTAAATGTGAAGTTTTCCTGAGAATTTCGGCTAACAAGAAGATTAAAGAAAGTTTTTTCTTCTTTGGGGCAGATACTGAAGACTTTACTACCCAATTCCTGTCGGGCAGATTGACTCTTCTTTGCCACTAGGAATGAGAAAGCAGTTTTGGAAGTGTCTGAGAAGTATAGTAGGCTCTATAGGATGGAGAGCCATTGAAAGGTTTAAAAATTTTTTTTAATTTTAAAAATTATTTTTATATCATAGCTATATTGAGACATAATTCACAAACCATACAGTTTACCAGTTTACAGTGTACAATTTGTTTTTAGTGTAGTCACAGAGGAGTGCCACCACTTTTTAAAAAACGTTTTATTTAAGGTATATATACAGAAAAGTGTGCATTTCATAAGTGGATAGCTTGATGGACATGTATGGCACCTCAAGACACAGGACATTCGTTACCAGCACTCAAGAATCACAACTTCAGCACAACCACTCATTTTTTCCATTGAAAGCTTTCAACCAAGGTTGTAATACGTTCGGATTAGTTGCCTGTTATTCTGTGAGACTGAAGGCTTCGAATCCATTTGAAGGATATTGCCGTAGTTGGTGTCAAGTGTGGTTGTTCTGGTATATGTGTAATAGTGAGATTACCCAGTGGAGCTGTAATGTTGTGAAAATAGAGGGCTAAGGAACGAATCTTGGAATCCTGAACATTTAAAGGGCTAAAGAGCAGCAGCTATCCATTAAAGAAGAGGAGGAAGGTACCCCCCCCCACCCACACATATACTTAATATTTCATGGATATTTTCATGTAAACAAATAAATAATAGTACCTCATTTTGTGAATGCTTTTCTCATAAATTTCTTTGCAGCCTGACCACAAGCCGGTCTTTCAGATTCTATAAAGGAACTGAGTGATTTAGCATATTACATAACAACATGATTTCCTGTGCATCTTCAACAAAAGGAGAAATACTGATTTTGCCTCTGAGGCTTAGCTCAGGAATATAGAGTCCTTTAGTGGGCCAAATACATTTGAAATGCTTTATTGAAACCCAAGTTTTCTGTGACCTGTGTTTCCATTGTCCTCTTCTGTGGGTAACTTATTACCCAGCTGTTTTTTTTTTTTTTTGGTTCGTTTGTATAGAAGGGAGTAAACTAAAACCCCATCATATTAATTTTTCTAATGTAGGTTATGATCATAGTGATTGATACTACATTTGGAGTTGCATGATTTTCCAAGTTTTGCAAACTCTGGTGTCCCTGTATTGTCTGGAAACTTAATGTTGGGCAAGGGGGAGAAATCAAAAGCTAATAGCTGAATTATAATATTAAATCAAGTGTAGCATGTGGATTTTAATTTTCACCTAAATTTGAAAAAAGTTATAAAAGTTATTTTGGTGATAATTTCAAAAGTGTAGTTATTGCCTTTATAGTAGATGATATTAAAATTGATGTTATTTTTCTCATGCATTATAATGGTATTTAGTTATGTAGGACAGTGTCCTTATGCTTAAGGGTTAACTGTCATGATATCAGCACTTAATTTCAAATGGTTCAGTGCAAAAAAGGGAGTGTGTATGTTTAGAGAGAGATAAAGCAAATGTGCTAAACTTAACAGTAAGTGAATTTAGGAGAAGGGATACATTCAAAAATTCTTTAAAGCTTTTGGTAGGTTTGAAAATTTTCAAAATAAAATGTTTGATGAAAAATGAGTACTAGACTTAAAATTGTATTTATTACAGGATAAGTTTGTGCGTGCATGTGGACACCTGTGTTCTCCCAAATTCCCAGTTGCTTAGCAGTTCTTTTTTACTATTGTTTTTTTTTATTGTGGTAAAATATACATAACATAAAATTTTAACCATTTTTAAGTTTTTGAAGTAATTCAGTGGCATTAATATATTCACATTGTTGTGCAACCATCAACACTATCTGCCTCCAGAATTCTTTCATCATCCCAAGCTGAAACTCACTAAACAATAATTCCTCATTCCCCTCTTCTCCCAAAGCAAGTCTTTATATTATTTATGCTTGCCTATGTTTTTTTTAGATAGAATAGACCTTTGATTCTGAGGTCAGCTCATGATATTCTAAAAATATTTTATTTTGAAATAATTTTAGATTTATAGAAATGTCACAAAAATAGTGTGGAGTTCCTATATACCCTTCACCCAGCTTCCCTCATTTAATACCTTATACTTATTACAGCACAACAATCAAAACCAGGAAATTAACATTGATGCAATACTATTAGTTCAACCAGGGTTTGACAGACTATACCTGTAGGCTAAGTCTGACCTTCTGCCTTTTTTTATAAGTAAAGGTTTATTGGGGCACTGTTAATACTTATTCAGTTACTGCTTTCATGTGTTTACAGTGGCAAAGTTGAGTAGAGATGAGTGGTTGCAACAGAGACCATATAGCCTACAAAGTTGAAAGTACTTACCGTCAGACCTCTGACCTCTGATGTAAACTGTAGATTTTATTTGGTTATCATTATTTTTCCCACTGATGTTCTTTTACCACTTTAGAATCCATTCTAGGATCCCACATTGCATTCAGTTGTCTCCTTAATCTACTCCAATCTGTGACAGTTCCTTTGTCTTTTCTTTTATGACCTTGACGCTTTTGAAGTCTATTATCAGTTATTTTCTAGACTGTCCATCTATATGTATTTGTCTAGTGTTTTCTCATGGTTAGATTTAGGTTATTAGGCATTTTGACAACAGTACCAAAAGAGTGTTATTGAATCTTTCTCAGTGTATCGTACCAAGGGTGTATGATGACAATATGTCTTATTACTGGTAATGCTAACCTGATTTAAGTTGCTTAAGTTGGTGTCTGCTGGATTTTTCCACTGTAAAAAAAAAACTATTTTTCTGTTCATATTTAATATCTTGTGAGGAGATACTTTGAGACAATGCAAATATCCTGTTTCTCATCATACTTATGCCCACTAATTTTAGCATCCAACTGCCTGAGCAGTTTTTACTGTGATGTATGTTTAAGTGGTGATTTTCAGTTTCTTTCATTACTTCTAGGAAGAGTTGTTTCCCCCTGTTTATTTATTTATTGCATTGCTTATGTTAATATGGACTTATAGATAGATATTTATTTTATTCTATGAGTTATAATCCAGTTGTTCATTTTGTTGCTCAGATTGTTCCAGCTTTGCTTATTGGGAGCTTTTCAAGTTGTATGCTGTGTCCTTTGAACATATCCCCATCATTTTTTGAGCACTGCTTTACTTTCTGGCACCACAAGATAGTCCAGGCTCATCTTTTTTTTTTTCAAATGATTCTTATTTTAATTTTCTTTTTTTTTTTTTCACACGCACACACTGTATTTTATTTTTACAAGAGATAAATAGACTGACACCAAGCATTGTACATGGATGACCACAACAAAAGCAACAATGATTGCAATTACCAAACATGGAACACACTCATACTATGTCATAATATTGACATTCAGTCCAGTAATCCTCCACTGTAACAGCTCCTTTACTTTGCAGTGAAAATTGATTTGTATATTCTTTGTCTCTGCGTCCTTGTGGGCAGGCTCATCTTATATTTTCCCTGCCTGGCTTCCTCTGGTCAGAAAGATATGGGTATTCTCCTGGGGTTTCAGATGCCTGTGTCTTAGTGGCAGTTTTGGTATAGAAAAATAAAATTTTGGAGAGAAAAAATAAAATTGGGAATTCACCTTATATTCTTGTGATATGCAGGGCTCTGCTCCTTTTCCCAGTGCTGTGGCTAGAAATGCAGTCCTCCCAGAGTTTTGCTGTCAGCACCCTCTGCATAGTTTTGGAATTCAGCTGGCCTTCCTGTCAAAACCAGGAAAGAAAGGAGGAAAAAATAAAACACATGACATTCACATCCCTCCACAATTTTATGGGGATCATTATTCAGGTTTTGATTTCAGTCCCTAGTCTGCCTGCTCTTGTTTCCTTTTCACAGTTCTTAGGTTGTTATTTTATATATTCTGTCTATAGTTTTTAGTTGTCATAAATGGCAGAGGGTCTGTAATCGCCCTTATTCCACCTTGGCCAGCCGACTTTGCTTGTTTTAAATAGCCAGAATTCTTTTATTGACAGGCAATTTCTCATTTTAATACTTATATTTTAATGTAGAATCATAATTTTATAACCATAGTTGGATTTCACTTGGATTTTTTATAAATACCATTTGTGTCATTAGCTGGTCTAATCTATATGTTATAATATGTACTACAGATATTATTCTCATAATACTCTAAGTTTTAATGTGAAGTTATTGACAAATTGCATTTCTTTTGGGAAGTATTTAATAACTTTTAATATATATTTTTATTCAAGTGAGCAGTGAAGATTCTGAAGATTCTGATTTTCAGGAATCAGGAGTTAGTGAAGAAGTTAGTGAATCTGAAGATGAACAACGGCCAAGAACACGGTAAATATATAGTATTTTCTAAAATTTTAGGAATTAATCTGAATAACCATGCTTCAAATTATTTGTAGAAAGTTTGCTGTTACTAATAAAGTAAAATATTTAACATTTTGATTTGAAACTAATTATTAAAATTATTAATTTAAAAATAGTATGTATAAACATACTATATATACTTGAATTGTAGGTTCTAAATTAGGTGGACTTTCAGTGTGCAAAAACACTCTTAACTGTAATTTTTCGTTGTTGTGGTGAGAAGTTGTAGTAGGTAAGAGGCTCTGTAGACAAACTACCTCACTCTAACTCCTGGCTTTACTACTTCCTGTTTGTATGAATACTCTGTGCTTCAGTTTCCTCATCTGTAAAATGGGGGATTACATTATTATTTACCTTATTGATTATTATTATTTTTTTTTTATTTAAACATCTTTATTGAAGTATAATTGCCTTACAATGGTGTGTTAGCTTCTGCTTTATAACAAAGTGAATCAGTTATACATATACAATATGTTCCCATTTCTCTTCCCTCTTGCATCTCCCTCCCTCCCACCCTCCCCATCCCACCCCTCTAGGTGGTCACAAAGCACCGAGCTGATCTCCCTGTGCTATGCGGCTGCTTCCCACTAGTTATCTATTTTACATTTGGTAGTGTATATATGTCCATGACACTCTCTTACCCTGTCACATCTCACCCCACCCCCTCCCCATATCCTCAAGTCCATTCTCTAGTAGGTCTGTGTCTTTATTCCTGTCTTGCCACTAGGTTCTTCATGGCCTTTTTTTTTTTTTCCCTTAGATTCCGTATATATGTGTTAGCATACTGTATTTGTTTTTCTCTTTCTGACTTACTTCACTCTGTATGACAGACTCTAACTCCATCCACCTCATTACAAATACCTCCATTTCATTTCTTTTTATGGCTGAGTAATATTCCATTGTATGTATGTGCCACATCTTCTTTATCCATTCATCCGATGATGGACACTTTGGTTGCTTCCATGTCCTGGCTATTGTAAATAGAGCTGCAATGAACATTTTGGTACATGACTCTTTTTGACCTATGGTTTTCTCAGGGTATATGCCCAGTATTGGGATTGCTGGGTCGTATGGTAGTTCTATTTGTAGTTTTTTCAGGAACCTCCATACTGTTCTCCATAGTGGCTGTATCAATTTACATTCCCACCAACAGTGCAAGAGGGTTCCCTTTCCTCCACACCCTCTCCAGCATTTATTGTTTCTAGATTTTTTGATGATGGCCATTCTGACCGGTGTGAGATGATATCTCATTGTAGTTTTGATTTGCATTTCTCTAATGATTAATGATGTTGAGCATTCTTTCATGTGTCTGTAGGCCATCTGTATATCTTCTTTGGAGAAATGTCTATTTAGGTCTTCTGCCCATTTTTGGATTGGGTTGTTGGTTTTTTTGTTATTGAGCTGCATGAGCTGCTTGTAAATCTTGGAGATTAATCCTTTGTCAGTTGCTTCATTTGCAAATATTTTCTCCCATTCTCATGGTTGTCTTTTGGTCTTGTTTATGGTTTCCTTTGCTGTGCAAAAGCTTTTAAGTTTCATTAGGTCCCATTTGTTTATTTGTGTTCTTATTTCCATTTCTCTGGGAGCTGGGTCAAAAAGAATCTTGCTGTGCTGTATGTCATAGAGTGTTCTGCCTATGTTTTCCTCTAAGAGTTTGATAGTGTCTGGCCTTACACTTAGGTCTTTAATCCATTTTGAGTTTATTTTTGTGCATGGTGTCAGGGAGTGTTCTAATTTCATACTTTTACATGTACCTGTCCAATTTTCCCAGCACCACTTATTGAAGAGGCTGTCTTTTCTCCACTGTATATGCTTGCCTCCTTTATCAAAGATAAGGTGACCATATGTGTGTGGGTTTATCTCTGGGCTTTCTATCCTGTTCCATTGATCTATATTTCTGTTTTTGTGCCAGTACCAAACTGTCTTGATTAGTGAAGCTTTGTAATATAGTCTGAAGTCAGGGAGCCTGATTCCCCCAGCTCCATTTTTCGTTCTCAAGATTGCTTTGGCTATTCGGGGTCTTTTGTGTTTCCATACAAATTGTGAAATTTTTTGTTCTAGTTCTGTGAAAAATGCCAGTGGTAGTTTGATAGGGATTGCACTGAATCTGTAGATTGCTTTGGGTAGTAGAGTCATTTTCACAATGTTGATTCTTCCAATCCAGGAACATGGTATATCTCTCCGTCTATTTGTATTATCTTTAATTTCTTTCATCAGTGTCTTATAATTTTCTGCATACAGGTCTTTTGTCTCCTTAGGTAGGTTTATTCCTAGATATTTTACTCTTTTTGTTGCAATGGTAAATGGGAGTGTTTTCTTAATTTCACTTTCAGATTTTTCATCATTAGTGTATAGAAATGCAAGAGATTTCTGTGCATTTATTTTGTATCCTGCTACTTTACCAAATTCATTGATTAGCTCTAGGAGTTTTCTGGTAGCATCTTTAGGATTCTCTATGTATAGTATCATGTCATCTGCAAATAGTGACAGCTGTACTTCTTCTTTTCCGATTTGGATTCCTTTTATTTCTTTGTCTTCTCTGATTGCTGTGGCTAACACTTCCAAAACTATGTTGAATAATAGTGGTGAGAGTGGGCAACCTTGTCTTGTTCCTGATCTTAGTGGAAATGGTTTCAGTTTTTCACCATTGAGGACAATGTTGGCTGTGGGTTTGTCATATATGGCCTTTATTATGTTGAGGAAAGTTCCCTCTATGCCTACTTTCAGCAGGGCTTTTATCATAAATGGGTGTTGAATTTTGTCGAAAGCTTTCTCTGCATCTATTGAGATGATCATATGGTTTTTCTCCTTCAATTTGTTAATATGGTGTACCACGTTGATTGATTTGCGTATATTGAAGAATCCTTGCATTCCTGGGATAAACCCCACTTGATCATGGTGTATGATCCTTTTAATGTGCTGTTGGATTCTGTTTCCTAGTATTTTGTTGAGGATTTTTGCATCTATGTTCATCAGTGATATTGGCCTGTAGTTTTCTTTCTTTGTGACATCTTTGTCTGGTTTTGGTATCAGGGTGATGGTGGCCTCGTAGAATGAGTTTGGGAGTGTTCCTCCCTCTGCAATATTTTGGAAGAGTTTGAGAAGGATAGGTGTTAGCTCGTCTCTAAATGTTTGATAGAATTCACCTGTGAAGCCATCTGGTCCTGGGCTTTTGTTTGTTGGAAGGTTTTTAATCACAGTTTCAATTTCAGTGCTTGTGATTGGTCTGTTCATATTTTCTATTTCTTCCTGGTTCAGTCTCGGCAGTTTGTGCATTTCTAAGAATCTGTCCATTTCTTCCAGGTTGTCCATTTTATTGGCATAGAGTTGCTTGTAGTAATCTCTCATGACCTTTTGTATTTCTGCAGTGTCAGTGGTTACTTCTCCTTTTTCATTTCTAATTCTATTGATCTGAGTCTTCTCCCTTTTTCTCTTGATGAGTCTGGCTAATGGTTTATCAATTTTGTTTATCTTCTCAAAGAACCAGCTTTTAGTTTCATTGATTTTTGCTATTGTTTCCTTCATTTCTTTTTCATTTATTTCTGACCTGATCTTTATAATTTCTTTCCTTCTGCTGGCTTTGGGGTTTTTTTGTTCTTCTTTCTCTAATTGCTTCAGGTGCAAGGTTAGGTTGTTTATTCGAGCTGTTTCCTGTTTCTTGAGGTAGGCTTGTATTGCTATAAACTTCCCTCTTAGCACTGCTTTTGCTGCGTCCCATAGGTTTTGGGTCGTCGTATCTCCATTGTCATTTGTTTCTAGGTATTTTTTGATTTCCCCTTTGATTTCTTCAGTAATCACTTCGTTATTAAGTAGTGTATTGTGTAGCCTCCATGTGTTTGTATTTTTTACAGATCTTTTCCTGTAATTGATATCTAGTCTCATAGCGTTGTGGTCGGAAAAGATACTTGATACGATTTCAATTTTCTTAAATTTACCAAGGCTTGATTTGTGACCCAAGATATGATCTATCCTGGAGAATGTTCCATGAGCACTTGAGAAAAAGGTGTATTCTGTTGTTTTGGGGGAGAATGTCCTATAAATATCAATTAAGTCCATCTTGTTTAATGTATCATTTAAAGCTTGTGTTTCCTTATTTATTTTCATTTTGGATGATCTGTCCATTGGTGAAAGTGGGGTGTTAAAGTCCCCTACTATGATTGTGTTGCTGTCGATTTCCCCTTTTAATGGCTGTTAGTATTTGCCTTATGTATTGAGGTGCTCCTATGTTGGGTGCATAAATATTTACAATTGTTATAGCTTCCTCTTGGATCGATCCCTTGATCATTATATAGTGTCCTTCTTTGTCTCTTGTAATAGTCTTTATTTTAAAGTCTATTTTGTCTGATATGAGAATTGCTACTCCAGCTTTCTTTTGATTTCCATTTGCATGGAATATCTTTTTCCATCCCCTCACTTTCAGTCTGTATGTGTCTCTAGGTCTGAAGTGGGTCTCTTGTAGACAGCATATATATGGGTCTTGTTTTTGTATCCATTCAGCCAGCCTGTGTCTTTTGGTGGGAGCATTTAATCCATTTACATTCAAGGTAATTATCGATATGTATGTTCCTATTCCCATTTTCTTAAATGTTTTGGGTTTGTTATTGTAGGTGTTTTCCTTGTCTTGTGTTTCTTGCCTAGAGAAGTTCCTTTAGCATTTGTTGTAAAGCTGGTTTGGTGGTGCTGAACTCTCTCAGCTTTTGCTTGTCTGTAAAGGTTTTAATTTCTCCATCGAATCTGAACGAGATCCTTGCTGGGTAGAGTAATCTTGGTTGTAGGTTTTTCTCCTTCATCACTTTAAGTATATCCTGCCACTCCCTTCTGGCTTGCAGAGTTTCTGCTGAAAGATCAGATGTTAACCTTATGGGGATTCCCTTGTGTGTTATTTGTTTTTTTTCCCTTGCTGCCTTTAATATGTTTTCCTTATATTTAATTTTTGACAGTTTGATTAATATGTGTCTTGGCGTGTTTCTCCTTGGGTTTATCCTGTATGGGACTCTCTGTGCTTCCAGGACTTGATTAACTATTTCCTTTCCCATATTAGGGAAGTTTTCAACTATAATCTCTTCAAATATTTTCTCAGTCCCTTTCTTTTTCTCTTCTTCTTCTGGGACCCCTATAATTCGAATGTTGGTGCGTTTAATATTGTCCCAGAGGTCTCTGAGACTGTCCTCAGTTCTTTTCATTCTTTTTTCTTTATCCTGCTCTGTAGTAGTTATTTCCACCATTTTATCTTCCAGGTCACTTATCCTTTCTTCTGCCTCAGTTATTCTGCTATTGATCCCATCTAGAGTATTTTTAATTTCATTTATTGTGTTTTTCATCATTGCTTGGTTCCTCTTTAGTTCTTCTACGTCCTTGTTAAATGTTTCTTGCATTTTGTCTATTCTATTTCCAAGATTTTGCATCATCCTTACTATCATTATTCTGAATTCTTTTTCAGGTAGACTACCTATTTCCTCTTCATTTGTTAAGTCTGGTGTGCTTTGACCCTGCTCCTTCATCTGCTGTGTGTTTTTCTGTCGTCTCATTTTGCTTATCTCCCTGTGTTTGGGGTCTCCTTTTCACAGACTGCAGGTTTGTAGTTCCCGTTGTTTTTGGTATCTGTCCCCAGTGGCTAAGGTTGGTTCAGTGGGTTGTGTAGGCTTCCTGGTGGAGGGGACTAGTGCCTGAGCTCTGGTGGATGAGGCTGGATCTTGTCTTTCTGGTGGGCACATCCACGTCTGGTGGTGTATTTTGGGGTGTCTGTGGCCTTATTATGATTTTAGGCAGCCTGTCTGCTAATGGATGGGGCTGTGTTCCTGTCTTGCTAGTTGTTTGGCATAGGGTGTCCAGCACTGTAGCTTGCTGGTCGTTGAGTGAAGCTGGGTCTTGATGTTGAGATGGAGATCTCTGAGAGATTTTTGCCCTTTGGTATTACGTGGAGCTGGGAGGTCTCTTGTGGACCAGTGTCCTGAAGTTGGCTCTCCCACCTCAGAGGCACGGCCCTGATGCCTGGCTGGAGCACCAAGAGCCTTTCGTCCACACGGCTCAGAGTAAAAGGGAGAAAAAATAGAAAGAAAGAAAGAAAGAAAGAGGCTATAATATAGTGAAGTAAAATAAAGCTATTGTAAAGCAAAGCTATACAGACAAAATCTCACCCAGAAGCATATACATATACACTCACAAAAAAAAGGAACAGGGGAAAAATTAATATATCCTGCTCCCAAAGTCCACCTCCTGAATTTGGGATGATTCGTTGTCTATTCAGGTATTCAACAGATGCAGGCACATCAAGTTGTTTGTGGAGTTTTAATCTGCTGCTTCTGAGGCTGCTGGGAGAGATTTCCCCTTCTCTTCCCTGTTCACACCGCTCCTGGGGTTCAGCTTTGGATTTGGACCCGCCTCTGCGTGTAGGTCGCCTGAGGGCGTCTATTCCCCGCCCAGACAGAACGGGGTTAAAGGAGCCGCTGCTTCGGGGGCTCTGGCTCACTCAGGCCGCGGGGAGGGAGGGGTACGGAGGAGGCGGGGCGAGCCTGCGGCGTCAGAGGCCGGTGTGACGTTGCACCAGCCTGAGGCGCGCAGTGCGTTCTCCCGGGGAATTTGTCCCTGGATCATGGGACCCTGGCGGTGGCGGGCTGCACCGGGTCCCGGGAGGGACGGTGTGGAGAGTGACCTGTGCTCACACACAGGCTTTTTGGAGGCGGCAGCAGCAGCCCCAGCGTCTCACGCCCGTCTCTGGGGTCCGCGCTGATTGCCGCGGCTTGCGCCCTTCTCTGGAGTTCGTTTAGGCGACGCTTTGAATCCCCTCTCCTTGCGCGCAGCGAAACAAAGAGGCCAGAAAAAGTCTCTTGCCTCTTCAGCAGCTGCAGACTTTTTCCCGGGCTCCCTCCCAGCCAGCTGTGGTGCGCTAACCCCTTCAGGCTGTGTTCACGCCGCCAGCCGCAGTCCTCTCCCTGCGATCCGACCAAAGCCGGAGCCTCAGCTCCCAGCCCCGCCCGCCCCGGCGGGGGAGCAGACAAGCCTCTCGGGCTGGTGAGCGCTGCTCGGCGCCGAGCCTCCGTGCGGGAACCTCTCCGCTTTGCCCTCCGCACCCCTGTGGCTGCGCTCTCCTCCGTGGCTCCGAAGCTTCCCCCCTCTGCCACCCGCAGTCTCTGCCCGCGAAGGGGCTTCCTAGTGCGTGGAAATCTTTCCTCCTTCACAGCTCCCTCCCACTGGTGCAGGTGCCATCCCTATTCTTTTGTCTCTGTTATTTCTTTTTTCTTTTGCCCTACCCAAGTACAGGGGGAGTTTCTTGCCTTTTTGGAGGTCGGACGTTTTCTGCCAGCGTTCAGTGGGTGTTCTGTAGGAGCAGTTCCACGTGTAGATCTACCTTATTGATTATTGTGGGCATTAAATGAGATGGTGCATGTAAAGGACTTATAATAGTGCCTGTTTGGTAATTAGTAAGTGCTCCGTGAATGCTAATTACTGCTCTTTGTAGCACTACTAGTATTATAGTAATTAAGATGTGTTTGTTCTCTCAATACACATAGCTACTGATCTAGATTACAAGTTATTTAAAATTTTGCTTCCTTCTTAGCATAGTATTTTAGATAATAATAACCATTCTAAGAAATTTTTTATTTCCTCCAGAATAATATGATACTTCTATCAACTTATCAATTTGTGTTTGTGTGAGTGTGTATATGTATATCTACATAGCTGTTTGCATTTGTAAATTTTAAAACATTTGAGGTTGTTTTAGATTAATACCAGGTTGTGCCTGGAGTATAGTAACATACTGTATACTTCAGGGAAATATAAAATAACAATAGGATACAATGAGAATTTTAAAAGCACTGAGATGGAATTCACATAACACAAAATTCACTATTTTAAAGAGTAGAATACAGGGAGTTTTAGAATATTCACAAAGTTGTGCATCTACTACCACTATCTAATTTCAGAACATTTTCATCATCCCAGAAAGAAATCCTGTACCCCTTAGCTGTCATTTTCCGTTCTTCCTGCTTCTCATCGCCTGGCAAAAACTAATCTATTTGTGTATGGATTTACTTATTCTGAACATTTCATATGAATAGATTCGTAAATATGTGTCTCTTTTATGAATGGATTTTTTCAGTTAGCATAATGTTTTCAGTGTTTATCCAGGGCTGTAGCTTGTTTCAGTACTTTATTCCTTTTTAAAAAATATTTTATTGAAGTATAGTTGATTTACAATGTTGTGTTAATTTCTGCTATATAGCAGACTGATTCAGTTATACATATTTATATTCGTTTTCATATTATTTTCCATTATGGTTTATCACAGGATATTGAATATAGTTCCCTGTGGAACTTGAATATAGTTCAAGTAGGACCTTGTTGTTTATCCATCCTATATATAATAGTTTGCGTCTACTAATTGCAAACTCCCAGTCCTTCCCTCCTTCACCCCCTCACTCCTCCTTGGCAGCCACAAATCTGTTCTCTACGTCTGTGAGTCTGTTTCTGTTTCATAGATATGTTCATTTGTGTCCTATTCTAGATTCCACATATAAGGGATATCATATGGTATTTGTCTTTCTCTTTCTGACTTACTTCGCTTAGTATGGTAAAACCTAGGTCCATCCAAGTTGCTGCAAATGGCATTATTTCACTTTTTTGATGACTGAGTAATATTCCATTGTGTGTGTGTATGTATGTATGTATATGTGTGTGTGTGTATGTACACACACACACCACATCTTTATCCATTCATCTGTAGATGGACATTTTAGGTTGTTTCCATGTCTTGGCTATGGTAAATAGTGCTGCTAGGAACATAGGGGTGCATGTATCTTTTCGAATTATAGTTTTGTCTGGATATATGCCCAGGAGTGGAATTGCTGGATCATATGTAACTCTAATTTTAGTTTTTTGAGGACACTCCATACTGTTTTCCATAGTGGCTGCACCAATTTACATTCCCACCAACAGTGTAAGAGGGTTCCCTTTCCTGCACACCCTCTCCAGCATTTATTATTTGTGGACTTTTTAATGATGGCCATTCTGAATGGTGTGAGGTGGTACCTCACTGTAGTTTTGATTTGCATTTCTCTAATAATTAGCGATGATGAGCATCTTTTCATGTGCTTTTTGGCCATCTGTATGTCTTCTTTGGAAAAATGTCTATTTAGATCTTCTGCCCATATTTTTGATTGGGATTTTTTGTTGTTGTTATTGCGCTGCATGAGCTATTTGTATATTTTGGAGTTTAATTCCTTGTCGGTCGCATTGTTTGCAAATATTTTCTCTCATTCTGTGGGTTATCTTCTCCTTTTGTTTGTGGTTTCCTTCACTATGCAAAAGCTTTTAGGTTTAATTAGATCCCATTTGTTTATTTTGGTTTTATTTTCATTATTCTAGGAGATGGATCTGAAAAGGTATTGCTACAAGTTATGTCGAAGAGTGTTCTGCCTATGTTTTTCTCTAAGAGTTTTATAGTATCTGATCTTACATTTAGGTCTTTAATCCATTTTGAGTTTATTTTTGTGTATGGTGTTATAGAATGTTGTAATTTCATTCTTTTACATGTAACTGTCCGGTTTTCCCAGCACCACTTATTGAAGAGATTGTCTTTTCTCCATTGTATATTTTTGCCTCCTTTGTTGTAGATTAATTGACCATAGGTGCATGGGTTTATTTCTGGGCTTTGTATCCTGTTCAAATGATTAATATTTCTGTTTGTGTGCCAGTACCATACTGTTTTGATTACTCTAGCTTTGTAGTATAGTCTGAAGTCAAGGAGCCTGATTCCTCCAGCTTTGTTTTTCTTTCTCAGGATTGCTTTGGCTATTCAGGGTCTTTTGTGTCTCCATACAAGTTAAAAAAATTTTTTTGTTCTAGTTCTGTGAAAAATGACATTGGTAATTTGATAGGGATTGACTTGAATCTGTAGATTGCCTTGGGTAGTACAGTCATTTTGACAATATTGATTCTTCCAATCCAAGAACATGGTATATCTTTCCATCTGTTTTTGTCATTTTTGATTTCTTTTATCAGTGTCTCTTGTGATTTGATGACACTCTTTAGTGTTGTGTTTGGATTGGTTTTTCTTTTTTGTGTGTGTATCTATTGTAGATTTTTGGTTTGCAGTTGCCATGAGGTTTTGATATAGCAGTCCATATATATACAAGATTGTTTTAAGTTGCTGGTCTCTTAATTTCCAGAGCATTTCCAATATCCTGCATTTGTACTCTTCTCATGATTGCTGATTTTGACCTCATATTTGTGTGTGGTTGACTTCCTACCTTCACTGTATGTTTGCCTTTACCAGTGAGCTTTTCCATTCATAATTTTCTTGTTTCTAGTTGTGGCCTTTTCTGCCTAGAGAATTTCCTTTAGCACTTGTTATAAGGGTGGGTTTTGTTGTATTGAATTCTCTTAGCTTTTGCTTGTCTGTAAAGCTTTTGATTTCTCTGTTGAATCTGAATGAGAGCCTTGCTGGGTAAAGTATTCTTGGTTGTAGGTTTTACCCTTTCATTACTTTAAATATATCATGCCACCCCCTTCTGGCCTGCAGAGTTACTGCTGAAAAATCAGCTGATAACATTATGGGGATTCCCTTGTATGTTTTTTGTTGCTTTTCCCTTGTTGCCTTTAATATTTTCTCTTTGTCTTTAATTTTTGTCAATTTGATTAATATGTTTCGGCATGTTCCTCCTTGGGTTTATCCTGTGTTGGACTCTCTGCACTTCCTGGACTTGAGTGTTTCCTTTCCCACGTTAGGGGAATTTTCAGCTCTTATCTCTTCACATATTTTCTCAGGCCCTTTCTCTCTCTTCTCCTTGTGGGCCCCCTATAATTTGAAAGTTGGTGCATTTAATGTTTTCCCTGAGGTCTCTGAGACTGTCCTCCTTTCTTTTCACTCTTTTTTCTTCATTTTGTTCTGTAGCAGTGATTTACAGGAATCTGTCTTCCAGCTTACTTATTCATTCTTCTGCCTTATTCATTCTGCTATTTTTTAAGAAAATTATTTATTTATTTATTTTTGGCTGCGTTGGGTCTTCGTTGCTGCACACGGGCTTTCTCTAGTTGTGGTGAGCGGGGGCTACTCTTTGTTGCGGTGCTTGGCCTTCTCATTGCAGTGGCTTCTCTCATTGCGGAGCATGGACTCTAGGTGTGTGGGCTTCAGTAGTTGCAGCGCGTGGGCTCAGTAGCTGTGGCTTGCAGGCTCTAGAGTGCAGGCTCAGTAGTTGTGGCGCATGGGCTTAGTTGCTCCGCGACATGTGGGATCTTCCCAGACCAGGGCTTGAACGCGTGTCCCCTGCATTGGCAGGCGGATTCTTAACCACTGCGCCACCAGGGAAGTCCTTATTCTGCTATTGATTACTTCTAGTGTATTTTTCATTTCAGTTATTGTGTTGTTCATCTCTGTTTGCTCGTTCTTTAAATCTAGCTTTTTGTTAAACTTATTTCTTGTGTCTTCTCAATTTGTGCTTCCATTCTTTTTCTGAGATCTTGGATCATCCTTACTATCATTAACTCTGAATTCTTTTTCAGGCAGATTGCCTATCTCCACTTCACTTAGTTGTTCTTCTGGGGTTTTATCTTGTTCCTTCTTCTGGAACATGTTTCTCTGCCATCTCATTTTGTCTATCTGTGTTTGTGTTCTCTGTTCCCCAGACTGCAGGATTGTAGTTTGTCTTGCTTCTGGTGTCTGCCCTTTGGTGGGTGAGGTTGATCCAGGGACTTGTGCAGGCTTCCTGTTGGAAGGGACTGGTGCCTGCCCACTGGTGGGTGGAGCTGGGTCTTGTCCCTCTGATGGGCAGGGCCATGTCAAGGGGTGTGTTTAGAGTCGGCTGTGGGCTCAGGGGGACTTTAGGCAGCCTATCTGCTGATGGGTGGGGCTGTGTTCCCACTCTGTTGTTTGTTTGGCCTGAGGCATCCTAGCACTGGAGCCTGCAGGCTGTTGGGTGGGGCCAGGTCTTGTTGCCAAAACGGAGACCTCTGGGAGAGCTCTCGCTGATGAATATTCCTTGGGGCCTCCGCCACCAGTGTCCTTGCCTCCCACAGTGAGCCATAGCTGACCCCCACCTCCCCAGGCGACCCTCCAAGACCCACAGGTTCATCTGATCCAGTCTCCTATGGAGTCACTGCTTTGCCCTGTGGCCCAGTGCACATGAAACCTTGTGTGCGCCCTCCAGGAGTGAAGTCTCTGTTTCCCCCAGTCCTGTGGAGCTCCTGCACTCATGCCCCGCCGGCCTTCAAAGCCAGATGCTCTGGGGTCTTCTCCTACTGATGTTAGATCCCCAGGCTGGTGAGCTTGATGTGGAGCTCAGAAGTCTCACTCCTGTGGGAGAACCTCTGTGATATATTTATTTTCCTGTTTGCCGGTCGCCCTCCCAGCCAGTACAGGATTTGATTGTATGGCAAAAGCACCCCTCCTCCTGTCTCAATTGTGGCTTCTTTGTCTTTGGATGTAGAACATCTTTTTTGGTAGTTTCCAGTTTTTCTTGTTGATGGTTGTTCAGCAGTTAGCTGTGATTTTGATGTTTCTGTGAGAGGAGGTGAGCTCAAGTCCTTCTACTCCACCATCTTGTCTCTTCCCTCATACCTAAATCCTAGAGTACATTTCTAAAAGTGACATTGTTGGGTTAAAGTTTTGCAATTTTAGGACTTTTCATATATATTTTCACACTGTCTTATAGAAGTGAATTTTTTCTTCCCCCAGCAGAATATGTAAATAGCCATTTCCTCACTCTTTCAACAATAAAACAATGAGCAGTCTATTAACTAGAACGTATATCTTAGGGGAACTACAATCCATTTTGAGTTAATTTTTCTATATGGTGTAAGATAGGGGTCCAGATTCATCCTTTCGAATGTAGATACCCAGTTATGTGAGCACCATTTGTGAAAAGACTGTTTTCCGTATTGCATTGTCTTGACCTCCTTGTGGAAAATCAATTGGCCATAAACATAAAGTTTTATTTCTGGACTCTCATTTCTCTTCCATCGATCTGCATGTCTATCCTTTATGCCAGGAACATACTGTCTTGATTAATGTAACTTTGTATACCAATTCCTAAGCGCAAAAATACATTTCTCACCACAAATTGTTGTTACTGTTTTTGTTTTAATTTGTGTGAGCTGATATGAAGAAAATCATATCTAAGTTTTGTAATCTGTTTTTTTTTAATTTAAAGAGATGGTGAATATTTTTCATGTGTATATTGGCCATTTATATTTCTAAAGGCCCTCCTTCCATCTTATTACTCATATGCTAAACCTCCCCCTTGAATAACTTAAAATGTCGATTGGATTTCTGTTTGATTTTTTTTTAATCTTTATTTTTTTGATCCCTGGATTTCAAATTAAGGGTTCTCCTTTTTGAACCTAGTGAAGGTTTTTTTGACTCTTTGTTTTTTCCTTTATCTTTTTTAGGAATGTACACACAGGTAAAGCAGTTCTAAAATAGTTCATAATTTACTTAAGGAAATTCATCGTGAAGTATTTTATTTTGCATTTTAAATATTCTTTAGGTCTGCAAAGAAAGCAGAGTTGGAAGAAAATCAGCGAAGTTATAAACAGAAAAAGAAAAGGCGACGCATTAAGGTTCAAGAAGATTCTTCCAGTGAAAACAAGGTAGTAAATAATGAGATTTACTGTGTGCGCTTGGAATTATAACTGGTACAGTAGACCATAGTAAATATGTTATTACATCTTCTGCATTCCATTCATTAGTTAAATTCTACTCATTTATTTACATTTTAAATTTTGTGGAAGAATTGACTTACTGAATGTATAAATATGCAGAAGTATTAACTTTGATATATTATCAATTTTTTTCTTTTCCTTAACTGAATCTAATGGAAGTTTTAAGCTGTTCTAATTCATTATTTACATTCTTAGGGCTATAGAATTGATGTGAAGTATTCTGTCTGAAGACATAAAACATAATGACTCATATGTGATTAAATTTCTTTTACCAGTGAAGTCAGTCAATTTAAGTTTCTTGTACAATATATAAGCAGAATTATTTAGAGTACAAGTTCCCTGTAATGTTTTGTCAATCCTATTCTCTTTTGGGGGGAGTTCATTTTTTTAATGAACCTTTTAACCATTTCTAACGTGCAATTCAGTGGCCTTAATTACATTTATAATTGGGAACTCTGTACCCCTTAAACGGTAACTCTGATTCCCACCTATCTGCAGCCCCTCATAACATCTAATTCTAATTTCTGTGTCTATGAATTTGCCTGTTTTAGGTATCTCATACAAATGGAATCACACAGTATTTGTCCTTTTGTGTCTGGCTTCTTTCATTGACATAGTGTTTTCACGGTTTATCCATGTTGTAGCATGTGTCAGAATTTCCTTTCTTTTTAAGGCTGGATAGTATTCCATTGTATGTATAAATCACTTTGTGTTTATCCATGCATCTGTTGATGGATGTTTGGGTTGTTTCTACCTTTGGCTCTTTTGAATAATGCTGCTGTGAACGTGGGCGAGTCCCTGCTTTTAATTCTTCTAGTTATAATCTGAGAAGTGGAATTGCTGGATCATATGGTAATTCTGTGTTTAACTTTTTGAGGAACTGTCACACTGTTTTCCCAATGCACCAACCTTCCAGTTTTTCTACATCCTCACCAACACTTTTTATTTTTTGTTTTTTTTTTTAATAGCCATCCTAATGGGTGTGAGTTAGTATCTCATTTGTGGTTTTGATTTAAATTTCCCTAATAACAACTGATGTTGAATATCTTTTTATGTGCTTATTGGACATTTCTATGTCTCCTTTGGAGAAATGTCTGTTCAGTCCTTTGCCTCCTTTTTAGGGTTGTTTTTTTAATACTCTTCTATATTACAAAGTATAATTCTGAAGCTTTTCAGTACGTTTTCTTCCACCTTTTCTTGGTATGTTAATTGGAATATCAAGTGGACAAATTAGAAAACTTTATAGTATTAACCTTTGATCATTTAAATTCCATAGAGTAATTCTGAAGAAGATGATAAAGAAGAAGATGAAGAAGAAGAAGAAGAAGAAGATGAAAATGATGATTCCAAGTCTCCTGGAAAAGGCAGAAAGAAAATTCGAAAGATTCTTAAAGATGATAAACTAAGAACAGAAACACAAAATGCTCTTAAGGAAGAGGAAGAGAGACGAAAGCGTATTGCTGAGCGGGAGCGTGAGCGAGAGAAATTGAGAGAGGTAAACCAATTTTTATTTATGATTTTTTTAAATATATGACCTTCATAGATTCATAGATATACTTCAGTATTTCAAGAATAGGATGTTGTAATCAACCACAGATTTTTAGTTATAGTTACTTTTTCCTATTAGCAATATTTTATGCAACTTATAAATCTTCATTAGGTTATATGAATTAGGTACAGGAAAGAGTTGAGATTCTTGATCACCAGAGTGATTGTGTTTTATTTGGAGTAGAAAAATGTTAAGAGGTTATTGCTTAAATCCATAAAGCATTTCAATTTTTTGAATAAACTTTTTCTTGTAAAAAATTTTAAGCACAGGTACAGGCAGAAGGAATAGTGTTATAAACCTTCATGTATCCATTACCCAGCTCCAACAATTACTAACACGTGGCCAGTTTTGTTTAATCTATTCTTTTGCCTTCAGATTATTTTGGAGAAGTCTCGGAAATCATATCATTTTGTTTATATGTAGTTCAGAATATATTGTTGAAAGATAAGGACTTTTTAAACATTACCACAGTGCCATTATTACACTTAAACTTTAATAATAATTCCATAATATCATCAAATATCCAGTTAAAATTCAAAATTCTTTCATTTTCCTCACAAACATAATAGTGGTTTTGAAAATAGTTGGTGTGAATTAGGATCCTAAGAAAGTCTCACTACATATTGTGTTGCATTTGGATACTTATGTTTATGTTTATCCTTAAGCTAATACCACACTGTGTTGATTACTGTAACCTTATAGTAAGTCTTGAAATCAGATACTGTAACTTCTACAACTTTGTTCTACTTTTTTATTTATTTATTAAAAATTTAATTAATTTATTTATTTATGGCTGCGTTGGGTCTTCATTGCTGCGCGCAGGCTTTCTCTAGTTGCGGTGAGCGGGGGCTACTCTTCGTTGCAGTGCGCGGGCTTATTGTGGTGGCTTCTCTCGTTGCGGAGCAGGGGCTCTGGCGCGTGGGCTTCAGTAGTTGTGGCACATGGGCTCAGTAGTCGTGGCTCGCGGGCTCTAGAGCACAGGCTCAGTAGTTGTGGCACATGGGCTTAGTTGCTCCGCAGCATGTGGGATCTCCCCGGACCAGGGCGCGAATCCGTGTCCCCTGCCTTGGCAGGCGGATTCTTAACCACTGCTCCACCAGGGAAACCCTGTTCTACTTTTTTAGAGTTGTTTTGGCTCTACTCAATTATTTGCATATTGTTTAGTATCCTCTTGTCAATTTTTAACAAGAATCTTCCTGGAACTTTTATTGGGATTGTGTTGGATATTTAAATTAGTGACATCTTAACAGTATTTTGTTTACTGTTACATAAATATAGTATATTTCTCCATTTATTTAGTGCTCCTTTTATTTCTCTTAGCAATGTTTTATGCTTTTCATTGTACAAACCTAGCACATATTTTGCTAAATTTATCCCTAAGTACTTTATATTTTCTGATGTCATGGTAAATGAAATTTCAAGTGATTTAAAGACCTTGTGTTCTGTGACCTTGCCAAATTCTCTTACGAGTTCTAGTAGCTTTTTTTGTAGATTCCTGAGGATTTTCTACATATTCAGTCATGTTGTCTATACACAGAAACCATTTTATTAATTTCTTTCAAATTTATTGTTCATTTCTGTTTTTAAATTATAAAAGGATAGTTAATTTTTTCAAATGCTTTTCTTTTTATAAGTTTCTTTCTTTCTTTTTGGCTACGTTGGGTCTTCGTTGCTGCACACAGGCTTTCTCTAGTTGCGGCAAGCGGGGGCTACTCTTTGTTGCGGTGCACGGGCTTCTCATTGCGGTGGCTTCTCTTGTTGCGGAGCATGGGGTCTAGGGCACGCGGGCTTAGTAGTTGTGGCTCACGGGCTCTAGAGTGCAGGCTCAGTAATTGTGGCCCATGGGCTTAGTTGCTCCGCAGCATGTGGGATCTTCCCAGACCAGGGCTTAACCCGTGTCCCCTGCATTGGCAGGCAGATTCATAACCACTGTGCTACCAGGGAAGCTGTCAAATGCTTTTTAATGTATCTGGTGATCTAGAAAATTAGTCTTGCGTTGCTAGAATAAGCCTTGCTTGGTCATGGCATATTACTCTTTTTATATATTGTTGTGTTTCTTTTGCTATATTGTTTCAACAGGAGTTTTACCTCACTGTTAAGGAGACATGTTGGTTTGTAAATTTCTTTTCTTGTAATATCTTTCTGGTTTTGCTATCACAGTAATACTGTTCTCATGTAAAATGAGTAGGGAAGTGCTCTATCTCCTCTGTCTTCTTAAAAGAATGTTTGTAAGATAGATATTATTTCATTCTTAAATGTTTGATAGAATTCTCCAGTGAAGCTATTGGTCTGATGTTTTCTGAGTTTTTAGCAAATTTTAAACAGATTCAGTTACTTTAATAAATGTAGGGCTATTTAGACTTATCTGTTTCTCCTTAGGTCTGTTTTGGTAAATTTTGTGTTTAAGGAATTTGTCCATTTCATTTATGTAGTCTAATTTATTTATTTATTTTTAATAAATTTATTTATTTATTTTTGGCTGTGTTGGGTCTTTGTTTCTGTGCGAGGGCTTTCTCTAGTTGCGGCGAGTGGGGGCCACTCTTCATCGCGGTGCTCGGGCCTCTCACTATCGTGGCCTCTCCCGTTGCGGAGCACAGGCTCCAGACGCGCAGGCTCAGTAGTTGTGGCTCATGGGCCTAGTTGCTCCGCGGCATGTGGGATATTCCCAGCCCAGGGCTCGAACCCGTGTCCCCTGCATTGACAGGCAGATTCTTAACCACTGCACCACCAGGGAAGCCCTGTAGTCTAATTTATTGATGTAAATTTGTTCACAGTATTCCCTTATTAAGTTTTTTGTTTTTTGTAGGCGCTGTCATGATATCTCATCTTTCATTTGTGTTATTGATAATATGTCTTTTTTTTTTTCTTGATTAGTCTCTCTAGAGGTTTAGCAAATTTACTATCTTTTCAAAAACACCAGCTTTGGATTTAATTTCCTCTGTTGTTTCACCTTTTTCTAATTCATTGGTTTCCATTCTATTTTTATGTTATCACTCTTTCTTTGGGTTTAATTTGCTTTTTTGCTAGCTACTTAAGGTGAATTTTGGATCTTGCTCCTTTTTTAATATATACATTTAAAGGTATAAAGTTCCCCACTCTGCATACTGTTTTAAATGCTGCAGTGTATGAATTTTGATATTTTGTGTTTTCCTTTTACTCTGTTCAGATCTTTTCTATTTTTCTTATGGCCCAGAAAATGATGTATCTTTTTGAATGTTCCATGTATATATTCTGCCGTTGTGGGGTGAAATATTCTATAAATTTCAATTAGGTTATGGTGGTTTATTACATTCAGGTCCTGTATATCCTTTTTTTTTTTTTAAGTTAACACTTAAAAAAAAATGTTTATTTAGGCTGCGCCAGGTCTCAGTTGTGGCATGTGGGATCTTTTTTTTTTTTTTTTTTTTTTAGTTGCGGCATGTGGAGTCTTAGTTGCAGCATGTGGACTCTTAATTTGCAGAATGTGGACTTCTTAGTTTTGGTATGCAGAGTCTTAGTTGCAGCAGGCGAACTCTTAGTTGTGGCATGCATGTGGGATCTACTTCCCCGATCAGGGATCGAACCTGGGCCCCCTGCATTGGGAGTGTGGAGTCTTATCCACTGGACCACCAGGGAAGTCCCAGGTCCTGTTTATCCTTAATGATATTTTGTCTCATATTGAGAGAGCAGTGTTGAGGTCTCCAACTATAATTGTCGATTTGTCATTTTCTCATTGCATTTGTCTCAGTTTTTTGCTTATAATTTGTTGTTAGGTACATGTACATGTAGGATTGTTATGCCTTTCTTGTGAATTGACCCATTATCAATGAGTAATGTCCCCTTTTACCTCTGGTGATTTTTCACCATCTGAAATCTATGTGATGATAGTATAGTCACACCATCTTTCTTTTCAAGCATTTTACTATGAAAAGTTCCAACGTACTGCAAGGTTTACAGAATTTCACAGTGATTTCCCATAAACTCAGGTCCTAGATTTTTCTGTTAACATTTTACTATACTTGGTTTGTTACATTCCTATTTATCTACTAATCTCTCTATCCATCATTATATTTTTTTATGCATTTCAGTGTTAATTGCAGACATCATTTAACTTAACCTAAATGCTTTAGCTTGCATGTCATTAGCTAGAATTCATATTTATTTAAAATTTTTCTTTTTATGTAAAATTTATTTTGAGTGAAATGTACCAATCTTAAGTGTACATTTGCTTTTGACATACCATGGAATGCACACATCTACTGTATGTATTTTTGTGGTTTTCTTCAGCTTGCCTTTTTTCCTTTTACTTAATGTTTTGAGAGTGTTCTGTCCTCCCTAGGTTGTGTCTGCTCTTAACTGTGAAACAACTTATCTGTTGAATGGATGTACCACTGTCAATCCTCCCCTCCCCAAATCTTCTTTTGAGGTACAGTTAGTTGTTCCAACATTTTCACTAAATTGGAGTATCCTGTTACATATTGGCATGACTTATTTTGTTTGCACTTCTTTGGGTTCTTTTAAAAATATTTTTACTATTTTTAAGTACACAGTTCAGTGAAATACATGTTGTGTAACCATCATCACCATCCTTTTTCATCATCCTAAACAGAAACTGTGTACCCATTTAACAATAAATTCCCATTCCCCCTTCTCCCTAGTCTCTTGTAACCTCTCTTCTACTTTCTGTCTCTATGAATTTGCCTATTCTAGGTACCTCATATGAGTGGAATCATTCAGTATTTGTCCTTTTCTGTCTGTCTTAGTTCACATGGCAGAATGTTTTCAAGATTCATTCATGTTATATCAACTGTCAGAATTTAATTTCTTTTTAAGGATGAACAGTATATTCTATGCATATACAACATTTTGTTTATTCATTTATCTGTTGATGGATACTTAGGTTTCTTCCACTTTTTGGCTATTGTGAATAATGGTGCTTTGAACATGGATGTACAAGTATCTCTTCAAGTTCCTGCTTTCCAGTCTTCTGGGTATATATACAGAAGTGGAATGGTGGAACATATGGTAATTCTTGATGTATTTTTTGAGGAATCACCACAGTGTTTTCCACAACAGCTGCACCATTTTATATTTCCACCAGCAATGCATACAGGTTCCAATTTCTCTACATCTTTACAATATTTCTTTTCTTTTTCTTTCTTTTCTCTTCTTTCTTCTCTGCCCCTCCCCCCCTTTTGTAATAGCCAACCTAATGGTTGTGAAGTGGTATTTCATTATGGTTTTGATTTGCATTTCCTTAATGACTAATGATGTTGATCATCTTTTCATGTGCATATTGCCCATTTGTATATTTTTGGAGAAATGTCTATTCAAATCTTTGCACATTTTAAAATTGTGCTTTTTTTTGTTATTGTTGTAGGGGTTCTTTATATATTCTGGATATCAATCTCTTATCATATATGTAATTTGCAAATATATTCCCCCATTTTGTGGATTATCTTTAATTCTATTGATAAGTATCCTTTGCATACAAGTTTGAAATTTTGATGAAGTCCAATTTATCAATTTTTTTCTTTCATTGCCTGTGCTTTTGATGTTTTATTTAAGACATCATTGCCAAATCCTTTGTCATGACAGTTTCTTTCTTTGCCATTTTGTATAATCCTGTTAATAATGCTGTTGAATTTGGTTTGCTAGTACTTTGTTGAGGAGTTTTGAATCTATATTAATAGAGAATCTGTAGTTTTCATATAGTTTATTTGTCTGAATTTTGAGTCAAGGTAATGCTGGTCTCATTGAATGAATTAGAAAATATTCCCTCATCTTCAGTTTTCTAGAAGAGTTTGAGAAAAATTGTCATTAATTATTTTTTAAATGTTTGGTAAAATTCACCAGGGAAGCCCATCGGGCCCTAGGCTTTTTTCTTTGTTGGAAGTTTGATTACTGATTCAGTGTTCTTAACTAGTTTAGCAGTCTGTTCAGATTTTGTTTTCTTCATGAGTCTGATCTGGTGGTTTGTGTTTCTAGGAATTTTTCCATTTCATCTGTGTTATCCATTTTGTTGTACAGTTGTTCATAGTATTCTTTCATAATTATTTTTATTTCTGTAAAATTGCTAGTAATGTCATCACCTTTATTTCAGATTTTAATAATTTGAATCCTCTTTTTGTTTTACTCATTCTAACTAAAGATTTGTGAATTTTATTCTTTTCAAAGAACCAACTTTTGATTTTGTTGATTTTCTCTTTTTCTAGTGTCTGTTTTATTTCTGTCTGCTCTAATCCATATTATTTCCTTCCACCTGCTAGCTTGGGTTTAGTTTGCTCCTCTTTTTCTACTTCTTTAAGGTGTAAAGTTAAGTTCTCAATTTGTGATCTTATTTCCTTTTTAATGTGTGTGTTTACCACTATACATTCTCCACTTAGCACTTCTTTTGCTGAATCCCACAGGTTTTAGTATTTTGTGTTTTCATTTTAATTTGTCTGAAGGTATTTTCTAATGTCCCTTGTGGTTTCTTATTTGACCTATTGGTTATTTAAGAGTATCTTGTTTAATTTATGCATATTTGCATTTTTCCCATTGTCCTTTTGTTATTGATTTCTAGTTTAATTCCACTGTGATTGGAGAAGATAGTTTTTTATGATTTTATTTATTTACTTATTTTTTAAGAGGTCAGTAAAACCTTTCATTTTATTTTTTTTTATTGAAGTATAGTTGATTTTTATGATTTTAATCTTCTAAAATTTATTAAGGCTTGTTTTGTGCCCTAACATGTGGTCTGTCCTTGAGAAGTTCCACGTGTACTTGAGAAAATTCGTACTCTGCTGTTGTTGAGCTGAGTGTTCTGTGTGTTAGGGCTAATTGGTTTACAGGGTTGTTCAAGTTCTGTGTTTCCCTGTTGATCTTTAGTTGGCTTGTTCTATGCATTATTGAAAGTAGAGTGTGATGTCTCCAAACTATTATTGTAGAACAGCCTATTTCTCCTTTCAATTCTGTCAGTGTTTGCTTCATATAATGTGGGACTCTTGTTTTGGGTGCAGTTATGTTTATGATTGTTATATCTTTTTGATTAATTTACTCATCTGTTAATATATATATTTTTTGCCTTTTGTAATTGTGTTTGACTTAAAGTCTATTTGTCTGATGTTTATATAGCCATCCCAGCCTTCTTAGTTGCTGTTTACATGGAATATCTTTTACCATTCTTTCACTTTCAACCTATTTGTGTCTTTTGATCTAAAGTGAGTCTTTTGTAGACAACCAATATTTGGATCATTTTTTAATCAATTTTAGCATTCTGTGCCTTTTGATTGGGGGTTTAATCCATTATATTTTAAGTAAGTACTGATGAGTAAGGATTTACTTCTTCCATTATGCTATATTTTATATGTCTTACTGCTTTTTTGCTCATCATTTCCGCCATTGCTTCCCTTTTTGTTTGTTTGTTTATTTCATTTTTTGCAGTGACACATTTTGATTCCCATCTCATTTTCTTTTGTGTATCATATGTAGATATTTTCTTTGTGGTTAACATGGGATTACATATAACATCCTAAAGTCATAATGATGTAGTTTAAATTGAATGAACTTGACCTCAGTCATGCACATAAATCGTAGTCTTTTACAGCCCCATTCCCCCCTGTATATAATTCATGTCACAGATTTTGTTTTTATACATTTTATGCCCCAATAACATATATTTATAATTACTTTTTATGGTTTTGTCTTTTAAATCCTATAGAAAGTAAACCTGGAGTTACAAACCAAAATTACAATAATACTGGGTTTTATATTTGACTGTGTATCTTTTCCATACATCTTTAGTTCTTTATACATCTTTGAGTTACTATATAGCATTTTTTTCATTTCAACCTGAAGGCTTCCCTTTAGCATTTCTTGTAGGGTAGGTCTATTTTTAATGAACTCTCTCAGTTTAGGAATGTCTTGATTTCTCCCTCTATTTTGAAGGATACTTTTGTTTGATATAAGATTCTCAGCTGACAGTTGTTTTCTTTCAATACTTTAAAATATATTATTGCACTGCCTTTTGGCCTTCAAGTTTCTGATGAGAAATAAGCTGATAATGTTATTTATGATCCCTGTATGTGACAAGTCTCTCTTGCTACTTTCAAGATTCTCTCTTTCTTTGTACTTTGAAGTTCTGATTATAATGTGCTTAGTCTGGGTCTCTTTTAGTTTATCTCACTTCAAGTTTGTTGTGCTTCTTGGATTTGTAGATCCTGACCTTTACTCAGATTTGGGGAGTTTTGGCCATTATTTCCTCAAATAACCTTTCTGCCCCTATTTTTCTTCTTCTTCTTGGACTCTGATAATGTATATATTGATCTGCTTGATGATGTCCTACAAGTCCCTTGGTCTCTCACTTTTCTCAATTCTTTTTTCTTTCTGCTCCTTAGCCTTGATAATTTTCAGTTGGCAGCTTCATGTTTGGTAATTTTCTGCCTGCTTATATCTGAATCCTTTTTGAATTTTTAATTTCACTTATTGCCTTTTTCAGTCCCAGATTTTCTGTTTGACTCCTTTTTATAATTTCTGCTTCTTTGTTGATAGTCCCATTTTGTGCCTACATTGTTTTCCTGATTTCCTTTAGATTGTCCACAGTTTCGTTTGGGTTTTTGAACATATTTTAAGACAGTTACTTTAATGTCTTTGTCTAATAAGTCCGTTGTTGGGGACTTATCAGGGATGGTTAAACGTTGTCTTATTTTGTTTTTTTGAATGGGCCATGTTTTCCTGTTTCATTGTTTGGTTTGTGGGTTTTTTTTTTTTTAATGGCTGAGTTGGGTCTTCGTTGCTGCGCGCGGGCTTTCTCTAGTTGCGGTGAGCAGGGGCCACTCCTCGCTGCGGTGCGCAGACCTCTCACTGTGGTGGCCTCTCTTTGTTGCGGAGCACGGGCTCCAGGCGCGCGGGCCTCAGTAGTTGTGGCACGTGGGCTCAGTAGTTGTGGCTCGTGGGCTCTAGAGCGCAGGCTCAGCAGCCATGGCGCACAGGCTTAGTTGCTCCGCAGCATGTGGGAATCCTCCCGGACCAGGGCTCGAACCCGTGTCCCCTGCATTGGCAGGCAGATTCCCAACCACTGCGCCACCAGGGAAGTCCCGTGGGGTTTTTTAAATTGCAAATTGGGCATTTGGCTATTATAATGCAGTAACTCTGGAAATTAAGTTCTCTCCCTTCCCAAGGATTTGCTGTATTTTTTTTTCTTTAGTTGTCATAGTCTGATTGATATGAGACTCTCCCCATTTATTTTTGCAAAGTTTGTTTATTGTTTTGCATCATTACTGAATGCTCTTTTCCTTTCACTAATGTTCTGTTAATGTTTTGAAAGAGATTTCCTTGAATGCCTGATCTTTTCCAGTCTTTGTCGATTGGCTCTGTACTGGGGCACTCCTTCAGTACTTAACTATTAACTAGACTTGCAATGAAGCTAAAGGATCACTCTGAGGTTAAAACTTAAGGTCTTCTCAGGTTTTTTCTGAGCATGTTTCTTACCTGGGCATACACTTGGTTTTAAAATTCTTCTGTCTATTTTGCTGGTTTTGAATGTCCTAAATTCCAAGAGTCTCATCCTAGCTTCGTCTCTGGGCCTTAGGTGGTCAGTTGTATGTCTCCACCTATAATGTCTTGGCCCTGACATCTGTGGGTTTATAGTTGCCTTGTAACTTTTTTTTTTAAGCATTTTTTTCTGTTTTCTCCCATCAGAATTTCAAGTTAGGTGAAACAATGATAAAAGTTTTATGTCATTCCTTTGGTTATCCCCAGGCAGGTTATAATAGATATACACAATAATTTGCAAATAATTTCTGCCGTGCTCCCTCTAGTTTGAGGGAGGAAACTGTCAACCAGGCTGCTGCTGCTTCAAGAATAAGACCATCACCTCACTAGGAGGTAGTGGGGTAAGGGCAAGTAAAAATACCATAAAACTTTCCTACCATTTTAAAGATGGCCTTTCTCTGGTCTCTACTGAATGCCCTGAGTTATGCATGAAGAGTATACTCTACCTTGTTTAAAATTGAATGCCTTCCAGACCTATATGATCAATGGGAACTATTTAGCTCACAACTTCTTGGTCACACTTTGTCTGACTTTGTGGAGTTTTACTCCTCATGTGCATTTTAATATTCAGTTAAGACAGTGACTCCCATTTTGATTTCTGGAGGTCTTCTTGTATAGTCCTTTTCTCTCAGTAGTTCTCTGTAGTTTCTCTCTGTGGTTTTTCTAGCCATCTCAGCTTGACCTCTGTCTTCCCAGCTCAGCACAACTCCAGTGTTCTGCTTTGGATACCCTCGATTCTGGAATGTGCCTTCAGGCAGCAGTCAAGGGGGAATAGGGCCCTCCTTGTTGGTTTTGCTTCTCTCAGGTATCAGTGTCCTGCTGGTGCCTGTTATTCAAAGTACAAAAATGTTAGTTTCGTATATTTTGTCTACTTTCCTAATTGATTACAGCAGGAGGGTAAATTTGGTCCCTAGTACTCCATCATGCATTGTGATCCTGAATCTCCATCAGCAGAAATGGGGCTCAGCCTTTTCAGTATGTTGCTTAAATGGTTTTGTTTTCATTTTTTCTTTTCCTTTTTCAATTCAGACACGGGATACATTTCATGTTCTTATTTATTATTCTTTGCTATAGCTTAATTTATCATTTCTCCTAAGTTCTCCCATTTCATTACTATTATTAGTTATATAAACTTTACTTAAATTGTACCTTGAGTGCATAAACACATACACTTAATCACTAATAAGTAGACAGTTTCTTTATAAATTGTCTTCTCCTCCATTCAGGATGAAGATTCACTAATCTCCCATCCTGAAGATAGTGCTTAATAGCTAAAATATCACTTATGAACATATGGTTCAAAATTCTTAAAGCCTTGTATATTAGTTTACTACTGTGCATTAAAAAATTACCACAAGCTTAGCTTAAAACAAGACAAAGTTATTATCTCACAGGTCTGTAAGTCAGGAATTTGAGAGTGGCTTAGCTGAGCGTGGTCTACTGGGTCGTCTGCTCAGTGTCTCACCAAGTTGAAATTAAGATGTTAGCCAGAGCTGCAATTTTCATCTAAGACTTTGTTGTTTTCTAGCTCACATATTGGCAGAATCCAGTTCCTTGTGATTGTAGCAGTGAGGTCCTTAGCTACTAGAGACTTCTCTCCACAGTATTGCAGTTTGCTTGTCTTGGAGACCAGAAGAGAGCATCTCTTACCCTTTGGTCTTTTAAAGGGCTTACCTTGATTAGGTCTGGCTCACCTAGGAGAATGTCCCTTTTGATTAAACCAAACCCAGCTGATTAGTGGCCCAATTATGGGAATGATATCTCATCATAGTTACAGATCTCAGTCACACTCAAGGGGATGGGATTATACCAGAGGGTGGGAATCTTGGAGGCCATTTTAGGATTCTGTCTACCACACCTTGCAAATAGGACAAGACATTCAGAGAATTTTACATTTTGGCTAAAGGCTTTGCCCCAGCAATATGAAGCTGGGACACATCCAAGCTAGAACACAATAAAAATTTAGTGAATACTTAGTCTATGCCTGATACTTTGTATTCTTTGCCTTATTTAATCTCTGCAACAACCCCATGAGGGTTGTTCATAATCTTTCCTACTTTGCACATGGAGAAACTGAAGCTAAGAGAGTTTAAGTAACTTGTTGAAATGGAGCTGGGATCTAAATGGCCTGTGCTATTTATAGTCCACCACACTTTCTCCTAGTATTAATCTTGATTGGTTAATAATTTCAGTTTTATATAAGTGAAGTATCTATCCAGGTAATTTATTACAAATTTGTGACTTATTCAACATTTTTTACATGCAATGATGGTACTGTAGTTATGACTTTAAAAAGAGAGAGTGTCCTTTTAAAGAGACATTCTAAACCACAGATGAAATAACATGCTTGCTTGGGTTTGCTTCAAAATCATTTATGGAATCAAATGAGTTGGAGAACGGGTGGGAGGCTGTCAGTGAAACAGAACTGGCCAGAAGTTGATAATTTTTGAGGTTGAATAATGGGTAACAGGGCTCATTATGCTACTGTCTACTTTTGTTTATGTTTGAAAATTTCAGTAGTGAGTATCAAATAATCCATTCATTTCTAGTTACAGTTCTAAATAAGGAAAAGAATACCGGCTAATATTTTATCCTTAAGATCACAACGTCTTCAGTTTAAAATCATGAATCTTTATTGATTGTCATGGAACCATAAACCTGTTTATACAAGCATTTCATTTATTAAAGTAGTAATGCATAGTGGTTAAGAGCATGGACTCTGGAGCCTAACCCTCTGGGTATAAATCTTAGTGTTGTGATACTTAATAGTTGTATGACCTTGTGTAAGTTATTTAACTTCTCAGTCCCTCATTTCTTTTTCATTTGTAAAATGGCAACACTTGTACCTAGCTTATACAGTTCTTGAGTATACTATGTAATGGATAGACATTGGGATAAGAAAGCAAAAAAAATATACAAATACATGTATTCATATGTATTTATATCTATTTAAGTTTTCTTTCAAATAAGAAACTTGAGGTAATTGTTTCCCTTTTGCATTTAGAGGGTATTATATGTTCTTGTCATGCTTTCGAGCCTGAGGTTCTCAAACCAGTGTTTCTGAAAGTTTTTCCCTTTCACAACACATATTTACAGTGTTTTTCAATGGGAGTCTTCTGGAATCTTGGGTGGGACAGTTCTTATTTGGGACTGTCTTTCACATTGTAGAACATTTATATTTACCTTCCCCTCTGCCTACATTAAATACCAGTCCTAACCAGTCATTGTGATAACTGTAAGTGCCCTTGCACATTTTCACATGTCCTGTAGAAGAATAGAAAAATCCCTTTTGGGGAGCCATGTGTCTATTCAAATTTTAATGGTGGTGCCATGGATTAATTTAGAGTGCTACTTTTGTCACATCTCTACCTAACACATGTTGCGATGTTCAAGGTGAGAACCGATGAGCTAAATTAGCGACATTACCACAGTGATTCAAAGTCTTGTGGAGGTTTTTGATTTTGGAGAACATATAAACCTGTGATCTGTCCTGGTATTACTGAACCAGAATATTGGATGTATGGTATGGAAGTAGATGTGTCTGTATTTTGCAAAATTTCCCTTCGTAAGACTCATACTCCACCATTGCTTGAAAGATTTCTTTGAGCTTAACTATAATTGTCTTTCTTGTAGGTGATAGAAATTGAAGATGCTTCACCCACTAAGTGTCCAATAACAACCAAGTTGGTTTTAGATGAAGATGAAGAAACCAAAGAACCTTTAGTGCAGGTTCATAGAAATATGGTTATCAAATTGAAACCCCATCAAGTAGATGGTAAGAAACTATTAGATGATTAAAGCATTTTTAGTTAAATTTTACCAATATTTGGTGTCCCCTGTGTGCCTCACATTCTGCTAAGTACTGGAGTTACGTCTACTGGTGAGCAAAACAAATATGATCCCTGCCCTTATGGAGTGCATAAGCAAATGAAGAAGAACAAAACTGGACAGTTGCAAAGAAAATGAGTATTATGAAAGGGGAAGTGTGCACCTCACAAATGGGTATATATAGCAAGTGAATTTCACCTAATCTGCAGTGGTTGGCTAAGGGCAGCTGTGGGGTAGGGAGAGGTACACTTAGCTAAAAGCCTTCTTCAGGAAATGCTTTTTCAAGTATGTTTGTTAATAATGTTCCTACATTGGTTTTGGAAAGATACCAGATTATCCCTATCCTCTGCTTTGTCAGAGTGGAATCAGGAAGTCAGTTTTGATTGTGTATATGAATGAATTCATAAGGGAAGTTCTATAGTTCCTACTCCTTAGGTAGCAAGCCCCTTTATTGTTCAGTTTTTAATGTTGAATAAAGGGAGAAATGATGAATTATCTCCTGGATTTTTTTTTCCTGATTGACTCAATAAACCTGAAAGTATATTTGATAGGAATCTATTCTCTCTTTGGATAAAGTTTCTATTTTAGATTATTCTTATGTCTCTTTGGACTATCCCAGGGAATGGCGAAGGTCTGCTGTGATAGCTTAGAGGAGTGAAAGTTACCCTGTTGTGTGCTTGTGTTCACATTTTTTTCTAGTTAACCTTAGTGTGTGTGTGTGTGGGGGGGGTAAAACAAATCTCATTTACATTTAAGAGATTTTTATCTCTCTTTTTAAAAAATTCTATTTCTTAGAAGTTTTCGTTATGTTTTTGATGTGTTTATGATGGAAGATTTATTTTATTTTATTTTATCTTATTTTATTTTATATATTTATTTGGTTGTGCCAGGTCTTAGTCGCGGCAGGTGTGCTCCTTAGTTGCGGCTCTTTGGCTCCTTAGTTGTGGCATGCGAACTTTGGTTGTGGCATGCATGTGGGATCTAGTTCCCTGACCAGGGATCGAACCCGGGCCCCCTGCATTAGGAGTGTGAGTCTTAACCACTGTGCCACCAGGGAAGTCCCGACAGAAGATTTTTTTTTTAACTTGAGCCTTTAAATTGAGCATAACGAAGCTGTCATTTTTAGGTGTTCAGTTTATGTGGGATTGCTGCTGTGAGTCTGTAAAAAAAACAAAGAAATCTCCAGGTTCAGGATGCATTCTCGCCCACTGCATGGGCCTTGGTAAGACTTTACAGGTAAGAACATGAAGGTATTCTGTTCTTGTGCATTCATTAATTCAAGAATATGTATTCGTTTATGTTCCAGGCACAGTTGTAGGGGCTGGAGATAAAGCAATGAACAAGAATAACAAGATTTCTCACTCAAGAAGCTTATATTCTGGTGGGGGAGAGAGATTTTAATCAAATAAAATAAGAAATATTTACTTTCAGATAATAAATGTTAAGGAAGAATAGAGAGGGAAAGCATCTTTTAGGAAGTGATCTTTGAGCAGAGATCCTAATGAAGTGAAGGGGTAGGGTTACAGGCATAGCCAGTAAAACTGCAAAGAGTCTGAGGTGGAAATGAAGTTCCTTTACAACACTGTTTTTTTTTTTTTTGGCCGTGCTGCGTGGCTTTGCAGGATCTTAGTTCCCCAACCAGGAATTGAACCTGCGCCCTTGGCAGTGAAAGCGCCGAGTCCTAACCACTGGACCACCAGGGAATTCCCGACTTTTTAACAGTCTGTGATCCTTTAGTAATGAGAACATAATATATTTTTCACTATTAAAATACTACATTTCTGAATGCAGGAAGTTGCAGGAAGACTGTAGGAGTTGTAGCAGAGATGTGGAATTAGTTTATATATATAAAATTTCAAGCCATAAGACAATTACTGTAGATTCAGTGAGAACACTTTACATGGAAAAATACTCGGTAACATAATTCTCTTCTAAATGGGCAGTGGTATTTTCTGAAGATCATAAGGATGTTCCCTGGGGACTAGGGACTTAGTAGCTGTTTTGGTGTGGTTACTTTTTATATTCATATTATTATTACTGATCATAGAATCATGGAGCTTTAGAGTTGGAAGGATCTTATATATCATCTAGTTGAAGTCCCTTATTGTACCTATCTCTTTCCCTGTTGACCTTTGGTTGGTTGCTTTATTGTTTAAACCAAAAACCAAAAAACAAAACAAACCCCAAAAACCCAACTATTGTAAGTTTGCTCAATTTATTAACTTTTTTTGCAGATATTTAAATGAAGGTGGCAACTTAATTTGTTTTCTTGTAGGTGGTAAGCTTTCTTCATACGGTTCTTTTGTGTGACAAATTGGATTTCAGCACAGCTTTAGTGGTTTGTCCTCTTAATACTGCTTTGAATTGGATGAATGAATTTGAGAAGTGGCAAGAGGGATTAAAAGATGATGAGAAGCTTGAGGTATCATATTTAGAATGTTTTCTATTATCAGAATAACTGCATGAAATTCATATAGTAAAATAAAAAGATTTTTAATTACCAATGATGCATATTTCAGTGGGGATATTTAGTATTCATACATTCCTACCTTTAAAAATCTTTATTTCCTCACAAAAGGTCTCTGAATTAGCAACTGTGAAACGTCCTCAGGAGAGAAGCTACATGCTGCAGAGATGGCAAGAAGATGGTGGTGTTATGATCATAGGCTATGAGATGTACAGAAATCTTGCTCAAGGAAGGAATGTGAAGAGTAGGAAACTTAAAGAAATATTTAACAAAGCTTTGGTTGATCCAGGTAAGATATTAACAGGCACTGAGATAAAGAAACAAGTTGAATGAAAAATATGCTTATATTTAACAAATACTGATTGACCAGCTACTAAGTAGCTGGTTTTTGTTTATCATTCAAGTTTTTGCCTTCTGTTTGTTTCTTAGTATAATTTCATTAAGATGAAATCACCCTTAATATTGCCAGATGTTCAGAATTCATTTGCTGAATATGGAAGTGTTTGAGGTTTTCAGGGGAGACCTTGTAAACAATTAAAAATTCACCAGGTACCTGTGTCACAATCGCAGATTCTTCTGACTGTCTGAGTATTAGATTATTACAAGAGCTCTCTCCATACTCTGAAAACAGTTCTTTATGTTTCTTTCCCAACTTTATGTCATTAGAAGAATTGGCTGCATTTTTTCCGTCTTTTAAATGGTCATCACTATGGAAGGTTAATATTTGCAATGCTGTCCTTCCTTCTAACAGTAATCTTCATGATGCAAGATCCAAATATTTGATTCTTACTTGCAACTTGTAAAAGCAGCAAGTTGTACGATCCACAGAACCAATTAATATTTAGTTGTTTGTATTCTATATTTTTTCCTTTTCAAACTTTATTTTGTCATATCTAATTACTTTAAGACACTGTTGAGGCTTTAGATGTTTTTTGAGAAAGTCCAATTTTTCACTGCCAAAATAATTTAGAATTATTTAATCCAAGTATTATTTAGAATCCTTGTCTTTGCCCCTTTATAATTTTACTTTTAATTTTTAATTTATTTTTTCAGCTTTATTGAGGTTTAATTGAAAAGTAAAATTGTAACATAATTAAAGTGTACAATGTGATGATTTGATATATGTATACACTGTGAAAGGATAACCCCCTTTGAGTTACACATCATTACCTCACTTAGTTTTCTTTTTCTTTTTTGGTCAGAACATTTATGCTCTACTCATTTAGCAGATTTCAGTTATACAATACATTGTTATCAGTCGCCATGTTATTACGATGTTATTTATACATTAGGTCCTTAGACCTTATTCATCTTATCACTGAAAGTTCGTACCCTTTTGCCTCCTTTTTTAGATAATGATGTAATTAGCATGTGCCAAACTAATTGCCATTGTAAGTGTTAAGGCCTAATAATAAGTTTATCATTTTCTCATGATTAAAATAGTCGTCTAGAAGTCCTGTGGTTGTTTTGTTGTCAGAGAGCTATAAGCTAGTGAATAGCATGGTTTTCAGAAGGTTTCCTTGGAACAGTTTAAACAAGTTTCACATGCTTAATATGGTGATCATGAGGAAATGCATTAAAAAGAAATTAAAGCTCATAACATGAAGAGTAATGTTTGTTATTTCCATGTAAGTCATTTAGTGACATTTAAAAAAATTTATTTTGGAATGTTTTGTGATTTTTTTATTTACAGAAAAGTTGAAATGATAGTAAAGAACGCTTCCATTTACCTTGCACCCAAATCCCCCACTGTTCATCTTACATTGCCATGGCAGATTTGTCAAAACTAAGAAATTGGTATATTATTAACTAAACTCCAAACTGTATTTGAATTCTACCAGTTTAATATTACTGTTCACTTTCTGTTCCAGGGTCTCATCCAGGGTACCACATTGCATTTAATTGTCATGTCTCCACAGTCTCCTCTGGTCTGTGACAGTTTCTTACTCTTTCTTTTATTTTCTGTTATCTTGTCAGTCTTGTGGAGTACTGTTAAAGTATCCTGTAGGATGTTCACTAGTATCTGTTGCTTTTCTTGTGATTAGACTGGGCTTATAGGTTTTTGAAATAATGTACTAGAGGTGTAGTATCCTTCTCCTCACATTAGATCAAGGGTAAATTAGATCCACATGACATCACTAGTGATGTTAATTTTCATCACTTGGTTAAGGTAGTGTTTGCCAGGTTTCTCTGCTGTAGAGTTACTGGTTTCACCTGTGTCTGTTCTTTGCCGGTCACTAAGTCTAGCCCATCCAAGTGGGGGGAGGGCAAAAATTAAGCTCCATCTCTTGTAGTGGGCAGTATCTACACTTAAATTTGGAATTTTTCTTTAAGAAAGATTTGTCCCTTCTTACCCATTTATTTAATCAGTCATTGATTTATATCAGGATAGATTAATCATCTATTATTAGTTTATGTGTTAGAACTAGCACTGTATTATTTATTTTGTTGCTCAGATTGTTCCAGTTTGTCCACTGGGAGCTCTTTCAGATTGGTTGCTGTATCCCTTTGATGTTTCATTCTTTTGATTTTTTTGAGCACTTCATTACTTTCTGGTAGTATGCTCTAGGATCATGTTAATTTGTCCTTGCCCCGGAGTCCATCATTTCAACAAGGAACCATGCGTGGTTCCTTTCACTGAAAAATGGTGTTTACGAACCAAGATCTGGGCACTGGGTGTGTTTGTTGCTACTGCAGTGTCATTGCTTCTAGGTTCACTCAGCAGACAGAACTAGGTGATAGGTCTATGAATCCAGGTATATACACAAATCTATCTGTGTGTGTGTGTGTGTGTGTGTGTTTATAAACATAAACTTGATGTCATAATGATATATTTGACTCTAATTCAGTATCATAGGGTTCATTTTAGTCTTTTTTTGTTATTCTGTTACTTGTCTTTTTCAACAGCGAGAATCTTGGCTTCAACCATCCACCATCCATTTACTTATTTATTCAGCCTCATCATATATGTAAAGTAGTTTTAGAATTATTAACCTATACCCTCGTGAGAAACAAATTTACCAACTAGAGTACAGTGCTTGTGTATGATTGTTTTTGTCTGTAGCTTTATAATTTCCAAACATCATTTTCTAAAGTTACATAGGTCAGTTCCTTCATTTATTTGCATACATTAAAGTTTATTCTTTGTAATGTAGAGTTTAATGTTTTTTTAAAAAATTGAGGTATACTTCATTTATAACATTATGTTAGTTTCAGGTGTTCAACATAGTGATTCAGTATTTTTACAGATCATACTCTATTAAAAATTATTACAAGATAATGGCTATAATCCCCTGTGCTATATGATATATCCTTGTTGCTTATGTGTTTTATACATAGTGGTTTGTATCTTTCAGTCTCATATCCCAATCTTGCCCCCTCCCCCTTCCCTCTCCCCACTGGTAACCACTAGTTTGTTGTCCATATCTGTGAGTCATTTTCTGTTTTGCTATATACATTTGTTTGTTTTGTTTTTTAGATTCCACATGTAAGTGTTATCATACAGTATTTGTCTTTCTTTGTTTGACTTATTTCACTAAGCATAGTATTCTCTAGATCCATTCATATTGCTGCAAATGGCAGAATTACATTCTTTTTTATAGCTGAGTAACATTCCTCTGTGTGTGTGTGTGTGTGTGTGTGTGTGTGTGTGTGTGAGAGAGAGAGAGAGAGAGAGAGAGAGAGACATCTTCTTTATCCTTTCATCTGTCGACAGTTGGTTTGCTTCCATATCTTGGCTCTTGTAATTAGTGGCGCTCTGAACATTGGTGTGTGTGTATCTTTTCAAATTATTGTTTTCAGTTTTTCCAGTTATATCCCCAGGAGTGGAGTTGCTGGATCATATGGTAGTTCTAGTTTTAGTTTTTTGAGGAACCTCCTTACTGTTTTCCATAGTGGCTGTAACAATTTATATTCTCACCAACAGTGCACAAGGGTTCCCTTCTCTCCACATCCTCACCAACACTTGTTATTTCTTGTTTTTTTTTTGTTTGTTTGTTTGTTTTTTTTATCATAGCCATTCTAGTAGGTGTGAGGTGATATCTCATTGTGGTTTTAATTTGCATTTTCCTGATGATTAGTGATGTTGAGGAGCTTTTTATGTACCTGTTGCCCATTTGTATGTCTTCTTTGGAAAAACGTCTCTTCAGATCCTCTGCCCATTTTTTTTTTAAAATATTTTCTCCCCAACAGTAACGTGGTAACATCACTGAGGACACCGTAAGTGCACTGTCATTCATATTTGTTTGTTTGTTTGTTTTTTATATATTAACTCTACTTTCTTATTTTTTGTATTCTTTCTTTTTTTAATTTATTTTTATTTTTGGCTGTGTTGGGTCTTCGTTTCTGTGTGAGGGCTTTCTTTAGTTGCGGCGAGTGGGGGCCACTCTTCATCGTGCTGCGCGGGCCTTTCACTGTCACGGCCTCTCTTGTTGCGGAGCACAGGCTCCAGACGCGCAGGCTCAGTAGTTGTGGCTCACGGGCCCAGTTGCTCTGCAGCATGTGGGATCTTCCCAGATCAGGGCTCGAACCCGTGTCCCCTGCATTGGCAGGCAGATTCTCAACCGCTGCACCACCAGGGAAGCCCCCTCTGCCCATTTTTAAATTATATTGTTTTTTTTTTGCAAGCATGTATTTTATATTGCAATATATGGATGTTCCCAAGGCCACTCTCAGGTTCAGTAATTCACTAGGACTCACAGAACTCAGAAAAGCCTTTATACTCATGGTTATGGTTTATTACAGTGAAAGGATACAGATTAGAATCAGCAACAGGAAAAGGCACATAGGACAGGGCCCAGGAGAGTTCCACACCCAGTTTGTTAGTGGAATCGTGCAGACAGCACTTACTTCTCCCAGAAATGATGTGTGACAATACACATGGAGTTTTGCCAACCAGACACACTCATCCGAGCCTTGGTGTCTAGAGTTTGGGCTTGGTCACATAGACGTGGTTGACCACCCATGTGGGTGATCTTAGTCTCTAGCCCCTCCAGAAGTTGAGAAGATGCCACATGACCAAAGCTGCTCTCCCTTCACCCCCCATCATGTTAGCATAGACTGTCTGATGTGTCCCAAGCCATCCAGGTGAGCAGAGATATTTTTATCAGGTCAGACAGGAGTTTAGAGGTTACCTCCCTAGAGGTGGAGGCAAAGGCCAAACTTTTCTTTGGGCCAGATTAATCCTTTACTACATATATGTATATATAGATAAAAATCACCCTGTTTGAGGTGGTTGTGTAAATACAAATGGGATCATAATATAGATATTGAAACTCTTCTTTTTGTTTAATAATATAAATAACATATTTGGCATATCTTTCAAGGTTATTACATAGAAATCTACATCATTAATTTTAGTTCTGTGACATTCCATTATAGCATAGTTTTATTAACCCCCTTTGCCAAGCTTCCAAGTTGTTTCCAATTTTGCACCCTAAACAAACAATAGTTCAGAGAATATTTTATGTATCTTGGGGTACTCGTGGAAGTATACCTTAAGGATAAATTCCCAGAAATTGAAATTTGGGTCAAGGGTGCACATATTTTACATTTTAAGAGGTACTGTAAAATTGTCTTCCAAAATGTTTGCTACTAATTTAGACTTCCACAAAGAGTATATGAGAGTACCTGCTTCACCACACCCTCATGAACACTGAATATTAGGTGGTAGAAATCATTTGAATCACTTGTGTAAAAGGTAATTTACAAAGCAAGATACATATTTTAGTTTTTAGAAAGTTGATTAGTAATTTAAAAATGTCTTACTATTCATGTAGCCCCATCTAAATACTGAATAACAATTGTGTTGTTTGATCAGGCATACTGAAGGAGTTACTTTTTTAAAAATTTGTTTATTTATTTATTTTTGGCTGTGTTGGGTCTTCGTTTCTGTGCAAGGGCTTTCTCCAGTTGCGGAGAGCGGGGGCCACTCTTCATCGCGGTGCGCGGGCCTCTCACTGTCGCGGCCTCTCCCGTTGCGGAGCACAGGCTCCAGGTGCGCAGGCTCAGTAGTTGTGGCTCACGGGCCTAGCCGCTCCGCGGCATGTGGGATCTTCCCGGACTGGGGCACGAACCCGTGTCCCCTGCATTGGCAGGCGGATTCCCAACCACTGCGCCACCAGGGAAGCCCTGAAGCAGTTACTTTTGAAATCATGTAGAAGATGCATTTTCTATAATGCCTAACTTGCAGGGGATAATTTGACAACTGATATTGTTTGAATCAATATTTAAGTAATTTGTGTGTACGTTAAGCAGCAAGCAAATTGTGTTTATAGGATACTTTAGCAAAGATACATATGGTTATTTTCATAAAATAATCATATGTATTTCTTTTGAAAGAGTCACTCTCAGCTATGAGATCTTTTATAGCTTGGAAAGTGTTTTCCCCCCAACCCCCATACCCATGTAACAATCAGTTTAGCGGTCCTTTATCAGTTAAATTTTTCCCCAGCAATGGGTATTAGTTATTAGGAATAAGTCAAATGGGAAATACTACTTGGCCTATTGTGATTTATATATTATTTCTTAAAATGTAACTTTTGATATTTGTCGTTTCATGTATATATAAATTGCTCTTAGTCTCAGTTGATAGTTTTAACTTGATGCATTAGTGCTGAAATGTATCTTTAGATACTGTTTTTCATTTATAAAAGATACTTTTTTTTTCAGATACCCCAGATCTCTTGGGATCTTTTCATCTGTGTGATTATTTCTATTCTTGCCTATTTTTGTACTCTCAGAGAACCTTAAGTACCATCCATAGTAGTACTTTAATACTCTGCTTTAATAAAATTAATACTAGTGAGAGCCACATTAACCATATACAGATAAAATATAACTTCTTATCGGGATGTTGTTTTATCTTTCCACAAGAGCAGCACTGTAAAATGATTAACTTTACTTAAATGGATTATATTTTTAGTTTTATTATATGTTAATTAAATGTTGTTTTTCTAGGCCCTGACTTTGTTGTTTGTGATGAAGGCCATATTCTAAAAAATGAAGCATCTGCTGTTTCAAAAGCTATGAATTCTATACGATCAAGGAGGAGGATTATTTTAACGGGAACCCCACTTCAAAATAACCTAATTGAGTGTGAGTCAATATCTGTAGTTATGCTATAGAGTATTGGCATTGCCTCAGATATATTTTTGCCACGTCACCATCTGCCTATCTTTAGTTTATTCTAGTATAGTCTCTGACCATGAACTACATAGGTCCATTCTTAGTCTACTGTAAAAGTATACCATTCATTTCAAGTGGAATGTTTTATGAATATAAATGGTAAACCACAGTCAAGAGGTGTGCCATTATGAGTGTTCAAATACAAATATAGAATTTAAAGTATATGCAAGGTATCAGAAGTCTTAATGATTGCTTAAAAATACAAATGCATTTGTGACTATTCAGGAGATATTGTAACAAAATATATCCAGTTTTGGAGGAGGTACTGATAGGAAATTGAAAAGAAATGCTAAGCATGAAAGTTTTAGGAAGGTGGAGATTGGAGGAGAGCTATGTTGAATTGATGTCAGGATACAGTTTGCTGAGGCTGAGGATAGATGATATGAACCCAGGGAAGTGACTTGTGAATTTCCCTCATTTTCATATGTGTGTGGTGACACTAAAGAGGGAACATGAGTTACTCAGAAAATAACAAATTGAAATTTCCCATTGTAATCTGTTCTGATAGCTTTTTGTTATTTTTATGTTATTTCCATTCTTTTGGTGTATTTATAGTTACTGGTTTTTAATTTTATTATTTGTAATACTGGTTATTGTCTCACTTTGTCCTTGTTTATATTTATCTATAATATGTATCTATATTTTATCTTTATTTTTGTCTGTTCCAGTTTCCCCCTTTTCTGTTGCCCCATTTATAGACTGTTGCCCTGTTTCACATTGTGGTCCCATATAGTATAGGGCAACTGATTACTCTGTTAAGGACTTCTGGAACTAAATCAGTTAATACAAAATTTGATATAGTAGTTTATTACCTGATTTTATTATTTTGTTTCAGTATCTATGTTTTTTTCACAAGATCCCCTTGCTGACCATAAAATCATGGTTAGAATTATAGAGCAGTTGTTTTATACTCAGTATCTATTAAAAAGACTAGTGAGTTCAAATAAAATGTTCTTTGGTGTTTTCTTAAACATTCGTGTCTAGAATTTGGGGATGGGTTTTATTTGAGTTTCTCATCTGATTTAGGTAATCCAGTTCTAGATCATACTGATAACCAGTATTAGTCTACACTCAGTTTGGTGTTCTTTCTTTGTAGCTTAATTGTAATGCTTCCATGGCATGCCTTTTTGACACGAGCATTTTATCAGAGAATTGTTCTCAGTTATTTTAGCCGTTACTGTTGTTAATGAACTAATATCTTCTTTCTTAGATCATTGCATGGTTAACTTTATCAAAGAAAATTTGCTTGGATCCATTAAGGAGTTCAGGAATCGATTTATAAATCCAATCCAAAATGGTCAGTGTGCAGATTCTACCATGGTAGATGTCAGAGTAATGAAAAAACGTGCTCACATTCTCTATGAAATGTTAGCTGGATGTGTTCAGGTACAAGTACATTCCACAGTAATAAAATATTGTTACTTTGATATATTGCAATCTCAAAATGTTTTCTGAATTCAAACTTTGTATTTTCTTTCTCCTTTCAGCATGTATCAATAGTTTTATAGTTAAATCTCTTTGCAGTCTCTTCCAAAGTTTATGCAGCATTGAACGTAAAAAAAATTGCATTGAGAGGTTTAGAACATAATTGATTAATTCGTTTGCTGGGTGTATAACTTCATATGTTAATATGTTCATATTCAGATTTTCTCATCCTTAAGATAGGGAGTATGTAAAAGAAACACAGCTATTATGATTAAGAAATTTCTGTGCTCACCTAATTCTATAGTATAGTGTTCCAAACCTCATTTGTTTGAAATGGTTTTAGGAAAGGCAATTATGAATTATGAGTGAAGCCATATTAATGTAATCCTGAAGAAATAGTTTTATTAATTCCAAGTACGTACAGTAACCTTAATGGGCTAATAGTGTTGTTTACACACGGATCTACAGTAAACCTTTGTTAAAATGAGTAGATAAGTATGTAGAGACTGACCAAGCAGTTGGTCAGTCTGCATTTTTTCTTAGTTCTGTATTTTTCTTAAGACACTAGATATTAATGGTAGCAAAAAAGATGTAACAGATGAGACAGGCTATCCTTTTGACTGAATATACTACCATTACATAAGGTGAAGTCATCCTGTTTGTTCAGGTTAGCCAGAGGTACTAGCAAGTACTGTATTTCTGTATTACTGCTGCTACTTAGGCAGTGTTTTTCTGGTTTAGGTAGTCATTTGTATCTAGCACATTAGTGTTCTTTCTTTCCTGTTTCTATATTAAATGGTTTCAAGAGTGCCTATACTTGGCTTGTTTTCTCAGTTGGGCAAACATTCCCCCTGACATTATGTGTTATCCTCTGGCATGTTGGCACATCTTACCCAAAGGATAACCCAGACTGCATCGAACTTTGATTCAACGGTTTTACTGTATGATTAAAGCAAGTCTTTTTGCTAGCACTACCTACTATATCCCCTCCCCACCTTTTTTTCTTTTCTTTTTTTCTATATAGAGGAGACCATTTGAAAACCTAAATTGCTCTCTTGGTAATATGGCCACTTCAATTTAAAACCTGCCTGGTGTGTTGCAGTATCTTTTTACCAGTGCATCATATTGTATAGTCACATGAAATACATTAACTACAATTATATGGGATCATTGTGTGATTAAAGAGGGTAAATATGTTTAAGTAAATGTTTTCTTATATGTCTGGTACCTATTTATTTATGTACATTTTTTTAGTTGCAAGCAATGATAATTCTTAGAACAGTTAGTTCCTGTCATATATTTAACTAATTTTCATTCTCTTTCTATTAATTGCAGAGGAAAGATTATACAGCATTAACAAAGTTCTTGCCTCCAAAACATGAATACGTGTTAGCTGTGAGAATGACTCCTATTCAGTGCAAACTCTATCAGTACTACTTAGATCACTTGACAGGTAACAAATACACTTAGCTTATTGTTTTTGTTTTCTCTCTTAAAGCATTCTTTTTCTGAAGAATGCTGTCTTGATAATTTCACCATGTCAGTTGTTCTTTTGCAATTTTGCATTTGCATAAAATGGGTATGTTTATATTGTAAAAGCACAAAATATTTCTAATTAAAAAAACTAATATTCAAGATAAATAAAATTCCAGTGTATTATTAAAAAATATCCAACCACGTTAATAATAAAAAAACTGTAAATCAAATTTATGAAATCATTTCTTAGGTATCAAATTGACAAAGTTTGAAGGGAAAAAAAGGCAAAATACAAAGCAGGGCACATATTATGTCCCAATGTTACAATAAAAATATGCACAAATGCCTAAAATACACAAAAATGTTAATAACAGGTTATTTTCTGGGTGATGACATTATGCGGAACTTTATTTTGTACTATTTTCTATGTGCTTTTTAAAAATACAATGAATAGATATTGTTTCATCATCAGTAAACTCGTGTGTTTGTGTGTGTCTGTGTGCCCAAGGTTGTCACTGTTCGCAGAGCAAAACTTTAGTTTCTGTTTGGTCTGGAGTGAATTTTTTTACTTGTTAGTCAGTTTATTCTGGTACCTTTCCCCAAGTGATGTGCCAGATTTATTTAGGAGCTACAGGTTAGAAGGCACCCTTCAGCCATTGTGGATACAATAGTTGATCAAAAAATAATGGAGGGTGGAGGTGTATACACACATACTAGAATGATACTTCATATCCTATGAATAGTTAAAGTAATACTCTGTGACAGCAGTGCATTTTAGAAAGTAGAATAATGATGATAGTCCTCAACAGTTGTTCTGCTTTGGGGAAAAGAGGATTTGAATGTTTGTATTTTATAGAAATGTTGTTTTGCTGTTTTATAAAAACAGAATTTTCTGACTGACTTTTGGAAGGAGATCATTTCCAGCAAGGCACACGGTTTCATTTGTATAGTAATCATAAGCTATTAGATTTATTGTATCAGTACCATTCTGTTTTGAGTGACAAAAATTGCAGACATAAGTAACCAAATATAGAAATTCCAATGAGAGAGAGAAAGAGAGGGATTATCAGACCTATCTTTCATTAATCTCTGAGTAATAAAGGGTACTAAATTTGGTCATTTAATATTTTCTCCATTTGAAATTTTGTTTTATTGTGAGGAATGTACTAGATGTTTTCAAATATTAAAGAATCAGTTGTCTTTAATAACCAACAGCAAAATGTTAATAGCTCTTGTATAGATATTAAAATGTACTCTTTTTGAGAGCAATGCAGTATTTAAGAATTAAAGGGGCCTCATTCTTTGTGACTTCAGTTGATAGGAGTAAATATCTAAAGTACTAATTGCCAAAGCTTCTAAACTCAGAAAGGTATAATTGCTAAATTATTATCTGGTGCCATGAATCTTTCAGTCATGAGAATGTCTTGGGTTTTCCCCCTACTAAATGTGATGTTTTATTTTCCTTAAAGTAGAATAACCTGAGTTAATAGCCCCCTTGAAAAAACTTCCATAAAAGGCTAAATGGATTATATTAAAGGTTACTTTATCTTGATTCTCACTACAAACCATCAAAGTGTTTCTCCCAAAATGTCATTCACCTATCTCACTTGTATTTAAAATGTTTGGTATTTTTTCTGTTACATATTCCAGAAATTCTTTTGTTTCTATATTTGACTCTTTTTATATTTGACTTGGCTTTTAAAAGTTCACATAAATTTTGCTTTTGATACTAACAACAATTTGATGTTAATTTTAGTAGTGATAATTTATAATATATTTAATATTTACAGAATTAAAGTCATGAGAGGCTAAATTAATGAATTTCAAGAAAATTAACATCCTCTTAATTTTCCTTTGTTCTCTAAAAAGTATAATCCTGCAGTCTTCCTTTTACCATCAAGTATCAGAAGTTTATATTTACATGTAAGCCTCTGCCTTCAGTAAACAACTTTAGGTTTTACAAGTGTGAATACTTAGTTTTCAGACAGCCTGATTTTAAGCTGAAATCAGTATTAAAATCCATACACTGTCTTAAGGAATGCAAAGACGGAGCACATAAAAAGACAGTCCACAAATTGGAAGAAAATATTTGTTAGTCACTTTCCTAAAACGGGGATAATATCCAGAATATATAAAGAACTCTTACAACCTAACAACAACAGCAATGAAAAACCAAACAAGCCGATTCAAAAATGGGCAAAGTTTTCAATAGACATTTCTCCAAAAAAGATATACAAATGACTGATAAGCACATTAAAAGATGCTCTACATCATCATTAGTTATTCAGGAAATGTAAATTGAAACCAAGAGATACCACTTCACACCCAATAGGATGACTATCACATAAAGAAAGATAATAAGTGTTGGCAATGATACGGAAAAATTAGAACCCTGGTGCATTGCTGCTAGGAATATAAAATGGTACAGCTCCTGTGGAGAAAGTAGTGTGGCAGTTCCTCAAAGAGTTAAACAGAGAGTTACCATATGATCCAGCAATTCCACTTCTAGGTAGAATTCCACTTTCAAAATAACTGAAAGCAAGAACTCTAATAGATACTTACCCATTCATGTTTACATAGCATTATTCATAATAGCCAAAAAGATGGAAGCAATCCAAGTCTTCATCAAGTAATGAATAGAAGAACAAAATATGATATATGCAAACAATGGAATATTACAGTCTCAGAAAGAAATCCTGACATGAACGGATCCTGAAGACATCATGTTAAATGAAATAAGCCAGACACAAAAGGACAAATCCTGTGTGATTACACTTAGAGGTGCTTGGAATAGTCAGATTCATTTAATGGGTACAGAGTTTCTGTTTAGGGTGATGGAAAAAAGTCTTAGAAATGGAGAGTGCTGATGGTTGCACAACATTTCAGTTATACTTAATGCCACTGAACTGTACTCTTAAAAAATAGAGAACAGTAATATCCTTTTGTCTCTAAAAATGAATGGGTCTAAGTGCCACACATTAGAGGTTGATTCAGTGGTTCTGGAGTAGGGCTCAGGCAGCTGCATTTTTATAAGCCCTCTAGGTGATTTTGATGTACCCTCTGCTTGAGTATCACTGCTCTAACTGATGCTCAGTATGATTGGCCGCCAGGGAAATGTAAATCAAAACCAGAACAAGATACAGGCATACCTCAGCGTCTTAAGTGTTCGAGTGAAAGGAAGACTCACTTGTCATTATGTATTTACTTGCCCTTTTTTGTGCTTGTATTTCCAAATAAAGCCATTTGGCGTCAAAACATTTTATTTTTAGGATAGAATGATTCAATAATAATTGTCAATTCTCTTTTGTATAGAGAACATTTTTCTGTGGATGTTTATTTGGCCAACTTATTAGCATATTCTTTTTATGTGGTTCCCATTCCTCACAAAGAATATCAACTCTAACACATATCAATACTGTAGGTAGAGGAGACTTCAGTTTTTCCCCTTTAACATTCTACCCGAGCCAGTTAGGCCTAAAAGTCTTATGAAATTTTTTTTAATAGAAGATGTTTATGGTATGTACAAGAGTAGTTCCCACCCACCAAAATAAAAATTGACTTTTTAATCAGCCTTTCTTGGAGAATAAATGGTAGTTGTTTAGCTTACTTTATTTTGAAATCTCTCATTTCTTCACATTAATTTCAAAAACTCATAAGGCTTTCAATATTGGATAGAACAGCTAGGCAGAAGATCAGCAAGGAAATAGAAGACTTGAAAAACACTTATGAATCAACTAGGCCTAACAGACATCTGTAGAACAGTCCGTCCAATAGGAGCAGAATACACATTCCTCTCGAGTGCACATGGAACATTCTCCAAGATAGACCATATTTTAGAGCGTAACACAAGCCTCATTTAATATAAAAGGATAAAATCCACACAAAATATTTTCTTTAACCACATTAGAATGAAATTACAAACCAATAACTGAAGGAAAGTGAGAAAATTCACAAGTATGTGTAAATGACATGCTCTTAAGTAACTAATGAGTCAAAAGAAATCACAAAGGAAATTAGAAAACATTTAGAGGTAAATGAAAATGAAAACATAAGATACTAAAATAGAGGATGCAGGTAAAGCAATGCTTCCAGGGAAATTTATGGCTGTAAATGCCTATATTAAGGAAGAAGATCTCAAATTTATAACTAACTTTCTACCTTAAGAAACTAAAATAAGAGCAAACTGAACCCAAAGCAAGAAGAAGGAAGGAGATAATGAAGACTAATCAGAAATAAATATAAAGGAGAAAAGGAAAACAGTAGAGAAAATTATTGAAGCCAAAACTTGGTTTTTTGAAACAATCAAGATAATTGATAACTCTTTAGTTGTACTTACAAAGTAATAAGTAGAGCAGATACAAATAACTAAAATCAAGAATGAAAGAGCATTACTACTGACCTTACAGAAATAAAAGAATTATAACGGAATGCTATGAACAGTTGTATATCAAGAAATTAGATGCCTCATTTTCACAGCAATGATTTCTGTCATACACAGTGGAAATACCTCTAATCAGGCAAAATAATCAGTACCAGACTTTTATGCATTTTTATTCATATTTCATATCATTACTGAATATACTCTTGTCCCTCATGGAGACAAGACATTATCAGTGAATTTACATCTTTTAAAACTGTGGACAGAAAAATGTTACTGCTTAAATGCTGTTTTTTAAAAAAGTCAGCTTTGGGCTTCCCTGGTGGCGCAGTGGTTAAGAATCCACCTGCCAATGCAGGGGACACAGGTTTGAGCCCTGGTCAGGGAAGGTCCCGCATGCCACGGAGCAACTAAACCCATGCGCCACAACTACTGAGCCTGCGCTCTAGACCTCGTGAGCCACAACTACTGAGCCTGCGTGCCACAGCTATTGGAGCCCGTGTGCCTAGAGCCCGTGCTCCACAACAAGAGAAGCCGCCACAGTGGAAGCCCATGCACCGCAATGAAGAGTAGGCCCCGCTTGCTCCAACTAGAGAAAGCCCGTGCGCAGCAACGGAGACCCAATACAGCCAAAAATAAATTTATTAAAAAAAAAAAGTCAGCTTTGTTTTTCTGTGTTTTACCCTCTTGATGATTTTGTCATATTAATGAAATGTGCATTCATTTAATTTTCACTTCATTTTCATATGAAAAATATAATTTTGTTGAAATTACTCTAGGCAAAAGAAATCTGTTTTTTTCAACATGAAAAGCATAAGTTTTAGAAGTAATTTTTTTTGGTGTAAGAATAATTGGAAAGAGTTGCTAAAATACTGTATACAGAGAGTGGCTTTATCTAAAGCAGAAGTTTGTAATCTAGGGTCTATGGTTAGAATCTAGGACCTGAATAAGAAAAACCTGAATAAGAAAAAAATTACATGTTTTCACTAACCTCTATCAAAAATACAGCATTTTTCCAATTATTAATGTAGGCAACAAACCAAAGTAGTATTAGTGTTAATTGTGACTTTGTTACCAATAGAAATCAGAAATATTTCTATATATTATTGTCATTACCGATATCTCAAATTTACCTTTATCAATGCTTCAGAATTTCAGGCAGTTGTTAAAATTACTGCTATAGTTTGTTATTTAATGCATTAATAAGGTACACATACCACTATATCAAAAGTTTGTTTTTAAACATCTTGATAATTTCTGTATAATGGGTTTCTTTTGTAATCCTATTTATTTTATATGTTTTGAAATTTTCTGAGAAAGAGGGCCTATAAGATTCTCTACATGGCCAAAGGAGTCCGAGGCACAGATAAAGTTAAGGCCCTAATTTAGAAACACCTTGGTTGAATTAGAGAATCCTTACGTCTTAACATTAACTCTTTTTTTCTTTTGATCAGGTGTAGGTAATAGCAGTGAAGGTGGAAGAGGAAAGGCAGGTGCAAAACTTTTCCAAGATTTTCAGATGTTAAGTAGAATCTGGACTCATCCTTGGTGTTTGCAGCTGGACTACATTAGCAAAGAAAATAAGGTAAATCAACTAACCTAAAGTTGATCAAAAGGTATCTGTTGGAAGCAGAATAACTTTAGGAAAAAGGTTGATCTGTATAGACGTACTGTATATTCAAAATTTTTTATTCTTTTTGGTACAGTAATTCAACTTATTTTATTTCTAGTTAATTACTATATGTTTGAATGCATTGTGATTATGGAAGGAGTGTTAAATGTTAATCTTTTTAAAAAATTTTTATTGAAATATAGCTGATTTACAATGTTGTGTTAGTTTCAGGTGTACAGCAAAATGAATCAGTTATACGTATACAGATATCCACTCTTTTTTAGATTCTTTTACCATATAGGTCATTACAGAGTATTGAGTAGAGTTCCCTGTGCTATGCAGCAGGCCCTTATTAGCTATCTATTTTATATATAGTAGTGTGTATTGTTAATCCCAATGTCCCAATTTGTCCCTCCCCACCCTTCCCCCTGGTAACCATAAGATTGTTTTCTATATCTGTAACTCTATTTCTGTTTTGTAAATAAGTTCATTTGTACCCTGTTTTTAGATTACACATATAAGTGATATCATGCAATATATGTCCTCTAACTTACTTTACTCAGTATGACAATCTAGGTCCGTCCATGTTGCTGCAAATGGCATTGTTTCATTCTTTTTTATGGCTGAGTAATATTCCGTTGTATATATGTGTCACATCTTCTTTTTCCATTTGTCTGTCGATGGACGTTTAGGTTGCTTCAGTATCCTGGCTATTGTAAATAGTGCTGCAGTGAACATTGGGATGCATGTATCTTTTTGAATTATGGTTTTCTTTGGGTATATGCCCAGGAGTGGGATTGCTGGCTCATATGGTAGCTCTATTTTTAGTTTTTTAAGGAACCTCCATACTGTTCTCCATAGTGGCTGTGCCAATTTACATTCCCACCAACAGTGTAGAAGGGGGTTCCCTTTTCTCCACACCCTCTCCAGTCTTTATTGTTTGTAGATTTTTTGATGATGGCCATTCTGACTAGTGTGAGGCGATAACCTCACTGTAGTTTTGATTTGCATTTCTCTAGTAATTAGTGATGTTGAGCATATATTCATGTGCTTTTTGGCCATCTGTATGTGTTCTTTGGAGAAATGTCTATTTAGATCTTCCATGCATTTTTTGATTGGTTTGTTTGTTTTTTTGATATTGAACTGCATGAGCTGTTTGTATATTTCGAAGATTAATCCCTTGTCAGTTGCTTCATTTGCAAATATTTTCTCCCATTCTGTGGGTTGTCTTTCTGTTTTGTGTATGGTTTCCTGTGCTGTGCAAGAGGTTTTAAGTTTCATTAGATCCCATTTGTTTATTTTTGTTTTTATTTTCATTACTGTAGGAGGTGGGTCAAAGAAGATCTCGCTTCGATTTATGTCAGAGTGTTCTGCCTATGTTTTTCTCTAAGAGTTTTTATAGTATCTGGCCTTACACTTAAGTCTTTAATCCATTTTGAGTTTATCTTTTGTGTATGGTGTTAGAGAGTGTGGTAATTTCATTCTTTTACATGTATCGGTCCAGTTTTCCCAGCACCACTTATTGAAGAGGCTGCCTTTTCTCCATTGTATGTTCTTGCCTCCTTTGTCATAGATTAACATCTTGCATAACCATAGTAAAATGGTCAAAATGAAGAAATTAACATTGGGTTAGTACTATTAACTAAACAATAGACATTAATTGGATTTCATCAGTTTTTGTACTTACATCCTTTTTCTTTTCCATGATTCAATCCAAGATTTCACATTTCATTTATTATTCATATCTGTGATGTCTCCTTTATTTTTTCTAATCTATGATAGTTCTTCCTTATCTCATAACAATTAACTTATCCTTAAATGAAATCAACATTATTATAATTTCCAGTATAAATTGATATAAATTCTTAAAACATTCATTTTTTTTTTCTCTAGGGATATTTTGATGAAGACAGTATGGATGAATTTATAGCTTCAGATTCTGAAGAAACCTCCATGAGTTTAAGCTCTGATGATTATACAAAGTAAATTGAATACTTTTTGTGCCCTGTGTTGACATGTTTAAAATCCCTACTTGCTGATCATCCTCTAATAATTGGCACTTGTATCTTTCCTGTGTTTTCCTAATACTTTGAATTTGTTCATTATTTTTTTTAGAAAGAAGAAAACAAAGGGGAAAAAGGGGAAAAAAGATAGTAGCTCAAGTGGAAGCGGCAGTGACAATGATGTTGAAGTGATTAAAGTCTGGAATTCAAGATCTCGAGGAGGTGGTGAAGGAAATGTGGATGAAACAGGAAACAATCCCTCAGTTTCTTTAAAGCTGGAAGAAAGTGAGTCTGATAAATGTTGTGTTTATCATGGAACATTGATTTAGAAAATGTCATGTCATTGATGTCAGTGCTTTTTTCAGTTATTAATTATCCTCACTAGTTGGCTCAAAGGAATATCTTTCCTCAATTGGTAAGCATCTAGGATAATCAGATACAAGTAATAACAACAAATATTTGACGAATGTTGAATTACAAGCAAGCCATTGTGCTCTCTCTGGTATTTAAGAGGAAGGGAAAAAAGAAAAACTAACATTTATTTACATGTATATGCCTAAACTCTGTATTATTTTCACTCCATGTGTTAGCTAACTTAATTCTTGAGCAGCCTCGCAATGCTGTTATATCTTTATTTTTATAAATGATTGGTAGAAGTGGGATTCAGACCTAGATATAGCCCATTTCAAACCCACCAGGGTAATTTCACTTAACTACTATATAAATAAGTGGAAGCATTTCAGATGATAAACTATGATTATAATTCATTTTATACAGTAAAACTAGTTTTATTGGTTTAGTGTTTTTCCTTTTTAATTGTTCATAATCTATATTTATTGTCTCTAGGTTTCCCCTGTTCAGGTACAGTTTGTGTCAGCTGTTTCGCTTTCTCTTTCTTTCTTTCTCTTGTGCATGAGTGTATACTCAGTGAAAGTCTTCCGTTGAACTTCCCAATGGCTAAAGTTATCTTTACTCATATCTACATTTGAAGGTTTAGTGTTCAGGCTCTGTATACTCCTAGTGCAGCCTGACTGGGTGTTTAGGAACTCCAGTGCTGGGAACAGATATCTGAATATTTGAAATATCAAATATCTAAAGACAAAACAGTGTAAGTAACTCTAAATATGTGGCATTTGCGAATCATGGAGCAAAGCAGTAGAGACCATCTGAGAAGAGAGATGTGGATGCCAGCTAGGTGAATGATCCTGTGCACAGACAAGCTTAGCTGGTCTCAGGCCTGCAGCTGAACAAATTTGGTGATTCCTTGATAAACATTTCTCTCTTCAGTACCTCCTTGGGATAGACAGATGGCAGCCTAACCACAGACCCTGGCTTACTTCTCTAAGAAATCAGGGGAATAGTAAAAATTAAACTACAAAATTTCTTTTCTTGTTTTTCTCTCCTGTTACCCCATAAAGGCAGTTTATTATCAGCATTCATCTTCCAACTAGATTTAAAGTATGCTTTTCTAAGAGTAGTAAAGGAATGGTTATAGTTTAATTTAAGGTAGTGGGAAGCTCCTGTTATCTCCTCCCCTGGTCTCCTGACCTGCATTTTCACTTAAGTTCTCCTCAGTCTCTCATCTCGTAATTAGAAATAAATAGCTTAAAGTTTTTTTGCTCCTGGGAATGATTTTCTTAAAATATTCTTGTTAAATTTTTCTCATAACTTATGGTTAAGAGAAAAGAGAGAGTAGACTAACCAGTGTGTCTCATACTGTGCTCTAAATGGATTACATAAAAGTATGCTGAGGTATTGATGTGTTCATCACTTGGAACTATAGATGGGGTCTTATGCAGCTGGGTCACCTTCAGAAATGAATAGCATCTTCCAGTTTTCCTGGTGTGCTATTGTAAGTACTGTCGCTTTCCATATATGCCATAATATGAAAAAGTTTGAAAAGAACTGGAGCAGAGAGTAGGTTGCTACATGTTATGAACTTAAAAGCAGACAGGGAAGGCTGTGGGTTCCAAATGACAAACTTTGCCTACTTCTCTATTGTGCTTGTTTCATTTTAGCTCTGTGCAGTCAAATAGAAGTCATTCATATATGGATGTATTTTTTATTTATTGCAGCTATCTACATGTATAGTTGATCAGAAACATTTTCTAGAACAAATAGATGATAAAAATCTATTTTTGTTCTTTAGATCTAGATTAACTCTATATAAGGCTGAGTAGATCATAATACATGATCATATATACCTGGTACTGTGTAAGTGTTAAAAAGAAATCACTTTTTTTTTTTTTTTGCCCTGCCACATGGCTTGTGGGATCTTAGTTCCCTGACCAGAGATCCAGCCTGGGACCCAGCAGTGAAAGCTCCGAGTCCTAACCGCTGGATTGCCAGGGAATTCCCCTTGCAAATCACTTTCTTATAGTAAATGTAAGAAAACCTAAGTAGGAAGTATTAAAGAGCCAAAATGTTGCACCTGGAAATTGAAATGGATATTAAATAAGTAGATGGCTATAACTGAGCTATGATTTTTACTGCATATTTCACTTTCACGTCAAAGAGTTTATGCTTAATTCTTTTGCAGTAGCTTTCTGAACTTTTTGAGAAGCAACACCTTGAATAAGTCATTTAAGTTTACCTTACAGCATCCACATCTCTGTGTTTTAGTTTAGTATCGTATTAGGACATTTTATGATGAGGAAATGACTGTATATAAACTACTTCAAAATATTTGATTTATTATTTCAGCATAAGCATACCTTGTTTTATTGCACTTCACAGATACTGTGTTTTTCACAAATTGAAGGTTTGTGGCAACCCTGTGTTAAACAAGTCTATCAGCACCATTTTTCCAACAGCAATTGTTCACTCCGTATCTGTGTGTCACATTTTGTAATTCTCACAATATTTGAAACTTTTTTGTTATTATTATGTTTGTTATGGTGATCTGTGGTTAGTCATCTTTGATGTTACTATTGTAACTGTTTTGGGGAGCCATGAACTGCACCCATGTAAGACAGGCAACTTAATTGATAAATTTTGTGTTGTGTGGGTTCTGACTGATCCACCGACTGGCCTTTCCCCTGTCTCTCTCCCTCTCCTCAGGCCCCCCTATCCCCTAAGACACAACAATATTGAAATCAGGCCAATTAATAACACTACAATGGCCTCTAAGTGTTCAAGTGAAAGGAAGACTTGCTTGTCTCTCACTTTAAATCAAAAGCTAGAAATGATTAAGCTTAGTGAGGAAGGCATGTTGAAAGCCGAGATAGGCCAAAACTAGGCCTCTTTGCCGAACAGTTAGCCAAGTTGTGAATTCAAAGGAAAAGTTCTTGAAGGAAATTAAAAGTGCTATTCCAGTGAACACACGAATGATAAGAAAGTGAAACAGTCTTATTGCTGATATGGAGAAAGTTGTTGTGGTCTGGATAGAAGATCAAACCAGCCACAACATTCTCTTAAGCCAAAGCCTAATCCAGAGTAAGGCTTAGCTCTCTTCAATTGTATGAAGGCTGAGAGAGGTGGGGAAGCTGCAGAAGAAAAGTTTGAAGCTAACAGAGGTTGGTTCCATGAGGTTTAAGGAAAGAAGCCATCTCCATAACATAAAAGTGCAAGGTGAAGCAGCATGTGGTGATGTAGAAGCTGCAGAAGGTCATCCAGAGGATCTAGCTAAGATAATTCATGAAGGTGGCTACACTAAACAACAGGTTTTCAGTGTAGACAAAACAGCCTTCTGTTGGAAGAAGATGCCATCTAGGGCTTTCATAGCTGGAGAGGAGAAGTCGATGCCTAGCTTCGAAGCTTCAAAGAACAGGCTAAGTCTCTTATTAGGAGCTAATGCAGCTGGTGACTTCAAGTTGAAGCCAGTGCTCATTTACCATTCTGAAAATCCCAGGGCCCTTAAGAATTATGCTAAATCTGCTCTGCCTGTGCTCTATAACTGGAACAACAAAGCCTGGATGGCCTCACATCTGTTTACAGCATGGTTTACTGAGTATTTTAAGCTCACTGTTGAGACCGACTGGTCAGAAAAAAAAAAAAAAAGATTCCTTTCAAAATATTTCTGCTCATTGACAGTAATTCTAAAATATTACTGTCTTGGTCACCCAAGAGCTCTGATGGAGATGTACAACGAGATTAATGTTGTTTTCAAGCCTGCTAACACAACATCCATTCTGCAGCCTATGGATCAAGGAGTCATTTCAACTCTCAAGTCTTATTATTTAAGAAGTACACTTTGTAAGGCTATAGCTGCCATAGACAGTGATTCCACTGATGGATCTGGGCAGAGTCAATTGAAAACCTCCTGGAAAGGATTCACCATTCTAGGTACCATTAAGAACATTCGTGATTCATGGGAAGAGGTCAAAATATCAACATTAACAGGAGTTGGGAAGAAGTGAATTCCAACCCTCATGGATGACTTTGAGGGGTTCAAGTCTTCAGGGCAGGAAGTCACTGCTGATGTGGTGGAAATAGCAAGAGAACTAGAATTAGAAGAGCCTGAAGATGTGACTGAATTGCTGCAATCTTATGATAAAACTTTAATGGATGAAGAGTTGCTTCTTATGGATGAGCAAAGAGAGTGGTTTCTTGAGATGGAATCTGCTCCTGGCGAAGATGCTGTGAAGATGGTGGAAATGACAACAGAGGATTTAGAACATTTCATAAACTTAGTTGATAAATCCATTTCAGGGTGTGAGAGGATTGACTCCCATTTTGAAAGAAGTTCTACTGTGGGTAAAATGCTGTCACACAGCATTGCATGCTACAGAGAGATTGTTCATGAAAGGAAGAGCCATTATCGATGCAGCAAACTTCATTGTTGTCTTATGTTAAGAAATTGCCACATCCACCCCGGTCATCAGCAACCACCACCCTGACCAGTCAGCAGCCAGCAACATGGAGGCAAGACCCCTCACCAGCAAAAAGATTATGACTTGCTTCAGCGAGACTATGCAAGCATTTTTTTAGTAATAAAGTATTTTTAAATTAAGGTATGTACATTGTTTTTTAAGACATAATGCTTTTGCACACTTAATAGACTACAGAATAGTGTAGACCTAACTATTATATGTAGTGGGAAACCAAAAAATTTGTGTGACTCGCTTTATTGTGATATTCGCTTTATTGTGATGGTCTGGAACCAAACCTGCAATATCTCTGAGGTATGCCTGTGTTTTCAGAGTAAGCGTTATCAGTGAGCATTTATATTTGAAAACAAGCATAGAGTGGACTTGGGAAGGTGGCGGCACAGGAAGACCCTATGCTCACCTCCTCCCCTGAGCACAATGATCTACACCTAAACACAACGCATTTCCTCTTGAAGAAGACCTGGGGGCTGAATGAACTGGTGCTGCCAATAGAAGAACCACGTAGAAACTGGTAGGAAAGTCAGAGACACGGTATCCATGGGAACCCCTCCTCTTTTGCAGTGATCTATGGTAGGGAGATGGATTGCTGAGGGATCCAAATGCAGGCACACTCACCCTGGGACACGGTGAAAAAACTTTAAAGGCACCTACAGTATATGTAAAGGAAATCTGTTTCCTAACCCTAGAGTTTCTGCCTAAATGACAGGGAACTGTTGGAGCCCTTGCCTGGGTAGGAGGCACTGGTGATCACTATTGTTTGGAGTTCCACCCCCGGACGCCTTCTGCCCCATATCTGCTCCAGCTCCAGCCGCCCCATCAAGGCAGCCTATGGCCCAGCACTCTTCAGGGACTGCCCCTGGACCAGGTCCTCTCCAGCTCCAGCTATCCTCCTAAGGCAGCCTTGGGTGCAGTACTTCCCAGGGGGCTGCCCCTGGACTGGGCCCTCCTCCAGGTTCAGTGGTCCCACCAAGGCAGCCTCGGGCATAGTGGTCCCCAGGTATTAACCCCAGCTGGTGCCCACTGCAGCCCCATCTGGCCTGCCAAAGCCTCTAGGCACAAGTAGTCTACACAGGGAATGTTCCCACACAAGGCCTCTTCTTCAAGATCTGGGGAGGTAGCTGTTTCACCTAATTTATAGAAACACAAAAGAAGATCAAAGTAATGAGATAGAGGAATATGGTCCAAACAAAATAACAAAATAAAACCCCAGGAAAAAATAAACCCTAATGAAACAGATAAGTAGTTTACCTGATAAAAGCGTTCAAAGAAACAGTCATAAGGGTGCTCACCAAACTCAGGGGACGATTGGAGGGACTCAGTGAGAACTTTAACAAAGACTTAGAAAATGTAAGAAAGAATCAGAACTCAATACAGTAACTGAAATAAAAAATACACTAGAGGGAATCAGAAGCAGATGAGATGATACAGAAGGAATAAGTAATCTGGTAGATAAAATAGTAGAAATCACCCCATAAGAATAGCAACAAGAAGGAAGAATTTTTAAAAATGAGAGTTTAAGGGACCTCTGTGAAACATCAACCATACTAATATTTATATTGTAGGGGTCCCAGAAGAAGAAGAGAGAAAGGGACAGAAAACTTATTTGAAGAAATAATGGCGGAAAACGTCCATACCTAGGGAAGGAAACAGACACCCAGGTACAGGAAGCATAGAGATCCTAAACAAGATGAACCCAAAGAGACCCATACCAAGGTACATCATAATTAAAATGGCAGAAGTTTAAGAATAAAAGAGAATTTTAAAGACAGCAAGAGAAAAACAGCTAATCATATACAAGCGAAACCACATAAGCCCGTCAGCTGATTTTAAAGCAGAAACTTTGTGGGCCAGATAGGAGTGCCATGATGTATTTAAAGTGCTGAGAGGATAAAAACTTACAGTCAAGAACACTGTACCTGGCAAGGTTATCATTCAGACTTGAAGGGGAGATAAGGAGTTTTTCAGACAAGCAAAAACGAAAGGAGTTCATCACCAATAAACTGGCCTTACAAGAAATATTAAAGGGTTATCTTTAAGGGGAAAAGAAAAGATCACAACTAAAAATAAGAAAATATATGAAAAGAAAAAAATCACTGGTGAAGGAGAATATATAGTAAAGGAATTGTATCAGTCACTTTAAAAAGCTAGTATGAAGGTTTAAAGACAAGTAGTAAAAAAAAAATCAGCTATAACTGAAGTAAGTAGTTAAGGGATACACAAAATAAAAAGAAGTAAAATATAACGACAAAAAATAAAACGTGACAGGCGAGTGAAAATGGAGTGCTTTTTTTGATTGATTGACAGGAAAGTAGGATTTATTGGTGGGCATGAGCAAGGAATGGACAACAACACCAAGGCTCTTGTGAGTGCAGGGCCTGCCATTTGTCCAAGGGGCCGTGATTAAGGATATATTTAACCCCACAGCCAACAGGGATAAGTCACTTTTCTGCCACCACATGTTCAAATTCATCGACTTTAAACTTAGTAAATCCCCACTCTTGGACATGTGAATCTTCTGGTGGCCAGGGAACTTGAACTTGGCCCTGTGTAGGGCCTCAACCACATGCTCCTTGTTCTTCAGCTTGGTGGGGATGGACATGATGACTTGACAAGTGTGTACTGTGGCCACTGTGCCCTGGGGCTTTCCAGAGGCACCCTACATACCTACCCAGAGCTTGTCAGCCTCAGCACAGGACAATGTCTTGTTGATGTGGATGATGTAGAAGGGGTGGAGATGGCGTTTGGATGTGAAAACCATCTTTACCACAGCTTTTCACCGTGTACTTGTTGGCACAAATATGGGCAGCCTCCAGTGGAGAACTGCTCATACTCATTTGACACCATGTAGCCACAGAGTCGGAACTTTTGCCTTCTCCTACCCCAGGTCAAAGATGTGGATCTTGGCATCAGGGTCACCTTGGCAGAAGCAAGACTCTGGGTACAGATTGTTCTTACAATACTAGTAATACCAGGCGGGGCAGCAGCCCATGGCGACAACAGGATTTTCAGAGTCATGTTGAAGGGAAAGAGCAAAACGTAGTGCTTTTAGAATGCCTTCAAACTTAAAGTGACTGTCAGCTTAAAATAATTGGGTATATATACAGGTTGATGTATATACACATACATACATACATACACACACCTCATGATAACCACAAATCAAAAACACCTACAATGGATACACAAAAAAATAAAGAGAAAGGGATCCAAACATAAAACTAAAGGAATCCGTCAAACGATAAGGGAAGAAATGAAGAGCGTAAGACTGGAACAGAGAAGAACTAAAAACACAACCAGAAAACAAGTAAAAAAATGGCAATAAGTATATACCTGCCAATAGTTATTTTAAATGTGAATGGACTAAATGCTCCAATCAAAAGACATAGGGTAGCTGAATGGATAAAAAAGCATGACCCATCTATATGCTGCCTGTAGGAGACTCACCTCAGATGTAAAGACACACATAAACTGAAAGTGAGGGGATAGAAAAAGATATTCCTTGCAAATTGTAAAGTAAAGAATGCTGAGGTAGCAATACTCATGTCAGACAAAATAGACTTTAAAACAAAAACTATAACGAAAGACAAGGAAAAGCATGCCATAGTGTTAATGGGGTCAGTCCAAACAAGAGGATATAACGTTTGTAAATATTCATGCATCCAACATAGGAGTGTCTAAATATATAAAGAAAGTGTCAACGGAAATAAAGGGAGAAATTGACAGTGATACAGTAATAATAGGGGACTTTAATACCCCACTTACATCAATGGATAGATCATCTAGACACTAAATCGGTAAGGAAACACTGGCCTTAAATCTGGTATTTGACCGGATTCATTTAATAGATAAATATAGAACATTTCATCCAAAAGCAGCAGAATACATATTCTTTTCAAGTGCACATGGAACATTCTCCAGGATAGATCACGTTAGGTCACAAAATGGAACATTCTCCAGGATAGATCACATGTTAGGTCACAAAACAAGTCTTAATAAATTTAAGAAGATTGGAATCATATCAAGCATCTTTTGAGATCACAGTGGTATGAAACTAGAAATCAAGTACAAGAAAAAAACTGGAAAAAGCAATAATATGGGGGGCTAAAAATCATGCTACTAAACAAGCAATAGATCAACGAAGAAATGAAAGAGGAAATAAAAAAATACTTTGAGACAAATGAAAATGGAAACACACCATTACAAAATCTATGGGATGCAGCAAAAGCAGTTCTAAGAGGAAAGTTCATAGTGGTACAGGCCCACTAGAAGAAATAAGAAAAATGTCAAATAAGCCGTGTAAAGGTACATTTAAAGGAACAAGAAGAAGAAGGACAGGCAAAGCCCAAAGTTTGTGAAAGGAACCAAATAATGAAGATCAGAGTGGAAATAACTGAAGCTGAGTCTTTAAAAAAAAGGAAAATTCAATGAAACTAATAAGTGTTGTTTCTTTGAAAGGATAAACAAAATCACATATTTAGCCAGACTCATCAAGAGAAAGAGAGAACCCAAATAAATAAAATCAGAAATGAAAGAGGAGAAGTTACAACCAACACCACCAAAATACAAAGGATCATAAGAGACTACTATGAACAATTGTGTGGCAACAAATTAGACAACCTGGGAGAAATGGATAAATACCTAGAAATGCACAATTTTCCAAGACTGAATCATGAAGAAATAGAAAATCTGAATAGATCTATTACTAGTAACAATATTGAATCTGTAGTTTAAAAACAAAAGTCCAGGTCCAGATGGCTTCACAGGTGAATTATCTTGAACATTTAAAGAAGAGTAAGTACCTATTCTTCTCAAAATATTCCAAAAAAGTGAAAAGGAAGGAACACTTCCAAACTCATTTTATGAGGCCAGTGTTACCCTGATACCAAAATGAGACAAAGACACCACCAAAAAAATAGTCTACAGGCTAATGTCCCTGATGAACACAGATGCAAACATCTTTAACAAAATATTAGCAAACTGGATTTTAAAATGCATTAAAAGGATCATACACCATGATCAATGAAATTTATTGCAGAGGTACGAGGATGGTCTAACATCTGTAAATCAATCAATGTGATATACCACATTAATAAAACAAAGGATAAACATCAAATGATCATCTTAATAGATGCAGGAAAAGCATTTGATAAAATTCAACATCCATTTATGATGAAAACTTTCAACAAAGTGGGTACAGACAGAACATATCTCATCATAGTAAAAGCCATTTATGAAAAACCCACAGGTAATATGCTCAGTGGTGAAAAGCTGAAAGCTTTTCCTCTAAGATCAGGAACAAGACAAGGATATGGACTCTCACTAGTTTTATTCAATATAGTATTGGAAGTCCTGGCCCCAGCCATTAGGCAAGAAAAAGGGAAAAAGCATCCAGATTGGAAAGGAAGCAGTAAAACTGTCACTATTTGCAGATGACATGATACTATATGTAGAAAACCCCAAAGACTCTACCAAAAAACTGTTAGAACTAATAAATTCAGTAAAGTTTCAGCATAAAAAAATATACAGGGCTTCCCTGGTGGCGCAGTGGTTGAGAATCTGCCTGCCGATGCAGGGGACACGGGTTTGAGCCCTGGTCTGGGAAGATCCCACATGCCGCGGAGCAACTAGGCCTGTGAGCCACAACTACTGAGCCTGCGCGTCTGGAGCCTGTGCTCCGCAACAAGAGAGGGCGGAATAGTGAGAGGCCTGCACACCGCGATGAAGAGTGGTCCCCACTTGCCGCAACTAGAGAAAGCCCTCGCAGACCCAACACAGCCATAAATAAATAAATAAAACACAGCCATAAATAAATGAATAAAATAAAATTAAAAAATATATATATATATACAGAAACCTGTTGCATTTCTGTACACTAGTAATGAACTAGCAGAAAGAGAAATTAAGAAAACTTTCCCATTTACAATTGCATCAAAAAGAATAAAATATCTAGGTTTAAATTTAACCAAGGCACAAGACCTGTACTCTGAAAACTGAGATATTGAGGAACAAAATGGAAGATGACACAAAAATAATGGAAATATACTTTGTGCTCATGTATTGGAGAGTCAATATCATTAAAATGTTGATACTACCAAAGTCATCTATAGATTCAATGCAATTCCTGTCAAAATACCAGTGGCATTTTTGACTGAATGAGAACAATTCTAAAATTTGTATGGAACAGAAAAGATCCTGAATAGCCAAAGCAATCTTGAGAAAGAAGAACAAAGCTGGAGATAACATGCTTCCAGACTTGAAATTATACTACAAAGCTTTAGTAGTCAAAACAGTATAGTACTAGCACAAAAACCGACACATAGATAAATGGAACACAGTAGCGAATTCAGAAATAAACTGAAGCTCATATGTTCAATTAATCTACAACAAAGGGGGCAGGAACATACAGTGGGGAAAAGACAGTCTCTTGAAATAAAATAGTGTTGGGAAAACTGGACAGCTATATGCAAAAGAATGAAACTGGACCACTTTCTTATACCATATACAAAAAGAAACTCAAAATTGATTAAAGACTTAAATGTAAGACCTTAAACTTTAAAATTCCTAGAAGAAAACATAGGCAGTATGCTCTTTGACATGGGTCTTAGAAATATTTTTTTTTTTGAATCTGTTTCCTCAGGCAAGGGCAACAAAAGTAAAATTAAACAAATGGGACTACATCAAAGTAGTCCCATTTGTTTAATGGGATTAAATGGAGAATATATTTGCATGTGATATATCCCATAAGGGGTTGATATCTAAAATATATAACTAACTCATACAACTCAACATCAAAAAACAACCCAATTAAAAACTGGGCAGAGAACCTGAATAGACATTTTTCCAAAGAAGACATACAGATGGTCAACAGGAACATGGGAAGGCCTTCAACATCACTAATCATCAGCAGAATGCAAATCAAAAGCGCAGTGAGATACAACCTCACACCTGTCAGAATGGCTGTTATCAAAAAGCAATAAACAACAAGTGTTGGTGAAGATGTGGAGAAAAGGGTACTGTTGTGCACTGTTGGTGGGAAGGTAAGTTGTCGCAGCTATTATGAAAACCATGGCGGTTCCTCAAAAAATTAAAAGTAGAACTACCATATGCCGTATGATGCAGCATTTCCACTTCTGGATATTTATCTGAAGAATACAAACACACTAATTTGAAAATATATGTGTACTCCCATGTTCACTGCAGCACTGTTTACAGTAGCCAAGATATGGAAGCAACGTAAGTGTCCATCAGTAGATGAATGGATAAAGAAGGGGTGTGTGTGTGTGTGTGTGTGTGTGTAATCGGATACTACTCAGCCATAAGAAAGAATGAAATCTTGCCTTTATGACAATGTGGATCAACCTACAGGGTATTATGGTAAGTGAAATAAGTCAGACCAAGAAAAACAAAGACTGTATGATTTAACTTATATGTGGAATGTAAAAAACAAAACTAATGAACAAAACTAAATAGGAACAGACTCGTCGATATCTAGAGCAAACTGGTGGTTGGCAGAAGGGGGTGCATCTTGGGGGAATGGATGAAATAGGTAAAGGGAGTTAAGTGGTACAAACTTCCAGCTATAAAATTAGTAAGTCACAGGCATTTAATGTGCACATAGGGAATGTAGTCAGTAATATTGTAAAATATGGTGATGGATGATAACTGGTCTTATTGTGGTTATCGTTGCATACTGTATAAAAACATCTAATCACTATGTGGTGCACCTGAAGCTAATATAATATTGTATGTTAATTGTAACGCAATTAAAAAACAAAATGTATGTAATTTATTGTATGGATATAATCTTTTGTGATAGAATCTTGGTGTATGATGTAGGACCATAATATTAGCATTAACATACCATATTTATTCATTCAACAAATGTTTATTGTGTTCTTACTATGTGCCTGGGACAGCTCAAGAAGCTTGTGTTATATCAATGTGCAAAATACACTTACAGAGTATACCATTCTACTAATACTACTATTTATACATATAATATTTTAATGATATTCTACCTTTATTTCTAAAACTACAGTGTAGGTTTTTTTAAATTTATTTATTTATTTTTGGCTGCGTTGGGTCTTCATTGCTGCGCACAGGCTTTCTCTAGTTGCAGTGAGCGGGGCTCTTGTTGTGGTGGCTTCTCTTGTTGCGGAGCACAGGCTCTAGGCATGCGGGCTTCAGTAGTCGTGGCACGCGGGCTCAGTAGCTGTGGCTCGTGGGCTCTAGAGCGCAGGATCAGTAGTTGTAGCGCACGGGCTTAGTTGCTTTGCGACATGTGGGATCTTCCCGGACCAGGGCTTGAACCCGTGTTCCCTGAATTGGCAGGTGGATTCTTAACCACTGCGCCACCAGGGAAGCCCTACAGTGTAGTTTTTTAAGGAATCTCCATACTGTTCTCCATAGTGGCTGTATGAATTTACATTCCCACCAATAGTGTAGGAGAGTTCCTTTTTCTCCACACCCTCTCCAGCATTTATTATTTGTAGGCTTTTTGATGATGGCCATTCTGACTGGTGTGAGGTGATGGAGGTTTCTTAAAAAACTAAAACACAGAGATACCATATGATCCTGAAATCCCAGTCCTGGGCATATATCCAGAGAAAAACATAATTTGCAAAGATACATGCACCCCAGTGTTCATTGCAGCACTATTTACAATAACCAAGACATGAAAGGAACCTAAATGTCCATCAACAAATGAATGGATAAAGAAGATGTGGTGTGTGTGTGTGTGTGTGTGTATGTGTGTATGTATATATATACATAAACACACACATACATATGTATACAGTGGAATATTACTCAGCCATAAAAAAGAATGAAATAATGCCATTTGCAGCAACATGGATGGACCTAGAGATTATCATACTAAGTGAAGTAAGTCAGAAAGAGAAAGACAAATACCATGCGATATCATTTAAATGTGGAAGATCAAAAAAGAAAAATGATACAAATGAACTTATATACAAAACAGAAATAGACCCACAGACAGAAAACAAACTTATGGTTACCAAAGGGGAAAGGGGAGGAGGGATAAATTAGTTTGGGATTAACATATACACACTACTATATATAAAATAGATGATCAACAAGGACCTACTGTATGGCACAGGGAACTATACTCAATATTTTGTAATAACCTATAAGGGAAAAGAATCAGAAAAAGAATATATATATATATAACTGAATCACTTTACATCTGAAACTAACACAACATAGTAAATTAACTGCACTTCAATTTAAAAAAAGGTAAGAAGAGATAAGGGGTGAGGTGGTAGCCTGAAAAGGGGGTGGAGTCAGGAAAGAGATTCAGTTTTAGGAGGTGGTAAGAAATATCTCTGATTCTTTGGTTCTGCTGGTCTTTTACTTTGGGATACATTTTGAAGACATTGATGATGGTGATTGATTGATTGATTGATTGATAGATGAATTTATAGCCTAATTCTTTCAGTCATTCTATTGATTCAAAAATACCTAGTGCATATCAGTGTGCTGACACCAGAAATCAAAGGAAAAGCAAAGGGGCCTGGTCTTCAGAGGTGCTTGGTCTGGTGGGGAATGTTCTTCACTAGATTGGCAAATATGTTGCATTTCCAATAGCGCCACTGAGTTTAGTAGGCATGGAAACATCTGTGCTACCTAAATGGGATGGGGAGAGTATTTTTTAAGTTGCATTTAACAATAATCTGCATTTCCAATGACTCCTCCCAATATTCTTGTGTAGTAGAATTCTGGTATAAAATAAAGTTCGTTATTATAAGAAAAAAAAACTACAGTGTATCTTGCTGCAAATACAGTGTTTAAATATATATTTAGATTGCTTGAAGAAATTAGGAATAAAAGTGTTGCTTTCTATTTGTTTGTATTTCCATTGTGCCTTGCCTTGTAAACATTTTTTGATATCCAGAGTAGATATTTAGAAGTGGCTTTGATTTATTAATTCACTGTTACTTGTCATGTATGCATACACAATACAGAGTTATAACAGAAGGAATGATTAATCCATGTCGATGATGAAGTAAGAATATTCAGCATGAAATATCTATTTGCAGGTTTTAATTATTTATTCAGGATATTTATGAACTGGAGTAGCCCATATTTTTCTGGGTCACTTTTTATTTTTTTTAGAGATTACTCTGTTGTGATTATATCCAACAGGATTACAATTAGAATGAATCTATTGTATTTGCACAGAAATTGTCACCTGTGCTAAGCTTTTAGACTTCTTACTTAGCTGCCACATTTGTACTCCCTTTCTGCCAGCATTTTTTATAATTGCTTACACTTTTACCTTATATAAATTACCTTAATTAAATTGGGTAACCATTGCTGAAGTTGTGTGCAGTCTGTGGAACTGCAAAATTCCCAAAGGCACTGATTATTTGCCAGTTGACTAATTGTAGAAAGGAATTTTAGTTAGCATATGCTTGATAAGCTATGTGTCAGGATTCCTCAAAGCTCCCCCCTGGTTTGGTGATTCATAGGACTCAGCATGTAGTCATATTCAGGACTATGGTTTATTACAACAGAAGGGTACAAAGCAAAATCAGGAAAGGGAAAAGGCACATATTGGTCAAAGTCCAGAGGAAACCAGGCATAACCTTCCAAGAGTCCTATCCCAGTGAAGTCACACAGGATGTACTAATTTCTGCAGCAACAAGTTATGGCTACATATGTGAAGTGTTGTCTACCAGAGGAGCTCATTAGAGACTAAGTACCCAAGGTTTTTACTGGGGACTGGTGACATAGGCACTTTCTGCCTGGCTCTTACCAAATTCCAGACTTCCAGAACGAAAACAGGTGTTTTCTTTCTAGGTGCCTAGACGAGGCGCAGCAATCCCCTCTTCTCAGGGAAAGTTTAAAATCAGTACAGGGAACGGTTTACCATTCAAGGTCCCAGACAACAGCCAAGGGTCACCCTCTTAAGAAGGCTGTTCTAAGATGAAATTTTTGTTGACTCTTGAAAGATAGTAAAATATGCATGGAAGTTGGTCAAGAAAATAGGGGGAGAATGTAATATAAGACATTCAAGGAAAGGCATGGAATCTTGAAAATACATGGTACATTTAGGCAATAGTTTATTGTGGTTTAAATACAAATGCATAATGAGCTCTGTAAAAGTAATGGAAATCACCAGGACCCAGACAAAAAAGAAGGAACTGATAACCTAAACAGTAAGTTCAAGAAGGTATGCTACGGAAGCTCTAGGGATAGGCTAGTCTTGAGAGTAGCAGCTTTGGTTTTCACCTAGCCAGGGGTAAGATTCAAGGCCTTGAGCCCTCTATAAGGTGGAGAGTTCTTAGAACTCAGATTAAAGCTGAATCTGTTTAACATAGGTACATACTCCATAGAAGAATAGGATAGAAAAAATTTTTCCCATCAATCCAGAGAGATGACAAGGAGATGACAAGGAAGCTTATCTGTGTCACCCTGGGCTATGGGTTTCAAAAATAGTTTTCTTGGATTCATAATCATGGGCTTTCCCTCACATGGTTTATGGTTTGAATTTACATTATTTACATAGTCTAAAAATCTCAAGCTGAAATACTAACCTCAAAAGTAATTCTGGGTTGGTGATCCCCTGGAGTACCTGACAGAAGCAGATGCAGAATCACTGTGGAGTTGTATGATGTCAACCCAGGCTACCGAGGATTCTCTCATATTACAGCTACATTGAAAGTGAAATGACAAGAAAAAGTTATAGAGTACCTAAAGAAGCAATCAACATTAGGAAAAGTTAGCAACAAAATAAGTTATCAGTCAACCTGACAAGGTTAACACAAAAAACAAACAGCATGATCAGATTGTCAAGAACCACAGATATTAGAACTATTTGATAAGAATATAAAGTAGGTATGTTTAATGTGATATTTTATGAATCATGAGCATAATTTTATACCAGAAAATTTTAAACTTAGATGAAGTAGACAACATTCTAGAAAAATACAACAACACTGAGTGTTCATTGCAGTTATTTCACAGTAGCCAAACATGAGAAATAATCTAAATGTCTATGAACAGGAGAGCTAATAAATTATGGTACATTCATGCAGTGGAATACTATATGGCAGTTAGAATTATTGAATAAGTCTCACTTTGAGTGGAAAATGAAAAACTCCATTCAGTGAAAAAGTAGGTTGTAAAATTATACAAACAGTATGGTACCATTTACATATAGTTTAAAACCATGACACATAATTACAGTTTAGTGATACAAATGTAGTGAAAATATAAAAACATGAACATAAATAGTAAATATAAAGTTAAGGGTTTTATTTACTTTTCAAAAAGAAGGGGGGATAGAAGAGAACAGTATTGGTTAGGGTCACATATTAGGCTTCAGTTGCATCAGAAGTAGATTTAACGCGTTTTAAAATTTGATGAAGATGGGATATGGGAACACTGCTGTTCTTTATATTCTATATACTTTTCTGAATATGTAAAATATTTTATAACAAAATATATAAAAATTTAAAGTACTTTGCATTAAAAGGCAATTGAGAGAAGATACAGAAACAGGTTAAACCTGTACATTCCTTATTTTAAACTGAACTGTTTATATCTTTCATAGATTATTTTGTGTTACTCTCTTCTTACACTTTTTTTTTTTAACATCTTTATTGGAGTATAATTGCTTTACAGTGGTGTGTTAGTTTCTGCTGTGTAACAAAGTGAATCAGCTATATGTATACATATAGCTCACATCCCCTCCCTCTTGCGTCTCCCTCCCTCCCACCCTCCCTATCCCACCCCTCTAGGTGGTCACAAAGCACAGAGCTGATCTCCCTGTGCTATGTGGCTGCTTCCCACTAGCTATCTATTTTACGTTTGGTAGTGTATATATGTCCATGGCACTCTCTCACTTTGTCACAGCTTACCCTTCCCCCTCCCCGTACCCTCAAGTCCATTCTCTAGTAGGTCTGCATCTTTACTCCCATCTTGCCACTAGGTTCTTCATGACCATTTTTTTCTTTTAGATTCCATATATATGTGTTAACATACGGTATTTGTTTTTCTCTTTCTGACTTACTTCACTCTGTATGACAGTCTCTAGGTCCATCCACCTCACTACAAATAACTCAGTTTCGTTCCTTTTTATGGCTGAGTAATATTCCATTGTATATATGTGCCACATCTTCTTTATCCATTCATCTGTTGATGGACATTTAGGTTGCTTCCATGTTCTGGCTATTGTAAATAGAGCTGCAATGAACATTTTGGTACATGACTCTTTTTGAATTATGGTTTTCTCAGGGTATATGCCCGGTAGTGGGATTGCTGGGTCGTATGGTAGTTCTATTTGTAGTTTTTTAAGGAACGTCCAAACTGTTCTCCATACTGGCTGTATCAATTTACATTCCCACCAACAGTGCAAGAGGGTTCCCTTTTCTCCACACCCTCTCCAGCATTTATTGTTTGTAGATTTTTTGATGATGGCCATTCTGAGCGGTGTGAGATGATATCTCATTGTAGTTTTGATTTGCATTTCTCTAATGATTAATGATGTTGAACATTCTTTCATGTGTCTGTTGGCAATCTGTTTACACCTTTTATAGTCAAAGTTTATGGGGAAAGTAAGAGCAAAATGATTTAACATGATATGGTGATGCTGGGATCAATCCTTGTTTGAGTTTTCCAGAATTCTAGTAGCACAGTGAAATGTTTCCTGCCCCTAAGATCTTTTCTCCCTTGATCTCTACGTGAGTCAGTCTCCCTTCCCTTCTTCTTTTCCTCTCTCCCTCTCTCTTTGGCTCTCTAGGTCTTTCTCTCCTGGTCCCTATCTCTTGGGGTGTGCTTTGGGGTTTATACTGTCTCAGGACCTGAGGGGCTTCATCTCTTTGGGTCTCTGTCTTTCTGAGCCCTCCTGCCCCCACGTTCTGTTTCTCATACTTGCACTTTCTCAGGGTCTGTCTCTTGCTTACTGTCTCACTTGGTGCCCCTCCCCCATGTCTTTCTTCCTCTGTGTACATATATGTATGTTTATATGTGCCTTTGTGTGTCTTTCTGATTCTCTGTCTCTTTACCTCCCTCTTCCAGGGTCCCCTCTACCTTACCTCCCCCATCTTGTGTCTTTCTCTCAGAGTGCAGAGCTCTTTCTCTCCTAGGGTTGTCTTTTTTCTCTCTCTCCCTCTCTCTCTCTGTGTGTGTGTGTGTGTGTGTGTTTTGCACCCCTCTCCCACATCCTTACCAATCTCTTTCTTTCTCACTCTCTCCCTGGGTTGGTTGGTCTATATGTCTTTCTCTTAATCTCTGTCTTAATCCCTCTCTGGAGTCTTTCAGCTTCTTCCCTTATTTGCCTACTTATTTATGTTTCATTTATTTTGTTTAGGTAAAGCTACTTCCTCTTCTAATCCAAGCAGCCCAGCTCCAGACTGGTACAAAGATTTTGTTACAGATGCTGATGCTGAGGTTTTAGAGCATTCTGGAAAAATGGTACTTCTCTTTGAAATTCTTCGAATGGCAGAGGAAATTGGGGATAAAGTGTAAGTTCTTTTCCTATTTCCTGTTTTTGTTATATGAACCTTTTGATAACCTTTTTATTGTTTAAACAATTTATTTAAAGAAATCTGTTTTGTTTTCTTCCTTTCTAAAGATGTAATTTCATGGTTAGTGTAGTGACAACTATCTTCCTTCTAAGTCACTATTTCTGAGTGCATATTCTGGTTATTTCTTAAGTGCTGTTTTCCCTTTCTGGCTATAGCATCTTGAACTTATTTCCTTGAGCCAAGTCTCTAGTTGATATTTGTATTTCATCATTTTCAGAATCATTTTTCAATCCATGCAGTGCGGCTTCTACCCTATTACTTTACTGAGTTTTCCCCCCTAAAGTCACTTAATGACCTTCTAATTTCCAAATCTAGTGGACACCTCTCAGACTTTATTTCACCTCTTTGACTACTCTCTTTATTATTTCTCCTTTGTTTTTTGTTCCTGTTTGTTTTAATTCTAGCATTTGTGCCCCCTTTCCCTTCCCTGGATTCCAACCCCCAATCTTATCCTTCATTTTATTATTTAAAAAACATACTTTTAAAGTTTTGAACCAGACTTAACTGTTTAGGCTTTTATAAGATCCCAAGTTCTGGTCATAAAATATTTTAAAAATATAATGCTTTTAATATAACAATTTTTTTGTTAAAAACTTTAAGCACTTTAACATAAGGCTAAAATAAAACAATCTTCTATTTTAAAAAAATGTCAAATTTAGTTTCTTTAACTTTCCTGGAAAGAGGTAGCTCTGTTATATTTTCATACCACCTTTTAATATACCTCTACTCTACACTTAACACATTCTGATGTACTTGATGTGTCTTTTCGCTGGATAGTGAGTTGTTTGACGACACAGACTGTTTTATTCCTTTTTAATTAACTCCTAACCTGGCATCTAATAAGTACTCACTATAAGTTTTTTTTGTTACATATTGCCACTTATACAGAAACAAGTGGTTCAGATAAGGGATGATGTTGGCTTGGAATGGAGTGGTAGTAGTGGAGATGAAGGGTATGTTTTGGAGTAGAAACAACAGCACTTGGTAGATTAAGTGCAGGGCAGTAAGAAGGAGAGAGTAGTCAAAGATGACCCTCAGGCTTTCCCCCTAAGTGGCTGGTAGATTATGGTGTTATTTACTAAAATGGAGAAGATTAAGGGAGAAGTAAGTTTATTAGAGGTAGTAAAGAGTCCTGCTCTGGCTTTGTTAAGTTTCCAAGGCCTATTAGATGTCCATGAGAGATGTCAAGTAGAAAGTGGATATTTGAGCTCAGAGTTCCTGAAAGACCAAGAGAGATTAATGCTCTAGACATGCTTATGCTTTTTTATCTATTAACTTCTGTAGTTTAAAGTTAGTTTTTATTGGGTACCATACAAGAATTTTATGAGTATAGGGGAAATTTTAGTAGTCTTTTATTAATTTCCTAACCAGTTCAAGAATCTCTTCTACCATGTTCATCATGGATGTTCTCCTGCCCTCTCCTGGGTAGAATATTTTCTATCTCAGAAGGCTCCCTGTAGTTGAATACTTCAAAGTGTTAGAAAATGGATCCTTATCTTTAGTTTATACTCTTCCTATAGCTATTTCCCCCCTGGTCTAAAATAGAATGTATCTACTGCTTTTTAAAAATACTGTTATAATGATCATTTTTAGTTATTAACCCAACTGATAGGTGTTATCAACGTTAAGACTATAAAACTGCATTTCGGGAATTGTGATTACCACTATTCTTTATTTGTCCAACATTTCATTATGGAAATTTTCAAACATAACAAAAAGTAGAAATAATTTTTAGAGTGAATACCTATATACCTGTCACCTAGAATCTATACTATATTCTATATTTTATCATACTTCACTTATTACATATCTATCCATCATCCATCTTATTTTCCTGATGCCTTTCAAAGTAGGTTGCAGACATCACTACTACTATTTCAATTGTCTCCTCTTCAGATAATGGTGGGTTTATCTCTCGTCACTTTTAGCTTTTTCTTCTCAGTTGATTTATCTGTTCTTTGTATGGCATAATTTCAGTCCTGACATGGTCTTGAATATATTTCATTTTTTTAGCACTTATCTCAAAATATGGTCACAGACACTTCAGCTGAATTTTTATTAACACAGAATTATAGTGAGGCTGGTTCTTGTTTATTCTGGACCCTATCCTTCCATTCCTGCAGTCTGATGGAGCAGTTTTCCAACATCTAAATAACACTACTGGTTCATATTGACTTGTGGTCAACTAAGACTTTTTTTTTTTTTTTAAGAAGAACTTTTGTCAAATCAGATTCTTCTATTCCCTATTTGTGCAGCTGAAGCTTAGGTGGAAATTCATTTTTTAGCATATGAATATCCAATTTTGCCAAGACCATTGTTAAAAACACTAATTTTTTTCCATTGAATTGCTTTTGCCTATTTGTCAAAAACCAATTAACTATAGTGTAGCTTTATATCAGGACTATATTCTGTTCCACTGATTTGTGTTGGTCTCCTCAGTACTACACTATTTTGATTACACTAGCTTTGTGTTGAAATCACGTAGAGTTATGCCTCCAACTTTTTTCCTTTCAAAATTGTTTTGGCTACTCTATATGCTTGGCATACCCATATAAACTTTAGAATCAGCTTGTTAATTTCTACAAATTTCTAATTTTTAATTCTTTTGGATATTTACTGAGGTTTAGATTAAAATTGTGTTGTTTGTGAATCTTCTAATCCATGAATACTAACTTGTCTTTTTAGCCTTGTTTTCAGCCAGTCTCTCATATCTCTGGACTTGATTGAAGATTTTCTTGAATTGGCTAGTAGGGAGAAGACAGAAGATAAAGATAAACCTCTTATTTATAAGGGTGAGTTACATTTGTATATCATAATTTTAAAAACATTCATTTAAACATATTGTATAAACATTTTAACAGTAGAATATTACCCAGACCCACAACCCTAATATATCTATTTTTTCTGTACTTTCTTTTTGTCCTTATCCATATAAATGTGGTCTTTGTTGCTGCAGTTGTAGCAAAAATTTTTTTTGTTTTTTTAAACAGCGTTATTAAGTTATGATTCACGTATCATGTAGTTTACCCATTTAAAGTGTACAATTCAATGGTTTTTAGTACATTTTCAGAGTTGTGCAACTATCACCATAGTCAATTTTCGAACATATTAATCAACACCAAAGAAACCCTGTACCCTTTAGCTGTCATTCTGCTAACCCCCTTTCTACCTCTTTACCCCTAAGCAATCACTAATCTACTTTGTTTATATAGATTGACCTATTCTGGACCTTTCATATAAATAGTCATATAATATGTGGTCTTTTGTGACTGGCTTCATTCACATAGCATGTTTTTAAGGTTCATCCAAGTTGTAGCAAGTGTCAGTGCTGTATTCCTTTCTGTGGCCTAATAATATTCCATTTCATGGATAATAACCACATTTTGATTATTCATTCATTAATTCATAGATATTTGAGTTGTTTTCTCCTTTTGGCTATTGTGAATAGTGCTGCTATGAACATTCGTATACAAGTTTTTATTTCTTTAAACATCTGTCTTTAATTCTTTTGAATATTTAGTTAGGAATGGAATTACTGGGCCATATGGCAATTCTAAGTTTAATGTATTGAGGATCCACCAAACTCTTTTCTACACTGGCTGCACTATTTTACATTCTCAAGAAGTAGTGTTCAAGGGTTCTGATTTCCCCACATCTTTACCAACACTTGTTTTCTGTTGTTGTTGTTGTTGTTGTTGTTGAATTATAGCTATCCTAGTGGGTGTGAAATGGTATCTCATTTTGATTTTGATTTGTATTTCTCTAATGACTAATAATGTTGACCATTTTTTCATGGCCATTTGTATATCTTCTTTGGAAAAATGTTTATTCAGGTCCTTTGCCCATTTGTCTTTTTGTTATTGAGTCGAAAGACCTTAAAAATTTTTTTTTTTAATTTAAAAAATTTTCTGCATACCAGGCCCTTATCAGATACATGCTTTGTAAATATTTTCTCATTCTTTTCATTGTCTTTTCATTTTCTTGGTAGTATTCTTTGATGCAGAAAAGGTTTTCATTTTGATGAAGTCCAATTTTATTTTTCTTCTTTTGTTACTTACGGCTTTAGTGTCATATCTGAGAAACCATTGCCAAATCCAAGTCCATGACTATTTACCCCTATGTTTCCTTCAAAGAATTATATAGTTTTAGCTCTTACAGTTAGGTCTTTGATGCATTTTGAGTTAATTTTTACATTTGGTATGAGGTAAAGGTCCAACTTCAGTCTACCGGTTGAGAAGACTGTTCTTTCCCCATTCACTGTTCATGGTACCCTTGTTAAAAATTAGTTGACCAAAGAGACAGGTTTATTTCTTGACTCTGAGTTTTATTCCATTGATCTGTATGTCAGTCCTCATGCTAGTAGCACAGTCTTGGTTACCTTTGCTTTGAACATAAGTTTTGAAAGTGTGCGTACTCCTACTTTGTTCTTCTTCAAGATTTTTTTGGCTATTCTGGGTCCCTTGCAATTCCATATGAATTCTAGAATTAGCTTGTAAATTTTACAAAGAAGTCAGCTTGGATTCAGATAGTGATTGCATTGAATCTGTAGTTCATTTTAGGAAGTATTGCCTTCTTAACAATGTTAAGTCTTCTGATCTATGAACATGGGATGTTTTACCATTTATTTAGGTCTTTAATTTCTTTCACTAATGTTTTATAGTTTTCAGTGTATGCATTTTGCATTTCTTATGTTAAATTTATTTTATTCTTTTTGATAGTATTGTAAATGGAATTGTGCTCTTACTTTTAGTTTTGGATTCTTCATTGCAAATGTATAAATTAAGTTTTTCATAATAACTCATTTATTAGTTCAAATAGTGTTTTGTGGATTTTTAAAGGATTTTCCTTATACAAGATCATGTCATCTGCAGATAGAGATAATTTACTTCTTCCTTTACAATATGGATTACTTTTATTTCTTTTTCTTGACCATTTCCCTCCTTAGAACCTCTAGTACAGTGTTGAATTAAAGTGACAAAACCAGACATCCTTTTCTTTTTCCTAATCTTAGAGGGAAAGCATCTGATCTTTCACCATTCTGTATGGTGTTATTTGTATTTTTTTCATAGATATCATTTATCATGTTGAGGAAGTTCCGTGTATCGGTATTTCCAGTTTTTTGAGTGTGTTTTTCTTATCATGAATGTGTATTGAACATTGTCAAATGATTTCTTTGTGTCTACTGAGATGATCATGTGGGGTTTTTATTTTTATTAATTTGTTAATTTTAGATTTTTCTTCAGGAATAATTTATTCTTATATACCTTAAGATGTATCCTAAGACTTTCAAACTTTTAATATTATTTAAAAGGAAAACAATTGAAACACATCCTGCTTGTAGGAATATCATTAATAAAACTAGATCATTTATTCCAGAAATCCTTAATATTTGAATCTTATAGGATATTACAGTCCTTAGGACATAAACAAAATTTGACTTGATGAGACATACTTACTTTTGCTGTTTTGTTTGTTTGTTTTAGTCCAAATTCTCAAAGAAATAGATTTTTTTTATTGAAGTATAGTTGATTTATAATATTATATTAGTTTCAGGTGTACAGCATAGTGATTCAGTATTTTTGCAGATTATACTTCATTAAAAGTTTTATAAAATAATGGCTATAATTCCCTGTGCTATACAATACCCTTGTTGCTAATTTATTTTATACATAGTAGTTGGTATCTTTTAATCCCTTATGCCTCCTCTCTTGCTTCTCCCCACTGGTAACCACTAGTTTGTTTTCTATATCTCTGAGTCTGTTTCTGTTTTGCAGTATACCTTTGTATGTGTTATTTTTTATATTCTACATATAAGTGATATTATACAGTATCTGTCTTTCTCTCTCTGAATTATTTCACTAAGCATAATATTCCCTAGGTCCATCCATGTTGCTGAAAATGGCAGAGTTTCATTCTTTTTCTTATGGCTGAGTAATATTCCTGTGTGTGTGTGTGTACCACATCTTCTTTATCCATTTGTCCATTGATGGACACTTGGGTTGCTTCCATATCTTGACTACTGCTGTGTACATGTATGTGTGTACATGTATGTGTTTGAATTAGTGTTTTCAGGTTTTCTGATACATACCCAAGAGTGGAATCGCTGGATGATATGGTGGTTCTATTTTTAGTTTTTTGAGGAACCTCCATACTGTTTTCCATAGTGGCTGCACCAGTTTACATTCCCACCAACAGTATACAAAGGGTTTCCTTTTCTTCACATCCTCACCAACATTTGTTATTTGTAGATTTTTTGATGATAGCCATTCTGGCAGGTGAGAGGTGATATCTCATTGTGAGTTTGATATGCATTTCTCTAATAATTAGCTATGTTGAACATCTTTCCATGTCCCTGTCAGCCATCTGTATGTCCTCTTTGGAAAAATGTCTGTTCAGGTCTTCCATCCATTTTTTGATACTGTTGTTTGTTTGTTGATATTTAGTTGTATGAACTGTGTGTATATTTTGGATACTAACTCCTTCTTGTTCATATTGTTTGCAAATATTTTCTCCCATTCTGTGGGTTTTCTTTTTGTTTTGTCAATGGTTTCCTTTGCTGTGCAAAAGCTTTTAAGTTTAATTAAGTCCAATTTGTTTATTTTTGCTTTTATTTATTTTGCCTTAGGAGATAGATCCAAGAAAATATTTTTACACTTTATGTCAAAGAGTGTTCTGCCTGTGTTCTCTTCTAGGAGTTGTATGGTTTCAAGTCTTACATTTAGGTCTTTAATCCATGTAAAGCTGATTTTTTATACAGTGTGAGAAAATGTTCTAATCTCATTGTACATGTAGCTGTCCAGTTTTCCCAGCCCCACTTATGAAAGAGACTGTCTTTTCTCCGTATATATTCTTGCCTCCCTTGTTGTAGATTAATTTACCACAGGTATGTGGGTTTATTTCTGGGCTCTCTATTCTGTTCCATTGATCTATGCATCTGTTTTTCTGCCAGTACCACACTGTTTTGATTACTGTGTAGCTTTGTAGTATAGTCTGAAGTCTGAAAGGGTGATACCTCCAGTTTTGTTCTTTTTTTTCTCAGGATTGCTTTGGCAATTTGGGGTCTTGTGGTTCCATATAAATTTTAGGGATTATCTATTCTAGTTCTGTGAAAAATGTCCTGAGTATTTTGATGGGGATTGCATTAAGTCTGTACATTGCTTTGGGTAGTATGGCCATTGGATCGGAAGAATTAACATTACTAAAATGACCATACTACCAAAAAGCATTTTTTAAACTAACGCACTGAATTTAACTAAAAAGTTTGCTGAAAGACATAAATCTCAGTGTTGTCAACTTGTTTTATATTAAGACTCTAGGGTGTGATGATATGAATTTTGCTTGGAGTGGAAGTAGTAGTATTATGTTTGCAGTTAAAGAATTAGAATGGAAATTATGTATGATAAAATATAAAAGTGTCATAAGTACTTTATCCGTTGGTATTTTAGTATGAATGTCAGGCTTGGGTAAAATTTTACCTCAGTGTGCAAATGTCGACATGTCTGATCAGTGTTTAACTTATAAAATCACAGTTCTTTACTTGTACATACATGCTCACAAATATGTAATTGTCATTAAATAGGAACATATGCTGATATTTGTGGCTAAATCATAGAATATTTTTGGCACATAAATAGGCATTCTGTAAATATTTGTTCAGTGAATGAATAAACGTGTTCTATGTCTCTGGTTTTTATCTGTTTAGTATCAACTTGTTGATAACAAGGTGGGAAACCTGGTCATTTATAGATTTAATTAAAAAGAAGCTTCATGAGCATAATACAGCTTAATCATATTCTTTTGAAAGTTTTATAGGATTCTAATCAAGGAAATCTTTTCAGACATTTACATGTAGATGAAATACTTTTGAAAAGTACCTTTGCTATTCAGTATCTGTTGGAAGGAAATCTGTAGTGAATTTATTTGTAATACAATGAATTATCCCTTGATTAAAAAAATTTGTCTTGCTATGCAAATTGAATATATATGACCAGCTTTTTTTTTAAAATTTTTTAAAAATTTTTGGCTGTGTTGGGTCTTTGTTGCTGTGCGCGGGCTTTCTCTAGTTGCAGTGAGCGGGGGCTACTCTTTGTTGCGGTGCACAGGCTTCTCATTGCGGTGGCTTCTCTTGTTGCAGAGCATGGGCTCTAGGCACCCGGGCTTCAGGAGTTGTGGCTTATGGGCTCTGGAGTGCAGGCTCAGTAGTTGTGGTGCACGGGCTTAGTTTCTCCGCGGCATGTGGGATCTTCCCGGACCAGGGCTCAAATCCGTGTCCCCTGCATTGGCAGGTGGATTCTTTTTAAACATCTTTATTGAAGTATAATTGCCTTACAATGGTGTGTTAGCTTCTGCTTTATAACAAAGTGAATCAGTTATACATATACAATATGTTCCCATTTCTCTTCCCTCTTGCATCTCCCTCCCTCCCACCCTCCCCATCCCACCCCTCTAGGTGGTCACAAAGCACCGAGCTGATCTCCCTGTGCTATGCGGCTGCTTCCCACTAGTTATCTATTTTACATTTGGTAGTGTATATATGTCCATGACACTCTCTTACCCTGTCACATCTCACCCCACCCCCTCCCCATATCCTCAAGTCCATTCTCTAGTAGGTCTGTGTCTTTATTCCCGTCTTGCCACTAGGTTCTTCATGGCCTTTTTTTTTTTTTTCCCTTAGATTCCGTATATATGTGTTAGCATACTGTATTTGTTTTTCTCTTTCTGACTTACTTCACTCTGTATGACAGACTCTAACTCCATCCACCTCATTACAAATACCTCCATTTCATTTCTTTTTATGGCTGAGTAATATTCCATTGTATATATGTGCCACATCTTCTTTATCCATTCATCTGTCGATGGACATTTAGGTTGCTTCCATGTCCTGGCTATTGTAAATAGAGCTGCAATGAACATTTTGGTACATGACTCTTTTTGAACTATGGTTTTCTCAGGGTATATGCCCAGTATTGGGATTGCTGGGTCGTATGGTAGTTCTATTTGTAGTTTTTTCAGGAACCTCCATACTGTTCTCCATAGTGGCTGTATCAATTTACATTCCCACCAACAGTGCAAGAGGGTTCCCTTTCCTCCACACCCTCTCCAGCATTTATTGTTTCTAGATTTTTTGATGATGGCCATTCTGACCGGTGTGAGATGATATCTCATTGTAGTTTTGATTTGCATTTCTCTAATGATTAATGATGTTGAGCATTCTTTCATGTGTCTGTAGGCCATCTGTATATCTTCTTTGGAGAAATGTCTATTTAGGTCTTCTGCCCATTTTTGGATTGGGTTGTTGGTTTTTTTGTTATTGAGCTGCATGAGCTGCTTGTAAATCTTGGAGATAAATCCTTTGTCAGTTGCTTCATTTGCAAATATTTTCTCCCATTCTCATGGTTGTCTTTTGGTCTTGTTTATGGTTTCCTTTGCTGTGCAAAAGCTTTTAAGTTTCATTAGGTCCCATTTGTTTATTTGTGTTCTTATTTCCATTTCTCTGGGAGCTGGGTCAAAAAGAATCTTGCTGTGCTGTATGTCATAGAGTGTTCTGCCTATGTTTTCCTCTAAGAGTTTGATAGTGTCTGGCCTTACACTTAGGTCTTTAATCCATTTTGAGTTTATTTTTGTGCATGGTGTCAGGGAGTGTTCTAATTTCATACTTTTACATGTACCTGTCCAATTTTCCCAGCACCACTTATTGAAGAGGCTGTCTTTTCTCCACTGTATATGCTTGCCTCCTTTATCAAAGATAAGGTGACCATATGTGTGTGGGTTTATCTCTGGGCTTTCTATCCTGTTCCATTGATCTATATTTCTGTTTTTGTGCCAGTACCAAACTGTCTTGATTACTGAAGCTTTGTAATATAGTCTGAGGTCAGGAAGCCTGATTCCCCCAGCTCCATTTTTCGTTCTCAAGATTGCTTTGGCTATTCGGGGTCTTTTGTGTTTCCATACAAATTGTGAAATTTTTTGTTCTAGTTCTGTGAAAAATGCCAGTGGTAGTTTGATAGGGATTGCACTGAATCTGTAGATTGCTTTGGGTAGTAGAGTCATTTTCACAATGTTGATTCTTCCAATCCAGGAACATGGTATATCTCTCCATCTATTTGTATCATCTTTAATTTCTTTCATCAGTGTCTTATAATTTTCTGCATACAGGTCTTTTGTCTCCTTAGGTAGGTTTATTCCTAGATATTTTACTCTTTTTGTTGCAATGGTAAATGGGAGTGTTTTCTTAATTTCACTTTCAGATTTTTCGTCATTAGTGTATAGAAATGCAAGAGATTTCTGTGCATTAATTTTGTATCCTGCTACTTTACCAAATTCATTGATTAGCTCTAGGAGTTTTCTGGTAGCATCTTTAGGATTCTCTATGTATAGTATCATGTCATCTGCAAATAGTGACAGCTTTACTTCTTCTTTTCCGATTTGGATTCCTTTTATTTCTTTGTCTTCTCTGATTGCTGTGGCTAACACTTCCAAAACTATGTTGAATAATAGTGGTGAGAGTGGGCAACCTTGTCTTGTTCCTGATCTTAGTGGAAATGGTTTCAGTTTTTCACCATTGAGGACAATGTTGGCTGTGGGTTTGTCATATATGGCCTTTATTATGTTGAGGAAAGTTCCCTCTATGCCTACTTTCAGCAGGGCTTTTATCATAAATGGGTGTTGAATTTTGTCGAAAGCTTTCTCTGCATCTATTGAGATGATCATATGGTTTTTCTCCTTCAATTTGTTAATATGGTGTATCACATTGATTGATTTGCGTATATTGAAGAATCCTTGCATTCCTGGGATAAACCCCACTTGATCATGGTGTATGATCCTTTTAATGTGCTGTTGGATTCTGTTTGCTAGTATTTTGTTGAGGATTTTTGCATCTATGTTCATCAGTGATATTGGCCTGTAGTTTTCTTTCTTTGTGACATCTTGGTCTGGTTTTGGTATCAGGGTGATGGTGGCCTCGTAGAATGAGTTTGGGAGTGTTCCTCCCTCTGCAATATTTTGGAAGAGTTTGAGAAGGATAGGTGTTAGCTCGTCTCTAAATGTTTGATAGAATTCACCTGTGAAGCCATCTGGTCCTGGGCTTTTGTTTGTTGGAAGGTTTTTAATCACAGTTTCAATTTCAGTGCTTGTGATTGGTCTGTTCATATTTTCTATTTCTTCCTGGTTCAGTCTCGGCAGTTTGTGCATTTCTAAGAATCTGTCCATTTCTTCCAGGTTGTCCATTTTATTGGCATAGAGTTGCTTGTAGTAATCTCTCATGATCTTTTGTATTTCTGCAGTGTCAGTGGTTACTTCTCCTTTTTCATTTCTAATTCTATTGATCTGAGTCTTCTCCCTTTTTCTCTTGATGAGTCTGGCTAATGGTTTATCAATTTTGTTTATCTTCTCAAAGAACCAGCTTTTAGTTTCATTGATTTTTGCTATTGTTTCCTTCATTTCTTTTTCATTTATTTCTGACCTGATCTTTATAATTTCTTTCCTTCTGCTGGCTTTGGGGTTTTTTTGTTCTTCTTTCTCTAATTGCTTCAGGTGCAAGGTTAGGTTGTTTATTCGAGCTGTTTCCTGTTTCTTGAGGTAGGCTTGTATTGCTATAAACTTCCCTCTTAGCACTGCTTTTGCTGCGTCCCATAGGTTTTGGGTCGTCGTATCTCCATTGTCATTTGTTTCTAGGTATTTTTTGATTTCCCCTTTGATTTCTTCAGTAATCACTTCGTTATTAAGTAGTGTATTGTGTAGCCTCCATGTGTTTGTATTTTTTACAGATCTTTTCCTGTAATTGATATCTAGTCTCATAGCGTTGTGGTCGGAAAAGATACTTGATACGATTTCAATTTTCTTAAATTTACCAAGGCTTGATTTGTGACCCAAGATATGATCTATCCTGGAGAATGTTCCATGAGCACTTGAGAAAAAGGTGTATTCTGTTGTTTTTGGGGAGAATGTCCTATAAATATCAATTAAGTCCATCTTGTTTAATGTATCATTTAAAGCTTGTGTTTCCTTATTTATTTTCATTTTGGATGATCTGTCCATTGGTGAAAGTGGGGTGTTAAAGTCCCCTACTATGATTGTGTTGCTGTCGATTTCCCCTTTTATGGCTGTTAGTATTTGCCTTATGTATTGAGGTGCTCCTATGTTGGGTGCATAAATATTTACAATTGTTATAGCTTCCTCTTGGATCGATCCCTTGATCATTATATAGTGTCCTTCTTTGTCTCTTGTAATAGTCTTTATTTTAAAGTCTATTTTGTCTGATATGAGAATTGCTACTCCAGCTTTCTTTTGATTTCCATTTGCATGGAATATCTTTTTCCATCCCCTCACTTTCAGTCTGTATGTGTCTCTAGGTCTGAAGTGGGTCTCTTGTAGACAGCATATATATGGGTCTTGTTTTTGTGTCCATTCAGCCAGCCTGTGTCTTTTGGTGGGAGCATTTAATCCATTTACATTCAAGGTAATTATCGATATGTATGTTCCTATTCCCATTTTCTTAAATGTTTTGGGTTTGTTATTGTAGGTGTTTTCCTTGTCTTGTGTTTCTTGCCTAGAGAAGTTCCTTTAGCATTTGTTGTAAAGCTGGTTTGGTGGTGCTGAACTCTCTCAGCTTTTGCTTGTCTGTAAAGGTTTTAATTTCTCCATCGAATCTGAATGAGATCCTTGCTGGGTAGAGTAATCTTGGTTGTAGGTTTTTCTCCTTCATCACTTTAAGTATATCCTGCCACTCCCTTCTGGCTTGCAGAGTTTCTGCTGAAAGATCAGATATTAACCTTATGGGGATTCCCTTGTGTGTTATTTGTTTTTTTTCCCTTGCTGCCTTTAATATGTTTTCTTTATATTTAATTTTTGACAGTTTGATTAATATGTGTCTTGGCGTGTTTCTCCTTGGGTTTATCCTGTATGGGACTCTCTGTGCTTCCAGGACTTGATTAACTATTTCCTTTCCCATATTAGGGAAGTTTTCAACTATAATCTCTTCAAATATTTTCTCAGTCCCTTTCTTTTTCTCTTCTTCTTCTGGGACCCCTATAATTCGAATGTTGGTGCGTTTAATGTTGTCCCAGAGGTCTCTGAGACTGTCCTCAGTTCTTTTCATTCTTTTTTCTTTATCCTGCTCTGTAGTAGTTATTTCCACCATTTTATCTTCCAGGTCACTTATCCTTTCTTCTGCCTCAGTTATTCTGCTATTGATCCCATCTAGAGTATTTTTAATTTCATTTATTGTGTTTTTCATCATTGCTTGGTTCCTCTTTAGTTCTTCTACGTCCTTGTTAAATGTTTCTTGCATTTTGTCTATTCTATTTCCAAGATTTTGCATCATCCTTACTATCATTATTCTGAATTCTTTTTCAGGTAGACTACCTATTTCCTCTTCATTTGTTAAGTCTGGTGTGTTTTGACCCTGCTCCTTCATCTGCTGTGTGTTTTTCTGTCGTCTCATTTTGCTTATCTTACTGTGTTTGGGGGTCTCCTTTTCACAGACTGCAGGTTTGTAGTTCCCGTTGTTTTTGGTATCTGTCCCCAGTGGCTAAGGTTGGATCAGTGGGTTGTGTAGGCTTCCTGGTGTAGGGAACTAGTGCCTGAGCTCTGGTGGATGAGGCTGGATCTTGTCGTTCTGGTGGGCACATCCACGTCTGGTGGTGTATTTTGGGGTGTCTGTGGCCTTATTATGATTTTAGGCAGCCTCTCTGCTAATGGATGGGGCTGTGTTCCTGTCTTGCTAGTTGTTTGGCATAGGGTGTCCAGCACTGTAGCTTGCTGGTCGTTGAGTGAAGCTGGGTCTTGATGTTGAGATGGAGATCTCTGAGAGATTTTTGCCCTTTGGTATTACGTGGAGCTGGGAGGTCTCTTGTGGACCAGTGTCCTGAAGTTGGCTCTCCCACCTCAGAGGCACGGCCCTGATGCCTGGCTGGAGCACCAAGAGCCTTTCGTCCACACGGCTCAGAGTAAAAGGGAGAAAAAAATAGAAAGAAAGAAAGAAAGAAAGAGGCTATAATATAGTGAAGTAAAATAAAGCTATTGTAAAGCAAAGCTATACAGACAAAATCTCACCCAGAAGCATATACATATACACTCACAAAAAAAAAGGAACAGGGGAAAAATTAATATATCCTGCTCCCAAAGTCCACCTCCTGAATTTGGGATGATTCGTTGTCTATTCAGGTATTCAACGGATGCAGGCACATCAAGTTGTTTGTGGAGTTTTAATCCGCTGCTTCTGAGGCTGCTGGGAGAGATTTCCCCTTCTCTTCCCTGTTCACACCGCTCCTGGGGTTCAGCTTTGGATTTGGACCCGCCTCTGCGTGTAGGTCCCCTGAGGGCGTCTATTCCCCGCCCAGACAGAACGGGGTTAAAGGAGCAGCTGCTTTGGGGGCGCTGGCTCACTCAGGCCGCGGGGAGGGAGGGGTACGGAGGAGGCGGGGCGAGCCTGCGGCAGCAGAGGCCGGCGTGACGTTGCACCAGCCTGAGGTGCGCAGTGCGTTCTCCCGGAGAATTTGTCCGGGGATCACGGGTCCCTGGCAGTGGCGGGCTGCACCGGCTCCCGGGAGGGGCGGTGTGGAGAGTGACCTGTGCTCACACACAGGCTTTTTGGAGGCGGCAGCAGCAGCCCCAGCGTCTCACGCCCGTCTCTGGGGTGCGCGCTGATCGCCGCGGCTCACGCCCTTCTCTGGAGTTCGTTTAGGCGGCGCTCTGAATCCCCTCTCCTTGCGCGTAGTGAAACAGAGGCAAGAAGAAGTCTCTTGCCTCTTCGGCAGCTGCAGACTTTTTCCCGGTCTCCCTCCCAGCCAGCTGTGGTGCGCTAACCCCTTCAGGCTGTGTTCACGCCGCCAGCCCCAGTCCTCTCCCTGCGATCCGACCGAAGCCCGAGCCTCAGCTCCCAGCCCCGCCTGCCCCGGCGGGGGAGCAGACAAGCCTCTAGGGCTGGTGAGTGCTGGTCGGCACCGCTCCTCCGTGCGGGAACCTCTCCGCTTTGCCCTCCGCACCCCTGTGGCTGCGCTCTCCTCCGTGGCTCCGAAGCTTCCCCCCTCTGCCACCCGCAGTCTCTGCCCGCGAAGGGGCTTCCTAGTGCGTGGAAATCTTTCCTCCTTCACGGCTCCCTCCCACTGGTGCAGGTCCCATCCCTATTCTTTTGTCTCTGTTATTTCTTTTTTCTTTTGCCCTACCCAAATACGTGGGGAGTTTCTTGCCTTTTTGGAGGTCGGACGTTTTCTGCCAGCGTTCAGTGGGTGTTCTGTAGGAGCAGTTCCACGTGTAGATGTATTTCTACTGTATCTGTGGGAAGGAAGGTGATTTCCGCGTCTTACTCTTCTGCCATCTTCTCTCCTCCCCCGGCAGGTGGATTCTTAAACACTGTGCCACCAGGGAAGGCCTGTGACCAGCTTTTAAATGGCAAGCAAGGAAGAAAATCTTTTAGTACTAGGATAACAATATATGTCTCTTTTTTCTTTTCTTGTTGAATTTTCAGGTGAAGGGAAGTGGCTCCGAAACATAGACTATTACCGTTTAGATGGTTCTACAACTGCTCAATCAAGGAAAAAATGGGCTGAAGAATTTAATGATGAAACTAATGTGAGGTAGGAAGCATTTCTGAATGTATAGATAGTTTTTAAAAAATCATTTTAAATCTACATATAGTAAAATTTACTTTTTAGTGTCTACTACTATAATTTTTGACAAATGCAAGATGTAGTCAAGATATAAAATGGTTTCATCACCCCTTAGGAAATTCACTTATGGAATCATACAATTTGTAGCCTTTTCAGTCTCACTTTTTTCACATGGCAAAATGCATTTGAGATTCATCCACATTGTTGCATATGTCAATAGTTTGCTCCTTTTTACTGTTGAGTAGTATTCCATTGTATGGATGTGTCCATTGTATGGATGTATGGTTTATTTTCATTATATGGACGTATTTGTTGTGTGAATGAGTAGTTTGTTTAACCATTTCTATTTGAGAGACATTGGAATTGTTTCCAGGTTTTGAAATTAAAATTGAAGCTGCTTTAAACATTCATGTATAAGTTTTGTGTGACCATAGATATTTATCCAAGTGAAATGAAAATCCAGGAGTGCAACTGCTGGGTTATATGGTAAATTTATGTTTACCTTTGTAGGAAACTGCCAAACTGTTTTCCAAAGTGGTTGTACAATTTTGCATTCCCACCAGCAATGTATGAGGGTTCCAGTTGTTCTGTGTCCTTGGTATTATCATATTTAAAAATAAAAAAATTTACCCATTCTAATAGGTATGTAATGGAATCTCATGTGATTTTAATTTGCATTTCCCTAATGTTAGTTGATGTCAAGCATCATTTTATGTGCTTATTGGCCATTTTTATATCATCTTTGGTGATACATCTGTTAGAGTGTCTTAAGGTTAACAAGGTAGTCTTGATGTCTTTACTTATTGTAAGAATTTGAATAATATACTTTAAACAACTGCAGGTAGAGGTTGTGTTATATAGGTGATGTTGATGTTGCTTTTAACTATCAGCAATTACATACTTGAACTGCATTTGGAAGAGAAAAATTTTTGTGTATACATACATATAAACATTTGCTCACACACATACACGTTGAAAGCATTGCCTTTAAGAAAGTGATGAAGAGATGGGGTTAGTTTAATGAAAAGATGGCTAAGATATGACTTAATAAATGTTCTAAAGTATGAAAGGTATTATATTTTGTGTGTAAAACGTGTTTTAATGCTAACAGAGTCCTGAACTACACCTAGGGTTAAAACGGGAAATTCCAGTTAGACCATAGGAGGAGTATATTCTTATTAGGTATTTAAAATCTATAGAGTCTGGGAGAGCTTACAAAGGGATTGTTTGAGTACAGTAAAGTTACTTTAAAAATGATTATATAACTTTTTAAAGAATAAGTACATTTTTATATTTTGTTTGCCATGTTTTAAACAATTATTATTTGTGCATGAGTGTGAAGAAGTAATTTTATTGAGTTATCCTAGTCTAATTTGTCAAATTTAATCTAAACGTTTGACTTGCTCAGTTTCCCAAATTTGTAAATATCATAATAGCATATGATTTGTCCCATAATAGTCATATTTGGTAACTAGTAGGGAACAACAATGAAATGTGCATGTTGAGCTGTCAGCTTGGCTTTTTCACTAACAAATTAAGCCTCCTAAACATATGCCAGAAAGTGTCTCTGATTCAGATTCACCATGCATATATATATACACACACACACACACATCACACACACACACACACACACACACACACAAACTCCATGGATTTGAGGGGTTACTCTTGAGTAGCTAAATCTGTAAACTTGTCTAGATTAAATTCACAAATGTGAGAGATTATGTCTGTTTTTCTACCTATCTTCTGTTTTCTCATGACTCAGTAATGTTCAGAAATAGAATATAGATATAATTTTGTTTATTGTTAAGCAGTTAGAAAGACACATTAAAATAAGTTTTAAGATAGTGACCTAATGTTGGCTAATGTGGCGAGGAAGCAATTTTAACAGTCTCAGGGCCCTTTTTTTTTTACTTTATTTTATTTATATTTATTTATATGTTTATTTATTTATTTTATTTAGAGTCAAAGGAACTTACAAAGACAGTCTAGAGAGGTACTGTGACCCTTTCACCTAATTTCTCCTAATGGTTACATCTTACCTATGATATCAAAACCAAGAAATTGACACTGTTTCAACGTGTGTGTATATCTGTGTTTTTTTTAATCGCATATGTAGAGATTCCTGTAAGCATGACTGCAATCAAGGTACAGAAATATTCTATCACCACAGAGATTCCTCTCTTTCTGCCCTTTTATAGTCACACCCATCCTGACCACCAACGTTGCCACAATCCCTAACTCCTGGCAATAACTAATTTGTTCTCCATCTTTATAATTTTGTCATATCAAGACTGTTATATAAATTATATCATAGTATATGTGACCATTTGAGATTGGCCTTTTTCACTCAGCATAATGCCCTTTAGTTTCGTTCAAGTTGTTGTGTATATCAATAGTTCGTTCCTTTTTACTACACAGTAGTATTCCATGGATTGGATGTACCAGCTTGTATAATACAAACTGTATGTCTACTGCAGGGCATTTTGTTCATTTCCAGGTTTGGCTATTACAAATAAAGCTGCTGTGAACATTGTGTACAGGTTTTGTGTGGACCTAAGTTTTCATTTCTCTAGGATAAATGCCCAGGAGTGCGATTTCTAGTTTACACGGTAAGTGATTATTTCATTTTTTAAGAAACTACCAAACTGTTTTACAGAGTGGCTGCACCGTTTTACCTTCCCTGAATTCAGTAAAGTGTGAGAGATCAAGTTTCTCTGCATCCTCACCAACATTTGATTTTATCACTGTTTTTTATCTTGGCTGTTTTCATAGGTGTGTAGTGGTATCTCGTGATCTTAATTTGCATTTCCCTGATGGCTGGTTATTTTGAACATTTTTTTCATGTGTTTATTTATCATCTGTATATGCTCTTTGGTGAAATGTTTCTTCACGTCTTTTGCCCATTTTCTAACTGGATTGTTTGCTTTTTTATTGTTGAATGTTGAAAATCCTTTATATAATTTAGGTATGAGTAATTTGTCATATGTGGTTTGCAAATATTTTCTCCCAGTCTATGGGTTGTCTTTTCATTTCCTTCACAAGGTCTTTCACAGAGCAAAACTTTTTAATTTTGGTGAAGTCTAGTTTCTCAGTTTTTGTTTTAGTCATGCTTTTGTTGTCAAGTCTAAGAATTGTTCCCTAAGCCCTAGGTCCTGGAGATTTTCTCCTATGTTATTTTCTAAAAGGTTTATGGCTTTACATTTTAAGTATAAGGTGCATTTTAAATTAATTTTTGTATATGATGTGAGATTTAGGTTGAGTTCACTTTTCTTTTTCTTTTTTTTTTTGCCTGTGGATGTCCAATTGCTCCAGCACCATTTGTTGAAAAAGCCATCCTTTCTCTACCAAATCGCTTTTGCAATTTTGTGAAAAATCATTTGGCTATACTTCTGTGGGACTATTTTTTGGTTCTAGTCCATTGGTCCATATATCTGTCCTTCTGCCATTACCACATAGTCTTGATTATTGTAGCTATGTAATAGGCCTTAGTATCAAGTCAATATCTCCCACTTTATTCTACTTTTTCCAAGTTGTTTTAGCTAGTCTAATATCTTTGGCTTCATATATAAATTTTAGAATCCTCTTGTCTAATCTATAAAAATCTTGCAAGAATTATTAGAAATTGCATTACACCTGTCATCAATTTGGGAAGAATTGATATCTTTACTATATTGAGTCTCCCATGAACATAGTATCTCTGTTTATGTAGATCTTTGATTTTTTCAGTCACTGTTTTGTAATTTTCAGCATATAAGTCCCGTATATGTTTTGTTAGATTTACACCTAAATATTTCATTTTTTGGGAATTGTAAGTGATATTGTATTTTTAATTTTACTTTTCACATGTTCGTTGGTAGTATGTAGAAATGCAGTTGATTTTTGTGTTGATGTTTTACCTGTGATCTTGCTGAACTCACTTATTTGTTCTAGGAGTTTGTTTTATAGATTCCTTGAGATTTTCTACTAGACCATTATGTCATCTGCAAGTAAGGATAGTTTTATTTCTTCCTTTCCGATCTGAATGTAGTTTGTTTCCTTTTCTTGTCTTGTTGCACTGGCTAGAACTTCAGTAACATGTTGAATAGCAGTGATGAGAGTGGACATCCTTGCCTTCTTGATCTTAAGAGAAGAGCATTCAGTGTTGATAACTGTGATATATCTGTAGATTTTTTGTAGATACTCTTTATTAAGTTCAAGTTCCCTGCTATTCATCTCTATTCCTAGTTTGCTAAGAGTTTTTACTATGAATGGGTGTATAATTTTGTCACATGCTTTTTCTTTCTCACTTAATATGATAAATATTTTTTTTTCTTTAGCCTGTTAACATGGTATATTACATAGCTTGATTTTCAAGCTGAACAGCCTTGCATCCCTGGAATAAAACCCATTTGGCCATGATGTATAATTCTTTTTATATAGCGCTGGCTTCTATTTGCTAATATTTTGTTGGGGAATATTTATGAGATATTGGTCTGTATCCGGTTGTTTTTATACTGTCTTTGTCTAATTTTGGTATCAGGATGGTATTGGCCTCATAAAATGTGTTGAGAAGTGTTCCCCCTTCTGTTTTCTAAAAGAGATGTGTAGAATTTGTGTTAATTAATCTTAAATTTTTGGTAGAATTTGCCAGTGAAACTTTCTGGCCTTGGAAATTTCTTTTTGTGAGTTTTTAAATCATTAATTCAATTTCCTTAATTGTTATAAGACTATTCAAATTATTTCACATTGAATGAGTTGTGGTAGTTTGTGCTTTTTGAGGAATTGGTTCATTTCAAATTTACGTATAGAACTGTTCATAGCATTCCCTTATTATCCTTTTGATGTCTTTAGGATCTATAGTGATAGCTTCTGTTTCATTCATGGTATTGGTAATTGTGTATTCTCTTGTTTTTGTCAGTCTTGCTAGAGGCTAATCAATTTTATTGATCTTTTCAAAGAACCAGCTTTTTATTTAATTGATTTTCTCTATTTTTTCTTTCTGTTTTCAGTTTCATCTTGTTTTGACTTAATTTGCTCATCGTTTTCTACTTCCTTGAGGTGGAACCTTAAATTACTCATTTAAGACTTTTCCTCTTTTCTAATATAAGCATTTAGTGCTGTAAATTTCCCTTTCAGCACTGCTTTAGCTGTCATACAAATTTTGATGTGTTTTATTTTCATTTCCATTCAGTTCAGTGTATTTTTTCTTTTGAGACTTCCATTTTGAGTCATAGCTAGAAGTATCTTGTTTAATTTCCAAGCATTTGGAGATTTCTATTATTTTTCTGTTATTGATTTCTAGTTTGATTCAGTTCTGTTCAGAGAATATACTCTGTATGATTTCACTTTTTAACTTTGTTGTGTTTTGTTTAATGGATCAAGATATAGAACATCTTGGTATATCATACATGGGCCCTTGAAAAGAATGTATTTTTTGCAATTGTTGACCAGAGTTTCCTATAAATGTTGATCAGATCCTGTTATTTAATGGGATTGTTGTATTCTTCTTTATGTCTAGTTGGTTACTGATTTTTGAGAGAGGAGGTTTGAAACCTCCAACTATAATTGTGGATTTGTCTGTTTCTCAAGGTTTTTACTTCTCATATTTTCAGCTCTGTTGTTTCCTGTATACACATTTATGTCCCTCACTATTACTTGTAATTTTCTTTGGTCTGAAACATACTTTATTTCATGCTAATATAGCCACTCCTGCTTTATTTTGTTATTTTTTATTTTTTTAAACATCTTTATTGAAGTATAATTGCCTTACAATGGTGTGTTAGCTTCTGCTTCATAACCAAGTGAATCAGTTATACATATACAGTATGTTCCCATATCTCTTCCCTCCCTCCCACCCTCCCCATCCCACCCCTCTAGGTGGTCACAAAGCACCGAGCTGATCTCCCTGTGCTATGCGGCTGCTTCCCACTAGCTATCTATTTTACATTTGGTAGTGTATATATGTCCATGACACTCTCTCACCCTGTCACATCTCACCCCACCCCCTCCCCATATCCTCAAGTCCATTCTCTAGTAGGTCTGTGTCTTTATTCCCGTCTTGCCACTAGGTTCTTCATGGCCTTTTTTTTTTTTTCCTTAGATTCCGTATATATGTGTTAGCATACTGTATTTGTTTTTCTCTTTCTGACTTACTTCACTCTGTATGACAGACTCTAACTCCATCCACCTCATTACAAATACCTCCATTTCATTTCTTTTTATGGCTGAGTAATATTCCATTGTATATATGTGCCACATCTTCTTTATCCATTCATCTGTCGATGGACATTTAGGTTGCTTCCATGTCCTGGCTATTGTAAATAGAGCTGCAATGAACATTTTGGTACATGACTCTTTTTGAACTATGGTTTACTCAGGGTATATGCCCAGTAGTGGGATTGCTGGGTCGTATGGTAGTTCTATTTTTAGTTTTTTAAGGAACCTCCATACTGTTCTCCATAGTGGCTGTATCAATTTACATTCCCACCAACAGTGCAAGAGTGTTCCCTTTTCTCCACACCCTCTCCAGCATTTATTGTTTCTAGATTTTTTGATGATGGCCATTCTGACCGGTGTGAGATGATATCTCATTGTAGTTTTGATTTGCATTTCTCTAATGATTAATGATGTTGAGCATTCTTTCGTGTGTCTGTTGGCAATCTGTACATCTTCTTTGGAGAAATGTCTATTTAGGTCTTCTGCCCATTTTTGGATTGGGTTGTTGGTTTTTTTGTTATTGAGCTGCATGAGCTGCTTGTAAATCTTGGAGATTAATCCTTTGTCAGTTGCTTCATTTGCAAATATTTTCTCCCATTCTCATGGTTGTCTTTTGGTCTTGTTTATGGTTTCCTTTGCTGTGCAAAAGCTTTTAAGTTTCATTAGGTCCCATTTGTTTATTTGTGTTCTTATTTCCATTTCTCTGGGACCTGGCTGAAAAAGAATCTTGCTGTGATTTATGTCATAGAGTGTTCTGCCTATGTTTTCCTCTAAGAGTTTGATAGTGTCTGGCCTTACACTTAGGTCTTTAATCCATTTTGAGTTTATTTTTGTGCATGGTGTCAGGGAGTGTTCTAATTTCATACTTTTACATGTACCTGTCCAATTTTCCCAGCACCACTTATTGAAGAGGCTGTCTTTTCTCCACTGTATATTCTTGCCTCTTTTATCAAAGATAAGGTGACCATATGTGCGTGGGTTTATCTCTGGGCTTTCTATCCTGTTCCATTGATCTATGTTTCTGTTTTTGTGCCAGTACCATATTGTCTTGATTACTGTAGCTTTGTAGTGTAGTCTGAAGTCAGGGAGCCTGATTCCTCCAGCTCCGTTTTTCTTTCTCAAGATTGCTTTGGCTATTCAGGGTCTTTTCTGTTTCCATACAAATTGTGAAATTTTTTGTTCTAGTTCTGTGAAAAATGCCAGTGGTAGTTTGATAGGGATTGCATTGAATCTGTAGATTGCTTTGGGTAGTAGAGTCATTTTCACAATGTTGATTCTTCCAATCCAAGAACATGGTATATCTCTCCATCTATTTCTATCATCTTTAATTTCTTTCATCAGTGTCTTATAATTTTCTGCATACAGGTCTTTTGTCTCCTTAGCTAGGTTTATTCCTAGATATTTTATTCTTTTTGTTGCAATGGTAAACGGGAGTGTTTTCTTAATTTCACTTTCAGATTTTTCGTCATTAGTGTATAGAAATGCAAGAGATTTCTGTGCATTAATTTTGTATCCTGCTACTTTACCAAATTCATTGATTAGCTCTAGGAGTTTTCTGGTAGCATCTTTAGGATTCTCTATGTATAGTATCATGTCATCTGCAAATAGTGACAGCTTTACTTCTTCTTTTCCAATTTGGATTCCTTTTATTTCTTTGTCTTCTCTGATTGCTGTGGCTAACACTTCCAAAACTATGTTGAATAATAGTGGTGAGAGTGGGCAACCTTGTCTTGTTCCTGATCTTAGTGGAAATGGTTTCAGTTTCTCACCATTGAGGACAATGTTGGCTGTGGGTTTGTCATATATGACCTTTATTATGTTGAGGAAAGTTCCCTCTATGCCTGCTTTCGCCTGCTTTATTTTGATTGATGTTTACTTGTTATATCTTTTTTCATCCTTTTACTTTCAACCTACCTATTTTGTTATATTTGAAGTGAGTTTCTTGTAGACAGCGTATGGTTGCGTTATTTTTTTTTTACCCATTCTGTTAATCTCTTTCTTTTAAATGGTGCATATAGACCATTTACAATTTTTTTTTTTACTGAGGTATAATTGGCATATAACATTTTATTAGTTTCAGGTGTACAACCATGTACATTTAATACAGAGCTTGAGGCTGCCATTTCAGTTTTTGTTCAGTTTGTTCTCTTTCATTCTGTTTTCTTTTGCTTCTGATTTCTTTTCCTACCCTTCCTGTGGGTTACTTTTACAATTTTTGGAATTCCATATTGATTCCTCTATAGTGTTTTTTAGTGTATCTTTGTATAACTTTTATAGTGGTTGCTCTAAGTATTATACGTACATAACTGATCATAGTCTACTGGTGTCATCATTTTACCATTTTGATTGAAGTGTAGAAATCTTTGCTTCTTTATGTCCCTTTCTCTCCCCCATTTATAATTATCTTAAATGTTTTCTTTACATAAATAGATTACCACATTAAGAACCATAATAATTTTTTCTTCAACCATCAAATATAATTTAGAAAACTTAAGAGAAGGAAAATCTATTTTATTTACTCATAATTTTTGTTCTTTTCATTTTTGTTTCCTCCTTCCTAATGTTTCATATTTCTTTTATAATTTCCTTTTTTTTTTAAAGAAGAGAACTTCCTTTAGCCATTCTTTTAGGGCAGATCTACTGGCAACAAATTTTCTGAGTACCCTCATTTGAGAATTTATTGATTTTTCCCATCATTTTTGAAGAATATCTTAACTGGGTATAGAATTCTGAGTTGGCAGTTCTCTTCTTTTAGCACATGAAAAATGTTGTGCCACTTCCTCCTAGCCTCCATGATTTCTTAAATTTGGCTATTTTTACAAGTTTGGCTTTTTTAGATTCTACATGTAAGTGATACCATAAAATCCTTGTCTTTGTCTCACTTATCTCACTTAGCATAATGTACTCAAGGTTTATCTGTGTTGTCACATATGGCAAGATATCCTTCTTGGCTGAATAATATTCCATTGTATATATATCCCACATCTTTTTTATTCATTCATCCACTGATGGGCACTTAGGTTGTTTCGATATCTTGGCTGTTGTGAATAATGCTGCAGTAAACATGACTGTGCAGATATTTCTTTGACATCCTATATTAATTTCTTTTGCATATATACCCAGAAGTGGAATTGCTGGATAATGTGGTAGTTCTATTTTTAATTTTTTGAGGAACCTCCATGTTGTTTTCCATAGTGGCTGAACCAATTAGTGATACAGACAATATTTTATTATAATCATCAAACTTGCTAAGAGGCTAGAACTTAATTATTCCAACCACTAAAAAGAAATAATTATGTAACCTCGGAATCTAGTTGTCACTACAATGCCAATCATATTACAATATATAAATGTATCAAATTAACATGTTGTATACCTTAATTTTACACAAAGTTATTATGTCAGATATATTTTAATTTTTAAAAAACCTGCTATTTTTCAAATTGGCTTTTTCTCCTGTCATTAAGGGCTTGTTTCTCTCTCACTTCTTTCAAGAGTTTTTCTTTATCTTAGTTTTTAGAAGTTTGATTATGGTGTGTCCTGGCATGGATTTCTTTTGTTTTATGTTGTTTGTGTTTCATTCAGCTTCTTAAATTTCTAGGTTTGTGTTTCTTGCTAAGTTTTGGTAATTTTCAGCTGTTATTTCTTTGAATACCTTTATAGCCCGTTCTTTTTTTCTCTTCTCCTTTTAGGACTCTGATGACAAGACTGTTAGATCTTTATTATAGTCCTATAGGTCCCAGAGTCTCTGTTATTTCTTTTTTCTTTTTATTTCTGTTATTCAGATTGGGTCATTTCTGTTCTTCTGTTTTCAAAGTTCATTGAATGTTCTCTACATTCTACTGTTGAGCCTATCTATTGAGTTTCTTGTTACTGTACTTTTCAGTTCTAAAATTTCCATTTTGTTCTTCTGTATGGGTTGTGTTATAACTCCTGATTCTCCACTAGACCTCCTTTGATACTAACCCAGTAGTGGGGGAGAGGGTTTTTCTTATAACCACTGGGTGGGGGTGGATATCCTGGTTCCCTATGTGGTCTTCTCTGACACTGCTGGGCTGCTGGGAGGACTTTGTTAACTCAAACTTACCTGACAGCACTGTCTGGCAATATGCCTTGTTACAACTACATGAGGGTAGAAGTTTGGGCTTCCCACTCAGCCTTTAATGACAGGGGTGGAGGTACACTGCATTTTTCCTGTACCATTTGACTGGAGTCAAACGGTTGTTGTTTTAAAGCTCTCTGTCTTACTAGTCTGCCCCTTGTTTGGTCCTTTGGCTAGAGAGAGCAGACTTTTCTTGGAGATTTATTTTGACAGCACCCACTGATATTTCCAGATTGCTGGGCTCTTCAGCACTCAGTCTGGGATATATGAGGCAAAAAGAAAGCCTACGGAACTCACTGCCATGTTCTGCCTTAGGTCCCAAGCCAGTATGCTTCCTTCTCCTCACTTTTCAGAAAAATCTTATGTTCACCTTATATATAATATCCACGCATTTTAGCTGTACTTATGGTGAGGAATAGGGAACAGCATGTCTATTCCATCTTTCCAGAATTGGAAGTCCAAAGATTACACTTTTAAAGAACTATATCTGTCTTAGAGTAAACATATGCATGTGCTTGTGTTGTGTATGTATGTCTAGAAGTGGGATTGCTACGTAATAGGTATGTGCGTATTCAGCTTTAGCTTATACTGCCAAAACATTTTTCCAAAATGGTTGTACCAATTTGCACTCCAGCTAGTAGAGTACCTGTTTCATTTGTTATCTGTCTTCATTATCACTTGATGATGTCTGTTTTTTTAAGCCATTGTCATAGATATGTAGCAGTAAGGCTTCGTAGTCTTAATCTGTATTTTCCTGATAAATAAATAATTCAGAGTAGTTCATAGATTTCAGTGTTGAAGCTAAAACATAAAGGTTTTAGAAGGCAACAGCATGGAGTATTTTCCTGAATTGTAGTGAGAAATTTTTCATAAACAGGGCACACAAACTGCTAACCATAAAAGGAAAGATTGATAAGGTGAGCTTCACTAAAATTAAGAACTTCTGTTCAGATTTTCGCACTACGAACTCTGGTCTGCAGCACCCAGGGCAAGGCTTCTGCACGCCACACTCTACAAGCAAGTGAAACTAGATGAAGCACAAAGGAAAAGGGAAAAAAGCTGTGTGTCTGACAGGGTCTTGGTGCTCTGGCTGGGTGTCAGGCCTGTGCCTCTGAGGTGGGAGAGCCAAGTTCAGGACACTGGACCACCAGAGACCTCCCAGCCCCACGTAATATGAATCGGTGAGAGCTTTCCGAGAGATGTCCATCTCAACTCTAAGACCCGTCTCCACTCAATGACCAGCAAGCTCCAGTGCTGGACACCCCATGCCAAATAACTAGCAAGACAGGAACACAACCCCATGCATTAGCAGAGAGGCTGCCTAAAATCATAATAAGGCCACAGACACCCCAAAACACACCACTGGACGCAGTCCTGCCCACCAGAAAGACAAGATCCAGAGTCATCCACCAGAACACAGGCACCAGTCCCCTCCACCAGGAAGCCTACACAACCCAGTGAACCAACCGTAGCCACTGGGGGCAGACAACAAAAAACAACAGGAACTATGAACCTGCAGCCTTCAAAAATGAGACCCCAAACACAGTAAGTTAAGCAAAATGAGATGACAGAGAAATATGCCACAGGTGAAGGAGCAAGGTAAAAACCCACCAGCCCAAACAAATGAAGAGGAAATAGGCAGTCTACCTGAAAAAGAATTCAGAGTAATGATAGTAAAGATGATCCAAAATCTTGGAAATAGAGTGCAGAAAATACAAGAAACGTTTAACAAGGACCTAGAAGAACTAAAGAGCAAACAAACAATGATGAACAACACAATAAATGAAATTAAAAATTCTCTAGAAGGAATCAATAGCAGAATAACTTAGGCAGAAGAACGGATAAGTGACCTGGAAGATAAAATAGTGGTAATAACTACTGGAGAGCAGAATAAAGAAAAAAAGAATGCAGCTTTGCTTGTGGTGCAGCGTTTAAGAATCCACCTGCCAATGCAGGGGACATGGGTTCGAGCCCTGGTCTGGGAAGATCCCACATGCAACGGAGCAACTAAGCCCGTGTGCCACAACTACTGAGCCTGCGCTCTAGAGCCCGCAAGGCACAACTACTGAAGCCCGCGTGCCTAGAGCCCGTGCTCCACAACAAGGGAAGCCACCTCAATGAGAAGCCCGCGCACTGCAGTGAAGACCCGATGCAGCCAAAAATAAATAAATTTTTTTAAAAAAAAGAAAAAAAGAAAAAAGAATGAAAAGAATTGAGAACAGTCTCAGAGACCTCTGGGACAACATTAAATGCACCAACATTCAAATTATAGGGGTCCCAGAAGAAGAAGAGAAAAACAAAGGGACTGAGAAAATATTTGGAGAGATTATAGTTGAAAACTTGCCTAATATGGGAAAGGAAATAGACAATCAAGTCCAGGAAGTGCAGGGAATCCCATACAGGATAAATCCAAGGAGAAACACACCAAGACACATATTAATGAAACTATCAAAAATTAAATACAAAGAAAAAATATTAAAAGCAGCAAGGGAAAAACAACAAATAACATACAAGGTAATGCCTGTAAGGTTAACAGCTGATCTTTCAGCAGAAACTCTGCAAGCCAGAAGGGAGTGGCAGGGCATATTTAAAGTGATGAAAGGGAAAAACCTACAACCAGGATTACTCTACCCAGCAAGGATCTCATTCAGATTTGACAGAGAAATTAAAACGTTTAGAGACAAGCAAAAGCTAAGAGAATTCAGCACCACCAAACCAGCTTTACAAGAAATGCTAAAGAAACTTCCCTAGGCAGGAAACGCAAGAGAAGGAAAAGACCTACAATAACAAACCCAAAACAATTAAGAAAATGGTAATAGGAACATACATATCGTTAATTACCTTAAATGTAAACGGATTAAATGCTCCAAGCAAAAGACATAGACTGGCTGAATGGATAAAAAAACAAGACCCGTATATATGCTGTCTACAAGAGACCCACTTTAGACCTAGGGACACATACAGACTGAAAATGAGGGAATGGAAAAAGATATTCCATGCAAATGGAAATCAAAAGAAAGCTGGAGTAGCAATTCTCATATGAGACAAAATAGACTTTAAAATAAAGACTATTACAAGAGACAAAGAAGGAGACTACATAATGATCAAGGGATCAATCCAAGAAGAAGATATAACAATTGTACATATTTATGCACCCAACATAGGAGCACCTCAATACATAAGGCAAATGCTAATGGACATAAAAGGGGAAATCGACAGTAACATAATCATAGTAGGGGACTTTAACACCCCACTTTCACCAATGGACAGGTCATCCAAAATGAAAATCAATAAGAAAACACAAGCTTTAAATGATACATTAAACAAGATGGACTTAATTGATATTTATAGGACATTCCACCCAAAAACAGCAGAATACACTTTCTTCTCAAGTGCGCATAGAACATTCTCCAGGATAGATCATATCTTGGGGCACAAATCTAGCCTTGGTAAATTTAAGAAAATTGAAATCGTATCAAGTGTCTTTTCCAACCACAATACTATGAGACTAGGTATCAATTATGGGAAAAAAAACTGTAAAAAATACAAACGCCTGGAGGCTAAACAGTACACTACTAAATAACCAAGAGATCACTGAAGAAATCAAAGAGGAAATCAGAAAATACCTAGAAACAAATGACAGTGAAAACACGAAGACCCAACACCTATGGGATGCAGCAAAAGCAGTTCTAAGAGGGAAGTTTATAGCAATACAATCCTACCTCAAGAAACAAGAAACATCTCAAATAAACAACCTAACCTTACACCTAAAGCAATTAGAGAAAGAAGAAGAAAAAAACCCCAAAGTTAGCAGAAGGAAAGAAATCATAAAGATCAGATCAGAAATAAATGAAAAAGAAATGAAGGAAACGATAGCAAAGATCAATAAAACTAAAAGCTAGTTGTTTGAGAAGGTAAACAAATTCACAAACCATTAGCCAGACTCATCAAGAAAAGAAGGGAGAAGACTCAAATCAACAGAATTAGAAGTGAAAAGGAGAAGTCACAATGACACTGCAGAAATACAAAAGATCATGAGAGATTACTGCAAGGAACTATACGCCAATAAAATGGACAACCTGGAAGAAACAGACAAATTCTTAGAAAAGCACAACCTTCCGAGACTGAACCAGGAAGAAATAGGAAATATAAACAGACCAATCACAAGCACTGAAATTGAGACTGTGATTAAAAATCTTCCAACAAACAAAAGCCCAGGACCAGTTGGCTTCACGGGGGAATTCTGTCAAACATTTAGAGAAGAGCTAACACCTATCCTTTTCAAACTCTTCCAAAATATTGCAGAGGGAGGAACAGTCCCAAACTCATTCTACGAGGCCACCATCACCCTGATGCCAAAACCAGACGAAGATGTCACAAAAAAAGAAAACTACAGGCCAGTATCACTAATGAACACAGATGCAAAAATCCTCAACAAAATACTAGCAAACAGAATCCAGCAGCACATTAAAAGGATCGTACACCATGATCAAGTGGGGTTTATCCCAGGAATGCAAAGATTCTTCAATATACACAAATCAATCATTGTGATACACCATATTAACAAATTGAAGGATAAAAACCATATGATCATCACAATAGATGCAGAAAAAACTTTCTACAAAATTCAAAACCCATTTATGATAAAAACTCTCCAGAATGTAGGCATAGAGGGAACTTAACATAGTAAAGGCCATGTATGACAGACCCAGAACCAATATCGTTCTCAATGGTGAAAAACTGAAACCATTTCCACTAAGATCAGGAACAGGACAAGGTTGCACACTTTCACTACTGTTATTCAGCATAGTTTTGGAAGCTTTAGCCACAGCGATCAGAGAAGAAAAAAAAATAAAAGGAATCCAATCGGAAAAGAAGAAGTAAAACTGTCACTGTTTGCGGATGACATGATACTATATGTAGAGAATCCTAAAGATGCTACCAGAAAACTACTAGAGCTAATCAATGAATTTGGTAAAGTAGCAGGATACAAAATTAATGAACAGAAATCTCTCACATTCCTATACATTGATGATGAAAAATCTCAAAGTGAAATTAAGGAAACATTCTCATTTACCATTGCAAAAAAAAGAATAAAATACCTAGGAATAAACCTACCTAAGGAGAAAAAAGACCTGTAGCAGAAAACTATAAGACACTGATGAAAGAATGTAAAGACAATACAAACAGATGGAGAGATATAGCATGTTCTTGGATTGGAAGAATCAACATTGCGAAAATGACTATATAATCCAAAGCAATCTACAGATTCAGTGCAATCCCTATCAGACTACCAATGGCATTTTTCACAGAACTAGAACAAAAAAATTCACAATTTGTATGGAAACACAAAACACACCGAATAGCCAAAGCAATCTTGAGAAAGAAACACGGAGCTGGAGGAATGAGGCTCCCTGACTTCAGACTATACTACAAAGCTACAGTAATCACGACAGTATGGTACTGGCACAAAAACAGACATACATATCAGTGGAACAGGATAGAAAGCCCAGAGGTAAACCCACGCACATATGGTCACCTTATCTTTGATAAGGGAGGCCAGAATATACAATGGAGAAAAGACAGCCTCTTCAATAAGTGGTTTTGGGAAAACTGGACAGCTACATGTAAAAGAATGAAATTAGAACACTTCCTATCACCGTACACAAAAATTAAACTCACAGTGGATTAAAGAGCTAAATGTAAGGCCAGACACTATAAAACTCTTAGGGGAAAACATAGGCTGAACACTGTATGACATAAATCACAGCAAGATCCTTTTTGACCCACCTCCTAGAGACATGGAAATAAAAATGAAAATAAACAAATGGGACCTAATGAAACTTAAAATCTTTGCATAGCAAAGGAAACCATAAACAAGACAAAAAGTGAACCCTCAGAATTGGAGAAAATATTTTCAAATGAAGCAACTGACAAAGGACTAATCTCCAGAATTTACAAGCAGCTTAGGCAGCTCAATATCAAAAAAAGAAACAAACCAATCGAAAAATGGGCTGAAGACCTAAATAGCCATTCCTCCAAAGAAGATATACAGATGACCAACAAACACATGAAAGGATGCTCAACATCACTAATCATTAGAGAAATGCAAATCAAAACTACAATGAGGTATCATCTCACACCGGTCAGAATGGCCATCATCAAAAAATCTAGAAACAATAAATGCTGGAGAGGGTGTGGAGAAAAGGGAACACTCTTGCACTGTTGGTGGGAATGTAAATTGATATGGCCACTATGGAGAACAGTATGGAGGTTCCTTAAAAAACTAAAAATAGAACTACCATACGACCCAGCAATCCCACTACTGGGCATATACCCTGAGAAAACCATAATTCAAAAAGAGTCATGTACCACAATGTTCATTGCAGCGCTGTTTACAGTATCCAGGACATGGAAGCAACATAAGTGCCTATCGACAGATGAATGGATAAAGAACATGTGGCACATGTATATAATGGAATATTACTCAGCCATAAAAAGAAACGAAATTGAGTTATTTATAATGAGGTGGATTGATCTAGAGTCTGTCATACAGAGTGAAGTATGTCAGAAAGAGAAAAACAAATACCGTATGCTAAGGCATATGGAATCTAGAAAACGGTACTGATGAACTTAGTAACAGGGCAGGAATAAAGATGCAGATGTAGAGAATGGACTTGAGGACACGGGGAGGGGGAAGGGTAAGCTGAGACGAAGTGAGAGTGGCATTGACATATATACACTACCAAATGTAAAATAGATAGCTAGTGGGAAGCAGCTGTATAGCACCGGGAGATCACCTTGGTGCTTTGTGACCACCTAGAGGAGTGGGATAGGGAGGGTGGGAGGGAGACGCAAGAGGGAGGGGATGTGGAGATATATGTGTACGTTTAGCTGATTCACTTTGTTAACAGTAGCAACTAACACAACTTTGTAAAACAATTATATTCCAATAAAGATGTTAAAAAAACAAGAAATATAAATTCTTGTGTTCCAACGTAGCAGATAATCTATCAGGTTTTTTTTTTCTTGAATACATTCTTCCTGGAGCCCTCTGTCTACTTGATCCTATTTTTCTTACCTAAGTACCTAGCATCTGTCTAACTTCTCTTCTTACATTTATTACATTATATTGTAATTACGTATCAGTCACTGCTACTACACTCAGCTCCTTGGGCAGTGCCCTTCATTTTGATGTAGTTAGTGCTCATAACAGTACTGAACACAATATATTTTTTTGAGTTGTATGTAAGTTTTCTACATTTACTGAGAAATCTATAAATACCTTGAATACATTTTAAACATGTGGTTTCCATATTTATCTTTATTCCTAAATCAGAGTATTTCGTTTTACCGCAGTAAGATTCTTCTTGTGCATGTAAATCATCAACCTGACTCCTTAGACATGTCTGTTTTTCAGGGAGTGAGTAATGAATTTTCTGAACTCTTGATTGTTCAAAAAACTGCCTTAGAATAAAAAAGTCATATAAATAAGATTTCTGTGTAGCACTCATTACTAAACATTTATTTTGTATTTTCATTTTCAGAGGGCGATTGTTTATCATTTCGACCAAAGCAGGATCTCTTGGAATTAATCTGGTAGCTGCTAATCGAGTGATTATATTTGATGCTTCTTGGAATCCATCTTATGACATCCAGAGTATATTCAGAGTTTATCGCTTTGGACAAACTAAACCTGTGTATGTATATAGGTTCTTAGCTCAGGTAGGTTTATCATTTACATTCTCTTTTTAATATTGAAAGATTGGGTGAAACTGATCATATTTTTGGAGTTCAGGGCATATCTGCATTATAGAGAGGCAAACAAAGTTGAAAACATCATTCCTATTCATAAAGCAGCATAAGCCAATTTTGGCCCCTGATGATTTTCTGTTTTGTCGTTTGTCCAGGTCTCTAATGTCAACTTTCTCAGATTGAGATGGATTTGCCTGTGTATACAGATTTAGCATTTTCTTGCTAGTTCAAGAAAGTTAAACATTTATAATTCTCTTACTTAGCATAAGTAGAAAAGCCAATAACTAAATCTAATTTGCTTATAGATGTGAAGGTCAAATGATCATTGTTTTCACTGGTCACCAGATGTTCTCTTAGTTTGGAAGAGTGTAGGTAAATAGGAAGAAACAGGTAATGTATTATAATAACAAAGAATCATTACAAGGAATATTTAATATTTCTAGTCAAGACTATTCAACTAATTTCCTTTACATATAAACTCAGGTATTAAAAAACAGAAGCTGAAATTTAAGGAAAATAAATGAAATCAAAGAATTAGATGCAGTTGAATGTAATACAGGTTCATAGAATCAAGTTACCCTTTTTTTTTTAAGTTTATTTATTTATTGATTGATTTTTGGCTGCGTTGGGTCTTCATTGCGGTGCGTGGGCTTTTTATTGCTGTAGCTTCTCTTGTTGTGGAGCCTGGGCTCTAGGTGCCTGGGCTTCAGCAGTTGCAGCACGTGGGCTCAGTAGTTGTGGCTCATGGGCTCTAGAGTGCAGGCTCAGTATTTGTGGCACACAGGCTTAGTTGCTCCGTGGCATGTGGGATCTTCCCGGACCAGGGCTCTAACCCGTGTCCCCTGCATTGGCAGGCAGATTCTTAACCACTGCGCCACCAGGGAAGTCCCTCAAGTTGCCCTTTTAACTGGTACATCTTCTTTGGGAGCAGATGCTACCCTCTCTACCTGCCTCCAAATCTGGGCTTCTCAACCAGAGATTGGGTTTTATTGGTAGATCCTTGCTCATACATAAAAGTACATAATATAGTTGGAAAACTACACTGTAAACTCTTTCCTGTTATTTAGATTAAGAGTTCCTTTACATTCTAGTTCAGAATGCCATATAGAATATATAATAGATTGGCATTTTAGTTATTAATTTTTTGTCCTGAAGTTATAGAAAGTAAGACTTAAATTACATAAAGACAGTTTATAGTGATTGTTGAGAGCTTATTGTATTCCACTGGAAAGGAATTAAACTGTTCTCTTGCATTCTTACATCAGTAACCTCCTAAAATCTTATTTTTTGTACTCTTTTATTCTATTTACCTTGGTATCTGACTGCTCTCCTGCTTCCACCAAGTACAGAATTATTTAAAGCAACAGATGAATGCATATTGGTGAAAAAATTTAGAACGATTATCAGTAATATAGTTTTCTTTTCTGTCAATGTAAACTACTTTGAACATAAAAATCTCTCATGAATTAAACAGCATTGTACATAAAACTTGCTTCATGGCAGTATATTACTACGAAGTTCTGCTATTTTGTAGTAACCAATAACCTATATTTCTTCGTGATTAAGTTTCATGTTTACAAAATTTATTTATTTGTGTATTGTTCATTCTTTTTTACAAAGGGAACCATGGAAGATAAGATTTATGATCGGCAAGTAACTAAGCAGTCACTGTCTTTTCGAGTTGTTGATCAACAGCAAGTTGAACGTCATTTTACCATGAATGAGCTTACTGAACTTTATACCTTTGAGCCAGACTTGTTAGATGACCCTAATTCAGAAAAGAAGAAGAAAAGGGATACTCCCATGCTGCCAAAGGTAAAGATCTTTAAATTGTTAGCTTAAAAAAAAAACTAACATGGACCAAGGAAATTTTATTCCTACTATGAAAGTTATTCATCTGACTAAGGCTATATTTCAGAATTTTTCAAAGAGAATAAAACTGTATTTAAATGAGAGGTCAATTCTCCACGTAACACCACAAAAGATAGTGTAATCTGAAACACATATTTTATGCCAAATAAAAAATTCAGCCCTGCAGAAAAGGGTTTCTGAGTAGAAACCTTAAAGGAAATAGTATGGTTCTCTTTTAATAATCTCCAGTAGAGGGCATACATAATTTTAATAATTATATATGAGGTTTAATTGTCTCTTCCTTAACATTTTTTGTTGTCATATAGCAATTAAGAATCAGGAAATAAAAGTGTCTCCTACTTGATATTTTTCACTGTCATAAAGTAAGTAGGACTTTCACATTTCCAAGTGTGAAAAGTCCTCTCATTTTATAGATGGGGAAACTTAGGGTCAGAGGCATTTGATGACTTACCCAGTTTTTACCTAATAAGTGGCAGAGACAGGAATAGTATCTACATCTGTCTTCTGGTCCATTGTTCTTGGATAAGAAAACAGTATTTAATATTAATATAGAAATTTAATATGGTAGATATCATTTTGACCCTACTGAACATATGAGAAAACCGTATGTTCTCTGATCTAAATAAAGAGTTTATATATTTAAACCTATTCTAATTATCTAAAACGTCATTTTGGGGGGGATTATTGGGGGACGTGCTGTTCCTGTTGTCTTGGTTTCAAATTTAAGCACTTAATGTTCCATGTAGCTGTTAAGAGAATTGGGAAAGCAACTACTGGGTTACAGTGTCATTTTACCAAACTTCAGTCATTTGTAAAGAAAATTCAACAGTATCTTAGTTCTTCATATGGTTGGAACATTTAATTAAAACAAAAGGTAGGGCTTCCCTGGTGGCGCAGTGGTTGGGGGTCTGCCTGCCAATGCAGGGGACGCGGGTTCGGGCCCTGGTCTGGGGGGATCCCGCATGCCTCAGAGCGGCTGGGCCCGTGAGCCACAGTTGCTGAGCCTGTGCGTCTGGAGCCTGTGCTCCGCAGGGGGGGAGGCCGCGATGGTGAGAGGCCTGCACGCCGCGGTGAGGAGTGGACCCCGCTTGCCGCAGCTAGAGAGGGCCCTCGCACAGAGGCAAGGACCCAACACAGCCATAAATAAATAAAATTAAATTAAATTTTTAAAAACCCCACAAAACCTTAGGAGATTAATGTTACTGTTTAAAAAAAACGTTAATATAAATAAATATATTTCTAACATTAATATAAATCAGTGATTTCTCCAGTTATTTTTCAATGTATATAACTCAATTAAAGTAACATGAATATTTAGCATTTGGGAAAATTTTTTAAATGTCCTTTGTCTATATAAGCAAATATTTTGTTTTTGTAATCAATGAACTTTTCTTCCATTTAAAGTTTACTGATAGAGCATTTAGGAAAGAGTTTTTGTGACAGTCTCTATCAAATATCTTTGATAATGGCTTAGGGCCACATGAAGGTTAAAATCTATCGTTTTTATAATACTTTTTAAAAAAGAGTCATTTCAGTTTCCATGTTACGAAATACTAAATTGATAGTGATTTGGCTTCCTTTCTTAATTATATTATTATAGAATGTGAGTAGGGGTCTTGAATAGTCTTCAGATAATTTTCTGTGCACAGACAGATTTGTTTGTATATCTTTAAAAGCAGACAAACACAAATGGGCTTATACCATACATACTCTTTTACAACTTGCTCTTTTCACCTAGATGTTTCTTGAACATCTTTCCATATTGGTACATATATCTCTACTTAAAAAAAAAAAAGCTGCATAATGTATACTTGCCTTGTTTTATTTAACTCTTATATCCCTAACACCTTTCCTATCAGGTACTTAATTTTGTATGGGAAAGAGTATTCTATAAAGACTTGCACACATTTATGTTTATAATTTTAAAGATAGTTAAGTTTCCTTTTTCAAATTGAGACTGATTTTATATTTAATTAGCCTCTTTCCTAAAATTAAACTTAACTTTAAACTTCAATTTTCATGAGAAACAGCCCATGATTAGTAATATTTCTCATAGGAAGCTACCATTCCAAGTTGAAAAGAGATAGTTGCTTTGAAGTTATTTGTTATATGGTAAATTTCTGATTGTAGGAAATCTGTTTAATTTAATAAACATTTACTGATTATTTGCTGACTTTGAAGTGTATTGTGAAGGTGTATTAAGAAGAACAAGACATTGCCTAAGCTTTAAAGAAGATTTAAAAAATCCAGAAGTAAAGAAATGCTATTTAATTGTTACAGGATATCTGGAAAGAAACCATCTGTTTTATAACTTTGCACTCTGAGTTGTCAAAGGTGTCATGTGTTTTCGTTTATAGACTTTACTTACTGTATTTTGTTTTTGGTGCTATGACCCTTTGCCCACGAAAAAAAGGAAAAGGAATATTGAATGCTACTTTAATGCAAAGTGCTTCAACTCTCCCACGCCTCTTCCCAAGAGGAAAATAATAGTTAACTTACTGATTTCTTACTGGGTTTCATACTCTGTGCTAAATGATTAGTTCAGGTTATTTTCCTTAATCTAGCAGCAACTGAAAAGCTGATAGTGCTGTTCTCATTTTTGAGATGAGGAAATTAAGGCTTGGGGAGGTTTATGTAACTTATCCAAGCTTAATTAGTGGTAAAGCTGGCTTTCAAACCAAGTCTGCCCAACTCGAAAGCATGTCCTCTTAATCATTATACGTTATTGCCCCCAAATGGAGATTAGAAAGTTAATTCTAAGTACAAGAAACAAGGCAGAGGACTTGGGATTCCCAGAATTGTATGATATTTAGAATGCTTTATTTTATTTTAAATAAAGGTGGATTTTAAAATATAGAATGCTTTCACAGTCGGTACCATTGGGCGATGTAACTATTGTTAAGATTGTGTAATATAACCAGTTTAGCTCACGGCTTGTGAAGTTGTAAATTCCTCGAATTTATAGAAAGCTTTAAAGTTTACAAAGGCCTTTCTCATGTATACTCATTATCTCAGGAAATTGAAACTTAGAGAGTTTGTGATTACCCAAGGGTACATGGCCAGTGAGTGTTAGAGCTAGAACTTGAACACAGTAGTTTTCAAATTGTATTCCAAAGAGCCTCAGGAGATTTGCAGAGGTGCTCTGGGGCTACCATGTGGCTAAGCAAGTAGGGGAAGGCCAGATGGGCAGCACTCCAAGCTCTGCATCCCATTTCGATCAGAGTCCCTCTCCTTTTATCGATTTTATGTATTGGGCTGCAACATAATATTTTATTTAAAAAGAGGACTTTTTTAGTTTTAAAAAAGCTTTTAAAAAGTTTTAAAAACACTGTACCATATAATGATGGCTTACTATCATAGTAACTAAGAATTGTTTGGGATCTAACAGGAAATACAATAGGATGTATATGAGATTTACCTGAAGGAGATGATAGTCCACTTGGAGAGAAAAAAGTAACATTCTTAAAAACAAAAGAATGAAGTGCTGAAGTGACTGGTACTGAATGTATTCGCTATAGCATATGGTTAAAAATGGAGGGGGGTGCATTCAGGTACAGTTTTAATGGAAAAAATCAGACTGGCCCATAAGTGATCGTTAGTATTTAATTGGATTAGGTAAGAATAAGGTGTGAATGTAGGATGAAACAGTTTGGGTGAAAGGAAAGGTAAGAATTTATGTACCAGACTCAAGGTATGATGAAGAAATCGGCCAGATGACGAGTTGAAATTGGATAGGTAAAGGTAGGGCCAGCTTTTGGAGAGACATTAAAGGTAAATGGAGGCATTTGGATGTAAAATAGTATTCACTGTAAGTTCATGAATGGGGCTCTTTTATGATGAATGTGGGCTTTTGGAAAATTAGTGTGGCATTAAAATGCAGGATGAGGACATATAATAGGGTGATGATTGTGGAGTGAAACAGACATTTCAAGGAAATAAATGATGGAACTCAATCACTGATGATAGACTATACCTTTTGGTAAGCAGTGAAAAACCTTTAACCTAAATAATGAAGCTTATTTATTTATTAATTGGTTAAAAACTTTGCAGGTACCTGTGATGTGCCAATTATTGTGCTGGTTAGTAAGGATACTTTGATAAATAAGACTAGGTTCCTGCTCCCAAGGAGCCTACAGTCTAAATAAGCATACCGTAACAATAAAAATTATGGGTCCTGTAATAGAAATCTGTACAGGCACCCTGTACAGGAAGGAATATTCAGTTCTTTCTTGGAAAATTTGGGGATGGGGAGCTGGCATTAGGAGGACTTGAACTGATGTTGAAAATAGACGTGGTAGCTCTTTGCATTGCTATGAGGGCAAAAGATGAAGGCCCTTCAAGGGGAGGAGCAGAAAAAAAGAAACACATGCATAAAACAGCATTGCAAGTTTTAGGAACCTCAGGTAGTTAAAAATAAATAATGGAGTGTAAGGAGATAGTGGTGTAGAGTATAAGGGTGGGCATGGGAAGAGGCGAGAGAAAGACTGGAAAGGTAGATGGGAATCAGATCGTAGAAGTTAGAGAGTTTGGACATTGTGTTACAGGCTGTAGGATCTATTTAATGATTTTAAACAAAAGACCAACATCAAATTTTCATTTTAGAAAAATCACTTTGGGTGTCAGTGTGCAGGATGGATTGGAGAAAAGAAAATGGATAAGATACTTGTTAGTATGCTATTAAAATGATCCGCATGAGAGAGGTAATGCAGGCCTGAAGTAAGGTGGTAGCAATGGGGATAGAGAAGTACCAGGCATGATGTAGGTACTCAGTAAATGTTAATTTTGTTCCCTGGGCTTGTATTTAGAATTTCATTTAACTTTGCCCAATAGTATTTGATTTTCATTTCCTTTAATGGGATTTTGAAAATTAGTTCTCTCTGAAATGGGTACAAGTAGGTGTTTTTTATATTTGCAGTGAAGGATTTCTTGGTGTTTGAACCTGCTCTTATTTAAAGACATTTCAAAGTTGGTTCCTACTATGTTATAGTACAATTGCAAACACCTGCCCTTTTATACATATTTTTTAAGATGAAAGACTGCTAAAAATGGTACATTTTCACTTCCCCCTTAACTTGCTATTGTCTAAATAATGATTAAGTTGCATGCCTTTTTGAGTTAACTTTTCTTTGTCCTTTGAAAAAGTGTTCATTTTCAACTTACTTGATATGTGATTATTATCTCTTTCTGCCTCATCACTTCCTCTTAAAGTCATTATTATATAACTCCTCTTCTGTATTTCTGTTCTTGTTTACTTTCTTTTACTTCTTCACTTTCTAATTAGATTTACTATCTCAGTTTATTAACCACTTGACTTTTTCTTGTCTTTTTATCTCTGAAGTTCTTTAAAGGCAAGAACTGTATTTGCTCCTTTTCTTTCATCCATAGTGAATAAAGCAGTGTTAACACTTTTATATGGCCTTTTTAGTCACCTTTATAGTGATATTTAACTGTATTTTTATTGTTCCATATTGATCCATATATCATTGAAAATCGGTGTTAGAATTTGACTTACTTTTGCAAGCAGTAAAATTGAAATGAAGCAGGTATGTAAAAGGAAGAGAATTGGAGCTTTAATTCATGTCTTCAGTTCTATATTCAATCAGCTATCTTAGCTCTATTCATCACCCCACCCCATGAATTATATTCTGTTATATCCCCTCATTGGTTTCTTGCTGTTGTTCGTGCTGTTGCTTTTTCCTTTTTGAAATATAATGGTCCTGTAGTTCTGTGGAACCATATTTTAAAATATATTGATTTTAGGGTCTCCTGTATCATGTCTACCAAGTGTCTATGCATTTCTTCAGTTGTTCAGGGTAATAATGTTCCTCAGACATTTTGAAACTTCAACATGACCTAAACTGATAAATACTTTAACACAAGTTTCTAGTGATAAAGATTTGTTGACTGATTCTTAACTGTTTGTTTTTTTAATATTAAAGTAATATCTGACCTCTGTTAACATTTATGTAAATTATGTTAGGGGAAAGTACCTCTTCTGGTAATAAACTTATGAATTATATAGAGATCAGAGATAAAAATCTTGGTCAAGGTCATGTTTCGTAATATGCTTCAGTGGGTATACAGCCTAAGCTCTGTACCCTTTAGTAGGAAAACAAAAGTCAGTAAACCTGGCATAGAAAATTTTTTTGCACTTCCCTTTTCCAGCATTTACTACCTATGTCTTTTTAAATATGGACTGCATGTTGATAATTATAAGGAAAACAAAATGGGGATTTAAATTAAAGTACCTAAAGTGAGGCTTTACTTCCTCTACCCTGATGTTGTGTACAATTTTCTCCCTTTGTCTTTAGTCCTTCATTCAAGTTTTAATACCTCATAGCATAGTTTACTGAACAGAGATGTTATTGTGCAGTTTTATTAGCCAGCAGATGGTAGTATAAGGTTTTACCTTTGTCATTCTTAACATTAGAGAGAAATATACTCCATTAAAATAATTTGATGTGAAGTATAAAATAGCTAATCAGCCTATTTCAGGAAGTTGCATGCATTTACCTTTGAGAATAAAGGTTCGAAAGGACCCATTTAATTGTAGGGCAAGTATTAGTGACCTATAGCATATTAACCACGTGGTGGCACATGAACCCAATTTTTGTTGACATGTACCTCTAAGGAGCTATGCTCATAATTGAAGCACATATGAGGTTTGATGTCATTATCTCCTACTTCTCTGCCTCTTTTATCACAAGTTTAGTACATTTATTATTTACTATAACAAGTTTTAGTATTGTTTCTATATTTGTATTCACTGGCATAAAAATGATTATTATTCATCTGAATAAGAACAGACCACCAGAAATCATGCTAAACCCTAGAAAAATTGTTTTAATTCTACCATTTCTTTGTAGGTTGTAAAAGTCTCCTATTCAGTATTTGCTGGGATGGTTGATGCCCAGTAAAAAGAGCAAATGGTTTAAGCCCTGTCCCTTTTGCAAGTAACCTGCCAATCACCCTTTTCTGGGTGTAATTTTAGGCAAGCCACATAAGCTTTCCAAGCCCCACTTCCCTTAAGAAGATAAGAAAACAGTAGTACCTACCTCACAGAAGAGATAATCCATGTAGAGCACACTGCCTAGCACATAGTAAGTGCTCAAATGTTAGCTGCTGTTTTTGTTTCCATAATCGTCATTAAGATTGCCATTATACTTGGTTCATTTCTCTGAAACCAGTATAGACTTAAGTTTGTGGAATTTCAGAGGAGTCATATGAGGTCCTGATCCTTAGAAGGTTTAGCTTGACATATGACAGATCAGTAGAAGACTAAAAACATTTAGAGGCCAGAGGCAGTAATCCCAGCTAGGCTGCAGAAGAGATAGGTATTTGAGGCTTTAACTCCCTTAGAGATCAATTATAATCAAGAAGAGGGAATATGATAATATTTAATTACTAGACATTGATAATCACTTCCAATGATGTTAGCATGCATTTGGCTACAAACTGTTACTTTTTCTAACATTTAAGGATTTTTCCCCCTTAAATGATACATAAAACTTTAAAGGAATTGTCTGCCTCACAGCCGGCTGTGATACCAGTGTAGTAATTTTTAAAACTGAAGGATTGCTTCTAGTACCTTTCACAAACTACAAAATAAATACATGTTAATAGACTGACATGATTTTTAACAGTGTTGTTTTGTATCTTAACTTTGATTGTATCACCTTATAACACAGGAAAAACTAAGGAGCCAACGTCAACAAGTATTTTAGGGAGAACATTTGGGCTAAAGAGGTCATGGTACCAATGATGGCCCTAAATGGCAACCTCCCTAACTCAGGAAAACTGTTTTACAAATCACTGCTAATGGAAACATCAACACAAATGAATTGTCTTGCTGGCAGAGTTGGGGGTGGAATGTGAGATTCCATTGCGGGGGTGGAGAGGGGCTGGGGGAGTGGAGGCAATTGGGGGTAGACTTAAGGAAATGTGTCTCCTTTTGAAGCACTAGAAATAACTACTACTATGGATCATGGAAATTCTGAAATTGAAAATACCAGGTTTATATTTAGTAAATGCTCATTGAATAAATGAATTAAGTAGTAGAAACTTTTTGGTTTTATATACAAATCCAAAGATGTATCTGTTCTCTCTAGGTTATATGCTTCTTACTAGCCTATGCGGGCAGGGTTTGTATTAATATATCTTCATCACTGTATCCCCAGCTCCTGGTATAATACCTAGCACATAGCAAATAGTCAATAAAAGTGACAATGAACAAATAAAGTTTTGTCCTAAAATTGCAAGCTAAGGCAATGGTTGACATGCCTTGGACTAACCTGCATTAATATTCGCCTGACAGCTTGATAAAAATGCAGATTCCTGGCTTCATCCAAGACCTACTGAATCAATTTCTTGATGTGGGCCCTGGGAATCTGTATTTTTAACAAGCTCTACTGCTGCTGTGAGTACAAGGTATATAGGAGTATGATTCGCCTTTCTAATTATTATCAGCTAAATCTTTGAATTAAGAAGAATAATGAACAGTAGCTAACGTTTGAGTGCTTTTTATGCTAGGTACTGTATTTTTTTAATAAAAATTTGACTTTTATTATTGCTTCCAAAGTCAATTAAACATGGAAATTTTGGACATAGATTGAACACAATTTTTACATAAATCACCAAAGACAAAGGTATTTTTATCTGACTGCTGGCATTTTTAAGAGGCATTCCTTCCCCTCCTACCCACTAAGGAAAAAGTCCTCACGCTACCAAATCAGAGGCAGTGTTTCTGGACCTGCGACTTCTGCCCTTAATTTAGTTGAAAGTGAGAACAAATTAATTTATGTTTCCTTAATTCCAAACAAGGATGTGAAGCAAGCTGGTGACTATTTTATGCCTGGACCTGGGTTGGAGTTTTAAGGAATTAGGCAGAAGGTGGGTGTGTGTGACATTTAATCTGTCTTAAAGATCCTGAAAGTTATTCCTAGCTCTTGGAAATTATGAAAAAAGAAGGGGGTGAAAACAGAGTTCAAACACTGTATTCATAGGATAAGAGGAAGAGGAGGGAGGGAGGGGGGAAACCGACATTCATTCACTTCACAAAAATGTATTCTGTACCTATTGTGTGCCAGTGACTGTTCAAGATCCTGGGGCTACAGCAATGTATAAAGCAGACAAAAATCCCTGCTCTTGTGAAGCTTCCATTGCAGTGGGGGTGGGGAGAGACAGGCGATAAACAAGGTAAATACATAAAATATAGAGGGTGACAGTTACCAATGCTATGAGAAGAAAAACAGGCACATGGTTCTGAAATGTGTGTATTTGAGTGCATTTCGGAGATTTTATTTATTTTTATTGAAGTATAGTTGATTTACAATATTGTGTTAGTTTCAGGTGTACAGAACAATGATTCAGATATATGTAAATATATTGGATTGGCAAAAATGTTCCTTCGGGTTTTTCCATAAGTCTTATATATATTATATATTCCTTTTCAGATTCTTTTCCCTTATAGGTTATTATAAAATATTGAGTATAGTTCCCTGTGATATACAGTAGGTCCTTGTTGGTTATCTATTTTATATATAGTTGTGTGTATATGTTAATCCCAATGTCATAAATTATCCCTCCCCCCTCCCCCCGTTTCCCCTTTGATAACCATAAGTTTGTTTTCTAAGTCCGTGAGTTTCTTTCTGTTTTGTAAGTAAGTTCATTTGTATCATTTTTTTTTTTTTTTTAGATTCCACATATAAGTGATATCATATGGTATTTGTCTGCCTGGCTTAGTTCACTTAGTATGATAATCTCTAGGTCCATCCATGTTGCTGCAAATGGCATTATTTCATTCCTTTTTGTGACTGAGTAATAATTCCACTGTGTGTGTGTGTGTCACATCTTCTTTATCCATTCTTCTGTCGATGGATATTTAGGTTGCTTCCGTGTCTTGGCTATTGTAAATAGTGCTGCAGTGAACGTTGGGGTGCATGTATATTTTTGAATTATGGTTTTCTCTGGATATATGCCCATGGTTTTCTCTGAATATATGCCTAGGAGTGAGACTGCAGGATCATGTGGTAGCTCTATTTTTAGTTTTTTAAGGAACCTCCATGCTGTTCTTCATAGTGGTTATACCAATTTATATTCCCACCAACAATGTAGGAGGCTTCCTTTTTCTCCACACCCTCTCCAGCATTTATCATTTGTAGACTTTTTGATGATGGCCATTCTGACCAGTGTGAGGTGATACCTCATTGTAGTTTTCATTTCCATTTCTCTGATAATTAGCAATGTTGAGCATCTTTTCATGTGCTTTTTGGCCATCTGTATGTCTTCTTTGGAGAAGTTTCTATTTAGGTCTTCTGCCCGTTTTTTGATTGGGTTGTTTGGTTTTTTGATATTGAGCTGTATGAGCTGTTTGTATATTTTGGAGATTAATCCCTTGTCAGTCGCTTCATTTGCAAATATTTTCTCCCATTCCGTACGTTGTCTTTTTGTTTTATTTATGGTTTCCTTTGCTATGCAAATGCTTTTAAGTTTAATTAGGTCCCATTTGTTTATTTTTGTTCTTATTTCCATTGCTCTAGGAGATGTATCCAAAAAGATATTGCTGTGATGTATGTCAAAGAGTGTCCTGCCTATGTTTTCCTCGAAGAGTTTTGTAGTATCCAGTCTTACATTTAGGCCTTTAATCCATTCTGAGTTTATTTTTGTGCATGGTGTTAGAGAATGTTCTAATCTCATTCTTTTACATGTAGCTGTCCAGTTTTCCCAGCAGCCAGGTACTGTATTAAGGGCTTTACTAGCATTGAATCATGTAATCCTTATAGCCACCTTACAAAGCCGGTAGAGTTTATTTCTATTTTATAGGTGATAAAATTATGACAGAGAGAAGCGGTGTCACCTGCATTTGATCTTAGTGCGATGATTCCAGACCCCATACTCTTTAACTGCTACAATCTACTGTGCTGCCATTAATATGTTATGTGAATAAACTTGTGAAAATAGTAAAATGAGGCAGTCTCCTTTGCTAGGACTTGACACTTTCTTCTTTTTATATCCAACTTTTTTCCATTCAGATATAATTGACATATAACATTGTTAGTTTCAGATGTACAACATAATGATTTGATATATGTGTATGTTGCAAAATGATCACCACAATGTCTAGTTAACATCCATCACCACACATAGTTACAATTTTTTTTTTTGATGAGAACTTTTAAGATCTGTTCTCTTAGCAACTTTCAAATATACAATACAGTATTATTAACTATAGCCAACACCCTGTACGTTATATCACCAGAACTTACTCATCTTATAATTGGAAATTTGTACCCTTTGACAAATATCTCTCCATCTCTCACACACACCCCAGCTCCTGGAAACCATCACTCTACTCTGTTTCTATAATTTCAGCTTTTTTATGTTCCACATATAAGTGAGATCATATGATATTTGTTTTTCTCAGTATGACTTACTTCACTTAGCATAAGCCCTCACCATCCATCCATGTTACAAATGGCAGTATTTCCTTTTTTATGGTTCAGTAATATTCCATTGTATGTACCACATTTTCTTTATCCATTCATCCATGGATGACACTTAGGTTGTTTCCATGTCTTGGCTATTGTAAACAATGCTGCATTGAACATAGAGGTGCAGATATCTTTTTCTTTTTGAATATTTGAATTTTATTTTATTTATTTTTTTATACAGCAGGTTCTTATTAGTCATCCATTTTATGCACATCAGCGTATACATGTCAATCCCAATCTCACAGATATCTTTTTGAGTCGGTGTTTTAGTTTCCTTTGGATAAATACCCAGGAGTGGGATTGCTGGGTCGTATGGTAGTTCTATTTTTAGTTTTTTCAGGACGCTCCATACTGTTCTCCATAGTGGCTGCACCAATTTACATTTTCACCAACAGTGCACAAGGGTTCCCTTTACTTCTTCACACTTCGTTTTCAATCAGTGCTGTGAGTTTATGGAAAGGCATTTGCAATGTTATCAAGGTGTGTAATACTGGAGAGTATAGATTTCATCTTTTAGTTACTGCAAAATCCTAGAGTGGCAAAGCTGATTCCAGTCCTCCTTAATTATCTTTGTTGCTGAATTTATTGATCTTCAGTCCTGAGTCAGTATAGCATGGTGGTTAAGGGCAAGAGCACTCAGACAAGACGACCTGGGTTTGAATCTTGACCATACCAAGTTACTTTACTTCTCTGTGCCTCAGTTTCTTGATCTGTTGTTCTGAGAAATTGGTGTCCATTACTCCTCAAAAATCTCATCCTCTCCATTTTTATTTTCATCTCCTTCTGAGACTGTTATTGCTGAATGCCTGCCCATCTGCTTTTAGCTTCCATATCTTTTAGCTTTTCTTTTGCATTTTCTATTTCTTTATCCTTTCCTGCTATCTTCTGGGAAAGTGTCTCAGTCTGATCTCCAAACTCACTAAGTTATTCTTCAGCTGTACCTCTCCTGCTATTTATACTATCCATTATTTATTTCAATGATTATTTTTATCCAAAATATTTCATTTTGACACTTTTAAGATAATTTTTATTTGAATTTCATATTGGTAATGTCTTCCCTTATTTCCTGAAGTACACCTATCATGCCTAACTTGAATTATTTTTTCCATAACTCTGCTTCAGATGGCATATGATACCCGTTGTGTCACCCCAGTGATGTCGCACACACGTGTGTGTCTATAAGTTCCTGGACTTCATGTTTCCTTTTCCCTTCTGTAGTTTTTTCTGCAGGTTGATTTTCAGAGGGGGGACCAGCAACCCATGCTGATTCACGATCTTAGAGATCTCATCACTAACATGGGGGTTAAAAATAGTATGTACTTCATACAGTTATTATGACAAATTTGATATTTCATTTGAAGTTCTTAAAACAGTGTCACCATGCATTTATGCATTCAGTTTAGCGTTTTTAAAAAAATGTTCTTTTTATTATCATTATTATTTTATTTATTTATTTATTTTTAACATCTTTATTGGAGTATAATTGCTTTACAATGGTGTGTTAGTTTCTGCTTTATAACAAAGTGAATCAGCTATACATATACATATATCCCCATATCTCCTCCCTCTTGTGTCTCCCTCCCAACCCTCCCTATCCCACCCCTCTAGGTGGTCACAAAGCACCGAGCTGATCTCCCTGTGCTATGTGGCTGCTTCCCACTAGCTATCTGTTTTACGTTTGGTAGTGTATATATATGTCTATGCCACTCTCTCACTTCGTCCCAGCTTACCCTTCCCCCTCCCTGTGTCCTCAAATCCATTCTCTATGTCTGTGTCTTTATTCCTGTCCTGCCCCTAGGTTCTTCAGAACCATTTTTTTTTAAGATTCCATATATATGTGTTAGCATACAGTATTGATTTTTCTCTTTCTGACTTACTTCACTCTGTATGACAGTCTCTAGCCATTCCACCTCACTACAAATAACTCAGTTTCGTTTCTTTTTATGGCTGTGTAATATTCCATTATATATATGTGCCATATCGTCTTTATCCATTCATCTGTCAATGGACACCTAGATTGCTTCCATCTCCTGGCTATTGTAAATATTGCTGCAATAAACATTGTGATACATGACTCTTTTTGAATTATAGTTTTCTAAGGGTATATGCCCAATAGTGGGATTGCTGGGTCGTATGGTAGTTCTATTTTGGTTTTTTAAGGAACCTCCATACTATTCACCATAGTGGCTGTATCAATTTACATTCCCACCAACAGTGCAAGAGGGTTCCCTTTTCTTCATACCCTTTCCAGCATTTATTGTTTGTAGATCTTTTTGATGATGGCCATTCTGATGGGTGTGAGGTGATACCTCATTATAGTTTTGATTTGCATTTCTCTAATGATTAATGATGTTGAGCATCCTTTCATGTGTTTGTTAGCAATCTGTATATCTTCTCTGGAGAAATGTCTGTTTAGGTCTTCTGCCCATTTTTGGATTGGGTTGTTTGTTTTTTTGATATTGAGCTCCATGAGCTGCTTGTAAATTTTGGAGATTAGTCCTTTGTCAGTTGCTTCGTTTGCAAATATTTTCTCCCATTCAGCGGGTTGTCTTTTTGTCTTGTTTATGGTTTCCTTTGCTGTGCAAAAGCTTTTAAGCTTTTTTCATTACATCCCATTTGTTTATTTTTGTTTTATTTCCATTTGTCTAGGATGTGGGTCAAAAAGGATCTTGCTGTGATATATGTCATAGAGTGTTCTGCCTATGTTTACCTCTAAGACTTTTATACTGTCTTGCCTTACATTTATTTAGGTCTTTAATCCATTTTGAGTTTATTTTTGTGTATGGTATTGGGGAATGTTCTAATTTCATTCTTTTCCATGTAGCTGTCCAGTTTTCCCAGCACCATTTATTGAAGAGGATGTCTTTCTTCATTGTATATTCTTGCCTCTTTTATCAAAAATAAGGTGACCGTATGTGCGTGGGTTTACGTCTGGGCTTTCTATCCTGTTCCATTGATCTATATTCCTGTTTTTGTGCTAGTACCATACTGTCGTGATTACTGTAGCTTTGTAGTGTAGTCTGAAGTCAGGAAGCCTGATTCCTCCAGCTCCGTTTTTCTTTCTCAAGATCGCTTTCGCTATTTGGGTTTTTTTGTGTTTCCATACAAATTGTGAAATTTTTTGTTGTAGTTCTGTGAAAAATGCCATTGGTAGTTTGATAGGGGTTGCATTGAATCTGTAGACTGCTTTGGGTAGTATAGTCATTTTCACAATGTTGATTCTTCCAATCCAAGAACATGGTATATCTGTCCATCTGTTTGTATCATCTTTAATTTCTTTCATCAGTGTCTTATAGTTTTCTGCATGCAGGTCTTTTTTCTCCTTAGGTAGGTTTATTCCTAGGTTTTTTATTCTTTTTCTTGCAGTGGTATATGGGAGTGTTTGCTTAATTTCTCTTTCAGATTTTTCATCATTAGTGTATAGGAATGCAGGAGATTTTTTTGTTCATTAATTTTGTATCCTGCTACTTTACCAAATTCATTGATTAGCTCTACTAGTTTTCTGGTAGAGTCTTTAGGTTTCTCTATGTGTAGTATCATGTCATCTGCAAACAGTGACAGCTTTACTTCTTCTTTTCCGATTTGGATTTCTTTTATTTCTTTTTCTTCTCTAATTGCCATGGCTAAAACATCCAGAACTATGTTGAATAATAGTGGTGAGAGTGGGCAACCTTGTCTTGTTCCATATCTTAGAGGAAATGGTTTCGGTTTTTCACCATTGAGGACGATGTTGGCTGTGGGTTTGTCATATATGGCCTTTATTATGTTGAGGTAAGTTCCCTCTATGCCTACTTTCTGGAGAGTTTTTATCATAAATGGGTGTTAAATTTTGTCGAAAGCTTTTTCTGCATCTATTGAGATGATCATATGGTTTTTATCCTTCAGTTTGTTAATATGGTGTATCACAATGATTGATTTGTGTATACTGAAGAATCCTTGCACTTAGGGGTTAAACCCCACTTGATCATGGTGTATGATCCTTTTAATGTGCTGTTGGATTCCGTTTGCTAGTATTTTGTTGAAGATTTTTGCATCTATGTTCATCAGTGATATTAGCCTGTAGTCGTCTTTCTTTGTGACATCTTTGTCTGGTTTTGGTATCAGGGTGATGGTGGCCTCGTAGAATGAGTGTGGGAGTGTTCCTCCCTCTGCTATATTTTGGAAGAGTTTGAGAAGGATAGGTGTTAGCTCTTCTCTAAATGTTTGGTAGAATTCACCCATGAAGCCGTCTGGTCCTGGGCTTTTGTTTGTTGGAAGATTCTTAATCACAGTTTCAATTTCAGTGCTTGTGATTGATCTGTTTATATTTTCTATTTCTTCCTGGTTCAGTCTTGGAAGGTTCTGCTTTTCTAAGAATTTGTCCGTTTCTTCCAGGTTGTCCATTTTATTGGCATATAGTTGCTTGTAGTAATCTCTCATGATCCTTTGTTATTTCTGCATCGTCTGTTGTGACTTCTCCTTTTTCATTTCTAATTCTGTTGATTTGAGTCGTCTCCCTTTTTTTCTTGATGAGTCTGTCTAATGGTTTGTCAATTTTGTTTATCTTCTCAAAGAACCAGTTTTTAGTTTTATTGATCTTTGCTATCGTTTCCTTCATTTATTTTTAGTTTGTGATCTGACTTTATAATTTCCTTCCTTCTGCTAACTTTGGGGTTTTTTTTATTCTTCTTTCTCTAATTGCTTTAGGTGTAAGCTTAGGTTATTTATTTGAGCTGTTTCTTGTTTCTTGAGGTAGGATTGTATTGCTATAAACTTCCCTCTTAGAACTGCTTTTGCTGCATCCCATATTTGTTGGGTCATCGTGTTTTCATTGTCATTTGTTTCTAGGTATTTTTTGATTTCCTCTTTGATTTCTTTAGTGATCTCTTGGTTATTAAGTAGTGTATTGTTTAGCCTGAATGTGTTTGTATTTCTTACAGATTTTTTCATGTAATTGATATCTAGGCTCATGGCATTGTGGTCGGAAAAGATACCTGGTACGATTTCAACTTTCTTAAATTTACCAAGACTTGATTTGTGACCGAAGATATGATCTATCCTGGAGAATGTTCCGTGTGCACATGAGAAGAAAGTGTATTCTGTTGTTTTTGGTTGGAATGTCCTCTAAATATTAGTTAAGTCCATTTTCTTTAATGTATCATTTAAAGCTTGTGTTTCCTTGTTTATTTTCATTTTGGATGATCTGTCTATTGGTGAAAGTGGGGTGTTAAAGTCCCCTACTATGATTGTGTTACTGTCGATTTCCCCTTTTATGGCTGTTAGTATTTGCCTTATGTATTGAGATGCTCCTATGTTGGGTTGCATAAATATTTACAATTGTTATATCTTCTTCTTGGATTGATCCCTTGATCATTATGTAGTGTCCTTCTTTGTCTCTTGTAGTAGTCTTTATTTTAAAGTCTATTTTTTCTGATATGAGAATTGCTACTCCAGCTTTCTTTTGATTTCCATTTGCATGGAATATCTTTTTCCATCCCCTCACTTTCAGTCTGTATGTGTCCCTAGGTCTGAAGTGGGTCTCTTGTAGACAGCATGTATACGGGTCTTGTTTGTGTATCCATTGAGCCAGTCTGTGTCTTTTGGTTGGAGCCTTTAATCCATTTACATTTAAAGTAATTATCAATATGTATGTTCCTATTCCCATTTTCTTAATTGTTTTGGGTTTGTTATTGTAGGTCTTTTTCTCCTCTTGTGTTTCCTGCCTAGAGAAGTTCCTTTAGCATTTGTTGTAAAGCTGGTTTGGTGGTGCTGTATTCTCTTAGCTTTTGCTTGTCTGTAAAGATTTTAATTTCTCAGTCGAGTCTGAATGAGATCCTTGCTGGGTAGAGTAATCTTTGTTGTAGATTTTTCTCTTTCATCACTTTAAATATGTCTTGCCACTCCCTTCTGGCTTGCAGAGTTTCTGCTGAAAGATCAGCTGTTAACCCTATGGGCATTCCCTTGTATGTTATTTGTTGTTTTTCGTTTGCTCCTTTTAATATATTTTCTTTGTATTTAATTTTTGATAGTTTGATTAATATGTGTCTTGGCGTGTTTCTTCTAGGATTTATCCTGTATGGGACTCCCAGCACTTTCTGGACTTGATTGACTATTTCCTTTCCCTTTTAGGGAAGTTTTCAACTCTAATCTCTTCAAATATTTTCTCAGTCCCTTTCTTTTTCTCTTCTTCTTCTGGGACCACTATAATTTGAATGCTGATGTGTTTAATATTGTCCCAGAGGTCTCTGAGACTGTCTCAATTCTTTTCATTCTTTTTTCTTTATTCTGCTCTGCAGTAGTTATTTCCACTATTTTATGTTCCAGGTCACTTATCCATTCTTCTGCCTCAGGTATTCTGCTGTTGATTCCTTCTAGAGAATTTTTAATTTCATTTATTGTGTTGTTCATCATTGTTTGTTTGCTCTTTAGTTCTTCTAGGTCCTTGTTAAACGCTTCTTGTATTTTCTCCATTCTATTTCCAAGATTTTGGATCACCTTTACTATCATTATTCTGAATTCTTTTTCAGGTAGACTGCCTGTTTCCTCTTCATTTGTTTGGTGTGGTGGGTTTTTACCTTGCTCCTTCATCTGCTGTGTGTTTCTCTGTCTTCTCATTTTGCTTAACTTACTGTGTTTGGGGTCTCCTTTTCACAGGCTGCAAGTTCATAGTTCCCGTTGTTTTTGGTGTCTGCCCCCAGTAGCTAAGGTTGGTTCAGTGGGTTGTGTAGGCTTTCTGGTGGAGGGGACTAGTGCCTGTGTTCTGGTGGATGAGGCTGGATCTTGTCTTTCTGGTGGGCAGGTCCACGTCTGGTGGTGTGTTTTGGGGTGTCTGTGGCCTTATTATGATTTTAGGCAGCCTGTCTGCTAATGGATGGGGTTGTGTTCCTGTCTTGTTAGTTGTTTGGCATAGGGTGCCCAGCACTGTAACTTGTTGGTTTTTGAGTGAAGCTGAGTCTTAGCGTTCAGATGGAGATCTCTGGGAGAGCTTTCGCCTTTTCATATTACTTGGAGATGGGTCTCTGGTGTACCAATGTCCTGAACTCGGCTCTCGTACCTCAGAGGCACAGGCCTGACACCCCTCTGGAGCACCAAGACCCTGTCAGCCACATGGCTCAGAGGAACAGGGAGAAAGAAAGAAAGGAAGAAAGAAAGAATCAAATAAAAAGAAATAAAGTTATTAAAATAAAAAATTATTAAAAATTTTAAAAACTTAAAAAGTAATTCAAAAAAAGAAAAGACAAAGAAAGAGGAGAGCAACCAAACCAATAAACAAATCCACCAATGCTAACAAGCGCTAAAAACTATACTAAAAAAAAAAACAAACGGACAGACAGACCCCTTGGACAAATGGTAAAAACAAAGCTGTACAGACAAAATCACACAAAGAAGCATGCACATTCACACTCAAAAATAGAGCAAAAGGAAAAAAATATATATATCTTTCGGGAAGTCTGTGGTCTTCTGCCAGTTTTCAGTAGGTGTTCTGTAGGAGTTGTTCCACATGTCGATATATTTCTGATGTATTTGTGTGGAGGAAGGTGATCGCCACATCTTACTCCTCCACCATCTTGAAGGTCTCCTCCTCATTATTTTATATGACAGTGTTTTAGCCGTCTTTTTTTTTTAGCTTTAATTATTTTTGGCTGTGTTGGGTCTTCATTGCTGCGCATGGGCTTTCTCTAGCTGCGGCGAGTGGGGGCTACTCTTTGTTGAGGTGCGCAGGCTTCTCGTTGCTGTGGCTTCTTTTGTTGCATAGCATGGGCTCTAGGCGCGCGAGCTTCAGTAGTTGCAGCGCGTGGGCTTCGTAGTTGTGGCACATGGGCTTAGTTGCTCTGCGTCATGTGGGATCTTCCCAGACCAGGGATTGAACCCGTGTCCCCTGCATTGGCAGGTGAATTCTTAACCAGTGCACCACCAGGGGAGTCCCAGTTTAGCATTTTTAAAAATCTGTATATAGGTGACTTGGATTCAGACTCCAGCTTAAGAAAACTGTTTTGATTTGCTAAAATAGAGAGCTAACTTGGGCTAAAAGGGGTATGGACCCATCTTTTAGACTTTGGTCTGTCTCAGAATTCTGCCACGTAGTCTTGTGTTGTCTGTTTCCCTTATCATAAAGACAGTATGTTTAATAAAAGGTTATTAAAAAATTTTTTCCTATTGTAAAATTTTCAAACCAGAAGAATATTATGTATACTCATGTACCCATCACCTAGATTTAGTAATTGTTAATATTGTGCCATATTTGCCTCTATTTTTCTGAAATATTTAAATTATAAGAATATGATATTTCAATTGTAGCTATTTGAATATAAATCTCTAAATTATAGACATTTCTTACATAACCACAATACCATAAAATTAATAACTTCTTAATTTCCTAACAGCATCTAATACCACATCCATATTAATATTCAAATTATCCCACTTGTCTCAAAAAGTTTCTTACAGTTTCTTTGTTGAAACCAGATCCACTCAAGGTGCACACACTGCATTTGGTTGTTGCGTCTCTCCATATATTTCTTTTAATTTAGTGCAGTCACCTCCCCTCCCTTCATTCTGCATTTGTTTATTTCCTGGTGGTGAATTTGAATTTCTATATCTTATACATTCTCTAAACTGGAAATTCGATCCAAAAGTTTGATTAGATTTATGGCAGATATCTGTGGCAAGGATGTTTTGTAGATGATGTGTAAAAAGAGATTAATATTCTTTAAAAAACAGGAGAAGGCAGGTTATATGGAAAAAGGAGTAATAAATATCAAGTGCTTGTGCTATGTTCCTTTTAAATACATTATCTCTTTTAATCCTTACAATAGTCCTATTAGTTACAGGTGGTATTACCCCTTTGTAGTAAGGGAATTGGTTCTGAGAGATTACCCAATTATTAAGGAGCAAAGTTAGAATTCCAAAAAAGGTTTCTCAGAAAACTAAAAATAGAACTACCATATGACCCAGCAATTCTACTTCTGGGTGTATATCTGAAAAAAATGAAAATACTAATTCAAAAAGATACGTGCGGGACTTCCCTGGTGGCGCAGTGGTTGAGAATCTGCCTGCCAGTGCAGGGGACACAGGTTCGAGCCCTGGTCTGGGAAGATCCCACATGCCGTGGAGCAACTAGGCCCGTGAGCCACAACTACTGAGCCTGCGCGGCTGGAGCCTGTGCTCCGCAACGGGAGAGGCCACGACAGTGAGAGGCCCGCGCACCGTGATGAAGAGTGGCCCCCGCTTGCCACAGCTGGAGAAAGCCCTCGCACAGAAACGAAGACCCACACAGCCAAAAATAAATAAATAAATAAATTTATAAAAAAAAAAAAAAGATACGTGCACCCCAATGTTCATAGCAGCATTACTTACAATAGCCAAGATATGGAAGCAACCTAAGTGTCCTTCAACAGGTGAATGGATAAAGGAGATGTGGTAATATATGCACAATGGAAAACTACTCAGCCATAAAAAAAGAATGAAATTTTGCCATTTGCAACAACATGGATGGACTTGGAGGGTATTATGCTTAGTGAAATAAGTCAGCCAGAGAAAGACAAATACTGTATGATGCCACTTATATGTGGAGTCTAAAAAATACAACAAACTAGTGAATATAACAAAAAAGAAACAGACTCACAGATATACAGAACCAACTAGTGGTTACCAGTGGGGAGAGGGAAGTGGGGAGGAGCAAGATAAGGGTAGGGGATTAAGAGGTACAAACTACTATGTATAAAATAAAAAAGCTACAAGGATATATTGTATAGCACAGAGAATATAGCCAATATTTTATAATAAGTAAAAGTGGAGTATAACCTTTAAAAATTGTGAATCGCTATGTTGCACACTTGAAACTTATATTGTATATCAGCTATACCTCAATTAAATATAATAAGATAAAAATTCTTTAAAAGAGAGAAGGGGAAAAAAGTCAAACAAGGCACTTTATCTTTACATAGACAAAAAATTTTACTAATTTTACTGCTCTTTGTGCTTCAGTCTCTGGTAAAATATTGGGTGTGCCAAAAGGTTCGTTAGGTTTTTTTCCATAAGATGGCTCTAGTAGTGCTTAGTTGTCTTTAACTTCATTTGAAACAATTTTGTTAGATTGTATAGTGACAGCTGTCATATCAGCTCACATTTAAAAAAAACTTATCAAAATTGGTGAATTTTTGTGTAGCCATTTTTTTGTTTTTTTGTTTTGTTTTGGGGTTTTTGGTTTTAATTTATTTATTTTTAAAATTTTATTTGTTTTTGGCTGTGTTGGCTCTTCGCTGCTGCATGCGGGCTTTCTCTAGCTGTGGCAAGCGGGGGCTCCTCTTCATTGCGGTGTGCGGGCTTCTCATTGCAGTGGCTTCTCTTGTTGCAGAGCATGGGCTCTAGGCGCGCGGGCTTCAGTAGTTGCGGCATGCAGACCCTAGAGCATGCAGGCTTCAGTAGTTGTGGTGTGTGGGCTCAGTGTTTGTGGCTCACGGGCTCTAGAGTGCAGGCTCAGTAGTTGTGGCGCACGGGCTTAGTTGCTCTGCAGCATGTGGGATCTTCCCAGACCAGGGCTCGAACCCATGTCCCTTGCATTGGCAGGTGGATTCTTAACCACTGCGCCACCAGGGGAGTCCCTGTGTAGCCATTTTAATATTGAAGATGGAAGAAAAATAGCAACATTTTCAGCATATTATGCTTTAATATTTCAAGAAAGGTAAAAACGCAACTGAAACGCAAAAAAGATTTGTGTAGTGTATGGAGAAGGTGCTGTGACTGATCGAACATGTCAGAAGTGGTTTGTGAAATTTCGTGCTGTAGATTTCTCGCTGGACGATGCTCCACGGTCGAGTAGACCAGTTGAAGTTGATAGCGATCAAATTGCGACATTAATTGAGAACGATCAATGTTATACCATATGGGAGATAGCCGACATACTCAAAATGTCCAAATCAAGAGCTGAAAATCTTTGCACCAGCTTGGTTATGTTAATTGCTTTGATGTTTGGGTTCCACATAAGTTAAGTGAAAAAAACTTGCTTGACCATATTTTTGTGTGCGATCCTCTACTTAAACATAACGAAAACGTTCCATTTTTAAAACAAATTGTGATGAACAATGAAAAGTAAATACTGTACAATAATGTGGAACGGAAGAGATCATGGGGCAAGCAAAATGAACCACCACCAACCACACCAAAGACCCGTCTTCATCCAGAGAAGGTGATGTTGTGTATATGGTGGAATTGGAAGATAGTCCTCTATTATGAGCTCCTTCCGGCAAACCAAACGATTCATTCCAACAAGTACTGCTCCCAGTTAGACCAACTGAAAACAGCACTTGATGAAAAGCATCTGGAATTAGTCAACAGAAAACGTATAATCTTCTATCAGGATAACGCAAGACAGCATGTTTTTTTGATGACCAGGCAAAAACTGTTACAGCTTGGCTGGGAAGTTCTGATTCACCTGCCGTATTCACCAGACGTTGCACCTTCGGATTTCCATTTATTTCAGTCTTTACAAAATTCTCATAATGGAAAAAAATGTCAATTCCCTGGAAGACTGTAAAAGGCATGTGGAACAGTTCTTTGCTCAAAAGACAGAAAGTTTTGGGAAGATGGAATTATGAAGTTGCCTGAAAAATGGCAGAAGGTAGTGGAACAAAACGGTGACTATGTTGTTCAATAGAGTTCTTGGTGAAAATGAAAAATATGTCTTTTATTTTTACTTAAAAACCGAAGGAACTTTTTGGTCAACCCAATAAGAGCAACAAATTGATCTTCACATATATAAATTGCTTTGGCTTATCATGCTTTCATTTTAGGTAATGAGAGGTATCCTTTGAGCATCAGCTAAAATTTTTTTTAAATACGTACATTCTCAGGACAAGTAATAACTTATTGGTCCTTCTATAATTATGATGGCCATATATCTAGAATTTTCTAGGACAATTCTGATATCAGATAATTTGTCCTGTCAAATTTGTCTTATGAATTTTTCAATAGGAAGACTTGGTTAAGGTGTAAAAACTACTCTCTCTGTATGGGAATACGTTGTTTTTTAAAGTGAGGGTCTGCTTTAGACCTTTAGAAAAGGTGTTGGAAGTAAGAGTAAGTGGTAAATTAACACCTAGTAGAGTCTTTTCTTGGTCCCAGTTAGCTGTCCAAGAGAAGAAAATATTTTGGTGAAGAAAGTGATTAAATGCTGTTAGATGTTACTGGTAGATGGATTGGATCAGGTCTGAGAAGTGACCATTAGATTTAGCAATGCAAAGGTCATTGGTAAACCAGGCACTTTGCTAAATACTTCCTGTGTAATATTTAGTCTCCATAGTAATCCTGTGAAGTAGATACTTATTAGGCCCATTTTGCAGACCAGGAAACTTAGATCCAGAGAGATAACTTGCTCAAGGACATAGGACTAATAAGTGTTAGAGCTAGGATTTAAACCCAGTAAGACTCTAGATCTGCACTGCTCAGTACAAGAGCCACTAGCTACATGTGGCTAGTTACATTTAAATAAATTAAAGTTTTAGTTCATCAGTCACACTAGTCACATTTCAAGTGCTCAGTAGCTACCATATTGGATAGTGCAGACTCAACATTTCCATCATTGCCCAGAGTACTGTTGGAGCAGTACTCTAGAGCCTGTGATTTTAACCACTGTGATTTTCATATATATATGTATATATATTCTTTCATTTAAATTCTGCCAGTAAACTTTCCTCTGAAATTCAAAAGGCTGGCACAGGTCTTCTTTTGTTATCAAATCAGTTGATTCCCACAAAATTATACTGATGTTTATATTTCAAGCAGTCTGGTCATACATAAAATTGTTGTCAAGAGAAACATGGTAAGCATGGCTATATGTCCTTTCAGTTTTTTCCATTTTCATTTAGGGGAGTTCAGAGGACATAACTAATATGTTGAAGTGACAGTGATTCTGAATTAGTATAGGTACTTGAGTGCCACAGTATCTGTGTATTAATATCCTAAAGTGTGTAACTGAGGTTGGCTGGTTCAAATATGTCTTGTAACACTTCCAGGAATAGGGACAGTGGAAAATTGAAGCTGTGATGCTTTTAGGGGAATTAAGTAGGTGAATGTCTCACTTCTGTCTCTTCAATTACTAATGTTTTCATGACTGAGCTTTTTACATCAAATTTATTACTTTGGACCCTTCAAGGAATATAAATTGTGGGAGAGATTTGGTCAATATAAGAATCATTAGGTGGCCTTATTTATGTCATTTTTTAAACCATTTTATATTTTAATGTTTTCTTTCTCTTTTTTATCAATCATACTTTTTTTTTTAAACATTCATTTATTTATTTACTTTATTACTTATTTGGCTGCACCAGGTCGGGTCTTAGTTGCGGCACACGGGATCTTTAGTTGCAGCATGCGGACTCCTAGTTGCAGCATGTAGGATCTAGTTCCCTGACCAGGAATCGAACCCAGGCCCCCTGCATTGGGAGCGTGGAGTCTTAGCCACTGGACCACCAGGGAAGTCCCTGATGTTTTCTTTCTTTAAATGTAATTTGAATTGCTAAATAACTGCTTTCCCTCTTATTTTCATATATTTTTTAGAGCACACCTATGGTTGAGTTAGAGGATGTAACAGTGTTAATAAATTAAAGAGATGATGTGAACTCCAGATTGTATAGCATAAGAATTGAGTTGAATTCAGGCTCTACTTGGAAAGCTGCAACCTCTAGAAAGTCACTACAGTCATATAAAATACAGAGTGACACTCTTTACCTCGCAGTGAATGGCATATGTCATGTATAAGAATTGTAATGGATCACCAGTTTTTAAAGGTTAAATGCTAAATATAGTATCTAGTTCTTTAAATGTTAAATTGAGTATAAAACATTTTTATCAAAGGAGATTCTGGCTTTTACCCTCCACCAGTGTCAGTTTGGCAGGCCTGCCTTTTCTTTCCTTGAAAGTTACAAGTTCTGTAGTTGTCACTATCTTATTCATACCTACAATTTGAGAATCTGGATATATTTATAAATGCTCTTTGGCAAGGGTTATGTGCTCTTGACCTAAAAATCTGATATGAGGTGGTATGTGAACTTCATTCAATAGCTCTCTAGTTACTTATCAAATATGTTGCATTTTTTTCTTGTGTAGTTTGGGAAGAAAGAGGCTTTAAATTTGAAAGTAGAAACTTTTTTGACCAGGAATATTGTTTCTTTATTAAGAATCTAGACTTATTTAAGTAATAAAAGGAATTTTTTTCATAGCTTTTTGAGTGGGTCCTGTGGCACTTAAGTATTCTAGTGACATTTTATTTCCAGATATTATGAAACTCAAATTCAAAGTGATGGCAAGCAAAATATTTTGAAATATGGCAAACCCCTGCCCCCACCTCTAGGCAAAGTCTTGATTGTTTTTTAAAAATTTTATTTTCAAGGTTGAATTTCAGAATTAATTAAACGGAAATTTTTGTCAGCTTGCCAAATACTTTAAACTTCTAAATAAATTAACTTAAACTTGTAGTTTATCATTAATTTTATTTTATTAATTGAACTAGTCATTTTGAAGCTCAAACTAATTTAGGTTGTTAGCTAGAATATAGACCATGCTTTTCCCAGCTTGTAAGCTTTTTCACTTATTTAAGGAAAAATAAAGTTTAGACAAAGAAAAGTAAAGGTACACATTTGGATGTAATTTAAACCTCATTTTGATGACTGTTGGCCTAGTGATTATAGATTCTGTTCCAGTATTATTTTCAATAATAGTGTTACTATAGCAACTAATATAAATGCATGCTTCAAGGGGATAAAACAAAAAACCTCTCCACGATTATATTGTATATTGGGATGAAATTTTTCTTTAATAACTTTTATAACTTGCTCTAGACTTTGCAAAACTTTTTCCCAAAGAAATATTCTGAAGATCTTGTTACAAATACTTTTTTGCCCTCTTAATCTCATCATGTTTCTTGTATTGACAGTATGCTGCAATTAATTTAAATGGGAAAGATGTAGAAACAGTTTGTATCAGAAATCCTGTATCTTCTTTCTGTTATTTGTGTCTTACACAACACTCTGGAAGAAAGAAAGATTTCTGCTTTCATGCTTCTGAAATGTATAAATGAATCTTGTTCCTATAAAAGATATTAAGGCAGAAAAGTAGGTTTTAAATATAGTACAATCCCATTTTTATGTGAAAATGTGTGCACACACGTGTGTTAAGTGTAAATGTGTGGAGAGATATACAACAAATGTTACCAGTAGTTATCTCTAGTTTTTATAATAGATATTAACATCGTTTCCATTAAAATTTTTAAAAATTCTTTGAAAAGAAGGGAGTGCTGTGGCCAGTAGAAGCAATATGATTGATTTTTTGGCTTGATGTTAGCAGGGAGGTAATGTTTTAGGAAAAGGGTCCAAATTTTTTTAATGATAAAAAACTAAGTCACATGCACTTTTCCTCTGACTTGTTGACATTTTAGTTGACTGTGGGTAAAAATGAAAGTTATTGCACGGGCAGAAACTGAACCTCTATCATAATCTGACCTTAAAATTAGGCAATCATGTTTGACTTGATAGCATAGATCTTAAATCTGGAATTGGTGGGGAGAAGATATTTAAAGGTTTTAGAATGGGATTTCCTGAAATGAATATCTCCTGAAGATGAAAATGGTAAAAATAGTTCATGTCAGGTTCAGGCTAAGCATGAACTGGCCTTTCACAAGTTTTTGTCTAAGAATTGTGTTTGTTTCAGTTTTTATATTTTCTTTTATTAAAAAATTAACACATAAAAACTTCAGAAAGAACAAAAGTGTTAAAAAGTGAGAAAAAATAGACCTACTTAAGTTTTTCCTTCCCCTGGAATCCTTTAGGGAATTTTCTTTTTTTAAGAGAATAGATCTGGGAAATGGAGGCACTATACCTCAAGAAAACAGTCATTCTTTACAGTGTGATAGAATGATCACTGGATAGGAGTCAGGAAATTTATCTTCTAGTCCCAGCTAGTCCTTAGCTCTGTGATTGGAAAAAGGTTACTTTGCCTCTCTGGACATCAGTTTCTACCAATTTCAAGATGATAAGTTTGGACTTTGAAATTACAGGATGCTAAGGACTAACTTGATAAAGCTCCCTGAAATCACAGACACTTTTTAAAAGGGTGTGTTTGTGTGTATGTGTGTGCATGTATGCACATTGCATACATGCATTTCTGGAAAGGCTTTTTCTCTAACCATAAAAAGTAGTTAATGTATGGATCGTGGTATTTATAATTGAGAAATAAACGTTACACTTGATTGACATAGTGTTTATTTCCAAAGAATTGGGTATTTCATTTATTCCTGCCATTCTTATCTCGTCCTGTTACATATGTGATGGTAGAATATTTCATCCATGTTTAACTTATAATCACAACTAGATTAAGTTATTATCCAGTATTACGGAGAAACCACACAGCTGAAAAATAAATTCAGTTCCTAGCACACAGTTCTCCTGGTCTTTCCCTTAGGTTGCTGTCTTAGAGAAATGAAGTGATTTTTGACTATGGTTAAGAACATCACCTATTGTCAGACAGAAGTAAAATTAGGGACTATCTATAGAACATTTCTACCTTGTAATTTATTTGGTATTTTGTAGAACAGCTGACTTTCCTAATTGTACTTGGCATGGTCACTTGCTAAAAATATTAGTCAGTGTTATCTGGTTTTATTACATACCTCTCTCCTGAGTCATGCTTGGGGGGTAAGCATGGGAGACACACATCTAAGGAAGCATTATCTTTTAACAGAATTTAATTCAGACTGCCCTATCTCCCTGCCTGCCTGGTCAGTAACTCTGAACTTTGGAGATCTATCTAGTGATGATAAACCTGTTCTATATGTCATAGGCCAGAGAAGTCAGCTTTGATGGCAGACTTCTACACTGGTGCAGGAGAGAAATGTTTACTTAACATTTTAAAAGAGCTAAACTTATTAACATATATGTGTTCCACCAGTAGACTTTCTTGAGCCCTCTTGCTTGTATGGTCTTTTAACGTTTTCAACAAAAGAAATAGCACATGCCTTCAAAATGAATTATAAAATCTCAATTACAGCTGTATCCATTAAGAAAATCAGTTCCTTTTCTTTCGTGAAATTATGAAGTGATTATTTATTGAGGTAGCAAGATAAAAAGTTTGTTAACATGATACCAAATATCAGAATGTTTGGAATTGGTGTCAGCATTTGCTGTTTTACAGAAAAAAACTTAGGGCCTCATGAGCTGAATTTTTCATCTTGAGTTACTTAACAAATATTTGAGCCCCTGCCCTGTGTTGGACGCTATACTCTAGGTATGGTTGAAGATGTAAAGACAAAATTCTTTTCAAGTGTGGGCTTTGTCTATGCTAAACTTATGGAGGCATTAAGCATTATTAGATGCAGATTAAATTTAAATTTAATGTGCTATATACCTCGCTGTACCTTCCTTTGGCCAGTCAAATATTATTTACGTTCTTTCACTAAGTTCACACTCAATTTAGAAAGTGTGTTCTAAGGAAACTTGCTGTTAGAAGCTATGGAAAATCCTTTTGTAAAGTGAATTAATTTGCCTTTTATATATCCAGGTTTTCATCTTTTATTTCTTAATAAACAACTTGTGAATATTTTAATTTTTTATTAGCAAGTAACATACCCATGGTTCACTTTAACCCCCTGCCCCCCAAATCTCCATTTGTGTGTGTCTCTCTCATAATCATAATCACACGGAGCAGGAGTTTGGTGTTCTTACTGAGTATATAAATGATCCCAATTTTTAAGCTTTTAGTTTTTTTAACCTTAAAAGACTGGCTTAAGACATTATGACTTTAAAAAAAGACACTATGATAATAAATTGATAAATGGTGTATATCAGTTTAAATTTGAACCATGGGTCCTTACAGTGTAATTTATATTTGACCTTCTTACAATTGAAATATAAGGGTTGTGTGTTCCAGTTAAACTGTTCTGTAGCTGTTTTGATTAATTTAGATTTGGTTTTTGTTAGTATAGTGGTTGGTAGCTAAAGTGATTATGAAAATAAAGTTGTTAAACATGTATGAACAGGAGTAGCCATGATTTTTAGCACAGTCATTCATTCAGTGTAATCTCTGAGTTAAGCAGACTTCTGTTAGCATTTTTTTATCAACTCAGAACAAAGCACAAAACAAAATGATATGAAAAAATTAGAAAAAGTTGGAGGAAAAAACCTTGAAAGATGAAAAGTAGTCATTAAAAAATTGAGCCCCTAAAACATGCTATATAAACATAACATTCTTACGTAAGAGGCTGGTGTTGCATGTATTGTGAATGTTTTCTAGGTAATTTATCATATATATCAGAAAAATGTATAGCAGCCAGTTTCTAGCTTCTAGTCTAACAGTGGACCAAAGAACTATGGAGATACGATCCAGAGGGAGAAAATAATTATTATTTCAACCCCTCTAAACAGGACACCATACTTGCAGAACTTCTTCAAATACATAAAGAACACATTGTAGGATATCATGAACATGATTCTCTTTTGGACCACAAAGAAGAAGAAGAGTTGACTGAAGAAGAAAGAAAAGCAGCTTGGGCTGAGTATGAAGCAGAGAAGAAGGTAGTTCATTTGAAATGCTTTTTTTTTTCTTTTTTTTTTATGTTAGTCATTTAAAAGAACAATGGGGGAAGAAAAGCGTCACATTTGGAACAGGTAGTAATGTAGTGAATCTTCAGGAACAGAGTCTCGAAGTATGAGAGTCTGTTTATGGGCTTTTCGGTACCTTTGGTGATAGAGTGGGAGGAGATGAGAGAAGAAAATATTTTCCCCTTAAAGAGTAGTAACCTCATTTCTGATTAGCACTTGCTAAATTGAGAGATTAGTGGGAAGCTATATATTTAGCATCACTTAACTTCCATCAACACCCTCACAGTAGTACCAGACATATAGGAGCTTAGAGTTTGGAGGTAGGAGTAAATGTTGCTTTAGCATGTGTACCATGAAATCTAAGTTTTGACTGATTATCAGAACACAAAAATACTCCATTATTAGACATTAGTGTCAATCTCCAGCAGCAACTTTATTTAAAATAGTTCCACATCTGTTTTAAACACCACCCCCACTTGAGCAACAATATGCCTGAGCATATGGGAAACCTTATCCTAATGCCTGAATCCTTTTTAAACTCCTAACTCATTGTACCAAACTTCTTTAACGTTGTGATTTTAGTAGTCTCATCAGAATTCTCTGAGTTGCCCCATTCTGTGGGAATTATCAGAAAAAGGGTACACCTTTAGGGGTTAAAGCTTTCTATGTAAGAAGATCTTGGTTTCGGGTGAAAAGGGTGTTTTGTTTGTGTGTGAAAGAGTGTTAATAATTTCCTAGATCTGAGAATGTGGATTTTTTTCTAAACCAGTAGGTGATGTAGAATTTCAAGTTTTAAATCACAATGTGGAAAGTGCATAATTTTTTGTTTTTAGGGACTGACCATGCGTTTCAACATACCAACTGGGACCAATTTACCCCCTGTCAGTTTCAACTCTCAAACTCCTTATATTCCTTTCAATTTGGGAGCCCTGTCAGCAATGAGTAATCAACAGCTGGAGGTAAGTTGTGAAGTACAAAAGTAGTTTAACTTGAATTAAAGGCAATTTCAAGTGCCCTGTTGTTGAAGGTTCCCTATGCTGGAATATCACATTCTCCAAAAGATTACCTCTGAATAGACCGAGAAATTTTTCTTTTATTTGTTGACCTTTTTGAACCAGCATAGTATAATAAAATGTGGTTTGTTCAGAGCACAAGGGCATCAGGCCTTGAATTAATGTAGTTTGAATAATTTTAATTAAGGAACAATAGGGCATCTGACTGGCTAGGGAAATAGCATTTTCTTCAGTTATAAAATATTTTGAATAAACAGGATAAATACACACATTGATTTATATTCTAATGCAGTGTAGATGCAACATTAAGTACACGATAATGCACAGTATTATGAAATAAGTAATTTAAAACTAGAATCAGTTATGATTTAAATAAGAAGGACTAGGTTTTAATATACCAATAATTTAATAATTCAATCTGTGGTTTTCTTTTTAAAATGTGCTTATGGAGTCATTTAAATTATTAAAATATTGGTGCAATAGAACCCAAACTTTTATCTTCCTAACAAGACCCTCACTGATGAGTTTTACTCCATTTTATTGATGCTGAATTTTGCTGTTCTTTTCAATTATTTAAAGAGTTTTAAGACCAAGTGCTATAATTTGGCAAGAGAAAGGATCCCTATACTTTAAAACTATGCTGACTTTTACATGCCCTTATAAAGTTATTTCTTGCATTCTTCTAGGACCTCATTAATCAAGGAAGAGAAAAAGTTGTGGAAGCAACAAACAGTGTGACAGCAGTGAGGATTCAGCCTCTTGACGATATAATTTCAGCTGTAGTAAGTTAATTGGCAATTGTTTATTCCAACTTGCAGTTTGTGTTCTTCCCCCCACCATTTGTTTTAATTTTTAATTGTTGTTTGATTCACTACTTCCGTGGGGAAAAGAGCGTAATCCTTATAACTTGATTTGCAACAGTAAAATACTAATAAACTGGATAATAGTGCCAAGCTATATATAATTCAGTTTTACCTGGATGTTGGCACAAAAGAGAAATGTAAAATCTAAGAATTGGGAAATCAGTTAATCATAGAAATGTATGCATTGTTTACATAAATGTACTTTAATTACCAGTTGCATGAATTAAATCCAAATAGGTTTATTCCAGACATAGGTAACCCTTGTGCAACAGTGGTCAACTTAGTACCCTGCTTTTACATCATTGTCTTCTTTAGAAAAGAGTAAAGGAAAAGGAAAAAAAAAACTTTAAAAATCCTCAATATCTTTAAGTACCTTAATTATTTTTTCTCAATTCTACTGCAATAAGGAGTAAATAGAAACTTTTCTTTTAGTGGAAGGAAAACATGAATCTCTCGGACGCCCAGGTACAGGCGTTAGCATTAAGTAGACAAGCCAGCCAGGAGCTTGATGTTAAACGAAGAGAAGCAATCTACAATGACGTATTGACAAAACAACAGATGGTAAGAATTTGGACTATCTCTAGGTTATGTTTAACTTCCTTGAATTTATAATAATCGGTTTGCGTGACATCTGTGTCAATAACCATTCCCTCATATGGACGGATGGATGGTCATTGGTTATTCCCAGAGAAACTTTATCCAAAAACCTAGTAATGTCAAATAAAGGTAATGTCTTTTGTTGCAAAGGAGCAACAACTTCCCAAATGGGTCTCCTTGAAGTTTACATAGACTCTCTTCCATATAATTTTATTTTTGTATATTCTGGACATCTAAAAAGGAATTTTTGCCAGACTTTTTACCACATTTACTATTTTTAAACAACTTCCACAAATATGTATACTTTTTAATATATTTAATTTGAGATAAAAAGTGGAGCTATATATGATACATGACACAGGTTCCTACTAAATTATGTAATTCTTTAAAAGACTAGCATATTCCAGGATCCTTGATCATCTTTCCTAGCGTGGTCTTTGCCAGCCATCTGCCTTGCACTGGGAAATTTCAACTCTTGACACCGGGGAATCAATTTCTGTGGCATGAATTTTACTTAGAAAGCACTGTAGAATTATGTGGTTTTAAATTATCTTAGGAAATTTGAGCCATTCCAAGTAGGAATTATTCCCACTGCAAGTGCCTTTTCCCTTGGGTGTTTGTCACTAAAAATGTTTGTCTGTCATCAGGTGAAATATTCAAAAGAATGACAAAGAAAGGAGACTTGACAAAAAAGTGCTGTAACTAATACTTGAGACTAATCACAGTGCAGGATGGGTTACTATGGCAACTAACCTAAATGCTGCTTGCACTACAATAGTCAAGTCATTAAGAGAATTTCGCCCTAAATGGTGTTACTAACCGGTTTCTACAGTAATGGTCCTGTGAATGCCATCAAATTAGTAATGGTGATAACAATAATGTGTTTTCCTTTTGGTATGGTACCCCCTTAACAAATTGATTTTAACTCAAAACTTGATACTGCCTCTTTGAGACAGGTCATGCACTTGTAGCAGCTCTCTTTTCTCTCTTTAGTTAATCAGCTGTGTTCAGCGAATACTTATGAACCGAAGGCTCCAGCAGCAGTACAATCAGCAGCAACAGCAGCAAATGACTTATCAACAAGCAACACTGGGTCACCTCATGATGCCAAAGCCTCCAAATTTAATCATGAATCCTTCTAACTACCAGCAGATTGATATGAGAGGAATGTATCAGTCAGTGGCTGGTGGTATGCAGCCACCACCATTACAGCGTGCACCACCCCCAATGAGAAGCAAAAATCCAGGACCTTCCCAAGGGAAATCAATGTGATTTTGCACTAAAAGCTTAAAAGATTGCTAAAATCATAGAAAGATCTTTTATTTTTTTAGGAATCAATGACTTAACAGAACTCAACTGTATAAATAGTTTGGTCCCCTTAAATGGCAATTTTCCATATTAGTTTTAAATTTTTTTTAATAGGGCATACCATTTCTTCCTGACATTTGTCAGTGATGTTGCCTAGAATCTTCTTACACACACTGAGTACAGAAGATCTTTCAAATTGTTTTCAGTGAAAACAAGTCCTTCCATAACAGTAACAACTCCACAGATTTCCTCTCTAAATTTTTATGCCTGCTTTTAGTGACCATGAAATTGTCATAAAATGAATGAATTTATGAAAGAATACAGATTTATATATTCATTCTTTACATATAAAAACACACAGCTGAGTTCTTAGAGTTGATTCCTCAAGTTATAAAATACTTTTGTATGTATTAATCCATTTCTTGATTAAAGTGATTGAAATGGTTTTAATGTTCTTTTGACTGAAGTCTGAAACTGGGCTCCTGCTTTATCATGTCTGTGACTGAAAATTAGAAACTAAGGGTTATCTTTGACACAGAATTGTGTGCAATATTCTTAAATACTACTGCTCTAAAACTTGGAGGAGTCTTGCAGTTATCTTAGCATTGTATAAACAGCCTTAAGTACAGCTTAAGAAGAGAATTCCTTTTTCTTCTGTAGTCTTTCTGCCATTTTTTTTTCAGTTATATGTGCTGAAATAATTACTGGTAAAATTTCAGGGTTGTGGATTATCTTCCACACAAGAATTTTCTCTCTCCTGGCACTAATATAAAGCACATCTCTTAACTGCTTGGTGTCAGTGCTAGTGCTTCATCCTGTTGCTGGCAGTGGGATGTGGACTAACAAAATCAAGTTCTAGCATTTTAGGAGGTTAAGGATGATGTTGTGGTTGTTAGCTTCACACCCTGTTTTATAAACAACATCAAAATGGCAGAACCATTGCTGACTTTAAGTTCACATGAGGAATGTGCTTTAAAACAATTCCCAGTACTGTCAGTATTGTGAAATAATTCCTCCTAAAGATAAGGTTCACTGGCTTCTATGCTCTTCTTCTTTTCTCTCATCAGTATGTTCTTTTTTCCCCAACTACGTTTTCTTACGTAAATTATGTTTCAAAGCTCGATTTTCTTTTCTTTTTTTTTAGTTTAGATCTGTGAGGCAATTTTCTGATCAAAATTAATCATCTCTAATGCCCTTTTTTAAGGTTTTACTAGAAAGTCATTACATTGTCGTTTTTCTTAATCCAGGCCTGTAAAAATGACTTATAGGGCTTCCCTGGTGGCGCAGTGGTTGACAGTCGGCCTGCCAGTGCAGGGGACACGGGTTCGGGCCCTGGTCTGGGAGGATCCCACTTGCCGCGGAGCGGCTGGGCCCGTGCGCCACAACTGCTGGGCCTGCGCGTCTGGAGCCTGTGCTCCGCAGCAGGAGAGGCCGCGATAGTGAGAGCCCTGCTCACCGCGATGAGGAGTGGCCCCCGCTTGCCTCAACTAGAGAAAGCCCTCGCACAGAAACGAACACCCAACACAGCCAAAAATAAATAAATAAGTTTAAAAAAAATTACTTATAAGCTTATTCATGTACAATTTGGTTGCTTGAGTTTCTTAAAGAAAAAGATTGTTAGACTATGAGAGTCAACTCAACATGGCGAAACCATTTTTGAGATGGTGACGTAACATGTAGTGGAAATAGCCAGCGAATTCCAAAAAAGAGAAAGCTGGGTGGAGGATTTGCTCTAGGTATCACTGGATTAGAATGAGGAATGAGTTTAACATTAGCTAAAACTGTTTTGAATTGTTAGGATGATTAAGAGATTTCCACTTTGATCATGAAAAACTAGTGGTAAACATCCAGGAGTACTTAGTTTGTCATATAGAATTTTGAGGTTTGGTGGATCCACCCTCCACCTTCCCGTGGTGAGTTATCACTAATGAATTCCATGTATTTGGATATTATGCCAGCCATATAATCAAGTTTATTCAGTTGATTTGGGGGGGGGGTGTTTTTACTTTAGAAGAAATGAAAGAGACAAGATTTATGAGATAAATATTTGAAGACAGTATACTTTGGCCAACTGTTGTCAGTTGGTATTTCTACAAGTCCAGAATACTTTAAACCTGATTTACTAGACCTGTACCTGTGAACATTCATCATGGTCTGATTGCTTGCTCAAAGACACAGGTGTCAGAATTTTAGGCAACCTTCTAAACCTTTTTCATCATGAATGAAACTATGGTTTAAAGAATAATACATAGAAGAATGAATGGGAAATAAGAGAGTTTGAGATAAAACTTGGACCACTTTGCATACTCTTCTTCACTTGACATTTTAGCCACATAATATGTACTTTGAGTATAACATCAAGCTTTAACAAATATTTAAAGACAAAATCACATCAATAAGATACTAAAAGGCTCATTTTTATATTTGTTTTAGATGTTTTAAATAGTTGCAATGGCTTAAAAAAATGACGATTTAAAATGTTGCTTGTAATACAGTTTTGCCTGCTAAATTCTCCACATTTTGTAACCTGTTTTATTTCTTTGGGTGTAAAGCGTTTTTGCTTAGTATTGTGATATTGTATATGTTTTGTCCCAGTTGTATAGTAATGTTTCAGTCCATCATCCAGCTTTGGCTGCTGAAATCATACAGCTGTGAAGACTTGCCTTTGTTTCTGTTAGACTGCTTTTCAGTTCCGTATTGAGTATCTTAAGTACTGTAGAAAAGATGTCACTTCTTCCTTTAAGGCTGTTTTGTAATATATATAAGGACTGGAATTGTGTTTTTAAAGAAAAGCATTCAAGTATGACAATAATACTATCTGTGTTTTCACCATTCAAAGTGCTGTTTAGTAGTTGAAACTTAAACTATTTAATGTCATTTAATAAAGTGACCAAAATGTGTTGTGCTCTTTATTGCATTTTTACAGCTTTGAAAATCTGTGCACATATTGTTTCATAGAAAATGTATAGCTTTTTATGTGCTATTTAATGGTGGTTCTTTTGCACATTTAGTTATTTAATATTGGGAGGTCAAGAAGTTTGGTTTTTAAATCTGTTATATACTAAATTCTGTAAAAGGAGATCTCAAACCTCAAAAATAATTTACATCCCAGGAAGTCTATGTGTGTTTGTGTTAGTTTTGGTTGTCTGTGTGTAATCCAGTACCATTTCCTGCTTCCTAACTGCTGCGTCACTCATTTAAGTCAAGCAGGGCTACAACTCCACACTTGATACAAAAGCTGCTTACTATCCCGGAGCAATAGCAGGTTGATGGAAACCTTGTTACCTGACCTCCAAAGAAGGTGAATATTTTGTAGTCTTCCTTTAGCTATGCCCATTCTCCCTCTAGTATCATAAAATCAGATACATATTTCTGTGCCCTAAACAAAACTTTAAAGACAATTATTTACATACCCCCGTAGAAATTGTTTCCTTTGAGGGTGGCATGTTGTGAGATATTTTAGCAGTAAAATAGGTCATCCTTTTACATGCTTATTTCACTAAAAATTATGTTCAGGTTATTCCCCACCTTAGTTCACCAGACTTAATCTCAAGTGACTTTTGGCTATCTCCAAATCAAATCTACCCTTAGAGATGAAAATTCTTCCACCGTTGATTTTTTTTTTTCAAAAGTATGTAATCTTTGCCAGTCTCAAAGGAGTGACCAAGTTTCAGAAATGCTTTTTGTGTGTGCAACATTTTATATATGCTGTTATATGGAAGTGAATAAAAATTTAAAATCCAAAATATATACTGTTTCTAAGCTCAATATCTGCCAGGTAACCAAACTGCCCACATCACTCATGTTGGATCTAGTAAGAGAATGGCCCTTGCGGCCCCTAGTTTTACTCCCCAGAGTATGTACTACCATAAAATTTCTTTACAATATATACTGCCACCCTCTCTTTGGAATAACCTTCCTGACACCATTGTGCCTACTTGGCTGACTATGGAAATCACTCTTCCTCCCCCAACTCTACGGATCTGTCTTTCTGATAGCGACCACTGCATACCTTCACCAAGGGAGGTGTGACAAGGAAGGCAGCATATAAATTGACACCTTTATTAAAAACAATAAAGATAAAGCTTTAAAGGAATGAAAGGGTGAGACAAATCCTAAACTACAGCAGCTCCTCTTTTAATACTCAGAACTGCCACATTTTCCAAGCAGTCTCTACCCAGCAGCACTCTTCCGCATTCTGCTCCTGAACATTATGCCCTCACTTCTCCCTGATAGAAACACGTTAAGGGAGGGGGAGCTTGGCTCCAATCTCCTTTGGGTAATCATATCAGATGACTACTGAGAGACTTCTACCTATTAAGTAGACTCAGCCCCCTGCCTATAGTTCTCACATCAAATATGTGCTGGTTTTCAAGAAAGGTGACGAGAGATGACTTATCAGATGCAAGGATGGGATTTGTTTCAGGTGTATGAGGAGAAAGTGTAGTATTGAAAGAAAAAGAACAAAGGTAGAGAAGGATCGGGAAAGACAGACTAGATAGGAGTGGATTGATGGAGGACCTTGAAATCCTGAATGAGTAACTCAATACGGAGGATTACAAGGGTTTGTGAGGGAGCAGATGTGTTCAAAGTAGCAGGTAAAGGTAGTGATTTGGGCAGGGGTAATTTGAATGGTTAGGTGAAGAAAGATTGCAGACAGGAAGATGGATAATTAGGCATTCAGTGACCAGACTACTGACAATTTTAAGGACAAAAGGCACAGTCATCAGAGCTTGTATAGGATAGTGAACTTCTTAAATTGTAAGAAAAACCTTATTTCCTTTTACCCTTCCCCAAGGAGCCCACTTTGTTCAGGATTTCTGATTTTACATGCGAAACTTCACTTACGCTTTGTTTACCCTCTCAAACATAGTGATAAATGCATTAGTGGCATTCCTGTTCTTTCACAATTTTTCATTACTCCTAATTAACCCGTATACATTATTTGCAGAAAGTGAGTTTAGTCCGTTTAACTAAGTCGAGTGTAATTCTACATCTTTCTTCAAGGTAACTCTTCAAAGGGCTAAATCCATTCCTGTTACTTTTCCTTGAGACCCATTCCAAGGGCTAGTATCTCAGTTGGTAATGTTATATTTACAAGCTTCCCTTGTTATTTTCGAAGTGCTTTGTGCTTATTACGTGTTAGCCTGTGTACAACATATCTGTGAGAAAAGTGAGGAGAATAGTTACATTTTCCTCGTGACAGTTAAGCTAAAAGACCAAAATCAAATCTATTGGCACTTAGGAGGCAGAAGACATATTCTAGTCAAATTATCTGAGCCTTTCATATCTCATTTGGAAAATGGGACTATAATAATACCTTACTTTCTTGAAGGCAGGAGGCTGGACCAGGTGATTTCTTGAGGTCCTTTTCAGCTCCAAGAGTTAGGGTTTAGCTGTGAGCAAAGCACAGTTTGAAGCCAAAAGGCAATGTTTGTCTAAAGTTACACAGTAAGTTTGTGAACAATTAGAAATCCCTTCCCTTTAGCTAACCCTCTCCCCTACTAAGCTATACCTTTTCTTTTCCTCTGCTTAGGAAAATGAGAGGTCTGACAGGCATTTTAATGACAAAGCAGGTAAGTCAAGTTGTAATTGGCTCTAATTACCACTTCCACAAGCTGTAACCTCCTTTATCTTTTGCCCAGGGGCACTCTCAGAGCTGTGTTTCTTACTGCTTCTGGAACTCTGCAGAAAATAAAAAAACATGTTTAAGGATCTGATTCTTATAGCTTGGTCACCTGATTGGGTTATATATTATACATGACAAAACATCAAGGTAAATATAAATCCGCTTTTGTAAAGTCAGCTTTTAAGCAAATAATTGGTAACTTCCCATTTGATTGTTCATAACTGTAAAGCCCAAATTAGGCCGATATTTAAATTGTCTGGTCTGGACAAAGTTTATAGTGAGTAGGAGGCAATATTTGTTTATATTGACTCTTACGTAACAACGCATATGGCATACTTTTTGAGATGTAGGTTTTATAATAGTCAAATCTTGTGAAGAAAACTACAAAAACTAATAGAAGAGTGAAATAGTGATCTTTTTTTTCTGTAGCTGCTTGTCCCCACCTGCCAGTAGCAAAGCAGGTAGAAGCTTGTGTCTGGCCCGCTGAATACATTTCAATGAAAACAAAACCAAACAAACAAGAAAAAGAAACGTGGTTAATATAATCATTTGAGGTATTGTTCGTTCATTACCAGCTCTTGGTAGGTTTTCAATAATACAGCATGGAGGTTGGCCTTCAAAGGCTTTAGTGATACAGGCTTGCTTGGACCCTATCCTTAGCAAAGTAACCCTCTTTTTCTATTAGCAAGTGTTTCCGTCCTCTCTTCCCATATCTTGCACACTCTACTGTATGTGCTAAGCTCAAATGAAGTACCTGCCTGCAATTTTTTTCCCTTTCTCCAAACTATCATCTCCCCACACCTCACCACACACACATCCCTTTATATTCTAATACCTCAGTGTCTCTGTGTGTGTGTGTGTAGGGGAATTATAGAATTATAATTTATAAATTATCATTTAGAATTATAATTTATAATTGTAATTATAGAATATTCTATAATTGTAGAATAACTATGGGATAATTATTCTATAACTATAGAATTATAAATTATACTTTATTATAATAAATTATACATTAGAATTATAATTTATAATTATAGAATGATACAGTGCTAAAGATGGTAGGGGTCTTAGAGACCCTGTAGCCTATCCCTCTCCCTTTATAGTTGGGAAAAACAGAGGTCCAGAGAGGGGAAGAGACGCCCAAGGGCACCCATGTCTTCTAGCCTCTATTCCACTTCTCATTCCACTCTGTTCAGATGCCTCTTATAACACTTGTATTCCAATTCTTTTTTTTTCAATCTGTCAGACAACGTTAAGCAAATTTTCAGAATAATTGGTACTGAACTAAACTTTAAAATGAGAACTGTTTGTGGGAAGTAGAGGGGTATGTGAACCAAGATGACGGAAACAAATTCCTGTGTGATAACTGTACAATGGGATATTTATTTGTTTCTTCTTTCACCACACTCAGCACAGTTTAGACCAATAGGATCTGGAAGCATTGTTCTGCTTTCTGGACCTCAGTATCCTTCAGAGCCAAGGATGGAATAATTCAGCCTTCCTCAGATGAGGTAGATTGATGTACCAAGTACTTCAAAATCCTCTATTTCAAATGAGAAATGCTGCTGTATTCACAAGGAAACAAAACAGAAAGTTCTGTGTTAGTGTAGTGACATCTGTCAGGATAGGGGCAACTAACTATTCTTGAGTTATAGAGATGTGCCAGAAGGATCATGAATAGTCATATTTCCAAAGAACTAAGAAACAGCAAAATGATCTTAATATGCTAGAATTTGGAAGCCAGGTTCTATTTTTATAAACTTGGACAAGTTACTTCACCTCTCTGAATCTTCTCTCGCATGGCAATATTTATTGAATGCCTATTATGTGTCAGGCACTATGACTAGTCACTTTTATAATTCCTGTTTTACAGATGAGGAAATAGGTTTAAAATAATTAAATTATTCACTCAGTGTCACATGACTAACTGGAAGAGGCAGGATTCTGTTTTTGCCATTGAGCAAGCTTGTTTTCAGGGCACTTCCTTCTTTCTCTTCAGTGGTGCCTAGAGGGTTTGGCTTTATCCTTTCATTTCCTTCTGTGATCCAAATAGAAGTGTCTGAAAAATCCAGTGTGAGTACCTTGAAATACTTGTTTTAAGATATCAGAACTCATTTTTAATACAGTGCCTTCCTCACAAGTTCAATTAGGCACCAATTGAGAATCCTAAAGATAGAACTATTCTGAACTAAGTTTATTTTTCATTTTTCCACCTGGTAAAGTCTAGGTACCATTCAAGCAAGGCCTTAAAAGAGCTAGAATATGGACATGCAGAGACTGAGGAGAAGGGCATCTCAGAGGAAACAGCAAACACAAACACAAACACAAACACATGTAGGCAGCAAAGAACAGAACTCCGGATAGTTCTAGGAAATGCCATGCTTCTGTACTTGTGCACAGAAGGTCAAAGCCCCATTTAAGCCAATAGTTTCTGGAATACACAAATTGTAATTAAATGGCGTGGTAGGCTGAATAATGATCCCCCAAAGATATCCATCTCCTAATCACAGAACCTGTGAATATGTTAAGTTACTTGGCAAAGGAGAATTAAGATTACAGGAATTAAGGTTGCTAATCAACTGATCTTGAAATGGGAGCGTCTCCTGGATTATCTGGTGCGCCCAATGTAATCACAAGGGTCCTTAAAAGTGGAAGAGGGAGGCAGAGGTAGAGTTACAGGCAGGTGTGACTAGGAACAGGAGGTCCAAAGAGATGCAATGCTGCTGGCTTTGAAGGTGGTTGGAAAGGGTCACGAGGCAAGGAATGTGGGCGGCCTTTTCCCTGGTGGTGCTCAGAAAGGGCAAGGAGAAGAATTCTCACCTAGAATTTCCAAAAGGGAACGCAGCTCTGCCAACACCTTGATTTTAGCCCAGTGAGACCTGCATCAGACTTCTATCCTACCTGCCGAACTGTAAGATAATAAACAGGTGTTGTTGTAAGCCACTAAATTAGTGGTGATTTGTTACAACAGAAACAAGAAACTAATCAAATGGTTATTTGTGTGATTACTTGATTAATGTCTTGCTCCCCTGCTAGATATGTGAGCTCTTTAAGGGCAGAACCCTGTCTATTTTGCTCACTTTAATATCCTCAGCACCTGACACAGAAAAAGTATGAGATAGTTTGATGAATTGATGTGTGAATGTCTTGGTGGTCATACATTACCTGAGAAAATTATGGCAATGTCAATACCATCAACGTCTCTTTCTGTGTCCCTAAATGTATATGTATGTCTGTTTCTCTGCCTTTTTCTTTGGGTCTCTTTGTCTTTCTCCTTCCCCTTCTTTAGTGGCCCTTCTCTCTTCCTGACTTCTTTTTTTTTTTTTTTTTATAAATTTATTTATTTATTTTTGGCTGCGTTGGGTCTTTGTTGCTGTGCGCGGGCTTTCTCTAGTTGCGGAGAGCGGGGGCTACTCTCCGTTGCGGTGCTTGGGCTTCTCTTGTTGCGGAGCCCGGGCTCTAGGCACACGGGCTTCAGTAGTTGTGGTGCGTGGGCTCAGTACTTGTGGCTCACGGGCTCTAGAGCGCAGGCTCAGTAGTTGTGGCGCACGGGCTTAGTTGCTCCGCGGCATGTGGGATCTTCCCGGGCCAGGGCTCGAACCCGTGTCCCCTGCATTGGCAGGCGGATTCTTAACCGCTGTGCCACCAGGGAAGCCCCTCTTCCTGACTTCTGTCCCTATTTCTTAATTGGCCATAACAAAGAACTGAAGTACATCTTGTAATTCTCTATTATGTTTATGGAATAAGGTCATATTTTCTGTTCATGGTTTTTAAAAAGAAATAAGTTATATAGTTCATTGCACTGAAAAAATTGCTTTCTACTCAAGGGCTCCTTCATTTATTACCTATTTAATCGACATCAGTGGGCGAGTGACCCTTGATAGAAGTTTCTCATTTCTGACTTAGGAGGGTGTATAGAAACCAGGGGCAGAAACATTCCACAGAAGCTATGCCTTTGTACCTGATGGTGGGAACTCGTTCCCTGATTGCATGGCCCACATTAGCCAGATAACGTAATTTCCTCTCTTCTGAGAGGAAATTGTTTGACCTTGTCTACTTAGAAGAAATTGGATCCCCCCTTAGGATCAGAATTATTTAGTCTTTTCCCTGGTTCCATCTGCTGGCTACTGAGTTTGATCATAAAGATGTTTAATGTTTGAATGGTATGCACTTGGAATCCTGAGGAAAGCATTGGGCCTATCGTTAATCCACAAAGCTCAGCCTGTTCCACGAAGTAGAATGGCCTAAGGAAAGGTAAAACTTCTGGTGGGAAAGTTCTTGAAATTTCTAGTGTTCAAGAACATTTAGGGAAATCTTCATTCCTAGAACTGAAAGGACCTGTGCTAGTCCAGTGCTTCTCAAATTTTAATGTATGTGCAAATCACCCAGGGAGCTTATTAAACTTTAGATTCTGATAGAGTAGGTCTGAGGTAGGGTCCAAGAATTTGCATTTCTAACAAGCTATCAGGTGATGTTGATTCTTCTGGTCCAGGGACCACACTTTGAGGAGCAAGAGGACAGCGGATCTAGGACAATCAGAGCTAGAGTATCTGCATTCTTCACAGGGGAACCGGAAGGTGGTCATTTCTAGAACCAGAGCCTCATAGAAGGTGTCTGAGCGCCCCTCTCCTTTCAAGCAGATGGAGGGCCTAGGTCTCTCATGTGCTGGGCCCCCAGAACCAGGGGCTGGGGCAGAGTACAGCGAGTCTGGCCTTCCCTGTGTGTGTGTAGGAGGTTAAGGAAAGTGAGGCAAGCACGTGTATTTGGGTAATTAACCCTAGCTGCCACAGAGACAAAGCTCAAAAGCTCAGCCAAAGTACTTGCCTGACCCCTTGCTGTATGCGGGCACACATACTGAAAGACAATTTGAAAACCATTATTGGATGAATAGAAAAATGTCCGGAATGATATACACCAGAATGTTAAAGATGATAGGGAATTTTGTTTTCTTATTTTTTGCTAATCTTTATTTTCTGATTTTTCTGTAGCAAAAAAAACTTGTATAAATTTTCAAAAGCTACTTTTAAAAAAGGGCACATATATCACTTTTACAACAAGGAAAAAGGTTTGCCAAAAGCAAAACAAACCCGATCATATCCTGCATGTGCCTTTTGCTTAAATAATAATAATAATCTAATACTTATCAAGTACTTACTATACTCTAGTTACTGTTCTAAGAGTTTTAGAAATATTATCTCATTTATTACTTGCAAGAATCCTGAGGTAGGTACCGTAATTTTTCCCATTTTTCCATTGAGAAAATTGAGGCACAGAGAGGTTAAGTGACTTTAATTAATTTTAAGTAAAAATGGCAAAGCCAGAATTTGAACCCAGGCACTGATGGCTACAGAGTCTGTGCTCTTAAACACTACTTTATATGACCTCCATTAGAGTACATACATAGCATCTTTTTTAGACCTCGAAGTCTCTGCTACCCTAAAAATAAACACAAAGTGTTCTTTATTTACTTCTTCCTCAAGCCATGGCCCTATCTCCCTTCTTCTCTTTTCTGCTAAACCTCTCGAAAGCGTGGTCTGTACTTGCTGCCTGCAGTTCCCCTCACCCTTCTCATCATTCCTCAGGTCCAGCAATATGCCTTCTACTCCTACTCCTCCACAGAAGATATCAATACTTTCTTGACAGGAACCCATGATATCCTAATCACCATAGCCATATAACTTTTTCTCAAAAAGAAAAGCCCACAACTCTATGGACTGGAGCCACAACAAAGTCATGATCTCTAAATTCAGCTGTCTAGAAACCCTTCTCAGTGTCCCTAATCAGCTGCCTACTACCTTCCTCTCCATGCTCAGGAGATGGCGTTGCCTCCTAGTTCACTTTGAATGACAAGAGCATCAAGTCAGAACTTCTCGACCACCTTTCCACCCAGTCTCCTTCACAAACTTACCTTTCCTTTTCCCTTCTCTCGTGTTTCAGTGTCTCCCTTCTGTCAATAAATGAATTCTTCCACCTGTGCTATGGAGCCAAGTTCCTCCCTCCTCCTTAGAGATTTGGCTCCATCCATCATCCCCTCTTTCTCCTATACCTTCCTTCAACCTCCAGCTCCCCAACCCTGATCTCTTCCTGATGCGATAACTGCAGTAGCCTCTTAGTTGGTCTCCCCACCCATACAATCCATCTTCCACACTGCAGTCAGAATGATCTTATTAAAACACAAACCTGACCATGTTGCATTTCCTTAGGTTGCTTCCCACCATATAGCTCATATAGTACATTCGCCACTAAACTCCTAAAAGTTATCAAAACAACTGCTAGAGGGCTCGGCCTCATTAGCCTAGGAGTTCTGCCCTCCCCATCCAGATTTGCCTTGAGGAGCAGTGTGGGTGCGGGGTCGGGGGTGTGGGGCGGGGGTGGGGGGACTCGTGATTGTTTTCTCTGTCAGTTAGCTTCAGGGTTTTGAGTCATTACTGTGCAGTCAATCACCGTATTACACTACACTATTACACTGTAAGCCCCCACCCCGTCAAGTCAAGTCAAAGAAAATTTGTTAGCACCTACTCAGTACCCTGCACTGTGTTGGATATGATAAAAAGTTATAGAGAACTTGCTGGTCTGGATCCTGGCATTAAGAAGCCTATGTGTGTGTGTGTTTATGCCCCGTTTATGAAGTATCTTTGTGCCAGGCACTATCCTAGGTTATTTACACCCATAATGTCATTTAGTCCTGTATTATTGCCACCTTTTTATAGATGAGGAAACGGAGCCTTGCCAAAGGTCACAGAAGAAGAACGTGGAACACACGGGTTTCAAATCCAAGTCTGCCACCTGCAAAGCCCCTTCTTTTTCTTTTATGGCACTTCTTGCAACCTGCTTGGAAAGATAGAGCTGATGATCTTGATATGAAGACAGCACACTGGAGCAGTATACGATCGGGTGGTAATGTGTGGTACAGGTAAAAACAAAATGATGTGATACAAAGAGTCTAGGATTGATGTTCAGTAAACTATGGAGCCAGTTTTGATTCTGTCACTAATTAGGTATGTGCCCTTAAATATATTACCCTCTTTGGGTGTCAGTCTCCCCATTTGAAGAAATGCAAATGGTTTTTAAACAAATAGAAAGATGCTTAATCTCAGTCATAAAATGCAAATGAGCTAAAACAAATACAGTTTTCATCTATATTTCATTGGCAAAGATAAAACAATTGTTTATTTTGTTGACAAGATCATGGGGAAACAGGCACCCTCATAAATTATTGGTGGTCGTATAAATTGGTACAACCTCGCTGAAGGATTATTTGGCACTATCTACTGAAATTTAAAATGCTCATCACATTTGTCCCAGAACATTTCACTTTTAGAAACTTATCTTACAGATATACTCACATATGTGCACAAAGATATATGTTTAAGTGTATTCACTTGAATGTTGGTCATAGTGACAGAAGACTAGAAACAACCTAAATGCCCATTGATGGGGGACTGATTAAATACTGTAATGGCCTCAAGGCACTATAGATAATTATACATGCCCACTGTAGAAAAGTTAGAAAAATATAGAAAAATATAGAAGATAAAGATCATAAAAACCTACTGCTCGGAGACAAGCGCTCAACATTTTGGCTCCTTTACCTCTATTATTTTTTCTATTCATATTATGTATGTATGGTATATTTACGTAATTGAGATCATAGTGTAATACAATTCCATATTCTGCTTTTCCCTTCAAATTATCCTGAGAGAATGTCTCTATGTCATTAAAATATTTATCAACGTAGCTTTAAATGGACTGCAGAATGATTGATCACAATAATGTACTGTAATTTATAGCCATTCTTCTATTGTTGGGAAGTTAGTTTTCTTTTTCTTTTATAAATAATGTTGCAAAGAACATCGATTGCATTTTAGAAGTAGAATTACTGGGTCAAAAAACATGAGAAATGTAAAGTTCTGGATTTATATTATCAAGTTGCATCATCAGTGTTTTCTCAACAGCAGTATATGATTGAAACTAGTTCTCTGCACCCTTGTTGGTTTTAAGTATTATTATATTTTTAAAAACTTTCTTAGTTTCATAAGAAAAATATATTTCATTGTTTTGCATTTCATTAATTACTTGTGAGGTTGAAGTATGTTGCTTATGTTTTTTACAAGTTGTATATCTTCTTTTGTGAATTGTCTATATATTTTCTTTGCCCATATTCTATTGGAAGCTTAGTGTTTTTGTTATATATTTGTATGGGTCCTATAGTCAGTATGTTAATGATAATAACTTTTTAAAATTTTGTGGTAAATGTTTCCCCAGTTTTTTTAACCTTTTAATTTTATTAAATTTTTTAATATTTAGCAGTTTAAAAACTTCTTGATTTTTTTCCTTAATGATTCCATCCTTTACTTGTATGTTTAGGAAGTTCTTTAAGAACTAGAGAAATTTGGACATATTGAAAGGGAAAGGCTATGTGGAGGAGTTGGGATCAAGCGTGCAGAGGAAGGACATAACTTTCAGAGATGGAGGAACACTATCTGAAAGAGGAAGAAAGGAAAAATGAGTCTAAAGCCTGCTTGAAAAAGATTAAAGGAGACCTAAATAAATGGAAAGACATCCCATGGTCAGGGACTGGAAGACTTAATATTGTTAAGATGGCAACACCCCCCAAATGGATCTACAGATTCAGCACAATCTCTACCAAAATCCCAGATGGTTTCTTTGTAAAAAATTTACAAGCTGATCCTAAAATTCGTATGGAATTGCAAGGGACCCAGAATAGCCAAAACAGTCTTGAAAAAGAAGAGCAAAGTGGAGGACTCCTACATCATGATTTCAAAACTTACAACAAATCTACAGTAATTTTGATTGTGTGGTACTAGCATAAGGATAGACACATACATCAATGGATAGAATTGAGAATGGAGAAGTAAACCCATACATCTATGGTCAATTGATTATCCACAAGAGTGCCAAGACTGTTCAGTGGGGAAAGAATAGTCTTTTCAACATACGGTGCCATGACATTTAGTTTACACATGCAAAAGAATGAAGTTGGGTCTCTACCTCATACCATATACCTGTGTCCAGAATATATAAAGAAATCTTTTTTTTCTTTTTAAGTCTTTTATTTGTTTCTATTTCATCTTATACTCTTTTTTAAAATTTATTTTACAAACCCTTGTGTTGAGGGCTGACTTTCAATAGATTGCGGCAAGGGAGCTGCTCTGCTACATACGAAACCCTGACCCAGAAGCAGGTTGTCTACGAATGGTTTAGCACCAGGTTCCCCACATATAAAGAGATTTTATAATTCAATAATAAAAAGACATAAAACTCTTTTATAGATGGACAGATAATCTGAATAGACATTTCTCCAAGAAAGATATACGAATGGCCAATAAGCACATGAAAAGATGCTCAACATCATTAGTCATAGGAAAATGCAAATCAAAACGACAGTGGGATGCCATTTCACATCCACTAGGATTGCTACAATAAAAAAAGATGGAAAACAACAAGTGATAGTGAAGATATGAAGAAATTGGAACCCTCTTACATTGTTGGTGGGAATGTAAAATGGCACAGCCTCTTTGAAAAAGTGTTTAGCAGTTTCTCAAATGGTTGACCATAGAGGTACCATATAACTCAGCAATTCTATTCCTAGCAATTCTATTCCTATAAAAAGACATGCAGTATTAACACATGCTGCAATATGGATGAACCTTCAAAACATTATGTTACGTGAAAGAAGCCAGTCACAAAACACCACATAGTCTATGATTCCATTTATATGAAATGTTCAAAATAGGAAAATCCATAGAGACAAAGTAGATTAGGGGGTCACCAGAGGCTGGGAGGAGGAGGTAATGAGGTTTCAGAGTTTTTGTTTGGGGTGATGAAAAATTTTGGAAATAGAAAGTGATGATGGTTACATAACACTGTGAATGTAATTAATGGCCCTGAATTGTACACTTAAAAATGGTTAAAATGGCAAATTTTGTTATATATATTTTACCACCATAAAAAATTCAAAAAACTGTTTTCTTTAAAAGAAAAAGGCTGGGACTTCCCTGGTGGTCCAGTGGTTAAGAATCCACCTTCCAATGCAGGGGACGTGGGTTCAATCCCTGGTCAGGGAACTAAGATTCCACATGCCGTGGACAACTAAGCCTGCACGCCACAACTACTGAGCTCACGCACCTCAACAAGAGAGCCTGCATGCCGCAAACTACAGAGCCCACGCGCTCTGGAGCCCTGCACCACAACTAGAGAGAGAAAACCCGCACGCCACAACTAGAGAGAAGCCCGTGTGCCACAGCGGAATATCCTGTGTGCCACAACTAAGGCCCAATGCGGCCAAAAGAATTAAGAAAATTAAAAAAAAAAAAGAAAATATACAAATGGCCAATAAAAGAAAGAAAGAAAGAAAGAAAGAAAGAAAGAAAGAGGCCAAACTAAACAATACCAAAAAATGAATGCTAGGAAGCCACTACTAGATGGCTTAGGTCTTAGTAAAACATGAGGGAGGTTTCATCTACAGAGAGAGACCAGAGAATGCCTGATCTGGAACAGTCTGGAGCTGAGAGCTAGAGACAAATGGAGATTTGTAATATCTCACATGAACTAATGCAGTGTTTGCCACCTAGTTTCTTGATAAGAATTCCTTGGGGACTTAAATATACAGATCAGTGATTCTCAAAGAGTAGTCTAAGGATTCTTGGGGGTCCATGAGGTCCTTTCTTTCCTAATTACAGATCTAGGAGAGGCCAGATTTTCTCCCCATATTTCAGCCAAAAGAACATATAGCAACAAATTGAATGCAGAAGCAGATATAAGAATTCAGCTGTCTGCTATTAAGGCAGACATCAAAGAGGTTTGGAAAAACGGAAAATAATACCACTCATTAAATTTTTGAGACTAGAGTTACTTTTTTCATAAAAATGTAATTTATGTTAATGTTAATGGGTTTGTTGTTATTTTAAATGAATTATTAGATAATTAAAATTGCTGAATTTTAATTTCTAATATGTTAAATACCAATAGCTATAATCCAAATAAATAAAAGCTCTCTGAGGTCCTACATAGTTTTTAAGTTTGTAAGGGCTCCTCAGATCAAAAAGTTTGAGAAACATTGATATAGATAAACAAGCCTTTCAGCTGGAAATTCTGATTTAGGAAGTCCCAACAGAGCCCAGAGTCTATTTTTAGACAATTTTACCAGGTGCTTAGCAGAAAAGTTTGGTTAACACTAAGCCAATATAAAGCTGTTTAGATGTTAGGGATTTTTATGATAGGCTACGGTGAATGCCAGACAGAATCAAAACTAAATGAATAAAAGGCCTGTTAAGTGGGAAAAGGCTGGTCTGTTTGAGGGTGATGTGACTGTATTTGTAGTGGAGTCATTTGATGACCCAATTTTCATAGCTTTACCTAGCAATGTTGGCAATCCAGGAGCAGAAGCAGAGAAAGTGGGCACTTTAAACTGAGTTGGATGGAGCTTTGGGTGTGGGCTCTCCAAGTTATTCTGTCCTGTATATATACATGACATTCAGATTGTACATTGAGGAGGCTGTGCCCTGGGTTTATATTGGAGGAGAGTTGTGGGATCTATTGGGTGTGGGTATAATAGCTTAAGGGGCAAGCATGGAGAAACCTATAGGATATAGTGTTAGGTGAGGTTAGGATGGTATGATGGGTTTTGGAAACTTGGAGCATTTACAACTGGTGGGACACAGGGAAGTTGGAAACAGACAGGGCAAGCATGCATCTGCCACGACGAGTTTACTAGGAGTCTAGTGTGTGGCATGTTAAAGAGGACTGGGGTGGGGCTCAGAGTGCATGACTATAAGGAAGAGAAATGAAGAAAGAGGGTTCTGGATATGTGGGACCCGGGTGGGGCTGTCTATTCATGGTGTGGTCATGGGAGCCTGCAGAAGGGAGGCTCCTGTGACCCTAGGATGCACTGCTAAAATATAACTAAAATAGAAGTTGGATGAGGGCTGACAGATTCTGTTGGTTTGCTTCATTAGGTACATTAGACAGTGGAGTTTCCAAGTGGGTACTCTCATTATGTGTTCTTAGTAAGAGGTTGGCATTTGTATGGCATGGCTGTCTCATGTACCACCTTACCTTCTGGTACCTGTCCTTTGTAAAACCCCAGCAGAATCATACGTATGGAGAGGGGGTGGAGTGTTGCATATGTTCATTCAGAGATATGTCTTCAAATTAATACTGCTACTAATAAATAATGAACTAAATGTAATAGCAATAGCAAACATTTATTGAGCGCTTACTATGCACCAGGAACTGTGCTAAGCACTTTACACTTTCAATACATTATCTTATTTAGTCTTCACAGCAATTGCCCTTGAGGTAGGTTCTGTGTTTATTTTCATCTTACAGGTGAAGACCCTGTGGCTTACTACAACTGAGCCACATCACATTCTCGTAGTTTTTTGATCGTGCCTAACTCCTTCCTGCCTCTGGACTTTTACATATTCCTGTTCTCTATCCCTGGAAAGCTATTCCTACCCTCCTAGTCACCCTTCAGGTCTCACCGTAAGAATCATTTTTTCAGGAAGCCCTCCCCTAATCCCCTTAAAAGGTTATGCCTGCCTGGCTATGTACTCTCATAGCACCTTGCACTCTTTCTTTACAGCACGTGTTACAATTTGTAGGTTTACTTGTTTATGTCTGTCTTCCTGACTAGACCATATCAGGAGGAGAGGAACTACACCTGTCTTATTTACTGTTATGTCTCTAAAGATGAAAAAGTGCTCAACAAATACCCGTTGAATTAATGAATGAATTAATGAATTTGTTCAGGGTCAAAGAGGAAGTAAAGGATTCTGCATATAAAACAAGGTTGGTCTGACTTCAGGACCTGAAGAACATGTTATCTGCATGTCTTGTGCTACATTGCAACGATAAGGAACAGAGCTGATTCCATACTTCGTCTGGGAATTGGAAAGAGATTTAGAGGAGCAACAGCCTGTGCTGGGTTGCAAGAGTTGGGTATCTCTGCAGTTGACACCAGAGCCCTGGTGTAGAGGCCTATTAGAAAGGTCTTCCATTTTCTCTTTTGAGAACAGAGGGAGCTCTAGGAATGACAAACTAAATTATGTTCTGTTCCTCCTGCTGAGCAAGGAAGTTAGCTAGATGACTGACCGTGAACGTGTCTTTCCAAAAGAAAAAGTGTGCTTCCTCACTGATCCCTTTCTCCCTAACATCCCACATTCCTCCTCAGCAGCTCCCTGTTGAAGTGCTGGGAAAAGGCAATGCAGCTCCAACTACTCCAGAGAGAAGGAAGGCAGCAGTCCCCAAAGGTCAGCTGAAGAGTCAGGGAGAGGAAGGCTAAACCTGTGCTCTAGGCAACTTGGACGAAGCCTGTGTGACTTGTGGCCCCACTAGAGCCCTGAGCCTGATGGATTTCTGACTATGTAGCTAGGGATTCAGTGGCTGAGCACCACAGCGACTTGAAGGTAAGATAAACTTGGGTTCTTTTATCATCTTAAGTCTTTCATTAAAGTCCTCTGGGGAGGGAGTCTGCTCTGATGGCTCTGATAAGCTCCTTGTGTCTGGGCCTGGTGGGTTCAGCCTCTGATTGTTTTTTCAGCATGAACAACATTCGGCTGTGGCAGTGGGGATAAAAAGAGGGCTGGTAGGGAGGGGAAGGGGAGTCTTGTTGCCATCAGAACTGCTGTCAGGGTTGGCCCTGGGTTGAGCTTTGTTCAGAACCACAGAGCAGTGAAGCCAGCCCAGCTCTTCCCTCCCCTCACTCCCACCTCCCTGTTGCCAAACTTTGAGCTATCTCTTAGATGATAGGAGTCAAAGGTTTCACACATAAAATCTATGTCTTTGAGAAAAACAAAACTAAACTAAAACTCTATCAAGGTTTCACATAGGATCGCAGTGGCCACCAGTTCTTATGCCAGATGTTTTGAGGCTGCGGAAACTCCTAGGGTAGTGGTTCCTAACATTTTGGGGGATCCTCTGAGAACCAATGGAAGACCAAATGTACACACACATAAAAATTTGCATACTGTTTTGGGAGTTCAGGCCCAAAGGGCCTTCCATGGACCATTAAGGACCTCGTGAACCCCAAGTTTGGAAACTCTGGTGTACAGTGTTTTTCTTGGCCTGGAATAGCAGTTGTGGAGCATTCCTAGGTCTTATATCCTCTTTCTCCTAGGACACTATAGGTGCCCAGGAGAAATCTGGGGGCCCCGTGGAGTATGCAATTAGTAAATAATGCCACCACATTCGGTCACTTTTATTTACATTCACCCTGTTCCATCCAAATGATGCAATATCCTTCTCAAGACTTTGTCTAGCCTCTGCTTAAACACTTCCAGTGACAGGGTACTGAGTATCTTTCTTAAGATACAGCCTAGTTTGTCATTGTGCATATTTAAATGTACTGGGAACTTAATAGTTCAGATGATTCTCATATGTAATGCATTTGCTTTCTCTAGCCCGGCATTTGCATCATATACATATTTGCTAAAGGTGTCTATGTCTTTGTCCATTCATTCATTTACTCATTCATTCTTTCAACCAACCATTCATTTATTCAGCAACCATTTCCTAAGTGTTTGTTTTGTTCCAGGAACACCCTAAACACTGGGAGGGGATGAAAAGATGAATAGTAAACAGTCTCTGTGCATGTTTTCATTCAAAACCAGAGGTCCAGAGCTTACTACTCTACAATTTCCTCTAGGTTGGCACAAAATCCATTACTTTAGCACTTTGGGGATATGGTGTCAATCAGCTGCTGATTGCTCTAGTGGTAGTAGGTCATCCATCTTACATTTTAATTTCCAGAATTTATCTTTTCCCTCTTGTTGACCGTGACAACAGACGCCCACTGACATTTGCTGGCAACGTGCCCCATTCATTGTTATTCCTAAAGCTCAGTACAAGAGTGCCTCCCCTATGAACCCCTTCTGCATCTTGGAACCCTTCTTCTGTTCTTTTTCCCTCTACTTCTACCCAGGGGAAAAGGGTAAGGCCTGACCCTAGGATATGGAATCTTTCCCTTTTCATTACATTGGCATTTTCATTGTAAATCCTACCCTGTGTAGTATGGTGCTTGTGGCATTGCCAGGCCCATGTCAACTGCCTCACTAGAGTAACACTGGCCCTACTCACAGGGAAGTGCCAGCTTCCTATTGGTTAAAACAGATCTCACTTATCTCACAAGCCCTCAGAAGTTGGGGCTGTGTATCAGAAGTTCTAGGTAGCTGACCATAGAGAATATAGGTAAAGTTTTGGTTTTAAAATAAAGGTGTGATGCACATTCAAAATGTGATAAAAAATGTCACACAGCTGATTTTTACCCTCCTCCCAGAGGCCTCTAGAGGTGGTGTTTCTTCCCTGTAGCCCAACACAGACATTGCCATCAGCCTCTTGGCTCTCTAAATCCTCCTGTTGGTTCACCGCAGCGGGCATTACCCCTTTCAGGAAACTTTCCCTGCTCACCCCAGCCCTGTGTGATCTCTGCCTTGGTGGTTCCGTGGGCAAGCATTCTAGTCTGTGATCACATACACTGTGCAACGTAGCACTTTCTATCAATCATACAGTCGTATTTGCTCTTTCATGTGTGTATGCTCATATGTGTGGTTTCTCTGTTGGGTACTTAGATTTGGACGAACTTTTATAGAGTTTTTGGTTTTGATTTTTAAGTGAGCCGCTACCTAAGCTATTTGTTTTACCCATCAGTTGGGGAAGTAGTGGATGTGACTGAGGAGCACCAGGAGGAATGATCCTAAACCCAAAACCTTCTCCCACCAGTACTTCATGGTGCCTGAGTACGCAATGAGACTTTTATTCCTTTGGTTCTTGTTTCCAGACAGCATTTGCTTTGAAAATGCAAAAAACCCTATACTCCCACCTCAGGAAATATCAGTCAAGAGGCCAGGGATTTCAAAGCAAGATATCTCAGAGGCTGCTCTGGAGAAGAGGAAGCTCCAAGAATGCCTTCCCCACTTCAACTAGAGCCACTCTTATTTTATGGACTGAATTTATCCTAAAACTTTCCTTATAGACCAGTCAGATGCAAAAAGAATTCTTCTTGAAAACCGTTCTTTTAGGGCACTAGATTTCAAACTTTATTGTGCATAGGAATCCTCTGGAAGGCTTGTTAACATGCAGATTGTTGGGCCCCACACCCAGTGATTCTGATTTGGCAGGTCTGGGGTACGACCTGATCTCTTACATTTCTAACAAGTGCCCAGATGCTGCTGCCGGTGAAGAGACCATGTACTCTTAAGAACTGTTGCTCTCTAGGAGAAACACTGGCAGAGGAGGGGGCTGGGGGTTTGGAGAGGGAGTGGGAGAACACCTCCAGAAGGGAAGTTGACTGGTTCAAAAAGAATCATTCTCCCTATTGATTGTTGTTTTTTTTTGAATCCCGTCATCTTCATATGTTAAGTAAGAAGCCACCAATTAGGGTTTCTGACCTTCAGGCTTTGGGCCCTAACCAAATCCCAAAGGAGGGTTTCTCTATACTTAGTCCTAAGCACAAATGGGTGCTTCCATAAGGGCTGTTGGTCCGGGCCTTCCTGAAGCTTTGATTCACCACTAAATTTAAAGTCATAGAACCAGAAGGAACTTCAGATAGGGCCCCTAGATGATAATGCTAATATTGTAGATAGTGGGTCACCTAGCCTAGGCAGTGTGATGCCAACATCAAGAGATTCTAATGAGTAGCGAAAGAAGCTAACCAACCTTCTAATCCTAAGTGTACAAATGAATAGAATTAGACAGTGGTTACAATATAAAGACAATTTTATTGCCAATAAAAGCCTTTACTAACTCATTTATCCTGTTTCAGTAGGACCTTATTCTTTCTGATGAAAATCCAGTCATAGCATCTCTCATTAAAAATAAAATTATTTTGAAATAAATAAATATATAAAATAAATAGCATATACATTTCATAAATAGTTTGTCCTTATGCACAGTATCCATGCTTACATTTTAATATCATTTTCTTACAGCCTACCCCATCTCCCACTTCCAATGGCAGGGAAACTGCATGTCAGGACAGATGAGAAATCTGCAGAGCCAGTGCAGGGATGGCTTGCAGCAGGGCTGTAGCCCCAAGGATTTTCTTAATGAGACTTCTCCAAAGCTCTGTAGGTAGCATCTATGGCAGATTCCTTGGTCTTTCATTTACCCACTGTCAAGGTATTTGGGTAGATTGTGGGGCAAGACACCTCTGGCCCTTGGTGGGGGCCCCCATTCTTTCTTGTGCCACCTCAGGGGAAAGAACATGAGTAAAGAAAAAAGTATATACAAGATTCCCTCTAGACCTCCCCCTCCCCCCACATCCCTCCCCAAAATAACCCAACCTTGATATACACTTTGAACAACAAGGGAACAGCTGGGTCGAGTTGAACAGTAAGTGCTTCTCTGTTATCTAAATTGATAGGAAAGAAGATTGAAAAGCTATGAGTATAGTGCTTCCAGAGACAACTGTGGCCCCAGAGTATACAGGTCACAGAGGTCACACTAGGGGTCCGTTACCTATAGCGGAAAAGGTCTCTGGACATGGAGGGCAACTTAGAAGGATCTACTGGCCTGGGTAAAAAGTGAGTGAATTTCTGGTGTCGTTTAGTCCTGTATCCCTCCCGGGGTGAGCCGTCTTTATTCAGGGCCACATAATACTGTCTCTCCGAGTCCGAGTGTTTGTACAAGGTGGAGGCATAGGTGTTGTACCAATTCTCTTCAAACTGTTCCCGGAAAACACATTCACGTGTGAGTTTCTTCTGTGAGGGTGAGAAAATAAAGCAGAGCCCATTATATGACTATTTCTCCCATCCCAGCTTGCTGGTGGAGAAACTAAAATAGTAATAGCACACTGATATTAGAATATTTCAGTCCTATCTCCCGGTATTCCTGAGGCATCTTCTTTCCAAACAGCACAAAACAGCCCTGTCGGTATCACTTCCACCCTCTTTTGTGAGCCACGCAAAAATGCTTCCGGTGATATTTTTTCTGAAGGCAGGAGACTGAAAGAGATGGGCTCACCTGGCACTTTGAGCCTGAGAATTTCTGCTATGGCCTCCCAATGCCCCACTGGCACCCTTGAGTTTTCTCCCTACTTAGGGCTAATGATGTTCAAATCCACTGAGATTGCAGTCAACCATGTCAACTGACAGGCAAAGGCCTCGGATCTATATAAAGCTCCATGGGAGGTGAGCTGTGATCTCTCCTAATGAAGGGTCTCAGGCCTGTCAGTTGGAAAGCTCAGAAAAGATCTCCTTGAAAAGTTCCTCCAATCTGGCTACTTCAAGCTGGCAGCTCCTGGGTCTCTTGCCTCTGTCCCTTCTCACACTTGATCCAACCACCATACTACTTGCTGGGGTTTTGCCGATACTGAGTGCTGGGGACAGGCCTATCTCTTAGGTGTCAGGGAAGAATGTGCTCTGATTTCATGGGGTGCAGGCAGCCAGAAAGTATGCTCTGTGACTCAAAAGCCAAAGCCAGGAGTTGGGATCCTCTGAAAGGGTTAAGATCAGCAAAGTCACCATTCCCCAGCTCTGGGCTGGCTTCCAAAATAGTGAACATGCACTGCAGCCAACCCAGTCCTAGCTGGGGACTTTAGGGCTGTCACCAGACCCTGGAACCCTCACTCTTCATTTGTTTGTTTATTTTGTTTGGCCTTTGGGATTCAGCTGAAGCAATCTGGACATTGAGGACTGTGTCGTTAATCTCAGAATCCTCAATCTGAAGGCCAGCTCTCCCACTGCCTATTTTTGTGCCAGCCAGTTGGCTACTCCTCTGGGTACCCATCGCAAATCAGATGTGCTCCTTGGGAGAGTTAATGCCCCAAACCCTTACCATCTACTGACAAACCAGTACAGCTTCCTATTATTAGCAGATGAGCTGGCCCTCTAATGGAGAAGGCGAAAGCAAATGTACTACAGAAAAGCTTCTGTTTTGATGGAGGCTGAATGAGTGAAAGTGTTATGTAGCAAGCTCCTGGGCAGTCAAGAACTGACTAGAAGACACTAAATCCTTTAAAGTTGACAAAAGTGCTTTCAAGTGCTAGATGAATGTTTTGCCTTACATTGTCCAAACACTTGTGGTAACAGCTTCCGAGGACAAAAAAACCTTAAACTTACCGACCCATAGAGTTCTCCTCGCTCGTTCATTCCTAAATACAGGCCAGAGTCCACTCCCCGGATGCTGATGAGCCCCACAGCCAGGCTGATAAACTCCAGAATTCCTAGAGCAAAAAAGTGAATGCCATTTCCATCACTGATATCAAGCTAAGAGGAAACTGTTCAGGTGACATGAGCTACTAGTCCTTTATGCCCAACTGGAGGCCAGCTCTGTGTGCCTTTGGTGAATTACCTGATGAAACCATCTTTTGCAGTAAGAATGGAACCTCAGAGAAGGCACTGAGTCTCTCTGGGCCTCGGCTTGTCCATATGTAAAATGGGGGACACAATCTCTGCCTCTATTCAACACTCTTAGGCATATTATAAGGAAAAGACCATGAGGAGGCTTTGGCTACAGAAGCTCCATAATTACAAGGTACTATTGCTGTTAAATACCACCATTTCAAGAACTGGGAGGGCAGCTTTCAAAATGAAAGAACGTGGCCAGGTTTCTGTATCTTCCCAAAGTCACTTCCCTCCTCCCCAGAGCACACAGCATTACCTTGCTGTCCTCTAGGCTGAACTTGTTTTGCAGCCTCTTAGCTCTCATGTCCTTAAAGCCACATGAGGCTGTCAACTGCCTGTAACTGACTCTAACAAAGGCCACACAGGCCACTCACCAAGTTTGTTCCTCCAGCCTATGGCAGGAAGCAAAATTTGGCCTGGTGAGAGCTTTCTCCTCAAAAGTACTCTTGGCCAGTGCAGCCTCAGGCTGACAAGCCTGTCATTCTCCCCTTCCCTCTTGAGGATTTTAAATTTATCTATGGCAAAGAGTTGGCAGGTAGTATTAGACTTGATACTGATGTGAGATGTTGCAGCTTTAAGGGAAAAGGGAAGAGATTCAGAAATGTCCCTCTAGCTGACAAAGTTGGAGGTGAGGATTTGAAAACGTTTCATTTACCCAGCCGCAGCAGGGGGGAGAAAAGAAATCGACTACTACGAGGGAAAAAAGAACCAGAGCTGAAATCCTGGTGATACTGAAGACTTCACAGTTTTGTTCTAAGATAGCACATCTATTATTTGGATACAGATGTAATGGTCAACTAGATTTCTCTTTGCTGTTCTCTAACCATGTTTTTCAACATACAGACCAAAACGTGATACTATTGACTCACACAGGCATCCAAAGGTATGAAATGAGCTCATATCTGGCTGTCTTTCTCATCCAAAAATGTAATTCTTAAGGGTAATAATATTCTATGTAATCTACACAGGGAGTGCGACAGAGTCCTTAAAGATCGCTTTAAAAAATTAAGTGGGCAATTGTGAAATCAGGTTCAGAACTCCAGTGGGAAGTCTCCTGAAGAGCCCCAGTGACCTGGGCTGGTGGGTGGGCATTCAGGTATGGAAGCTTTTAGGGCACACTCGGACCTATTTGGAGAATGTAACGCTCTTCTGCTGCCATCGTAGAGAACACTCAGAACGTGGCCTTTGGCCTCTAGCGTTGAAATCCTCCAAGTTTTAGTCTCAGTCTGGTTGTTACTAACTCTTGCAGTACAAAAAAAGAGTTTTGGGAAAGGATATTGACACAAGATGGTAGGAGGGGAAGGGAAAATACCTGGTGCCAAGTAGGGCTTAAGCAGATACTGATTTTAGTGGACCAAAACCTTTAGTTACACTGCACAGGGTTCTGATTTTGGTTCTGCCCTGTTTAACATTTTAATAAATGACTTATAAGAGGACATAGGGGGACTGTTTACCCTAGTTCCAGAAGACATACAGCTGAGAGGGCGACAATAAAAATCCAAAGAGATTCCAAGAGAATGGAAAAATGGGCTGACTCCAACAAAATAAGCTTTAATTAGAATAAATGTAAAGTCCTGCACTTTGGTCCCCAAACCAGTTACCCAAGATGTTTTGTGTTGGGGGTTTTGTTGGGGGAGGGTGAGCCTCAAATACAGTGTGAGTCAATCATACTCCTTATTTCATGGCCTATTATCATAATTGGTCTGCGTAAAGGCTTTTTTATTTATCTATCTCTTTCTTTTTATTTCCATACGCTTCTCCCCCTCGCCTCCCCCCTTCAGGCAACCACGTATATTTTCTTGAAAACATGGACTGTTCTTTTGTGTTTTCATGCATTTTTACTAAATGCAAGTCTGCTCAGCTTTGGAATGGGGAGACGTGGCCTAGCAAAACATGCACAACAATGGCGTACAGAATTTGATTGAACAAGGTAACCTCAGTATGGCTGATTCATGAGATTATTAAAAAGCTAATGTGAAGCTAGTCATGTAAAAATTAAAAATTGCTAAAAGCTAACGTAAAAAAAATAGAAAAAAAAGAAAAAAAAACTAATGTGATCTAAGGCTGTATTGATCAAGATCTAGTAACTGGCATAAGGGAGGGGATTGCCCCATTCTGCTCTGCCTCAGATCACAATGAGAGTGCCGTTTTTAGTTCTACCGTGTTTAAAGAGGGCTATGGAAACACAGGAGGGTGTTCAAAGGAGAGTGGCCAGTATGGCCAGGAAACGAGAAGCCAGGTCATGATTCAGTTCTGGGTGCTAAACTTTGAGGGATACCAACCCGCTGAAGCCTTTGGTTCTTTGCTTAGGCAGCTTACTTCTGAGCTTCTGAGTCTTAGTTCCCTCATTCGCTATCTCATGTCTCTGACCACCCTGAGCTCATTAAGTAGCAGAGGGCAGCTTGTGATCTCACCATCCAAAACCTGGTATGAGAACAAATCATGAAACCCAAGAGGTGGGGCCATTTGAGTCACCACCGTTTTTCTCCAGCTCTCTGTTAACCCTGATGCCAAAGGACAGATCATAGAGGAAGTCACTTGGGTTGTGTCCAGTAACAGGGGTCTCCAACAGCTGGAATCATCCCTGCCCAGCTGTCTTTGGGCATCATTTCCCTTTGCCAACTTTCCTATTAGCTGGATTCAAACTGTGGGAACCCAGTGGCACATGATGATGGAACAGATATTCCTAAACCTTCTCCTGAATTCCAGCCAGCATGAAGGGAGACAGAAAACAAGCCATCTTCACATTTTCCCAACTACAGCTGGAGAGGGGTGTTAACAGCAAAACGTTGAAGCAAAGTATTAAGTAGACAAAGTTTGTCCTCAGTACTTTCACCCCCTTCAAGGCCCGGGACCTCCCTCTCCCCTGCCTCATTTGACCTGTCCACCTCAGGTTCTGGCCTGTGTTCGACAGTTTCCAGACTCTTCTCTTCTTACACCTTTTGCCCCATGGCTTCAGTGAAAACAGATCTGTTCTGGGTCCCACTGCTTCAGAACCTAGCTAGATGACTGGCCTAGTATGTCATTTAATCTGGCTCCATAACTCGCCCGAATGCCCTCAGCCATCCTTTCAGCCCTTCAGGGCCAAGACAGTGCTGTTTTGGCACCTTGCCAAATAAGAACCATATCGCTCACAAACCAAAGCAGCTGCACGAGCCTGTTCCATCCCACCTGGCGGGAGGCCTCTCCTCCAGCCTGGCTCCCAAGCTCCGCTCTGCCAGCCCACAGGTGCCCCTCAGGAATGTCAGGATCCCTGTGAACCTCATGTAAATGCCACCAGCCAGCCAGGCGGGGATTGAAATACTCCTGGCTACTGATTGCAGAATGGGGGGGTGGGGTGGGGGTGGAGGAGGGGAGGGGAGGGGGAGCATAGGCTGTGCCAACAGGTTATTATTTGGAGTCGAGGCTGCTCTTGGGCTCAGCCTGACTCATTCTGAACACATGGATTCCAGGGTAATCCTTGGGGGCCCTGCTCTCCAATTACAACAAATAGCTATTTACTTTACATGGCCTTTGGAGACTACCTCCTCCCCCCAAGCAGAAATCTATAATATTTTATATCTTAAGTCTGGCCTACTTTACCCTGCTGGAATGTTGACTGCTAAAGCACTTATGGAATGTTAAAGTTTCGATTTATTGAATACCCTGGCTGATTAACTCAAATGTGGAGGGAGGAGAGAGTTAGCAAACTCAAACGCCACCTCTTTCTTTGCCAAAAGCTAAACTGAGAAAGAGTAAATGTGTGCTTGCAAGTTGGCAGGGGACGTTACAAAGACACAGCTTTGACCAGTTATCATTTCCTTTACAGGAAATACACGGAACTGCCAGGAAGCCAGGGAAGGAGGAAAGGGAAAAGGTGATGCAGAGGTGGTCTCAGTCAGTATGTGTGTGTGTGTGTGTGCGCGCTGAAGGCAAAACCCAAAATGAAACAGTTAAGCAGCAATGAAAACACCCCTTCCTCCCGCCAGTTTTATTTCCTTTGGTTTCTCCTTAAACTTAACACCCTTAGCAGACCTGGGAGATGAAAAGAAATCAAGATGTGTCCTTAGGGAGGTAATTAAAGACCATATCCCAAGAGCCTATTACTGCTTTATGTTGACCTTGTAGGTTACTGGGCTCAGTTTAGGCACAGAGTCAGACGAACACTTGTAGCTGCTGGGAGTCAAGCTCACAGTTTCTCCACCTCTGCAGCCCCCACCTCACAGTTCTCCATCATTTCAGAATTTTTATTCTACATCTCAGGAATGAGCTACCCCAATATCTTTAGGCCATTTCTGGGAGCTTTGGGGGGCTCTGAGGCCAGGGTGGGAGTCCCATTCCTTCTGAAGAGGAACAAAAGGGGACTGCAAAGTCACTAGTGATGGAAGGGAAAGGAGCTAAGTTAACCCTCCCTCTCCCCTCACCCCACCCCACCCTGTCACCCTTTCGAGGACCTGCTGCAAGTTTATACAGACACCTGCACCCCTCCATTACCCCCACCCCACACACAACCTACTGTACTCCAGCTCTCCAAGTGCATTTTTCCAAGATGACATAGACCTCATTAGGGTTCCTGCTTGCTCCCAGCAAGGAAGACCAGCCCTGGCCCTAAGTTGTTTGCTAGACTTAGCCTTGCCCAGGAACAGGCCTCTGCCCTGCTCCCCATCCACCCTAGACTTTTTATGGTGCACTGGGGTGCAGCTCTAGCAAGGCACGGGGAATAGGAAGATAGGGAGGTTTGGGGGAAGTGAAGGAGGATGGGAAATAGATGGGAAGAGTATCACGCCTGACGGTAGGCAAAGCCTCTCACTGGCTTAGATGGTGTCTTTGGCCCATAGGGTCCTTGGGAGGAAGTAGAGGGCATTGGGAGATGCGGGGACCCAAGGAAAGGTAGCTGTCAGAGCACCGGAATAACAGTTTAGTAGAGGATAGGAAATTGAAAACGAAAATGGCCAAATTATTGAGGAGTGAACACATTTGCTTAGAAACCCAATGATCTCTGTCCCAGGTCAAGGTTTATATTAACTGTGTTCTGTATGTGAGACAGGCAGCTGTGCCCTTTGAACAATCTGCAGAGTAGCAGGCAGAGAAAATCCTGGATGGAGGCTGGGTGTCTTCTGCCCTGGGCCCAGGAGACACCTGTCTTGGGGGCTGGGAGTGGGCCCAGAACGGTTTCCTCACTGAGGCAAGGAGTCCAGAGGTAGCTCCGGCAAAAGCTGCCCCAGGGCTTGTGCCCTTACACAGTGGCCACCGGGAGGCTTTCCTAGTTTCTCTAATACCCAGCTCCCACCGTGCTGTCTGGGTTGGCCCTCAACACGGGCAGAGCAACACAGAGGCAGGCAGGTACCACGGCTGCCGCGTCCCCGCGGGCCAAAATCGACTTGGGCGCGGGCCGTCCGCAAGCCGTATCCACGGCCCACGAAGGCTCCAGCTTCAGGTGATCTGCCGCGACAACCCAGCTGCCCTGGAGGCTCAGCCTCACGCTGTAGCCACGGTCCCCGACCTCCTCGGCGGATGCTCCTATCCCTCTCCCAGCTCCACCTGCTTTCCTCGGAAGCGCAGCGTCCAGGTCCCAGAACAATCCCCTAGCTCCCGGGGGAGGGAGGGTGGAGTGGGGAAAGGAGAAGCCGCACCTCAAGGCGCCCCCGCCTCCTCCCGAGAGTGTCTGAGGGTGTCAGGCGCCCCGACGCCGCTGCGCGGCTCAAGTCCGCACCGTCGCGTCCCGCCTGCCCCGCGTCCCCGGCGGCCTCCCGCCTCGAAGGGCTCAGACGGCGCCGAGCCGAGGGGCGGAGGGGGGGGGGGCGGCGGTCCGCGGGCCCCAAGCCGGAGCCTCGAGCCGTCGGCTCCCCAGCGCGCCGTCTGCTCGCCTCCCGTCCCTCCCGGCCGCGTCCTCACCGAAGCGGCTGTGGTCGTGGCGGGTGCCGTGCACCGTGCCGTTGGGGAAGATCTCCAGGTGGAAGCCGGTGCGGCAGTAGAGCTGGCGGCGTCGCAGGATCCCCTTCAAGTGGGCGAAGTCGGTGGGCGAGCCGCGCTGCAGCTTCCCCTCGATCTGGCCCAGGCGCTCGTTCAGGAAACCTGGGGAGTCAGCTAAAGGCACGTTCCCCAGAGACGAGGAGAAGCCGTGCAGATCCCAGTCCAAGGAAGCGAAGACCCCCCCCACCTCAGCCATGGCGGGGCGCGCGGGGCCGAGTCGGGGCCGCGGGGCGCGAACTGCCTCTCCCCGCCGCGGGCGCGGGCGACTCGGCGGCGCTCGCTTGCTAGCTCGCTCCGCGCTCTGCCGAGCTGCAGTCGACGTCTGTTCTTGTCCAAGGAACTTCTCAGCGGCGGGGAGCGTGGGGCAGCGCGCTCCTGACCTTGCGCTCAGTCAAAGTGCCGCTTCCCCTCCGCATCCATCTCCCCAGGCCTCTCATAGCTGGCTTCGTCGAGCTATCAGATGCAAACGGCACTTTATATACATACCCACTCCCCTTACATTGACATATTGGATATTTAAATACAAGCCACACCTCAATGGCATCCCCTCGGAGATTGGTGTGTGGGTTCTTTTTTTTTTTTCCTCCTCGTATCCTTTTGGCTCTTTTTGGGAGAGGGGGGTGGAGTGGGAGAGAGAGCGAGCGAGCTTCACTCCCTCTTTTATTATGAAAAAATGGCAGGAAAAAGCTACACATTGCAGTGAGGCATAACTGCTTTTGGCAGGTTTTTCTGAAACTGCTGATGAAATAACGGAGCCCAGTGCGTGGAGGCTGTTGGCGTCCACTGCCGCTCAGGCCTGTTGCGTGGAGGTCTGCCTGTTGCGCTGGGGCAGCGCCCACCTCCCACGCGGCCTCCGGCTGCTCGCCTTTGGAAAGTGGCGTGAGACCCGGGCTGGGGGGTTCACGCGTTCGTGAGCCTCTCTTGTTCCCCGGCCGGTCGGAGGCTGCAGAAGGGGCGCCTGGCCTGGGTCAGTGGCTCCCTGGTTTCTTTGTTCTGTGGCCCCCTAGTCCCACTCCCCACCTGTAGGTCGGCAGGGGGCTGAGGAAGTGAAGAATCCGGAAACGCATGCAGTTGCAAAATGTGGGATTGGGGGTGTTGGCGGTTCCCGTAGGCACCCAGGCTGGGGGCCCTAAGGGGTCTGGGAGGAGAGGGAAGCCCCACGGAGGAAAGAAGGCTTTTTTTTTTTTTTTTTTAAAAGGGACGTTACAGCTTAGGATAAAGGAGGGGGAAGTAAGAAATAGAAAGCGATCTTTTTGAAAAATGATCTCCTCTGGCTTTCTGGGCGCGCTTTTACAAGGCTCTCGAGAGCAAGCTTGATGAGAGACCATTGGAAGTCTGGTGGGGGTTTTCCCCCACCTCTTTTCTTGTTGGAAACAGGTGTTTCCTCGCTCTGTCCTGTGCCCTCCTCGGAGATATTCTATCAGGAAGAGCGGCAGTTGGGGCGGGAACTGGAGGCAGCCAGGGCAACGGGCAGCGTTGAGAAGACCTGGGGAGCAGGTGCCCGGCCTGCCCCGCGCCCCGCGCCCCTACCCGGCACCAGAACCCTGGGGCCCCTCTCAGGGCCTCGCGCTCAGCGTCCTGCTCGCCTGCCTATTAAACTGCGTTGTCTGCAGTTTGCACCCGCATGGGGGCTCTGGCTACCTTCCCTGGCTCCGGGTCCCGCAGGAGAAACTGAAAGAGCGAGCACCCCATCCCCGCCACTCCTTTGCAGCGCCTCCTGCTGGAGAACCCGTGTCTCGCGGCGAGTTGGAATTCAGTCTCCAGGAGAGGATAAAACCGACTCAGCTCAATTCAGTTAGGGCAATTTGAGGTCCTGCTCCTCGGCTCACACGGGCACCCTGTGCTCAGTCCCCAGAACTGTAGCAATTCTTGGTTTGGAACATCGTGGCTTGGTTCTGGTGGGCCTCCCTGGCTCAGACAGAACCTCCAGAGCCAAGCACAAGGTCTGGCACGTGGTAGGTGCTCAGAAATCATCTTCTGGTGTGCACCCAGTAGTGGGGAACACAGATGCAAGTAATCTTCCGACTCTACAGGACACAGAAATGCAAAAGATGGCGCCTGTATTGGAGTATTTATGGATGAAATGGCAGGCTATCAACGATTTGCTTTAAAATAATCTAGAGTGAGAAAGCAGGAGGAATGGGGGTTTAGATGAGATAATAACATCGTTCATGTTACTAATTATTGAAGCTGGGTAATGGGTACATGGGTGTTCATTATATATTTCCTCTAATCTCTCTATAAACACACAAACGTGAAATTTCCGTAATAAAAGCTTTAAAAAATGGGACCGACATGAAACAACAAAGAAATCCTTCTTTCCTTCTTCATTCTTCCCTTCAAAGAGTTTGTGGATTTAGTGAGGAGGTGGGGAAGGTGGCGCAGAGGTTAAGCTAAGTATATAAATGACTAGAATGCAGGCAGTTTAAGGTGCACAGTACTGTGTGGATTCAGAAAGCAGAGAGAAGGTTGATCTCGGGGTTTAGAGCCGGGTTCTGGACCAAAGTGGCCTGTGTGATGGATGGGCCTTGAAGGGAAGATCTTGCAAATTCAGACGGGCCACTTCCAGGAAGGGGAAAATAGTAACGAAGCAAGTGGACAAATTTTAATTGGTAAAGACTAATTCCTGGGGGTTTTGGTGAATGTCAAATGAAATAATGTTGATGAAACTGCTTTGAGAAGTATGTGATGTAAAGGAGTTAGATGTATCTATGATTATATAAATCACACATTGATAATGGTCAAAGCCCATTTCTTCAACAGTCACTTCAGGGAATTTCTACATTCTTTGTCCCCCAATATTCCCAAAGTCACCAATTGCAGTTGCATATCTGGAGTCCTACTTGTCCAAATGTCAGAGATATAAGCATTCCATTGCCCTTCTTGGGTTCTTTTTCTTTTCATTTTTTAAAACGTTTATTGGAGTACAATTGCTTTACAATGGTGTGTCAGTTTCTGCTTTAAAACAAAGTGAATCAGCTATACATATACATATGTTCCCATATCTCCTCCCTCTTGCGTCTCCCCCTTTTGAGATTAAGCTGACTGATAATTCTGTTTAAGTAATGTTTCCATGAAGTATCCCAATTGACAGAGCACTTTCATGAAAGTTATTTAATTTTCACAACCTTGTGGAGTAGGCGGTACCATTATCCCTATTTTAGAGGTGAAGTTAAGTGACTAGCACCGAATCATATAGCTAATAAGGAGCAGAGTCATCATTTAATCTCAGATCCACTGGGGACAATTTACTCTCAATTTATGGGCCTTGGGATTATGCAAAGATTGGCATGTGAAGGACGGTGAGATTTCAGAATATTTTTGTTTATCGAATATCCTCAGCAGGACGCAACCTCAGGGCAGCGTTGTGCTGGATGTATGGGATGAGAGGAAAATGTACATAAAAAAAGAAGCGACCCTCTCTGGATTCAGGATGTCACTTGTAAAGTGAAGATAACTGTACCCTTTCACAGTGGTATTATGAAGAGGAAATAAAATAACTGATGGAAAGTGCCCAGCATTCTGTCCAGCACACGGAAGATAGCTCAACACATCTGAGGTTCCGTCCTCCTTTCCCCATATCTCACAGGGCTAATGTGAAAAATTAAGCAACCTACGTGGAAAGGACATGGAAAAATAAAACTCCATAAAAAAAAATGGGAGTTCTGACTCAGGCTGTAAGTGACCAGAGGCTGAGGGAAGCCTGTTGGGATCTGTTCCTTGAGGAAGGAGATGGTGAAGCTAATACTTCTGATGCTCACCTCCCCCTCCCCCTGCCCCAACACACACCTCGGAGAGGGGAAAAGATGTCTGGAATTGTTGCTCTGCCCAGTTCTTCCTTTTCCCGACAGCTTATAAATGTTTTTTCCTTCCTAGTACATTTTCCCTGATAACGGGCAGCAGGAGCTGTACTGCTTGGCAAATCCAGCAGGGAGTGCAGTTAACTCCATCACTTGCTCCAGTTTATTTAGTACTTACTTTGGGTTAAGCATTGCCCTGGGCGCTTTACATGCATTATCTCCCTAAGCCTTATCAAAACTCTAAGGAAGAGTTTTGTTTTTTGTTTTTTGGCCACACCATGCGGCTGGTGGGACCTTAGTTCCCCAAGGGATTGAACCTGGGCCCTCGGCAGTGAAAGCGTGGAGTCCTAACCACTGGACCACCAGGGAATTCTCTAAGGCAACGGTCCCTAACCTTTTCGGCACCAGGAACCGGTTTCGTGGAAGACAATTTTTCCACGGACCGGGTGGGGGTGGGGAGAGATGGTTTTGGGATGGTTCAAGCGCATTACATTTATTGTGCACTTTATTTCTATTATTATTACACTGTAATATATACTGAAATAATTATACAACTCACCATAATGCAGAATCAGTGGGAGCCCTGAGCTTGCTTTCCTGCAACTAGATGGTCCCATCTGGGGGTGATGGGAGACAGGGACACCCGAAGTGTGTTGCTTATGTCCAGTCTGCTCCGTGATCTCGTTTTGGCTTCTGTCACTGCAGAAAACCCTGCTTCACAAAGAAAGGATGCTGGAAATAGAAGCAGGCTTTTCACTGCTTTTGCGGCAATCTCACGATATTCCGCCTTGACTTTAACCCAGAATGTATGGAGAATTGAAGTTGTCTCAAACATACTTTTAAGGCCACCGTCATTTGCGATCTCAAGCAGTTGATCCTCTTCTAGCACGGACAAAGTTGATTCACCTGGCTTATTCACAAATGGGTCGCGGACCCATTCCTTCCCAGTTCGGGGGTCTTTTGTGGTTGGGAAGTGATGCTTAGACTCTTTTGAAAGCTGAGATAGGGGATCATGCACCAGCTGGGAGAAAGAAGTCCGGGGCTCAGTCTCTTTCAAAATCTCTGCTCATGTTTGAAACATGTCAGAAATCCCAGTGTTCCCTCATCGTCCCCATAATTCCAGTTTGGCTTTGAATGCAGCCACTTTATCTGCCCACTTGAACACAGTTGTCGTTCTCCCCTGAAGTGACAGATTGAGTTCGTTGAGCAGATTGAATATGTCGCACAAGTAAGCAAATTTTGCGACCCATTCTGTGTCACTGAAATGTGCTGCCAGTGGTGACTGTTTTTCTAAAAGAAATCTCTGGAGCGGCTCTCATAACTCAAAAACTCTGGCCAGTGATCTACCTTTAGAAAGCCATCTCACTTCTGTGTATAAGAGAAGACGTGTGTGCTCTGCGTCCATCTCCTCACAGAGCTGCATGAACAGATGTGAGTTAAGGGCCCGTACTTTAATGTGGTTGATAATTTTAATCACGTCCTGCAAAACGTTGTTAAGTTCAGGTGACATTTTTCGGCTAGCCAGCATTTCTCTATGGATGACACAGTGCATAGACTCACATTCAGAAGAGACCTCTTTGACCCGAGTAGTGAAAACAGAAAGCTGTCCAGTCATGGCAGCCGCTCCGTCCGTGCATATACCAACACAAAATGACCAATTCAGTTTTCCTGATATGTAATCATTCAAAGACTTGAATAGTTCTCCAGCTGTGGTGCTGGCTGGCAACAAAAGTGCCCATAACATATCCGCATGCACATCCTCCTGAAAAATATGTCACACTAAAACAAGCATTCTTACCTTGTTGTCAACATCAGTAGACTAGTCAACCTGGATTGCGTACCACGGTGAGCCATTAATCCTCTCTAACAATTGTGCCTCAATATCCTCTGCTATTTCATCAATTCGTCTAGTTATGGTGCTAGCCGGAAGAGGAACACGTGCCACCTTTTGAACTGTAGCCTCTCCTAAAAGTTCACGACAAATGTCCTTAGCAGCAGGCAGGATCAACTCTTCACCAGTAGTAAAGGGCTTCTTAGCTTTAGCAATGCGGTTAGCCACTAAGAATGATGCTCTCAGTGCAGACACATTTGATGAAGTGGCGGCCTTCAATAATTGCTTCTGTTCTTCGTGTTTTTTCTTTGGAAAAACTCCAAAGGCTTGTCTTTTAATGCAGGGTTCTTGGTCTCCATGTGGCGAAGCAGTTATGAAGGTTTCATGGCTTTGTTGGATAGCCGGTCGCCACATATTATACAAAGTGGGCTTGGAGAATGTGAATCACCTGTTGCAATGGACCCGTAATTTAAGAAGGACTCTTGGTATTTTCTTTTAAATGCAGCTTTCTTTTTGTTGGCAGTCTTAGAGTCTTCTGCTGTCTCATCATTTGGTCTTTCCCCCTTTTCAAAGAAGCTCTCCAGCGACATCTATTTTTTTACTCATTTTGGCTAGGGTTAGCTTGTGGGCTTACCAAGACTGACTGAGACAAGCGCGCAGTGCGGGAAAGAGGCGCGAACGGAAGTGGTAAATCAAATAATGGGCGGGTCACGTGCGGACTAAATTTCTTTTTTTAAACAGCTTTATTGGAGTATAATTGCTTTACAATGCTGTGTTAGTTTCTGCTCTATAACAAAGTGAATCAGCTATACATATACATATATTCCCATATCTCGTCCCTCTTGCGTCTCCTTCCCACCTTCCCTATCCCACCCCTCGAGGTGGTCACAAATCACCGAGCTGATCTCCCTGTGCTATGCAGCTGCTTCCCACTAGCTATCTATTTTACGTTTGGTAGTGTATATATGTCCATGCCACTCTCTCACTTCGTCCCAGCTTACCCTTCCCCATCCCCGGGTCCTCAAGTCCATTCTCTACGTCTGTGTCTTTATTCCTGTCCTGCCCCTAGGTTCATTAGAACAATTCTTTTTTAGATTCCATATATATGTGTTAGCATACGGTATTTATTTTTCTCTTTCTGACTTACTTAACTCTGTATGACAGACTCTAGGTCCATCCACCTCACTACAAATAACTCCATTTTGTTTCTTTTTCTGGCTGAGTAACATTCCATTGTACATACGTGCCACATCTTCTTTATCCATTCGTCTGTCGATGGACACTTAGGTTGCTCCCATGTCCAGGCTATTGTAAATAGTGCTGCAATGAACATTGTGGTACATGACTCTTTCTGAATTATGGTTTTCTCAGGGTATATGCCCAGTAGTGGGATTGCTGGGTCATATGGTCGTTCTATTTTTAGTTTTTTAAGGAACCTCCGTACTGTTCTCCATAGTGGCTGTATCAATTTACGTTCCCACCAACAGTGCAAGAGGGTTCCCTTTTCTCCACACCGTCTCCAGCATTTATTGTTTGTAGATTTTTTGATGATGGCCATTCTGACCGGTGTGCGGTGATAACTCATTGTATTTTGATTTGCATTTCTCTAATGATTAGTGATGTTGAGCATCCTTTCATGTGTTTGTTGGCAATCTGTATATCTTCTTTGGAGAAATGTCTATTTAGGTCTTCTGCCCATTTTTAGATTGGGTTGTTTGTTTTTTGGATATTGAGCTGCATGAGCTGCTTGCAAATTTTGGAGATTAGTCCTTTGTCAGTTGCCTCGTTTGCAAATATTTTCTCCCATTCAGAGGGTTGTCTTTTCGTCTTGTTTATGGTTTCCTTTGTTGTGCAAAAGCTTTTAAGTTTCATTAGGTCCCACTTGTTTATTTTTGTTTTTATTTCCATTTCTCTAGGAGGTGGGTCAAAAAGGATCTTGCTGTGATTTATGTCATAGAGTGTTCTGCCTATGTTTTCCTCTAAGAGTTTTATAGTATCCAACCTTACATTTAGGTCTTTAATCCATTTTGAGTTTATTTTTGTGTATGGTGTTAGGAAGTGTTCTAATTTCATTCTTTTACATGTAACTGGCACAGACGAAATTAAGTGTTGGATTCTGACTTAAAGCCTGCCACCAGATGCAGCTGTATAATTGAAGTACATCGACTCACTTACCACTATAAAGCCTGCCACCAGATGCAGCTTAATTGTCACTTGCTACTGACTGACAGAGTTTTGATATGTCTGCAAGCGATTGATTTATTATGGTCTCTGTGCAGTCAAACCTCTCTGCTGATGATAATCTGTAGTTGCAGCCGCTCCCCAGCACCAGCATCACCGCCTCAGCTCCACCTCAGGTCATCAGGCATTAGATTCCCATAAGGAGCACGCAACCTAGATCCCTCACATGTGCAGTTCACAGTAGGGTCCACGCTCCTACGAGAGTCTGATGCCACCGCTAATCTGACAGGAGGCGGAGCTCAGGCGGTAATGCGAGCGCTGGGGAGCGGCTGTAAATACAGATGAAGTTTCACTCACTCGCCCACCGCTCACCTCCTGCTGTGCGGCCCAGTTCTTAACGGGCCACGGACCAGTACCAGTTGGGGACCCCTGCTCTAAGGAGTAGTTTTCTTCCCATTTTACAAACGAGGAAACTGAGGCCCAGAGATATTCAATAACTAGTAGCAGAGGTAGGACCTCTGATCTTAAGGGATAAATATTTGATCTCAAGTTCGAACCTAACCACGACACTACACTGCCTCAATCTATTTACTTCAAAAAGAATTTGTATTTCTCCTTTGTCTTTTGTTCCTGTCTCCCCTCACCTGCTTTCCTTGTAGGCAGCAGTCTAATGCAGCAGTTGCACATTCCATCTCCGGTGTCAGACCACCTGGGTTCAAATCCCAGCTTAAAGCCATTCTAGTTGTTGGAGCCTCAGTTTCGTCTTCTGTACAATGCAGATGGTCATGGTCCTCATAACCTCATAGAGGTGCTATGAGGTTTAAGTGAAATAATACACAGAATATACTTAAAACTGTGCCTGGCACATACTAAGTGGTCATTGTTCTTAATATTATTTACATCCTATCTGGCCCCAGTCATATTTCCTCCCCAGGTTCCCTCAAACTATGCTCATTTTTTCCTAAGGGAGAAATGAACTGGATGAGAACCCTGGCCTAGTCACCCCAAAGCAATCAATTCCAATCCTATTACTCTTTCTGTGTGATATTGGGCCAGTCTTGTTCTCTCTGGGTTTTAGAAGGCCTGTCTCAGAAATGGGGTCACCAAACTGTCACCTCTGTGTGGGCAAGCAGGTAGTCAGGGAGTGGAAGTCTGAGAAAAACAGGAAATTGCTCACCTGTAGAGTTTCATTTATTGAGCATCCTAAGTACCAGGCATTATCTGATTGCCTTACATTTAAATCACATCACACCCCACAAGGTAGATATTATCATTCCGATTTTTAACAGATGACAAAACTGAGGGCTTGAGAGCTTAAGTAACTTGCTTAAGGTCACGCAGCTTGTGTATGGTGGGGCTGAAATTCAAACCTGGAGAGCAACTCCAGAAACCATGCTGTTGGTCACTACACTACTCTGAAGAGCGTTGGGGCCTTGTTCAAAAGAGAAAGTATTATATCATGACACAATCCTCTTCTGGACAGGGAAAACCCAGGTTAAAAGAGCAATACCACCCTCACTCCCCGCCCAGGCGATTTGTAGCTAGAGTTTGAGAACTCTGCAAAAAGTCAGACCACCTTCCAATCTCCCCACCCCCGACTCTAGGGCCCAGAGAGGAAAGGCAATCTCTTTGGTTTGAATGAGCCCCCTTCTTACCTTTCCGGTCAGTCTCCTGCAGTGACACTGAGCCACAAGTCTCCTTTGTCTCTGCTGTCATTCTTCTCTGGGCCTACCTGTAATGGGGGTGGGTAATGGACCATTTATTCTGGCTGTAACTTGCCATTAGTCGGCAGGTGATGACATCTTTGTGAAATGATCTGTTAATTCTCTGAGAAGAATGGGACACTGTGGAATGTGGCTCTAACCCTGGCAATCTGGGTCACTTCTCAACCTGGTGTATGTGACTGTGAATGTGGGTACAATGGTGGCTGTGTGTGTCTGGGGCTGGGTGTTGGGGGAGAAGTATGGGCAGAGAGTATGACTGTACTGGTTTTCTCAATACAATTGTGTGCTTATGTTTGTGTTTGTGACTGGATGCAGAAGAGTTTGCATATGTCTGTGTAACAGCAAGAGTTGTGGGTTTAAGGTGTGAATAAGTGGATTTAAGTATGTGAATCTACAGGCAGCCCCTGCTATTTTGCACGAAGAAGATACATGGTGGCTGTGAAGCTGAGTTCATTTGAATCTAAAGTCGTTTCCTTTTTTTTTTTTTTAAACCCAAGGTGATTGTTTTGGTCCCACAGCCTGAGGGCACATTCACATCAGCGGATAGGAAAGCCAGTTGGGGGACTCCTCTGAGGGCCCAGCTTCCTTGGAGCCTTGTTGAGGTGGCCTTGTAGAATCTCTTTCTTACATAAACCAAGGAACAAAGCAGAGTCTTAAGATCAGCTCTTTGCTTCCTGGCCTCTGGTTAGCAGGACCTCCTCCCTGCTTTTCCTCTTTCTCCCTAAAGCTGTGGACTTCATCTTGTTTCTGCGAGGGATTTGAATCTCATCAGTTACACTCTGATTTCTGGGAAATGGAGCATTATTCACTGCATTTGAAGATTTAGAAAGGGACTAACAGTTCTGTCCTGCTCTCAGAGCTGCTGGTGCCACAAGCACAGGTTACAGAACCCTTGGCAAATTAAAAAAAATGTTGAAGGGTACAAAGCGTGGAACAGAGTTAGCAAGGAAGAGTAGTTCAGTCAGTAGTCACCTGAGCAAGTCACTAGGGAGAAATGTACATTCCGAGGGGGTGGATTGTGGTCCTCGCTCTCGCTCAACTCACTGTCTGGGGCTTTGGCCAGATTATTTCTCATCTGTGGGCCTCCGTTTTCCTAACTATGAAAAGAGGGAGCTGGACTAGATCCGTCTTCTCAAACTTTTGTTTATTTCTTAACTGAAGTAACCCTAATGGCAGAGGAGCATGGGTGGAGGAGAGGGGTGGATGGGGTAATCCAAAGCAGCCTACTGCAAGGTCAAAGTGTCCTTGAAGTGTCATGTTTTATCCTAAAAATGTGTTCAAAATTTGCATTCCGTTCCATGATATAGCCATATTTGTTTTGATAAAGAAATGTTTTAAATTTCTTATACTCAAGTAAAATTGACACTCTAAGAACATGCCATGTTTATCCTGTGACTCTGTGGACCCCCTTGGCACACTGCCATGGACCCCCAGGGGTATGCATACTCCGGTTTAAAAGTTTGGAAGTAAATGATTAAGATTCCTTTCCGCTCTAACACTCTGGTTCAATGACCTGGGAATACCTGTGGTGTCTTTGGTAACTGCTCCCCAGGTTGCTAGAGAGTTGTTTTTTTTTTTTTTTTTTTTTTTTTTACGGCTCCATCTGAGCACTCCATTTTCTAGCCAGTTATGCAAAAAGAATGGAAACCTCTGATTTTGTTTCCAGAACAAGCGTCTCCAGTATGTCTTTGCTGAGCCCCACGTACAGGCTCAGGCTTATGCTAAGTTGTCCTGGGGATTCTTATGGCACTACTGTGGCGCTTAATCTAGCTTCCATGAAGCAATAGGGGTTAAGAGTTTGGTGAGTTAAGTAGTAAACTGTGGGCTGTGGATTTTAAGTGCAGCAAGAGTTTGAGAAGTAGAACATAGATGTGCTTCCTGGAGGAGGTGATAGGATGATAGTTCAGGTAAATGGGGTAGAGGGAGAGGGACAATCCAGCTGGGAGGAGGGCGAGAGTAAAGGTCTGGAGGCTGTCAGGATCGTGGCCTGCTTAGGCCGGGGCCAGAATCTTGCTCAGTGGCAGGAGACACAGAAAGCTGAAATGGGGTCTTTCTCCCTCTGGGCATGAATTGTTAGCTATTTATCAGTTCACTGTCTTCTTTTTAAGGAGGTTGTGACTAGGGCTGATCCCCTCTCCTGCAGGGAGTAGGAAATCCCTGGAACAAAACAAAACAACCTTCCAAAAGGGATTTGGGGGAGAGAGTGGAGGATAAAAAGATATCTACATGACCTCATATACTGTCATCCAATCCAATCTGTGATTAGATGTATGTTTATTCTGTAAGCCATTAGATTTCTGTTCTTTGGGGTGCATGCCATTTCCTCTGGTTTTCTTTAATTTACTGGTAAAAATTCCCTTCAAGGGAGCCTGGATAGTACCTGCACAGTGCATGTGGTTCAGGGCAGCCTAGGGCGCAGGGGAGCTCCCAGCCCCTGTCTGCACCACCTCAGAGCAGAGTGTGAGGGCCAGAGTGAAGGAACCCACCTAGGACCTGCTGGTGGCTGGGGATGGTGATGCCAGCACTGCCTCAGAGCCTAAGGAGAAACACACCCAAGGAGAGCAGAGTTGGTGGCAAGGGGAGGTTTCAACAATAGGCCCAGGTAGAACAAGGTTGTAGGCCAGTGGTCACAGGACCAGGGAGCCAGGCAACAGGCAGTCACAGGTGACCCTGCAGGGGGCAGAGCCAGCATCCTGGGAGCCTGGTGGTGGGGTTCAGATAAGGGTCTAGGGAGCGAGCTGGTGTCAAGCAAGTGCAGTTGCAAGTGTCAGGGACACATTACCAATAGGTTACAAATCCAGAAAAAGTAAAAATATTAACATGACTAACAGAATTAAGGAGGTGAAGGAAGAGAAAATAAGCAGAAATGAATAAGTGCTGATTTTTTAAAAATATTGAGGCATGATTGACATAAAAAAAGCTGTACATATGTAAATATATACAACTTTGATGTGTTTGGGGATAAATATATACCCATGAAACCATCACTACAATCTATGCAATAAACCTATCCATCGCCTGCAAAAGTGTCTTCTTATCCTCTTGATTTCTTTATTATTACCGCTATTATTTTTTTTGTCATAAGGACACTTAACATAAGATCTACTCTCTTAACAGAATTTTAAGTATACAATATAGCATTATTAACCATAGGTGCTACCCTGTAGAGTAGCTCTCTAGGACTTATTCATCTAGCATAACTGAGTGTGGAGTCCTTAATCTTTCCTACCAGGGACCCGATTTATAACATCTAAAATTGAAATGTATAAATTTTAAAATTCCAAAGTACTTCAATTGCCAGAAAGGACCCAGGTTGGGTAGGCATTGGAAGGATTGGCAAGAAAACCCCCTCTCCCCTCAGTGTTGGAAGAATTTGGAGACGTAGGGAAACTACAGGGCCTCGGATATAGAGGAAATAAGACAGCAGCCCAATCGCAGGAACTGGGTACCAGGCACGTACCTGTACAGAAAGGAAGGGACAAGACCCCTGTTACTGGAACTGAAATTATGAGATCAGAGCAGGGCCAAATGCCACTCATTTGAGCCTCAGCTGGTAAGGTATGGATGGAGATATCTTATATTTCCCCCTGGTTCAGGACAGAATGAATCCCAGAGTCCAGGTTTTGTAGAAATGGGGGAAAAAACCTACCAGTGAGGGTTAGGCTGCCTTAGAAGGGCCATGGAGCTGCACAGGTCATCACAGTGCCACCCAGGCAAGCTCCCATAGCCATACTACTGCTCAAAATCTCTGCCGCAGGATCCAGAGACATATGTTTCCTCATCGCCCCCTGCCCCTGTCCCCCTTGACACCACCCCAAGAATGGAGCACCGAAATGTCGTTTCAGGGCGTTAACTTCATTGGCTCTTGACTGTCTGGACCTCCCCAAAACCAGGCCTTTCTTGATTAGCTTTTCAGGCCCACAGTGGAGGATGAGGTCACCCTGGTGTGAGATGAAATGACAGTATCATGACTTGGCTGGCCATAAAACAACTGCTTTTAAAGCTAAATTTTGTAATCTCATAGTTTACCCAAGGGGTTGTGTAATTCAAAGCAATGACCACGAAGCTATTTGTAAAATTCTGACTTTCTTCTGAACCAAGTGTGGATTAGGGGATGGTTATGGCGGTGTGGGGGATGGAAGAGCTGAGAGCTGGGGAGACAAGCAAGGCCCAGATGGTTCAAGAGTGAGACCAACACTCATGGTTTCTCTTAATGTGATGGGGTCTCCTCTTCTGGAGATATAAAAAGCTTTGTCTTTTCAAGTGCCTTAAAGATTTCCAAAGCAGAGGATGCTTAACCTACTGACCCCAACCTGGAAAAAAATAGTAAGAGAGAAAGAGAAAATCCTAGCAGGAATTGCTCAGCCTCCTAAACCATAACTGGGGCCAACTGGCTGCTTGCATGGGGCAAGATGTCTTGCCCTCCAGCAAGGGTTTGGGGCTGGGCCAGCTGACAGTCTTAAAATTAGATACACACGATAACTGGTGGGTCTCAGGCTCTCTCTGAGTCCAAGAGTGAATTTGTGGAAGGTGTGAAATATCAGGTAAAGCACTGATAAGCAGTGGAGTGTACTGGATGTAGAATCAGATCTGAGTTTGACTCCTGGTTCCATCCTTGGCTGTGTGGCTTTAGTGAGTCCTCTCCAATTCTGCCTCTTGCTGTAAAATTGAAACAATAACTGAAGCTACCTCTTAGGTGATTTTGAGACTAAAATATGACTATACGTATTTATCTGAAGCTCTGACAGTGAGTTAGTAACACAGTTATACTGGGTTATGTATGCCAGGGACCCTGTGGTTCTACATTATTGGGTCTTCTGATTCTTTTTTATTTCCATGATTGCTGACTATAGTGAAGTTTTTGAGAGGTGGGTTAGAGTGACTTTGAAGCAATAGAGACTGTTTTATGAATGCATGCTTCTTCCTTGTTCGACTTTTTCCCTTCTATCCACCCATTACCTTTTTAAAGGATGAGAAGCAGCGTGGTGTGGAGCAGAAAGAGTCAGACGGATGGCGCTTGAACCCCAACTGTGCCACTTACAGGCCATTAGAACTCCAGATAAGTCATGTTAATGTCTCTGAACTTCACTTTCCTTGAAGGATTTTTGTTTTTTGTTTGTTTTTTTTTAAGAATCAAAAGAGATAATGCGGGGGCTTCCCTGGTGGCACAGTGGTTGAGAATCTGCCTGCCAATGCAGGGGACATGGGTTCGAGCCCTGGTCTGGGAAGATCCCACATGCCGCGGAGCAACTGGGTCCGTGAGCCACAACTACTGAGCCTGCGCGTCTGGAGCCTGTGCTCCGCAGCAAGAGAGGCCGCGATAGTGAGAGGCCCGTGCACCGCGATGAAGAGTGGGCCCCGCTTACCACAACTAGAGAAAGCCCTCACACACAAACGAAGACCCAACACAGCCAAAAATAAATAAATAAATTAATTAATTAAAAAAAGAGAGAGATAATGCATGTAACATGCTTGGCACTTAAATATACAGAGAAGTTTTTATTCTCTCAATCATTGTTCAGAGATTTTAGATTTTTAAAGATGTGTGGGTTAGCTAAGGCTGTGAAAGGCTTATTAATACTCCATGGTTTCAAGGATTTGAAATGCTGATTTTTCAAGAAGATCCACTTTGAGAAATTATGCCACAGAAACATCCTTCCCAATGAATATGCAGACTCACAAGTTGCAGGTCTCCTCACCTGACATCTAGATACCTAGGTTGCTCACGTGACAAAGACTGCTGTTTGCTACTGAGTTCAGTATCTTCCCTTCAGAAGTTTTGTGTCTCTTGGGATTTTTCAGAACTTTCTGGAGATCCTACCATAAGGGCTCCTTCTTTGTATTCTTTTTTTGTCCTATTTATTTATTTATTTATTTATTTATTTATTTATTGATTTATGGCTGTGTTGGGTCTTCGTTGCTGTGCATGGGCTTTCTCTAGTTGCGGCGAGCGGGGGCTACTCGTCGTTGTGGTGCGCGGGCTTCTCACTGCAGTGGCTTCTCCTGTTGTGGAGTATGGGCTCTAGGTGCACGGGCTCAGTAGTTGTGGCACACTGGCTCTACAGCACAGGCTCAGTAGTGTGGTGCACGGGCTTAGTTGTTCCGCGGCATGTGGGATCTTCCCGGACCAGGGATCGAACCCGTGTCCCCTGCATTGGCAGGCAGATTCGTAACCACTGCGCCACCAGGGAAGTCCCTCTTTGTATTCTTAAGGTCCTGTGGTGAACCGATGTAAACAAATTTGGTCCTGTACAATTATTAGGTTTTGTGAGTAGGTCTCGGTAGTCACCAATAGTGGGAAGAAGGTGAAGGGTTTAGCTACCTCCCCACGACCTTGCTGCTGGTTTAGAATAAAAGCAAGCATCACACCCAAATCTGCCACACATGTAAATATTTATTAGCAAGCAGGTACAAAACAGTCATAAAACCTGTTCTAGAAGCTCAATGATACTTCAGATCTCTGTCCTTTTTGGTTCTTCTTGCATGAAAGGTTCACCTGAGGTAAATGTGATAATATTCCAGCCACAGATTCAATTTACCATTTAGTGGGGTCAGGGGACCAAGAATTATCTGGAAACAGCAGCAGGACCCAGGACCCTTTGGGAATCAGGTCAAGAGTACCCTCCCTAAAAAGTAGAGACTACTAGATTTTAATACCCTGTTCAAGCAAAATATTCTAGTCTGTCCACATATTTTGAATACCACTAATTTCACCAATAAGAACCCAATTTTAACAACCATTGTATTCAGTATTAGTTAACATGCCTCTGTTTTCTCCAATGAAAACTTATTTCTAACATTTATTATGCTAATTATCATAGCCTCTGGTATTACTAGGAAGTAACGATAGTTGAAGCGGATAGCTGTAGTAGCCATCTCTGGAGCGCGGCTTTTGAGTGAGAGGTCTTGATTAAGGTAACCCTGCATAGAGTATACATTTAAACTAATCACACAGAACATCACACTGTCTCTGCTTTAGTATCTTAAAGTAAATTACAGACATCATAGCAGGTGCCTCATTCTGATGATCCTGGAATCAATAGAAGTTGAAGAAGCAGAAAGTCTTTAGGGTTTCAATATAAGTGAAAGAAGAGAAATACAAAATCAGTACCATGAAGACTGCTGGAGAATATCTTCCTCAAAATAACACGAGAATTCAAGCTCTTGCCTTTGGCTTTCGTGAGGCTCCTTGGCTTCTGCCATGTTTTTTCTTCCCCAAAAGGCAACTGTTGCGCAGTATGTGGACAGTTTCTGGAATGTTAAGTGCTCAATAGTTGGACTCTGCTAGGATTAAAGATTTCTTACCTCTGAGGCTTCTCCTCTAGAGAGTGGAGTCTGATCTGGGTGGAACCCCCAAATGCCAGATGTCTTGTGGTGACAACTGCTGGTGGCTGATTGCTAAAGAACAGGGCTGTGTACTTTTCAACTAAAAGAGGGAGCCACGTGCTTATGTGCAGTTCAAGATTCCAGGCATGTCTTCAAGGAAGGAAGAATTCCACTGAGGCACATGCCCTCTGCTTCTATAGTTCCTTCACTGGGCTGCAATGCCATCTCCAGGACCTCTCCTTCAGTGTATTAAGCCACTGGCGGATTTCCCTAACTTAAAAGTGAGTGCAAGATAAAAAGGAATGACCTATCGAAACATGCAACAACTTGGATGAATCTCAAGGGAATTAGGCTGAGTAAAAAACGTCATTCTCAAATGGTTGCATGTTGTATGATTCTGTTTATATAACATTCTTGAAATGACAAATTATAAAAATAGAGAACAGATTAGTGGTGGCCAAGGTTTAGGGAAGGAAGAGGGAGTGAGGCAGGTGTGAGGGATGAGGGCAACATGAGGGATCCTTGTGGCGATGGAGCTATTCAGTGTCTGGACTCTGGTGGTAGATACACAAACCTACAAGTCATAAAATAGCATAGAATGAAACACACACATACACACACAAATAAATACAAGTGAAACTGGAGAAATCTGAAAAAGATGGGTAGATTGTATCAACGTCAATGTTCTAGTTGTGATATGGTTCTACAGTTTTACGAGATGTTACTGTTGGGGGAAACTGGATAAAGTGTACAAGAGACCTCTTTGTGTTATTTCTTACAACTATATGTGAATCCACAATTATCTCAAAATAAAAATTTTAATTAAAAAATCAGGAGATTTGTGGCAATGGTTGCACAGCCCTGGGCATATATTAAAACACACTGAATTGTACCTTTTAAATGGGTGAATTGTATGATATGTGAAGTATAGCTCAATAAAGCTGTTAAAGTGGGTGCAAGGATCATCAGGGAAGCTAAGGAGTCCAAGGTAAATTACTGGCCCACAAAGGATGACCCTGACGGTGGAATTGTTATTTTGTTCAAGAAAACTACAAGCCTCTGCCTTCCCAGTCTTTCCCAGTCCCCCGCCCCCCGCCGCCCCGAGCCAGCCCTGAATGAGGTATGGGGACGCCTCAGCTGCCTCAGCCCACTGGTGACTGGAGTGAGCCACAAGAAAGTCCCAAGTACCTTGCAGCCCTCTTATGACAGCCTTTTTCTATTCCCCACTGTGTGGCTCGGTTCATCTGCCTGGGTTTTGGTTCTCTGCTTGGACTAAGGCCCACTTGGTTGGGACCTTGATTCCCCACCTGGCTCTGGCCAAGTTCCGCCCCTGGAGGCTGAATGCTTTTTCCTGTCCTCTCCTGCCAGTGGCTGAGGTTCAGCTGTGAATGAATTCAATGCTACCATCTGTCTAATTTGGAGGGTAGCGGCCTGCTACCTAAGTTCTCTGGCTGTGATTGGGAGGGAGGTGCTCCTGGTCCTGCCTGCCCTCTGGGACCCCACATTCTGTCCCTAACGGACCCCAGATATCCACATGCCCTTTAGCCAAGTTGCGTTGTCCTGTTCCACTGCTTCCTCCCTCAGGGCCCAGCCTCAGTAGTCAGGGTGGTGACTTCTAGATCTCATCTCACCCGGTTCTAATGTCTTCCTCCTCCCCACTGGTCCATATTGCATGTCTCACACCTAAACCCACTCAAGTGACAGTAAAGTGTAATCTTGTTATCTTGCCCGTTCTGCAAAGAGCACACCCAGGAACTGTTGATACTAGCTGCCCTGGGTGAGATTCTAATGCTAAAAGCAACATGGACAGAGGAGTGTAGAGCAGGTGGAGCTGCTTGGTCCAGCCTTCAGCCCAGCACCTCTCTTTCCAGGGGAAATCTCCGTGGAAAGCTACAAATCAGCTACAATGATTTGGCAGGACCATTCCAGGGAAGAGACTTGTGTCCTGTCGGTGGTAGCTCCTTTTCTAAAGAGAGCCTGATGCTCTGAGTCCCATCCCAAACGTCCTGCAATCACACCTCTGGGCTCCATAATTTCTGACAATGAGCTTGGGTTTACCTTAGTTGGGCTTAAGGAGTTTATTTATTTATTTATAATTTTTGTTTAAAAAAAATTTTAAAATTTTTTTATTGAAATAAACCCACAGACATAGAAAACAAACTTATGGTTACCAAAGGGGAAGGGGGGGGGATGATATATTTATATTGTTCTATATATATATATTTATATATCTATATATATATAAAATAGATAAGAAACAATGACATATTGTATACCACAGGGAACTACACTCAATATTTTATAACGTATAAGGGAAAAGAATGTGAAAAAATATATATATGTATGTATATGTATAACTGAATCACTTTGCTGTATACCTGAAACTAACACAACATTGTGTTTATTGATTTATTGGTTTATTTATTGGGTGAAGTGATTTTTTTTTTTTAAAGAAGGAAACTTAGCTGAGCTGTCATCATCATAACTCATCACCCTCAAGCAAATGGTTAGGCTGAAAGGACAGTCTAGAGACAACTAACTTTATCCCTAAAGTGGATAGCTGGGTAAGATTGGCCAGCAAGACTTGACAAATTTCTCATCACTCAGCAAGTTGCTCTTTGACATCTGACAACAGGAGTCAGTAATGGTGTATTATTAAGAGGACAAAATCTGAAGACTTTGATTCATCATCTACATCTATATTCAACAGTCACTTTTGCTATTATCAATATTTCTACGTCCTCACAATTTGCTGTGTCTCTCATTTGTTGTGGCTATGAAAACAATAAACACCCTTGTAAGGATTTAGTCTGAAGTAGTAAATTGGCTCCGAGAAAGATTGTTTTATGAGTAAAGCCTGAAAACTTCACTGTATGGATGCTGACATCTATTTTGACTTCCTCGAGGCTTTTTTTCCCTTCTCACTTCTTTATCCTCTGCTTTGTTCCAGATATATGAGGTTGCCAAAGAAGTGACCTCCAGATGAGTCAGGTGTTAGTCCATTTGGTTCTGGAGAGTGGGTCTCGCCTTGCTTCAGCAGTTTTATTGTTGGCTTTGACCGCCTTCTCCTCTGGGGCCAGTGAAGCCTCACTGCTATGGGTCAAAGGCAGCTGACAGGTTCTAGAGCCGTAGATGTAGTTTTAGCCCAACTGTCTATGTGGACCTGCCCCAAGGGGGTAGTCTCTAGGGCCATCAAGAAGAGGCCTTTTTGCTTTGGTAGTAGATGGAGGTTAGGAAATGTGGCATCTTTCTTTTGAATATAATGAGACCATTTGGTATAGGTATTTTCCTGCTAAACTGTCTCTGTTCAAGTACCCTGGGGAATGGCAGAGGGAACTAACATCTGTGAAATACATGGGTCAAGCAGCATACAGGCTGGGCTGGCCCAGCGATTCCTTCACAACCGTTGAAGCCCGAGGCTCCAGAGCCTGGGCCAGCACGTCTGGGAAAGAAAGAGGGGCAGGCCCAAGGGAGACCAATGAGAATGAATGTATGTGTGTGTGTGTGTGTGTGTGTGTGTGTGTGTGTGTGTGTGTGTGTTCATGCACCTAAGACAGTGCAGAATGCGGGAAAGGAGAGAGGAGAAAGGGAGAGAGGAGAAAGGGCCCTATAACTTAGGGTCCCAAAGCATCCTCGGATGGCATGTTGTTCTTTTTCAAACATTCTTTCAGTCATCCTTTTTTTCCTCCACATCTTTCCCTCAGCGTCTTTCCTTTCTTTTCTTCCCCACTTCTTCCTCTCCTTGTCTCCCTCTCCACCCTTTTCTCACTCCCCTCCTTCCCTCTCTCCGGGATAGTGAAGGGCATCTGGACAGTCGAAGTGGCCCGATGCTGGAACAGCATCTTTGAAAACAGGAGACTGTCATCTCACTGCCCTTTCCCTCTACAGTTCAGGATTTCTAGTGCATCCATTCAGGCCTTTTCTGTGTCTCTCCTTCCTGTTCATTTTGTGAGGCTGAATGAAAGCACATGAGCTGCAACCTTCTCCTCTGATAACCCTGTTTCACTGCATTTTTCCCTGACTCACTGGGGAGAATCACACATCTTTTTGGATGGAGCACTTGGCTGGAGGCAGAGGACCTGGCTCCCATTCCCAAGCTCTACTCTATACTTTTGGTGTGACCTTGAGCAAGCTCCTACCCTCTTTGGGGCCTTAGCTTCCCTTTCAATAAATTTGATAAACAGAAAGGAAAACCTTTGGAGCCCACACTCAAAAGTGATGCTAATTAGAATACTGGGGCTTCTAAGATCTTCCTAGCCCTTGCCCCACCCCCTCCTTCCTATCGCTCCTCCTCCCAGGAAGCAGTTACTTAACCGAAAAGCCACACCCAAGGGTATGGTCTGAGTAGAGGGACTGAGTTATTTTTCACTTCTTAGTGTGAAAGATATAATCACAGAGTTACCAAGCAAGAAGAGGGCAGGGGTAGGGTTCTAGAAGTGTAGGAATTTTGTGGATAAAGGCAAACAGTTAACCCCCTGACCTTTCCCAAGCCCCTCCACTCACAGGTCCAGGAGGAAGTGTTTGGATTGCTGTTAAACCCAGAGTTAGGCCTGGAAGCAGCCTGTTTTGGGGTGGTAGTTGGGGCTAGGGAACTGTCAGTCTGAACAAAACATACTTGATTGTACTGTGTGGGGATCTGTGGGCCCAGTGCCTCTTTCCTTATGACTGGGCACCTAGCAGCAGGGTTGTGGGTCTTTGGTTTGTCCAACTGTGAAAGAAGCAAGAATGGGAGTCTCCACAAAGGCCTGCAGCTGCCTTCCAAGGAATTTCAGTGTATCTGGGAGCACAGAGGCTGAGTCATATTTTGGGAGAGGATTGTGTTTTTATACCCGCAATACAGGGTGTTGCCATAATATTAATCATTATTATGGTTAAAAACAAATAAACTCATCCTGCAGTTATGACAAATCTGTGTCTTGGCTCTTTCTTGCCCCTGCATTGTCTTTCTATTAGCTCCTGCCTCAGGGAACCAGAGTTTAACTCCATATTGCCAGACTAGGCCACTGTCTTTCTAATATCATTTTTAGGGATGCAGTAAAGTACCTAATTAGAAAAAAAAAAAAAACTCCACATCTATTTACTAAGACCTACAATTGCACTCTGTCAAAATTCAAATGCCTCATTAGTTACTTCGATTTTTAATATTAATGGGCTTTTACTATTGTTTCCTGAGAGAAGGAGATGGGCTGAAAGGAGAGACCATGAGGGTCCTGGACACCTGGCCAGGGAGAGATCACCCTCAAGGGAAGAGAAAGACATACAAAGGGGATGTTGGAGCACTGCAAACAAATCACCAACCTGACGGTTTTTCCACAAATTATTTGTAGACAGAGGTCATGGCTACCACTGCAGGGGGTCTGTTCGTGGGGCGGGGGTTGGGAGGTAGAGGGACAGTAAGGGGAGGGAGGTAAAAAGAAGATGCACTTAAGTTTAATGAGCCATTTTCCCAGCATGGGCCTCAGGCCCTGGTTCTAGAGTGACAGACCCTGGCCTCAAAAAAAGGAGAGAGACGACTGCTTGCTCATGCATTTGGGCCAGTTTAGGCTGAGCCCCTGGGCACTGGGCAATTTCTGTGGGTCACACTTTGGCTGTAGGACCTCTGGTTCCCACTGAGTTGAGAGAGCTGAACCAGCTTGGGAACTTCTAGGTATTTGAGGGGAGGAGGAGAGTGTGTGAAGACTTGGGCTGAGTGACAGACCTGAATGTTAGAGCAAAGTGTGCCCTTAGATGTAGCCCATTCTGCCAGGCTAGACCCCCCTCCAAGCCTGATTGTATCCACTGACCCAGAAATACATTTTCCCTTTTTCTGGACCCCACCCTATCTTGAACAAATCAAAAAAAACAGGCTCAAGTGACGGGGGAGGGGGTGGTGGTGGCATGAATTGGGAGACTGGGATTGACATATATACACTAATATGTATAAAATGGATAACTAATAAGGACCTGCTGTATATTAAAAAAAAAAAAAAAAAAAAACAGGCTCAGTGCTACCCTACGTGTCTTTCACCTGGGCTTAGATGAAAGCTAGGGTGGAGAGTCTCCAGTTATGGCCTCAAAGAACATTTTTCCTATCGTAGTCTTCACTGCTCTCCTACATCTACCTTCATTTGGGTTGGGGCAAAAGTGACACCTCCTCAGAGGCTTTCCGTCACTTCACTAGTTTGATAGCTCCTCCAACACCTATAGCCATATCACTCTGTTTATTGTCTTCATAGCACCTATTACTACCTCAAATCGCCATTTGGTTATTTGCTTGTTTTTTGTCCCTCCCCATCCTCCTGTCCCGTGTATGCCCCATGAGAGCAGGCACTGACTGTGTTTGGTCCCCACTTCGTCCCCAGAATTGAGCAGGCCTCTTCTCTGTCTCCTGAATACAACATGCATGTGCCCACTTTGTACCTTTGCTTAAAGTATTTCCCATCCCTGGAATGTATTCCTCCCTGTTTGTCCAATCCTTCTTGTCCTGCAATGCTGGACTCAAGTCCCATCTCTTCCCGAAAGGCCCCCCTGACCACCTCAGCCCACAGAGAGCTTTTCCTTCTCTGACTGCTATAGCCCTGACTGTCTTTGCTACGTATTTTGCTAATTCTTTCTTTACTGTCATGTATTCCTTCCCAGTTGTTTCCTTTGCATTGGTCTTACCTCTCCAAGTAGATCGTGTCCACAGTACTTTGTGCTTTTGATCTGGTCTAGCTCTTCTGTCTTACTTTGCAGTAAAAATGAGTTTGCTCTTATTCAGTGATACAAATGATGCAGCAGGACACAGGAAACAGTTTATCTATGTGCGGTCCAAGGAAGACAAGCAGCCCTTCTTTCTTTCTTTATTTTTAACATCTTTACTGGAGTAAAACTGCTTTACAATGTTGTGTTAGTTGCTGCTGTATAACAAAGTGCATCAGCTATATGTATACATATATCCCCATATCCCCTCCTTCTTGTGTCTCCCTCCCACCCTCCCTATCCCACCCCTCTAGGTGGATACAGAGCAACCAGCTGATCTCCCTGTGCTATGAGGCTGCTTCCCACTAACCATCTATTTTACATTTGGTAGTGTATATATGTCAATGCCACTCTCTCACTTCGTCCCAGCTTACCCTTCCCCCTCCCCATGTCCTCAAGTCCATTCTCTACATCCAAGCAGCCCTTCTTTAAATGCAGATTCCCAGGTGCTAACTCCAAAGGTTCAAAATGTGTAGTCTGGGGTGGGACTCTGGAATCTGCATTTGAAAGAAGATCCTTCTGATGCACAAAGTTTGAGTGCCAGTGATTTAGAGAGACCCATCTTCATCCTGGCTCAGTCACTACTAACCAGCTATGTGACTTTGGGTGACTCACTTGTCCTCTCTGGGCTTTTATTTCCTCATTGTAGGATGAAAGGGTTGGGCAATATGACCCTTCAGGTTTAAAAATCAGCAAGTTTATATTCTATGAAATCCTGGAAGGTAAATTCCTTGGCTTACATATCTTAGAATCTTAATCACAGCATATTCAAGTGTAGTACCTTAAATGTAGGAGGTGCTTAATAAAAGCGGATGAGTGACTGAATGGAGTGAGTGTCTGGAAGGCAGGAGAGGGGGACATTATGACAATTCAGGGACAATAGTGTAGTGAACCACATTACAGGCCTGGGTTAGAATCCCAGTCTTGGCCAAGTCATGTGATCTCTCCAACTCTCCATTTTCTCATCTGTAAATTGGAGGTGTTAATAGTACCTACTGTACAGGGCTGTTGGAGGATGAAATGAGATAATGTCTACAAAAAGCTTAGCACAGTGTCTGGCACATAGTAAACAATACCTTTTTTAAAAAAAATACCTTTGTTTTTAATTAGGTCATCCCAATGAGGAGCAAATGATTGATTTCCAATGAGGCAGAATGTGAACTTCAACCATATCCTAGACTCCTCAGGTCTCCCCCTTTCCCACTGGCCCACAGGTTAAAGGGGAAGAAAATCAATGTTTTGGGAAGCTCACAGAGGCCTGACTCTGAGGGCAGGGCCTGACAGCCTGGCTGATCTGACAGCCACAGCTGTGAGGACCTAACTTAGAACTTGGGAATGATGGTCTGGGATCTTGGAACATGCTATACTTTATCCATGTACCTTATCCGTGGGCTGGGAAAACTGGAGTGTCAAAGCATCATGATGTTTACCATCAGCGATATGGAGAGAGTATGGGTTTTGGAGTGAGAACATTTGGGTTCAAGTCTTAGTTTTTGCAGGAAGCGTTCCTTGACCTTGCGGTATCCCACCTCCCTATCTGGGTCAGGTGCCTTGTCTTTTCGTTCTCACAGTGCCTACTATTTCCCTTATCATGGTATTTGCTTCTGTTGTCACTACCTCCCAACTGTCATCCACAGTAGACTGAGCTCCTTGAGAGTGAGGACAATGTCTTGACCATCTCTGTGTCCTGGACAAACAGCATATTGCCTGAGTGGAGCAGATGTGCAGGAAATGTTTATAGAGCTCAATTCAAGTGAGGAGCTGATGTACTGTGGAGTTTAGCCATTGATTAGCTTTGGGCAAATTAATTAACCTCTTTAAGCCTATAAGAGGAGGATGGATAAACAATTTACCAGGGTTATTGTGAGGCCCAAGCACTTTGTAACCTGTAAGAGAATCACAGTTACTGCCTTTCAGGCCTCTTACCTGCCCCTTCCCACCCAGCCCTGCTGACCTTTACCTAAACCTATTTACCATCGCTTTAGGACTCTACTTTCCCGTTCTCTAGGCTATTTTATCACCAGATCTGGAAAAGGATTCCATGCTAGTGTGTTAACGGCTGTTAATTGGACGATATATTTACATTTCAACAGGGAGCTTTCCCTGCTTCAGGAGGAATGAGTAATGGTGGATTCCAGGTGCTCATTCAGGGGAGGGCTGGGTTTAGTTGCTGCTGTTAGGGGGCCTCTTAAGGCATTTCTCAGATTGCCCTGGTAGGGGGTCACCTACTTTTCCTCTGCATAGGACTTGCCCTGCAGCACACACTGTGATTTGCAGAAAATGCCTGAGGTGTCTAGGACCACCTTGGGGTCTTCTCTCGTGTGAGGCCTCCGAGAGCATAAAGAACCAATTTCTAGCAATTTACCTGCTCCTTCCCCGAGTTTTGAGTCACACTGACTCAAGAGTCCTGATGAGCTCTGTTCCAGGCTTGGAGATCAGACCTGGGGCCCAGAAAAGCCATTAGTCTGGAAAGATTATTTCTGCTAATCCCCCTAAGCAGCTCCTGAGGCTTTTCACATGCTCACAGAATAGCCTGGGGCCTAGTGTTAAACTCCTTTGGAGAGAGGTGTAATTCCTAGTTAAAAGTTCCTCTGGTGCTATTAATGTTGAACAGAAATAAGTTTTGTGCCTGAAATATCAATGCCAAGGATCTCATGTGTGTTGAGGACCGGGGTGGGGGGTGAAGGTGAGGGAGTTACTGGCTGAGGCTAGTTTGTAGGTACGGGCAGGGCAAAGGGGTGGGGGAATGTTCTTTTGTGGGTTGTGGGCATAAGTGTGTATTTTGAGTGTGCATGCGCTGTATTCATGCTCTGTGAGTTTGCCCTTTGGTTCTTGTCAGGATTCTCTACTCTAAGAGTTTGCTATGTAAAGAAATGGTTCTTCCTTGCTGCCTTATATGTAAGTAAAATCACCGCCTAATCTTCTTAGAGCATTGTTCCTGATTGTGTTGAGGTCTGAAAATACCCAGGGCATGATAGGTTGCCACTCTAGGTATCAATGTTCTCCATTCAGAATGTGGGGACCTTGGGTAAATTTGGGGAAAGTGACCCAGGAGAGGTTGGATCAGAGGACCTGAATTTGCCAGGGGCTGGTTGTCTTGTGGCTGATAGGTTATCGCAGGGCTTGCCTTCCATTTCTACTTGTCTGCCTCTTGCTCACCTCTCCAGAGGAAGACTGAAGAGGGAAAGAGGTGAACATCACCTCCCTTCAGTTGGAAACTGTCTCATTTCCCAGTCTTTGTAGGGTCAGTGGTCAGCAGGTTGCCCCACACTCCAGCCCCTGCCAGGAGCGCTGATGAAGGCTCCACCCATATTTGTGTATTGGAATTGTACCCTCTCTCTGTGGTAGATTCAGATGGCTCTTTTCTCTGAATGGGGCAGGCTTAATATATAAATGTGGATACTGGGCCAGGAGGGGATTGACAAGTGATTTGCTTTCAGTGCAGTGGGATTGTGGGTTAATTCCTTGTTGGGCCAAGGGCATCAGAACAGGAGCTCAGAGCTCTATTGGCAGCTGGGGTGGGGGTTGGGAGCAGGCTAAGAGGGACAGGATCTCCTGATGAGGGTACTAGCTGCCAAGTGGGAATCTGAAGGCCAAATCCAACATTCACACCCCATGTGACTTGAACAGTGTTTTAAAACATTTGAATTGTTTTCCCCATTTAAAAATTCAGAAACTTGAAAATAATAGGATCACATAACACTGGGCAAGTTGCCTGCTTAACAGTACTCAGTTATACTGAGTAGTGGCTGCCACATTTGGGCAGGATCTGTACTTTCCAGTTTGCCATAGTCCCCCATTTCCTTATCGGTTGCATTATACCCTGTGTGCTTCTCTCACTTAGACTACCTGTCTGGCTCCTATGGACCAGTTTGTGATCCCTGAACTTTGAACACTCATCATGGTGGAATAGGCCTTAGGGGGAGATTCTGCTGCAGGGGATGGGAAACCAGATGAGTAGTAGGGCTGGAAAATAATGAGAAAGCCTGAAAACCTGAAAGGGGCAGCTGGAGATCATGATTTGGCATCCTGTCAGGCAGAGGGATCACAGCAAAAGGGAGCCCAGAATCTAGCATCTTGTGAAGACCCGGGCAGGAAGCATTGAGGGAAAGAATATTCTGCAAGTAGGAGGATTGAGCCAGACTGTTTGAGGTCAAATGACTCCACCATAGTCCTACGTAAACTCTCGATGACTTCCCTTTGTTCTAAGGATAAAGACAAACAGCTTTACTATGGTCAGCAAGGTGCTGCATGGTTTGGCCTGATGATGTTGAAGTTTATCTTGAGCCCCATACTTCTAGAAAACCTCTTATCTTTTTGTGACTCTTTTGTGTTAGGAGAAATGACTAACAGCAAAGGACCACCCCACCCTCACAAGTTATAAGACAAGACCCTCCTTAACCCTTTCTAAATGACTCAGATCAGCTCCACCCCAAGTTTTCTCCATTTATTTTGATACAGTCCTCATTCATGAACATTCTCCCTATTGCAATAGCCTGAATAAAATCATCTCCTTAATTGTCTGTTGCATTTGTCTTTCATGGTTTTGGTGCCATGATTTGAATGGGATTGGACCTCACCTTCAGATCCATATTTACTCCACCCAGGTAATAAGGCCTCTCAGAGATGCTTGTGCTCCTCTCCTGACTGGTGATCAGAGGATCCAACAGTGAGTCCAGCTCCAGATCCTGGGTTTCAGACTCTTGTCTACTGTTAGCACTCTAAGGATTTGATTTTGATTATTTTTGAGTGTTTGCTTGATCTCTGGTGCTGGCTTCTTTTGGTTTCGTGGTCTGACCATTCAGTGATCTCTGTAAGTGGATTACAGCTCTTGACTTATGATGGGGTTACATTCTGATAAACCCATCATAAGTTGAAAATATTGTCAGTCAATTATGCATTCAATACACCTAACCGTCCAAACATCATAGCTTAGCCTACCTTAAAAACATGCTCAGAACACTTACAAACTACATTTGGGCAAAATCATCTAATACATCTGTAGAGCCTATTTGATAATAAAGTGTTGACTATCTCATGTAATTTATTGAATACTGTACTGAAAATGAACAACAGAATGCTTATAAGTGTATCAGTTGTTTACCCTTGTGACTGTGTGGCTGACTGGGAGCTGTGGCTCAGTGCCGCACATGAAGGGGTATTGCACCACATATTGCTAACTCAGGAAAAGATCAAAAATCAAAATTCAAAGTATGGATTCTTCTGAATGCATATTGCTTTCATACCATCATAACACCAATGAACGTAAGTCGAACCATCATAAGTCCGGGACCGTCTGTAATGGTTTATAGAGATCTTATCTCTGTTGGGTGAAAGATGATGGCTAGTCTTTTCTGTTTTGAGCTCAAATCAATTAAGAATTCCGTGCCCATCAGGAAGAGAATGGCTGTTTAATATGGATCAGGGAGTTTTGTAATCTGTGTTTACACTTGACCCATGACTAAAATTTTAGAATTAAAGCAATAAGCTGTCTTTCTATCTATGTCTGTCTGTATGTTTATATGTAATTCAGAAAGGCCTTTACCTTTCATTGTGTGATCATGTAATATTTTTCTACTTCTGGATGGTATTACCAAATTAGATTGTAAAATCTCTTAAAGGAGCTCTATTCTGATTGGCTTAGAGATAAATAAGTGCTTGTATAAATTGAATGCTCCTAGAATTCCCAGAAATTAAGGAATTGTATTGTATTAGACACTTTCAATATGCTAAACAGAAGTGTTTTAACAGAAACTAATTCAAATATTTTAAGAACTCAAGTTCAGATAATTTAGATAAATATAGCAAATGAGAGTAGTTTAATATTTTGATTTAATAAAAAGAGCTATGCTTTTTCTTATTTATCAGTGTTGAATATGCTACAAGCATCCATTATTATTCTACTTGGGTATGTTCTTCCTAAATTTATATAAGTTTACTGATCAAGTAAGCTAGTATTACTTCTATTAAGTGTTTAAGATTATGAAAACTGTAAATTTGTGTTTAACCAAATCAAATCATTATTCTGACAAACTCATTTCAAGAGTAATTATGTTTTGTAGCATGTTAGCTTGAAGATAATTTCCAAAATATTTAGGTAACTTAAAACCTTGAACTGATACTAAATCGAGTTGATTAATGGATATTCATTAAATACCTTAGATCATTTCCAAGATAGAATACTGAAATATTAATTACTAAGCATAATTTTAAGTTTGTATACCTTTGTTTCTTATTTTTACATACTACAGAGAGGCTATATATACTTTGCAAATTTAATAAATGTGTTGGCTTTTGCTACTTTGAAAAGTAATGTAAGGGTTGTATATGGATATAGAAAGTTGTAGAAGGTTTGTGGAAAGGGAATTTATTTTGTTGAGTTCAAAGCTGGCTAAGGCTTGATGTGCTTGTTTATAAGATTTTCAAAAAGAGCTTTAGTGTTAAATATCTTACTGAGGCAAAAGTAGAATTGGATTTTCTCTCTGTTAAAACATCAATTTTTTTCTTGGATTATTGGTCTGCTCTTTTTTTTTTTTTTTTTTTTAAATTAATTAATTAATTAATTTATTTTATTTTTGGCTGTGTTGGGTCTTCGTTTTTTCTGCGCGAGGGCTTTCTCCAGCCGCGGCAAGCGGGGGCCACCCTTCATCGCGGTGCGCGGGCCTCTCACCGCCGCGGCCTCTCCTGCTGCGGAGCACAGGCTCCAGACGCGCAGGCTCAGTAGTTGTGGCCCACGGGCCCAGCCGCTCCGCGGCACGCGGGATCCTCCCAGACCAGGGCCCGAACCCGCGTCCCCTGCACTAGCAGGCAGACTCTCAACCACTGCGCCACCAGGGAAGCCCGGTCTGCTCTTTTTTAAAAAAAATATTTATTTATTGAATTAAAAATTTTTTTGGGCTGTGTTGGGTCTTCGTTGCTGCGCACAGGCTTACTCTAGTTGCAGTGAGTGGGGGCTACTCTTCATTGTGGTGCGCGGGCTTCTCACTGTGGTGGCTTCTCTTGTTGGGGAGCACGGGCTCTAGGCACGCGGGCTTCAGTAGTTGTGGTGCATGGACTCAGTAGTTGTGGCTCACCGGCTCTAGAGCACAGGCTCAGTAGTTGTGGTGCATGGGCTTGGTTACTCTGCGGCATGTGGGATCTTCCCAGACCAGGGCTCAAACCAGTGTCACCAGCATTGGCAGGCGGATTCTTAACCACTGTGCCACCAGGGAAGCCCCTATTGGTCTGCTCTTAATAAGAAGTTGTAAAAGATTATTCTTTACTTTCTGTGTAATCTGCCTAGTAGACAAAGATTCTGTGTCTTGCTAGAATAACTTTCTATGGTTTATGTTGACTTTTTGATGTCCTTGATTATTTACGAAAACAAAGTATTTCCCTTTTTAGGAAAGAGCTATGGTTCTTTACAATCATGTTACCTCCTATGTTTACTTTTCAAATCTTTTATTGTCTAGTTGGTCAAATAGGCATCCAAGTACTGTTTTTCAGTAACCCATGATCCTATTTTAAGTGTTCAAATATCCTGACAACTTTTGATATTTTGGATTCCCAAAATCTAATCCTAAATGATATCTTTTGCACCTACAATTGCCTTTCAGATTTCCCAGAGGGTCCCTGGGGGAAAAAAAGAATTTGTTCTTTTATCTTGTACACTAGAATTGCTAGAAATAATTGGGTTTCTTTGATATATTACTATTGATGAGTTGCATGAGAAGAGTGGTTAAAACAGAGGAGATCCTCAGCCTTCTCTAGGTTAAAGTGGTATAGGTAAATGTTATTAATTTAAATATTTCAGAAATTGTATGCTGTATAGGAAATTCCTAGAGAATCGTCAATGTCCTTGCTGTCCATGAAATGTTTCTATTTGTCAGAGTCCTAGTTATGCTTTGCCTGATAATAGAAATCAACAGTATAGTATTATCAGTCATAATTTCAGTTTTTAAAAAATGTTAATTTGGTTGCAACTTTGCTTATTTAATTTGAATATAGCATCTTCTAAGCCAATGATTGTTAATTGGGGATTCACGTCACTTAGCCATGGAGTTTTATTAATATAAGCCTGTTTAGGACCTACTCTAGACTTGTAAAAACTCTTTACTTGATATTCTTCATATATTCTTAACATATTCATGCATGTTATGTTAGGATTACTATGTTATATTTGAGTAATTTTTCTTTGTAAAGATTATGTTAATCCATTTTTATTTTATAATTTAGATGCAACATTCACTCTTCTTTGAAAATTGTGTTAATCATTATGTTTATAGATATTTTAAAACTTTTTTGGGGGATTGACTTTATTGTCTTGTTTTGCATGCCACAGAAACAACCAAATTTCCTTGACAGTTATTTTATTTTTGTAATGAACTCTCATTAGATCTTTCACTTTCAAGAATGATCAGTAGTAAACCACAGCTAATGTAAGTCTTTTGTAATCTACAAATACTTTAAAAAAATGTTTTAATTTGATGCTTCCCTGAAAGCATTTGCAATCAGCTACAGGCCAGAGTGCTTCATCTTCAACAAAGGACTGTCTCAAAGTTCCTTTGAAAAGGACTATGCCAGGTACTACTGGGTACAGAGTTCTGATGGCATCATTTAAACAACTTTGAGACATACCATTATACTGAGCTTGAATTTCCAGAACTCCAGTCAGAAAACAGATGGGTCCATGAGATCACTAACCAAGATTACATGGAGCAAGAACAAATACATAGACCTGAATGAACAGATATGGGATGATTGTGGGTTATTGTTTTTTTTTGTTGTTGTTGTTGCCATGCCATGCGGCTTGTGGAATCTCAGTTCCCTGACCAGGGATTGAACCCAGGCCATGGCAGTGAAAGCCCAGAATCTTAACCACTAGGCAACCAGGGAACTCCCAGATTGTGGGTTTTGTTTGGAATACTACTAATGTTTTAATGTTCTCTTTCCCAGATATATAAGGAACCCTCTTTTCTTTTGTCTTAAGTTATCTATAACACATGACAATTTAGTAGACTATGCTTTTGTAAACAGAAAGGAAATATTTATAAATGATATCTATTCACCCTGTTTAAATCCTCCAGAATTCTGAAACTTTTATTGAGTATTTTAATTTTCATGGCAATATGATTATTTGCATAGGCTCAGTAAGAATCCGTTGTCCTGGTTAACACGAGGTGATTGGAAACATTGCTTATACAACCAAGGTCTTGCCCATGCAACCAAGGCCTTGCCCAAATGCTATATTTGAGAATGATGCTCACTGAATCAGATATGACCAGATGCTTTTTAGGAACTTGGATTGACTTTATGGAACCAATGATTACACAGATCTCTTGGGGAAACTTGTTTGGTACCTGGTTTACAGGGTTCCCAATCTTCCAGGTGAGTAAGGAAAGTCATTTCCTGGCAGGCCAGGAAAATGGGATATTTTGGAGGCCTTGGAAAGAGAGGAATTTGCCCAAATTTATAGGTACTAAGGTGAAATCTGGTGGTGAAGTTCTTGATTTGGCCTCCCAGACTCAGGGCTTTTAAAATTCCAATCTGAGGTTCCTTATGAAAACTTCTAGCAAAGCCAGTTTAAGAAGCCCTAAATAGTAACTTATTCTTTCTGCAACTATGTAAATAATTAGATCAAATCTAATGAGAACAGCCTATTTGTGTGATCAAGAATAATCTTTCTCTGAGATTATCTTTCATGCAAAATGGGGAGATGGTAGAGGTAAATTTTGTGTTTCAATAGGAAACTATCAAATCTTTCTGGGTTATCAATTCCTGGTCCTGTTTATTGTCTTTGAGCTACTTTGCATCTCTTTGTAAATTGCAAGCAACTGATGACTATGCAAACTCTGTCTTGTCTGGTGGAGATTTAATTGATTTTTCCTGAACCATGGTAAACCAGTTTTGACACCTATCTGCAAACTGGACTGGATCACGTTAATTGTCAACCCTTACCAAATTTTCAATTCTTCTAGCTTCCTTCAATATCTGACTACAACCCTCCAAATTAACTTTCTAATTTTTCTTCCTCCCCTTGACTTGGTACACTGAGAACTAAAACCTGACAGTTTAGACTCCTATTGAAACTGTAGCTTGCCTTGCAGCTTGCCCTTTTATCCAAGATCTGAAGCAGATCTTCAAGCTAAAGCCTAGTAACTTGATACAAACTTGGAAGAAGACATCACTGCTGCAGACAATGCATAGGTCCATTTTCTCCCTGAACAAGCCACTGCCTGGACCATTAAAGAATTTGAATGAAATGTTTGAGTCATGTACACCCTTATATGAGAAGTAACTAAGATTGTGGGCAACATCACCAAGAGCAGCAACATCCTAGTTTCAAAAAACTCAATGAGTGGTGCTGTATAACCGAGATCTTTCTCTACTGGCTTCTTAGAATCTACTGGTCTGGTTACCCTAAGAATTCAACTCCTTTATACAACCTTTTATATTAATATTTCTCTTTTTTTCATTTTACATACCCTTCTTTAAGGATGCCTAATCTTTAGGATCCTAAAACAACTGATCTTTGCCACCACTCCTCAACAGATGGTTCAACAATTTTGAAATGTTGAACCATCTGTTGAGGAGTGGTGGCAAAAAAATGCTAACGAGAGTCCTTGAGAGACTATTTCTCAGGCCCTGTTTTACCCCATTCAGGAAGTTTGTGGTTGCCTCTGAGTGGTTCAGCAATGAATGATATTTATTTATTTATAACAAAAGGGGGGAACTGATGTTGTTGAATTTTATCTGAGCCCTGTGCTCCTGGAAAGCAATGATGGATAAGTCTTCTATCCTTTTAAGACCCACCTCTACCCTTCCTCAATGACTTCCCTCTTTTATAAAAAACCTTGAGTTTCCTTCCTTTATTGAGATGTTCCTCATTTACGAATATGCTTCTTATTGCAGTAGCCTGAATAAAATTATCTCCTTAATTGTCCAGTGCATTTTGTCTTTTATAGGCGCCTACCTTTCTTTCCAGGCTTATCACCTAACTCTCTCTCCCTTGTTCACTATAGTCAAACCACACTGGCCTTTTTGTCCCTAGAGCAGGCCTAACTTCTCTCTGACTTAGAGCCTGTGAACATGCTGTTCCCTGTGCTGGAATGTTCTTTTTCACCCCTCCCTCTCATCCAGCTCAGCTCAGATGTTACTTCTTCAGATAGGTCAGAGTGTCCCCCTCCATTATTGTTTCTCATAGTACAGTTGATCTTCATTATTTGTGGGTTCTGTATTTGTGAATTATTAGCTTACTTGATAAAATTTGTTTCTAACCTCAAACTCAATACTCATGGTGGGGTCCTGGTTCAAAGTGGCGAGGTAGGATGATCCTGAATTCACTTCCTCCCATGGACACACTGAGTCTACAGCTACATATGGAAACATTTCCTCTTAAAAATCCTAAAGTCTGGCTGAGTGATGACTACATTTTGGGCAAACGAGAAGGAAACCACATCAAAGCAGGTAGGAGAGGCTGGGATAAAATCTCACCATAAACCCCACTCCTGGCTCAGTGACCCATAACTGAGAGACAACTCAAAACCTGGAGCTTCTCCCTGAGGAGTGAAGGGTTCAAACCCCACATCAGTCACCCCAACTTCTAAGACAAGCACTTGAGAGATAAGCCCCTAAAACATCTAGTTTTGAAAATCAGCAAGGCTCGTGTTCCAAGGCCCACAAGATGGTAGTGATCTGAGAAATGCCTCTTAAAGGGCTCAAACACTTGGGCTCACCCACCCCAAAGTCCAGCTCAGAGGGAGCTGATCATGCATAGACTTAAAATGAAGGAGGCTCACATGCTTATATTAAAACTTCAGCCTGAGGGGCAGGCATGTAATTTGGCACACACATCTAGGATCCTGCTGGAAAACTCTCTGGGGATGGAGACTTATGGGTGACATCTTCACACTCTCCCTTTGCTGTGCTCCTGGAAAGAAGCATTTACACATGTATGGTGCCCCAACTTTTGTGGCTGCCACCCAGGGGATGCCTCTTGATCACCTGCCTCTGGAGGCCAGGGTAACTTGCATTCCTGGTCATATGGGACTGTAATAATCAGTATCACCCAGAAAGGAGTTTATACCCCTGTCTGGTACCCCAGTTTTTTGACTCCTAGCAGGGGACACCTCTACATTGTCTGGCTCTGGTGGCCAGTGGGGCTTGCACTTGTGGGTCCCTCAGGACTGTAACCAATGGAGAAAGAATTCTTAAGCAGCTACCACCCACAGGTACAGCAAGAGGCAACAGACCCAAGAGCTCAATCTTTCTGTGAAGTAGACCTATTAGCTAATCATCGTGACTGTGGCCTGAGTGGCAGGCTTCTAATTAAACATGTATCTAGGGGCTGACTGTAACTCTTCCCAGAGACCTCAGAGGGTGGATGCTATCTTTACCCTAACCCTCTGGTAGGCTCCATAGAGACAGTGTCTCCTGGAGGAGAGTTTTACATGCATCTGATGCCAGCGTTTTGTGGCTGATGCCCAAGGGACACTCCTTGATCACCGGGCTCTGGTGGCCAGAGGGGTTTGTGTTCCTGGGTCTCACAGAACTGTCGCAATCAGAGGTGTGGTTCTTGGCAGGCTACCACACCCAGGGCACTGCACAAACAGTGGCCTAAGGTACGCCCCCCCACCCACCCAGTCTTTCTGTGAAGGAGGCCACTTTGCTTCTCCTGGAGCTTTGGACTGATGGTAGTCTTCAAGTGTGGCACATATTTAGTGGCATATGGAGCTGTTCTCAAGGAACATAAGCTGTGGACACCATCTTTGCCCTTTCCCTCTGCCTTGCTCCAGCTTTCCAGTATCTCCCAGAAAGGAGCTTATACACCTCTCTGGAGCCCCAAGTTTTGTGACTGTCACCCAGGGGACATCTCCAAGATCACCTGGTTCTGGCAGCCAGTGAGGCTTATGCTTGTGGTCCCCCAAGACTGTATATATTTGCATACTTCTAAAAGCTGCTGCCTGAGGGTGTGGCTTCCAGTTAGCCTGAATCTAGGTGCTGAGATCCTCCCTTTGGGACACTGACAGGTCTTGGCACATCCTCAACTACTGGAAGCTATTAAAAATATAATCGAATGCTTGGACAAGCACAGAGGTCTGAGAGACAACAAAGGGCTTGGGCAGGGCTAAATAAAGAGTTTCATCTTCTGCATGAGAACACTCCTTCAAGACTGGCAGAGGGGGTTGTTTCATCTACTGCATAGAAACCTACACAGAGAGTCAAGAAAAGTGAAGAAATATAGCAATATGTTCCAAATGAAAGAATAAGATAAAAATCTCAGGAAAAAACATTAATAAAATGGAGATAAGTAATTTACCTGATAAAAAGTTCAAAGTAATGGTAACAAAGATGTTCACTGAACTGGGGAGAAGAATGGATGAAAACAGTGAGAACTTCAACAAAGAGATGGAAAATATAAGAAAGTACCAAGTGAAAGTCACAGAACTGAAGAATATAATAACTGAACTAAAAAATACACTAGTGGGGTTCAACAGCAGACTAGATGAAGCAAAAGAAAGGATCACTCAACTCAAAGACAAGGCAGTAGAACTCACCCAATCAGAGCATCAAAAAGAAAAAGAGAATGGAAAAAAGTGAAGATCGCTTAAAAGACTTATATGACAACATCAAACAGACGAACATTTGCATTATAGGGCTCCCAGAAGGAGAAGAGAGAAAGGGGCAAAATATTATTTGAAGAGATAGTGGTTGAATGCTTTCCTAACTTGGGGGAAAAAACATACATCCAGATCCAGGAGGTTCAGAGAGTTCCAAAAAAGATGAATCCAAAGAGACCCACACCAAGACACATTATAATTAAAATGTCAAAAGTTAAAGATGAGGAAAGAATATTAAAAGCAGCAAGAGAAAAACAACTTGTTACATGCAATGGAACCCCAATAAGACTACCAGCAGATATTTTCGGCACAAAATTTGCAGGCCAGAAGGGAGTGGCACAATATATTCAAAGTGCTGAAAAAAAAAAAAAAAGGATTCCAACCAAGATTACTGTGCCTGGAAAAATTATCATTCAGAGTCGAAGGAGAAATAGAGTTTCCAAGACAAGCAAAAGCTAAAGGAGTTCATGACCACTAAAATGTTGAAGGGACTTCTTTAAGCTGAAAAGAAAGGGTGCTAATTAGGTTAGCAAGAACACATAATGAAAGAATGAACCTCACTGGAAAAGTAAATACATAGTAAAGGTAGCAGATTAATTAATTATAAAGCTGGTATGAAGGTTAAAAGACAAAAGTAGTAAAAATCACTATGATTACAATACAGGCATACCTCATTTTCTTGTGCTTCACTTTATTGTGCTTCACAGATATTGTTTTTTTTTTTTTTTACAAATTGAAGGTTAATGGTAACCCTGTGTCGAGCAAGTCTGTTGGCACCATTTTGCCAAAAGCATTTGCACACTTTGTGTCTCTGTGTCACATTTTGGTTATTCTCCCAATATTTGAAAATTTTCATTATTATTATATTTCTTATGGTAATCTGTGATCAGTGATCTTTGATGTTACTCTTGTAATTGTTTTGGGGCACCACAGAACATGCCCATATATGATGGTGAACTTAATTGACAGATGTTGTGTGTGTTCTGACTGCTCAACTGACTGGCCATTCCCCCATCTTTCTCCCTCACCTTGGGCCTCCCTATTCCCTGAGAGGCAACAATATTGAAATTAGGCCAATTAATAACCTTACAATGGCCTCTAAGTGTTCAAGTGAAAGCAAGACTCGTTTTGCTCTCACTTTAAATCTAAAGCTAGAGATGATTAAGCTTCTTGAGGAAGGCATGTCGAAAGCCAAGATAGGCCAAAACTAGGCCTCTTGCACCAAACAGTTAGCCAAGTTGTGAATTCAAAGGAAAAAATTCTTGAAGGAAATTAAAAGTGCTACGCCAGTGAACACATGAATGATAAGAAAGTGAAACAGCCTTATTTCTGATTTGGAGAAAGTTGTCGTGGTCTGGATAGAAGATCAAACCAGCCACAACATTCTCTTAAGCCAAAGCCTAATCCAGAGCAGGGTGCTAATTGTCTTCAATTCTATAAAGGGTGAGAGAGGTAAGGAAGCTGCAGAAGAAAAGTTTGAAGCAAGCAGAAGTCGATTCATGAGGTTTAAGGAAGGAAGTCATCTCTATAACATAAAAGTGCAAGGTGAAGCAGCAAGTGCTAATGTAGAAGCTGCAGCCAACTATCCAGCAGATGTAGCTAAGATAATTAATAAAGGAGGGCATGCTAAACAATAGAATTTCAAAACAGCCTTCTATTGGAGGAAGATGCCATCTAGGACTTTCATAGCCAGAGAGGAGAAAGCCAGTGCCGGGCTTCAAAGCCTCAAAGGACAGGCTGATTCTTGTTGGGGGCTAATGCATCTGGTGACTTGAAATTGAAGCCAGTGCTCATTTACCATTCTGAAAATCCTAGGGCCCTTAAAAATTATGCTAAACATACTCTGCCTGTGCTTTATAAATGGAACAACAAAGCCTGGATGACCTCACATCTGTTTACAACACGGTTTACTGAGTTTTTTTAAAATTAATTAATTAATTATTTATTTTTTATTTTTGGCTGTGTTGGGTCCTCGTCTCTGTGAGGGCTTTCTCTAGTTGTGGCAAGTGGGCGCCACTCTTCATCGCGGTGCACGGGCCTCTCACAATCGTGGCCTCCCTTGTTGTGGAGCACAGGCTCCAGACGTGCAGGCTCAGTAGTTGTGGCTCACGGGCCCAGTCGCTCCGCGGCATGTGGGATCCTCCCAGACCAGGTCTCGAACCCGTGTCCCCTGCACCAGCAGGCAGACTCTCAACCACTGCGCCACCAGGGAAGCCCCTACTGAGTATTTTAAGCTCACTGTTGAGACCTACTGGTCAGAAAAAAAAGATTCCTTTTAAAATATTACTGCACCTGGTCACTCAAGAGCTCTGATGGAGATGTACCACGAGATTATATTTTCATGCCTGATAACACATTGTCCATTATGCAGCCCATGGATCAAGGAGTCATTTTGACTCTCAAGTCTTATTATTTAAGTACACTTTGTAAGGCTATACCTGCCATAGATAGTGATTCCACTGATGGATCTGGGCAGAGTCAATTGAAAACCTCCTGGAAAGGATTCACCATTTTAGATGCCATTAAGAACATTCGTGATTCGTGGGGAGAGGTCAAAATGTCAACATTAACAGGAGTTGGGAAGCAGTTGATTCCAACCCTCATGGATGACTTTGAGGGGTTCAAGTCTGCAGGGTAGGAAGTCACTGTTGATGTGGTGGAAATAGCAAGAGAACTAGAATTAGAAGTGGAGCCTGAAGATGTGACTGAATTGCTGCAATCTCATGATAAAACTTTAATGGATGAAGAGTTGCTTCTTATGGATGAGCAAAGAGAGTGGTTTCTTGAGATGGAATCTGCTCCTGGCGAAGATGCTGTGAAGATGGTGGAAATGACAACAGAGGATTTAGAACATTTCATAAACTTAGTTGATAAATCCATTTCAGGGTCTGAGAGGACTGACTCCCATTTTGAAAGAAGTTCTACTGTGGGTAAAATGCTGTCACACAGCATTGCATGTTACAGAGAGATTGTTCATGAAAGGAAGAGCCATTATCAATGCAGCAAACTTCATTGTTGTCTTATGTTAAGAAATTGCCACATCCACCCTGGTCATCAGCAACCACCACCCTGACCAGTCAGCAGCCAGCAACATGGAGGCAAGACCCTCCACCAGCAAAAAGGTTATGACGAGACGATACAAGCATTTTTTTAGTAATACAGTATTTTTAAATTAAGGTATGTACATTGTTTTTTAAGACAGAGAGCTATTGTACACTTAATAGCCTACAGAACAGTGTAGACATATCTTTTATATGCACTAGAACGCCAAAAACGTCACGTGACTCACTTTATTATGATATTCAATTTATTGCAGTGGTCTGGAATCCCGTAATATCTCTGAGGTGTCCCTATAGTTAATAATACTGTATTGTATACTTGAAATTTGCTATGAGAGTAGATCTTAAGTGTTCTCACCACACACAAAAAATAATGGTAACTATGTGAGGTGATGGATGTGTTGTGGTAATAATTTCACAATGTATACATATATTAAATCATCACATTATACTCCTTAAAAATCACATTGGACAACCTAATATATACAATTTTTATTTGCAGTCATACCTCACTAAAGCTGGAAATAAAGTCTTTTTTTTTAGAAAATTGAAAAAAGAAAGAAAGAAACTAAGTTGCCACATCTCAGGAAACCCCTCAATTCTGGGCAAATCAGAATGGTTGGCCAATCTAAGTTTGCATTTACCTTACCCCTCAGATAAGTAAATTTGAGCTACTAATCCCTGAAGCCAATAGGGATCCTCCAGTCAAGATCCCCCAAACCGTTCTGCGAACACCATTTCCTCACCCATTATCAATACTACTGCATCTTAACTATTGCTGGGATGTACTGCTTTTATATCTAAGTAGTCTGTCTCTCTCTAACACACACAACACCCAAAAGACTCCCCTATTTCTCACGAGTACACAATTCACAGAGTAAGAAGCAATGTTTGACTTATCTGCTCTGGGTCTGTTCTCACTGCTTCAGATCTAGGTTTCATGGCCTTTATGACTTCTGGGCAGGGATTTTTTTATTGTTGCAATTTTAAAAACTGAGATAAAATTTGCCATTTAAAAGTGATTTCAGTTGGTTTTTTTAAAAAATATATTCACAATGTTGTACAACCATCACTCCTTCTCATTCCAGACCATTTCCATTACCCCTCAAATAAACCCTGTATGTGGGAAGAGATCTTTAAGGTCTCCCTCCACTATTGAATAAACCTGTTCTTCAAATGTGATAATAATGATAAAAACAATAGTTCCTGCATTTTCAATTGCTTATCTAATAAATGGAAATGGGATATATCAATCCAACATGTTGGGTCCCCTTTGCAACCAAAGAGCTCACATTTGAGGGTAGAATAACAAAAATAACGATTTCCTACGTTACATAATATAAGCAATAGTACTAACTGCTTCCACTTATATGCTGCTTTACAGCCTAGGAGGGGTTCTCACATACTTCCTCTCCCCTCATACAACTCTCAGACTCATGCAAGGTCTCACAGCTGGTCAAGAGCAGAGCCAGAGTAGAATCTCTGGCTTGACTCCTAGTCAAATTCTCTTCCTTGACTTTATGCTGCCTCTCTGGCTGGGCTGATTGTTGGCCTAGCCAGTGTTTATAGAGTCAATCTTCATTTTGATATAAAGTTGACTAGCTTTTGATAGGACTCTAACTCCTGAGCTTAGTGTTATTTGCCTTCTCAAACTCCAACCATGTAGAGAGGCAACTGAGGATGACACCCAAAAGGGAGTTATGGTCCAAACTGAAGGCCCAACTTGGCACCTCCACCCTGAGGACAAGGGGAACATATACCCAGGGGAACAAATATCATTGGAAGAGCTCTAGTCTCACCAACCATACATTTCTCCTCTTTAGAGGTCACCCAGACTAAAATATACTCACTTATATTTCCCCCTTGATCCTGGGATTTCCTTATTCCCTCCTAGAGGTGTTAAGTAGGAGAAGCCAGACCATGTGGTAATAATGACATTGGCCCCTCATATCTGCACCAGGCTTTGTGTGGCTTTGTAATCCTCTTAACGACCCTGTGAGGTAGATTAACATCATCCCCGTTTTTTAAAAAAATTATTTTATTGAAGTATAGTTGATTTATGATGTGTTAATTTCTGCTGTACAGCAAAGTGACTCAGTTATACACAGGTATATTCCATTTCATATTCTTTTCCATTATGGTTTATCACAGAATATTGAATATAGTTCCCTGTACTATACAGTAGGACTTTGTTGTTTATCCACCCTATGTATTATAGTTTGCATCTGCTAATCCCAAACTCCCAATCCTTCCCTCCCTCAACCCCCTCCCCCTTGGCAACCACAAGTCTGTTCTCTATGTCTGTGAGTCTGTTTCTGTTTCATAGAACATCATCCTCATTTAACATAAAAGGCAATCAAGACCCAGAGGAGTGACAAGAAATTTTTTTTTGTCCCACAGTTAGGTGGAAGAGCCAAGAGTCAAAGACAGGTGTCTTGACGGGGACACGTGTTAAATATTTAACTCCCATCCTGTTAAGACTTGACTACAGGGTTAGTCTCCTGGTACAGTCTTGTGATGGTTAGCTATGGGCTTCCTGGGCCCCAGGAAGTTATATCTTTTTATGCTCCCAGCCCCGAAGTCCAAGGCACCCAGTGCCTTGATATTGCCTACTTAACCCACAATTCTCCCACACCCCTAAATCAGGTCTTTCCCAGAAAATTTTACATAGAGAATTAAAATAATAAAATTATTAAATACATTCTCAGCAGCATTTCCAACCTCCCACTTCACCTTTGAGCATACCTGCCATTCTCTCTGGGGTCTCGACAGTCATACTTCTTTCTGCTGGTTTATAAAGGGTCAGGGAGCCTCTCCAAGTTCCAAAGTCCTTACAAGAGGAGGCAGTCAGACTTGAAACCGATAACTGGTTCTGTTGTTTAGTTCATGACTAGAGACCTGGCTCCAGCTCTGGCTCTTGGCTGGCCTCTGTGAACAGAAAGAAGGAAACTCGTTTTTCATCCTTTCTTTCCAAAGTCCGATCTAACTGTCTGCACGCAAATTCCATGACGGAGTTAGGCGCTTTAGGCGCTAGCAGGTGGAAAGTGTTTCATTCCTGATGGGAATTCCTGGGCCCAAATCCTAACCCCTCCTTCCCTTCTCACAGAAACTCACAGGCCCCTGCTCTCCAAATGCCCCACCATCTCCTAAGCAAAGCAAACAGAATCCTAGCTCAGCCTGGCCCCAGCAGCATCCCCCTTAAGTGCTGACTGCTTACCTGAATTAGGAACCAGGGCCACAAGGAACTGATTGAGCTTAGCTTTGTGGGGCAGTGGTAAGTGCCTTGGGCTGGAAATGAGCAGCCCAAGACTCCTAGGTCCACCTCTATCTCAAATCACTCCTTGTGAGGCCTAAGTTTTCTAATCTAGAAAGCAAAGGTAATAGTGTCTTCCTAGCCTGCCTCTATAGGGTTTTACACAGAAAATGAAAAATCCTTTTAAAAAATGACAGAAAGTATGGAACAAATTTGTTAAGCCCACAATCCCTCAGCCCCAGTCCCAGGGCACAGTCAATCCCTGGGACTGGAGATAAGAGTGCTCCAAGAAGGACAATGGAGCAGTTAAAGCATGCACTGCCTTCCCAGAACCCTCCACTCTGTTCCCTGAATCTGAAGGTTATTTAAATTGAGGCTGTTGCACGTGGCATGTGAAGACTGTGTGTGTGGAGTGCTTCCCAAGCAGACACGAGAAAGGTCTGGGCATGAGTCCATATGTGTATGAGCAAGCATTGGAGTAGGGGGACTAGGGATGCCAAGAGGCATAATGACTAATGTGCCTAAAGTGTATGAGTCACATCCATGTACAAAGCACAGCAGTGCCCATCCTCACCCCCTCACCCAGCCCTCTTTTCTACCTGCTATTAACTCACTCCTCCATCAAGACACCTTTGCTGAGGCTTGTGCAAGGAAAAGATCCCCTCTCATTGTGATGCTGGCTTAGTGCCAGTCTACAAAGACAGCCAAGGAGCCCAGATTCTGTCCTCCAGGAGCTCATACCTGTAATGGGGGAAAGAGACACTCACAGACTTGAAGACGTGACTCGCTGTTTAAGACATGTTTGATCTGAGCTACCTAAGGGACATCTCGGTGGAGGTTTCACCAGCCATTTGAATACCTGAAGCTCCAGAAAAATTGCCAGAAAAAGGTGAAGTCTGGAGGTAGAGATTTGAGACTCATCTTGAAAGAGATCATTGTTAAACCAAGGGAGTAAATAGGATTTGTCAGAGATATGAGGGATACCTTCTAGAGCAAGAATGGAAGAGGGTCAAGAAAGGGCTCCTGGGACCAATTATTGTGAGAAATGAGAGGAAGAAGTCAGATAGTTCAACCAAGGAGACTGAGAAAGAGCAGTCAGAAAGCAGAAGGAGAAGGAAGAGAATGTCATCATGAAAATCTAGGGAAGACAGTTCTTAGAAAGGAGGTAAGCACAGAGAAAAGTGGTCAAGGAAATGAGCACAGAATAAAAACTACTTGATTTGGTGAGCTTTGAAAGAATTAAGCCTTAAGGGCAAAATCTAGACAGCAGAGAACTAATATCTGAGAGGTAGGGTTGTCAGAGCTGGCATCCAGGTTTGAAAGATTTGCAGACCAATGACAGGATGGAGGGAACAGCCAGATTCTTACATGAATAGCAACGTCAAGCAGAGGACTTTCAAGGAGAGGGAGATATCAAAGTCACCTTAGACTCCTTGGTCTCCTTCCTGTCTTCTTCCAAGCTTATCCCACTTCCTGCCCTGTTCTATCCTGTTTCTAATGGATTACATTGAACTTGACTGAAGAAATATAGAAGCACAGCAAATACTTGCCCTCTGATACCAACTGGGATCTCACTACTGTCCAACACATTTTCTATGCATTTCATGTTCTCTCCCCCAAACAATGGTTTCAATTCTTGTCCACTTTCCTTAACTCATTGGCCTTCACCTATTCTTTCTTGGCAGATGATCTCATCTGCTATATGTACCTACAAGAAAGTCATATCAGATCCAAACTCCTTCCACTCTACCTCAGATATCTCAAACTTTATACCCTTGTTCTCACTCTTTTCTTTCCTCCTGTCTTTGAGGAGAACACCGGTGCCCCAATCAATGCCTTCAATTCAGTTCCCCCTAGTCTCCCTCCAGAGCTCTGCTCCCTCATTTTATCCATTCTCAGGTTGATTTAAGTGTGTGCATCTTGTCTCCCCAACAAAACCCTGAGCTCCTTGCGTCAGAGACTGTTACACTGTTCCATAGTTTCCACAGCAAAGCTTATAAAGAACAAATGACTTGAGAGAGCAACCTGATTTCAAGCATTCAATACATTACAAATCCTTGGAAAACCAGATTCTGAGAAGCAGTTTAGCATAGTTGTTAAGAGCACATACTTCTGAGCCAGATTACTTGTGTTAGAATCCTGTCTCCATCATTACTAACTGTGTGATCTTGGGCAATTCACTTTTTTCAAATTTCCAAACATATACAAAAGTTGAAAGAATTTTACAGTAAATACCCATATATCTACCTCTAGATTCTACCATTAATATTTTACTGGTTGCAGACATCAGCACACTTGCTCCTAAACACTGTATCATACATATTATTAACTAGAATTTAGAATAATTTGTATTTAACTTCTCTGTGCAAGTTTCCTCATCTATAAAAAATGGGGATAATATTAGTAGCTACTTCAAAAACTTTGGGGGAGGGTTAATACATGTAAACACTTAGAATAGTGCCTACGTATAGAAAGTAGTCAAAAAAGTTATTACTGTTTTGGGACTTCCCTGGTGGTGCAGTGGTTAAGAATCCGCCGGCCAATGCAGGGGACACAGGTTCGAGCCCTTGTTCGGGAAGATCCCACATGCAGCAGAACAACTAAGCCCGTGCGCCACAACTACTGAGCCTGTGCTCTAGAGCTCGTGAGCCACACTACTGAGCCCACGTGCCACAACTACTGAAGCTCATGCGCCTACAGCCCATACTCTGCAACAGGAGAAGCCACTGCAACGAGAAGCCCGCGCACCACAATGAAGAGTAGCCCCTGCTTGCCGCAACTAGAGAAAGCCCGTGTGCAGCAACGAAGATCCAACACAGCCAACAATAAATTAATTAATTAAAAAAATGTTATTACTGTTTTACCCCAGCAAATCCCACGTATTCAATTGCTCCTAGGAGAAGCAGGCCAGTGTACCAGTATTGCATCTCCTCATTCCCCCCTTATTGCCACATACACACAAATTCATGAATTGTCTTCTAGGTCTTCTGAAGTCTCCACACCAATAGGAGTTTATCCTTTTCCCCCAAAGAGACAACTTCCTTCAACCTTCACACCCCTAAGCACTCAGTCACAATGGCCTGAAGCCACAGAGCTTCCTTCTTGCCTGTGTGACTCCTTTTTCATCTGTCTTTGCTGCATCATGGTTAGGGTCACTTGGACAGAACACTTGCAAAGGGCTAGAGCAGTCTTTGTCAAAGGAAGTGTCTTTCTTCTACACCATACTGCCCTTGATTCTGTTTCAAATCACAGTCCAATCTAACTTGAAAAAAGAGGAAATATTTCCTCTGGAAATATTCCTCTGGAATATTTGCCCTGTAAGCCAAATAAGCAACTTAGGGTAGCAAGGAGGGTGTGGTAGAGATTATGACCAAAGGCATTCCTCCCCTCTCCAAGAGAAGCCATGTTGCTGAAGAGACTTGCCTAACAATCCAATCACACAATCCACCCACTTCCCTGAACAGTTTTCTCTCTGGGCCCCGTTGCCACACTTCTTGACCAAGCAAGCAGAATTCTAAGATGGTCTGCCAAGATTTCCCACTCCTGGTATACACATGTCCCACTTTTTCAATCAAACATTAATTTAGGTGGTGCTGTGAAGAGATTTTGCAGATGCAATTAAAGTCCCTAATCAGTTGACTTTATTTTAGGGAGATTATCCTGAGTGGGCCTGACCTAATCAAGTGAGCACCTAAAATAAGTCAGAGACATTCAAATCAGCATAGGTTATCCTATTGGTCTTGGAGAGGCAAACAGCTATGTTGTGAACTGCCTGTGGAGGAGGCCACATGGCAAAGACATGGGGGGCAACCTATAGTAACTGAGAGTGGTCCTCAACCAACAGCCAGAAAGAAAACGGAGACCTCAGTCCTACAACCACAAGGAAATACATTCTTTCCAAAATCAGTGACCTTACAAGAGGACACAAGGCCTCAAATGAAACTGCAGCCTTGATGTCAGCCTGGTGATACCCTGAACAGAGGACCCAGATAATCTGTACTTGGATCCTGACCCATGGAAGCTGTGGGATAATGAGATTGTGTTGTTTTAAGTCACTGAATTTGTGGTAATTTGTTACACAGCAATAGAAAACTAATACAGTGTGGAAATTCCTTATTTTCCCTTAGGTCAGTGAAGACAAGTTTGGAATTTGCCAGAAAGAGTTTTTACCAGGAAACCAAGGGCAAACAAAACAAACACCAACACAGATCCAGGTAATTTTATATAACATTGAACTCTGACCCAAGAGTTACTCAGACAAGTTGGCCTGTCTGACATAGCTAATGGAACATAACATCCCAGTTCCTTCTTCTTATACCTCAGCAATTCCTGGGGTGAAGGAGTCAGTGCTAAAGCAAGCCACTGAGACACAGAACCTCAGGTTCTGGGCTATGTCCTTTTTCACTTCCAAAGTCTACCTAATCTTCTTTTTACTTTATTGCTTTATTTATTTTTATTGAGGTGTAGTTGATGTACAATATTATATAAGTTTCAGCTGTACAACATTGTGATTCACAGTTTTTAAACCAAATATGTTTTTTGTTGTACTACAACCCAAAGCCCATACCCTGTTACTTGTGGGTCAGCTTCTCATTCATTCATCAGGTTTGTAAAGAAGGAAGAAAGCAAGAAAGTAAGTAAACATTTACGTGGTTTGTCAGGATGCTTTTTTTTTAACGTCTCTATTGGAGTATAATTGCTTTACAATGTTGTGTTAGTTTCTGCTGTATAAAAAAGTGAATCAGCTATATGTATACATATATCCCCATATACCCTCCCTCTTGCATCTCCCTCCCACCCTCCCCATCCCACCCCTCTAGCTGCTCACAAAGCACCAAGCTGATCTCCCTGTTCGATGCAGCTGCTTCCCACTAGCTATCTATTTTACATTTGGTAGTGTATATATGTCAATGCTACTGTCTCACTTTGTCTCAGCTTACACTTCCTCCTCCCCGTGTCCTCAAGTCCATTCTCTATGTCTGTGTCTTTATTCCTGTCCTGCCCCTAGGTTCATGAGAACCATTTTTTTTAAGGTACCATATATATGTGTTAGCATACAGTATTTGTTTTTCTCTTTCTGATTTTCTTCACTCTGTCTGTCATACAGACAGACTCTAGGTCCATCCACCTCACTACAATAACTCAATTTCGTTTCTTTTTATGGCTGAGTAATATTCCATTGTATATATGTGCCACATCTTCTTTATTCATTCATCTGTCGATGGACACCTAGGTTGCTTCCATGTCCTGGCTATTGTAAATAGTGCTGCAGTGAACATTGTGGTGCATGACTCTTTCTGAATTATGGTTTTCTCAGGGTATATGCTCAGTAGTGGGAGTGCTGGGTAATATGGTCGTTCTATTTTTAGTTTTTTAAGGAACCTCCATACTGTTCTCCATAGTGGCTGTACCAATTTACATTCCCACCAACAGTGCAAGAGTGTTCCCTTTCCTCCACACCCTCTCCAACATTTATCGTTTCTAGATTTTTTGATGATGGCCATTCTGACCGGTGTGAGGTGATACCTCATTGTAGTTTTGATTTGCATTTCTCTAATGATTAGTGATGTGGAGCAATCTTTCATGTGTTTGTTGGCAATCTGTATATCTTCTTTGGAGAAATGTCTGTGGTCTTCTGCCCATTTTTGGATTGGGTTGTTTCTTTTTTTGACATTGAGCTGCATGAGCTGCTTGTCTATTTTGGAGATTAATCCTTTGTCAGTTGCTTCGTTTGCAAATATTTTCTCCCATTCAGAGGGTTGTCTGTTCGTCTTGTTTATGGTTTCCTTTGCTGTGCAAAAGCTTTTAAGTTTCATTAGGTCTCATTTGTTTATTTTTGCTTTTATTTCCATTTCCCTAGGAGGTGGTTCAAAAAAGTGGGCATAGAAGGAACCTACCGCAACATAAAAAACACCATATATGACAAACCCACAGCCAACGTCATTCTCAATGGTGAAAAACTGAAACCATTTCCACTAAGATCAGGAACAAGACAAAGTTGCCCACTCTACCACTATTACTCAATATAGTTTTGGAAGTTTTAGCCACGACAATCACAGAAGAAAAAGAAAAAAAAGGAATCCAAATCGGAAAAGAAGAAGTAAAACTGTCACTGTTTGCAGATGACATGATACTCTACATAGAGAATCCTACCAGAAAATTACTAGAGCTTATCAATGAATTTGCTAAAGTAGCAGGATGAAAAATTAATGCACAGAAATCTCTTGCATTCCTATACACTAGTGATGAAAAATCTGAAAGAGAAATTAAGGAAACACTCCCATTCACCATTGCAACAAAAAGAATAAAATAGCTAGGACTAAACCTACCTACCTAAGGAGACAAAAGACCTGTATGCAGAAAATTGTAAGACACTGATGAAAGAAATCAAAGACGATACAAACTGATGGAGAGATATACCATGTTCTTGGATTGGAAGAATCAACATTGTGAAAATGACTCTACTACCCAAAGCAATCTACAGATTCAGTGCAATCCCTATCAAACTACCTAGTCTTCTTGAACAGAAAGGTCCTTTCTGTTTCTGTCCTGGAGGTTTCTGAACCCTGTCTTTGGGGTTACATACCCTCCTGCACCAAACTTGCTGTCACCTCTCCAGCCAGTCAGAGAGATTTTCAGGACTCTGGCCACTGGAAATCTTACCTTCTGTTCTGGCCTAGTCTGCCCTCTGGTCTGTGGACCATTGACTGAAGCTTATTCACCAGCCAGTTTGTAGATTTGTGCTCTTTACTGAAGTGGAAACAACTGCCAATTGAAACTTCATTGAGCTGCCTCCTTCTTCCCTACTTATAAGATCAAACGTGCCTCTAGAAGCTGCTTTATCCTCTTGGAAAAAGGTGACATTCTTCAACTCCAGTCTCTGAAAAAAATTCCATGAAAATTCCCTAAGATCATGCTCAGAAGGTACAATTCCAGTTTGTATAATATTTTCCAGGATAAATAGCAATGTACAATCACCAAATTTCAGAGCTAGAAGGGACATTAGAGAGCATCTAACTCTGTGGTATCCAAACATGGCTTGTCAAGAGAATACACTGGGGAGTTTGTTTGGTACAGATCCTGTGTCCCACACCCAGATATCAGCATGCAGGACACCTATGGTACAGTTCAAGACTCTGTCCTTTCAAAAATGTCTCCAGATGATTCTGATGCTCAACTAGCTTTGCAAACCAATGCTTCTATTCTTCTTCCTTCCAGATATGTGGCGTTCTTCTTCTATACCACTGTGAGTTACAGCACTGTCGAAGGCTGTCAGCTCTACCCTGGGTTCCATTCACTGTCATCTTACTTTTTGAAGCCATGAATGGTAAAAGCAATGGTTAGCAATAATGATTTTAGAAAGAAGAAAGATATTTAATCCTCACAAAACTCTGTGGTGTGGGAGTATTATTGTTTCCATTTTATAGATGAGAAAACTGAGGATTCAGTAACTTGTTCAGGGTCACATAGCTAAGTGGTGGACCGAGCAATGGAAAGCAAATTCTCCTAAGTCTAGTGTTCTTTTTGCTACTTCCCTGATGACTTTATTAGCCAAGTGATGGTGACTTCCCAGTGAGACTGGGGAAAGGGCTGGAGTACAAGGGAATATCAGGCAGGGACTAGGGACCAAGGCAAGGGAACCTAGGGAAGTGGTCCTCAATCTGGGATGTTTTTTGTCCCCCAGGGCAGGGGTCCCCAATCCCCAGGCCACGGACTGGTACCGGTCCATGGCCTGTTAGGAACTGGGCTGCACAGCTGGAGGTGAGCAGTGGGCGAGTGAGCGAAGCTTCATCTGCCACTCCCCATTGCTCGTATTACCACCTGAACCATCCCCCCCTCCCCCCACTGTCCGTGGAAAAATTGTCTTCCACGAAACCGGTCCCTGGTGCCAAAAAGGTTGGGGACCGCTGCCCCAGGGGACATTTGGCAATGTCTGGAGACATTTTAAATTGTCACAACTGGGTCAGAGTCTGCAATTGGGTAGGGGGTGCTATTGGCACCTAATGAGTAGAGGCCAAGGACGCTGCTAGACTTCCTATAGTGCACAGGGCAGCCCCCCACCCCCATATACACATATGCACACCAATGAATTATCTGGCCTAAAACGTCAAGAGTGCCAATGAAACCTTGGCCTAGAGTGTAAGAAAATGGTCGAAGATAGGGGAAATATGCTTATTTTAGCTAAAAATAGGGAATAAGGTAGAAATGAGGTAGAAATAAGGTAGAAAATAAGGCCAGAGCCCAGGCACCACAATGCCCAGCCCCTGGCCAAAGGGGTCTCAGATAGCTGTGGAGGTCTTTTGCTAAAGAGTCCTAAAAGTGATGCACCAATTCTCCCTTTGTCTGGAACTTTTGAAAGGGGTCTTTAGAACCACAGTTCCCATCAGTTTTAGAACAGTTCAGACTACTATGAGTGAGAGTAACTTACCCTCACAAAGGAGAGAAGACTCAGCAGAAAGGGACATGGAGAAAAAAAGCAGAGAAACAGAAATAGAGACATGGGCAGCATACAGAGAGAACAAGCTTCAGAATATGCACAGGAAATAGCCAAAAGAGATTCTACTTGGATACTCACAAAATAAATCATGTAACTGGGAAAAAATTAATCTAAGAAAGACAAATGTTTCTGAGGTAGGAGGAAGCTGAAGAACGTCAGGGCTGAGAGATATCTGGCCTTGCTAACCAATGAGCCAGGGGTTGGCCTTAACCTGTGGCGAGTTGCAGAGGTCATTCTGGTGATGCCTGGACTGTCCCAAGGTCCAAATGGGGCACAGGGAGATCTGGTTCTCTAGCCAGGGTTCTAGTCATTAGGAAAAATACCCTGAACTGGACAGACTGGCAGTGGGAGGCCTAGAGAAGATCTTGAAATATGATCCTGGAGAATCAACCAGGATGATTGGTGAAGACCGAGGAAAGAAACTAAATCTGGACTGGAGCAAGCGTGAGGAGGGAAATGATAGCAACCTGCATGTATTTGGACTGTGTAAACACAGCTAAATGGAATGGATAGGGGTGGGGGTAGCGGGATGATGAGCAAGAGGGTGCTGAATCTCAGAGGGAGAAGGGACCAAAAAGGGATTTAAGGACACTAAAGACCATCTCTACCTGCATCCCAAATGTGTTTGGGCTGGTCCCGGGTGCCAAAAACAACTCTTGCTTGGTCAGTGGAGAAGGTAAATCCCAGGTCATGATCATATTTGTATCAGACCCTACCACCCAAACTTTCTTTACCCAGAGTTGTCTCTAGAATATAGTAAACTCTCAAGGCAATATAGTTCTCTGGGGAAGGAGAGGTCCCTTCCAGGTAAGGTGGACACAGAAGGCTTTACAAAGGTTGATTGCTTGACTCCATTTTTGAACAAATCTTTACTAAAGGCCAAAATGTACAGAAGATTGTGCTAGGAAATGTTGGGAATACAGAGGAAATGTCGGACATTTCCCCTGTCTTCCAATAGTGTATAACATCCTTCAGGAAAACATGTCAACAGAGCCATACAATGTTAGTTGCATCACTGTTTATCACTGATAAAGGCAGTCAGTACATGCAAAGAAGTCCTAGGATGCCCAGACAGTCTGACAGTGAGGGCACTGAGACCTAACGTCCAGTGAGACTTCTTGGAGGAGCAGGGCCTTGAATGATAAGTAAGATTTAATGAGGCTGAAAGAAAAAAGGAAGGTTAGTCTAGGGGAGCAGAACAATCAAGAACATAGTTTGGGTGTAAAACAAGATCTTACTAAGGAATAAGGGTGGGAGAATCCTTCCTGATGACCCTCAAATCATTCTCCAAAGGTGACCACAGAACAGGTTACTTACCATTTCTGCTTACATATAAGGTCAGCTCTCAAACAATCCTTTACTAAGTTAGATAAAGACTTCCCTGACTTGGCCCTGTGCTTATTATGACTTCCTTTCCACAATGACCCAACTGGCTGGCTCCTTAAGATGGCTTTCTGATAGCTGGATTATCTTCTACCTTCTGGGATTACTAAATGAATAAATATTTGTCTAGCTGTGTTAGGTCAGGGCACCTAGAAAGGCCTGAGTGATTCAGTTTCAATACACATAATGTGGAGATGTGTTCCAGGCCTGCCTGGGGAATGTTAACAGATATAAACCCCAAAAGGAGTTGTGACTACATCTGAGAGGCAAGTTAGGGCCTCCAATGGAAAGGAGGAATAAAACCCCATGCCCCTTCTAAATCTGTCTGGTATTTGTAGCCACCAGGTTACAGGAGCTGCTTTTGACTGTTTTCACTATCAGTACAATGAAAGGATGTTAAACTACTTAGAGGAAGGTGGTACTTTGCTTTGGCACTTGAAAAGTCTTACTCTCAATGGAAAATCCTTACATTATACATTGAGTATAGTCAACACTATAGGACAAGAGTTACTATAATGGAACAAGGAAACAGACTGATGGTCCCTCCTACCGCAGTCTGCAACCTTTCTCTGTAATGACCTGCCTAGATCCCTGCCCAGGTATTCCTCTGTGCCACACAGCCACGGGCACTTTGTTCATTCATTCACTCATTTAATTTTTCATTCAACAATTTTTACCAAGCACCAGCACTGGGATATCAGGTACTGGGGATCTAATCAAATGAAAAAAATCCTAGTCCCTGTTCCCCCGAAGCTTACATTCTGCTGGAGGAGACGGACATTTAAAAATCACACAAATAAACATATACTTATAATGTGTGATCAGTACTGTGAAGGAAAAGACCAAAGTACAGTTGATTCTCATTATTCACAGTAGTTACACTCTATAAAGTTGCCGCCAACACTAAATTAGTGAATTCTGAACCACTGCTCCTGGCGAAATACAGACTTAAGTTCCTGTGAGCCCCTGGTCACATGCTTTTATCAACTGATCAACACATAGCTTTGTTTTATGTGTGTCTCTGTTTAAAGATAGTTTATTTAATATAAGTTGTTGAGTCATGAACATTTAACTCATGGCCAACATCACTGTAACTCAAGCCTGAATGAAGCTTATCAAACAGACATTTTTTCTGTAAGACATCACAATCTTGTGCTTAGGAACACTAGACAGCACTTCAGCACTATGCATGAAGGCCATTTTAAATAGCAAAATCACCAACAAAAAGCACATAAAAGGGGAAGAACATGGCACTAAATAGATTGCAAAAAGGACTCTTGTTTACAAAATGAGAGCTGAAACAAAAGGCAGAGTATTGCCCTGTTCAACCTCAGCTGGGAACACATGCCTTGGACAACACAAAATCTTCACTGCTCTATGCCTGTTCATGAATGATTGCCAAAGTGCCATGAATATTTAAAAATTTTAAAATTCAATTTATTTAAATTTTAAAAAGCTCACCCATTTCTCGTACCCCCACCCTCTACCTCTTGCAGTCACCATCTGTTTTCTGTATCTATGAGCTTTTTTTTTTTTTTTTTAAGATTCCACATGTAAGAGAGATCATATGTTATGTGTCTTTCTCTGTCTGACATTTCAGTTAGCATAATGCTCTCGAGGTCCATCCATATTGTAGCAAATGGTAAGATTTCATTCTTTTGTATAGTTGAATAATATTCTGTTGTATATACATATACACAATTTCTTTATCCATTCATCCATTGATGGACACTTAGGTTGTTTCCATGTCTTGGCTATTGTAAATAATGCAGTGATGAACATGGGGGTGCAGATATCTTTTCAAATTAACATTTTCATTTTTTTCAAATAAATACCCAAAGTGAAAACGCTAGATCATATGGTAGCTCTATTTTTAATATTTTGAGGAACCTCCATACTGTTTTTCATAGTGGTTGCACCAACTTACATTCCCACCAGCAAGGGCAGAAGGGTTTCCTTTTCTCCACATCCTCCCTAACACTTGTTATTTCTTGTCTTTTTGATACTAGCCATTCTAAAAGGAGTGAGGAGATATCTCATTGTACTTTGATTTGCATTTCCCTGATCATTAATGATGTAGAGCATCTTTTCATGAACTTGTTGGCCATCTGTATGCCTTCTTTGGAAAAATGTCTATTCAGATCTGCCCATTTTTTAATCAGATTTTTTTTTTTTGCTATTGAGTTGTATGAGTTTTAAAATATATTTTGGATATTAGCCCCTTATCAGATATATGATTTGCAATTATTTTCTGTCATTCAGTAGGTTGCCTTTTCATTTTGTTGATGGTTTCCCTTGCTATACAGAAGGCTTTTAGTCTGTTGTAGTCTCACTTGTTTATTTTTGCTTTTGATGTGAGATTTAAAAAAATCATCACCAGGACCTATGTCAGAAGGTTTTCTTCTAGAAGTTTTATAGTTTCAGGTCTTATGTTCCAGTATTTAATCCATTTTGAGTTAATTTTGGCATATGGCATAAGATAGTGGTTCAGTTTCATTCTTTTGCACGTAGTTATCCAAACCTCTCAACACTATTTATTGAAGAGACTGTCTTTACCCATGTATATTCTTGGCTCCTTTGTCATGAGCTAATTGGTCATATATACATATTTTTTTCTGGGCTCTCTATTCTGTCCCATTGATCTATGTGTCTATTTTTATGCCAATACCACACAGTTTTAATTACTATAGCTTTGTAATGTAGTTTGAAACCAAGCATTGTGATACCTCCAGCTTTGTTCTTTTTTCTCAAGACTGCTTTGACTATTCAGGGTCTGCTGTGCTTCCATACATATTATAGGATTATTCTATTTCTGCAAAAAGTACCATTGGAATTTTGATAGAGATTGTATTAACTTTGTAGATTGCTTTGGTTAGTATGGATATTTTAACAATATTAATTCTTCCAACCCATGAGCGTGGAATATCTTTCCATTTATTTGTGTCTTCAATTCCTTTAATCAATGTCTCATAGTTTAGAGTGTATAGGCCTTTCACCTGCTTGGCTAAATTTATCCCTTGGTGTTTTATTCTTCTTGATGCAATTGTAAATGGGATTGTTTTCTTAATTTCTTTTTTTTAAAAAATTAATTAATTAATTAATCTATTTTGGCTGTGTTGGGTCTTCGTTTCTGTGTGAGGGCTTTCTCCAGTTGCAGCAAGCAGGGGCCACTCTTCATCGCGGTGCGCAGACCTCTCACTGTCGTGGCCTCTCCCGTTGTGGAGCACAGGCTCCAGACGCGCAGACTCAGTAGTTGTGGCTCATGGGCTTAGTCGCTCCGCGGCATGTGGGATCTTCCCGGACCGGGGCACGAACCCGTGTCCCCTGCATTGGCAGGTGGACTCTTAACCACTGCGCCACCAGGGAAGCCCCTTAATTTCTTTTTCTGATAGCTTGTTATTAGTGTATAAAAACACAACAGATTTATGTATATTGATTTGTATCCTGCAACCTTACTGAATTTGTTTATTAGTTAAAATAGTTTTTTTTAACATCTTTATTGGAGTATAATTGCTTTACAATGGTGTGTTAGTTTCTGCTTTATAACAAAGTGAATCAGTTATACATATACATGTATCCCCATATCTCTTCCCTCTTGCGTCTCCCTCCCTCCCACCCTCCCTATCCCACCCCTCTAGATGGTCACAGTTATAATAGTTTTTTGATGGAGTCTTTAGGGTTTTCTATATATAATATCATGTCATCTGCAAATAGTGACAGTTTTACTTCTTCCTTTCCAATTTAGATGCCTTTTATTTCTTTTTCTTGCCTAATTGCTTTGGCTAGGACTGCCAATAATATGCTGAAAAAAAGTGGGGAGAGTGGATATCCTTCTCTAGTTCCTGATCTTAGAGGGACTGTTGAGTATGATGGTAGCTGTGGGCATCTCATACATGAAATGTATTATGTTGAAGTCTGGTCCCTCTATACCCACTTTGTTGAGAGTTTTAATCATAAATGGATGTTGAATTTTGTCAAATGCTTTCTTTGCATTTATTGAGATAACCATATGATTTTTAGCCTTCATTTTGTTAATGTGGTGTATCACATTAATTCATTTGCAGTTGTTGAACCATCCTTATATCCCTGGAATAAATTCCACTTGATCATGGTGTATGAAACTTTTAATGTATTGTTGAATTCAGTCTGCTAATATTTTGTTGAGGATTTTAGCATTTATGTTCATCATGGATATTAGCCTGTAATTTTCTTTTCTTTCTTTCTTTTTTTGGTAGCATCCTTGTCTGGTTTTGGTATCAGTGTAATGCTGGCTTTGTAAAATGTGTTTGGAAGAGTTCACCCCTCTTGTATTGTTTGGAAGAATTTGAGAAGAAATGTTACTAATTCTTTGGTTTGGTAGAATTCACCAGTGAAGCTGTCTTGTCCTGGACTTATATTTTGGGGGAGGTTTTTGAATACTGATTCAATCTCCTTACCAGAAATAAATTTGTTCAGATTTTCTGTTTCACCATGATTCAGTCTTGAGAGGTTGCACGTTTCTAGGAATTTATCCATTTCTTTTAGGTTGTCCAATTTTGGGGCATATATTATTTATAGTAGTATCTTATGATCCTTTGTATTTTTGTGCTATTGGTGGTAATACCTCCTCTTTCATTTCCGATTTTATTTATTTGTGTCCTTTCTTCTTTTCTTGCTGAGTCTAGCTAAAGTTTTGTCAAGTTTATCTTTTCAAAAAAGCAGCTCTTAGTTGTATTGATTTTTTCCCTACAATTGCTTTAGTCTTTATTTCATTTATTTCTGCTCTAATCTTTGTTATTTCCCTCCTTGTACTAATTTTGGCCTTCATTTGTTTTTCTTTTACTAGTTCCTTGTGATGTAAAGTTAGGTTGTTTATTTGAGATTTTTCTTGTTTCTTGAGGGAGACATTTGTCACTATGAACTTCCCTCTTAGAACTGCTTTTGCTGTATCCCATAAATTTTAGTATGTTACATTTCCCTTTTCAATTGTCTCAAGGTATCTTAAAAATTTCTCTTTTGATTTCTTCTTTGACCCATTGGTTATACAGTAGCATGTTGTTTAATCTCCACATATTTGTGAATTTTCCATTTTCATCTTGTAGTTGATTTCTAGTGGCATACCATTGTGGTTGGAAAAGATGGTTGATATGATATCAATCCTCTTAAATTTATTAAGACTTGTTTTGTGGTCTCACATATGATCTATCTTGGAAAATGTTCAATGTACACTGAGAAGAATGTGTATTTTGTTGCTTTTGGATGGGATGTTCTGTAAATATCTAAGTTCATTTGTCTAACACGTTGTTTAAGGCTGATGTTTCCTATTGATTTTCTGTCTGTCTGATCTATCAATTGATGTAAGTGGGGTATCAAAGCCCTTATAATTATTGTACTACTGTCTATTTCTCCCTTTATGTCTGTTAATATTTGCTTTATATCTTTTTAAAAAAAATTTTATTGGAGTATAGTTGATTTACAATGTTGTGTTAGTTTCAGGTGTACAGCAGAGTGAATCAGTTATACATATACATATATCCACTCTTAGGTGTTCCTATGTTGGGTGCATCAATATTTATAAATGTTATATCCTCTTGTTGGATTAACTCCTTTATCATTATATAATGCTCTTCTTTGTCTCTTATTACAGTCTTTGTTTAAAGTCTATCTTGTCTGATATAAGTATACATATTTCAGCTTTCCTTTGATTTCCATTTGCATGGAATGTCTCTTTCCATTCTTTCACTTTTAGTGTGTATGTGTTCTTACATAGAAAATGTCTTTTGTAGGTAGCATAAGGATGGGTCTTGTTCTTTTTCCATCCAGCCACTCTATGTCTTTTGAATGGAGAATTTAGTTAAATTACATTTAAAGTAATTATTGATAGCTATGTGCTTATTGTCATTTTGTTAATTGTTTTCTAGCTGTTTTTGTAGTTCCCCTCTGTTACATTTTTCTTCTCTTGCCTCTTCTTTTGTAGTTTGATTACTTTCATTAATGGCATACTTTTATTCCATTCTCTTTAGTGTTTCCATATTTACTATATGTTGTTGCTTTGTAGTTACCATGAGGCTTACATATAACAACTTATATCTATCATAGTCTATTCTAAGTTGATAACAACTAAAGTTTGATCCCACTGTAAAGTGCAACATTTTTATCACCTTGCAAACAATGTTTTATGATATTTTTTAACATCTTTATTGTAGTATAGTTGCTTTACAGTGGTGTGTTAGAGTCTGCTTTATAACAAAGTGACTCGGTTATACATATACATACGTTCCCATATCTCTTCCCTCATGTGTCTCCCTCCCTCCCACCCTCCCTATCCCACCCGTTTAGGTGGTCACAAAGCACCGAGCTTATCTCCCTGTGCTATGTGGCTGCTTCCAACTAGCTATCTATTTTAGGTTTGGTAGTGTATATATGTCCATGCCACCCTCTCACTTTGTCACAGCTTACTCTTCCCCCTCCCCATAACCTCAAGTCCATTCTCTAGTAGGTCTGTGTCTTTATTCCCGTCTTGCCCCTAGGTTCTTCATGACCTTTTCTTTTTTCTTAGATTCCATATATATGTGTTAGCATAGGGTATTTGTTTTTCTCTTTCTGACTTACTTCACTCTGTATGACAGTCTCTAGGTCCATCCACTTCACTACAAATAACTCAATTTCATTTCTTTTTCTGGCTGAGTAACATTCCATTGTATATATGTGCCACATCTTCTTTATCCATTCATCTGTTGATGGACACTTAGGTTGCTTCCATGTCCTGGCTATTGTAAATAGAGCTGCAATGAACATTTTGGTACATGACTCTTTTTGAATTATGGTTTTCTCAGGGTATATGCCCAGTAGTGGGATTGCTTGGTCATATGGTAGTTCTATTTATAGTTTTTTAAGGAACCTCCATTATGTTCTCCATAGTGGCTTTATCAATTTACATTCACACCAACAGTGCAAGAGGGTTCCCTTTTCTCCACACCCTCTCCAGCATTTATTGTTTGTAGATTTTTTGATGATGGCCATTCTGATTGGTGTGAGATGATATCTCATTGTAGTTTTGATTTGCATTTCTCTAATGATTAATGATGTTGAGCATTCTTTCATGTGTTTGTTGGCAATCTGTGTATCTTCTTTGGAGAAATGTCTGTTTAGGTCTTCTGCCCATCTTTCGATTGGGTTGCTTGTTGTTTTGATATTGAGCTGCATGAGCTGCTTGTAAATTTAGGAGATTAATCCTTTGTCAGTTGCTTCATTTGCAAATATTTTCTCCCATTCAGAGGGTTGTCTTTTTGTCTTGTTTATGGTTTCCTTTGCAGTGCAAAAGCTTTTAAGTTTCATTAGGTCCCATTTGTTAATTTTTGTTTTTATTTCCATTTCTCTAGGAGGTGGGTCAAAAAGGATCTTGCTGTGATTTATGTCATAGAGTGTCCTGCCTATGTTTTCCTCTAAGAGTTTGATAGTGTCTGGCCTTACATTTAGGACTTTAATCCATTTTGAGTTTATTTTTGTGTATGGTGTTAGGGAGTGTTCTAATTTCATACTTTTACAAGTTCCTGTCCAGTTTTCGCAGCACCACTTATTGAAGAGGCTGTCTTTTCTCCACTGTATATTCTTGCCTCCTTTATCAAAGATAAGGTGACCATATGTGCATGGGTTTATCTCTGGGCTTTCTATCCTGTTCCATTGATCTATATTTCTGTTTTTTGTGCCAGTACCATATTGTCTTGATTACTGTAGCTTTGTAGTATAGTCTGAAGTCAGGGAGCCTGATTCCTCCAGCTCCGTTTTTCTTTTTTTTTTTAATTTTTAATTTTTTAATTTTTTCCTCTCTGAACTGCTTTTGCAGCATCCTAAAGGTTTCAGTAGGTGATGTTTCCATTTTCATTTGTTTTGAGGGTTTTTTTCTTTAATTCACTTTTTAAACATTTTATTTATTTTATTTATTTAATTTTGGCTGTGTTTGGTCTTTGTTGCTGCGTGTGGGCTTTCTCTAGTTGTGGTGAGCGGGGGCTACGCTTCGCTGCAGTACGCAGGCACTACTCTTCGTTGTGGTGCACGGGCTTCTCATTACAGTGGTTTCTCTTGTTGTGGCAGCTCCGTTTTTCTTTCTCAAGATTGCTTTGCCTATTCGGGGTCTTTTGCGTTTCCATACAAATTGTGAAATTTTTTGTTCTAGTTCTGTGAAAAATGCCAGCGGTAGTTGGATAGGGATTGCATTGAATCTGTAGATTGCTTTGGGTAGTACAGTCATTTTCACAATACTGATTCTTCCAATCCAAGAACATGGTATATCTCTCCATCTATTTGTATCATCTTTAATTTCTTTCATCAGTGTCTTATAATTTTCTGCATACAGGTCTTTTGTCTCCTTAGGTAGGTTTATTCCTAGATATTTTATTCTTTTTGTTGCAATGGTAAACGGGAGTGTTTTCTTAATTTCACTTTCAGATTTTTCATCATTAGTGTATAGGAATGTTAGAGATTTCTGTGCATTAATTTTGTATCCTGCTACTTTACCAAATTCATTGATTAGCTCTGGTAGTTTTCTGGTAAGATTGTTAGGATTCTCTATGTATAGTATCATCATCTGCAAACAGTGACAGCTTTACTTCTTCTTTTCCGATTTGGATTCCTTTTATTTCTTTTTCTTCTCTGATTGCTGTGGCTAAAACTTCCAAAACTATGTTGAATAATAGTGGTGAGAGTGGGCAACCTTGTCTTTTTCCTGATCTTTGTGAAAATGGTTTCAGTTTTTCACTATTGAGGATGATGTTGGCTGTGGGTTTGTCATATATGGCCTTTATTATGTTGAGGAAAGTTCCCTCTATGCCTACTTCCTGCAGGGATTTTATCATAAATGGGTGTTGAATTTTGTCAAAAGCTTTCTCTGCATTGATTGAGATGATCATATGGTTTCTCTCCTTCAATTTGTTAATATGGTGTATCACATTGATTGATTTGCGTATATTGGAGAATCCTTGCATTCCTGGGATAAACCCCACTTGATCATAGTGTGTGATCCTTTTAACGTGCTGTTGGATTCTGTTTGCTAGTATTTTGTTGAGGATTTTTGCATCTATGTTCATCAGTGATATTAGTGTGTAGTTTTCTTTCTTTGTGACATCTTTGTCTGGTTTTGGTATCAGGGTGATGGTGGCCTCATAGGATGAGTTGGGGAGTGTTCCTCCGTCTGCAATATTTTGGAAGAGTTTGAGAAGGATAGGTGTTAGCTCTTCTCTAAATGTTTGATAGAATTCACCTGTGAAGCCATCTGGTCCTGGGCTTTTGTTTGTTGGAAGATTCTTAATCACAGTTTCAATTTCAGTGCTTGTGATTGGTCTGTTCATGTTTTCTATTTCTTCCTGGTTCAGTCTCGGCAGTTGTCTATTTCTAAGAATTTGTCCATTTCTTCCAGGTTGTCCATTTTATTGGCATAGAGTTGCTAGTAGTAATCTCTCATGATCGTTTGTATTTCTGCAGTGTCAGTTGTTACTTCACCGTTTTCATTTCTAGTTCTATTGATTTGAGTCTTCTCCCTTTTTTTCTTGATGAGTCTGGCTAATGGTTTATCAATTTTATCTATCTTCTCGAAGAACCAGCTTTTAGTTTTATTGATCTTTGCTATCGTTTCCTTCATTTCTTTTTCATTTATTTCTGATATGATATTTTTTATTTCTTTCCGTCTGCTAACTTTGGGGTTTTTTGTTCTTCTTTCTCTAATTGCTTTAGGTGTAAGCTTAGGTTGTTTATTTGAGATGTTTCTTGTTTCTTAAGGTAGGATTGTATTGCTATAAACTTCCCTCTTAGAACTGCTTTTGCTGCATCCCATAGGTTTTGGGTCGTCGTCTTTTCATTGTCATTTGTTTCTAGATACTTTTTGATTTCCTCTTTGATTTCTTCAGTGATCTCTTGGTTATTAAGTAGTGCATTGTTTAGCCTCCATGTGCTTGTATATTTTGCAGATTATTTCTCGTAATTGATGTCTCATCTCATAGCGTTGTGGTTGGAAAAGATACCTGATATGATTTCAGTTTTGTTAAATTTACCAAGGCTTGATTTGTGACCCAAGATATGATCTATCCTGGAGAATGTTCCATGAGCACTTGAGAAGAATGTGTATTCTGTTTTTTTTGGATGGAATGTTTTATAAATATCAATTAAGTCCATCTTGTTTAATGAATCATTTAAAGCTTGTGTTTCCTTATTTATTTTCATTTTGGATGATCTGTCCATTGGTGAAAGTGGGGTGTTAAAAGTCCCCTACTATGATTGTGTTACTGTCGATTTCCCCTTTTATGGCTGTTAGTATTTGCCTTATGTATTGAGGTGCTCTTATGTTGGGTGCATAAATATTTACAATTGTTATATCTTCTTCTTGGATCGATCCCTTGATCATTATATAGTGTCCTTCTTTGTCTCTTGTAATAGTCTTTATTTTAAAGTCTATTTTGTCTGATATGAGAATTGCTACTCCAGCTTTCTTTTGATTTCCATTTGCATGGAATATCTTTTTCCCTTCCCTCACTTTCAGTCTGTATGTGTCCCTAGGTCTGAAGTGGATCTCCTGTAGACAGCATATATACGGGTCTTGTTTTTGTTTCCATTCAGGCAGTCTATGTCTTTTGGTTGGAGCATTTAATCCATTTACATTTAAGGTAATTATCCATATGTATGTTCCTATTCCCATTTTCTTAATTGTTTTGGGCTTGTTATTGTAGGTCTTTTCCTTGTCTTGTGTTTCCTGCCTAGAGAATTTCCTTTAGCATTTGTTGTAGAGCTGGTTTGGTGGTGCTGAATTCTCTTAGCTTTTTCTTGTCTGTAAAGGTTTTAATTTCTCCATCAAATCTGAATGAGATCCTTGCCTGATAGAGTAATCTTGGTTGTAGGTTTTTCTCCTTCATCATTTAAAATATGTCCTGCCACTCCCATCTGGCTTGCAGAGTTTCTGCTGAAAGATCAGCTGTTAACCTTACGGGGATTCCCTTATGTGTTATTTGTTGTTTTTCCCTTGCTGCTTTTAATAGTTTTTCTATGTACTTAATTTTTTATAGTTTGATTAATATGTTTCCTGGTGTGTTTCTCCTTTGATTTATGCTGTATGGGACTCTCTGTGCTTCCTGGACTTGAATAACTATTTCCTTTCCCATATTAGGGAATTTTTCAACTATAATCTCTCAAATATTTTCTCAGTCCCTTTCTTTTTCTCTTCTTCTTGTGGGACCCCTATAATTCGAATGTTGGTGCGTTTAATGTTGTCCCAGAGGTCTCTGAGACTGTCCTCGGTTCTTTTCATTCTTTTTTCTTTATTTTGCCCTGCAGTAGTTATTTCCACTATTTTATCTTCCAGGTCACTTATCCGTTTTTCTGCCTCAGTTACCCTGCTATTGATCCCTTCTAGAGAATTTTTAATGGTATTTATTGTGTTGTTCATCATTGTTTGTTTGCTCTTTAGTTCTTCTAGGTCCTTGTTAAACTTTTCTTGTATTTTCTCTATTCTATTTCCAAGATTTTGGATCATCTTTACTCTCATTATTCTGAATTCTTTTTCAGGTAGACTGCCTATTTCCTCTTCATTTGTTAGGTCTGGTGGGTTTTTACCTTGCTCCTTCATCTGCTGTGTGTTTTTCTGTCTTCTCATTTTGCTTAACTTACTGTGTTTGGGGTCTCCTTTTTGCAGGCTGCAGGTTCGTAGTTCCCGTTGATTTTGGTGTCTGAGCCCAGTGGCTAATTTTGGTTCAGTGGGTTGTATAGGCTTCCTGGTGGAGGGGACTAGTGCCTGTGTTCTGGTGGATGAGGCTGGATCTTGTCTTTCTGGTGGGCAGGTCCACGTCTGGTGGTGTGTTTTGGGGGTGTCTGTGGCCTTATTATGATTTTAGGCAGCCTCTCTGATAATGGATGGGGTTGTGTTCCTGTCTTGCTAGTTGTCTGGCATAGGGTGTCCAGCACTCTAGCTTACTGGTCATTGAGTGAAGCTGGGTCTTGGCATTGAGATGGAGATCTCTGGGAGATTTTCACCATTTGATATTACATGGAGCTGGGAGGTCTCTTGTGGACCAGTGTCCTGAAGTTGGCTCTCTCATCTCAGAGGCACAGCCCTGATGCCTGGCTGGAGCACCAAGAGCCTTTCATCCACATGGCTCAGAATAAAAGGGAGCAAAAATAGAAAGAAAGATAGAAAGAGAGAAGATAAAATAAAGTAAAATAAAATAAAATAAAATAAAAAAGTTATTAAAATAAAAAATAACTACTAAGAAAAAAATTTTTAAAGTAAAAAAAAAAAAAATGGGCGGACAGAACCCTAGGACAAATGGTAAAAGCAAAGTTATACAGACAAAATCACACACAGAAACATACACATACACACTCACAAAAAGAGAAAAAGGGACAAAAAATATATCTTTGCTCCCAAAGTCCACCTCATGAATTTGGGATGATTCGTTGTCTATTCAGGTATTCCACAGATGCAGGTACATCAAGTTGATTGTGGAGATTTAATCCACTGCCCCTGAGGCTGCTTGGAGAAATTTCTCTTTCTCTTTGTTCGCACAGCTCCCAGGGTTCAGCTTTGGATTTGGCCCCGCCTCTGCATGTAGGTCGCCTGAGGGCGTCTGTTTTTCGCTCAGACAGGGCGGGGTTAAAGGGGCAGCTAGTTCGGGGGCTCTGGCTCACTCAGGCCGGTGGGAGGGAGGGGTACAGATGCAGGGTGAGTCTGCGGTGGCAGAGGCCTGCATGACATTGCAGCAGCCTGAGGCACACCGTGCGTTCTCCCAGGGAAATTGTCCCTGGATCATGGGACCCTGGCAGTGGCGGGCTGCACAGGCTCCCGGGAAGGAGTTGTGGATAGTGACCTGTGCTTGCACACAGGCTTCTTGGTGGCAGCAGCAGCAGTCTTAGCGTCCCATGCCCATCTCTGGGGTCCGCGCTGATAGCCGCGGCTCGTGCCCGTCTCTGGAGCTCCTTTAAGCGGCGTCTTAATCCCCTCTCCTCACGCACCAGGAAACAAAGAGGGAAGAAAAAGTCTCTTGCCTCTTCGGCAGGTCCAGACTTCTTCCCGGACTCCCTCCCGGCTAGCTGTGGCACACCAGCCCCCTTCAGGCTGTGTTCACGCCGCCAACCCCAGTCCTCTCCCTGGGATCCGCCTGAAGCCCGAGCCTCAGCTCCCAGCCCCCACCCGTACCGGCGGGTGAGCAGAGAAGCCTCTCGGGCTGATGAGTGCTGGTCGGCCTTTATCCTCCTTGCGGGAATCTCTCCGCTTTGCCCTCTGCACCCCTGTTGCTGCGCTCTCCTCCGTGGCTCCAAAGCTTCCCCCCCACCATCCCCGTGTCTGCCGGTGAAGGGACTTCCTAGTGTGTGGAAACCTTTCCTCCTTCACAGCTCCCTCCCAGTGGTGCAGGTCCCATCCCTATTCTTTTGTCTGTTTTTTCTTTTTTCTTTTGCCCTACCCAGGTACGTGGGGAGTTTCTTGCCTTTTGGGAGGTCTGAGGTCTTCTGCCAGCGTTCAGTAGGTGTTCTGTAGGAGTTCTTCCACATGTGGATGTATTTCTGATGTATTTGTGGAGAGGAAGGTTATCTCCGTGTCTTACTCTTCCTTCATCTTGAAGTTCCTCCTCCTGTTTTATGATTTTGATGTCACATTTTACATCATTTATATTGTGTATCCCTTAACAGATTACTGGCGCACATCAGAAATATTGTGGGTTCAATTCCAATAAAGTGAGTCACATGAATTTTTTGGCATTCTAGTGCATATAAAAATTATGTCTACACTATGTTGTAGTCTATTAAGTGTGCAATTGCACTATGCCTAAAAAAATAATGTACATACCTTAATTAAAAATACTTTAGGGAATTACCTGGCAGTCCAGTGATTAGGACTCGGTGCTTTCACTCCAGGGGCCCAGGTTTGATCCCTGGTTGGGGAACTACGATCCTGTAAGCTGTGTGGCACAGCCAAAAAACATACATTACTAAAAAATGCTTGCATCGTCTCGCTGAAGCAAGTCATAATCTTTTTTCTGGTGAGGGGTCTTGCCTCCATGTTGCTGGCTGCTGACTGGTCAGGGTGGTGGTTGCTGATGACTGGGGTGGATGTGGCAATTTCATAAAATAAGACAACAATGAAGTTTGCTGCATCAGTTGGCTCTTCCTTTCATGAACGATTTCTCTGTAGCATGTAATGCTGTTCCTGTCCAGGAAGTTTTCAATTGACTTTGCCCAGATCCATGAGAAGAATGACTATCTATGGCATCTATAGCCTTACAAAATATACTTCTTAAATGATAAGACTTGAGAGTTGAAGTGACTCCTTGATCCATGGGCTGCAGAATGGATGTTGTGTTAGCAGGCTTAAAAACAATATTAAACTCATTGTACTCTCCATCAGAGCTCTTGGGTGACCAAGAGCAGTAATATTTTGAAATTACTGTCAATGTGCTTAAGCATTTCTAGCTTTTGATTTAAAGTGAGAAAAGCACGACTCTCCCTTTCACTTGAACACTTAGAGGCCATTGTAAGGTTACTAATTGGCCTAATTTCAATATTGTTACCCCTCAGGGAATAGAGAGGCCCCAGGTGAGGTAGAGAGATGAAGGAACGGCTGGTTGGTGGAGCAGTCAGGACACACACAACATTTATCAAGTAACTTCACCATCTTATATAGGCACTGTTGGCGGTGCCCCCAAACAACTACAATAGTAATATCAAAGATCACTGATTGGATCACCATAATCAATATAATAATGAAAAAGTTTGAAATATTGAGAGAATTATCAAAATGTGACATAGAGACATGAAATGAGCAAATGCTTTTGGAGAAATGGTGCCAATAGGCTTGCTCTGATGCAGGATTGCCACAAACCTTCAATTTGTAAAAAACACAGTATCTGTGAAGCACAGTAAAGCAAAGGACAATAAAACAAGGTATGCCTGTATAATCACCATGCTCCATGTTAGATCCTCAGAACTTACTCATCTTATAACTGAAAGTTTTTACTCTTTGACCAACAATCTAAGTGTCCATGAATGCATGAATGGGTAAAGAAAATGTGGTATAACTGTAAAATGGAATATTATTCAGCTATGAGAAAGAAAGAACTTCTTCCATTCATGACAAATGGATGGACCTGGAGGACATTATGTTGAGTGAAATAAACCAGACATGGAAAAACAAATACTGTATGCTCTTGCTTATATGTGGGATCTAAAAAAGTCGAACTCACAGAACCAAAGAGTAGAATGGTGGTTCCCCGAGGCTGAGGGTGGGGAAAATGAGAGATGGGGGACTTTCAATGTTAAAGGTGAAAATGTCTTGGGCCTATTTGCCCTAAATCAAGTTGCCCTAAAACTAGCAACCCTGTTAGCAGATATGGTGACAGGGCCTGAGGAATGCTTTACAACCCTTTGGTTTAGATGAAAGTGAAATGTTGTCCCTAATTGGGATAGGAGAAAACCATTCAGAAAGGAAGCCAGAAGGAAAAAATTCTGAGGGATACTGGGCAATTAAAGCCATTGTCAAGATGCTGGTGAATGAGAAACTGTCAAGGATGACAAGGAATATCTTCTGGTTGTACATGTGGGCCTTATAAGTGATAATCCATACAAGATAAAATTTTTGGAAGCAGCAGCAGTTTTGCTTCAGAGCATAAGGACTGCTCATACAAACTAGGAGATGGGGAAGAATTAGGTTCCTGGCTCTCTGAGTGTAGAACTAGATTGGTGGCTCACTCCATTTTGAGGCTGACAGAGGTTATCACACCTAGATCTGAAATGGTCAATTGAAGTTAAATTTCCTTTAGGACCTGTGTTCAAGATAAGGCATTAATTCGAATGTTTACAAAATGCCTAGAGTGTGTTAGGGATAAAATGATAAACAGGATTGATGTGACCTTTACCTCTATGGCAGGTAATCATTTAAATGCTACAAGAGAAGTATGGGGCCTCAGAGAGAATATAGGAGAGACACCCAACATATCTTGTGAATCTGGGAAAGCTTTCCAAAGGAAATGAAGTCGAAGCATAAGCCTGGAGGACAAATAAGGGTTATCTAGGTGATCAGATGGAGGACAGGCATCCCAGGCACAGGGAACAGCATGGGCAAAAACAAGGGAGAGGACATATGCATTTGAAGAATTATGGTATGGTCCAGTATAGCTAGAGTAGGTAGGTTGTAATTCTCCAAGCGTGATACACCAACCATTTGCACCGGAGTTACATGGGCTGCTTCTTAAGAAAATAAAGAGTCCCGGACTTTCTATATCTCTGTGGTGGGATCTGTAAATCTGCATTTCAATTTGTTTCCTTGGTGATTCTGATGCACTATAATGTCCTATATAGTCTACATGGCAAGCTTCTAGTTATACATTCATATATCAAGAAAAATAATATGAATGTGAATGTGTGTGTGTGTGTGTGTGTGTGTGTGTGTATTTAGGAGCTAAATAGAAGATTAGAGAGGGATTGAGACACCAAATTTTTGAAAGGCTTCTCTCAAGTCTTATCATAAGTCAAAAGACCTTTCCTAAGGCCAAGGCCTCTAGGGCTCAGCCACTCCAGGCCTCTCTGCTGGGCTGAGGTGATCGATATCTAGGTACACTTGTAATCCATTTAGGGCACACTGGTTGGGCAGCTCTGCTGTTGACCATGATAAGGAGTACAGACTTTGTTTAATAGGCAATGGGGATCCACTGAAAGGTTTTAGGAAGAAAGTAACTTGAACTGATTTGCTGTTTAGAAAAATTATTCACTTTACAAGAGACTGGATTAGAGTGGGGACAAGATTGAAGATGGGGAGATTTTTTAGGAGAATATTGCAATAGCTAAATTCTTCAACTTATCTGGCCTGATAAATAAAAATATATGGTTTTATTTCATGATTAGAGGTTAACAACACTCTCCTCATCCCCCTGTTTTCTTTATGCCTGATATAATCAGGTACTGTCATGAGTATCAGGAGCTGCAAGGAAAAGATTTTGTTCCATATTTGAATTTAACTGATTATGATGGCAAACATTCTTTCTCACACCTGAAGTTTCTTAAAATGGAAATATAAGAAACTGAAGATAACGGAGGTCTTCCCTTATGGTTGGCACTGGGTTCTGTCCATGGGACCCCCTTCATTGAATGGGAGAGGTGAGATCAGAATCCCTGAGATGGAGTGCAAAATCAGAAGTCAGGAAGATGCCAATTGGTGCATAAACCTGAAGAAGCAGAAGTGCCAGAAGGCAAGACATAGCTGGCAATGGGAAAAAATGTACCCAAGGTAAATGGGGCATATTCTGGCTGACTTTTGTCCTGCTCTACCAGTTCCCTTGGGATCTATGGACACTGATTCCTTCTTCTGTGGATGGTAACCCAGACTAAGGTAATCACAAGGGAACAAAGGGATCTGCAGAGGGCAGTGGTGTATGAACCTAGGGATTTGAAAAGCTACTCGTCTATGAAGCATTTCTCATTTGGGGACGGACTGATTCATGTGGGGAGGAACCTGGTTCCTGGAGATGTGTGGTGTCATCTGACCTCCTGGATCCTGCATGGCCTGCTCAGGGGCAGTTTTCCCACCCTAATTAAGACTTTTGCTGCAGGTAAAAGAAACAGCTGCTGCTATCCAGAGTAAATTAGTCACAAAGAAGCCTGCTCCTCATTCTGTCTCCTGGCTTCCCATAAATGCCTGAAACCCAGCCTTGGAGTTGGTATGTACTTTTAATTATTTCAAGAGCTGGCATCGCTTGCCTCATAGTAAAAGTGTCATGAAATTACTGTAATGTTGCATGAGTTTGAGTCATAAATCTTATTCACTTCGGCTACATCTCATACCTTAATTCACTAGAGTATAAAATGCCATTTACACTGGTTCATAGTTCACTTAATCATAATTAAATGACCTCAGAGGGCAGTAATTCGTTGAGGCTCTGTCTTTGATGTGACACAAATAACAAATTTGGTTTGCCATGTGGACAGGATCCTCCACACTTTTATATTGGCCACGGACCTCATGGAGCATATAATGTTGGCTTTTTGGTGTGGGCATGTGCTCTGGTTACACGGAACATCTGGGCTACAGATGTGGTTGGAGGGACCAGCTAAATGGTCCCCTTTGGAATTTTGTTGCACCATCTTCAGGACCCTCTAGGACTTCCCTTGGTCCTTTCAGTTCTCTAAAAAATGAGTGTTTGCCCAGTGTTAAGCCTAGATAAGAGATGATGAGGGCACTTCCTTTTTCACCTTCTCATCCTTGTGTTATTCTCTTTCTAAAATGACTAAGGGATCAGTGGCTCAAGGGCTTTCAAACTTTACCTCTAGGTGTAAGGCTCCCTAAGCTCATGTCCCTAATCATGATGTGTTTCCTGGGATCCAGATCCTCAAGACCAACAGCTCTAGGTGTTGTTACCATTTGGACACTCCACTTAATTTGCACAACTTTGTTGTCTTCCCATCAAAATGGATTCCTCTTGTTTTCTCCATCATCATCAGTGGCACTACCATCCTTGTGAGTTCCCAAGTTCTAACCCCTGAAGCTCTTGGTAAGTAGAATAGTTCCTCCAAACCCCAAAGATGTTTGTGCCCTAATATCAGAAGCTTTGAATATGTTGTTACATGACAAAGAATTAAGGTTGCAGGAATTATTAAGGAATTAAAGTTGCTAATCAGCTGACCTCTGGATGGAGAGAGTCTCCTAGATTACCTGGTGGGCCCAATGTAATCACAAGAGTCCTTAAAAGTGGAAGAAGGAGGTAAAGGGAGAGTAACAGGCAGATGTGATTAAGAACAAGAGATTCAGAGATGCAATGCTGCTGGCTTTGAAGGTGGAGGAAGAGGGTCATGAGGCAAGGAGTGTGGGTGGATTCTAGAAGCTGCAAAAGGCAAGGAAAAGTATTCTAGTCTAGAACCTCCAAAAAGGAAGGCAGCTGGTTGACACCTTGATTTTAGATCAGTGAAACCCACGTCAGACTTCGGACCAACAAACTGTAGGATAATACATATATGTTGTTTATTTATTTTTTACACCTTTATTGGAGTATAGTTGCTTTATAATGTATGTTAGTTTCTGCTGTATAACAAAGTGAATCAGCTATATGTATACATATAGCTCACATCCCCTCCCTCTTGCATCTCCCTCCCACCCTCCCTATCCCACCCCTCTAGGTGGTCACAAAGCACCGAGCTTATCTCCCTGTGCTACGCGGCTGTTTCCCACTAGTTATCTATTTTATATTTGGTAGTGTATATATGTCCATGCCACTCTCTCACTTCGCCCCAGCTTACCCTTCCCCCTCCCGTGTCCTCAAGTCCATTCTCTAGGTCTGTGTCTTTATTCGTGTCCTGCCCCTAGGTGCTTCAGAACTTTTTTTTTTTTTACATTCCATATATATGTGTTAGCATACTGTATTTGTTTTTCTCTTTCTGACTTACTTCACTCTGTATGACAGTCTCTAGGTCCATCCACCTCACTACAAATAACTCAATTTCGTTTCTTCGTATGGCTGAGTAATATTCCATTGTATATATGTGCCACATCTTCTTTATTCATTCATCTGTCGATGGACACTTAGGTTGCTTCCATGACCTGGCAATTGTAAATAGTGCTACAATGAACATTGGGATGCATGCGTCTTTTTTTTTTTTTAATATTTATTTATTTATTTGGTTGCACCAGGTCTTAGTTGCGGCACGCATGTGGGATCTAGTTCCCCGGCCAGGGATCAAACCCAGGCCCCCTGCATTGGGAGCATGGAGTCCTAACCACTGTGCCACCAGGGAAGTCCCGCATGTGTCTTTTTGAATGATGGTTTTCTCAGGGTATATGCCCAGTAGAGGGATTGCTGTGTCATGTGGTAATTCTATTTTTAGTTTTTTAAGGATCCTCCATACTGTTCTCCATAGTGGCTGTTATCAATTTACATTCCCATCAGCAGCGCAAGAGGGTTCCCTTTTCTCCACACCCTCTCCAGCATTTATCGTTTGTAGATTTTTTGATGATGGCCATTCTAACCGGTGTGAGATGATATCACATTGTAGTTTTGATTTGCATTTCTCTAATGATTAGTGATGCTGAGCACCCATTCATGTGTCTGTTGGCAATCTGTATATCTTCTTGGGAGAAATGTCTATGTAGGTCTTCTGCCCATTTTGGATTGGGTTGTTTGTTTTTTGATATTGAGCTGCATGAACTGCTTGTAAATTTTGGAGATTAATCCTTTGTCAGTTGCTTCATTTGCAAATACTTTCTCCCATTCTGAGGGTTTTCTTTTCGTCTTGTTTATGGTTTCCTTTGCTGTGCAAAAGCTTTTAAGTTTCATTAGGTCCCATTTGTTTATTTCTGTTTTTATTTCCATTCCTCTAGGAGCTGGATCAAAAAGGATCTTGCTGTGATTTATGTCATAGGGTGTTCTACCTGTGTTTTCCACTAAGAGTTTTATAGTGTCTGGCCTTACATTTAGCTATTTAATCCACTTTGAGTTTATTTTTGCGTATGGTGTCAGGGACTGTTCTAATTTCATTCTTTTACATGTAGCTGTCCAGTTTTCCCAGCACCATTTATTGAAGGGGCTGTCTTTGCTCCATTATATATTCTTGCCTCCTTTGTCAAAGATAAGTTGACCATATGTCTGTGGGTTTATCTCTGGGCTTTCTGTCCTGTTCCACTGATCTCTATTTCTGTTTTTGTACCAGTACCATACTGTCGTGATTATTGTAGCTTTGTAGTATAGTCTGAAGTCAGGGAGCCTGATTCCTCCAGCTCCGTTTTGCTTTTTCAATATTGCTTTGGCTATTCGGGATCTTTTGTGGTTCCATACAAATTGTAAAATTTTTTGTTCTAGCTCTGTGAAAAATGCCATTGGTAGTTTGATAGGGATTGCATTGAATCTGTAGATTGCTTTGGGTAGCATAGTTATTTTCATAATGTTGATTGTTCCAATCCAAGAACATGGTATATCTTTCCATCTGTTTGTATAATCTTTGATTTCTTTCATCAGTGTCTTATAATTTTCTACATACAGATTTTTTGCCTCCTTAGGTAGGTTTATTCCTAGATATTTTATTCTTTTTGTTGCAATGGTAAATGGTAGTGTTTCCTTAATTTGTCTTTCAGATTTTTCATCATTAGTGTATAGGAATGCAAGTGTTTTCTGTGCATTAATTTTGTATCCTGCTACTTTATCAAATTCATTGATCAGCTCTAGTAGTTTTCTGGTAGCATCTTTAGGGTTCTCTATGTATAGTATCATGTCATCTGCAAACAATGACAGTTTTATTCTTCTTTTCCAGTTTGGATTCCTTCTATTTCTTTTTCTTCTCTGATTGCTGTGGCTAAAACTTCCAGGACTATGTTAAATAATAATGGTGAGAGTGGGCAACCTTGTCTTGTTCCTGATCTTAGAGGAAATGATTTCAGTTTTTCACCATTGAGAAAGATGTTTGCTGTGGGTTTGTCATATTATTATGTTGAGGTATGTTCCCTCTATGCCCACTTTCTGGAGAGTTTTTTTCATATATGGGTGTTGAATTTTGTCAAAAGCTTTTTCTGCATCTTTTGAGATTATCATATGATTTTTATCCTTCAATTTGTTAATCTGGTGTATCACATTGATTGATTTGCGTATATTGAAGAATCCTTGCATTCCTGGGATAAACCCCACTGGATCATGGTGTATGATACTTTGAATGTGCTGCTGGATTCTCTTTGCCAGTATTTTGTCGAGGATTTTTACATCTATGTTCATCAGTGATATTGCCCTGTAGTTTTCTTTTTTTGTGACATCTTTGTCTGGTTTTGGTATCAGGGTGATGGTGGCCTCATAGAATGAGTTTGGGAGTGCTATATTTTGGAAGAGTTTGAGAAGGATAGGTAAACATTTTCTAAATGTTTGAAAGAATTTGCCTGTGAAGCCACCTGGTGCTGGGCTTTTGTTTGTTGGAAAGTTTTTAATGACAGTTTCAATTTCAGTGCTTGTGATTGGTCTGTTCATGTTTTCTATCTCTTCCTGGTCCAGTCTTGAAACGTTGTACTTTTCTAATAATTTGTCCAATTCTTCCAGGTTGTCCATTTTATTGGCATAGCATTGCTTGTAGTAATCTCTCATGATCCTTTTATTTCTGTGGTGTCAGTCATTACTTCTTTTTCATTTCTAATTATGTTGATGTGAGTATTCTCCCCTTTTTTTCTTGATGAGTCTGGCTAAGGGTTTATGAATTTAGTTTATCTTTTCAAAGAACAACCTTTTACTTTTATTGATCTTTGCTATTGTTTCCTTCATTTCTTTTTCATTTATTTCTGGTCTGATCTTTATGGTTTCTTTCTTTCTGATAATTTGCAGTTTTTTTGTTCTTCTTTCTCTAATTGCTTTAAGTGTAAGTTTAGGTGGCTTATTTGAGATATTTCTTGTTTCTTGTGGTAGGATTTTATTGCTATAAACTTCTTTCTTAGAACTGCTTGTGCTGCATCCCATAGGTTTTGGGTTGTCATGTTTTCTTTTTCTTTTCTTTCTTTTCTTATTTTTTTTGAATTTTATTTTATTTATTTATTGTTTTATACAGCAGGTTCTTATTAGTTATCTATTTTATACATATTAGTGTATATATGTCAATCTCAATCATCGTGTTTTCATTGTCATTTGTTTCGAGGTATTTTTTGATTTCCTCTTTGATTTCTTCAGTGATCTCTTGGTTGTTTAATAGCATATTGTTTAGCCTCCATTTGTTAGTATTTTTTACAGATTTTTTCCTGTAATTGATATCTAGCCTCATAGTGTTGTGGTTGGAATAGATGCTTGATAGTATATCAATCTTTTTAAATTTACTGAGGGTTGATTTTTGACCCAAGATGTGATCTATCCTGGAGAATGTTCTGTTTGCACTTGAGAAGAAAGTGTATTCTGTTGTTTTTGGATGGAATGTCCTAGAAATATCAATTAAGTTCATCTGCTCTAATGTGTCATTTAAAGCTTGTGTTTATTTATTTTCTCTTTGGATGACCTGTCCATTGGTGAAAGTGAGGTGTTAAGGTCCCTTATTATTATTGTGTTACTGTTGATTTCCCCTTTTATGGCTGGTAGCATCGGCCTTATGTGTTAAGGTGCTCCTATGTTGGGTGCATAGATTTTTACGTTTGTCATACCTTTTTCTTGTATTGATGCCTTGATCATTATGTAGTGTCCTTCCTTGTCTCTTGTAATAGTCTTTATTTTAAAGTCTATATTGCCTGATATGAGTATCGCTACTCCAGCTTTCCTTTGATTTCCATTTGCATGGAATATCTTTTTCCATCCCCTCACTTTCAGTCTGTATGTGTCCCTAGGTCTGAAGTGGGTCTCTTGTAGACAGCATATATACGGGTCTTGTTTTGTATCCATTCAGCCAATCTGTGTCTTTTGGTTGGGGCGTTTAATCCATTTACATTTAAGGTAATTATTGATATGTATATTCCTATTACCATTTTCTTAATTGTTTTTGGTTTGTTTTTGTAGGTCTTTCCCTCCTCTTGTGTTTCCTGCCTAGAAAAGTTCCTTTAGCATTTTTGTAAACATGGTTTGGTGGTGCTGGAGTCTCTTAACTTTTGCTTGTTTGTAAAGCTTTGGATTTCTCTGTCGAACCTGAATGACATCCTTGCTTTGTAGAGTAATCTTGGTTGTAGGTTTTTCCCTTTCATCATATTAAATATATCCTGCCACTCCCTTCTGGCCTGCCGAGTTTCTGCTGAAAGATCAGCTGGTAACCTTATAAGGATTCCCTTTTTATAAAAAATTAATTTATTTTCTTGTATTTATTTTTTTGGCTGTGTTTTGTCTTCATTGCTACACATGAACTTTGTCTAGTTATGGTGAGCGGGGCCTACTCTTCATTGTGGTGTGAGGGCTTCTCAATGTGGTGGCTTTTATTGTTGCGGAGCATGGGTTCTAGGCATGTAGACTTCAGTGGTTTTGGCACACGGGCTAAGTAGTTGTTACTTGTGGCCTCTAGAGCACAGGCTCAGTAGTTGTGGCACATGGGCTTAGTTGTTCCAAGGTATGTGGGATCTTACCGGACCAGGGATCGAACCCGTGCCCCCTGCATTGGCAGGCAGATTCTTAACCACTGTGTCACCAGGGAAGTCTCTGGGGATTCCCTTGTATGTTATTTGTTGCTTCTCCATTGCTGTTTTTAATATTTTCTCTTTGTATTTAATTTTTGTTAATTTGATTAGTATGTGTCTCGGCATGTTTCTCCTTGGGTTTATCCTGTATGGGACTCTGTGCTTCCTGGTCTTGATTGACAATTTCCTTTCCCACGTTGGGGAAGTTTTTGGCTATAGTCTCTTCAAATATTTTCTCAGACCCTTTCTTTTTTTCTTCTTCTTCTGGGACACCTATAATTAGAATGTTGGTGAGCTTAATGTTGTCTCAGAAGTCTCTGAGACTGTCCTCATTTCTTTTCATTCTTTTTTCTTTATTCTGTTCCGTGACAGTTATTTTCACTAGTGTGTCCTGCACCTTATTTATCCGTTCTTCTGCCTCAGTTATTCTGTTATTGATTCCTTGTGGAGTATTTTTAATTTCAGTTATTGTATTGTTCATTACTGTTTGTTTGCTCTTTAGTTCCTCTAGGTCCTTTAAAAACATTTCTTGTATTTTTTCTATTCTGTCTCCAAGATTTTGGATCATCTTTACTGTCATTACTCTGAATTCTTTTTCAGGTAGTTTGCCTATTTCCTCTTCATTTTTTTGGTCTTGTGGGTTTTTATCTTGCTCCTTTGCCTGCAAGATATTTCTCTGTCTTATCATTTTGTTTAGTTTACAGTATTTGAAGTCTCCTTTCCCTAGGCTGTAGGGTCGTAGTTCCTCTTGCTTCTGTTCTCTGCCCCCAGTGGTGAGGTTGGTCCAGTGACTTATGTAAGCTTCCTGATGGGAGAGATTGGTGCCTGCGTTCCGGTGGGTGGAGCTGAGTCTTTTCCCTCTGATGAGCAGGGCCATGTCAGGTGGTGTGTTTTGGGGAGTCTGTTAGCTTAATATGACTTTAGGTAGTCTGTTTGCTGATGGGTGGGTTTGTGTTCCTGTCTTGTTTGTGTTTGGTTGAGGTGTCCAGTGCTGGGAGCTGCTGGCAGTTGGATGGAGCTGGGTCTTGGTTAATCTTCCCTGGGCCCAGGAATTCTCTCGTGGTCCAGCATCCTGGCTTCTTGCTCCCACTCCAGAGCCTCAGGCCCGACTTCCCATCAAGGAGCCAAGACCCTGCAAGTAGCTTGTGCTGGCAAAAAAGGAGATTAAAAAAGAAAGACTAACAAAACCCCAGACAAATGGTAAAAAGTAAAATCAAACAAACAGAAACAGAAACAAGGAACGACTCACACATACAAAAGAAACAAAAACTTAACGAAATAAATCAAAAAGGAAGAGAACAACCAACTAAGCAGAAGAACCCCAAAAGGAAATCAAAGAATTAAAAAGAAACCTGACAAAAGCACAGAACCCAAAAACAAAGCCAAAGCAGAGTGCCAACTGAAGAATGAAGCAAAGAAACAAACCAAACCAACAAAAATGATTAAAGAAAAAGAAAAAAACAAGAAATGGGAAAGAAGACAGAACACCAGAAAAGCAATGTAGAAATAGAATTATAAGAAAAATAAAATAGAAAGTATATTAAAGGAAAATAAAGACAAGCAAAACCCCAGAGAAATGATAAAAATAAAATGAAACAAAGAAAAACAGAAACAAGGAAACACACACACAAGTAAACAAAACAAAAACAGAACCAAATAAAACAAAAGCAGCTAGAAAATATCCAGACAAATAGAAGAACTCAAAAACGAAATCAAACAATTAGGATTAAAACTAACAAATATACGTATCCTAAAAACAAAATCAAAGCATTGTGCAAACTGAAGAATAAAACAAGGAAACAGAACAAACTGATAAAAATGATTAAAAATGTAATAATCATAGTAGAATAAAATAAAATAAAAAGGGAAGAAACACAGGACAGCAGAAAAGTAAAGTAGAAATGGAAATATATAAAAAAAGAGAAATATATGAAAGAAATAGAAGAAGAAAAAAATAAGGGGAAAGAACACAGACAACAGAAAAGCAAAGTAAAAATAGAAATATTTAAAAAATAAAAATAAAAAATAAGTTATAAACATGGGGATCCCAAAAGACTAAATAAAAAAATACTAAAACAATAATAACAAATAAACAAATAAACAAAAAAAGAAGAAAGAACCCCCCCCCCCCAAAATGCCAGAACCAATAACAGAATGAATCAAAACATAATAAAATTAATAGTAACAATTATATTTTCCTGGGGTCTCTGCTGTAAGTGTCCTTGCACACACCACGAGCCACAGCCCACTTCTGCCTCTGGGTTGGTGTCTGGACCTGCTGTGGGCCCTGTGGGGAGCACTCAGACTCTGATCTGGCCCAATTCCTGTGTGTGCTTGCCCCCAAAGTCCACAGCTGCTGGAGCTAGACCGTTTTCATTTGTGGGAACACTGTCTACTCAGATATTCCATAGACACAGGGTCTACCTAGCTGGTTGTGGGGATTTAATCTGCAGCTTGTACAGCTGATGGAGAGATTTTCAATCTTCTTCATTAGTCGCCCCATCCCTGGGGCTCAGGTTTGGTTTTACCCTCACCTGTGTATGTGGTCCACCCACAGGAGTCTGGTCCTGAGTCTGCCTTGGAGCTCTTGGGTCTGCTCCTGTGAGGATAGGGTGCAGGCATGGTATGACTGCTTGGATTGTGGGAGTCCCAGTGGTGCCAAATGAGCAGGGAAGCCGGCAGCCATGGGTGCAAGAGATACGGCCCTAGTGAGGGCCTTTTGTCATGCCCGGCATAAGGTGTGTGAGGGTCAGCCCTGGCCAGGCTTTTTCTGGTGCCCAGCAGCAGGCGCATGAGGGCCAGTCCTGAGAGGGCTTTTTTTTTTTAAATTGCCCTGCAGCCGGCACATGAGGGCCAGCTCTGAGGGGGCTTGTTTTATGGCTTGGCAGCCAGTGGGCAAGAGCCAGCCTTGAGTGGGTTTCTTTTATTGTTGTTGGCAGGCATCAGCATGTGGGGAGAGAGAGGTTACCACAGTAGCTCCTCCCACTGCATGTGACTCAGCAGTAGTGCCCTGCTTCCATGGCAGTCTGGCCTTCCTCTGTAGGCATTCCCTGCTGTGGATTTCTTCCCTCCCCTCCCCTCAGTCCATCTCCCCACATCCAACAGCAGTTCCTGCTCCAAGCCTATTCTCCAATCCCCACACACGAGTTCCCAGTCTCCTTGCACACCTGTGAACACATGTCCCAGTCTGGGGCACGTAGGGCCGTGGTACGCACCATCTGCATATTTCTCACTCTGTCCCATCTGCCACAGATCGGCCGCTTCACCCTCTTCTGACAGCCTCAAATGCTTCCCTTCTGTCCCAATCGAGTTCCCAGTCAGAGAGGGGGTTTCCCCAAATTCGGGAATCTCTCCTCTGCTTCAGCTCCCCTGCCCCAGGGTGCAGGTCCTGTCCTGCTTCCTTTCCTCCTCCTTCTTCTTTCTTTTTTCTGTCATACCTAGTTATGCAGGGATCTTTATAGTCCTTTCCAGTGTTCAAGGTCTTCTGCTAGTTTTCAGTTGGTGTTCTGTGAGAATTGTTGCATCTATAGATATATTCCTGATACATCCTTGGAGAGAGATGAGCTCCGTGTCCACCTACTCCTCCGCCATCTTGAATCTCTCCTTTTTAAAGGCTGAATAATATTACATTAGTGTGGTCCATTTGTTAAAATTTATGAACCAATATTGATACATTGTTATTAACTGAAATCCATAGTTTACATTAAGGTTCACACTTTGTATTGTAGAGTTCCATGGGTTTTGACAAATGCATAATGTCAAAATGTATACAACATTACAGTATCATACAAAATAGTTTCACTGCCCTAAAAATCCCTTTTGCTTCACCTATTCATCCCTCCCTCCTCCCCCAATCCCTGGCAACCATTGATCTTTTTACCATCTCCATAGTTTTGCCTTTTTTGCAGAATGTTATATACTTGAAATCGCACAGTATGTAGCCTTTCCAGATGGGCTTCTTTCACTTAGAAATATGCATTTAAGTTTCCCTTTCCCTTTTGTTGGCATTTGGCGTCACAAGCAGGCCAGAGGCAGACCTGAGTATAGCCTCAGGGCCTTCTCCCACTTGGGATTTCTGCTAGGCATTGTTTTTGGAAGACTTTTGAATAGTTTTTCATGAGGAACCCAGACAGGATGGGAAAATAAGCAGACAATAGTGCCAGCCACTGGATGTGTCTGCCTAAATTCTAAATAACAGCTGTGGTAGATTGTTAAGTAATTGTTCCTAATGAGTCATGCCTCCTGGGATCTATGCACTTTTATGGTTCCTTCCCACATTGATGCTTGGCCAATTATCTTGCTTTGGCCATTGGAATATTAGCAAATGTGACACAAACAGAAGCTTGCAAAATCCTTGTGATGTGTGGTTGCCATCTCTTGCTCCAGGGAACTCTTCTGCCACCATCTGAAATATACCATGCTTTGAGGATGAGAGATCTTGAGGATGAGTGACCATATTGAGAAGCCCATCTGACAGGCAGTACCCACTGCCACACATATGAGGAAGGACATCTTAGACTATCTAGCCCCAGCTGAGCTATTTGATAGTTATAGCCACATGAGTGACCCAAGAGAATCCAGCAGAAACAACACCCCGCTAAGTCCAGCCCAAATTCCTGATTCCCAACATTTGTGAGCATAATTAAATGGTTGCTTTTTGTTACTAAGTTTTGAGGTGGTTTGTTACATAGCAATAAATAATTGCTATAATAGCTATCTAAATTTGAGTTACCTGTTATGGGTCATTGATTAAAACTGGTCTGCCTGTAAATGTGCTGCCAGGACCTGTCTGAGTACACAGAGGAGAGTAATTAGACATGGAGGGAACCAAAAATTTACATTCTTTTGAAACTAGGAAATGCTGTTCTTAAAGATGTCTCATTTTTTTGAACTCTGAAAATATCTTCCTGCTAATTTGTTTTGTAACTCTTTAGTCATTTGATTTAAATCTCTATAAATTCTCCCTCCCCACTTCAAAGAAACATCCTTGTCAAATACCCTTCTCCTAGGCAGCTGGTGATAGTCCCAACTTCCCTTAGTATTAATATGGTTTTCCCAGAGATGGCAGCATCACGTGTACACTCACCTGCATGGTACTGACTTTGTGTCTATGACAACAAGTTTGTTTGTTTTTGCCAACTTTTCTAAAAACAACCTACATCTTTTAGATACTGTCATTTAAAGTTCTAATTATAATTATTTGTAGCTACTGTCTTTCTGCTTCCAAGTGAGGGCAGTACTATAACATAGCAGTTAAAAGAACACACCTTAGAGTCAGACTTCGTGGGTTTTTATTGCAGCTCCCCTACTTACTAGCTGTGTGACTTTGGACTAGTTATTTAACTTCATTGTCCTTCAATTTCCTCACCTATAAAATGAGCTTTATAACATATCTCCTAAGGCTGAGATGATTAAAAATATAATTCACATAAAGAACTTATAATAGTGCCTAGCATATATTGTCAATCAATATTAGCTGTTTGTTATTATGTAATATGGACAGGGTCTCAAAGCCTAAAGGCAGCTTCCTGCTGGACCAGGCTTCTTTTAGAGAGAACTTTTAAAAATTGGGTAAGTATTTATTAAGGCCCTACATGGGGGCTTCCCTGGTGGCGCAGTGGTTGAGAATCTGCCTGCTAATGCAGGGGACACGGGTTCGAGCCCTGGTCTGGGAAGATCCCACATGCCGCGGAGCAACTAGCCCCGTGAGCCACAACTACTGAGCCTGCGCGTCTGGAGCTTGTGCTCCACAACAAGAGAGGCCGCGATAGTGAGAGGCCCGTGCACCGCAATGAAGAGTGGCCCCCACTTGCCACAACTGGAGAAAGCCCTTGCACAGAAACGAAGACTCAACACAGCCAAAAATAAATAAATTAATTAATTAATTAAAAAAAAAAAACCCTACATGGGCAAAAACCTCTGCTAGGGGTTTAAAAACAGAGCTTTTGTAGGGAGTATGGCCACCTAACATTCTGTTTCTATGCCAAGGCCACTGTTCAATTAGTCAGTGGATGTGTCATTATAGATTATTTGCTATGGGCCTGCTGTGGACAATATGGAAAATCACTTCATGCTACCCTTTCCCTCCAGGGGTTTCCAGGAAAAATTAAATAACTGACAAAAGTTTTCTTTTTAATTGTTTGATTTCATTCTTGGGTTCTTTTGTTTGTCTGGTTGTTCTCTTGCCTTTTGTTTTATTTGGTTCTATTTTTGTTTCTTTTATGTGTGTGCATGTTTCCTTGTTTCTGTTTGTTTGATTTTACTTTTTACCATTGGTCTTGGGTTTTGTTAGTTTTTTTTTTTTTTTTTTAAATCCTCTGTATTGCCAGGACAAGCGACTTTCAGGGTCTTGGTTCCTTGACAGGAAGTCAGGACTGAGGCTCTGGAGTGGGAGTACTGAAGCCAGGATGCTGGACCACGAGAGAATTCCTGGGCCCAGGGAAGATTAACCAAGACCCAGCTCCATCCAACTGCCAGCAGCTCCCAGCACTGGACACCTCAACCAAACACAAACAAGACAGGAACACAAACCCACCCATCAGCAAACAGACTACCTAAAGTCATATTAAGCTAACAGACTCCCCAAAACACACCACCTGACATGGCCCTGCTCATCAGAGGGAAAAGACTCAGCTCCACCCACCAGAACGCAGGCACCAATCTCTCCCATCAGGAAGCTTACATAAGTCACTGGACCAACCTCACCACTGGGGGCAGAGAACAGAAGCAAGAGGAACTACAACCCTGCAGCCTAGGGAAAGGAGACTTCAAATACTGTAAACTAAACAAAATGATAAGACAGAGAAATATCTTGCAGGCAAAGGAGCAAGATAAAAACCCACAAGACCAAAAAAATGAAGAGGAAATAGGCAAACTACCTGAAAAAGAATTCAGAGTAATGATAGTAAAGATGATCCAAAATCTTGGAAATAGAATAAAGACAAGAACATTTAACAAGGACCTAGAAGAACTAAACAGCAAACAAACAGTGATGAACAACACAATAACTGTAATTAAAAATACTCTAGAAGGAATCAATAGCAGAATAACTGAGGCAGAAAAACGGATAAGTGACCTGGAAGATAGAATGGTGGAAATAACTGCCACAGAACAGAATAAAGAAAAAAGAACGAAAAGAAATGAGCACAGTCTCAGAGACCTCTGGGATATTAAGCACACCAACATTCAAATTATAGGTGTACCAGAAGAAGAATAAAAAAAGAAAGGGTCTGAGAAAATATTTGAAGAGATTATAGTGAAAATTTCCCCAACTTGGGAAAGGAAACAGTCAAGTCCAGGAAGCAAAGAGAGTCCCATACAGGGTAAAGCCAAGGAGAAACACGCCAAGACACATATTAATCAAACTAACAAAATTTAATACAAAGAAAAAATATTAAAAACAGCAAGGGAAAGGCAAAAATAACATACAAGGGAATCCCCAGGGACTTTCCTGGTGGCACAGTGGTTAAGAATGCACCTGCCAATGCAGAAGGTATGGGTTCCATCCCTGGTCTGGGAAGATGCCACATACCTCGGAGCAACTAAGCCTGTGTGCCACAACTAAATGAGCCAGTGTGCCACAACTACTGAAACCCAGGTGCCTAGAGCCTGTGCTCCACAACAAGAGATACCACTGCAATGAGAAGTGCATGCACCACAATGTAGAGTAGTCACCGCTCAGCATAACTAGAGAAAACCCATGCACAGGAATGAAGACCCAAAGCAGGCAAAAAATAAATAAATAAAATAAAATAAATAAAATTAAAAAAGGGAATCCCCATAAGGTTACCAGCTGATCTTTCAGCAGAAACTTGGCAGGCCAGAAGGGCATGGCAGGATATATTTAAAGTGATGAAAGGGAAAAACCTACAACCAAGATTACTGTAGACAGCAAGGATGTCATTCAGGTTCGACAGAGAAATCAAAAGCTTTACAGACAAGCAAAAGTTAAGAGAATTCAGCACCACCAAACCATGTCTACAACAAATGCTAAAGGAACTTCTCTGGGCAGGAAACACAAGAGAAGGAAAAGACCTACAAAAAAACCCACCCAAAACAATTGAGAAAATGGTAATAGGAACATACATATCGATAATTACCTTAAATATTAATGGATTAAATGCCCCAACCAAAAGACACACACTGGCTTAATGGATACAAAACAAGACCCGTATATATGCTGTCTGCAAGAGACCCACTTCAGACCTAGGGACACATACAGACTGAAAGTGAGGGGATGGAAAAAAGATATTCCATGCAAATGGAAATGAAAAGAAAGGTGGAGTAGCCATTCTCATAACAGAAAAAATATACTTTAAAATAGAGACTATTACAAGAGACAAGGAAGGACACTACATAATGATCAAGGGATCAATACAAGAAGAAGGTGTAACAATTGTAAATATCTATGCACCCAACATAGGAGCACCTTAACACATAAGACAAAGGCTAACAGCCATAAAAGGGGAAATCGACAGTAACACTATAATAGAAGGGGACGTTAACACCCCACTTTCACCAATGGACAGATCATCCAAACAGAAAATAAAGAAACACAAGCTTTAAATGACACATTAGAGCAGATGGACTTAATTGATATTTCTAGGACATTCTATCCAAAAACAAAAGAGTACACTTTCTTCTCAAGTGCAGATGGAACATTCTCCAAGATAGATCACATCTTGGGTCACAAATCAAGTCTTGGTAAATTTAAGAAAATTGAAATCACATCAAGCATCTTTTCCAACCACAACGCTATGAGGCTAGATATCAATTTCAGGAAAAAAACTGTAAAACTACAAAGAAATGGAGGCTAAACAATACGCTACTAAATAACCAAGAGATCACTGAGGAAATCAAAGAGGAAATCAAAAAAATACCTGGATGCAAATGACAAGAAAACATGACGACCCAAAACCTCTGGGATGCAGTAAAATCAGTTCTAAGAGGGAAGTTTATAGCAATACAATCGTACCTCAAGAAACAAGAAAAATCTCAACTAAACAACCTAACCTTACACTTAAAGCAATTAGAGAAAGAAGAACAGAAAACCCCAAATTTCAGAGAAGGAAAGAAATCATAAACATCAGGTCAGAAATAAATACAAAAGAAATGAAAGAAACAAGAGCAAAGATCAATAAAACTAAAAGCTGGTTCTTTGAGACAATAAATAAAATTGATAAACCAGTAGCCAGACTCATCAGGAAAAAAAGGAGGAGCCTCAAATCAACAGAATTAGAAATGAAAAAGGAGAAGTAACAACTGACACCACAGAAGTACAAAGGATCATGAGAGACTACTACAAGCAACTCTATGTCAATAAAATGGACAAACTGGAAGAAATGAAAAAATTCTTAGAAAAGTACAACCTTCCAATATTGAACCAGGAAGAGATAGAAAATATTAACAGACCAATCACAAGCACTGAAATTGAAACTGTGATTAAAAACCTTCCAACAAACAAAAACCCAGGGCCAGATGGCTTCACAGGCGAATTCTCTCAAACATTTAGAGAAGAGCTAACACCTATCCTTCTCAAACTCTTCCAAAATATAGCACTCCCAAACTCATTCTACTAGGCCACCATCACTGTGATACCAAAACCAGAGAAAGATGTCACAAAAAAAGAAAATCACAGGCCAATATCACTGATGAACATAGATGCAAAAATCTTCAACAAAAATACTGGCAAAGAGATTCCAACAGCACATTAAAATGATGATACACCATGATCCAGTGGGGTTTACCCCAGGAATGCAAGGATTCCTCAATATACACAAATGAATCAATGTGATACACCATATTAAGAAATTGAAGGATAAAAACCACATGATAATTTCAATAGATGCAGAAAAATCTTTCAACAAATTTCAACAGCCATTTATGATGAAAACTCTCCAGATAGTAGGTATAGAGGGAATCACCTCAGCATAATAAAGGCCATATAAGACAAACCCACAGCCAACATCATGCTCAATGGTGAAAAACTGAAACCATTTCTTCTAAGACCAGGAACAAGACAAGATTGCCCACTCTCACCACTATTATTAAACATAGTTTTGGAAGTTTTAGCCACAGCAATCAGAGAAGAAAAAGAAATAAAAGGAATCCAAAAAGGAAAAGAAGTAAAACTGTTGCTGTTTGCAGATGACATGATACTATATATTGAGAATCCTAAAGATGCTACCAGAAATCTACTAGAGCTAATCAATGAATTTGGTAGAGTAGCAGGATAGAAAATTAATGCACAGAAATCTCTTGCATTCCTATATACTAATGATGAAAAATCTGAAAGAGAAATTAAGGAAACACTCCCATTTAACACTGCAACAAAAAGAATAAAATATCTAAGAATAAACCTACCTAAGGAGACAAAAGACCTGTATGCAGAACTATAAGACACTGATGAAATAATTAAATAATAATAATTATTATTTATGTCATTCATTTATATTAATAATAATAATAATTATTATTTAATAATAAATAAAGATGATACAAACAAATGGAGAGATATACCATGTTCTTGGATTGGAAGAATCAACATTGTGAAAATGACTATACTACCCAAGGCAATCTACAGATTCAATGCAATCCCTATCAAACTACCAAGGGCATTTTTCACAGAACTAGAACAAAAATCTTCACAATTTGTATGGAAAGACAAAAGACTCCGAATAGTCAAAGCAATCTTGAGAAAGAAAAATGGAGCTGGAGGAATCAGACTACCTTACTTCACACTATAATACAAAGCTACAGTAATCAAGACAGTATGATACTGGAACAAGAGCAGAAATATAGTTCAATGGAACAGGATAGAAAGCCCAGAGATAAACCCACACACATATTGTCAACTTTGACAAAGGAGGCAAGAATATACAATGGAGCAAAAAATGCCTCTTCAATAAGTGGTGCTGGGAACACTGGACAGCTACATGTAAAAGAATGAATTAGAAGACTCCCTAACACCATACACAAAACCAAACTCAAAATGGATTAAAGACCTAAATGTAAGGCCAGGCACTAAAAAACTCTTAGAGGAAAACATAGGCAGAACACCCAATGACATAAATCACAGCAAGATTTTTTTTGACCCACCTCTGAGAGAAATGGAAATAAAAACAAAAATAAACAAATGGGAAATAATGAAACTTAAAATCTTTTGCACAGCAAAGGAAACCATAAACAAGACGAAAAGACAACCCTCAGAATGGGGAAAAATATTTGCAAAGGAAGCAACTGACAAAGGATTAATCTCCAAAATATACAAGCAGCTCATGCACCTCAATATCAAAAAAACAAACAACCGAATACAAAAATGGGCAGAAGACCTAAATAGTCATTTCTCCAAAGAAAGCATACAGATTGTCAACCAACACATGAAAGGGTGCTCAACATCACTAATCATTAGAGAAATGCAAGTCAAAACTACAATGAGGTATCAGCTCACACCGGTCTGAATGGCCATCAAAAAATTTACAAACAATAATTGCTGGAGAGGGTGTGGAGAAACGGGAACCCTCTTGCACTGTTGGTGGGAATGTAAATTGATACAACCATTATGGAGAACAGTATGGAGGTTCTTTAAAAAACTAAAAATAGAACTACCATGTGACCCAGCAATCCCACTACGGGGCATATACCCTGAGAAAACCAGAGTTCCCAAAGAGACATGTACCACAATGTTCATTGCAGCACTATTTACAATAGCCAGGACATGAAAGCCACCTAAGTGTCCGTCGAGAGATGAATGGATAAAGAAGATGTGGCACATATATACAATGGAATGTTACTCAGCCATAATAAGAAACAAAATTCAGTTATTTGTAGTGAGGTGGATGGGCCTAGAGACTGTCATACAGAGTGAAGTAAGTCAGAAAGAAAAATAACAAATACTGTATACTAACACACATATATGGAATCTAAAAATAAAAAGGTTCTGATGAACCTAGGGGCAGGAGAGGAATAAAGACACCGATGTAGAGAATGGAGTTGAGGACACAGGGAAGGGGAAGGATAAGCTGGGATGAAGTGAGAGAGTAGCATTGGCATATATACATTACCAAATGTAAAGTAGATAGCTAGTGGGAAGCAGTTGCATAGCACAGGGAGATCAGCTCGGTGCTTTGTGACCACCTAGAGTGGTGGGGTAGGGAGGGAGGGAGGGAAATGCAAGAGGGAGGGGATATGGTGATATATGTATACATATAGCTGATTCACTTTGTTATAAAGCAGAAACTAACACAACATTGTAAAGCAATTATACTCCAATAAAGTTGTTAAAAAATAAAAGCAACGTATCCTTACACCTAAAGCAATTAGTGGAAGAAGAACAAAAGCCCCCAAAGTTAGCAGAAGGAGAGAAACCATAAAGATCAGATCAGAAATAAATGAAAAAGAAATGAAGGAAATAAGAGCAAAGATCAATAAAACTAAAAGCTGGTTCTTTGAGAAGGTAAACAAAATTGATATACCATTAGCCAGACTCATCAGGAAAAATAGGGAGAATACTCAAATCAACAGAATTAGAAATGGAAAAGGAGAAGTAACAACTGACACTGCAGAAATACAAAGGATCATGAGAGACTACTACAAGCAATTCTATGCCAATAAAATGGACAACCTGGAAGAAATGGACAAATTCTTAGGAAAGTAAAACCTTCCATGACTGAACGAGGAGAGATAGAAAATATGAACAGACCAATCACAAGCACTGAAATTGAAACTGTGATTAAAAACCTTCCAACAAACAAAAGCCCAGGACCAGATGGCTTCACAGGTGAATCCTCTCAAACATTTAGAGAAGAGCTAACACCTATCCTTCTCAAACTCTTCCAAAATATAGCACTTCCAAACTCATTCTATGAGGCCACCATCACCCTGATACCAAAACCAGACAAAGATGTCACAAAAAAAGAAAATTACAGGCCGATATCACTGATGGACATAGATGCAAAAATCCTCAACGAAATACTGGCAAACAGAATCCAACAGCATATTAAAAGTATCATATACCATGATCAAGTGGGGTTTATCCCAGGAATGCAAGGATTCTTCAATATACACAAATCAATCAATGTGATACACCAGATTAACAAATTAAAGGATAAAAATCATATGATAATCTCAATAGATGCAGAAAAGCTCTTGACAAAATTCAGTACCGATATATGGTAAAAAGTCTCCAGATATTGGACGTAGATGGAATCTACCTCAACACAATAAAAGCCATATATAACAGACCCACAGCCAACATCATTCTGAATGGTGAAAAACTGAAAGCATTTCCTCTAAGATCAGGAACGAGACAAGGGTGCCCACTCTCACCACTATTATTCAACATAGTTTTGGAAGTTTTAGCCACAGCAATCAGGGAAGGAAAAGAAATGAAAGGAATCTAAACTGGAAAAAAGGAAGTAAAGCTGTCACTGTTTGCAGATGACATGATACTATATATAGAAAACCCTGGACTTCTCTGGTGGCACAGTGGTTAATAATCTGCCTGCCAATGCATGGGACACGGGTTAGAGTCCTGGTCTGGGAAGATCCCATTTGCTGTGGATCAACTAAGGCCGTGTGCCACAACTACTGAGCCTGTGCTCTAGATCCCATGAGCCACAACTGCTAAGCATGTGTGGTACAACTACTGAAGCCTGCACACCAAGAGCCCGTGCTCCAAAACAAGAGAAGCCACCACAATGAGAAGCCTGTGAACCGCAATGAAGAATAGCCTCTGCTCGCCACATCAATGAATTTGGTAAAGTAGCAGAATACAAAATTAATGCATGTAAATCTCTTGTATTCCTATACATTAACAATGAAAAATCAGAAAGAGCAATTAAGGAAACACTACCATTTACCACTGCAATACAAAGACTAAAATACCTAGGAAGAAACCTACCTAAGGAGGCAAAAGACCTGTATGCAGAAAACTATAAGACACTGATGAAATAAATCAAAGACAATAGAAACAGATGGAGAGATATACCATGTTATTGGATTGGAAGAACCAACATTGTGAAAATGACTATACTACCCAAAGCAAGCTACAGATTCAATGCAATCCCTATCAAATTACCAATGGTATTTTTCACAGAAGTAGAACAAGAAATTTTACAAATTGTATGGAAACACAAAAGACCCCGAATAGTCAAAGCAATCTTGAGAAAGAAAAACAGAGCTGGAGGAATGAGGCTTCCTGATTTCAGACTCTACTACAAAGCTACAGTAATCAAGATAGTATGGTACTGGCACAAAAACAGAAATATAGATCAATGGAACAGGATAGAAAGCCCAGAGATAAACCCACACACATATTGTCACCTTATCTTTGATAAAGGAGGCAAGCATATACAGTGGAGAAATGACAGCCTCTTCAATAAGTGGTGCTGGGAAAACTGGACAGCTATATGTAAAAGAATGAAATTAGAACACTTCCTAACACCATACACAAAAATAAACTCAAAATGGATTCAAGACCTAAATGTAAGGCCAGACATTATAAAACTCTTAGAGGAAAACATAGGCAGAACATTCTATGACATAAATCACAGCAAGATCCTTTTTGACCCACCTCCTATAGTAGTGTAAATAAAAATAAAAATAAACAAATGGGACCTAATGAAACTTAAAAGCTTTTACACAGCAAAGGAAACCATAAACAAGACGGAAAGGCAACCCTCAGAATGGGAGAAAATATTTGCAAACGAGACAACTGACAAAGTATTAATCTCCAAAATATACAAGCAGCTCTTGCAGCCTAATGTCAAAAAAATAAACAACCAAATCCAAAAATGGGCAGAAGGCCCAAATAGACATTTCTCCAAAGAGCATATACAGATTGCCACAAACACATGAAAGATGCTCAACATCACTAATCATTAGAGAAATGAAAATCAAAACCACAGTGAGGTATCACCTCACACCAGTCAGAATGGCCATCATCAAAAAATCTACAATTCATTACACCACCACATCTGTGTCTCTATTTCTGCCCTGCAAACCAGTTCATCTGTACCATTTTTCTAGGGTCCACATATATGCATTAATATTTGTTTTTCTCTTTCTGACTTATTTCACTCTGTATGGCAGCCTCTAGATCCATCCACGTCTCTACAAATGACCCAATTTCGTTCCTTTTTATGGCTGAGTAATATTCCATTGTGTATATGTACCACATATTCTTTATCCATTCCTCTGTTGATGGACATTTAGGTTGTTTCCATGTCCTGCCTATTGTAAATAGTGCTGCAATGAACAATGAGGTGTATGTGTCTTTTTGAAGTAAGTCAGAAAGAGAAAAACTAATATTGTATATTAATGCATATATGTGGAACCTGAAAAAATTGGTATAGATGATTTTATTTTCAAAGGAGAAACAGAGATGCAGACATAGAGAACAAATGTATGGACACCAAGGGGGAAAGGGGGGGTGGGATGTTTGGGAGATTGGGATTGAGATATATATACTAATATGTATAAAATGGATAACTAATAAGAACCTGCTGTATAAAAAAATAAATAAAATAAAATTCAAAAAAAATCTACAAGCAATAAATGCTGGAGACAGTGTGGAGAAAAGAGAACCCTCCTGCACTGTTGGTGGGAATGTTAATTGATACAGCCACTATGGAGAACAGTATGGAGGTTCCTTAAAAAAAACTAAAAATAGAACTACCATAAGTCCCAGCAATCCCACTGCTGGGCATATACCCTGAGGAAACCATAATTCAAAAAGAGACATGTACCACAATGTTCATTGCAGCACTATTTACAATAGCCAGGACATGGAAGCAACCTAAGTGTCCATCAACAGATGAATGCATAAAGAAGGTGTGGCACATATATACAATGGAATATTACCCAGCCATAAATAGAAATGAAACTGAGTTATTTGTAGTGAGGTGGATGGACCTAGAGTCTGTCATACAGAGTAAAGTAAGTCAGAAAGAGAAAAACAAATACTGTAAGATAACACATATATATGGAATCTAAAAAAAAATAATGGTTCTGATGAACCTAGGGGTAGGACAGGAATAAAGACGCAGATGTAGAGAATGGACTTGAGGACATGGGGAGTGGGAAGGGTAAGCTGAGATGAAGTGAGAGAGTGGCATTGACATATATACACTACCAAATGTAAAATAGATAGCTAGTGGGAAGTAGCTGCATAGCACAGGGAGATCAGCTTGGTGCTTTGTGACCATCTGGAGGGGTGGGATAGGGAGGGTGGGAGAGAGATGCGAGAGGGAGGGGATATGGGTATATATGTACACATATAGCTGATTCACTTTGTTATACAGCAGAAACTAACACAGCATTGTAAAGCTGTTACACTCCAACAAAGATGTTAAAAAAAAAGATGTGGCACATATATACAATAGAATATTACTCAGCCATAAAAAGGAACAAAATTGAGTTATTTGTAGTGAGGTAGATGGACCTAGAATCTGTCACACAGAGTGAAGTACGTCTGAAAGAGAAAAACAAATACCGTATGCTAACACATATATACGGGATATAAAAAGCGGTACTGATGAACCTAGTGACCTGGCACGAATAAAGACACAGATGTAGAGAACGGACCTGAGGACATGGGGGTGGAGAAGGGCAAGCTGGGACGAAGTAAGAGAGTAGCATTGAGATATATACACTACCAAACGTAAAATAGATAGCTAGTGGGTAGAAGCTTCATAGCACAAGGAGATCAGCTTGATGCTTTCTTATGACCTAGAGGGGTGGGATAAGGAGGGTGGGAGGGAGACGCAAGAGGGAGGGGATATGGAGATATATGTATACATATAGGTGATTCACTTTGTTATACAGCAGAAACTTATGCAACATTGTAAAGCAATTATACTGCAATAAAGATGTAAAAAAATATAACTGACAAAGATGAAAGTTCAAGCTATGATAGAGGACAGTCTATGCTAAGTGCCAAGTAACAGTAAGGGTTTCAGAATTTCAGAGAAGTGAGTGATTTGTGAGGCTAAAAGAGGGAAGGCAGGCTTCCTAGAAGAATTAACGCTTGAGGCTGGCCTTGAAGGATTTATTAGATAGAAAGGAGGAAGGAAGCCATTCCATGCAGGGTGCAATCTAAGCAAAGCCAGAAGCTGATGTGGCTAAGTGAATTCAGGTAACTGTGAAGAGACCATTAAGGGATGTACCAAGGGGCCCTCAACTTGCAGTGTTTGAGTTTTCCCCATATATACCCCCCTTTTGCTCTTCTCTTCTTCTGTTACTTGTTACTTCTAGCACAACTGGTTCCCTCCAAAGCCTCTGCCTTGTAAGAAAGCGTTGTGAGATTTTATTTAGCCTGGCAGGTAGAAAGGTTGTTCAGCCCAAGTCCAGGCTCCCTAAGGGCTGTTACAAAGTTTCTATCTGGCCAGAAATGTTCTGTGCATATTCAAGCATGTATTTGCTGTACATTGTATAAAATGAAATGTTCTAGGGAAGAAGAAAGGCATGGCTTTCTGTAGAAAGTTTGTGGCAGAAGTCAAATTCTAAAGTTGATAAAAAATATGCTGGGATCTTTCAGAGATGATTTTGAGCAGCCTAAGGGAAATTAAGTTTTTATACAGTTGTGTGTTCCAAGGAACAGGGAAATTAGGTAGGAGGGAAAACAGGTGGATAGAAGATCTGGCAAGAAAACAAAATCATGGGGTTTCCTCTGTAGACGTTTTGGGGCATCCAGCCTAAGTAAATATATGGAATTGTGTTGTGGTGAAAATTTTTCTGTATCCAACTGAAACAGGGTGGAAGCAGAGAAGACTCAGATGCAGGACAAGTACTTTGGAGGTTCTGAAATCTAAATAAGGGCATACTAAGAAGGCCACTCATGACTTTCTCTCTTGCAATTTCTAAGAATATGAAGCAGCAGAAATTTCACAGTCACAAAGCAGATGGTTCTTCTTTCCTTTATATTACAGAGCTCAACTTTGCTCTGAACTCAGCTCAGATACATACAGTGATTTTTTTCAGCAATTATTATATCAGACCCCCTGGTCTTTCGGGCATTGTGTGTTCAACTCGCTACTGAGGACCATAGACGTTGCCAGGCCCTTCTCTTGTCAGGAGGTCGTAGTACTTTGGCACATCCTCTTCTGGCTCATTAATCCTTCTTTTAGTGTTTCTATGCTCCCCTTCTCCTAATGGGGGCTTAGGAACCCTCTGCTTCTTTCTCCAGGTACTGTAAGAGTGTGCAAGCTCCTGCAAGGCTGCCCTCAGGCCCACCTGCCTTGCCTCCAGTTTTAGTCCTAACCACTCCATAGTTTTCACACCATATTTTCTAAGCAGCAGGAGCTTCGGAGGGCTACTCTAGGGAAGCAAGGCACAAGCCTTAGTTGTTCTTTTATTCCCCTAAACCTACCTGCAGTCCTCCCACTGCAGCCCCATGTGGGGGTTTCAATCCTATGGTTCAAGACAAGGGAATCATTTCTCAATTCCTTTCCTTCCGTCTGTCCCCATCCTTTCCTTCTCCAGCCCCAGAAGGCTTATCTTTTTCCTACGGGGTGGGAAGTTTCCATATGTTATAACTTGCTATCTCTTCTACAATTTATTTTATGGTGAGTCCTCCAAGTTTGGTTATTGAAATTTAAAAGCTCAGCTTTTTACAGTTTTGACAACAACCTTTTTTCTCTTTAAAAGACTGAATTTCAAGATTGTTGTCTCTATATGGACTTCCAAAAGCTTAGTTAGAAACTTAAAGCTGAGTAATGACTTTCATTTTAGGTACCACCTGCCTTTCTTCTTCAGACGAAATCATAGTCACTGGGTTCTAGGCTTAAACACAGAAGGTCTAGGCTAGTGGTACTCAACTAGGGTTGATTTTGTCCTCTAGGAAACATTTGACAAAATCTGGAGATATTTTTGATGGTTACAGCTAGGGATTGGTGCTACTAGCACCTAGTGGGTAGAGGCCAGGGATGCTGCTAAACATCTTGCAATGCACAGTACAACTCTCTACAATGTCAAGAATGGTTAGGTTGAGAAATCCTGGTCTAGGACCACGCCATTAATGACCAAGAAGGGAGAACCTACTGAGTGATATTTAAAAATGTTACCATGCTGCTTTTACCTTGAAAGGTCTAACTTCCTAAGGAGCGACCAAAGTCTAGCAGAGTCATTGTGCTAAACAAATAAATGCAAATGTAATGTAATGTGATATCGGGGTTGAGATCTAATCAAATTGATACGAGCAGTTTTTTAAACCTCACTCTTCACTGTAGCCTTTAAACTTATGAAACACTCTGCACGACAGTCTCTAGGTCTATCCATGTCTCTACAAATGACCCAATTTTGTTTATGGCTGAGTAATATTCCATTGTATATATGTGCCACATCTTCTTTATCCATTCGTCTGTTGATGGACATTTAGGTTGTTTCCATGTCCTGGCTATTGTAAATAGTGCTGCAATGAACAATGAGGTGCATGTGTGTTTTTGAAGTAAGTCAGAATGAGAAAAACAAATATTGTATGTTAATGTATATATGTGGAATCTGAAAAAATTGGTATAGATGATCTTATTTACAAAGGAGAAACAGAGACGCAGACATAGAGAACAAATGTATGGATACCAAGGGGGAAAGGGGGGGTGGGATGAATTGGGGGATTGGGATTGACATAGATACACTATTGATACTATGTATAAAATAGATAACTAATTATAACCTACTGTATAGCACAGGGAACTCTACTCAGTGCTCTGTGGTGACTTAAATTTGAAGGAAATCCCAAAAAGAGGGGATATACATATATGTATAGCTGATTCACTTTACTGCTGTACAGTAGAAACTAACACAACATTGTAAAGCAACTATACTCCAATAAAAATTTAAAAAATAAACTTATGAAACAGTAACGAGTGATTAGTGTTAAACTTTTTCAATTTAACAAATATTACATCACAAGTATTGTCTGCATTCTAAGTTATATCCACCAACCCCCATCTGCCTGAAAGTCTTCTTATAAAAGTCACACGCTGGCAACACTGTCCAGTTAGTGGGGGCTTTCTGAATGGTAAGCATAAATGGCTAGAAAGTACTAATCAGCCTTGACAGTGTTGGACTTGGTAAATTCACGTGTATATATGATAACAAATATTATGGCTAAGATGACCATATAATGTATCTCCCAAACTGGAACATATTTGAGTGTAAATGGGGGTGCTATTGAATAATCATATCAGGACAATAGGTATACACTGGGACCATCCAGAGCAAATCTTAGCCATAACCCTCTTGAAGGTGACTACAAAAAAAATCTAATTAATTCCTCATGAAGCGTTAGCTGCTAACAGCTTACAATGTGTCTCCCTCTAGAGGGAGTTGTGTTTTCACATGGGGCTTTAGGAGACCACAGAGCCTTTAAGATCTAAAATAACACAGTTGTGGTGATACTAGGGTTGACTAGAAGTGGTGAAATTGGGAACAAGAAATACCTTTCTGGGGCTCTTCAAATTCTACTAGCCAGGTGGTGACATTTTCTGCCAAGCTTTTGGGGGAAGTCAGGATTACTGGGCTCCTTTGGAACCCTTCTTTGATGACTACTCTCTTCTTTATAAATGAATCATTCAAAGTGACCATATAACTGAAACAGGCATGTCACCTTGACTAATTAGTGCCAGAAGATGCCCAGCTTGCAAGTAAGGTAATTAGTTGGCATTTGGTTTCCAGAGCTAATTTAACACCAGCAGATGGTGCTAAAATGTAGCTTCTCCCTCTTAAAATAATATTCAAATTTTCCTTAAAATCAGAGACTAGATAAATGTAGGCATATTAATTGCTCTGGAAAGTTCAGATGAGGGAGATGATTGTCACCATTTAACTCCCTTGAACAGAGCTTCACCTGAAACCTAGGTGCAGCTTCCACCCATACATCCAGGCTCCTTTCAAGCTAAATCAGTTTTCTTCCAGTTGGAATCTCACTCATAGGAATGTAACTAAAGCACAGAAGATTTTTGCCTCATGCTCCAATTGGGAGGCAAAACTCAACAAAAGATCTATCTATGTAGCTCAGTACAGATGATTCCTTGCTACTTCTTGGGGTTTTCTTCCCAGCAGAGTACCAGTCTCCCAAGAAAAAAAAATAGTTCTTCTCAATTTATAACTCTTTCCTCATAGACATATAGAACATTAGTGCTTGTAGGGCACTTATCAAGCATGCAAACCAGTAGCTTTCTATTTTTAGCATTAGAACAATATTTTTTTCAAATGGAATCTTTTGTGGAAGCCTGATATATAAAACTGATAGAAGCTGAACTGCTCTGTTGAAATGTGTTTTGTAGATCTCTGCCTTGTTGGCCTCTCCTGTCTTTCTCATCAATGAGGTAGCCCTTGAGCCATGAGCTCAAGCCATGTCCTTGAGTCTGAACCCTAGGGCTCCACAGAATAGTTTGAAAACTGTGACTGCATTCAAGCTCTCTCATTTACATACCAGGAAACTGAGTCTAGTGAGGGAAAATGCTCAAGGGTATGAAAGATGGCTGGAACGGCCAGTTAGTCTGGTCAGCAGGGCCAGAGTCCATGTGCATGCAGAGTTCATGTGCATGTACAGAGCACGTAATAGAGCTCTAGTTCTCTGGAACCTCTGTTGAATGGAAGTTGATGTGCACACAGGTCCTATCTTACTTATAACAATATTTGATATTCCAGTACATATCATTGAGTTCATTCTCCTGGGAGAAGTATAACCTCTCTACTTTTGCCAAAGATACCCTTGGGGAAGTACCTCATGACCGTTTGATACATCCCACATCTGGGTATATGTGGTGCATTCTTGGTTTGGCCCAAGGAAATTTGTGAAATCTTCCATTTAGCTTAAAGCATTCTAATCTTACCTTTCCATGACTCCTTCTCCTCTAGGCACTTGGACTTTTATGCTAGGAGAAAAAGACCTGTTTATATTATTCAGGCCAAGATGCTCCCTTCAGATGTTCTATCTTCAACTAAATTGAACCTTTTTGTTCCTTTTACACAATGCAAGCTCTCCATCCTTTGAACAGAGATGCCGTTCCTCATAAGCCCTACATTTTTGGGAAGGAGACCAAGACAGAGATCTAGAGATTAATGCTTTCTCATTGAAGAAGGAACCCGAGGTTTTGAAGTGGGGGACTCTTTTGCCAAAGGTTAGTGGGGAAACAGGCTTTAAACCAGTATGCATGGCCCAAGACATATATATGCCATGGCAGGCATTACACTAAAAAAACCTTTGTCAGGTTCTCAAACATGATGCCAGGTGATCTTAGGGTCTCAGGTGAGTGGTAACCCCCACAATATGAATGGTGCCATTTGGAGCTGTGCAACCCTGAGGTATAAAGATGACCTTAATTAAACTTCTGAGAGAGTGCATTCTAACATGGATGTGTTTGTGTGAACAAATCATGACTATTAGAACCAAAATGGTCCTGAGAGTTTACCTAGTTCAACCTGGTGGTTTTAAAATGGATGAATTTTAAGATGGATGGATTTTAAGATGGACTTTAAAAGCCCAAATAATAGAAAGGGATTTCTTAAGGTCACATACATGGTGACAGAATTTGGACCAGCAACCAGGCTTCCTAAGTCCCACCGATTGCTCTCACCAGTGTGTATGCTGCTCTTCTATATGTGTAAGACCATGAGGCCAGCTCCCTAGTAGGAAAAGAAGTTCTATGAATGGCACTAAAGTGTTTGCATTCTTAACTTGTCTTTTGAAGGGTGAGGAGCAAGATGAGGGGGTTTCTAGAGGAACTGGTGTACTCAGAGGGTCTGGGAAATACTATCTGGTTTCATTATATCAACTCAGGAAGACCTAGGCTCAGGTGAGTGCTGAAGCCTTTGCTAAGAATAAGGTGAATGGAAAGATAAGCTCAAAAGTTTAACAGGAAAAATGTGAACATTGAAAAAAAATCTACCTCATTGCTCAGCAAACTCTAAGGCTACCCTCAGTGCTGGTGGATAAAACCCAAATGCTGGCAGATTTTCTTCTCATCACAGTCAGACTTGAGCACCCGCGATAACTTAATATACTGAAATAATGCAATTAAGCAGACTCCTCATGCCCAGCTTCCAGTCTCACTCACTTTAACAAATATAATTTGGGTGACATCATGAAAAACAACATTCTTCTTGTGAGTGGATGTAGATTACAAGAAAAATGATCACATGGCTTAGCCTTGGCAAGCAGAAAGAAAGCACTAAATTTGGCCCTTATGAAAATGTGTTTTGTAAATGACTTGCACTTACACAAGTGATAGGGCTTGTTCAATACAGTGTGTGTTTGTGTGTGTGTGTGTGCACGTGTGTGCTTGCATGTATGTGCCCAGGCATGTGACTCTGCCCAGCGTCCCCTTAATTCTAGGTCATAGATTTACAGGTGTCAACTCTCAAAGCAGCCTTATTTATCCCAAGTCCCTTGTTCTACAGATGATAAACACTGAGAATGAGAACTGGGCAGTGACTTGTCCGATGTCATGCAATGCATTAATGACAAAACCTGGGCTAAAACATAAATCTCCTGACTGCCAGTTCTGTACTCTCCCTTCTCTCCCTTACTTAGCACTGGGCTGATGTGATTGGGACACTCCTCCCAGGAGCCATCATAGTCAACTTTTGTCCTACCTCTGTAAAATCTATCTCTTTATTTTCTTTAAACAGTGGCTTTTGCCTGTTGTCCTGGAAACAATGTCTTGAAATCCCTGTCCCATACCAACAGGGATTGTCTGAAGCCTGGAACTGATCTGTATTAAGCTGCAAAATTCTCTACCGCTCTGGCGACAAACCCCTGATGAGGCAGAAAGGTGAGCAGGAGAGCAGTGTGCATATAGTCACAAGAGGCTGTATGATGAGTACCCCAAATTTGAAGGCATATGATCCTTTGAAGTAGATGACAGTGGCAGAAAGAGAGTTTGGTGTGACCACTGTGACTGATTAATTCAACATTTATTGTCAACTTTATATCAGGTACTGTGGTATAGTGGAAGAACACAGCCTTTAACATCTGAATGAACAATTGAAACTCTACCTGGACCACTTGCTAGAGGTGGGATCTCAGTCCTCAGTCAAGTCATCCCAACTCCCTGATACTTAGTTTCATCATTTATTAAATAGGAATAGTAATAGTATCTACTTTCTAGGCTTGTTGAGAGGACTTTAGATAAAATAGTATATGTTAAGTACCTATACAGTTTTTGGTATATAGTGAGTGTGGAATAAATTTTCTTTACCTGCTGTGTGGAATGGATAGATGAAGATGTAGTCCAAGACCTTAGGGAAAGTACAGCCTAAAAAGGGAAATAAGCCATGTATTCAAATGATTGTTACATGTTTTTATAATTTTGATTACTTTTCATCTCATTATAAGTGGCAAACACTGCTAATTACCTACTTAATAGGGAATTTCTTAATTCCTTAATTTCTCCTGTACTAAAACTCCTCTGAATTTATTTGGGGATGTGATATGCCCATTTAAAAATTTTGATTTCTTGAGAGGCTTTGTAGTTAAAGGTAATCATGTGATACAGTTCTGGCCAATGAGGTGTAAGTGGAAGTCTACAGGGTGAGGCTTCTGGGAAAACGACAGTTTTCTTGACAAATCTGGTTGACTTGCTCCATTCAGTCTTTTCTCTTTCCATCCTGGAATGCATATGTTATGTCTAGAGTTGTAGCAGCCATGTTGTAACATGAGATATTGTGGGGGCGGCTGTATCTGCCCTGGACTGCATACCATCAGACTTCTGGTGTCATGAGAGAATAAACTCCTTTCTGGTTTAAGTCACTGGATTTAGGTTTATATTACGTGCAGCTGAACACAATTCTAACTGACACAGTAGAGTTTCAGAGATTTTTTTTCATGTGTACTGGAATTTTCCATTAGAATTTGAGGAAGTATAGTAATTATTCTCTAGAAAACCCATGCTTTTGGAGGTAGCTGGGCAGTTTCATTTGAGCCAGAACTGAAAGATGTTCTCTGATCAGATATTTTAGCTCTCATTCCAATAAGAAGGATTTCATAAGATACAGAAGGTCATTGAAGCTCATGTTTGGGGTGTCTATCATCAGTGGGTCCACTGACAATAGGAATTTTGTTGTAGTGTCATCTTTGTTCTGGGTGTACTGATAGGTTTAGTATGGGAGGTAAAAGGTGAGGCCATGTCCTAGCTAATGAACAGTCCAGTAATAATGGGGCTAAACAATGAAAAGAGAGGTTCATTGTTTAAAGTATATTGATGATGGAAACTATTGTATGAACAACAGGGAACACTCTTGGAATTGTCTGGCTTTGTCTCTGACCAGCACTCCTAGGGACTCAAATCTTTTCTGAGGTGCCTTGGTGTCTCAGATTGTGGGGTGCCAGTATAAGCATCTGCCTTCAGGATAGCTTTCGCTGTTTGTATCTCCTTTATACTCCAAAGAGTATAGTCTAAGGTAGAAAGGACTCAGTGCCTGAGGAAGGCACAGAGAAAGGGTATGGGAATTTAGATGCTGGGGAAATCCAGAAGACTTCTTGGCAACGGTGACATTAGAACTGGAACTTAAAGGATGGACCGTATTTGTACATGGGTAAAAGGTAGTGGGAGTGGGAAAAGGATATCCCAGGCAGAGGGGAAAAGAGTGAACAAAAGCAGAGGTGGGAAGTGTGGTCTTGTAGGATGAGTTGGGCTGATACTTTGGGATTTTAGAGACATTAAGGAAACCTCGAAATGACCTTATGCAGCCTCATTCAGCTCTGGAGTTTTCCCTGGGGTTGACAATCCATTCTAGTGCTAGGCAGCATGCAAATTATATATGTCACCCCCTTCCCCATTCAAAACCACCATGGCCTCTCCTCACATTTATAACAACACCCACTTTCTATACTATGGAGTTAAGAAGAATATGTAGATACTATTTTTAACACTCATGTAAATTCTCTCTGAGGAGAGGTTAACAAAACACTGAAGTCAGATTCTAGAAAGTACAGATTAAAAAAACTAGATGTCAATGCTCAGCAACATTTTAGAATTGATTAGTAAACTGATGGATTGTGAGGATCCAGAAAAGGAAGGGATCACTAGGAGCCAGCTTACGAAAGGAAGTCAATTTCTTCTTTGGATGTGGTTACCTCTAGAGAAAGAGAACTCTTTGGTAATGATGTATATTGACTTCAGTAAATTTTCTCTGTGATATCTTTGTGTACAGAAAGCAGAAACATGGGTTGAATGATGGAACAGTACAAGAGTAATAATTTGAGCCCCCAACTCTTTGATTTATGTTTTTATGTCAGCCTAAAGGAGATCTCTAGTGCCACATTGGAGTTGGTCCTTTTCTAGTCAACATTTTAATCAAGGATATGGATGAAGACATAGACAGTGAGCTGATCAAATTACAGATGACAGAAAGCTGGGAGAAAGCTAATAGGCTGAATGTCAGAATAAAGATATAAAAAATTCTTGGACAGGCTGGAATAACAGGTCAAAACAAACACAATGACACTAAATAAGAACAAAATAGGTCCTGTTTTTGCAACTGCAAATGTCTAGGACAGGGAGATCTGACTGGATTTCAATTCTTGTAGCTAAGATTTGGGAGTTGTAATTGACAACAAACTCAGTATGAGCCAAAATTATGACGTGGCTTCTAAAAAAAGCTACTACAATCACAGGCTGCTTTTTCGGTATGCAGATCAAAGGAGGGCTAGCTCCAGGGTAATGTAGATCTTGAGAGACTTTCTACCCTTGATTTTCAGAGCACTGTACTCTACTGGTTCTCCTACTGGTGATTCTTCGGTCTCATTTGAAAACTTTTCTCTTGTCTCTCTCCCCCTTCCCAAGTTTTATTGAGGTATGATTGATAAATAAAATTTGCATGTATTTAAGGTGTAAAATGTGATGTTTTGATGTATGTATCCACTGTTAAATGATTACCACAATCAAGCTAATTAACATAGTCTTTCCCAGGGTTTAATTTTCGATTCTCTTCTCTTTTCAGTCTATATTTTGTCCAAGGGTAAGCTCATCTATTTCCATAGTTTTGGAGGTCTCCTATATACTGAGGACTCCCAAATCTGTATCCCTCTTCTTCATCCTCATCATCACTATCTTACCCCAGGCCTTTGTTGTCTCTCACCTAGACTACTGGAGTAGCCTCTTAACTGGTCTTCCTTCTGTACCATTCTCATTGCTTTTATTCCACCATCTATATAAACACTGGAGTTGTCTTTTTAAGTCAGAGACTAGACCCTGTCACTCCTCTCCTTTGATAATTCCTAAATAATTAAATCTAAAATCCTTAATCTGGCATTCAAGGGCCCTCACAGTCTGGCCCCTGCTACTTTCTTCTGATGTCATCTCTTATTACATTTCTCCAGGAATCCTACATGTAATCATTCAATATCTGGTGAGCACTGTGGGCCAGGGCTACCATGCCATCTCCTTTAGTTGCAGCTGATTACTCACTCTTAGTTCAATAATTCACTTACTTCTCTTCCTTCATACCCTTGCTTATGATGTTCTCTCAGCCTGGATTGATCTTTGTTATCATTTCTATTTGCTGAAATGAAACTCACCCTTCGAGCCTTAGCTCTAATGCTATTTCTCTTTTAAGTTAGCCATGATCTCCCAATTAGATTGAATGGTTCTTTTCTTTTTAATCCCTTAGCTCTTTGCTTGCGGTTTATCATATTATTTCATTCCTCCTTGTTGGTACTAATATTTATTATGTACCTATCTGTTAGTCCTCCTAGACTGTAAACTAAACCTTAATCACTATGCTATACTTTTAAGTAAATGTCTGTCTCTTTGTTAATTAAAGGCAACAGTACTTGTGATAGGTTCTGCTAAAGGGGTTTGGAGTATACCCTCAGTTAAGGAGTACCCTACCTTGCCCTATTTCTGGAATCCAGCATGCTGGATAAGAAGCATGAGGGATCCCCAGATGCTCTTCTTCAATACATAACTTACTTGGTGGACTGGGGAGTGTCCTTGGAGAAAGTAATTTGATCAATGCAATAAAAGAGCTGCAATGAAGGCATGCTAATAGGAATTGTCAGCAGTGAAGGCCTGGCTCCCACTCTCTGGAGGATGCCAAAAGCCTAATGAGTCTATTTGCAGGGAGGAGAAAAGAAGGAGAAGGACAATTATTTATACAGATGAGAACTTTCTTCCTCCCTATAACCTTCCTGAATGCCAGAGGGCTCCTGGCAGTCTACCAAACGCAGCTCTCCTAGAATGCTGTGAAGGTGAGGCTTTGAGGCCAAGAAGGGTGGGGAAGTGCAAAATCTCTTTGACATCGTGTGGATCTTCCCTTCCCTTAGACTTATATGTAGTTGCCTTTCCCAACTTCTCCTCGGAAAACTGCAATCAACAGATTCATTTCAGTGGTTGTCTCCGTACCTTCCAACACCTTACTTTAACCCTTAAGAATATCTTCTCTTAGCCAACCAGCCCCTCAAAGGGCTAAAAAAGAAGTTCACGAAGGGGTATTGGTGACTGATGTTAGCTTAGTTTGTTCTTCATGAGAGACTTGAAATTTTTCATGGACAATAACTAGGAGTGAAGGGTGAAGGATGGTGGCTGGGAATTTTCTCCACAAGTGGGTATAACTTTGTTGTTTCTTCTGATTATAAAAAATATTATATGCTTAATGGTAAAAGTTTAAACACTAAGAAAAGCATGAGTAAAAAAGTCAAAATTAACTAAAACCTTACCACCCAGAAAAAAATGGCTATTGGCTTTAGAGTGAACTTCTTTTCAGACATTTCTCTCCTTACACAAAACACATATACACATACATTCAAAATTTTATATAAATGAGAGTATAGTATATATCCTATTAGAATTCAATTCCATTCTCTTCCTAGTCGCTATGACAATGCCTGGTACATAGTAGATGCTCAATAAAAATCTGCCTAATGAATGAATATCCCATTTTGAAATATGCTTTAAAAACCTAATAATGCATCTTTCCATGTCAATATATATTAAATTCTTTGAAAAAACTATCTGCATTATATTTAATTGAACATAGAGTATTTTATTTAACTAGTTTCCTATTGATGGCATTTAAGTTTGTCTAGGTCTTTTTTTAGAAACAATCTTGGGTGCACAGTTCTATTTTTTTGTTTTGTTTTCTTTTTCTTATAAGCAACTTTATTACATGTGATTTTAAACATATCTCTAAATGCATTACAGAAGAGCTATCACATCCATTTCCTGAAATAAGAATAGTGTTAAAGTAGCTGGTTGCATAGTTTTATACCTACATCTTTGCACAGTTCTCTGCCTGTCTTCTCCTTAGGTCACATTCTCGTAATGGGAATCTGTTTCAAACGGTATGTGTATTTTGAATTTTAATACATTGTCACACTTCATTTCACAAACTGTAGGAAGACTTTTTAATCAACAAGGTCTTATATCACACAACTATCTACTTGTAAGGCTAGTCCCAGCATTCTAGGGCTCATATATAAACAAAAACATGCAGGAATATATGTGAAAGGGGACAAAGTTAGGACAAGAAAAAGAAAGTGGAAGGCCAGGAAACAAGTCACAGGGAACTACCAAAAGTATCAGATACTAGAATTTAGCCCCATTCCTTGCCATACCAAAAATAATTAGGAGAGGTAGGAGTGGCCAGATGGTAGAGTAGGGAGACTCTGAGCTCACTTCCTCCCACAGGCACACCAAAATTATAACTACTTACAGAGCAACCATTGATGAGAAAAACTGGAGGACTAGCAGAAAAGATCTTCTACAAATAAAGATATAAAGAAGGAACCACAACAAGATGAGTAGGAGGGGCAGAGATGCGGTATAGTAAAGACCCAGACCCCTAGGTGGGCAACCTACAAGTGGGAGGGTAATTACAATTACAGAGGTTCTTCCCAAGGAGCAAGGGGTCTGACCCACACATTGGACTCCCCAGTCTGTTTGGCTTGAAGCCCGGGTGGGGGGGGCTTACTTTTGGGATATCCAGAGGGCTGTGGGAAATAGAAAGGGCACTCTTAAAGGACACACACAAAATCTCACCCACTCTGGGGCCCAGGGCAGAAGCAGTAATTTGAAAGGGTCCTGGGTCAGAACACCTACTGATCTTGGAGAGCCTCCTGGAGGAGCAGGAAGCAACTGTAGCTCACCCTGGGGATATAGACACTGGTGGCAGCCATTTGGGGGGCTCATTCTACCATGAGAACATTGGTGCTGGCAAGTGCCATTTTGGAATCCACTCCCTATCTTATTAGCATAGGGACACAGCCCCACTCACCAGCCTGTCATCACCAGTACCGGGACACATCAGGCCAAGCAACTAGCCAGGCAGGGATACAACCCCTTCCACCAGCAGGCTGGCTGCCTTAAGATCTCCTGAGCCCACAGCCACCCTCAGATCTGGCCCTGTCCACCAGAGGGCCCAGGACCCTGACCCACACAACAGTGCACTCGCACTAGATTAGAACCCCCAGATGTGCAGGCAGAGACTCTGGGACCTGGCTCCACCCATCAGTGGGCAGGCACCAGCCCCAGGACCCCCTGGGCCCTGGCCCTGCTCACCAGAGGGCCAAAACACCAAATCTAGGACCCCAGGAGTCCTGCAGCCAGAGATACCTGGACACAGCTCCACCCAGCAGAGAGCCAACACTAGCCCTAGGACCCAGTCTCACCCATCAGTTGGCAGGCACAATCTGGGATTCCCTGGGCCCCAACCTCACCCACCAGAGGGTGGATGCCAGCCCCAGGACCACTGTATACCTACAGCCTGCTATGTCAGGATCCAACCCACCCACTAGCAGTCTGGCACTAGCCCAGGGACCCCCTGGGCCTCAGCTGTGCCCACTAGCAGGCCAACACCAGCTCTGAGACACCTTGGGCCACTCAGCCAGCTGCCCTGGGATCTGGCCCTACTCATCAGTGGGCTGACACCAGCTTTGGGGCACCCTGGACCCTGTAGCCAGAAACCCTGGGAGCTAGGTCTGCCCACAAGTGGGTTGGCATTAGCCCTGGGATGCCCCTGGGCCCTGGGCCCACCCACCAGCAGGCTAACACCAGTTCTGAGACACCTTGGACCCCTCAGTCAGCCACTCTGGGATCCAACCCCACTCAACAGGGGGCCAGCATCAGTTGATTTCTGACATAACCAGACCATGCAGCTGGCTATGTCAGGAATCAGTCCCTCACCAGCAGGCCTACAATAGATCTGGAACCACTGGCCCCACAACTATCCACTCCAGAACCCGACTCCACCCACCAGGGGGCTTGCACTAGCCCTGGGACCCCATAGGGCTTCATAGCCAGCAGCCCTGTAACACAACCACCCACCAGCAGCTAGCTGCCTCTGCACAAGGGAGGGCCTGACAACCAATAGGACTGGGGGCCAGACCTGCCTACCAGACCACCCACAATAGTCATCTCACACAGAAGGACCCACACAGTTCACATAAGGGGTACCACTAGAACATGTAGCTCTGGTAACCAGAGGGGAGTGCCCTGCTGGGATGCATAGGATGTCTCCTATAAAAGGCCAATGCTCCAAGGTCGTGAAATGTAACCAACCTATCAGATACAGAGAAATAAAAACTGCAAGTTAGGCAAAATGAGGCCACAGAGGAATATGTCCCAAATGAAGGAGCAAGATAAAACCCCAGAAGAAGAACTAAGTGAAGTGGAGATAAGCAATCTACTCAGTAAAGAGTTCAAGGTAATGATCATAAAGATGTTCAGAAAACTCAGGAGAAGATTGGGTAAACAGAGTGAGAACCTAGAAGTTTTTAACAAAGAGTTAGAAAATATAAATAACAACCAAACAGAGATGAATACAATAACTTAAATAAAAAGTACACTAGAAGGATTCAAGAGTAGATTAGATGATACAGAGAAATGGATCAGTGAGCTGGAAGACAGAGTAGGGGAAATCACTGAAGCTGAGCAGAAAAAAGGAAAAAGAATAAAAAGAAATAAGGATAGTTTGAGAGACCTCTGGGACAACATCAAGCATACTAATGTTTGCATTATAGGGGTTTCAGAAGGAGAAGAGACAGAGAACATACTTGAAGACATAATAGTTGAAAACTTCCCTAACCTGGGAAAGGAAACAGGCATCCAGGACCAGTAAGCACAGAGAGTCCCAAACATGATCAACCCAAAGAGAAATACACCAAGACACATTGTAATTGAAATGTTAAAATTAAAGACACAGAAAGAATAATAAAAAGCAGCAAGGGGAAAAAAAAAAGCAGCAAGGGAAAAGCAAAAAGTTATGTGCAAGGGAACTCCTATAAGGCTATCAGCTGACTTTTCAGTGGAAACTCTGCAGACCAGAAGGGAGTTGCACGATGTACTTAAAATGATGAAAGGGAAAATCCTACAACCAAGAATACTCTACCTGGCAAGGCTTTCATTCAAATTTGATGGAGAGATTAAAAGTTTCACACACAGGCAGAAGCTAAAAGAGTTCAGCAGCACAAAACTAGGTTTACAAGAAATGTTAAAGGGACTTCTCTATGAAGAAAAGGTCACAACTAGAAATATGAAAATTACGAAAGGAAAGTATACAGTAAAGATAGTAAATCAACTACATATGAAGCTAGTAGGAAGGTTAAAATATGAAAGTAGTAAAATTATCTACATCTACAATAAGTAGTTAAGGGATACAAAAAACAAAAAGATGTAAAATATGATGTCAAAAACAGTAAATGTGGGAGGTGGGGAGTAAAAATGCAGGGTTGTTAAAATGTATTTGAACTTAAGAGACCAGCAACTTAAAACAATCATATATATATTGCTATATATAAATCTCATGGTAACCACAAACCAAAAATCTATAATGGATACACAGACACACAAAAAATAAGGAATCCAAACATGACACTAAAAATATTTATCAAATCACAAGGGAAGAGAGGAAAAGAATAAAAATGGAACAAAAAAGAACTACAAAAACAACCCCAAAACAATTAAGAAAATGATAAGTACCTACCTATCAATAATTACTTTAAACATAAATGGACTAAATGCTCTAATCAAAAGACATAGAATGGCTGAATGGATAAAAAACCAAGACCCATATATATGCTGCCTATAACAAACTCACTTCAGATCTAAAGATACACACAGACTGAAATTGAGGGGATGGAAAAGGTGTTCCACCCAAATGGAAAAATAAATAAAGCTGGGGTAGCAACACTTGTATCAGACAAATCAATTTTAAAACAAAGAGACAAGAGACAAAGAAGAACATTACATAATGACCAAGGGATCAACCCCAAAAGAAGATATAACAATTGTGAATATGTATGCATCCAATATAGAAGCATCTAAATACAGAAAGCAAGTATTAATAGACATAAAGAGAGAAATTGACAGTAAGACAATAATAGTAGGGGACTTTAATACACCACTTACATCAATGGACAGATCATCCAGACAGAAAATCAATAAGGATATACTGGCCTTTTAATAACACATTAGACCAGATGGCCTTTATGTATGTGTATATATATATATATATATATATATATATATATATATATATATATATATATATATATACACACACACACACACATACACACACATACATATATATGTATATATATACATATATATGTATATATATACATATATATGTATATATATGTATAAAAGATTCCAACCAAAAAGCAGCATAATACACATTCTTTTCAAGTGCACATGGAACATTCTCCAGGATAGATCCATGCTAGGCCACAAAACAAGTGTGAAGTAAATTTAAGAAGATTAAAATCATATCAAACATCTTTGCAGACCAAAACGCTTTGAGATTAGAAATCAACTACAAGAAAACTGCAAGTTGTAGAAAACAAACTATGGTTACCAAGGGAGGAAGGGGGGTGGGATGAATTGTGAGATTAGGATTGACATGTGAACACTACCTTATATAAAATAGATAACTAATGAGAATCTACTGTATAGCACAGGAAACTCTACTCAATGCTCTGTTGTGACCTAAATGGAAAGGAAATCTATGTGGATATATGTATAACTGATTCACTTTGCTGTACAGCAGAAACTAACACAACATTGTAAATCAACTATATTCCAATTAAAAGTAAAAAAGAAGAAAACTGCAAAAAAAGCACAAGCACATGGAGGCTAAACAAGATGCTACTAAACAACCAGTGGGTTACTGAACAAATCAAGGATGAAATTAAAAAAAAATACCTGGAGATGAATGAAGAGGAAAACACAACAATCCAAAATCTATGGGATGCAGCAAAAGCAGTTTCAGGAGGGAATTTTACAGTGATACACGCTTACCTCAGGAAGCAAGAAATATCTCAAATAAACAACCTAACCTTACACATGAAGGAACTAGAAAAAAAAAAAAGAAGAAACAAAACCCAAAGTTAGTAGAAGGAAAGAGATCATAAAGATCAGAGCAGAAATAAATGAAATTGAGACTAAAAAACATAGAAAAATCAATGAAACTAAGGGCTGGTTCTTCAATGAGATAAACAAAACTGATAAACCTTAGAGCCAGACTCATCAGGAAAAAAAGAGAATGAGCCCAAATAAAGGAAATCAGAAATGAAAAAGGAGAAGTTACAACCTATACCACAGAAAGAGATTACTACAAACAATTACACACCAATAAAATGGACAACCTAGAAAAAATGGACACATTTCTAGAAATGTAAATCTCCCAAGACTGAACCACAAAGAAATAGAAATTATAAACAGACTTATTACAAGTAGTGAAATTGAATTGGTAATAAAAAAAAACTACCAACAAACAAAAGTCCAAGACCAGATGGCTTCAGAGAAGTCTACCAAACATTTAAAGAAGAATTAACACCTATCCTTCTCAAACTATTCTAAAAAATTGCAGAGGATGAAATGCTTCTGAACCCATTCTAACGAGGCCAGCATCACTCTGATACCAAAACCAGACAAAGATATCACAAAAAAGAAAATTATAGGCCAACAATATCACTGATGATCATAGATGCAAAAATCCTCAACAAAATATTAGCAAACTAAATTCAACAATACATTAAAAGGATCATATACCATGATCAAGTGGAACCCCACTTGCAACCCTGGGGATGCAAATATAATTCAATATTCACAAAGCAATCAGTGTAATAAACCACATTAACTAATTGAAGAACAAAAATCATAAGATCATTTCAATAGATGAAGAAAAAGCTTTTGACCAAATTTGACCTCCATTTATGATAAATACTCTCAACAAAGTGGGATAAGTGGGAACATACCTCAACATAATACAGTCCATATATGAGAAGTCCACAGTTAACATCATACTCAACAGTTAAAAGCTGCAAGCATTCCCTCTAAGATCAGGAACAAGACAAGGATGTCCACTCTTGTCACTTTTATTCAACATAGTATTGGAAGTCTTATTCACATCAGTCAGATGAGAAAAATAAATAAAAGGAATTCCAACGGTAATGAAATAAGTAAAACTGTCACTGTTTGCAGATGACATGATACTATATAGAAAATCCTAAGATGGCTCCAAAAACTACTAGAACTCATCAATAAATCAGTAAATTTCCAGGATACAAAATTAATACACAAAATCTGTGGATTTCTACACACCAAAAACGAACTATTAGAAAGAGAAATTAAGAAATCAATCACATTTACAAATGCATCACAAAGAATAAAATACCTAAGAATAAATCTAAATAAGAAGGTAAAAATCTGTACTTGAAAAACGATAAGACTCTAATGAAAGAAATTGAAAATGACATAAACAGATGGAAAGAAGTATCATTTTCATGGGTCGGAAGAATTAATATTGTTAAAATCACCATACTACCCAAGGCCATCTACAGATTCAATGCAATCCCTATCAAAATACCACTGGCATTTTTTACAGAACTAGGACAAATAATTCTAAAATTTCTATGGAAACACAAAGGACCCCAAATAGCCAAAATAATCTTGAGAAAGAAGATCAAAGCTTGAGGTATCACACGTCCTAATTTCAAACTATACTACAAAGCTACAATAAACAAAACAGTATGGTACTGGCAAAAAAAAAACCCCAAACAGACACATAGCTCGATGGAACAGAATAGAGAGTCCAGAAAGGAACCCACACTTATACAGCCAATTAATCTACAACAAAAGAGGCAAGAATATACAATGGGGAAAAAAAGCTTCTTCAATAAATGGTTTTGAGAAAACTGGACAGCTACATTTAAAAGAATCAAACTGGACCATTGTCTCACAAAATGCACAAAAATTAATTCAAAGTGTATTAAAGACTTAAATGTAAGATATAAAACCATAAAATATCTGGAAGAAAATGTAGGCAATAATCACTTTGACATTGGTCTTAGTAATTTTTTTTTTAATGTCTGAAACATTTATATTAACATATTTCCATACAAATAACCCAATGAAAGTTTAGTATTAGTTGTTTTGTTTGTTTTTTTATACTGCAGGTTCTTATTAGGCATCAATTTTATACACATCAGTGTATACATGTCAATCCCAATCGCCCAATTCAGCACACCACCATCCCCACCCCACCGCAGTTTTCCCCCCTTGGTGTCCATATGTCCATTCTCTACATCTGTGTCTCAACTTCTGCCCTGCAAACTGGCTCATCTGTACCATTTTTCTAGGTTCCACATACATGCATTAATATACGATATTTGTTTTTCTCTTTCTGACTTACTTCACTCTGTATGACAGTCTCTAGATCCATCCACGTCTCAACAAATGACTCAATTTCGTTCCTTTTTATGGCTGAGTAATATTCCATTGTATATATGTACCACAACTTCTTTATCCATTCGTCTGTTGATGGGCATTTAGGTTGCTTCCATGACCTCGCTATTGTAAATAGTGCTGCAATGAACATTCGGGTGCATGTGTCTTTTTGAATTATGGTTTTCTCTGGGAATATGCCCAGTAGTGGGATTGCTGGGTCATATGGTAATTCTATTTTTAGTTTTTTAAGGAACCTCCATATTGTTCTCCATAGTGGCTGTATCAATTTACATTCCCACCAACAGTGCAACAGGTTTCCCTTTTCTCCACACCCTCTCCAGCATTTGTTGTTTGTAGATTTTCTGATGATGCCCATTCTAACAGGAGTGAGGTGATACCTCATTGTAGTTTTGATTTGCATTTCTCTGATAATCCGTGATGTTGAGCATCTTTTCATGTGCTTCGTGGCCGTCTGTATGTCTTCTTTGGAGAAATGTCTATTTAGGTCTTCTGCCCATTTTTGGATTGGGGTGTTTGTTTCTTTAATATTGAGCTGAATGAGCTGTTTATATATTTTAGGAGATTAATCCTTTGTCCGTTGATTCATTTGCAAATATTTTCTCCCATTCTGAGGGTTGTCTTTTCGTCTTGTTTATGGTTTCCTTTGCTGTGCAAAAGCTTTGAAGTTTCATTAGGTCCCACTTGTTTAGTTTTGTTTTTATTTCCATTACTCTAGGAGGTGGATCAAAAAAGATCTTGCTGTGATTTATGTCAAAGAGTGTTCTTCCTACGTTTTCCTCTAAGAGTTTTATAGTGTCCAGTCTTATATTTAGGTCTCTAATCCATTTTCAGTTTATTTTTGTGTATGGTGTTAGGGAGTATTCTAATTTCATTCTTTTACATGTAGCTGTCCAGTTTTCCCAGCACCACTTATTGAAGAGACTGTCTTTTCTCCATTGTATATCTTTGCCTCCTTTGTCATAGATTAGTTGACCATAGGTGCGTGGGTTAATCTCTGGGCTTTCTATCTTGTTCCATTGATCTATGTTTCTGTTTTTGTGCCAGCACCATATTGTCTTGATTACTGTAGCTTTGTAGTATAGTCTGAAGTCAGGGAGTCTGATTCCTCCAGCTCCGTTTTTTTCCCTCAAGACTGCTTTGGCTATTCGGGGTCTTTTGTGTCTCCATACAAATTTTAAGATGATTTGTTCTAGCTCCGTAAAAAATGCCATTGGTAATTTGATAGCGATTGCATTGAATCTGTAGATTGCTTTGGGTAGTATACTCATTTTCACAATGTTGATTCTTCCAATCCAAGAACATGGTATATCTCTCCATCTGTTGGTATCATCTTTAATTTCTTTCATCAGTGTCTTATAGTTTTCTGCATACAGGTCTTTTGTCTCCCTAGGTAGGTTTATTCCTAGGTATTTTATTTTTTTTGTTGCAGTGGTAAATGGGAGTGTTTCCATAATTTCTCTTTCAGATTTTTCATCATTAGTGTATAGGAATGCAAGAGATTTCTGTGCATTAATTTTGTATCCTGCAACTTTACCATATTCATTAATTAGCTCTAGCAGTTTTCTGGTGGCAGTTTTAGGATTCTCTATGTATAGTATCATGTCATCCGCAAACAGTGACAGTTTTACTTCTTCTTTTCCAATTTGTATTCCTTTTATTTCTTTTTCTTCTCTGATTGCCGTGGCTAGGACTTCCAGAACTATGTTGAATAATAGTGGTGCGAGTGGACATCCTTTTCTCGTTCCTGATCTTAGAGGAAATGCTTTCAGTTTTTCACCATTGAGAATGATGTTTGCTGTGGGTTTGTCATATATGGCCTTTATTATGTTGAGGTAGGTTCCCTCTATGCCCAGTTTCTGGAGAGTTTTTATCATAAATGGGTGTTGAATTTTGTCAAAAGCTTTTTCTGCATCTATTGAGATGATCATATGGTTTTTATTCTTCAATTTGTTAATATGGTGTATCACATTGATTGATTTGCGTATATTGAAGAATCCTTGCATCCCTGGGATAAATCCCACTTGATCGTGGTGTGTGATCCTTTTAATGTGTTGTTGGATTCTCTTTGCTAGTATTTTGTTGAGGATTTTTGCATCTATATTCATCAGTGATATTGGTCTGTAATTTTCTTTTTTTGTAGTGTCTTTGTCTGGTTTTGGTATCAGGGTGATGGTGGCCTCATAGAATGAGTTTTGGAGAGTTCCTTCCTCTGCAATTTTTTGGAAGAGTTTGAGAAGGATGGGTGTTAGTTCTTCTCTAAATGTTTGATAGAATTCACCTGTGAAGCCATCTGGTCCTGGACTTTTGTTTGTTGGAAGATTTTTAATCACAGTTTCAATTTCATTACTTGTGATTGGTCTGTTCATATTTTCTGTTTCTTCCTGGTTCAGTCTTGGAAGGTTATACCTTTCTAAGAATTTGTCCATTTCTTCCAGGTTGTCCATTTTATTGGCATAAAGTTGCTTGTAGTAGTCTCTTAGGATGCTTTGTATTTCTGCGGTGTCTGTTGTAACGTCTCCTTTTTCATTTCTGATTTTATTGATTTGAGTCCTCTCCCTCTTTCTCTTGATGAGTCTGGCTAATGGCTTATCAATTTTGTTTATCTTCTCAAAGAACCAACTTTTAGTTTTATTGATCTTTGCTATTGTTTTCTTTGTTTCTATTTCATTTATTTCTGCTCTGATCTTTATGATTTCTTTCCTTCTGCTAACTTTGGGTTTTGTTTGTTCTCCTTTCTCTAGTTTCTTTAGGTGTAAGGTTAGATTGTTTACTTGAGATTTTTCTTGTTTTTTTAGGTAGGCTTGTATAGCTATAAACTTCCCTCTTAGAACCGCTTTTGCTGCATCCCATAGGTTTTGGGTCGTCGTGTTTTCATTGTCATTTGTCTCTAGGTATTTTTTAATTTCCTCTTTGATTTCTTCAGTGATCTCTTGGTTATTTAGTAACGTATTGTTTAGCCTCCATATGTTTGTCTTTTTTACGTTTTTTCCCTGTAATTCATTTCTAATCTCATAGCGTTGTGGTCAGAAAAGATGCTTGATATGATTTCAATTTTCTTAAATTTACTGAGGCTTGATTTGTGACCCAAGATGTGATCTATCCTGGAGAATGTTCCGTGCGCACTTGAGAAGAACGTGTAATCTGCTGTTTTTGGATGGAATGTCCTATATATATCAATTAAATCTATCTGGTCTATTGTGTCATTTAAAGCTTCTGTTTCCTTATTTATTTTCATTTTGGATGATCTGTCCATTGGTGTAAGTGAGGTGTTAAAGTCCCCCACTATTATTGTGTTACTGTCAATTTCCTCTTTTATAGCTGTTAGCAGTTGCCTTATGTATTGAGGTGCTCCTATGTTGGGTGCATATATATTTATAATTGTTATATCTTCTTCTTGAATTGATCCCTGGATCATTATGTAGTGTCCTTCCTTGTCTCTTGTAACATTCTTTATTTTAAAGTCTATTTTATCTGATATGAGTATAGCTACTCCAGCTTTCTTTTGATTTCCATTTGCATGGCATATCTTTTTCCATCCCCTCACTTTCAGTCTGTATGTGTCCCTGGGTCTAAAGTGGGTCTCTTTTAGACAGCATATATATGGGTCTTGTTTTTGTATCCATTCAGCCAGTCTATGTCTTTTGGTTGGGGCATTTAATCCATTCACATTTAAGGTAATTATTGATATGTATGTTCCTATGACCATTTTCTTAATTGTTTTGGGTTTGTTTTTGTAGGTCCTTTTCTTCTCTTGTGTTTCCCACTTAGAGAAGTTCCTTTAGCATTTGTTGTAGAGCTGGTTTGGTGGTGCTGAATTCTCTTAGCTTTTGCTTGTCTGTAAAGCTTTTGATTTCTCCATCAAATCTAAAGGAGATCCTTGCCGGGTAGAGTAATCTTGGTTGTAGGTTCTTCCCTTTCATCGCTTTAAGTATATCATGCCACTCCCTTCTGGCTTGCAGAGTTTCTGCTGAGAAATCAGCTGTTAACCTTATGGGAGTTCCCTTGTATGTTATTTGTCGTTTTTCCTTTGCTGCTTTCAATAATTTTTCTTTGTCTTTAATTTTTGCCACTTTGATTACTATATGTCTCGGTGTGTTTCTCCTTGGGTTTATTCTGTATGGGACTCTCTGCGCTTCCTGGACTTGGGTGGCTATTTCCTTTCCCATGTTAGGGAAGTTTTTGACTCTAATCTCTTCAAATATTTTCTCTGGTCCTTTCTCTCTCTCTTCTCCTTCTGGGACCCCTATAATGCGAATGTTGTTGCGTTTAATGTTGTCCCAGAGGTCTCTTAGGCTGTCTTCATTTCTTTTCATTCTGTTTTCTTTATTCTGTTCTGCAGCAGTGAATTCCACCATTCTGTCTTCCAGGTCACTTATCTGTTCTTTTGCCTCAGTTATTCTGCTATTGATTCCTTGTAGTGCATTTTTCATTTCAGTTATTGTGTTGTTCAGTTCTGTTTGTTTGTTCTTTAATTCTTCTAGATCTTTGTTAAACATTTCTTGTATCTTCTCGATCTTTGCCTCCATTCTTATTCCGAGATCCTGGATCATCTTCACTATCATTATTCTGAATTCTTTTTCTGGAAGGTTGCCTATCTCCACTTCATTTAGTTGTTTTTCTGGGGTTTTTTCTTGTTCCTTCATCTGGTACATAGCCCTCTGCCTTTTCATCTTCTCTATCTTTCTGTAACTCGGTCTTAGTAATATTTTTTTGGACATGTCTCCTCAGGCAAGGGAAACAAAAGTGAAAATAAACAAAGAGGACTACATTAAACTAAAAATCTTTTGCACAGCAAAGGAAACTACCAAAACCTCCCCGAAAAAGCTGCCTACTCAATCGGGGAGGATACTTGCAAATGATACATTCAATAAGGGGTTAATATCCGAAGTATACAAAGAACTCATACAACTGAACATCAAAAAAAAACCCCAAATAACCCAATGTGAAAATGGGTGGAGGATCTGAATAGAAAATTTTTAAATGAGGCTATACAGATGGCCAACAGGCACATGAAAAGATGCTCAAAATCACTAATTCTCTGGGAAATGAGAATTAAAACCACAATGAGATATTGCCTCACACGTGTAAAATGGCTATTATCAAAAAGACAACAAACAACAGTTTTGGCGAGGTTGTAGAGAAAAGGGAACCCTCTTGCACTGTTGGTGGGATTGTAAATTGGTACAGCCCTTATGGAAAACAGTATGGATATTCCTTAAAAAATTAAAAATAGAGCTACCATATGATCAAGGAATTTCATTCCTGGTTATTTACACTAAGAAAACAAAAACACTAGTTAGAAAAGATATATGCACTCCAAAGTTCATTGAAGCAAAAATTTACAATAGCTAAGATGGAAGCAACCTAAGTGTCCATATATGGTCTAATGGATAAAGAAGTTGTGGTGTGTGTATATATATATACACACACACAATGGAATTTTACTCAGCCATAAAAAAGAATGAATTCTTGTCATTTGTGACAACATGGTTGGACCTAGAGGGTATTATGCTAAGTGAAATAAATCAGACAGAGAAAGACAGATACTGTATGATTCCAATTATATGTGGAGTCTAAAAAACGAAACAGATAAACAAACATAACAAAACAGAAACAGAATTATAGATATAGAGAACAAATATGTGGTTGCCAGAGTAGAGGAGGGTGAGGGGAGGAAAGAAATAGGTGAGGGAGATTAAGAGGTACAAACTTCCAGTTGCAAAATAAATGTCACGGGTATGAAATGTACAGTGCCAGGAATATAGTCAATAACTACGTAATACTTCTTATGGTGACATATCATAACTAGAATTATTGTGGTGTCATTTTTTGAAATGTATAGAAATATCAAATCACTATGTTGTGTAACAAGAACTAACAGTGTTGTAGGTCATTTATCCCTCAAAAACAAACAAACAAGCTCATAGAAAAATAAATCAGATTTGTGGTTACCAGAGGCTGGGGGTGGGAGGAGGGGAATTGGATGAAGGCAGTCGAAAGATACAAATTTCCAGTTATAAGATAAATGAGTAGTAGGAATATAATGTACAACATGATAAATACAATTAACACTGCTGTATGTTATATGAGAATGTGGTTAAGAGACTAAATCCTAAGAGTTCTCATCACAGGGAAATATATATATTTTTTTCTATTTTTAAATTTATCTATATGAGATGATCACTGTTCACTAAACTTGTGATAATCATTTCATGATGTATGTAAATCAAATCATTATGCTGTACACCTTATATGGTACTGTATATCATTTATATCTTAATCAAACTGGAAGAAAAAAACAAAAATAATTAAGAGAAAAAAATATTAAACAAAAGAATACCATTGTTGGCTCATAAAATTGGTGAAGATAACAATATTCACTGTTGGTATGCATATAGGAAATACACACTTATACTCTGCTCATGGAATTAAATTGGTATAATTTTTCTGGAGGGCAATTTGACAGTATATTTTAAAAGCTTTAAAATTGTTCTTGCCCTTAAAGCCAGTAGTTCCACTTATGTTTTTATCCTAAGGAAATAATCAGTGTGAACAAAGGTCTATATGTATGAATTATTCAGTAAATGATATTGGGACAGCAATCAATTTGTGAAGAAATAGATTCAGATCCTCACCTTGTACCATATAGAAAAAAATTCATAGAATTTGAGATATATGTGTAAAAAGTAAACTGTAAATGTATTATAAGAAAATTAGGATATTTGTATAACTTCTCTTTGGTTTTCTAAGTGTTTATTTTTTATAGCATCTTGTTTTTATTTCATGGTTATAATATCTTATTTCCGGGTATAATAAAAAAGTTTTCTTCTGCTCTGTCCTTTATTTCACTGTTTCATTTGATTTATTTGTTTTGTTCTTTATCTTTCATATAGGAGACTTTCCTTTAGGGGCAGGGCTTGTCAACTGGTGATCTTCACTCTAAGATGATTCAGCGAGAATGGCTAGTTCACTGGGGACCCCAAAATGACATTATCTGTAAGTCTTTTCTCTGAGAGCAGTTTCAATTTCTTCAGAGATGAATTCTTCAATTTCCTGCCTGAAAAATATATACCTGATTGCTGGTGTCCTTGGAACCAAGGTATTTGAGGGGGGCGGTGGTTGTAGGGAAAAGAATCTTATTGTAGACTTTCATTTAGTGCCGCTATTTTCAGTATGACACCCTTTCCCCATCTTTCACTCTACCTGGGGTATCTGGCTCTGAGGCTTCCGTGGATTGAATAAACTTCCAGTCTTCTGCCAGAGTAGGGAAAAGGTATTTTCCTGGCTTAGCAGGATGAAGGAAGGGATCTAAGAGTGGTCTAACCCTACTTCTCACACACAAGCAACTAAACCCTCTGTTTTCAGCCTTTTGCCACACCCCTGACATTTTTGGTCATTGGTGTCTCCAATTTCTGAGCTTCGCAGACATACTGCTGCATGAATTGTGTTGCTTCTCATTTTGCATCTGCCACCTGGAGGCACTTGCTCTTCAGCTCTTTCAGTTGTGCTAACCCGAATCTGCTTTGCATCTTCCAAAAATGTGTTGGCATATCTTGCCTGTTGCTGTCTTCATTTCTGTTCTCTTTGTCTTTGTGAGTTTATACTCCTTAAAAAGTCCACAGGGAGATCAGCTCGGTGCTTTGTGACCAGCTAGAAGGGTGGGATAGGGAGAGTGGGAGGGAGGGAGACACAAGAGGGAAGAGATATGGGGATATATGTATATCTATAACTGATTCACTTTGCTATAAAGCAGAAACTAACACACCATTATAAAGCAATTATACTCCAATAAAAATGTTAAAAAAGTCCATTCTCTTTCATTTTATTGCAGTTTTAGAAGAGATGATAAACATGTATTTAATCTGTCATATTTAATGGGAGGTCCTCTACATGTATTTATTAAAACTGAAAAATTCACACACCCCTTGACCTGGAAATCTCACTTATGATAATTTAACTGTCAGAAATTAAAGTGCCAGTATGTATAGGTAACTGTACAAAGGTGTTTACTGCAATATTATATGTAATAGCAACAACCTGAATGTCCACTGATAGGGAACTAGTTATATAAATTATGGTCTAACTATACTATGGACTACTATGAAATCATTGAAAGGAATAAGGAATATTGACTTGGAAAGCTGCCCATGATACATTGCTAAGTAAAAGAGAAGGCTATAGTAACAACATTTTTGTGAAAGAAAATATACTATGTGTTTATATGTTTGTATATGTGAAGGATAAAGTGTGTAAGGATTCACACTAGATTTTCAACAGCGGTTAGGGAGATGGCTCTGGAGAGGGAGTGGAAGAATATACAAATTTAACTTTTGGATCTTTTGTATTTTATGTAAATTACTTCAGTTAAACTATGATGCTTTTGTCATTCAAATGACAAAGTAAACATGCTTTAAAAAAGGTGTAGATGCACGAATGTTCACTGCAGCTTTATCTATGATAGTGAAAAATTAGAAATTAATATAAATGTCTAACAGTAAAGACTGGTTAAATATATTTGAAATATCTATATAGCTGAATATTATGTGCCTACTATCATGATCTTTCTAAACAAATTTTAATGTTGCTGTAAAATGCTCATGAAAAATGCAAGGTGAGAAAAGTAGGATAGGAAATAGTATATACTTTGTAATTTCAATATTGTAATTAAAATGTATATGTATAGCTGATTCACTTTGTTATAAAGCAGAAACTAACACACCATTGTAAAGAAATTATAATCCAATAAAGATGTTAAAAAATGTATATGCATACAAAAGACTAGAAGGATATTTGCTATATTGGTTATTTAACACTGCATTACAATCTTAGTGATGTAAAATGACTATTATCATCTCTCAAGACTCTGAGGATTGACTGGGTTCAGTTACTTGGTTCTATCTCAGAGTCTCTCATACAGTTGCAGTCGGACAGTGGCTGGAGCTGGAGAAATCTCGGAGGCTTCCTCATTCACATGTCTGGCAGTTGATGCTAGTTGCTGGCTCCGAACTCAGCTGGGGCTTTCAGCTGGAACACTTACATGTGGCTTCTCCATGTGGCCTGGGTTTCATCATAGCATGACGACTGGGTTCCAAGAACAAGTGTCCTGAGGGAAAGAGAGCTGAGAGGAAGCTATATTGACTTTATGACCTAGAGGCAGGAGTCATGCAGCATCATATTCACCTCATGCTGTTAGAAGAAAGTCACTAAAGCTAGCCTATATTCTAGAGGAGGGGAACTAGATTCCACCTCTTGATGTGACAAATGTCAAAGAATTTTCCAACTTGTTTTAAATCTAACATATGACAACATGTTTACAGTCAGTGGTAAGATTATAAAGAAATTAAATTTTATTTTTTATTCTTTTTTGAGTTTTCCAAATTATCTACACAAAACATATATTACTTCTAAAATAAAAGAAGGAAAGATACCCAAGCGCCATAGAGTAAATGGGACAGAGTTAAAATACCTGAATTTCAGTCCTAGTTCCACCTCTAGCTTACTATGATCCTTGGGCAAGCCTCTTCCCCTCTTGGGGCCTCACTTTCCTCATCTGCCACAGTTAAGGGTTTGAACGACATGATCTCAGAAAGCTCTCCAAATGCTGAAGTTTTCAAGAATATTTCTTTTGTGACACCACTGGTTTCTGGCTCCGTCTCATTTACCTTTGCATGTTCCCCTTCTTCTGTTTACCCTTTACATTTTGGTGTTCCCTAGGACTCCATCTTAAGTTTGGGAGCCTTACTTCATTCATTCTCATCATGCTTCCTACTCCTGCTGCCACACTTGCCCTGTAGAGCTGCAACCTAGGGTAAGTCCAAGTTTCCACCATTTTTCTGCTCAACACTCAGGCTGTTGGAAAACATTCACTCAACTCATGCACAGGTACACACACACACATACACTATGCAGTTTGAAGCCAATACAAATTTACGATTTTCCATTCTCAGTTAGACTTTCAACTGAGCTGCTTGGTGACCCTCTGTATGTACTTAGGTAGCTCATTCTTGAATTTCTTAGTGGCTATTTTATATTCCCAGTTTTCTTCTTAATCCCTCTACTCTACCCTCTCTTTTCTCATTCGTGTAAGTTAACTTTGTCCCCTACTTGACTGTGAACATGAAGATATCAGGCAGGACCTCCCTTGACTTCCTCTTTCACTACCTATAATCTCAATTTTACCTGGACCCATTATCTCCTCCTTTCCTTCTGTCTCAGTGGAGGAGGTATAGCTTTTCCTGCTCAGAGTGTAACCCTCTACCCTACCTCTGGATCCCATTCTATCCTGCCTCCTCAGACATTTTTTGATCAATCACCACCACTCCCCTCCTCGATACACATAGTTCTGTATCTTCAACCTCTTCCTTTCTACTAGCTCTTTTTCCTCACCTTAGGTTGAAGTATTCGATAGATGTCAGTTGATTGGTTGCTGTTGAGTTCAATCATGTCCTTACTGATTTTTGGCCTGTTAGATCTGTCCATTTCTGATAGAGGAGCATTGGAGTCCCCAACTATAATTGTGGATTCATCTATTTCTCCTTGCAGTTCTATCAGTGTTTACCTTATATATTTTGATGCCCTGTTGTTAGTGCATGCACATTAAGGATTATTATGTCTTTGTGGAGAACTGACTTTTTATCATTATGTAATGCCCCTCTTTATCCCTGATAATTTTCTTTGTTCTGAAGTCTGCTTTGTCTGAAATTAATATAACCACATCAGCTTTCTTTTGATTAGTGTTAGTATGGTATATCTTGTTCCATCCCTTCACATTTAATCTATATATGTCTTTATGTTTAAAGTGCATCTATTTTAGACAATATGCAATTGAGTCTTATTTTTTGATCCTCTCTGACAATCTTTGTCTTTTAATTGATGTGTTTAGACTCTTGACAAAGAGATTATTGATATAGTTGGATTAATATCTACCATATTTATCACTGTTTTCTACTTGTTGTCCTTGTTCTTTGTTTCTATTTTTGTCTTCCACTGTATTTCCGCTTTCTGTTTTTTCTGTGATAAAACTTTTTATTTTTAGTCCAAAGTGACTCACAGAAACCATATTTCTTTACTTGTCATTTTTGAGAGGATATGTTTACAACCTAGGAAATTATTTCTTATAATTACCACTATCGAATCCCCACCCCTCACACCCTGCACTACATTCTATAACTTTATTCCAGAACACAGTAAACCTTATATGTATATATATGTATATACATATAGATTTATTTATTTTTAGTTTGTTAATTTTAAATTGAAATATAGTTGACATACAATATTATGTTAGTTTCAGTTGTACTGCATAATGATTTGACATTTGTACACACATTATGAAATGGTCACCATGATAAGTCTAGTAACCATCTGTCCCCATACAAAGTTATTACAATATGATTGACCATATTCCTTATGCTGTATATTATATCCCTGTGACTTATTTATTATATAACTGGAGGTTGGTACCTCTTAATACCCTTCACTTATTTCACCCACATCCATCCCCTTCCCCTCTGGCAGCCACATGTTTGTTCTCTGTATCCATGACTCTGTTTTCATTATGTTTCTCTGTTTGTTTTGTTTTTTAGATTCCAGATGTAAGTTGAGATCGTATGGTATTTGTCTTTTTCTCTCTGAGAAAGACTAATTATTTCACTTAGCATAATACCCTCTAGATCCATCCATGCTGTTGCAAATGGCAAGATTTCATTTTCCTTATGGCTGAGTGATATGTATATGTATGTATATATATATATATATATATATATACACACATATATATATATATCAGCTTCTTTATTCATTTGATTATCGATGTATGCTTAGGTTGCTTCCATATCTTGCTTATTGTAAATATTGCTGTAGTTAACTTTGGAGTGCATATATCTTTTAGGATTAGTGTTTTTGTTTTATTTGAGTGAATACCCAGAAGTGAAATTGCTGGATCATATAGCAGTTCTATTTTTAATTTTTTGAGGAACCTCCATACTGTTTTCCATAGTGGCTGCACCAATTTACAATTCCACCAACAGTGCAAGAGGTTCCCTTTTCTCCATATCCTCAACAAAAATTATTATTATCTTTTTGATGATAGCCATTCTGACAGATGTAAGGTGATACCTCATCGTGGTTTTGATTTGCATTTCCCCGATGATTAGTGATGTTGAGCATCTTTTCATGTTCCTGTTGGCAAGCTATATGTATTCTTTGGAAAAACATCTACTCAAGTCCTCTGCCAGTTTTAAATCAGGTTATTTATTTATTTATTTTTTTGATGTTGAGTTGTATGAGTTCCTTGTATATTTTGGATATTAACCCCTTATCAGATATATTGTTTGCAAATATCTTCTCCCATTTAGTAGGCAGCCTTTTCATTTGTTAATACTTTCCTTCACTGTGCGAAAGATTTTTAGTTTGATGTAGTCCCATTTTTAAATTTTTGCCTTTGTTTCCCTTGCCTGAGGAGACATATCCAAAAAATATTGCTAATACTATGTGAAACAGCTTATTGCCTGTTTTCTTCTAGGAGTTTTCAGGTCTTACCTTTAAGTCTTTAATCCATTTGAGTTTACTTTTCCATATGGTATGAGAGTAGTTCAGTTTGATTTTTTTGCATGTAACTGTCCAGTTTTCCCATAACCATTTATTGAAGAAGATGTTTTTCTCTCATTGTACAGTCTTGCTTCCTTTGTCATAGATTAATTGGCCATATAAGTGTGGGTTCCTTTCTGGGTTCTCTATTTTGCTCCATTGATCTATGTGTCTGTTTCTCTGCCAGTACCATACTGTTTTGATTACTGTGGCTTTGTAGTATAGTTTGAAGTCAGGGATCATGATACCCCAAGCCTTGTTCTTTTTCAAGATGGTTTTGGCTATTCAGGATCTTTTGTTTCCATACAAATTTTAGAATTATTTGTTGCAGTTCTGTAAAAAATGCCTGTGGTATTTTGATAGGGATTGCACTCAATCTGTAGATTGCCTTGGGTAGTATGCTAATGTTAACAAGATTAAGTCTTCCAATCTATGAGTATGGTATATCTTTCCAATTGTCTGAGTTGTCTTCAATTTCTTTCATCAATGTCTTATAGTTTTCTGAGTATAAGTCAATTCCTTAGTTAGATTTATTCATAGGCATTTCATTCTTTTTGGTGTGATTGTAAATGGGTTTGTTTTCTTGATTTCTATTTCTGATAGTTCATTGTTAGTGCATAGAAATGCAAGAGATTTTTGCATGTTAATTTTGTATCCTGAAACATTACCAAATTCCATGATGAGTTCTAGTAGATTTTTCGTGCCATTTTTAGGATTTCTATGTATAGTATTATGTTATCTGCAAACAATGACAGTTTTACTTATTTCTTTCCAGTTTGGATTCCTTTTATTTCCTTTTCTTGTGTGATTGCTATGGCTAGGACTTCCAAAACTATGTTGAATAAAAGTGGCAAGTGTGGGCATCTTTGTCTTGTTCATGATGTTAGAGGAAATGCTTTCAGCTTTTCACCATTGAGTATGATGTTAGCTGTGGGCTTGTCATAAATGCCCACATTCATCCATTGACAGACACTCAGATTGTTTCCATATCTTGGCTATTGTAAATAATGCTGCAAAGAACATAGGGTTGCATTTTTTTTTTGAGTTAATGTTTTTGTTACCTTGAGGTAAATACAGAGAAGTGGAATTGCTCGATCATATGGTAGTTTTATTTTTAATTTTTGAGAACCTCTATAATATTTTGCATAGTGGCTGCACCAATTTACATTTTCACCAACAGTGTACAAGGTTCTCTTTTCTTCACATCCTTGCAAATACTTGTTATTTGTTGTCTTCTTTATAATAGCCATTCTGACAGTTGTGAGGTGATACCTCATTGTGGTTTGATTCACACTTTCCTGATGATTAGTGATGTTGAGCATCTTTTCATGTATGTATTGGTCATCTGTATGTCTGTGTTTGGAAAAACGTCTATTCAAATCCTCTGTTCATTTTTAAATCAAATTGTATATTTACTATTGAGTTGTATGAGTTCTTTATATATTTTGGATATTAACCCTTTATCATATATGTGCTTTGCTAATATTTCCTTCTTTCTGGTAGGTTGCCTTTTCATTTTATTGATGGTTTTCTTTGCTGTGCAGAAGCTTTTTGGTTGATGCAATTCTGCTTGTTTTTTTTTTTTTTTTGCTTTTGTTGCCTTTGCTCTTAGTGCCAAATTCAAAAACTCATCATCAAGACCAATGTCAAGGAGTTTACCACCTATTTTTTTTGTAGAAGTTATGTTTTCAGGTCTTATGTTCAAGTCTGCAATCCATTTTGAGTTAATTTTTGTCAATGTGTAAGATACTGGTTCAGGTTCATTCTTTGCTTGTGCCCACCTAGTTTTCCCAGCACCATTTATTGGAGAGATTGTCCTTTCCCCATTGTATATTCTTGGTTCCTTTGTCATAAATTAATTGACATATATGCATGGGTTTATTTCTGGGCTCTCTATTCTGTTGCAGTTATCTATGTGTCTGGTTTTTGTTTGTTTGTTTGTTTTTGCTAGTACCACACTCTTTTGATTACTATAGCACCATAATATAGTTTGAAACGAGAGAATGTGATGCCTCCAGCTTTGTTCATTTTTCTCAAGATGGTTTTGGCTATTCGGGGTCTTTTTTGTTTCATACAAAATTTAGGATTATTTGTTCTAGTCCTGTGAAAAATGCCATTGGCATTTTGATAGGGATTGCATTGAATATGTGGATTGCTTTGGGTAGTATGGACATTTTAACAATATGAATTCTTCCAATCCATGACCACAAAATAGCCTTCCATTTATTAACGTCTTCTTCAATTTCTTTCATCAATATCTTATAGTTCTGGTGTACAGGTCTTTCACATTCATGGTTAAATTTATTCCTAGGTATTTTATTCTTTTGATGTGATTGTAAATGGGATATTTTCTTGATTTCTCTTACTGATAGTTTGTTATTAGTGCATAGAAATGGAATATATTTTTGTATATTGATTTTATATCCTGTGACTTAGTTCTTACAGTGTTTTGGTGAAGTCTTTAGGGTTTTCTATATATAATACCATGTTGTCTGCAAGTAGTGACAATTTTACTTTTTCCTTTGCAATTTGGATGCCTTTTCTTTCTTTTATTCCCTAATTGCTCTAGGTAGGGCTTCCAATACTACACTGGATAATGTTGGAGAGAGACTTCACTTTATTCTTGTTTGCATAGTTTCTGAAGAGAAGTCCAATGTAATTATTATCCTTGTTCCCCTTTAGGTAAGGTGTTCCCTTCCCCTCTTTTGTTTTCTTTTCCTGGATTTTCTCTTTATCTTTGATTTTCTTCAGTTAAACATGATATGCTTAGGTATAGAATTTTTGGCATTTGTCCTGCTTGGTGTTCACTGAAGTTCCTGGATCTGTGATTTGAAGTCTGTCATTAATTTGGGGGAAATTATTAGTCATTATTGCTTCAAATACTTCTTCTATACCTTTTTCTCTTCTCCTTCTGATGTTACCATTATATATATGTTACACCTTAAGTAGCTGTACACAGTCCTTGTATATTCTGTTACATGTTTTCTGTGTTTTTCTCTTGATTTCCAATTTTGTAAGTTTCTAATGACATATCTTCAAGCTCACTGATCCTTTTTTAATTTTATCCACTCTACTAGTGAGGCCATAAAAGACTTTCTTCATTTGTGTTAGAGTGTTTTTTATTTCTAACATTTCTTTCTGATTCTCTCTTAGAATTTTAGTCTCTCTGGTTATATTACCCATCTCTTCTTCCAGATAGAATCACCCTTGATCTCTTCATCTCTCCTCACAAAGGTCCATTACCAAGTTATCAGAATGTTTTCCAATCTGTCAAGTTCTCTCTATCCCCACTCCCACTGTCTTAGCTAAGATCACTATCACCTCTTTCTTGGACTATTACAAAAGCCTCTTAACTGGTATCTACAACTTCAGTCTTACTCCCTTATAATCCTAATCCACAAATTTAATCATGCTGTTTATCTGCCTGCAATCCCTCAGGACTGCTAATTGTTGTGGGATAAAGCTTAAAACCTCAGAATGTCATTCAGGGACCTCCATGATACAATGCCTGTGATACTATGACATAGACTCTCCAATACTTGCAACGGACACTCTTATCTCCTTTCTCTGCTTAAGGAACTTCTGCTTATTCTTTAAGACCTAGCTTGAGTATTACCTCTTTTTATAGGAGGAAGTCCTCCCTGATCTTCAAATTTCATTTATTTTTCTTTTCTTCTTTTCAATACAAAAAATTTTTTTTAAAGATTAAAAAAATAAAAATAAAGATACAGCCACTATGGAGAACAGTATGGAGGCTCCTTAAAAAGCAACAAATAGAACTACCATATGACCTAACAATCCCACTCCTGGGCATATACCCTGAGAAAGCCATAATTCAAAAAGAGGCATGCACCACAGTGTTCATTGCAACACTATTTACAATACCAGGACATGGAAGCAACCTAAGTGTCCACCAACAGATGAATGGATAAAGAAGATGTGGCACATATATACAATGGAATATTACTCAGCCATAGAAAGGAACGAAATTGAGTTATTTGTAGTGAGGTGAATGGACCTAGAGTCTGTCATACAGGGTGAAGTAAGTCAGAAGGAGAAAAACAAATACTGTATACTAACACATATCTATGGATTAAAAAAAAAGGTTCTGAAGAACCTAGGGCCAGGACAGGAATAAAGACGCAGATGTAGAGAATGGGCTTGAGGACATGGGGAGGGGGAAGTGTAAGCTGGGACGAAGTGAGACAGTAGCATTGTCATATACACACTACCAAATGTAAAATAGATAGCTAGTGGGAAGCAACTGCATAGCAGAGGGAGATCAACTCGATGCTTTGTGACCACCTAGAAGGGTGGGTTAGGGAGGGTGAGAGGGATATGCAAGAGGGAGAGGATATGGGGATATATGTATACATATAGCTGATGCACTTTGTTATACAGCAGCAAGTAACACAACATTGTAAAACAATTATACTCCAATAAAGATGTTAAAAGAAAAAAAGTAAAGACAGAAAAAAGATATTAAAAAATACATTGTTATTATTTGTGTTTGGTCTTTATGTATTGCTAGTGATGATGCAGTAAATAATTTTATACACACATTTTATATGTATTTCCAAGTATATCCATAAGATAAATTTCTATAAATAGAGTTAATCAAAATGTACATGCATTTTAATATCACAAAATGCCATTCAATATGATTCTGTCACTTTATTCTCACTCAAGCAGGACATGAGAATTCTTGTTTTTTTCCACATCATTGCCACAAGTAGGTTTATTTTTTATGTCTTTATTTTTTATTTCTTTTTAAATTTTTTATTTTGTATTGGAGTATAGTTGATTAACAATGTTGTGTCAGTTTCAGGTGTACAGCAAAGTAATTCAGTTATACATATACATATATCTATTCTTTTACAAATTCTTTTCCCATTTAGGTTATTACAGAATACTGAGCAGAGTTCCCCATACTATACAGTAGGTCCTTTTTGGCTATCTATTTTAAATATAGCAGTGTGTACATGTCAATACCAAACTCCCAATCTGTCCCTCCCCCACACCCTTCCCCCAGTAACTATAAGTTCGTACTCCAAGTCTGTGAGTCTGCTTCTGTTTTTTTTTTTTTTTTTAATCTATTTATTTATGGCTGTGTTGGGTCTTCATTTCTGTGCGAGGGCTTTCTCTAGTTGCGGCAAGTGGGGGCCACTCTTCATCGCGGTGCACGGGCCTCTCATTATTGCGGCCTCTCTTGTTGCGGAGCACAGGCTCCAGCCACGCAGGCTCAGTAATTGTGGCTCATGGGCCTAGTTGCTCCGCGACATGTGGGATCTTCCCAGACCAGGGCTCGAACCCGTGTCCCCTGCATTGGCAGGCAGATTCTCAACCACTGCACCACCAGGCAATCCTCTGCTTCTGTTTTGTAAATAAGTTCATTTGTATCATTTTTTAAGATTCTGTATATAAGCTATATCATATGATATTTGTCTTTGTCTGACTTTTTTCACTTAGTACGATAATTTCCAAGTCCATCCATGTTGCTGCAAATAGTATTATTTCATTCTTTTTAATGGCTGAGTAATATTCCATTGTATATATGTACCACATCTTCTTTATCCATTCATCTGTTGATGGACATTTAGGTTTCTTCTACGTCTTGGCTATTGTAAACCACACTGCAATGAACATTGGTGTGCATATATACTTTTGAACCATGTTTTTCTCCAGATATATGCACAGGAGTGGAATTGCAGGATCATATGGTAGCTCTATTTTAAGTTTTTAAAGGAATCTCCATACTGTTCTCCATAGTGACTGTACCAATTTACTTTCCCACCAACAGTGTAGGGGGGTTGCCTTTTCTCCACACCCTCTCAAGCATTTATTGTTTGTAGATTTTTTTTGATGATGGCCATTCTGACTGGTGTGAGGTGATATCTCATTGTAGTTTTGATTTGCATTTATCTAATAGTTACCAATGTTGAGCATCTTTTCAGGTGTGTCATGGCCAACTGTATCGCTTCTTTGGAGAAATGTCTATTTAGGTCTTCTTCCCATTTTTGGATTGGGTTGCTTTGTTTTTTTTCGATATGGAGCCACATGAGCTGTTTGTAAATTTTGGAGACTAATCCCTTGTTGGTCGCGTTGTTCGCAAATATTTTCTCCCATTCTGTGGGTTGTCTTTTTGTTTTGTTTATGGTTTCCTTTGCTGTGCAAAAGCTTTTGAGTTCAGTTAGGTCCCATTTGTTTATTTTTGTTTTTATTTCCATTACTCTAGGAGACAGATTGAAGAAGATATTGTCGTGATTTATGTCAAAGAGTGTTCTGCCTATGTTTTCCTCTAAGCGTTTTATAGTGTCTGGTCTTATATTTAGGTTTTTAATCCATTTGAGTTTATTTTTGTGTATGGTGTTAAAGAATGTTCTAATTTCATTTTTTACATGTAGTTGTTCAGTTTTGCCAGCACCATTTATTGAAGAGACTGTCTTACCTCCATGGTATAGTCTTGCCTCCTTTGTCACAGACTAATTGAGCATAGGTGCGTGGGTTTATTTCTGGGCTTTCTACCCTGTTCCTTTGATCTATATTTCTATTTTTGTGCCAGTATCATACTGTTTTGATGACTCTAGCTTTCTAGTATAGTCTGAAGCCAGGGAGCCTGATTCCTTCAGCTCCATTTTTCTTTCTCAAGGTTGCTTTTGGTGTTTTGTGTCTCCATACAAATTTTAAGATTTTTTGTTCTAATTCTAATTCCCTTGGTAATTTGCATTGAATTGCATTGAATCTGTGGATTGCTTTGGGTAGTATAGTCATTTTCACAACACTGATTCTTCCAATCCAAGAACATGGTATATCTCTCCATCTGTTTGTGTCATCTTCAATTTCTTTCATCAGTGTCTTATAGTTTTTGGAGTACAGGTCTTATAGTTTTTGGAGTACAGTGTCTTATAGTTTTTGGAGTACAGGTCTTAGGTAAGTTCACTCCTAGGTATTTTATTCTTTTTGATGTGATGGTAAATGTGATTGTTTCTTTAATTTCTCTTTCTGATCTTTTGCTGTTAGTGTATAGAAATGCAACAGATTTCTGTGTATTAATTTTTTTATTGTTTATTTTTGACTGCATTCGGTCTTCATTGCTGTGTGTGGGCATTCTCTAGTTATGGCAAGCAGGGGTTACTCTTTGTTGTGGTACATGAGCTTCTCATTGCAGTGGCTTCTCCTGTTGTGGAGCATGGGCTCTAGGTGCATAGGATTCAGTAATTGCAGCACGTGGGCTCAGTAGTTGTGGCACGTGGGCTTAGTTGCTCTGCAGCATGCGGATCTTCCCTGGACCAGGGATCAAACCCATGTTCCCTGCATTGGCAGGCAGATTCTTAATGACCGCACCACCAGGGAAGTCCGTGTGAATTAATTTTGTATTCTGCAACTTTACCAAATTCATTGATAGCTCTAGTAGCTTTCTGGTAACATCCTTAGGATTTTCTTTGTATAATATCATGTCATCTGCAAGGAGTGACAGTTTTACTTCTTCTTTTCCAGTTTGGATTCCTTTTATTTCTTTTTCTTCTCTGATTGCTGTGGCTATGACTTCCAAAAGTATGTTGAATAAAAGTGGTGAGAGTGGACATCCTTACTTTGTTCCTGATCTTTGATGGAATTCTTTCAGCTTTTCAACGTTGAGTATGATGGTAGCTGTAGGTTTGTCATATATGGCGTTTATTATGTTGAGGTTCCCTCTATGTCCACTTGCTGGAGAGGTTTTTTTTATCATAAATGTGTGTTGAGTGTTGTCAATAGCTTTTCCTGAATCTATTGAGATGATCATATAGCTTTTATTTTTCAATTTTTTGATATGGTGTATCACACTGAATGATTTGCAAATATTGAAAAATCCTTACATCCCTGGGATAAATCCCACTTGATCAATGTGTATGATCCTTTCAATGTATTGTTGGATTCGGTTTGCTAGTATTTTGTTGAGGATGTTTGCGTCTATGTTCATCAGTGATATTGGCCTGTATTTTCTTTTTTGTGGGATCTTTTTCTGGCTTTGTTATCAGGGTGATGGTGGCCTCATAGAATGAGTTTGGGAGTATTCCTTCCTTTGCAAGTTTTTGGAATAGTTTAAGATGGATAGGTGTTCACTCTTCCCTAAATGTTTGGTAGAATTCGACTGTGAAGCTATCTGGTCCTGGACTTTTTTCGTTGGGAGTTTTAAAATCACAGTTTCAATTTCAGTACTTGTGATTGGTCTGTTCATATTTTCTATTTCTTCTTGGTTCAGTCTTGGGAGACTGTACCTTTCTAAGGATTTGTCCATTTCTTCCAGGTTGTTCATTTTATTGGCATAGAATTGTTTGTAGTAGTCTCTTATTATCCTTTGTCTTTCTGTGGTGTCAGTTGTAACTTCTCCTTTTTCGTTTCTAATTTTATTGATTTGAGCCCTCTCCCTTTTTTTCTTGATGAGTCTGGCTAAAGGTTTGTCAATTTTGTTTATCTTTTCAAAGAATCAGCTTTTAGTTTCATTGATCTTTTCTACTGTTTTCTTTGTCTCTATCTCATTTATTTCTGCTCTGATCTGTATGATTTCTTTCCTGCTGCTAACTTTGGGTTTTGTTTGTTCTTCTTTCTCTAGTTACTTTAGGTTTAAAGTTAGATAGTTTATTTGTGATTTTTATTGTTTCCTGAGGTAAGATTTATTGCTATAAACTTCCCTCTTAGAACTGCTTTTGCTGCATCCCATAGGTTTTGGATCATTGTGCTTTCATTTTCATTTGTTTCTAGGTATTTTTTTTTAAATTAATTTATTTATTAATTATGGCTGTGTTGGGTCTTCGTTTCTCTGCGAGGGCTTTCTCTAGTTGTGGCAAGCGGGGGCCACTCTTCATCGCAGTGCGCGGGCCTCTCACTATCGCGGCCTCTCTTGTTGCGGAGCACAGGCTCCAGATGCGCAGGCTCAGCAATTGCGGCTCACGGGCCCAGCTGCTCCGCGGCATGTGGGATCCTCCCAGACCAGGGCTCGAACCCGTGTCCCCTGCATTGGCAGGCAGACTCTCAACCACTGCGCCACCAGGGAAGCCCCTCTAGGTATTTTTTTATTTTCTCTTTGATTTCTTCAGTGATCCATTGGTTGTTTAATAGCATATTGTTTAGCCTGCCTGTATTTGTGTTTTTTATAGTTTTTTTCTTGTAGTTGATTTCTAATCTCATAGTCCTGTTTTCAGAAAAAATGCTTGGTATGATTTGAATTTTCTTAAATTTACTAAGGTTCGCTTTGTGGCCCAGCATGTGATCAATCCTGGAGAATGTTTCATGTGGACTTGAGAAGAATGTTTTGGATGGAATGCTCTGTAAATATCAATTAATTCTATCTGGACTAATGTGTCATTTAAGGCCTGGCTTTCCTTATTGATCTTCTGTCTGGATAACCTGTCCATTGATGAAACTGAGTGTTAAAGTCCCCCACTATTACTGTGTTACTGTTGATTTCTCCTTTTCTGGCTGTTAGTATTTGCCTTATATTTTGGGGTACTCCTATGTTGGGTGCACAGATATTTCCAATTGTTATATCTTCTTCTTGGATTGATCTCTTGATCATTATGTAGTGTCCTTCTTTGTCTCCTGTAACAGTCTTTATTTTGTAGTGTATTTTGTCTCATGTGAGTATTGCTACTCCAGCTTTCTTTTGATTTCCATTTACATGGAATACCTTTTTCCATCCCCTCACTTTTAGTCTGTATGTGTCCCTAAATCTGAAATGGGCCTCTTGTAGACAGTATATATACAGGCCTTGTTTTTGCATATATTCAGCCAGTCTATGTCTTTTGGTTGGAACATATAATTCATTTACATAAGGTAATTATCAATATGTATGTTCCTATTGCCATTTTCTTAATTGTTTTGGACTTGTTTTTGTAGGTATTTTTTCTTCCCTTCCTCTTTTGTTCTCTTCTCTTGTGATTTGATGACTAAGTTTAATGTTGAATTTAGATTCCTTTTTCCTTTTTGTGCATATCTATTGTAGATTTTTGTTTTGTGGTTACCATGAGGTTTTGATATAGCCGTCTATATATAAGCAAGATCGTTTTAAGTTGCTCATCTTTTAATTTCAAATGCATGTCCAATATCCTGCATTTGTGCTCTCCTCTTCTTACGATTGCTGGTTTTGATATCATATTTGTGTGCAGATGATTTCTTGCCTTTACCTGATAGCTTTTCCATTTGTAATATTCTTGTTTCTAGTAGTAGCCTTTTCTTTTCCACTTAGAGAAGTTCCTTTAGCATTTGTTTCAAAGCTGGTCTGGTGGTGCTGAATTCTCTTAACTTTTGCTTGTCTGTAAAGCTTTTGGTTTCTTTGTCTAATCTGAATGAAAGCCTCACTGGGTAGAGCATTCTTGGTTGTAGATTCTTCCTTTAAATCACTTTAAATATATTGTGCCACTCTGTTCTGGCTGGAAGAGTTTCTGCTGATAACCTTATGGGAGTTCTGCTGTATGTTATTTGCTCCTTTTCCCTTGTTGCTTTTAATATTTTTTCTTTGTCTTTAATTTTTGTCAATTTGATTACTATGTGTTTTGGCATGTTCCTCCTTGGGTTTATCCTGCCTGGGACTCTCTGCACTTCCTGGACTTGGGTGATGGTTTCCTTTCCCATGTTAGGGAAGTTTTCTGCTACTATCTCTTCAAATATTTTCTCAGGTCCTTTCTCTCTCTCTTCTTCTGGGACCTGTATAATGTGAATGTTGGTGCATTTGATGTCTCAGAGGTCTCTTAGACTGTCTTCATCTCTTTTCATTCTTTTTTCTTTATTCTTTTCCATGGCAGTGGTTTCCAGCATTGTGTCTTATAGCTCACTTATCCATTCTTCTGCCTCAGTTACTCTGCTATTGATTCCTTCTAGTGTATTTTTCATTTCAGTTATTGTATTATTCATCTCTGTTTGTTTGTTCTTTAGTTCTTCTAGTTCTTTGTTAAATATGTCTTGTATCTTCTCAATCTGTGCCTCCATTCATTTTCCGAGATCTTGGATCATCTTCACTATCATTACTCTAAATTATTTTTCCAGTAGACTGCCTATCTCCACTTCACTTAGTTGTTATTCTGGAGTTCTATCTTGTTCCTTCACCTGGGACATATTCCTCTGCCATTTCATTTTGTCTAACTTTCTGTGAGTGTTGTTTCCATTCTGTAGGGTGCAGGATTGTTGTTCTTCTTGCTTCTGCTGTCTGCCCTCTAGTGGATGAGGCTGTCTAAGAGGCTTGTGCAGGTTTCCTGGTGGGAGGGACTGGTTTCTGCCCTCTGGTGGGTGGAGCTGGGTCCTGTCCCTCTGGTGGGCAGGGCCAAACTCAGGAAGTCTTTAAGCAGCCTGCCTGCTGATGGGTGGGGCTGTGTTCCTGCCCTGTTTGTTGTTTGGCCTGAGTCTTCCCAGCACTGGAGCCTATAGGCTATTGGGTGGGGCTAGTTCTTGGGGAGGGAATGGCAGCCTCCAGCAGGGCTCACACCAATGAGTACTAACTAGAACTGCTGCTACCAGTGTCTATGTCCCTGCAGTGAGCCACAGCCGCCCCCCACCTCTGCAGGAAACCCTCTAATACTAGCAGGTAGGTCTGGCTGAGTCTCTTATGAGACCACTGTTTTTTTCCCCGGGTCCTGTTGCGCAGAAGGCCTTCTGTGTGCCCTCCAAGGGTGGAATTTCTCTTTCCCCCAATCCTGTGGAATTCCTGTCCTCAAACCCCACTGGCCTTCAAAGCCAGATTCTCTGGGGGCTCCTCCTCCCATTGTCAGACGCCCAGGATGGGAAGCCTAACATGGGGCTCAGAACTTCCACTCCTGTGAGAGAACTTCTGTGGTATAATTATTTTCCAGTTTGTGGTCACCCACCTAGTGAGCATGGGATTTTATTTTATCATGATTTTGCCCCTCCTACCGTCTTGTTGTGGCTTCCTCTTTGTCTTTGCCTTTAGGGTATCATTTTTGGTAGGTTCCAGCATTTTTTTGTCGATTATTGTTCAGAAGCAAGCTGTGATTTTCGTGTTTTCGAAAGAAGGGGCGAGCTCATGTTCTTCTCCACTGTCTCGCTGGCCTCCCTTTATGATGTATTATTCATTTATTTATATTTATTTATATGTATATATTTTAACATTTTTATTAGAGTATAATTGCTTTACAATAGTGTGTTAGTTTCTGTTTTATAACAAAGTGAATCAGTTATACATATACATATGTCCCCATATCTCTTCCCTCTTGCGTCTCCCTCCCTCCCACCCTCCCTATCCCACCCCTCTAGGTGGTCACAAAGCACCGAGCTGATCTCCCTGTGCTATGTGGCTGCTTGCCACTAGCTATCTATTTTACATTTGGTAGTGTATATATGTCCATATATACACTACCAGTCTCTCACTTTGTCCCAGCTTACCCTTCCACCACCCCATGTCCTCAAGTCCATTCTCTAGTAGGTCTGCATCTTTATTCCCGTCTTGTCCCTAGGTTCTTCATGACCACTTTTTTTTTTTTTAGATTCCATATATATGTGTTACCATATGGTATTTGTTTTTCTCTTTCTGACCTACTTCACTCTGTATGACAGACTCTAGGTCCATCCACCTCACTACAGATAACTCAATTTCGTTCCTTTCTATGGCTGAGTAATATTTCATTGTATATATGTGCCACATCTTCTTTATCCATTCATCTGTTGATGGACATGTAGGTTGCTTCCATGTCCTGGCTGTTGTAAATAGAGCTGCAGTGAGCATTGTGTTCCATGACTGTGTTTGAATTATGGTTTTCTCAGGGTAAATGCCCAGTAGTGGGATTTCTGGGTCGTATGGTAGTTCTGTTTTTAGTTTTTTAAGGAACCTCCATACTGTTCTGCATAGTGGCTTTATCAATTTACATTCTCACCAACAGTGCAAGAGGGTTCCCTTTTCTCCACACCCTCGCCAGCATTCATTATTTGTAGATTTTTTGATGATGGCCATTCTGACTGGTGAGAGATGATATCGCATTATAGTTTTGATTTGCATTTCTCTAATGATTAATGATGTTGAGCATTCTTTCACGTGTTTGTTGGCAATCTGTATATCTTCTTTGGAGAAATGACTATTTAGGTCTTCTGCCCATTTTCGGATTGGGTTGTTTGTTGTTTTGATATTGAGCTGCATGAGCTGCTTGTAAATTTTGGAGATTAGTCCTTTGTCAGTTGCTTCATTTGCAAATATTTTCTCCCATTCTGAAGGTTGTCTTTTCATCTTGTTTATGGTTTCCTTTGCTATTTATATATTTTTAAAAGATTTTTAAAAACATCTTTATTGGAGTATAATTGCTTTACAATGGTGTGTTAGCTTCTGCTGTATAACAAAGTGAGTCAGCTATAAGTATACATATATCCCCATATCCCCTCCCTCTTGCATCTCCCTTGCACCCTTCCTATCCCACTCCTGTAGGTGGTCACAAAGCATCAAGTTGATCTCCCTGTGCTATGTGGCTGCTTCCCACTAGATATCGACTTTACATTTGGTAGTGTATATATGCCCATGCCACTCTCTCACTTTGTCCCAGGTTACCCTTCCCCCTCCCCATGTCCTCAAGTCCATTCTCTATGTCTGTGTCTTTATTCCTGTCCTGCCCCTAGGTTCTTCAGAACCACTTTCTGTTTTAGATTCCATATATATGTTTTAGCATACAGTACTTGTTTTTCTCTTTCTGACTTACTTCACTCTGTATGACAGACTCTAGGTCCATCCATCTTACTACAAATATCTCAATTTTGTTTCTTCTTATAGCTGAGTAATATTCCATTGTTTATATGTGCCACATCTTCTTTATCCATTCATCTGTTGATGGACACTTAGTTTGCTTCCATGTTCTGGCTGTTGTAAATAGTACTGCAATGAACATTGTGTTCCATGACTCTTTTTGAATTATGGTTTTCTCAGGGTATATGCCCAGTACTGGGATTTCTGGGTCGTATGGTAGTTCTGTTTTTAGTTTTTTAAGGAACCTCCATACTGTTCTGCATAGTGGCTTTATTGATTTACATTCCCACCAACAGTGCAAGAGGGTTCCCTTTTCTCCACAACTTCTCCAGAATTTATTGTTTGTAGATTTTTAAATGATGGCTATTTTGACCGGTGTGAGGTGATACCTCGTTGTAGTTTTGATTTGCATTTCTGTAATGTTTACTGATGTTGAGCATCCTTTCATGTGTTTGTTGGCAATCTGTATATCTTCTTTAGAGAAATGTCTATTTAGGTCTTCTGCCCATTTTTGGATTGGGTTGTTTGTTTCTTTGATATTCAGCTGCTTGTATATTTTGGAGATTAATCCTTTGTCAGTTGCTTCTTTCACAAATATTTTCTCCCATTCTGAGGCTTGTCTTTTCATCTTGTTCATGGTTTCCTTTGCTCTGCAAAAGCTTTTAAGTTTCATTAGTTTCCATTTGTTTATTTTTGTTTTTATTTCATTTTTCTCTAGGAGGTGGGTCAAAAAGGATCTTGCTGTGATTTATGTCATAGAGTGTTCTGCCTATGTTTTCCTCTAAGAGTCTGATGGTGCCTGGCCTTACATTTAGGTCTTTAATCCATTTTGAGTTTATTTTTTTGTATGGTGTTAGGGACTGTTCTAATTTCATTCTTTTACATGTAGCTGTCCAGGTCTCCCAGCACCACTTATTGAAGGGGCTGTCTTTTCTCCATTGTATATTCTTGCCTCCTTTATCAAAGACAAGGTGACCAAATGTGCATGGGTTTATATCTGGGCTTTCTATCCTGTTCCATTGGTCTATCTATGGTTTTTTTTTTTTTTTTGGCCAGTATCATTCTATCTTAATTACTGTAGCTTTGTAGTATAGTCTGAAGTCAGGGAGCCTGATTCCTCCAGCTCCGTTTTTCTTTCTCAAGATTGCTTTTGCTATTTGGGGTCTTTCTTTAATTTTTTTTTTAAAATTAATTAATTAATTTATTTTTTATTTTATGGCTGTGTTGGGTCTTCGTTTCTGCGTGAAGGCCCTCTCCAGTTGCGGCAAGCGGGGGCCACTCTTCATCACGGTGCGCGGGCCTCTCACTATCACGGCCTCTCTTGTTGCGGAGCACAGGCTCCAGATGCTCAGGCTCAGTAATTGTGGCTCACGGGCCCAGTTGCTCCACGGCATGTGGGATCTTCCCAGACCAGGGCTCGAACCCGTGTCCCCTGCATTGGCAGGCAGATTCTCAACCACTGCGCCACCAGGGAAGCCCCGCTATTTGGGGTCTTTTGTGTTTCCATACAAATTGTGAAATTTTTTGTTCTAGCTCTGTGAAAAATGCCATTGGTAGTTTGATAGGGATTGCATTGAATCTGTAGATTGCTTTGGGTAGTAGAGTCATTTTCACAATATTGATTCTTCCAATCCAAGAACACGATTTATCTCTCCATCTATCTGTATCATCTTTAATTTCTTTCATCAGTGTCTTATAGTTTCCTGCATACAGGTCTTTTGTCTCCTTAGGTAGGTTTTTTCGTAGGTATTTTATTCTTTTTGTTGCAGTGGTAAATGGGAGTGTTTCCTTAATTTCTCTTTCAGATTTTTCATCATTAGTGTATAGGATTGCAAGAGATTTCTGTGCATTAATTTTGTATCCTGCTACTTTACCAAATTCATTGATTAGCTCTAGTTGTGTTCTGGTAACATCTTTAGGAATCCCTATGTATAATATCATGTCATCTGCAAACAGTGACAGTTTTACTTCTCCTTTTCTGAATTGGATTCCTTTTATTTCTTTCTCTTGTCTGATTGCTGTGGGTAAAACTTCCAAAACTATGTTGAATAATAGTGGTGAGAGTGGGCAACTTTGACTTATTCGTGATCTTAGTGGAAATGGTTTCAGTTTTTCACCATTGGGAATGATGTTGGCTGTGGGTTTGTCATATATGGCCTTTATTATGTTGAGGTATGTTCCCTGTATGCCTACTTTCTGGAAGGTTTTTATCATAAATGGGTGTTGAATTTTGTCAAAAGCTTTTTTTTCATCTATTGAGATGATCATATGGTTTTTCTCCTTCAGTTTGTTAATATGGTTTATCACATTGATTGATTTGCATATATTGAAGAATCTTTGCATTCCTGGGATAAACCCCACTTGATCATGGTGTATGATCCTTTTAATGTGCTGTTGGATTCTGTTTGCTCGTATTTTGTTGAGGATTTTGGCATCTATGTTCATCAGTTATGATGTATTTAAATAGCAGAGACTAGATTGGTGTGATGTAGAATAGAGTATGAAGGGGCGTGTAGAGGGGAGTGGTGAGAGATGAGACTGGAGATATATGCAAGAGCCAGATCACAAAAGGCCTTTATGTACCTTGTGAAGGGACAGAGACTTTGACATATGAGTAAAGAGGAGCTATTGCCAAGTTTAACATAGGTGAATGATATGATCAGGTTTGCATTTTAAAATTATCGCTCTGCCCATTTTGTGAAGATTGGATTGAATGGGTTGATTTGCTAGAGTCGAGAGAAGATCAGTATTAGGAAGCAGTTTTGGTAGTCTTGATGAGTGATGGTGGCTGCAAGGGCCAAGATAGTGGCAACAAGGATCAAGGAACATGGTCAAATGACTTGAATGGGGGCTTTCTATGCAGAGGGCATTGTATGTTTGAGTGCCCAGTGGTGTGAGAGATCATGGCATATTCAAGGAACAAGATTTAGTGTTGTGCAAATACAGAGTGTAAAGGGCAAGAGGCAGGAGATGAATCCTTGTAGGACATGCTGGGAAGTGTGACCTTGATTCTGTGAGTAGTGGAGAGCCACTGAAGCGCCTCAAGCACGGAGTGATGTGATCAGAGTATGTTTTAGTAAGATCACTCTCTCTGTGGCAGGCACTAGGAAGTCCCGTTTTGTGAGGCTGGTGAAGTAGCCCAGCACACAAAACAGAACCAAGAATCTAAACCAAGAGATTCTTCTTTCTCCCAATATAAAATGTGAAAAGGACAGGTTCTACTCCATTGCTTCTGCTCTCCTCTTGATAAGAGTAGGAAGGGTCTTTCCTGATCCCTAGAATGAATAACAGTCGTCTCAAAAAGTAGCCCCTTTCACTTCTGGCCCCTGATTCCTTATACCTGTGAGCCATGGAGGTAAAAACTGCCAGAGATGAAGGTGGAGAGAAGAGAGAAATAGGGTTGGTGTGCCTTTTGTCTTGTCGCAGCAATGTCCTTTCTGCTGGCAGTCACTACCCACTGATGTTTTGGGCTTCCCAGATAATGGAACTGCCAAGCTGGAGATCTGGCAGCCTTGGCAGTTGTGGTAGGTGTGGACCTGGAGGGAGGCAAGGTCATCCATATTCAAGGATTTGGAGGGTTCAGGGAAGGGAGAGAATCAAAGGGAAGGTCTCTGAGAATATAAGTGAGACTCTGACAGCTTCTATTCTATCAATTCTCTACTTACATACCCCAGAGGCTTTCAGCCACACCCTTGTTGTCCCTCATTGTTCTTTGCTCATTCCTTGAGCACTTTGATTATCTTTTTATAAACTGTCAGTCAGTGCAATGCAGCCTCTTCCACTGTTGTCTCCTCTATTCCTTCCCTCTCATAGAACCAAGCAATCTCAGGACAAAAATGTCATAAAGCATTTAGGCCTAACTCCTCCATCTGATACCAGAATCTCCTCTCTCACCCATGCCTGTCAAAGAGTCATCCAGAAGGTTCTTTAAGACCTCTTATGATGGTGAACTCAGTGAAACCCCTTCTGTCTCTGCCCAGTCCTGGCCAATCTTATTCTGAACAGTAATCCATTCCTCTTGTAAGTTGTACTTCTTAGTTTCACTACTTGGGGGTGCACAGGTTAAATTTTCACTTCCAGAAATTTATTTTGATTTTGATTACACTTTATTCTTCTTACATATCGTTACTCCATGCAATATGTTAAGATATATTTGAACTCTCATTTTATCTTTTCCATCTTTCTTCCTCCTCCTTTCCCTCTATCCTCTTCCTCTCCCTTTCTCTAGACCAGGAAGTCTCAACTTAGAGGGCAACTAAGAACTGTATCAGATTATAGGAAGGAGAGTTCACTAGGATTATCAAGAAGAGTGTCTTGGAGGAGAGATCTGAGCTAACTTATGAAGAAAGATTTGTTAGGTGAGTAGAAAAAAAGAGAAGCTATTCCAGGTAGGAGGAAAAGTCTGAACATCTATTGATATGACAATGAAGAAGGCATGGGTGACCTATGGGAAAACCAATTTAGTTGAGCATCCGGGGCAGAAGCAAGATTCATACAAATGAACAAAATGCCCAACATATATTTGGTGCTTGCTTGTTGACTCTCAGGCTCTGTGCTTTGAATTAGAGATTCAAAGATGAATAAGACAGTCTGCCCCTTAAGGAGTCTAGTTTATAGTGACAAAGAAGCAAGAAAATTAGAATTCAGGGTTACTGTAGAGATCTGATCTAAGTGCTATGGATTCCTGGAGGACAAAATGATTAAATCTTACCATGGGGAGAAGGAGAGAGACTCTAACTTTTAGAGAGGGCCCACTATGTGTCAGGAACTGTGCCAATTACTTTATTTTTTATTTTTATATTTTAGTAAAGTAAGATTTTATATTGCTTTCAGGTGTACAGCAGAGAGATTCAGTATTTTTACAGATTATACTACATTAAAAGTTATTACAAGATAATGGCTATAATTCCCTGCGCTATACATTATATCCTTGTTGTTTACCTATTTTATACATAGTAGTTTGTATCATCTCTTAATCCCATTCCCCTAATATGTCACTCCCCCTTTCCCTCTTCCCTTTGGTAACCACTAGTTTGTTTTCTATATCTGTGAGTGTGTTTCTGTTTTGCATATACATTCACCTGTAGTATATTTAGATTCTGCATATAAGTGATATCATATATTATTTGTCTCTCTCTGTATGAGTTATATCACCAAGCATAATATTATCTAGGTCCACGTTGCTGCAAATGGCAGAATTTTATTCCTTTTTATTGCTGGGTTATATATATATACAACACAGCCATATATATATGTGTATATCTGTATCTATATCTATATCTATATATATCTCACATCTTCTTTATCCATTTGTTGATAGACACTTGGCTTGCTTCCATATCTTGGCTATAGTAAATAGTGCTGCTATGAACATTGGGGTGCATGTATCTTTTTGAACTAGCGTTTTCACTTTTTTCAGATATATACCTAGGAGTGGAATTGCTGGATCATATGGTAGTTGTATTTTTAGTTTTTTAGGAACCTCCATACTGTTTTCCATAGTGGCTGCACCAATTTACATTCCCACCAACAGTGTACAAAAGGTCCCTTTTCTTCACATTCTCTCCAACATTTGTTATTTTTAGACTTTTTGATGATAGCTATTCTCCCTGGTGTGAGGTGATATCTCATTGCTGTTTTGATTTACATTTCTCTAATAATAAGCGATGTTGAGCATCTTTTCATGTGCCTGTTAGCCATCTCTATATCTTCTTTGGAGAAATGTCTGCCTATTTTTTGATTGGGCTGTTTGTTTTTATGATATTGAGTTGTATGAGCTATTTGTATATTCTGAATATTGACTCCTTGTCAGTCATATTGTTTGCAAATATTTTCTCCCATTCCGAGGGTTTTCTTTTCATTTTGTCAAGGGTTTCCTTTGCTGTGCAAAAGCTTTTAAGTTTAGTTAGGTCCCATTCATTTATTTTTGCTTTTATTTATTTTGCTTTAGGAGACAGATCCAAAAAAAATTGCTACAATTTATGTCAGAGATTTACAGTTTTTTTGTTTCTAGGAGTTTTTATGGTTTAGGTTTTTAATCTATTTTGAATTTATTTTTGTATATAGTGTGAGCAGCTGTTCTAATCTCATTGTTTGACATAAAGCTGTTCAGTTTACCCAGTAGCACTTGAAAAGACTGATTTTCTCCATTGTATATCCTCATGTTTACATTGAAATTATGAATTTGGCAGAAATACCACAGAGTGATGTGGTGTCCTTCTCAGTGCATCATATCAGGAGCCACATGATGTTGCTTTTAGAAGAAATGAGCTGGAAAAATTACTATTTTGCAACCATCATAGTAATCATTGATTTGGGCAAGAATCATCAATAGATGCTAAAAGTAGTGGATGAAGGTTTGATGAGGAACAGGATATTTACATATACTCAAAGAATCTCACCATAAATTAATTATTGTTACAAAGGAGAACATATAAACTGTAGAGTGGAAAACCTGGTGCACAGTCCATCTTAGCCGAGACAGATATTTTTCAGATAAAGACATGGATACCATGAAGACCCCTCTAAATTCCTGATGATTGGTATCTGAATTCTCATGCCAGCTTCCATTAATGATTTCATGGGTGGTAGTGGTGGTGGTGTTGGGGAGAGTAGAGCAGTAGGGGTTATTAAGTTACCTATGTGTCTATTGACCTTACCCAGAAGGCGGCAGTTGTGGATCTGGAACAAGAGGTATTTTAAAGGTCTTAGGTCTTTAGGCCCTTTACCCTTAGTTGCCATGAGCTCTCTGGACTTGGAAGGGAAGTTGGTTCAAAATGGTGTGCAGATATATGAGGAGTGAAAGAGCCAATGTAGTTTTTACTTTCTCTGAATGTTGGCTGACATTTCTCAGCCTTCAAAGCTGATTGGGAGGAGTTTGGCTGGGACTGCAAGACAAGGAGACTCCATTTTCTTTTGTAGTGGCTCTTCCTGCATAGTAGAGAATGACTCAAAATGTTGATGAAAACCTGAGGTTCGGGATGGGGAGGTCTTCTAAACAAAGGTCTGTTATCCCTGTTATCAGGCATTTCCCCTTGCCATTTTATGGGGTTGAGCGTTCTCCACATTCACTTTCATCTTTTTTCCTTCCCCTTCTCATTTCTTTCTAATCCCTTTTCACATGTCAAGCCGGAACCTGCAGTCTCTAATTAGCAAAGATGACAGGTAAGAACTTAACTAGCAGGCTTCCCTGGTGGTGCAGTGGTTGAGAATCTGCCTGCTAATGCAGGGGACACGGGTTCGAGCCCTGGTCTGGGAGGATCCCACATGCCATGGAGCAACTAGGCCCGTGAGCCACAACTACTGAGCCTGTGCGTCTGGAACCTGGGCTCTGCAACAAGAGAGGCTGCGACAGTGAGAGGCCCACGCACCATGATGAAGAGTGGCCCCCGCTTGCCACAACTAGAAAAAGCCCTCGCACAGAAATGAGGACCCAACACAGCCAAAAATAAATAAATAAATAAAAATAAAAATAAAGGAATTCCTTTAAAAAAAAAAAGAAAAAGAAAACATAAAAAAAAGAACTTAACTAGCTTTATTTGGTTGTTTTACCTTTCCTCTGAGCTTTTCAGCAGGACCAGACCAGCTGAGGTGTGTGGTGCTACCTCTGAGGGAGGTCTCCAAGGCCCTTTCAAAGCATCCTCTGGTTTGGGGAGGTGAGGACTACAGCCCCAAAGGTGCCTGCAGTGCAGTTTGCAACTGCTCCAGTAACCTGTTTCACTTTAGCTGAGTAGTGAGGAATCATATTAGCAGCTTGGGAGTATGCAGGTTTGTATATTATGATGGGTAAGAGTAGAAATGTCTGGAGTATGTGGTCCTTTATTTGGAGGTATTTTTTTATTTCCTCCTTGATTTCTTCAGTCATCTCTTGGTTATTTAGTAGCATATTGTTTAGCTTCCATGTGTTTGTGTTTTTTACAGTTTTTTCCCCTGTAATTGACTTCTAATCTCATAGCATTGTGGTTGGAAAAGGTGCTTGATACAATTTCAATTTTCTGAAAATTATTGAGGCTTGATTTGTGACCCAAGATAGGATCTATCCTGGAGAATGTTCCATGTGCACTTGAGAAGAAAGGGTATTCTGCTGCTTTCGTGTGGAATGTCTTATAAATATTAAGTCTATCTGGTCTAATGTGGCATTTTAGGCTTGTGTTTCCTTATTAATTTTCTGTCTGGATGATCTAGCCATTGGTGTAAGTGGAGTGTTAAAGTCCCCCACTATTATTGTGTTACTGTTGATTTCCCCTTTTATGGTTCTTAGCATTTGCCTTATGTATTGAGGTGCTTCTATGTTGGGTGCAGAAATATTTACAATTGTTATACCTTCTTCTTGGATTGATCTCTTGATCATTATGTAGTGTCCTTCCTTGTCACTTGTAATAGTCTTTATTTTAAAGTCCGTTTTGTCTGATATGAGTACTGCTACTCCAGCTTTCTTTTGATTTCCATCTGCATGGAATATCTTCTTCCAGCCCCTCACTTTCAGTCTGTATGTGTCCCTAGATCTGAAGTGGGCCTGTTGTAGGCAGCATATATATGGGTCTTATTTTTGTATCCATCCAGCCAGTCTGTGTCTTTTGGTTTGAGCACTTAATCCATTTGCATTTAAGGTAGTTATTGATATATATGTTACAATTACCATGTTCTTAATTGTTTTGGGTTTGTTTTCGTAGGTCTTTTTCTTGTCTTGTGTTTCCCACCTAGAGAAGTTCCTTTAGCATTTGTTTTAATGTTGGTTTGGTAGTGCTGAATTCTTTTAGCTTTTGCTTGTCTGTAAAGCTTTTGATTTCTCCATTGAATCTGAATGAGATCCTTGCTGGGTAGAGTAATCTTTGTTGTAGGTCTTTCCCTTTCATCACTTTAAATATACCCTGCCACTCCCTTCTGGCCTGCAGAGTTTCTGCTGAAAAAATCAGCTGATAACCTTATGGGGATTCCCTTGTATGTTACTTGTTGTTTTTCCCTTGCTGCTTTTAATATTTTTTCTTTGAATTTAATTTTTGTTTGTTTGATTAATATGTGTTTTGGTGTGTTACTCCTTGGGTTTATCCTGTATGGGACTCTCCAGTTCCTGGACTTGGTTGGCTATTTCCTTTCCCATGTTAGGGAAGTTTTGACTACAATATCTTCGAATATTTTCTCAGGCCCTCTCTCTTTCTCTTCTTCTCCTGGGACCCCTATAATTCAAATGCTGGTACGTTTAATATTGTCCCAGGGTCTCTGAGACTGTCCTCATTTCTTTTCTTTTTTTTTTTCTTTGTTCTGCTCCTCAGCAGTTATTTCCACCATTCTCTCTTCCAGCTCACTTATTCGTTTTTCTGCCTCAGTTATTCTGCTATTGATTCCTTCTAGTGTATTTTTCATTTCTGTTATTGTGTTGATCATCACTGTTTGTTTGTTCTTTAGTTCTTCTAGGTCCTTGTTAAACATTTTTTGTATGTTCTCGATCCATTCCTCCATTCTATTTCTGAGATTTTGGATCATCTTTACTATCATGACTCTGAATTCATTTTTAGGTAGCTTGCCTATTTCCTCTTTATTTATTTGGTTTTGTAAGTTTTTACCTTGCACCTTCATCTGTAACATATTTATCTGTCATCTCATTTTTGTTGATGGGAGGGGCTGTGTTCCTCTATTGCTGGTTGTTGACGTGAGGCGTTCAGCACTGGAACTTGCAGGCACTTGGGTGGAGCTGGGTCTTGGTGCCAAGATGAGGACCTCTGGGAGAGCTCACACCGATTGATTAATATTCCCTGGGGCTTGAAGTTCTCTGGTAGTCCAATGGCTTGGATTCCATGCTCCCATCACAGGGGCTCTGGCCTGGCCCCCAGCCTGGGAACCAAGACCCCACAAGCCATGTGGTGTTGCAAAAAAAAAAAAAGAGAGAGAAACAAAGCCCAAGGCAAATAATAAAAAACAAACCAAACAAATACAAAAACAAACACACAAATAAAAAGAAAACAAACAAATAAAACCCAAGACAAATAATAAAAACAAACCACCAAGCCAACAACAAAAACAATAACAAAACAAAAAACAAAAAAAAAAACAAGGGAAGCAAAAAACAAGAAGACACCAAAACAAACAAGAGAACCCCAAACCAAAACCAATAATAAAAACAAAACTAACCTAAACAGAAAACAAAAAGAAAACAAAGGGCTTCCCTGGTGACACAGTGGTTAAGAATCTGCCTGCCAATGCAGGGGACACGGGTTAGAGCCCTGGTTCGGGAAGATCGCACGTGCCGCAGAGCAACTAAGCCCGTGTGCCACAACTACTGAGCCTGTGTTCTAGACCCCACAAGCCACAACTACTCTAACCCACATGCCACAACTACTGAAGCCTGTGAACATAGAGCCTGTGCTCCACAGGAAGAGAAGCCATTGCAATGAGAAGCCCTTGCACCACAATGAAGAGTACCCCCTGCTCGCTGCAACTAGAGAAAGCCCGCACACAGCAACGAAGACCCAATGCAGCCAAATAAATATATTAAAAAAATAAAACAAAGTCAAAAAAACAAACTGAAAGAAAAGCTAAGTGAAGAAAAGACAAACACACAAAAATGACAAAAAGTAAAACAAAAAATAAAAAAAGAGGAAAACAAGACAAAACAAAGCAAAGCAAAATAGGAAAGGAACAAAGCAAAAAGAAAACAGACAACAAACAAAAAAGCACAGAACAATAACAAAGAATAAAAAATAATAAAATAAAATTAGAAAAATAAAAAATATATTAGAAATAATAAAAGTAAAACTGTAACAACAAAACAAGACAGAACACCAACAGCCAAAAAAATAAAAATAAAAAATAAAATTAAAGATGAAAAAAACTTACCCTTTCCCTGCTCCGTGTCCTCAAGTCCATTCTTTAGTAGGTCTGTGTCTTTATTCCCATCCTGCCCCTAGGTTCTTCATGTGTATAGCTGATTCACTTTGTTATAAAGCAGAAAATAACACAGCATTGTAAAGCAATTATACTCCAATAAAGATGTTAAAAAAATGTAAAAAAAAAAAGATTAAAAAAAGGAAAATAAAAAAATAAAATATTCCGTGGTTCCTCTGCTATCTGTGTCCTTGCCCCCATGGTGAGCTACAGCCAACCCCTGCCTCCCCTGGTGGCCCTCCAAGACCTCTAGGTAGGTCTTTGGACCAAATGTGTCAGCCCCATCTCTGCCTCTCACCAGCATCTGCTCCTGAAACTGGCCCATAGCACATGTGCCTGAACAGGCCAGCTGGGGTGCAGGCTTCCATGGGCATGGATGCAGGGGCCAGTGCAGCTTGAGGAGGATTTTGCGGGGGTGGCTCTAGGCCCACCAGGACCTATGTGGCCACAGGAGGCTTTGCTAGGGGTGGCATGTGGGCAGCTCTGACTTGCACAGGCCATGGAGGCTTTGGGGGAGTGGAGTTTTGGTACACTGGCACCTGCGTGGCCAGATGAGGCTTTGTCAGGGATGGTGGACGTGCTGCTGGGATCCTCGTGGTCCATGGGGCTTTGCTGGGGTGGTGCCTGGGTCCACCAGGACCTGCACAGCTAGAGGAGGCTTTGGTGTGGTTGGGGCTCCTAAAAAGTTATTTTTATGAGTCTTCTTGAAAATCTTCATTTTGTAAAAGCATCGGTGTAAAATAATTATTGTCTATAAAGGAAAAAACTTAAAATAGCGTGGTTAAATATTTGAGTACAATACAATTAGCAGGAATTTTGGATATTTCTGTAACAGATAACATTTTAGGATAATAACTATAATTATGACTGATAACTTTATATCAAGACATATCAGATGTTAGGGATTCCATATAAAATATGGAATATCTATATTAATTACATTTATCTATACACTATAACCTAAGGTTCATCTCCAATCACTTGACAATGTTTTTGATGTAATTCAGCAAACCAAATAAACTTAATTAGTTTAACATTCATCTCTGAGATGTCTCAGATATGCTCCTTTGAAGCATCCCAAAGTCAGCTGGAGGCTAAAAGAGCTTTAGTTGGATTTTTTTTTTTTTTAGGTCCAATTTGTTTATTTTTGTTTTTATTTCCATTACTCTAGGAGGTGGATCAAAAAAGATCTTGCTGTGATTTATGTCAAAGAGTGTTCTTCCTATGTTTTCCTCTAAGAGTTTTATAGTGTCCAGGCTTACATTTAGGTCTCTAATCCATTTTGAGTTTATTTTTGTGTATGGTGTTAGGGAGTATTCTAATTTCATTCTTTTACATGTAGCTGTCCAGTTTTCCCAGCACCACTTATTGAAGAGACTGTCTTTTCTCCATTGTATATCTTTGCCTCCTTTGTCATAGATTAGTTGACCATAGGTGCGTGGGTTTATCTCTGGGCTTTCTATCTATGTTTCTGTTTTTGTGCCAGTACCATATTGTCTTGATTACTGTAGCTTTGTAGTATAGTCTGAATTCAGGGAGTCTGATTCCTCCAGCTCCGTTTTTTTCCCTCAAGACTGCTTTGGCTATTCGGGGTCTTTTGTGTCTCCATACAAATTTTAAGATGATTTGTTCTAGCTCCATAAAAAATGCCATTGGTAATTTGATAGGGATTGCATTGAATCTGTAGATTGCTTTGGGTAGTATACTCATTTTCACAATGTGGATTCTTCCAATCCAAGAACATGGTATATCTCTCCATCTGTTGGTATCATCTTTAATTTCTTTCATCAGTGTCTTATAGTTTTCTGCATACAGGTCTTTTGTCTCCCTAGGTAGGTTTATTCCTAGGTATTTTATTCTTTTTGTTGCAATGGTAAATGGGAGTGTTTCCATAATTTCTCTTTCAGATTTTTCATCATTAGTGTATAGGAATGCAAGAGATTTCTGTGCATTAATTTTGTATCCTGCAACTTTACCATATTCATTAATTAGCTCTAGCAGTTTTCTGGTGGCAGTTTTTGGATTCTCTATGTATAGTATCATGTCATCCGCAAACAGTGACAGTTTTACTTCTTCTTTTCCAATTTGTATTCCTTTTATTTCTTTTTCTTCTCTGATTGCCGTGGCTAGGACTTCCAGAACTATGTTGAATAATAGTGGTGAGAGTGGCCATCCTTGTCTCGTTCCTGATCTTAGAGGAAATGCTTTCAGTTTTTCACCATTGAGAATGATGTTTGCTGTGGGTTTGTCGTATGTGGCCTTTATTATGTTGAGGTAGTTTCCCTCTATGCCCACTTTCTGGAGAGTTTTTATCATAAATGGGTGTTGAATTTTGTCAAAAGCTTTTTCTGCATCTATTGAGATGATCATATGGTTTTTCTTCTTCAATTTGTTAATATGGTGTATCACATTGATTGATTTGCATATATTGAAGAATCCTTGCATCCCTGGGATAAATCCCACTTGATCGTGGTGTGTGATCCTTTTAATGTGTTGCTGGATTCTGTTTGCTAGTATTTGGTTGAGGATTTTTGCATCTGTATTCATCAGTGATATTGGTCTGTAATTTTCTTTCTTTGTAGTGTCTTTGTCTGGTTTTGCTATCAGGGTGATGGTGGCCTCATAGAATGAGTTTTGGAGTGTTCCTTCCTCTGCAATTTTTTGGAAGAGTTTGAGAAGGATGGGTGTTAGCTCTGCTCTAAATATTTGATAGAATTCACCTGTGAAGCCATCTGGTCCTGGACTTTTGTTTGTTGGAAGATTTTTAATCACAGTTTCAATTTCATTACTTGTGATTGGTCTGTTCATATCTTCTGTTTCTTACTGGTTCAGTCTTGGAAGGTTATACCTTTCTAAGAATTTGTCCATTTCTTCCAGGTTGTCCATTTTATTGGCATAAAGTTGCTTGTAGTAGTCTCTTAGGATGCTTTGTATTTCTGCAGTGTCTGTTGTAACTTCTCCTTTTTCATTTCTGATTTTATTGATTTGAGTCCTCTCCCTCTTTTTCTTGATGAGTGTGGCTAATGGCTTATCAATTTTGTTTATCTTCTCAAAGAACCAGCTTTTAGTTTTATTGATCTTTGCTATTGTTTTCTTTGTTTCTATTTCATTTACTTCCACTCTGATCTTTATGATTTCTTTCCTTCTGCTAACTTTGGGTTTTGTTTGTTCTTCTTTCTCTAGTTCCTTTAGGTGTAAGGTTAAATTGTTTACTTGAGATTTTTCTTGTTTCTTTAGGTAGGCTTGTATAGCTATAAACTTCCCTCTTAGAACTGCTTTTGCTGCATCCCATAGGTTTTGGGTCGTCGTGTTTTCATTGTCATTTGTCTCTAGGTATTTTTTTATTTCCTCATTGATTTCTTCAGTGATCTCTTGGTTATTTAATAACGTATTGTTTAGCCTCCACGTGTTTGTCTTTTTTACGTTTTTTTCCCTGTAATTCATTTCTAATCTCATAGCATTGTGGTCAGAAAAGATGCTTGATATGATTTCAATTTTCTTAAATTTACTGAGGCTTGATTTGCGACCCAGCATGTGATCTATCCTGGAGAATGTTCCGTGCGCACTTGAGAAGAACGTGTAATCTGCTTTTTTTGGATGGAATGTCCTATATATATCAATTAAATCTATCTGGTCTATTGTGTCATTTAAAGCTTCTGTTTCCTTATTTATTTTCATTTTGGATGATCTGTCCATTGGTGTAAGTGAGGTGTTAAAGTCCCCCACTATTATTGTGTTACTGTCAATTTCCTCTTTTATGGCTGTTAGCAGTTGCCTTATGTATTGAGGTGCTCCTATGTTGGGTGCATATATATTTATAATTGTTATATCTTCTTCTTGAATTGATCCCTTGATCATTATGTAGTGTCCTTCTTTGTCTCTTGTAACATTCTTTATTTTAAAATCTATTTTATCTGATATGAGTATAGCTACTCCAGCTTTCTTTTGATTTCCATTTGCATGGAATATCTTTTTCCATCCCCTCACTTTCAGTCTGTATGTGTCCCTAGGTCTAAAGTGGGTCTCTTGTAGACAGCATATATATGGGTCTTGTTTTTGTATCCATTCATCAAGCCTGTGTCTTTTGGTTGGAGCATTTAATCCATTCACGTTTAAGGTAATTATAGATATGTATGTTCCTATGACCATTTTCTTAATTGTTTTGGGTTTGTTTTTGTAGGTCCTTTTCTTCTCTTGTGTTTCCCACTTAGAGAAGTTCCTTTAGCATTTGTTGTAGAGCTGGTTTGGTGGTGCTGAATTCTCTTAGCTTTTGCTTGTCTGTAAAGCTTTTGATTTCTCCATCAAATCTAAATGAGATCCTTGCCAGGTAGAGTAATCTTGGTTGTAGGTTCTTCCCTTTCATCACTTTAAGTATATCATGCCACTCCCTTCTGGCTTGCAGAGTTTCTGCTGAGAAATCAGCTGTTAACCTTATGGGAGTTCCCTTGTATGTTATTTGTCGTTTTTCCCTTGCTGCTTTCAATAATTTTTCTTTGTCTTTAATTTTTGCCATTTTGATTACTATGTGTCTCGGCGTGTTTCTCCTTGGGTTTATCCTGTATGGGACTCTCTGTGCTTCCTGGACTTGGGTGGCTATTTCCTTTCCCATGTTAGGGAAGTTTTCGACTCTAATCTCTTCAAATATTTTCTCTGGCCCTTTCTCTCTCTCTTCTCCTTCTGGGACCCCTATAATGCAAATGTTGTTGCATTTAATGTTGTCCCAGAGGTCTCTTAGGCTGTCTCCATTTCTTTTCATTCTTTTTTCTTTAGTCTGTTCCGCAGCAGTGAATTCCACCATTCTGTCTTCCAGGTCACTTATCCGTTCTTCTGCCTCAGTTATTCTGCTATTGATTCCTTCTAGTGTAGTTTTCATTTCAGTTATTGTATTGGTCATCTCTGTTTGTTTGTTCTTTAATTCTTCTAGGTCTTTGTTAATCATTTCTTGCATCTTCTCAATCTTTGCCTCCATTCTTATTCCGAGGTCCTGGATCATCTTCACTATCATTATTCTGAATTCTTTTTCTGAAAGGTTGCCTATCACCACTTCATTTAGTTGTTTTTCTGGGTTTTTTTCTTGTTCCTTCATCTGGTATATAGCCCTCTGCCTTTTCATCTTGTCTATCTTTCTGTAACTGTGGTTTTTGGTCCAGAGGCTGCAGGATTGTAGTTTTTCTTGCTTCTGCTGTCTGTCCTCTGGTGGTTGAGGCTATCTAAGAGGCTTGATGGGAGGCTCTGGTGGTGGGTAGAGCTGACTGTTGCTCTAGTTGGATTTTAATATTTGGGAACTTTGTTAAAAATATCAAAAAGTTTTAAAAACACAGCAGGATCATAGGTCACTGTGAAACAACACTTTTTCATTTAACTAAAGTCCCAAAACAATTAAAAGAAAACAACAAATGTGGATCAGAAGGGCACAGAAACTCACACAATCTGTTATCAAAAAGGAGCACTCTAACAGAGAGAGAAATCAAATTCCAGTCTTGTATTAGCTTACTTAACAAAATCCATTTACTTAGTTAATTTTGATCTAAATTTATTTAATCCTGACCATGAATACATATTTTTTTCTCAGGGTTCCTTTCCACAACCTTTCATCCCATATATGCCTGTCCCTTATTTTTCCATCCAAATAACACTAACCAGCTCTAAGACATACATTCTTTCTTTTCCCTCAACAAAATGTAGTTCTATTCCTCATACCTTCTTTACTGAAAACACACATTCTACTTTCCTACTGTACACTGAAATGTTTCTGTGTTATTCCTATTAGCTTTAATTACAAGTTTAAATTAGAATCCTCAGCTTTTAAAAACCTTAATTTCTAGTGAAAGTTAAGAAGTAAGCAATTATGAACTGTCTTTTACATTAGCATTCTGTAGATTGGTGAACATAAATACCAGTGATAATTTCTAAAAGCGTTTTTTATACAGAATGTCTCAGGGTGGCACCAAACATTTTCATTAATAGTCCTAAATACCTTTAGTTTCTCTGTTTAGTAATTGATGTCTCAGTATCTTATTTTTTTGGAAATTATCCAGCTATTCAATAAACTTCCATCACAAATTAGCACAATTCTATAACTTTAAGTTACCAAATATCTGGAAAGATCATTTTAAGCAGACATTTCTAAAATATAATTATTTTAAAAGTTTACCCAAAAGCTCTTATCTCATTTACAGTTAAAGTCTCATAATATCAAGTTTTTCCCCTTGTAACAGATATAATAAGGTCTTATTTGACTTCTATTAAACCTAGTTAGAATACAGTATTAATGCTGTTGACTCTAAAGACATGTCTATATTAATTAGATCAACAAACTTTAATACCAGGTATCAACTTAATATTCAACTTTTCCCAGTTCACATCAACCTGAAAGTCATTTTGGCCAGTTTCTTTATTTGTAAGCGTTTTCTTTTAAATTAAATAGAGCTCTTTATAAATTCAATTTTGATAATGCTTTCCAGAGGTAGAGATATCTCATATGTATATTGTGTACACACACATAAACAGGCAAAACTAGAGATCTCATGGCTTCATTTAAAAACTCAGTTATGAATCAGGTATTACAATATAAACTTACTAGTTTACAAACAGTTGGAATACATTAAAGTTGCTTGCTCAGATGACTAAGGTTTTGCTATTTGTAAAGTTTGGCTCAGGGAGCATTCCCAGCAGTTTGGATTTTAAAACTGCCACTTTGTCATTTTTTTTCTTGGTTTCAGGTCTTGCCTCGTTAGGCTCAGTCTCAGGTCCTTGTAGCCTGTATTTACATTTCTAGTTTGTAGAGATTTGCAAGAGAAAGACAGTTGCTTTTAGTTTCCAAAGAACAGGTCTGTCACCTAGATGATACTGAAAGATTTTATCAGTGACAAGATTTCTAACTAAACTGAAATTTATTTTATGAGTTCTGTGTTCTAGAACTTTAGAGTTTAATTTATCATGCCTTCAAAGGTTTGTGTAAGGCATTCAGCAAAGACTTGCATTTTGAGTTCACAAGTTAAGCCCAGAGAAAAATCACTATTTTTAATTTTTATCAGCCCTTGAATGTTAGTTCCCAGTTTTTACTTATTTGTATGGCTCAGGTTACCCTATTGGTTTCCTTTAGTATGTTTAATATTTCCTAAGGGGCAATCTATATGACTTGTCTTAAAATACCATGCATGGAGGTATTTCCCAGTGAAGCATACCTATCCCACAATATAATTAAACAAAAGAGATGTAACCATCTTATAAAAAGCATATTTAAATATACCAATTTTATATACTTTCATCTCAATTCCATCAGCTTTGCACCTTTAACTTTACTTTTTATTAGGATCCAATCAACAAGCTTTGATCTTACAGGAGGAGTTCTAGAAGTTTTTCTTCTTTTTGTTCCCTGTCCATTTTATCTATTTTTATATAAAAGGCTCTGAGATCCCCAGAGTGGGAACTCAGGCCCTTTGGCCTACCTGTTGCCCCAAATAATTGCTGGTCAAGTACCTCAGTGTAAATTTTTTCTAGCCCCTTAAATATATATTTTAAAACTGGGGTAAATAGAACAGACTTGTTTGGCTTTTAATGTTGGGGACCAGTAGGGTGTCCCTTTTGGCCCATTTAACCTTAGGTAGTGCAGCAATATCAAAACCTTGTGTTTTACAATAGCCAAGACATGGAACCAACCTGAATGTCCATTGACAGATGACTGGATAAAGATGTGGCACATATATACAATGGAATATTACTCAGCCATAAAAAGAAACGAAATTAAATTATTTGTAGTGAGGTGGATGGACCTAGAGTCTGTCATACAGAGTGAAGTAAGTCAGAAAGAGAAAAACAAATACCGGATTTTAATGAGTATATATGGCATATATATTAAAAAAATGGTACTGATGAACCTAGTGGCAGGGCAGGAATAAAGATGTAGACATAGAGAATGGACTTGAGGACATGGACTTGAGGAAGTGGGAGGGGGAAGCTGGGGCAAAGTGAGAGTAGCATCAACATATATACACTACTGAATATAAAATAGATAGCTAGTGGGAAGCAGCCACATAGCACAGGGAGACCAGCTCGGTGCTTTGCAATGACCTAGAAAGGTAGGATAGGGAGGATGGGAGGGAGGCTCAAGAGGGAGGGGATGTGGGGACATTTGTATGCATATGGCTCATTCACTTTGGTGTACAACAGAAACTAACACAGTATTGTGAGGCAATTATACTCCAATAAAGATCTATTAAAAAAAACAACCTTGTGTTTTAATCACATAAATGTCCATTTTATTTATCCCATTTTAAATAACCATCTAAAAATTTCTTTATTCATTTGAAATAATTCCTTGTAAAATTCCTACCTTGTTGGAAATAGTACCTAGAATTTCCTTACAGGATTTTTCCTGTTAACATTAATTATTCTAATGCTTTTATTAGCATCTGTAAGGCCCATTGAGGGGAAGCAAAGACCACAAATGAAGCTTCCCAAACCAGTTTTCCTTGTTTTAAACTAAAGAAGTTTTTAGGTTAACGGTAAGATATATATATATTTCTTTTTTCCGCATTTAGTTTGATTTTTGTTTTATAGGTACCAGTAAAACAGCTGTTTATAATGAAAACACTTTAGATTCACCAATTTATTAGTTTCTCAAATTTAAAAGGATCCATCATTTGGCCATTAATAAAATATGTTAATAGTGATTCAAACCAAGAAGATGCAAGAGGCTTCCCCATAAGAGAGTGGGGGAGGATGTAAGCTAAGTAAAATCAGGAGAGTTTACTCTCAAAAATAGTATGGCAGAGGTCAAATTTTCAAAACGCGTGTACACACACACACACACACACACACACACACACACACGGAATGTTCTAGGAAGATCAGAAAGAACATTTACATTTCAAAGACACAGAGAAATACAAGTATTCCCCTACAAGGCCTTTGTTTAAAGTCAGAATGCTGAAAAGATATTTTTACCAAGCCAGTTTTTTAAACTTAATTTAACTTAACTGCATATGCAATAAAAGAGCCCCATTATTTTAGGGCTAGATTTCCTTTAATTTCCAGTTAAGTAAATACTTGTAAGTTTTGTACGTACATTAACCTGGCTGGGGTATTAGTTGGAGGCTGGCAATCTGTTGTTCCTTTTTCTTTTCTTTTGAAACCTTTATTTCCCATTTTAGGTTGAATTTGTCAGGGATAAAATTTCCTAATGAAGTTGTGTGGTGGCCAGTGTGCTGCTTGTGAGCTTAACTCCTCTAGGCGTCACCCTAGAGTCGTTTCAGCTGTCTTATGTGTCTCGGTTTCTCCCGTTGGTGGTCTAAGACCACTGTGGGTGCTCGGATTGCTGAATGGCCAATTCTTATCTGCGACCCCTGGACAAGCAAGTGTTTTAATTAGTGAGACGGTTTCCCTATGGGACCACTGCATGGTATGAGGACTCTGCCTCCAACACTCCCGTAAATTTCTCAGTCGCCTGAGAAAGCCGTAAATGGCTGGGAGGAGTCTTGTCCCTTTTCTTTGGAGCAAAGCTCTTATATAATATCTTCACTTTTATCCTGACAAGTGCTATTAAGGCAGCCAAACTGAGGAAAAGTGTCAGATCAGCCTCTTACCTAACCACTCAGCCAAGACCACTCAGTCTACAACTGAGCAAACACTGATATCTTTCAACCAGCATCCCCCTCCCCCGCCCCCAGTATCTTTCACCTGGGTGGGTATTCCCTGGTATCTTTCAAATGAGCCCCCCTCCCCAATACCTTTCAATTGGAAGGGCAAGTACCTGTTGCACACTGCCAGTTAAAACTCAGGATGATCAACCAAAACTTGGAGATCTGAGACCCAGGAGAGACTTACCCAAATTTGTCTTGACTCCCCAAGCAGGTGGACGGGTGCAAGGGGCCCCTGCTGGTACCAAGGCTCTTGTTCCTCTTAGAGTTCAGGTGAAAGAGGAAAGTCCACTCTGGGTCCCTTCATGGTTGCCATAAGTGTTGACTTAAAAAAATGCACAACGTGAGAGTTGTGAGTTAAGTTTTATTTGGGGCAAAATGAGGACTGCAGCCCAGGAGACAGTGTTTCAGATAGCTCTGAGAAACTGCTCCAAGGAGGTGAGGGGGGGGGGGAGCTAGGATATATAGGAGTTTTGCAACAAAGGACAGGTAGTTGGGAACATCAAAAGATTACTATTAATTAAAGAAACCAGATATGTCAAGTTAAGGAATTTAGCGCTTTTCTATGTATGGGAAGATGCAAGAGTCTGGGCTCACTGAAATCATTCCTTTGATCTGCACCTCAGCTATCTGGGGCCAGTATCCTGTGTTTTCACATCCTGAGTTTTTTCAGGGCTCACCGAAGGGAGTGGCTGCAGTCTGATGGCTGCTAGATGGCAGCAATTCTTTCCTTCTTGAGTTTCCTCAGGGCTCACTGTCTCATGTTGGAGAGCTGCAACACCTCCTCCTTCTCCCTCCAGCCCACACCAATAATAAAACCAAGTTGCCAGTGTCTCCCAGGAAAAAGTTTGTACACGTCTGATACCCCAGATTTTGAAGCTGCCACATGAGAGGTGGGTCCCCAGTGAGAAATGTTCACTGACTTGCTCAGCTCTGGGGTGGATTGCAGCCAGTCCCCTTAGATATGTACTAAGGTTAGAAGCCTAACTTTTGGACACCAGCTTGCAAAGTGTGCAAACCCTTTTCAGGGAAAAACTGAGAGATGGGCATTTTTGCCTTCTGCCTCTGTGCTGAGCTCTGAATGGATAGCCAGTTAATAACTATTTTTTTTGCTTGCCACAGTTCTGGGGGCTTGTGAATGGAAGCCCCGTTGGCTATGAGAGCCAGCTGGTATGGGGACTGTGCTTTGAACAGCAGTCATAAAAGCTGGGGTGCAGATGTGTGTACAAGCTCCTTTCAGGGAGATACTGGTAACTTGGAGCAGGCTGGAGGGAGAAGACAGAGGAGATGCCTTCAGGCTTCCCTAGTTTCTGGGAAGGTTTACAGCTAGTCCCTAATGTGTGCTAAATTAGAAGCCTGGTCCTCAGATAGCAGCTTTTAAAGTATACAGATAAACCTCTTTCAGGGAAAGACTGGAAGACGGGCATTTTTCACCTGCTCCCTTTATGTTGAACCTTGGGGGTATAGTTGTGGCAAGTGCTCATATGCCTGTTAAGAAATGCTTTTTTGTTTGCCATAGTCCTGTGGGTCTCTTGGATGCAAGCCTTATTGGTTTTCAAAGCTAGGTGTTTTGGGGGCTTCTACTTTAAGCGGGAGTGTTAAATATTGGAGCACTGGATATAAAGTCCGAACTTTTGCTCCTCATTGAGAAGCAGGGAGTTGGGTATTCCCTCCTGATTGTATGATGCTGTGCTAGAGGTGGGGTTTATAGTGAGAATATGTCTCAGCTTTTCCTACCCCTTTTGATGTGGGTATTTTCTCATTCAACCTAAGTGTAGGAGTCATTCAGCTAGTTTATGAATCTCTTTCAGAGGAAATTGCTCTGTGTGTAGCCGTACATTCAGTGCATCCATGGGAGGAGGGGAGCTCAGGAGCCTCCTATGTCACCATCTTGGTTGACCTTCTTCCAAAATTATTTTCTCAATCCATCTCTTTCATTATTTTGCAAAAATACTTGAAAAGATATTAGCACATTGAATAGGCATTATTTACCTATGGATGCATAACAATATATCCCAAATCTTGGTGGCTTCAACAACAATAAACATTTATTATCTCATACAGTTTCTCTGGGTCAGGAATTTGGGAGTGGCTTAGCCAATGATTCTGTCTTAGAGTTTTTCATGAGGTTGTAGTCAAGATGTTGGTTAGGGCTGCAGTCATTTAACTTTTTCTTCCCCTGTCAACTAAAATAAATATTCACAACCTAAAAGTGGAGAGGTATGTTTTATTCAGCGGGAATTTTTAGGACTTCAAGCCCAGGAGGCAGCATCTCAAGTAACCCTGAGAAAACTCCTCCAAAGAGACGAGGGGGGAGCTAGGATATATAGGAGTTTTGCAATAAAGGGCAGGTAGTAGGAACAAAAGATTACTCTTAATCAAAGAAAACTAGATATCTCAAGTTAAGGAATTTAGCACTTTTCTATGTATAGGAAGATGCAAGAGTCTGGGCTCACTGAAATCATTCCTTTGATATGTACCTCAGCTATCTGGGGCCAGTATCTTGTCTTTTCATATCCTGAGTTTCCTCAGGGCTCACCGTGGGGAGTGGCTATAGTCCGATGGCTGCTAGATGGCAGGTATTCTTTGTTTCCTTCATGAGTTCCCTCAGGGCTCACAAGCTCACCGGCACTGCTGATGACTGTGACATCCTTTGTTTACGATATGGCAGGCAATATTCCATTTCTCACTCCATTTACTGAGACACAACATTGTGTAAGTTTGACATATAACATTGTGTAAATTTAAGATGCACAATGCGATAATTTGATACACATGTAGTTGCAAAATATTTACAATAATAAAGTTAGTTAACATAATCTTTACCTCACATACTTATAATTTTGTTATTGTCATTGTTATGGTGATAACATTAAAGCTCTACTCTCATAGCAACTTTCAAGTATACAACACAATATTGCTGACTATACTCACCATGCTGTACATTAAATCCCTGGAACTTTTTCATCTTATAACTGAAAGTTTGACCTTTGACCAACATCTCCTCATTTCCATTACCAACAGCTGCTGGCAACCACCATTATACTCTGTCTATGAGTATGATGTTTTTAGATTCCATATATAAATAAGATCATACAGTATTTGTCTTTTTCTGTCTGACTTATTTCACTTAGCATAATGCCCTCAAGGTCCTTCCATGGTGTCACAAATGACAGAATTTCCTTATTTTTGTGGCTGAATATATACACACACACACACACACACACACACACGTGCACACGTGTGCACACACACACACACACACACACCACATTCTTTCATCCATTCATCCATCAATGGATGCTTATGTTGTTTCCATGTCTTGGCTATTGTGAATAACGTTGCAATGAACATGAGAGTGCAGATTCATTCTGAAATACTTATAGATTCACAGGAAGTTATAAAGATAGTACAGAGGGGTCCCATATACTCTTCATTCAATTTCCCAATGGTTATGTATTAATTATAGTACAATATCAAAACCAGGAAATTGACATTAGTAAAATGTATGTGTATAATTCTATGTCATTTTATCACATGTGTAGATTTGCAGTCACCACTGCTGCAATCATGATACAAAATAATTCGATCACAAATATCCCTCATGTTACCTTTCAGTCAGTATAGCCTCGGCCTTCTCTCCCCTTCTCTTGTCTCTAACTTCTGGCAACTACTAATCTGTTCTGTATCTCTATAGCTTTGTCATTTTGAGAATGTTATATAAATGGAATCATACAGTATGTGACGTTTGGGATTGGCTTTTTCACTCAGCAAAATGGCCTTGAGATCCATCCAAGATGTTGCATGTATCAATAGTGTGTTCCTTTTTATTGCTGAGCAGTATTCCATGATTGATGATATGTGCCACAGTTTGTTTAACCATTTATTCATTGCGGGGAATTTTGGTTGTTTCTGGTTTTTGGCTAGTGTGAATAAAGCTGTTATGAACAATCATGTATAAGTATTTATGTACATATAAGTTTTTGTTTTTCTGGGAAAAATGCCCAGGAGTGACCCTCCCTTATTTATAATATAATTGTCTTAAATATTTCCTCTACATATGTTGAGAATCACATCAGACAGTGCTATAATTATGTTTCAAATATCAAATATAATTTTAAAAACTCCTGAGAAGGAGTAATTGTCCTCTTGATTGTTGTTTCTTCTTTGATGATGCTTTAATATTTCTTTCTTTCTAAAAACTTAATTTCTTTCTGTTTAGAGAACTTCCTTTAGTCATTGTTTTACAGTGTGTGTGCTGATGACAAATTCTTGGTTTTCCTTCAGCTGAGAATGTCTTCATTTCCACTTCATTCCTGAAGAATATTTTCACCGGGCATAGAATTCAACCTTCCTGAGACCAGGTTAAGAATCCGCATAACATCTTTCCTCTTTTAAGGCACTCATTACACTCTCAGTTACTTGTTTCATGCCTGTTTCCACCATAAGAGCAGGAATTCTCAGCCTAGCTTGAACATTAAAAATTTTGATACCAGACTGTATCTCAGATGAATTAAATTATAATCTTTGGGGTGGGGGACCCAAACATCAGTATTTTTTAAAAAGCTTTCCCAGGTGATTCCACTGTGAAACCAAGATTGAGAACCAGTACCCATGTCAGACTCTGTCTCATTTACAGCTGGACACATAGTGCCTAGCTTAGTGCCTTGTATACAGTTTGTTCTAAGTCAGTTTTTGTTGAAAGCAATTGAATTAATTGTAACTGACATTGTAATGAACTTCTGTAACTCAACATTTGTTTAGTAATGTTCCAACTTATTGAAGAGACATTCAATTCAGCAGTCCAATCCTGTAAACCCTTGTTGAGGCTTACTGCATACTAGGTGTTGAATGTATTAAATTCAATAAGACACAATCCCTGCCCTTGGGTATCCCATAGTCTAGTGGGGGAGTCAGGCTCATAAACAGGGAATTAAAATACAGTATGGCTAGTGGAATCCACATAATTTTATGTAAAGTACAAAGAGAAGGTAGAGAAGAACTTTGAGAGATGAGGCAAAAGAAATGTGAACACACTCTCATAGATCATCTTTTTTATTTATTTATTTATTTATTTATTTATTTATTTATGGCTGTGTTGGGTCTTCGTTTCTGTGCGAGGGCTTTCTCTAATTGCGGCAAGTGGGGGCCACTCTTCATCGCGGTGCGCGGGCCTCTCACTATCGCGGCCTCTCTTGTTGCGGAGCACAGGCTCCAGACGCGCAGGCTCAGTAATTGTGGCTCACGGGCCTATTTGCTCCGCGGCATGTGGGATCCTCCCAGACCAGGGCTCGAACCCGTGTCCGCTGCATTGGCAGGCAGATTCTCAACCACTGCGCCACCAGGGAAGCCCCTCTCATAGATCATCTTTAAAAATTTTTTATTTTACATATTTAAACGCCACTTTATGGCAGTATGATTGGCATACAAAAATCTGTACATATTTAATGTATACAACTTGATGAGTTTGGAGATAAGTATATATTTGTGAATCTACCACTACAATCTAGGCCATAAACATATCTATTGCTCCAAAAGTTTTCTCCTGTCCTCATTATTTATTATTTGCTATTATTTTTTATGATGATAACACTTAAAAGATCTACCCTATTAGCAAAATTTTAAGTATAAAACACGATATTGTTAACTATAGTCACTACGCTGTACATTGGATCTCTAGGACTTATTCATCTCGCATAACTGAAATTTAATACCCTTTGACTAATACCTCCCCATTTCCTCCTCCCCACAGTCCCTGGAAACAACCATTCTACTCTCTGTTCTATGAATTTGACTGCTTTAGATTTATCATATAAATGGTATCATGTAGTATTTGTCCTTTTGTATCTGGCTTATTTCACTTAGTGTAATGTCCTTAAGATTCATCCCTGTTACAAATGGCAGGATTTCCTTCATTTTTAAGGCTGAATAATAGTCCATTCTATATATGTATATATATATATATATATATATATATATATATATATATATATATATATATATATATACCCCACAATTTCTTTATCCATTTGTTGATGGACACTTAGGTTGCTTCTATGTCTTGGTTATTGGGACTAGTGCTGTGATAAACATGAGTGAAGATATCTCTCTGAGATACTTATTATAATTCCTTTGGCTGTATTCCCAGAAGTAGAATTGCTGGATCTTATGGTACTTCTAGTTTAAAATTGTGAGGTACCTCTACACTGTTTTCCATAGTGGTTGCACCAATTTACATTCCCACCAATGGTGTACAAGGGTTCTCATAGAACATCTTTAGTTCTATGGGGCTCAAATGATGAAATGATTGGTCCCAGATGGATTCTTTCTTAAGTAGGAGAGATTTGAGACTGATCATTTTCAAGGATAAAAATGCTGCAGCCCAGGCTGCCAGAGACCTGGTGCTTGAGACCTGTTGAGATCTCTTAGGTGTTGTTGCATTCCTAAGTGTCCATCATCGGATGAATGGATAAAGAAGATGTGGCACATATATACAATGGAATATTACTCAGCCATAAAAAGAAATGAAATGGAGGTATTTGTAGTGAGGTGGATGGAGTTAGAGTCTGTCATACAGAGTGAAATAAGTCAGAAAGAGAAAAACAAATACAGTATGCTAACACATATATATGGAATCTTAAAAAAAAAAAAAAGGTCATGAAGAACCTAGTGGCAAGACGGGAATAAACACACAGACCTACTAGAGAATGGACTGGAGGATATGGGGAGGGGGAGGGGTAAGATGTGACAGGGTGAGAGAGTGGCATGGACATATATACACTACCAAATGTAAAAGAGATAGCTAGTGGGAAGCAGCCACATAGCACAGGGAGATCAGCTCGGTGCTTTGTGACCACTTAGAGGGGTGGGATAGGGAGGGTGGGAGGGAGGGAGACGCAAGAGGGAAGAGATATGGGAACATATGTATATGTATAACTGATTCACTTTGTTATAAAGCAGAAACTAACACACCATTGTAAAGCAATTATACTCCAATAAAGATGTTAAAAAAAAATCCATGATGCCACTGGGGTGGGGATTATTATCCTCTTTTGACAGAGGAAGAAACTAAGGCTCAGAGAGGTTAAATAATTTTCTTTTCCAGGTTACATAGCCAGTTAATAAGAATGTGGAAAATTGAACCTAAGTCTCCTGCCTGCCAGTGCATCACTGTTTTCAAAGAGGTCATCGATAGATTCATCTCATTTCACGAGCCTGGGACACAGTTAGCTAGAAGTTGGAAGGCAGGTTTGGGCATGCTTACTGAGGGCCTCACATTCAACACAGAGGAGTTTGGACTATTCCTGGTAGGTAGTGGGAAGCCATAGAAAGATTTTGAGCAGTGGAAATGACTGTGCCTGTTGACTGGTCTTCCTTGCCACCTCAGCACTCACTATTTGGCACTTAAAACCAAGCTGACAAGTTAATTTTACACCCCTATCAGCAAGTCAGAACCTGGTAGTTTGTGGTCAAACTGTTTATGTACTTTCTTTTAACAGTTTTCTCTCAGTTGCTTTCTGCTTTACTTAAGGGCATTCTAGTCATTTCCATCTGTCCTCTATTAGTGGCCAAACTTAAAGAAGCCCTGGTCTGTCCCTACCCCCTCCTCTGCCTCATCCTGCCTTAATGAGAAAGCCGATTTCTTTAATTCTGAAATCAGACCCAGCCAAACAAGCAAAGACACAATCACTTTGGACATGGAACACTGAAACGGTGATTAATCTTCTTCCTGAACATTCTTGTCAAATGCTTACTTCACCTCACACTTTCTTCATTTCTCAAAAAACATCTGGTGTGCAGCTTTTTTTCCCTCTTCCTTTCTACATGTTGCCTAATTTCTAAACCCCCCACCCCATCTTCTATTTTTGCCACTTAGGAAAGAAAATTATAAAAACAATATGAGGATGTCAATGAGCCATAAGCCTGGTGTTGCCACCCTAGATCCCCACTACAGTTTTGTGAGGGAGGGCAGGTTAGAGATCATCCCCATATTACTAAAAGACAGGAAGAAATGTTTCAAAAACTGCCTAGAAGTTAATAGGGTAAAGATCCAGGGCTCTTAATGTGTGCCATGCTTTTTAAGGATGTAGACGTTGAGGCTCAGAAAACTTAGGTGAGTTGGTGAAGTTGCAGAGCCAGTAAGTTGTGAAGCCAGGATCTAACCTGTCTTGGTTCCCTATGGTGTGGAAAGAGTCAAGAACTCCTGTACACTGCAGGACTTATTAGAATACTGCTTTTTTTAAAAAAAAATAAATAAATTTATTTATTTATTTATTTTTGGTTGTGTTGGGTCTTCATTGCTGCATGTGGGCTTTCTCTAGTTGTGGTGAGCGGGGGCTACTCTTCATTGTGGTGTGTGGGCTTCTCATGGCGGTGGTTTCTCTTGTTGCGGAGCACGGGCTCTAGGCACATGAGCTTCAGTAGTTGTGGCACGTGGGCTCAGTAGTTGTGGCTGGCAGGCTCTAGAGCACAGGCTCAGTAGTTGTGGCACATGGGCTTAGTTGCTCCGCAGCATGTGGGATCTTCCTGGACCAGGGCTCGAACCTGTGTCCACTGCATTGGCAGGTGGATTCTTAACCATTGTGCCACCAGGGAAGTCTTGCTTTCTATTTTGTTTGTTGTTTTAAACTTATTCTGAAATAATTTTAGACTCATTAGAAGTTGAAAAAATAGTACAGAGAGTTCCTGTGTACCCTTCACCCAGCTTCCCCCAATGGTAATATCATCTTATATCATCATGGTACATTTTCAAAACCAGAAATTGACATTGGTAAAATACTATGAACTAAACTGTATACCTTTGTTGTGGACTGAATTGTGGTTCTCCCCCACCCCAAATTCATATATTGAAACCCCAAGCCCCAATGTGATTGTATTTGGAGGTAGGGCTTTTAGGGAAGTAATTAAGGTTAAATTAAGTCATAAGGGTGGGGTCCTAATCCAATAGAACTGGTGTCCTTATAAGAAGAGGAAGAAACATCAGAGATCTCTTTCCATGTGCACAGAGGAAATGCCATGTGAGGACACAGAAGGTGGTCATCTGCAAGCCAAGAAGAGAGGTCTCAGAAGAAACCAATCCTGGAACCTTGAGGAAATTTATTTTCTCACAATTCTGGAGGCTAGAAGTCCAAAATCAAGGTGTTGGCAGGGTTGATTTCATTTTGAGGCCTCTCTCCTTTCTTGCAGACAGCTGCCCTCTTGCTGGCTCTTCAATGGTTGTCCCTTTGTGCACATGTGCTCCTGTTGTCTCTCAGTGTGTCCTAATCTCCTTTTCTTATAAATACACCAGTCAGATTGGATTGGGGTGTACCTTAATAGCCTCCTTTTAACTTAATCACCTCTTTAAAGGCCCTATCTCCAAATAGTCACTTTCTGAGGTACTGGGGTTTAGGACTTCAAAGTATGAGATTTGAGGGGACATAATTCAGTTTATAACAAGTGTTATGACATTTGACCATATGTATAGATTTGTTAACAAACACCGTAGTTAGGATAAGGAACTGTTCCACTAACACAAAGAAATTCTCTAGAGCTACCTTTGTATCATTACACCCTCCCTCATCCTTGATAACTGGTACCACTGATCTTTTCTCCATCACTATAATTTTGTTATTTTAAGAATGCTATGCAAATGCAGTATGTGGCCTATTGAGATTGGCTTTTTTCCCCCCACTCAGCATGGTGCCCCTGAGATCCATCCAAGTTATTGTATGTGTTAATAACTTGCTCCTTTTTACTGCTAAGTGGTATTCCATGGTATGGGTGTACCATGGTTTTTTTATCCACTCACCTATTGAAGGATATTTGGGTTGTTTCCAGTTTTTGGTGATTACAAATAAAGCTGCTATGAATATTCATGTACAGATTTTTGTGTAAACATAGGTTTACTTATCTCTAGAATAACTTCTCAGAAGTGCAATTGCTGTGTTGTATGGTAGTGCAAGTTTAGTTTTTTAAAAAGCTGCCAAACTATTTTCCAGAGTGGCCACTTGACTAAAATGATGTATGAGAGATCCAGTCCCTCCACGTCTTCACCAACATTTGGTGTTGTCACTTAGCCACTCTGATAGGTATGCAGTGATATCTCATTGTGGTTTTAGTTTGCATTTCCCTAATGGCTACTGATGTTGACCAAGCATCTCTTCATGTTCTTTATCTATTTTCTAATTGAATATTTTTTTGTGTGTGTGAGTGTTTTACCATTGAGTCTGTGAGTTCTTTATATATTTTAGATACAATCCTTCCTCAGATATGTGGTTTGCAAATGTCTCTAGTCTGTGGCTTATTTTTTCATTTTCTTAATAGGATCTTTCACAGAGTGAGAGTTTTTTATTTTGATGAAGCAGAGTTTATCAGAGTTTTTACATCTCATGCTTTGGTGTCATATCTAAGAGTCCTTTACCAATCCCAAGGTCCTGAATATTTTATCTTATCTTCTAAAAGTTTTATATTCTTATTATATTGAGTTTTATAATATTATATTGAGTTTTATATTATTGTATCTCAATAATTATTTGAATTAAACAGATATATGCATTTGTCAGAACTCAGCAAATGTTCTCTTAATATTTGTTTTTGTTTTTGTTTTTTTAACATCTTTATTGGAGTATAACTGCTTTACAATGGTGTGTTAGTTTCTGCTTTATAACAAAGTGAATCAGCTATACACATACATATGTTCCCATATCTCTTCCCTCTTGCGTCTCCCTCCCTCCCACCCTCCCTATCCCACCCCTCTAGGTGGTCACAAAGCACCGAACTGATCTCCCTGTGCTATGCTGCTGCTTCCCACTAGCTATCTATTTTACATTTGGTAGTGTATATATGTCCATGCCACTCTCTCACTTTGTCCCAGCTTACCCTTCCCCCTCCCCATGTCCTCAAGTCCATTCTCTATGTCTGTGTCTTTATTCCTGTCCTGCCCCTAGGTTCTTCAGAACCATTTTTTTTTTAGATTCCATATATATGTGTTAGCATACGGTATTTGTTTTTCTCTTTCTGACTTAACTTTACCTTAGAATAACTGTAAACATATATTGAACTTTAGTTTAATAACACGCATGTTTACATTTAAATGTGTGATCCATTTTGAGTTGATTTTCATATAAGGCATGAAAGGTTCATCCTATACTCAAAAACCTCTGAGTATTTCCCATGACTTAAAGGATAATCTAAGTTCTTTACTCTGGCATTCAAGGTCCTCTATGATCAGGGCCCACCCCAGCATCCCATCTTTTCTCCTTTGATTTCCTACCACAGGCAGCATGGTATGCTATCTATGAGCATGGGCTCTAGAACCACACTATCTACATTCAAATCGTGGGCTGCCATTTATTGGCTCTTTTCTTTGACTCAGTTTTCTTGATTGTAAAATGGGGATAGTAATAGTACCTACTTTATAAGGTTGTTGTAAAGATTAAAATTGAGTTAACTCATGTAAGTAGTACTGTGCTGGGCAAATAGTGCTCAATAAATGGTAGCTCTTACCATTATTACACAAGCTTTCCATCTGCTGGCCTCATATTCCCATTTTCTCCTTTCCCTTTGATTGTTATAGTCTTCATCTATCAAATTTCTACCTGTTTTTGTGGTTACCTCTGAGAATGTTATGACAGTCACAATTTACTGGGAAGGGGAGCTTTCTGGGATGTTAGTAAGGTTCTATATCTCAATAGTTATTTGAATTAAACAGGTATATGCATTTGTCAGAACTCAGCATATGTTCTCTTAATATGTTTTTAAATGTATGTGTTTACCTTAGAATAACTGTAAACATATATTGAACTTTACTTTAATGACATGCATCCTGAAGTATTTAGTGATGAAGAGTACTAATGTCTGATACTTACTTTAAAATGCAACAAAAATAAGATAGCTTAGTGAACGAATAGAAGGATGGATAGATATATGATAAAGCAATTTAAATAAATGGTAGAATCTAGGTTGTGTGTATATGGGTGTTCACTATAAAATTCTTTTCATTATGTTTTATGCAGTGTCAACTCCATGGATGTGTGACCTGTGCAGTCACACAGGGTGCTATGCTCAGAAGGGCCCTGTGCTTGGTTTAATGCTCTACTGTCACTCTTTTGAAGTTCTTAATAATTTCATCTTTGAACTTGTGTTTTACAAGTGAAGTCCAATGGGACAATGGGATATGCACATAAACTTAAGTGTGTCTACTGTTCCTTGCCACCCCATTTGCATATAGTGTTTGTGATGCTGCATGAGCACAGAACTCTAGTGGATCCGCAATGTGTGGGAGTTCAGCCAGATTCAAACTGAGTACAAGGTAAACAGGTTAAAGGTATAACTGAGTAAATGGGGACACTGGCAATCCCAAAAGGCTGTGCTTTCCATGCAAACTAGAGCTTGCTTCAAATGTAAAAAATAGGCAATGGCATTCTAAGAAACATTAACAACCAAGGAACCCTATCACTTCCTGTGATAGGAACCCTATTACTTCCCTGTATTACCTAACCACAATTGCTGGACATGATGATATAGAAATAAAGAGAAAGATAGGGCAATCTATAGTTCCTTTTCATTTTACTTTCTTCATTATTCATCAGTAAACCAAAGAACGTTGGTACAAAGTGTGCAAATCAAAAAGTGAAATAAAAGTAGTATTTGTGCAGTATTCCCATTGTTCTGGTAAGAATGAAACACATGTGAGAGGTATGAAATATGAATTGTGTGATTTCGGTGATTCTGCATGAGTTAAATGTTCTTATATTTGTATTTAAAACTTCCTGCATAATATAAAGATGAACAGTAAAATTCACGCTAATAATTTAAATTTTAAGTTATTCTTTACTTAGAACAATATAAAATAACAAATGGAAACCATCATGACAAGTTAAGAGAGAGAGCAAGTGAGTGAAAGAGCGTGCACAGGAAAAATGCTTTATATTTTAGTGCTTTTAGCTGGAATTTCCCTTGTTTTTTTAATGAGTAGTCCCACATTTTCACTTTGCACTTAGCCCCACAAATTATGCAGCTGACCCTGGCTGGCTGTCTATTTAAAGTTTCTCATAGTAAAATATTAGGAAAAAACCCTACTTGTTCTTTAAATTTGAATTCAAAACTCCTGTCAAACTTTGTCTTGCCATACCAAACCAAGGCAATTTTTGAGTTTTTTGAATTCCTAGTGTAAAGATCAACTCTGTTATTACCTGCCTATTTAACCCTGAGAATATTCTTTTCCTCTCTGGGTTTGTGTCTTTACTTGTACAATGAAGAGGTTTAACTACATGATCCTTCCTAAAGGTCCTTCAAATTGGGAGACTGTTTTCTCTCATTTACACCATTTAAAAGTCTTTTCTGTATGCAACAGAGTGGTGTTTGGGAATGTGTATAGGCCATGTTCCCTAGTGAGTGTAAACTTTTGGAGAATGAGCCCTTGCCTTGTGTATTTCATGATAGTTTGTACATAGTTGGTATATAGTAACTGTTGTCTTAATAAATGAATGAATGAGTGAGTGAGTGAATGAGGTCAGCATTATTTGTATTTCACCTCACAGCTGCTTCAGAATCAACCACTTTTATTGTAGGAAGATTTACCAAGCTTAGGCAGTGGAAAATATGAATGTGATAGAAGGTGGCACTAATACTGCCTTGGGATATCAACCAGCCTCTTGAGACCATTCTTCTTCCATGTCTGGAAAAGGTTTCCCTATTTCCCCACCAGTCTGCCTTTCCAAATCTCTTGGACTACTATATCACACCCTCAGGGAAAGGTATGTCCATCCTGCCTCACTAGGCTCAGTGTTGTGTGCCCAGCTCAGAGGCCCATAAAATAATTGGGTAATGGACACAGTGCCTCATGTGGGTTGAAGGCTCAGCCCCACAAGAGGCTTTTTAAACTTCCATCTATACTGGAGCCTTTTGTTTCCCACATCCATTGGAAGGGTGGGGTAGGGAGTGGGGTGGGGAGGATAGTTTTGTGAAATCCATCTCGAGGCAGTGATCCACGAATAACCAACAGAAGAAGGGCCTGGGACTTTGGGGAACTTAGGTTGTCCATCTCCTTGACACTGGCCAGCACACATTGGTGGCATTATAAACCAGGCTAACCCCACTCTCTCCAGAGCCTACTGCCAAACCCCACTTTCCATTTTCACAAGCTCTCCTCATTACTTCTCAATGAATCAGGCAGAATTTTTCCAGCTGGGCTCAGTATTGGTTTCCCCGAATGACCCTTAAAAAGTTCAGATTTGAATCGATGGATCTGTCTGAGCATGAGGCGGGCCTCATACATCACTGAACACTCATCTACTCAGAAGGTCGGGGCCTTGGCATGGTTGGGTGTTGATGCCTTTATGGATGGAAAATGTTGGTTTGCATTCTATCAGTAACCCCCACAGAGGTGATATTAGGATTTAGGGATCTAATCATTTGGAAAATGCTTGATTGGAGCCAGCTCTAGTCTCATTTATATTTTGGAAAGGGAAGACAATGACCTCTACTATAGAAATGGCTGTCCTTTCACTCCAGATTGAGAGGAGGACCAAGTTGACAATGGCAGCAGATAGAGAATTCAAGAAAGAGACCCAAAAAAGGATCAGAAGCAACAGTGGAAAGAGCACTGGTTGGGAGTCAGCAGACCAGGGCTCTGGTTCTGCTCGGCTATCTCTAACTTTCTCACTGTGTGACATTTGACAAGTTCCTTTCTCTCAAAGAGTCTCAGTTTCTTCATGTTTAGAATAAAGGGATGGCCTTTGATGGTCCCTAAGGATCTTCCCAACTCTGATCTGTGACAGTGGAGAGAATATTTACCTTCCTATAGTTGGGTTAAGAGTGTAAGATCTGGAGCCAGACTGCCTGGGTTTATACCCTGGACCCACTCTTTCCTGGCTGTGTGACCTTAAGGAAATTATTTAACCTCTTTGTGTTTTAGTGTCTTCATCTATAAAATGGGGATAATAGTAGTACTTGTATAGGATTATTATAAAGATTGTTTCAATTTATATGAAGCATTTAGAAGATTACCTGGCACATAGTAATTGCTAAAAAATTTGTTAGCTACCATTATTATTATAGGACTCTTTCCCTAGGCTATCCTAGGAAACCAGGGTAGAGTATCTGGGATTCCAGGCTCTCACTCTTTCCTTCTCTCTGAGAAAATAGACCACATAGTTGTTGCTTTCCTAGGGCTCTGGAAACATACCTCATCTCTCTTTGGGGAAGGCCGCTTTCTGCCCCTCAATGTATAGCTCCCTAGGGCTGCTGTACAGGGACCTCAATCTGGGCTCTAAAACAATTAATCTAGGATTTTGTCTTGCTTCCTCAACCTGGAGGGTCCTGCTCATTTTTCCAAGTGGTTTCTCTACCGTCTACCTGGCTTTTACCTTCTACCAGCTGAGATCATCAGTGGTGGGGAGTAGAGGGGAGCAAGGTGGGGATGAGACAACCAGGGACGAAAGAAGGATGGGACCTCTTTAATCTCTGGTTGTCCTGTCAGGATTTGTTTCCATGAAGGGTTTCTGTGTCTTTGGGACATCTATGTGACCTATCCGTGTCCCTGGCTCTTCCTTTTTCCAGTGACATATCTAGTCAATTCAAACAAATGGATAAATGAATACTAGCAAATTAAATGGTAGCCCCTGTAAAGAAACATTTGAGCTTGAACGTGGGTCAAAGTAATATAGAATGTTATGGTCAGAAGGGGCCTTAGAGATAATATCATCTAATTCCCTCCTTATGTAGTATATTGAGGAAACTGAGGTCCAGAAAGGGACGACACTTGCCTAAGATCATAAGGCAGAAATGGGGCTAGAATCTAGGGAATTTGATACTTAGTTGTGGGCCCCTTTTCTATATAAGTTTGCCTCTGGGGGCACAATTCCTTAACCAAAAGGAGTGACTGCAAGCATATTAGAGTGTAGGTGGGTGAATGGAGATGTTTTGGGATAGAGAGTTCTTTTGGCTTCCCTCAAAGTAACTTATAGGCTATTTCCTATTCTGCCTTCAAACAGGGCCAGGCTTGCTGATGCTCAAAGCAGTCTAGAAGAGCCAGCATTTCAGAGCTCCATGTCCCCAACTGTACTGCCACTGCTAGGTGGGGCCAAGAGAAGAAGTCTTGCAGCTGGATTTCCTGTCTCCAGGGCCTGGGAGGAGCTTGTCATTCTGGAGTAGTACACAAGGCTCTCGGCATCTGCTTTGAGGTGCTTGGTCACATCATCCAAAGACAAGGAAGAGATATGAATAGAATTAGTAGAAGAGTGAATCAGGGGTCACTGTCTGGTTTGCTCGGCAGCCAGTCTATGGGAGTGGCAGAGCAATAAGAACAAAGAACAGTGTGAGCCCCTGGCCAACAAAATAACCTAATAAATAGAGGTTGCACACCCCAGAGAGCACAGTAGAGTTTCTGGCAGGATGGGGCAGTAGTCATTCTGAGCAAACAAGATGTTAATTTATGTCTAAGCAAAGCAAGATTAGGAACCTACTTCACATTCCTCTTAGAGGGTGTTTCCAAAAATCAGTGAAGTCAATTTCCTCCATGTGGAGACAAGGCAAAAAAGCCATGCACATGGTCTTCCAAATATAGTTCCTAGGCCACTGCACTGGAAGTCCCAGGCATGAACCCCAAAGTAGCAGTATCTGGTGCCAACTTGTCATGCCAGGAAAATGGTAGAAACAGTCTTGTCTGGATCAACACCAAAATCTAGATGGCCTGGATGGAGTTTTGTATATCTGTGCCAATAGCTAACCAACTTGACATTCTAGCTTTACCAGAAGATCTTAAACCTATGTTTTCTTGCCTATGTTCTCTTCCTATCTAGAATAGGCTTTCATTTGTGACACACTAAGTTGTCATTTCACTCCATTTAGTTCTTTCCCCAAATCTTACCACTTCCACTTCATAGATTTCCTCCAAAGGAAGAACGTTAGAAGAGGAACCATGATAGATTCTTAATCTTGGAGCTGGAGGATTCTACAAAGAACATCTAGTATATCCTCCCAAAGCACCTACTCTTCAAGTTTCAACTACCATTTATTTTCTCATCAACCCCAATTCTATATGCCTATCCTCATCTCCAAGCTACAAATAAATATATCAAGCAGTCTGCCACCTGGTTGTACACCATAGGCACCATAAACTCAACATGTCCATGGTGGAACTCATCATATTACCCCTTAGACATGATTGTACTCGTGAGTTTTTGGTTTTGCTTGGTGGCACCATTATCTTCCCAGTCACCCAACCTAGAAACTGCAGAGCCATCCTTAAATATCCTCCTCCCCTTACCTAGCAGATCCAAGTCCATTGGCAAATTCTGTTTTTTATTTCCCTATTTTATTTCAAATCCGTCTATTTCTTTGTATTTTCACTGCCTTAATTCAAACCCTCAGCACTTCATATCTGGACTACTGAGATAGTCTAACTATTGTTCCTGCCTCCAATCTGGGCCCCCTCCACTTAATCCTCCACACTACCAAAATAATCTTAAAGTATAAATCTGATTATGGTATTCTGGGTACTTAAAATCCTTCAATAGGCTACCCATTGCCCTTAAGATAAACTCCTTTCAGGGCCCACAAGGCCCTTCATGATCTTGGCCCTGCTTATTTCATAAGCCTTGTTTTTTGCCACTTTCTGTCTTGCTCTCTAAGCTCCAGTAACACTGAAGTTCTTGAAGTCCCTTATACACATTATTTAGTTTAAAGCATCTGTAACTCTATTTATGCTGCCTCCATCTTCTTGAATCAGGTCTTCTCTACTCATTATTTTGACTAGATAACTTTTTATTACTTTAACCCAGGAGTCTTTCCAGACTAAGTGAGGTGGTACTCCTGTGTGATCCCACAGCATCCCATCAAATTCTATATCTCTTTATCACACTCTGTTTACCTGCCGCTCACACCAGATTAGATGTCTCTTGAGAAAATAATGTCTTATTTCTCTGTGTATCCTCAATGTCTAGCACACTGTTGGACATAAATAGGTGCTTAATAATTGCTTTCTGAACAAATGAAAGTGGCAGGTATAGATTTGGTTATTTTTAATTCACCTAGTCCTTTAACCTCAAGTGCTTTCCCACTCATTGACTCATTCTGTTTCTCCCCAAAAGCCCATAAAGATGAGTGGGTATGTTTGTGTTTCTGCATCTTTAATAGAACTCTTTTTTGGTGACCCTTCTGAAACTTTTTTTTTTCTTCTGAAACTTTTTAAATGATAAGAGCAGCAAATTTGAGACTTCTCATTTTGCAAATGCAAAAATTGATATGCAAAGATGCTACATAACTTGCCTCAGCTCATGCAGCTAATTAATAGTGAAGTAAAAATCCTGATTTCTAGGGCTTCCCTGGTGGCACAGTGGTTGAGAATCTGCCTGCCAATGCAGGGGACACGGGTTCGAGCCCTGGTCTGGGAAGATCCCCCATGCCGCGGAGCAAATGGGCCTGTGAGCCACAACTACTGAGCCTGCGCGTCTGGAGCCTGTGCTCCACAACAAGAGAGGCCACGACAGTGAGAAGCCCGCGCACCTCGATGAAGAGTGGCCCCCACTTGCCACAACTAGAGAAAGCCCACAAGCAGAAACGAAGACCCAACACAGCCAAAAAAAAAAAAAAAATTAAAAAAAAAATCCTGATTTCTAGACTCTCATCCCAGGAATTTCCCCTCCCCCATCCTCTCCACTCTTCGCAAATCATGTTCTTTCAACATTTGGATACATCATAGAGAGGTCCTTAGGATGACTGGGTTTCTTTTACACTTTGTTTTTCTGCTGCTTTTCTTTTTAAAATTAAAGTGGAATTCTCATAATATAAAAACCATTTTAAAGTGTACAATCCAGTGACATTTAGTATATTTGCAATGTTGTGCAAACATCACTTCTATCTAGTTCCAAAATATTTTCATCACCCTACAAGGAAACTCCATACCCATTAAGGAGTCATGCCTCATTCCCCCTTTCCTCAGCCCCTGACAACAACTAATTTGCTTTCTGTCTCTGTGGATTTACCTATTCTAAATTTTTAACATAAGTGGAGTCATGCAATATGTGACCTTTTGCATATAGCTTCTTTTTCAGCATAATGTTTTGAGGTTCGTCCATGTTGTAGCATGTACAGATACTTCATTCTTTTTATGGCTGAATAATATAAATGTAGTACCAATATACCACATTTTGTTTATGCACTCGTTGGTGGACACATGTGAATTGTTTCCAACTTTGGGTTATCGTGAATAGTGCTGCTATGAACATTCACGTACAAGCATTTGTTTGAATACCTGTTTTCAATTCTTTTGAGTCTATACCTACAAGTAGGTTTGCTGGGTCACGTGGTAATTCTATGTTTATTTTTTGAGGAAATTCCAAATTGTTTTCCATAGGGACTGTACTATTTTGGATTCCTACTAGCAATGTAACAAAGTTTTAATTTTTTCACGTCTTCACCAATACTTCACATCTCATTTTGGCTTTGTTTTGGACTTCCCTGATGGCTAGTGATGTTCAGCATCACTTCACGTGCTTATTGACCATCTGTATATCTTCCCTGAAGGAATATCTATTTAAGTCCTTTGTACATATTTAATTGGACGCTTTATATTTTTGTTTTTGAGCTAGAAAAGTTTTTTATATAGTATTCTGGATATAATATAGATGGTTTGCAAACATTTCCTCCCTTTCTGTGGTTTGTCTTTTTCAGTAGCCTCTCTTAGTGGGAAAAAGGTGTTTTTTTGGTTTAAATTTTGAAGAAGTCCAATTTGTCTATTTTTTCTTTTATTGTTTATACTTTTGCTGTCATGTATATCTAAGAATCCACTGTCAAACCTAAGGTCATGAAAATTTACCCCATGTTTCCTTCAAATCGTTTTTATAGATTTAGCTCTTACATTTAGTTCTATGATCCATTTTGAGTTAAGTTTTGCACATGGTATGAGGTAAGGGTACAAATTCATTCTCTTGCATGTGGATATGCAGTTTTCCTAGTACCACTTGTTTAAGAGACTATTCTTTCCCCACTGAATGGTCTTGGCACCCTTGTAAAAAATCAGTTAAATTTATTCACCCATAAAAAAGAAGGAAATCCAGCCATTTGCAAAAACGTGGATGAAACGTGAGGCCATTAGTCTAAGTGGAATAGGTCAGAGAGAGAAACACAAATCCCTTATGATCTCACTTATACATGGAATTAAAAAAAAAACAACCAAACTCATAGATACAGAGAACACATTCGTGGTTGCCAGAGGAAGGAGGTGAAGGGTGTGCAAAATGAGTGAAAGGGGTGAAAAGGTACAAACATCCTGTTACAAAAGAAATGAGTGCTGGGGAATTAATGTACAGCATAGTGAGTATAGTTAATTATACTGTATTAAATATTTGAAAGTTACTAAAAAGAGACCATAAAAGTTCTCATCACAAGAATAAAAAGAAATTATGAATGGTGATGGATGTTAACTAGGATAATTGTGATGATCATTTCACAACATATACATATATTGAATTATTATTATTATTTTTTAACATCTTTATTGGAGTATAATTGCTTTACAATGGTGTGTTAGTTTCTGCTTTATAACAAAGTGAATCAGTTATACATATACATATGTTCCCATATCTCTTCCCTCTTGCGTCTCCCTCCCTCCCACCCTCCCTATCCCACCCCTCTAGGTGGTCACAAAGCACCGAGCTCATCTCCCTGTGCTATGTGGCTGCTTGCCACTAGCTATCTCTTTTACGTTTGGTAGTGTATATATGTCCATGCCACTCTCTCACTATTTCCCAGCTTCCCTCCCTCACCACATCTGCAAGTCTATTCTCTACATCTGCATATTTACTCCTGTCCTGTGCCTAGGTTCATCAAAATCATTTTTTTAAGTATTCCATATATATGTGTTAGCATACGGTATTTGTTTTCCTCTTTCTGACTTACTTCACTCTGTATGACAGTCTCTAGGCCCATCCACCTCACTACAAATAACTCAATTTCGTTTCTTTGTATGGCTAAGTAATAGTCCATTGTATATATGTGCCACAACTTCTTTATCCTTTCTTCTGTCGATGGACACTTAGGTTGCTTCCATGTCCTGGCTATTGTAAATAGAGTTGCAATGAAAATTGTGGTACATGACTCTTTTTGAATTATGGTTTTCTCAGGATATATCAGTAGTGGGATCGCTGGGTTGTATGGTAGTTCTATTTTTAGTTTTTTAAGGAACCTCCATGCTGTTCTCCATAGTGGCTCTATCAGTTTACATTCCCACCAACAGTGCAAGAGGGTTCCCTTTTCTCCACACCCTCTCCAGCATTTATTGTTTGTAGATGTTTTGATGATGGCCATTCTCACTGGTGTGAAGTGATACCTCATTGAAGTTTTGATTTGCATTTCTCTAATGATTAGTGATGTTGAGCATCCTTTCATGTGTTTGTTGGCAATTTGTGTATCTTCTTTGAAGAAATGTTTATTTATGTCTTCTGCCCATTTTTGGATTGGGTTGTTTGTTTTTTTGATATTGAGCTGCATGAGCTGCTTGTATATTTTTGAGATTAATCCTTTGTCCATTGATTCATTTGTAAATATTTCCCCCCATTCTGAGGGTTGTCTCTTCGTCTTGTTTATGGTTTCCTTTGCTGTGCAAAAGCTTTTAAGTTTCATTAGGTCCCATCTGTTTATTTGTGTTTTTATTTCCATTTCTCTAGGAGGTGGGTCAAAAAGGATCTTGCTGTGATTTATGTCATAGAGTGTTCTGCCTATGTTTTCCTCTAAGAGTTTGACAGTGTCTGGCCTTACATTTAGGTCTTTAATCCATTTTATTTTTGTGTATGGTGTTAGGGAGTGTTCTACTTTCATACTTTTCCATGTATCTGTCCAGTTTTCCCAGCACCACTTATTGAAGAGGCTGTCTTTTCTCCACTGTATATGTTTGCCTCCTTTATCAAAGATAAGGTGACCATATGTGTGTGGGTTTATCTCTGGGTTTCCTATCCTGTTCCATTGATCTATATTTCTGTTCTTGTGCCAGTACCATAATGTCTTGATTGCTGTAGCTTTGTAGTATAGTCTGAAGTCAGGGAATCTGATTCCTCCAGCTCCATTTTTCGTTCTCAAGATTGCTTTGGCTATTCGGGGTCTTTTGTGTTTCCATACAAATTGTGAAATTTTTTGTTCTAGTTCTGTGAAAAATGCCAGAGGTAGTTTGATAGGGATTGCATTGAATCTGTTGATTGCTTTGGGTAGTAGAGTCATTTTCACAATGTTGATTTTTCCAATCCAAGAACATGGTATATCTCTCCATCTGTTTGTATCCTCTTTAATTTCTTTCATCAGTGTCTTATAATTTTCTGCATACAGGTCTTTTGTCTCCTTAGGTAGGTTTATTCCTAGATATTTTATTCTTTTTGTTGCAGTGGTTAATGAGAGTGTTTTCTTAATTTCACTTTCAGATTTTTCATCATTAGTGTATAGAATGTAAGAGATTTCTGTGCATTAATTTTGTATCCTGCTACTTTACCAAATTCATTGATTAGCTCTAGTAGTTTTCTGGTAGCATCTTTAGGATTCTCTATGTATAGTATCATGTCATCTGCAAACAGTGACAGCTTTACTTCTTCTTTCCCGATTTGGATTCCTTTTATTTCTTCTTCTTCTCTGATTGCTGTGGCTAACGTTTCCAAAACTATGTTGAATAGTAGTAGTGAGAGTGGGCAACCTTGTCTTGTTCCTGATCTTAGTGGAAATGCTTTCACTTTTTCACCATTGAGTATGATGTTTGCTGTGGGTTTTTCATATACGGCCTTTATTATGTTGAGGGAAGTTCCCTCTATGCCTACTTTCTGCAGGGCTTTTATCATAAATGGGTGTTGAATTTTGTCAAAAACTTTCTCTGCATCTATTGAGACGATCATATGGTTTTTCTCCTTCAATTTGTTAATATGATGTATCATGTTGATTGATTTGCGTATATTGAAGAATCCTTGCATTCCTGGAATAAACCCCACTTGATCATGGTGTATGATCCTTTTAATGTGCTGTTGGATTCTGTTTGCTAGTATTTTGTTGAGGAGCTTTGCATCTATGTTCATCAGTGATATTGGCCTGTAGTTTTCTTTCTTTGTGACATCTTTGCCTGGTTTTGGTATCAGGGTGATGATGGCCTCGTAGAATGTGTTGGGGAGTATTCCTCCCTCTGCAATATTTTGGAAGAGTTTGAGAAGGATAGGTGTTAGATCTTCTCTAAATGTTTGATAGAATTCGCCTGTGAAGCCATCTGGCCCTGGGCTTTTCTTTGTTGGAAGATTTTTAATCACAGTTTCAATTTCAGTGCTTGTGATTGGTCTGTTCATATTTTCTATTTCTTCCTGGTTCAGTCTTGCCAGGTTGTGAATTTCTAAGAATTTGCCCATTTCTACCAGGTTGTCCATTTTATTGGCATAGAGTTGCTTGCAGTAATCTCTCATGATCGTTTGTATTTCTGCCGTGTCCGTTGTTACTTCTCCTTTTTCATTTCTAATTCTATTGATTTGAGTCTTCTCCCTTTTTTTCTTGATGAGTCTGGCTAATGGTTTATCAATTTTGCTTATCTTCTCAAAGAACCAGCTTTTAGTTTTATTGATCTTTGCTATTGTTTCCTTCATTTCTTTTTCATTTATTTCTGATCTGATCTTTATGATTTCTTTCCTTCTGCTAACTTTGGGGTTTTTTTGTTCTTCTTTCTCTGATTGCTTTAGGTGCAAGGTTAGCTTGTTTATTTGAGATGTTTCCTGTTTCTTAAGGTAGGATTGTATTGCTATAAACTTCCCTCTTAGAACTGCTTTTGCTGCATCCCATAGGTTTTGGGTCGTTGTGTCTCCACTGTCATTTGTTTCTAAGTATTTTTTGATTTCCACTTTGATTTCTTCAGTGATCACTTCATTATTAAGTAGTGTATTGTTTAGCCTCCACGTGTTTGTATTTTTTACATATCTTTTCCTGTAATTGATATCTTGTCTCATAGTGTTGTAGTCGGAAAAGATATTTGATACGACTTCAGTGTTCTCAATTTTACCAAAGCTTGATTTGTGACCCAAGATATGATCTATCCTGGAGAATGTTCCATGAGCACTTGAGAAAAATGTGTATTCTGTTGTTTTTGGGTGGAATGTCCTATAAATATCAATTAAGTCCATCTTGTTTAATGTATCATTTAAAGCTTGTGTTTCCTTGTTAATTTTCATTTTGGATGATCTGTCCATTGGTGAAAGTGGGGTGTTAAAGTCCCCTACTATGATTGTGTTACTGTCGATTTCCCCTTTTATGGCTGTTAGTATTTGCCTTATGTATTGAGGTGCTCCTATGTTGGGTGCATAAATATTTACAATTGTTATATCTTCTTCTTGGATTGATCCCTTGATCATTACATAGTGTCCTTCTTTGTCTCTTGTAATAGTCTTTATTTTAAAGTCTGTTTTGTCTGATATGAGAATTGCTACTCCGGCTTTCTTTTGATTTCCATTTGCATGGAATATCTTTTTCCATCCCCTCACTTTCAGTCTGTATGTGTCCTTAGGTCTGAAGTGGGTCTCTTGTAGACAGCATATATATGGGTCTTGCTTTTGTATCCATTCAGCCAGTCTATGTCTTTTGGTGGGAGCATTTAATCCATTTACATTTAAGGAAATTATCGATATGTATGTTCCTATTCCCATTTTCTTAAATGTTTTGTGTTTGTTATTGTAGGTGTTTTCCTTCTCTTGTGTTTCTTGCCTAGAGAAGTTCCTTTAGCATTTGTTGTGAAGCTGGTTTGGTGGTGCTGAACTCTCTCAGCTTTTGCTTGTCTGTAAAGGTTTTAATTTCTCCATCAAATCTGAATGAGATCCTTGCTGGGTAGAGTAATATTGGTTGTAGGTTTTTCTCCTTCATGACTTTAAGTATATCCTGCCACTCCCTTCTGGCTTGCAGAGTTTCTGCTGAAAGATCAGCTGTTAACCTTATGGGGATTCCCTTGTGTGTTATTTGTTGTTTTTCCCTTGCTGCTTTTAATATGTTTTCTTTGTATTTAATTTTTGATAGTTTGATTAATATGTGTCTTGGCGTGTTTCTCCTTGGATTTATCCTGTATGGGACTCTCTGTACTTCCAGGACCTGATTAACTATTTCCTTTCCCATATTAAGGAAATTTTCAAGTATAATCTCTTCAAATATTTTCTCAGTCCCTTTCTTTTTCTCTTCTTCTTCTGGGACCCCTATAATTCGAATGTTGGTGCGTTTAATGTTGTCCCAGAGGTCTCTGAGACTTTCCTCAGTTCTTTTCATTCTTCTTTCTGTATTCTGCTCTGCAGTAGTTATTTCCATTATTTTATCTTCCAGGTCACTTATCCGTTCTTCTGCCTCAGTTATTCTGCTGTTGATTCCTTCTAGAGAATTTTTAATTTCATCTGTTGTGTTGTTCCTCAGTGTTTGTTTGCTCTTTAGTTCCTCTAGGTCCTTGTTAAACGTTTCTTGTATTTTCTCCATTCTATTTCCAAGATTTTGGATCATCTTTAGTATCATTACTGTGAATTCTTTTTCAGGGAGACTATTTCCTCTTTATTTGTTTGGTCTGGTGGGTTTTACCTTGCTCCTTCATCTACTGTGTGTTTCTCTGTCTTCTCATTTTGCTAAACTTACTGTGTTTGGGGTCTCCTTTTTGCAGGCTGCAGGTTCGTAATTCCCGTTGTTTTTGGTGTCTGCACCCAGTGGCTAAGGTTCTTTCAGTGGGTTATGTAGGCTACCTGGTGGAGGGGACTAGTGCCTGTGTTCTGCTGGATGAGGCTGGATCTTGTCTTTCTGGTGGGCAGGTCCACGTCTGGTTGTGTGTTTTGAGGTGTCTGTGGCATTATTATTTTTTTAGGCAGTCTCTCTGCTAATGGATGGGGCTGTGTTCCTGTCTTGCTTGTTGTTTGGCATAGGGTGTCCAGCACTGTAGCTTGCTGGTCGTTGAGTGAAGCTGGGTCTTGGTGTTGAGATGGAGATCTCTGGGAGATTTTCGCCATTTGGTATTACGTTGAGCTGGGAGGTCTCTTGTGGACCAGTGTCCTGAAGTTGGCTCTCCCACCTCAGAGGCACAGCCCTGATGCCTGGCTGGAGCACCAGAAGCCTTTCATCCACATGGCTTTTCTGTTTTCCAATCTGTTTTGGACTCAGCCAGTAAGAGATGGATGATTCTCAATGCACAGATGAAAGACACACACTTTGCCCTTAGTGTCTAGGGCCCCTGTCTTCTGTCCCCATAAGTTCTAGAATCACCGACTCCTTATGAAAGATAAAAGTCAGGAACAGCCAGGTGGGAGAGATGCAGAGGGCAAGGAATGGGGAGAGTGCTCGGAGCTCCCATGCCCTTTCCAGGCTCTGTATACAGGTCTTTTGTCTCCTTAGGTTGGTTTATTGCTAGGTGTTTTATTCTTTTTGTTGCAATGGTAAGTGGGAGTGTTTTCTTAAATTCTCTTTCAGATTTTTCATCATTAGTGTAGAGGAATGCAAGAGATTTCTGTGCATTAATTTTGTATCCTGCTGCTTTACCAACTTCATTGATTAGCTCTAGTAATTTTCTTGTAGCATCTTTAGGAATCTCTATGTATAGTATCATGTCATCTGTAAACAGTGACAGTTTTACTTCATCTTTTCCAATTTGGAGTCCTGTTATTTCTTTTTCTTCTCTGAATGCCATGGCTAGGGCTTCCAAAACTATGTTGAATAATATTGGCGAGAGTGGACATCCTTGTCTTGTTCGTGATCTTAGAGGAAATGCTTTCAGTTTTTCACCATTGAGAATGATGTTTGCTGTGGGTTTGTCGCATATGGCTTTTATTATGTTGAGGTAGGTTCCCTGTATGCCTGCTTTCTGGAGGGTTTTTACCATAAATGGGTGTGGAATTTTGTCACAAGCTTTTTCTTCATCTATTGAGATTATCGTATGGTTTTATCCTAAAATTTGTTAATATGGTGTATCATATTGATTAATTTACATATATTGAAGAATCCTTGCATTCCTGGGATAAACCCCACTCGATCATGGTGTATGAACCTTTTAATGTGCAGTTGCATTCTTTTTGCCAGTATTGTGTTGAGGATTTTTGCATCTATGTTCATCAGTGATATTCGCCTGTAGTATTTCTTCTTTGTGACATCTTTGTCTGGTTTTGGTATCAGGGTGATGATGGCCTCATTGAGTGAGTTTAGGAGTGTTCCTCTCTCTGCTATATTTTGGAAGAGTTTGAGAAAGGAAGATGTTAGCTCTTCTCTAAATGTTTGATAGACTTTCCCCATGAAGCCATATGCTCCTGGGCATTTCTTTGTTGGAAGATTTTTAATCAGTCTCAATTTCAATGCTTGTGATTGGTCTGTTTATATTTTCTCTTTCTTCCTGGTTCAGTCTTGGAAGGTTGTGGTTTTCTAAGAATTTGTCCATTACTTCCAGGTTGTCAATTTTATTGGCCTATTTTTGCTTGTAGTCATCTCTCATGATCGTTTGTATTTCTGCAGTGTCAGTTGTTACTTCTCCTTTTTAATTTCTAATTCTGTTGATTTGAGTCTTGTCCCTTTTTTTCTTGATGAATCTGGCTAGTGGTTTACCCATTTTGTTTCTCTTCTCAAACAACCAGCTTTGAGTTTTATTGATCTTTGCTATTTTTTCCTTCATTTCTTTTTCATTCATTTCTGATCTGATCTTTATGATTTCTTTCCTTCTGCCAACTTTGGGGTTTTTTTTTTTGTTCTTTTTTCTCTGTTTGCTTTAGGTGTAAGGTTCGGTTTTTTATTTGAGATGTTTCTTGTTTCTTGAGGTAGAATTGTATTGCTATAAACTTTCCTCTTAGAACTGCTTTTGCTGCATCCCATAGGTTATGGGTTGCTGTGTTTTCATTATTTCTTTCTAAGTAGTTTTTGATTTCCTCTTTGATTTCTTCTGTAATCTCAGGGTTATTTAGTAGCATATTCTATTGAAAGCTGTCCTTGGATCTACATGAGCCATGGAGATACAGGTCCACCGATAGTTTCCTAAATTCCACTCCTGAGGAACGTTGAAATGAACAACAAATACTCCTGCAGGTGAGACGGGTCTGGCTTTAGCAGCTGTGGGCTTTGTGGACACGTACATGTGACGGTTGGGCCACGCCAGTCTGAGCTGCCTCCATAGGTCCTGCAGTGGGTACAGGTGCACAACAACTGCAGTCCTGGTTCCTGACCTCAGTAGATCTGCATTTGTAGTGTGGTGAAAACAACACCTAAGAGTCACCAGGGCCAAATCCTGGCATACACTCAGTTAAGGTTGGACCAAGAGTAGTGCCAAACAACAGTGTACTTTGTGAGCCAGCACACTGGGCAAAACGGAACACAACAGAACATATTCACAGGTGAATAGCTCCAGAGGAGGAATGCTCAGTGGCTTCTCTCCCAGTGGGAGTGATCCAATCCTGCCTACCTCACACTGCAGATCAGAAACACAGCTACAAAACAGATCTGGGTGCCTCTACTCCAACAACTAGGGAGCACACCATGTCCCTAATAGGGCAGTGACAACCACAGAGCAATTGGGAGGCCCTGCTCAATATCCACCCCACCCACCAGGGGCAGACACCAGAAGCAAGAGGAGCTATGATCCTGCAGCTTGCAGAAAGGAGACCACAAACACAATAATCTAGACAAAATGAGAAGTCAGAGAAACTGCTGCAGATCAAGGAGCAAGATAAAAACCTACAAGAATAACTAAATGAAGAGGAGATAGTCAATCCACCTGAAAAAGTATTCAGAGTAATGATAGTAAAGATGATCCCAGATCTCAGAAAAAGAATGGAGGCAAGGATTTAGAAGATGCAAGAAATATTTAACAAAGACCTAGAAGAACTATAGGACAATCAAATGGAGATTAATAATACAATAACTTAAGTGAAAAATACTCTAGAAGTAATCAATAGCAGAATAACTGGGGCAGAAGAACGGATAAATGAGCTGGAGGACAGAATGGTGGAAATAACTGCTGAGGAGCAGAATAAAGGAAAAAGAATGAAAAGAAATGAGGAAAGTCTCAGAGACCTCAGGGACAACATTAAATGCACCAACATTCAAATTATAGGGGCCCCAGAAGAAGAAGAGAAAGAGAAAAGGCCTGAGAAAATATTTGAAGAGATTATAGTCAAAAACTTACCTAACATGGGAAAGGAAATAGTCCCCTAAGTCCAAGAAGCACGGAGAGTCCCATACTGGATAAACCCAAGGAGGAACAAGACAAGACACATATTAATCAAATTAACAAAAATTAAAGACAAAGAAAAAATATTAAAATCAACAAGGGAAAAGCAACAAATAACATACAAGGGGAGCCCCAGAAGGTTATCAGCTGATTTTTCAGCAGAAACTCTGCAGGTCAGAAGGGAGAGGCATGATATATTGAAAGTGATGAAAGGGAAAAACCTACACCAAGAATACCCAGAAAGTCTCTATTCAGATTTTACAGAGAAATCAAAAGCTTTACAGACAAGCAAAAGTTAAGAGAATTCAGCACAACCAAACTAGTTTTACAACAAATGCTAAAGAAACTTCTTTAGGCAAGAAACACAAGAGAAGAGAACAAAAGAGGAAGGGAAGAAAAATGCCCTACATAAACAAACCTGCCAAAATTAAGAAAATAACAATAGGAATATACATATCAATAATTATCTTAAATGTAAATGGATTAAATACTCCAATCAAAAGAGTGAGGGGCTTCCCTGGTGGTGCAGTGGTTGAGAATCTGCCTGCCAATGCAGGGGACATGGGTTCGAGCCCTGGTCTGGGAAGATCCCACATGCCATGGAGCAACTAGGCCTGTGAGCCACAATTACTGAGCCTGCGCATCTGGAGCCTGTGCTCCACAACAAGAGAGGCCACGACAGTGAGAGGCCCATGCACCACAATGAAGAGTGGCCCCCACTTGCCGCAACTAGAGGAAGCCCTCGCACAGAAATGAAGACCCAACACAGCCATAAATAAATAAATAAATAAATAAACCCAAAAGTTAAAAAAAAAAAAAAAAGAGTGAGACTGGCTGAATGGATACAAAAACAAGACCCATATATATGCTGTCTACAAGAGACCCACTTCAGACCTAGGGACACATACAGACTGAAACTGAGGGGAGGGTAGAAGGCATTCCATGCAAATGGAAATCGAAAGAAAGCTGGAGTAGCAATACTCATATCAGACAAAATATACTTTAAAATAAAGACTGTTACAAGAGACAAGGAAGGTCACTACTTAATGACCAAGGCATCAATCCAAGAAGAAGATATAACAATTGTAAACATATATGCACCCAGCATAGGAGCACCTCAATACATAAGGCAAATGCTAACAGCCATGAAAGGGGAAATCAACAGTAACACAATAATAGTAGGGGACTTTAACACCCTACTTACACCAAAGGACAGATCATCCAGACAGAAAACTTAAAAGGAAGCACAAACCTTAATTGACATATTAGACCAAATAGACTTAATTGATATTTATGGGGCATTCCATCCGAAAGCAGCAGAATACACTTTCTTTTCAAGTGCATGTGGAACATTCTACAGGATAGATCACATCTTGGGTCACAAATTAAGCCTCAATAAATTTAAGAAAATTGAAATAATATCAAGCCTCTTTTCTGATCACAATGCTATGAGATTAGAAATCAATTAGAGGAAAAAAATGGAAAAAACACAGACACATTGAAGTTAAACAATATGTTACTAAATAACCAATGGATCGCTGAAGAAATCAAAGAGGAAATCAAAAATTACCTAGAGACAAATTACAGTGAAAACACGGCAATCCAAAAGCTATGTGATGCAGCAAAAGCAGTTCTAAGTGGGAAGTTTATAGCAATAGAATCTTACCTCAATAAACAAGAAAAATCTTAAACAACCTAACCTTATACTTAAAACAACTAGAGAAAGAAGAACAAAAAAAACCCAGTCTTAGTAGAAGGAAAAATATCATAAAGATCAGAGCAGAAATAAATGAAATAGAGATGAAGAAAAGAATAGCAAAGATCAATGAAACTAAAAGCTGGTTCTTTGAGAAGAAAGACAAAATTGATAAACCTTTATCTAGACTCATCAAGAAAAAAGGGAGAGGACTCAAATCAATAAAATTAAAACTGAAAAAGGAGAAGTTACAATGGACACCACAGAAATACAAAAGATCACAAGAGACTACTACCAGCTGCTATACGCCAACAAAATGTATAATCTAGAAAAAGTGGACAGATTCCTAGAAAGGTACAAGTTTCCAGACTGAAACAGGAAGAAATAGAAAATACGAACAGACCAATCACAAGTACTGAGATTGAAAGTATGATTCAAAAGCTCCCAACAAACTAAAGTCCAGGACCAGATGGCTTCACAGGTGAATTCCATCAAACATTTAGAGAAGAGTTAACACCTATCCTTCTGAAACTCTGTCAAAAATTTGCAGAGGAAGGAACACTCCCAAGCTCTAGGCCATCATCACCCTGATACCAACATCACTGATGAATATAGACGCAAAAATCCTCAACCAAATACAAGCAAACCAAATCCAACAATACATTAAAAGGGATCATACACCATGATCAAGTGGAATTTATCCCAGGGATGCAAGGATTTTTCAATACCTTCAAATCAATCAATGTGATACATCACATTAACCAACTGAAGAATAAAAACCATATGATCTTCTCAATAGATGCAGAAAAACTTTTAACAAAATTCAACACCATTTATGATAAAAACTCTCCAGGAAGTGGGTATAGAGGGAATCTACCTGAACATAATAAAGGCCTTAAATGACAAACCTACAGCTAACATCATACTCAATGGTGAAAAGCTGAAAACATTTCCTCTGATATCAGGAACAAGACAAGTATGTCCATTCTCACCATTTTTATTCAACATAGTTTTGGAAGTCCTAGCCATGGCAATCAGAGAAGAAAAAGAAATAAAACGAATAGAAATTTAAAAAGAAGTAAAACTGTCACGGTTTGCAGATGACATGATACTACACAAAGAAAATCCTAGGAGGAAACAAGATGACGGAGTAGAAGGACGTGATCTCACTCCCCCTTGTGAGAACACCAGAATCACAACAGGCTCCTGGACAATCATTGAAAGGAATACACTAGAACTCACCAAGGAAGATACCCCACATCCAAACACAAAGGAGAAGCCACAATAAGATGGTAGGAGGGGCACCATCACAGTAAAATCAAATCCCATAACTGGTGGTTGGGTGGGTGACTCACAGACTGAAGAACACTTATACCACAGAAGTCCACCCACTGGAGTGAAGGTTCTGAGCCCCACATCAGGCTTCCCAACCTGGGGGTCCGGCAATGGGAGGAGGAATTCCTAGAGAATCAGACATTGAAGGTTAGCGGGATTTGATTGCAGGACTTTGACAGGACTGGGGGAAACAGAGACTCCACTCGTGGAGGGCACACACAAAGTAGTGTGCACATCGGGACCCAGGGGAAGGAGCAGTGACCCCAGGGGAAACTGAACCAGACCAACCTGCTAGTGTTGGAGGATCTCCTGCAGAGGCGGGGGGTGGCTGTGGCTCATGGTGGGGACAAGCAAACGGGCAGCAGAAGTTCTGGGAAGTACTCCTTGGTGTGAACCCTCCCAGAATCTGTCATTAGCCCCACCAAAGAGCTCATGTAGGCTCCAGTGTTGGGTTGCCTCAGGCCAAACAACCAACAGGGAGGGAAATCAGCCCCACCCATCAGCAGTCAAGGGGATTAAAGGTTTACTGAGCTCTGCCCACCAGAGCAACAATCAGCTCTACCAACAACCAGTCCCTGCCATCAGGAAACTTACACAAGCCTCTTAGATAGCCTCATCCACCAGAGGGCAGACAGCAGAGGCAAGAAGAACTACAATCCTGCAGCCTGTGAAACAAAAACCACATTCACAGAAAGATAGACAAGATGAAAAGGCAGAGGGCTATGTACCAGATGAAGGAAAAAGATAAAATCCCAGGAAAACAACTAAATGAAGTGGAGATAGACAACCTTCCAGAAAAAGAATTCAGAATAATGATAGTGAAGATAATCCAGGACCTCGAAATAGAATGGAGGCAAATGTCAAGAAGATGAAAGAAATGTTTGACAAAGACCTAGAAGAATTAGAGAACAAACAAAATGAGATGAACAATAAAATAACTGAAATGAAAACTACACTAGAAGGAATCAAGAGCAGAATAACTGACGCAGAAGAAAGGATAAATGACCTGGAAGACAGAATGTGGAATTCACTGCTGTGGAACAAAACAAAGAAAAAAGAATGAAAAGAAATGAAGACAGCCTAAGAGACCTCTGGGACAACATTAAACACAGCAACATTCGCATTATAGGGGTCCCAGAAGGAGAAGAGAGACAGAAAGGACCCGAGAAAATATTTGAAGAGATTATAGTTGAAAACTTCCCTAACATGGGAAAGGAAATAGCCACCCAAGTCCAGGAAGCACAGGGAGTCCCATACAGGATAAACCCAAGGAGAAACATAGTAATCAAATTGGCAAAAATTAAAGACAAAGAAAAATTATTGAAAGCAGCAAGGGAAAAATGACAACATACAAGGGAACTGCCATAAGGTTAACAGCTGATTTCTCAGCAGAAACTCTGCAAGCCAGAAGGGAGTGGCATGATATGCTTAAAGTGATGAAAGGGAAGAACCTACAGCCAAGATTACTCTACCCGGCAAGGATCTCATTCAGATTCGATGGAGAAATAAAAAGCTTTACAGACAAGCAAAAGCTAACAGAATTCAGCGTGACCAAACCAGCTCTACAACAAATGCTAAGGGAACTTCTCTAAGTGGGAAACACAAGAGAAGAAAAGGACCTACAAAAACAAACCCAAAACAATTAAGAAAATGGTCATAGGAACATACATATCGATAATTACCTTAAACGTGAATGGATTAAATGCTCCAACCAAAAGACACAGGCTTGCTGAATGGATACATAAACAAGACCCATATATATGCTGTCTACTAGAGACCCACTTCAGACCTAGGGACAGATACAGACTGAAAGTGAAGGGATGGAAAAAAGATATTCCATGCAAATGGAAATCAAAAGAAAGCTGGAGTAGCTATACTCATATCAGATAAAATAGACTTTAAAATAAAGAATGTTACAAGAGACAAGGAAGAACACTACATAATGATCAAGGGATCAATCCAAGAAAAAGATATAACAATTATAAATTTATATGTACCCAACATAGGAGCACCTCAATACTTAAGGCAATCGCTAACAGCTATAAAAGAGGAAATCGACAGTAGCACAATAATAGTGGGGGACTTTAACACCTCACTTACACCAACGGACAGATCATCCAAAATGAAAACAAATAAGGAAACAGAAGCTTTAAATGACAGAATAGACCAGATAGATTGAATTGATATTTATAGGATATTCCATCCAAAACCAGCAGATTACACTTTTTTCTCAACTGCGCATGGAACATTCTCCAGGATAGATCACATTTTGGGTCACAAATCAAGCCTCAGTAAATTTAAGAAAATTGAAATATCAAGCATCTTTCCTGACCACAATGCTGTGAGATTAGAAAATGAATTACAGGGAACAAAAGGTAAAAACACAAACACATGGAGGCTAAACAATACGTAACTGAATAACCAAGAGATCACTGAAGAAGTCAAAGAGGAAATCAAAAAATACCGAGAGACAAATGACAATGAAAACACAAAGATCCAAAACCTATAGGATGCAGCAAAAGCAGTTTTAAGAGGGAAGTTTATAGCTATACGAGCCTACCTCAAGAAACAAGAAAAATCTCAAATAAACAATCTAACCTTACACTTAGAGGAGCTAGAGAAAGAAGAACAAACAACATCCAAAGTTAGCAGAAGGAAAGAAATCATAAAGATCACAGCGGAAATAAATGAAATAGAAACAAAAAAAAAACAATAGCAAAGATCAATAAAACTAAAAGCTGGTTCTTTGAGAAGATAAACAAAACTGTTAAACCATTAACCATACTCATCAGGAAAAAGGGGGAGAGGACCAAAATCAATAAAATTAGAAATGAAAAAGGAGAAGTTACAACAGACACCACAGAAATACAAAGCATCCTAAGAGACTACTATAAGCAACTCTATGCCAATAAAATGGACAACCTGGAAGAAATGGACAAATTCTTAGAAAGGTATAAACTTCCAAGACTGAACCAGGAAGAAACAGAAAATATGAACAGAATCACAAGTAATGAAATTGAAACTGTGATTAAAAATCTTCCAACAAACAAAAGTCCAGGACCAGATGGCTTCACAGGTGAATTCTATCAAATATTTAGAGAAGAGCTAACACCCATCCTTCTCAAACTCTTCCAAAAGATTGCAGAGGAAGGAACAGTCCCAAACTCATTCTATGAGACCACCATCACCCTGATACCAAAAGCAGACAAAGAAACTGCAAAAAAAGAAAATTACAGACCAATATCACTGATGAAGATAGATGCAAAAATCCTGAACAAAATACTAGCAAACAGATTCTAACAACACATTAAAAGGATCATACACCACGATCAAGTGGGATTTATCCCAGGGATGCAAGGAATCTTCAATATACACAAATCAATCAATGTGATACACCATATTAACAAACTGAAGAATAAAAATCATATGATCATCTCAATAGATGCAGAAAAAGCTTTTGACAAAATTCAACACTGATTTATGATAAAAACTCTCCAGAAAGTGGGCATTGAGGGAATCTACCTCAACCTAATAAAGGTCATATACCACAAACCCACAGCAAACATCATTCTCAATGGTGAAAAACTGAAATCATTTCCTCTAAGATCAAGAACAAGGCAAGGATATCCACTCTCACCACTATTATTCAACATAGCTTTGGAAATCCTAGCTACAGCAGAGAAGAAAAAGAAATAAAAGGAATACAAATTGGAAAGGAAGAAGTAAAACTGTCAGTGTTTGCAGATGACATGATACTATACATAGAGAATCCTAGAAATGCCACCAGAAAACTACTAGAGCTAATGAATGAATTTGGTAAAGTTGCAGGAAACAAAATTAATGCACAGAAATCTCTTGCATTCTTATACACTAATGATGCAAAATCTGAAAGAGAAATTAAGGAAACACTCCCATTTACCATTACAACAAAAAGAATAAAACACCAGGAATAAACCTACCTAGGGAGACAAAAGACCTGTATGCAGAAAACTATAAGACCCTGATGAAATAAATTAAAGATGATACCAACAGATGGAGAGATATACCATGTTCTTGGATTGGAAGAATCAATACTGTGAAAATGACTATACTACCCAAAGCAATCTATAGATTCAATGCAATCCCTATCCAATTACCAATAGCATTTTTTACAGAACTAGAACAAAACATCTTAACATTTTTATGGAGACACAAAAGAGCCCAAATAGCCAAAGCAATATTGAGGGGAAAAAAAAGGGAGCTGGAGGAATCAGACTCCCTTACTTCAGACTATACAACAAAGCTACAGTAATCAAGACAATTTGGTACTGGCACAAAACAGAAATATAGATCAATGGAACAGGATAGAAAGCCCAGAGATATACCCACCCACTTATGTCATAATCCATGACAAAGGAAGCAAGATATACAATGGAGAAAAGACAGTCTCTTCAATAAGTGGTGCTGGGAAAACTGGACAGCTACATGTAGAAGAATGAAATTAGAGCACTCCTTAACACCATACACAAAAATAAACTCAAAATGGATTAGAGACCTAAATGTAAGACCGGACACTATAAAACTCTTAAAGGAAAACAGAGGAAGAACACTTTTTGACATAAATCACAGCAAGATCTGTTTTGATCCACCTCCTAGAGTAATGGAAATAAAAACAAAAATAAACAAATGGGACCTAATGAAACTTCAAAGCTTTTGCACAGCAAAGGAAACCATAAACAAGACGGAAAGACAACCCTCAGAATGGGAGAAAATATTTGCAAACGAATCAACAGACAAACGATTAATCTCCAAAATATATAAACAGCTCATGCAGCTCAATATTTAAGAAACAAACAACCCAATCCAAAAATGGGCAGAAGACCTAAATAGACATTTCTCCGAAGAAGACATACAGATGGCCGAGAAGCACATGAAAAGCTGCTCAACATCACTAATTATTAGAGAAATGCAAATCAAAACTACAGTGAGGTATCACCTCACACCAGTTAGAATGGGCATCATCAGAAAATCTACAAACAACAAATGCTGGAGCGGGTGTGGAGAAAAGGGAACCCTCTTGTACTGTTGGTGGGAATGTAAATTGATACAGCCACTATGGAGAACAGTACAGAGGTTCCTTAAAAAACTAAAAATAGAATTACCATATGATCCAGCAATCCCACTACTGGGCATATACCCTGAGAAAACCATAATTCAAAAAGACACATGCACCCCAGTGTTCATTGCAGCACTATTTACAATAGCCAGGTCATGGAAGCAACCTAAATGTCCATCAACAGAGGAATGGATAAAGAAGATATGGTACATATATAGAATGGAATATTACTCAGCCATAAAAAGGAATGAAATTGGGTCATTTGTAGAGACGTGGATGGACCTTGAGACTGTCATACAGAGTGAAGTGAGTCAGAAAGAGAAAAACAAATATTTTATATTAATGCATATATGTGGAATCTAGAAAAATGGTACAGATGAACCGGTTTTCAAGGCAGAAATAGAGACACAGATGTAGAGAACAAACATGGACACCAAGGGGAGAAAGTTGGGGGGGGTGCTCGGATGAATTGGGAGATTTGGATTGACATATATACAGCAATATGTATAAAATAGATAATTAATAAGAACATGCTGTATTAAAAAAATTAAATTAAATTAAAAAAGATCCCAGTCTGATAATTCCAAAATTCCTGCCGTGTCTGGTTCTGATGCTTGCTTTATCTCTTCAAATTGTATTTTTTGCCTTTTGGTATGACTTGTTTTTTTTTCTTGGTAGCAGACATGATGCACTGAGTAAAAGGGACTGCTGTAAGTTGGCCTTACTAATATGGTGGAGGTGCAGGGGAAGCATTTGATAGCCCTATGATTAGGTCTCACTCTTTAGTGAGCCTCTGCCTCCGGGCTCTGAACTTCACACAGTTCTCAGTTTTATCTTCCTCCTAGGTGAAGCAGGATGGCTAAGGTGGGCTAGCGTTGGGTAGTTTCCTTCCCTCAAGTCAGTTACTCTCTGGTAATACCCAGGTATATTAGGCTCTGGTTAACTCATTTCCCCTGCAGGCTTTGTTAAGAAGAACAGAGTACGCTGGTGTATTTCAAGATAGTTTCTTTCTCCCTTCCCCTGATAGAAACATGAGGGGATTTTTCTCTGATATTTACTGTGGGAGCCTGATCAAGCTCCTGAAAGTAAATCTCATGATATTGTGGGGCCCCCTATGATTGGGTGCCTTTGGATTTTTTAACTCTTATATTTGTCCACACTGAGTCTTCAGCAATTTGTTAATTACAGTTCAGGTTTTCCTACTGTGACACTGGTTCCTGATGCAGTTTTACCTCTTGAGTCTTTGCCCTGATAAGCTTTGATTCCCTGTACTTGCCTGTCTCTTTAATCTGGAGACAGTGGTTTGCCTTTTGTCCTCTCCCCTCTCTTATGGATCCAAGAGGAGTTGTTGATTTTTCAGTCTGTTCAGCTTTTTACTTGTGAGGAAAGAAAACTGGAGCATCTTTTCATATGTTTATTTGTAATCTTTGGTGAGGTGTTTGTTAAGGTCTTTGGTTCATTTGTTTATCAGGTTAGTTGTTTCCTTATTATTGAAATTTAAGAGTTCTTTGTGTATTATGGATAACAGCTCATTATCAGATCTACCTTTTGCAAATATCTTCTCCCAGTCTGTGGCTTAACTTTTCATTTTCTTGACATTGTCTTTTGCAGAGCAGGGGTTTTAAATTTTAATGAAAAGCAGCTTATCAATTATTTCTTTCATGCATCATGCCTTCTATGTTTTATCTCAAATGCCATCACCATACCCAAGATCATTTTGTTTTCTCCTATGTTGTCTTCTAGGAATTTGTTGTATTGGTCCCAGACTATTGATGGTGACGCTCTTGGCTAGGAATTCCTGAAGCACAAACCTGGGCCCATATTACTCTGAGCAAGCCCCAACAGACATTTCCTCCAGTGGGGCTTATGTTGTGGCTGGACCCACACTTGTGGTTCTTATTATGATCACAGGATGCATTTCAGCAAAAACTATCAGGGAACTTTAAGGAACAAGATTTATTAGTCACAGGTTCTGGAGGGTACATGGCATGCCCGAGGGCCACAGAGTGAGGTCATGGTAGGGAGCAGAGGAGAGAGAGAAAGAGGGAGAGAGAGCAAACCTGGGGCTCTGCTTTTATTAGGGTCCGAGGGTGGGGTGTCTAGGTTTTTTTCAGTTCACTCTTTACTGGCTAATTCAAGGCATAAGAACAGGAATTAGAGTGCAAGAAGGGAGAAGTGGGGTTATTGAAGCAGTCAGTTATCTAGGTTTCCCAGAACTTTCTGAAAGAGGGATACTCATGGGTGGGGGCAGCCTAATTCCTTATTTGGTTGTTTTGCTAGTAGCTATGTCATATAGTGGCGATACGTTCATTCAGGATGGATTTCTTTTGAAATGGATGCCTCAACAATCAAAAGCTTATTGTCAGGCATTTACACTACAGAGTTTTATAGTTCTGTGTTTTACATTTAAGCCTATGATCCATTTTGAGTTGATTTTTGTGAAGGGTGTGAGGTCTGTGTCTAAGTTCATTTTTTTTTGCATATGGATGTCCAATGGTCCTAGCACCATTTGTTGAAAAGACTATCTTTGCTTCTTTGTCAAAGATCAGTTACCTATATTTATAGGGGTCTATTTCTATTCCAGGAGATTTTTGTTGTTGTTGATTCTTTCCAGTTTTCTACATAGATGATCATGTCATCTGCAAATAAAATTTTATTTCTTCCTTCTCAATATGTATACTTTTAATTTCCTTTTCCTGTGTTATTGCATTACCTAGGTCTTCCAGTACAACGTTGAAAAGATGTGTGAGAATGAACATTCTTGCCTTGTTCTTGAGTTTAGTGGGAAATCTTCAAACGCCTCACCATTATGTATGATGTTAGCAGTAGGTTTCTTGTAGATATTCTTTATCAAGTTGAGGAAGTTCCCCTTTATTCCTAGTTTACTGAGGTTTTTGTTGTTGTTGTTGTTTGTTGTTTTTTTTTGTTTTTTTTTACTGAGGTTTTTTTATTTTTTATTTATTTTTATTTTTTTATTTTTTACTGAGGTTTTTGTGTTTTTTTTTAAAAATCATGAATGGGTGTTGGATTTAATCAAATGAATTTTCTGCATCTATTGATATGATCATGTGATTGTTCTTTTTAGTTGTGGATGTGATGGATTACATTCAGTGATTTTTCAAATGTTGATCCAGTTTTGCATACCTTGGATAAATCTCACTTGGTTACGGTGTATAATTATTTTTATATATTGTTGGATTCAATTTGCCAGTGTTTTGTTGAGGATTTTTGTATCTATGTTCATCTTATGTTCATTTTTTATGCTTGAAACTCCCTACTAGACATGAAGAACTTTAAGAGCAAGGTCTCTGTGTCAATATCTTTGTGCTCTTACTGCCTAGGTTTTCTCCTGGCACATAATAGGCACTCAGTAAATATGTGTGTATGTGGATATGTGATTAGGCTGATCTGGGTCTCAGGAATTAATAAATACCTAGATATCAGCCGGGTGGATAGTGCAGGTATAGGGAAATGGTATTCATTAAGTTTTAGAAAAATAGAATGTGTATTACTTAGATGTAAAGGGAATACTCTGTATTCCTTGTGGAATCTCAACCATAAGGCTGTTTTACTCATTGCCCCCTTAAATATGAACTAGATTTATGTCTCCCAACAAGCATATCTTGGTGTAAAGTACAGTTACCTGGGGCTGGTCTAGAAAGTCAGAGATTAGCGGAATGTGATGGGTTTTGGGATCTGATAGTCTCTATTTTTAGTAGAGAGCTTGAGCCCTGGTGGAGACAGTAGACAAACTCCTGCTATAGATTTTACCACTGAATTCTTCAATGACTTTGACTTTAAGCAGCTTTACAGAATCTCTATCCCAGGGGTCAAATCATATTCAAATTTAGTTTTTGTTTTTTATCAAAGTGACATGAACTTATGAACAAAATTTAAAGAGCTTAACGAGTTAAACAACAAGTCTTGTTCAGAAAAAGATCAGTTTCCTGTTCTCCTTTCATTTCACATTCCTCAGGGGCAACCATTTCTACCTCTTCAGCTAATTCTTTTGGTATTTATCTCCAGATATCTAAATAACATTTTTTATATTGCTAATTCTTGATTTTAAAATCTAGACATTATCTCCTGACTTTTCACTATGGGAAGTGAGGATATTACTATCTTTCCCTGCACCCTCACAGTACATATATACACACTTCCTGTCCCCTGATTCTACCAATAGTCAGTGAGTACATGATCATGAACAAGTAAACATTCACAATAAGCCATGTATTATACTATATGCTTTCTTTCCATGTACAACTTTTTGTTTTTCTAGAAGTTAATGTTCTCTTCTTCTTTGTTTTATTTGGCTTGCTTAGTGTGCTAATTCATCCCCACTCTCTCCCAGTTGTATAAATCTTTAAATATGTTCAGAAACATTAAGTAATCAGTTTCATCTTCTGGAAACAGTCTCTCACAGAGTTCTATCCCACTTCAATATAGATTAGCTGCTTCCTGGGCCTGCTGTATAGATCTTATATTGTGATTTCCCTTCACTGCCATCCCAAGGACTCTGCTTGCTCTCTCTTGTATTGGCTTCCCCTTTTTCTGGATCCTATATCTTCTTTCTTGGTTTCCTCTTTTGTTTTGGTGGAGTTCATCCTTTAGTAGCTTCCTGATAAAGGGTCTGTAGAAAGTATTTATTTAATTATTTCTATTCTTTAATGTCTGAAAAATCTTTTATTCTGCCTTCACGCTTAATTGAGCATTTATCTGGAGTAGAGTTTCAAGCTGGAAATAATTGTCCCTCAGAATTTTTAAGGCATTGCTAAATTGTTTTTCATTCCCCAGTGTTGTTATTGACAAGTTTATTATGATACTGATTCTAGACGAAACATATTTTTCCTCTCTAGAACTTTACAGCATCCTCTATTTGTACCCAGTGTTATGCAATTTCTTGATGATATGCCTTTGTGGGCTTATTTTTATCTGTTGTACTGGACATTTGTGGGCCCCTTCAATCTAGTAACTCATATTATTTCGTTATAAGAATTTTAAATTTCTGGGAAATTTAAAAAAATATTTCTTTTTTTATACATTATTATTTTTATTCATACCCCCCAAAAGTTTACACTTTATATATATAATTGTCATTGTCACCAATGCATTGTTGTTGGTCATAGACACTTTAACCTCTGCGGCTTTGAAGTAACTAAAGCAGCTTTGATTAATGTCTGTACCTTCTATTCCCTAAAATAATAACCTACATATATATCAATATTGCATATAAATTGTGTATGCATGTTACTGGGACTTTTTAAAAATATTTTTTAATTGAATGAAAGATTTATTTATTTATTTGTTTATTTATTTACTTATGGCTGTGTTGGGTCTTCGTTTCTTTGCAAGGGCTTTCTCCAGTTGCGGCAAGTGGGGGCCACTCTTCATCGCGGTGCGCGGGCCTCTCATTATCGTGGCCTCTCTCGTTGTGGAGCACAGGGTCCAGACGCGCAGGCTCAGTAATTGTGGCTCACAGGTGTAGTTGCTCCATGGCATGTGGGATCTTCCCAGACCAGGGCTCGAACCCGTGTCCCCTGAATTGGCAGACAGATTCTCAACCACTGCGCCACCAAGGAAGCCCAAAAAGATTCTTTAAATTCTATAGTGCTTTACAATTTTCATAAGTTTCACACACATGATTTCATATAATCCCATAATAACCCTTTTACCCCTACTCCTGTATTGTCCCCCCTCCTTCCATCTCCTTATTGGTAACCACTAGCTTGTTCTCTATATCTGTGAGTCTGCTTCTTTTTTGTTTTATTCATCAGTTTGTTGTATTTTTTAGATTCCAGATGTAAGTGATATCATACAGTATTTGTCTTTCTCTGTCTGACTTATTTCACTTAACATAATGCCCTCCAAGTCCATCCATGTTGCTGCAAATGGCAAGATTTCATTCTTTTTTATGGCCAAGTAGTATTCCATTGTATATATATACCATATCTTCTCTAACCATTCATCTGTTGATGGACACTTAGGTTGCTTCCATACCTTGGCAATTGTAAATGCTGCTATGAACATTGGGGTGCATGTGTCTTTTCAAATTAATGTTTTTGTTTCTTTCAGATATATATCTAGGAGTGGAATTCCTGGGTCATATAGTAGTTCTATTTTTAGTTTTTTGAGAAACTTCCATACTGGTCTCTATAATGTTTTACATGTGTGTCTTGGACTTAAGCTTATTTTTTTTGTGACCTAATAACAATTTGCCGTACAGCAGAAATTAACACAACATTGTAAAGCAACTATACTCTAATAAAAATTAATAAAAAAGAGATAATCATCTAGATGATATTAATAGTTACCATTTATTGGTTGTTTACCATGTGCCAAGCACTACACTAAGTGGTGCGTGTGTGTGTATGTATGCATGTATGTGTGTATGTGTGTATTATATATGAATATATGTATATATATGAAGTATATATGTATATATGAGGTATACACATGTATATGTATATATATATATGATTTATATATATTGTTTTATTTAGTCCTTACAAGAAACTTATTAAGTTGGTACTATTATTATTCACATATTACAAATTAGAAAACTGGGGTATAGAGAGTTTAAGTACCTTACACTGTCATACATCGAGAAAGTTTATGCCCAGGTCTGTTTGACTATGAAGTCCATACTATGCCCAGGTCTGTTTGACTATGAAGTCCATACATTTAATCACTGAAATATATTGTTTTATTTATTCTAAGGGACTGAACTTAGCCCAGAGCACTCATGACAATTCCAACCCTTAACTAAATCTGAATGCAAATTTGGTCAGGCCATGGTTAAGTTTTTGGTGTATGCTATCTATCTCCCCGTGGGTTATTTTGATGAGCTCCCAACAAAATCAATACATGTTAGAGCTGGTATGTTAGCAAGTCCCCAGGACTTGCAACATTTCTTTGGATTCTCAAACAATTTTGGAAGGATCACCTTACACTTCATTAACATTGATAACATCCTGATCAAACCTCTGTAGAAAATCTGGTCTTTTAAGTTGTCTTCTGAAGTCCAGAAAGCTGAACAACTGGCCCCAGCTTAATTTGACCTGTTTTTTACTTTGAATCAATCCTTAATGCAAACCCTTAGCTGGTGTTTCTTGGCTCTCTGGCTTCTGACTGGAGACCCGTGTGTTCTTAAATGAAAATAAACTCCAGTCTTATACCACGGAGACCTCTATTTTGGCATCTCTATTGCCACCTCCTGGAATGGGGCAGCCCTCCCTTAGCTAGAAAACTAGTTGAACATCACCAGCAGCTGGAGGGCAAACTCCTTTTAGCAGCAGAGCAGGTTATTCACATAAGGTATGCACTAGTAAGTAGCCCAGGTGAAGGAAACTCCCTTCACCTGAGTAAATGGAAGCATTTTTGGGGCCTTAGTTGCCTTTATAGCCCTAGCTACAATGCATGCTGAAAGGCTGTTGCCTACAATGCAATTATACCTGAGCTATGTAGCTGGGCAGTGTCTCTAAGGTTCTGTCATATTGGGAAGGCTGATGAGGCAAATGGTTGGTGGAAAGGAAATGAAGAGAGTGAAGGTGAGTGAACGTAGGCTCAGGTAGTGAAGGAGTAAGACATATATCATTTCCAGAGTTTAGAGGAATGCTATGGCTGGAGAAGAAAAGCAGATCAGGCAAGGAAGTGAGAATGAGGGAATAGAAATTGAGGGCAAATGCTGAACAATGAATATTGCTTTTCCCTCATTGTTAGACTTTAGAGTGACCTCTGAGTAAGTTTGAACAACAGCGGGCCAGTCACACAGCTGGGCTTCCCTGATGTTTCCATACTTCTTTTGCCCTGGTTGATTCTATCCTCAGCCACCATGGGCTGGGTGACCTCCAGTCCCTTGCCTCCAGGCTTAAGAGTCTTTGGGCAGACCAAATGGAACATTCACGTACAAGGTTGCTGATATAAATCAAGTAGGGAAAAAAATTCATTTTGGTGCGGTCATTGTGTCAACTCTTATTATTTCAGTTCAGCATGGCCGCATATATAAATCTCCTTTAAGGAACCAGAAAAGGGGTATGTGAAATAACATTTCTAAGAGGCATGGTCACTTGCTTCTATTAATAATTACTACTTGCAAAGCCTGGAAGTGCTTAAGATGTTCATATTTTTTGAACGATTGACTGGCTCCTTTATTTATACATATAAGAAAAAAAGCCAAGTGGGGAGAGGAAATCGTCTGTTGCTGCAGAAACGTGAAAGTCACATTTTTGGCACTGTTCCCTGGTTGATGTCATTCTGGGGAATGTGCTAAAGGCCATGATTTTCCAGAGGGAGCGGATATTTTTTTCATAGCAGGCTGTTTGTGGGCACTTATTGCCCCCTCCGAAGTTAGGCCAAAACCAAGCTATGCCTTTTTCTGCCATGTTTGGCAGTACCAGGTCAAGCCCACTTTGAAACAGGAGACCAAAATCTTTGCTGGTCACTGTGCCCAGCCATTCCCTGCACCCTCTTATACCTTCTGAATATTCTCTTTAGGGGCCTCTCAGCTGCTTGGCCTTTGTGCAGGCTGCTGGGAAGGTTGATTTTCCCCTGCTGTGTGAAAGCACTAAGGGCTGCCAGAGGTGTGTGTGTATTTAGGGGCCATCCCTGAGCTGACTCCTGAGGTAGACCACAGTACCTCAGTTGGTGTGTTGGGTTGGGATTTGAACCCAGCTCTTCTCATTCCCTCTTACCTCCTAAATGGTTCCCCCCAAAAATGGGCTACAGATACTACCCCTTCCTCCCTTGCTGAGCCTGGTCTTCATGCTCCTATATGGAGCTGCCCAGAGAACATTTAAAAACCACTTGTCATGGTATAGAAGAATTTACTTGGGTCCATCTATCATCAAAGAAAGATCTTTGCATTATGAAATTGGCCAGCAGTTTAGTGTAGGCAACACAAGGTCAGGCCTGGGTTCTCACTATTTCCCCCACCCCCTTAGCACACAGGCAGACATTTGAACTTCAGGATCATTCCTACCTCCACACCTATGCTCCTACCTTAATGAACACCTGTTTCACCATATGCCTTGCACAAAACTACTCATCACTGACTCACTGCTGTACCCTTATCTAGTTCAAGCTCCTCTGCTTAGCCCTTAAGGTCCTCCAACACTTGACTCCAACTTTTACCTTCTGTTCCCGAACACTCATTCTTTATTTTTTTTTAACATCTTTATTGGAGTATAATTGCTTTACAATGGTGTGTTAGTTTCTGCTGTATAACAAAGTGAACCAGCTATATGTATACATATATCCCCATATCCCCTCCCTCTTGCATCTCCCTCCCACCCTCCCCAACCGACCCCTCTAGCTGCTCACAAAGCACCAAGCTGATCTCCCTGTTCGATGCAGCTGCTTCCCACTAGCTATCTGTTTCACATTTGGTAGTGTATATATGTCCATGCCACTCTCTCACTTCGTCCCAGCTTCCCCGTCCCCCTCCCCATGTCCTCAAGTCCATTCTCTACATCTGTGTCTTTATTTCTGTCCTGCCCCTAGGTTCATCAGAACCTTTTTTTTTTTTTTAGATTCCATATATATGTGTTAGCATACAGTATTTGTTTTTCTCCTTCTGACTTACTTCACTCTGTATGACAGACTCTAGGTCCATCCACCTCACTACAAATAACTCAATTTCATTTCCTTTTATGGCTGAGTAATATTCCATTGTATATATGTGCCACATCTTCTTTATCCATTCATCTGTCAGTGGACACTTAGGTTGCTTCCATGTCCTGGCTATTGTAAATAGTGCTGCAATGAACATTGTGGTACATGACTCTTTTTGAATTATGGTTTTCTCAGGGTATATGCCCAGTATATTGCTGGGTCATATGGTAGTTCTATTTTTAGCTTTTTAGGGAACCTCCATACTGGTCTCCATAGTGGCTGTACCAATGTACATTCCCACCAACAGTGCAAGAGGGTTTCCTTTTCTCCACACCCTTTCCAGCATTTATTGTTTGCTAGATGTTTTGATGATGGCCATTCTGACTGGTGGGAAGTGTTACTCATTGTAGTTTTGATTTGCATTTCTCTAATGATTAGTGATGTTGAACATCCTTTCATGTGTTTGTTGGCCATCTGTATATCTTCTTTGGAGAAATGTCTATTTAGGTCTTCTGCCCATTTTTGGATTGGGTTGTTTGTTTTTTTGATATTGAGCTGCATGAGCTGCTTGTATATTTTGGAGAGTAATCCTTTGTCAGTTGCTTTGTTTGCAAATATTTTCTCCCATTCTGAGGGTTGTCTTTTCATCTTGTTTATGGTTTCCTTTGCTGTGCAAAAGCTTTTAAGGTTCATTAGGTACCATTTGTTTATTTTTATTTCCATTTCTCTAGGAGGTAGGTCAAAAAGGATCTTGCTGTGATTTATGTCAAAGAGTGTTCTGCCTATGTTTCCCTCTAAGAGTTTTATAGTGTCTGGCCTTACATTTAGGTCTTTAATCCATTCTGAGTTTATTTTTGTGTATGGTGTTAGGAAGTGTTCTAATTTCATTCTTTTACATGTAGCTGTCCAGTTTTCCCAGCACTTATTGAAGAGGCTGTCTTTTTTCCATTGTATATACTTGCCTCCTTGATCAAAGATAAGGTGACCATATGTGTGGGTTTATCTCTTGGCTTTCTATCCTCTGAACACTCATTCTTTACCATATTTATAGCCATTTATTCATTTCATAAATGAAAAGCTAATTCAGAAAGATTAATGCTCTAATGGAGGCATTTATACAAAGCACAGTGATGGTCCCAAAGAAGCTGAGAGCAGTTCTGTTCCAGGTAGTCAGAAAAAAAGTCTCACAGATGAGATGATGCTTAAAGCTGGGTCTCTAACATTCAGAAGGAGTCCACCAGGAAAATATATTTCCATGCGAAGGAGAAGAACAGTTTTCCAGGTGTCTGTGGAGCCCTGATCCTTTTCTTGGGAGTGGTGGCTAGAGTTTTTCTCACAGGCTTATCCTTGCATCCTGCTATAAGCTTCCTTGGGGCCAAGGAATCATATCTTATAGAATATCAACAGTAGGGTATAGGTCCTTAGGGAATGTCTAGCTCAATTCATTTATTTTACTTGTAAAGAATATAAAACCAAAAAAGGTAAAGGGACCTGTCCAAGGTCACACAGCTAGTTAGTGGCAGAGGTAGAACTAGAGGTAGAAGGACTCCTAGACTCTCATTATAGGGCTCTTTCTACTAGGTTGCTTTGTGGCCTTGGCATGTCCCAGTTTCCCCTTTGATCTCCTCCTCTGAGAGCTCCCATCAGCCTCAGTTCACTCAGGGCGGTTCCCTTTAAAGACTGAACAGAAATGTTTGTTGCCACTAGCTCCCTATATAACTTTAGGAAAATTACATCCCTTCTCTTGGCCTTAGTTTTTAGTTTCCTCACCTAAAAATGAATGGGGGTTAACTAATAGATTTTTATATCTAGGCCTTATTGAGAGGGGCACACAGCCAGTAGTTTGTACAAGAGCTTCACTTTTTGTATATTTGCTGGAGTGGAGTATAGGCATCTGAATGGGGCTGAATGAAAGGAGTGGAAAAAACATAGTGGAGACTGAGACGCTGAAGCCTTCCTACTGGCTTAAAAACAGATACATACTCCAAGTGTAGTTCTCTTATTTTTAATGTGGTAAAACTGAGGCCCAAGTTGGGGGTAGGGGAAGTTCCCATAAGAATTAATGAGGATCTGGGCCTGGAACCCAGGTCTTCTGACTCGAAGTCCAATACATTCTACCAGCCCATACTGCCCCATTGAGCTGGTTATGTCCTGTCCAGGGAAGTTTGAAGAAGACTAAGAGGTCAGAAGTCTGTAACAAATAGGGTTTAGTTGCAATGTGTGCAGAGTATTTGCAGCTGGCCATTATGAAAGGAGACAGTCTAGAGCTTTGAGGGCAGGGGATGGTGCAGTTGCCTCCTAAGACCCTGTTTGGGGGTTTTGGAGACTTGGACTTGAGCCCCAGATGTATGGGGCTCAGGGCTTGGTTATCCCCTCTTTCCTCCCTTCTAACTGCTTCCTGTTCATACTGTCTCTCCTCTTATCTCCTTTCATCTCCATATGACTACCCACCCTCTTCTAGTCATAAACAAAGATTATCAATCACTGGGTTAGTTTACCTCCATTTTTCCACTACCCCTCATAGTAACTTTCAAAGCAGCAAAATATCCCACAAACCACTTTTGCCTTTGCTTTTAATTTCATGCTGTTTGAGATGACTTGATTTTGTGCTCTCCCAGAATGCTCTGGTGGAAAAAGGAGACAAAGTGCAGCTTCTTCTTTTTTGGAAAAGAATTTGGCTTATACCATATAGGTAATGTCTCACTCATCACAATACTTCCCAACACTTTTATTCTTTGGGTTGGTTCAAGTGGTCTCCAAATCATTGATGCTTCTCCCCGCTGGGTGGAGCAGGTGGTTTTTTTGGAAGATGTGGAGAGATCAGGAGTTTAGTTCTGAACATGTTGAGTTTGAGAGGTCTATTTGACATCTGAGTAGAGATGTTGAATAGGCAATTGTATTTATGAGTATGGAATTTGAGAAACACTTTTGTTTGGAGATATAATTTTGGAGTTGTTGGCAAACAGGTGACACTTTAAGCCATCAGAACTGATGAGATAAATTAGGGACTAAGTGTAGAGAGAAGAGATTTCCATGAAAGTTCTCAGGGCATAGTTTATCAAGGAACTAGGAAGCCGTGGAAGCTAATCCTCTGGGAGGAAGCAGGTTTTCTTTTTCCCAGATTGGTGTTATTTGATTTCTAAGTGTGGTGCAGTAGAAAGAGTGTGGCCACTGGTTTATTGTATACCTTGGGTAAGTCACCCACATGTCCTGGATCCCAGTTTTCTCACCTGTATAATGAGAGGGTTGGATGAGATGATCTGATGTTCTAGAATGGTTTATCATTTATAGTAATGTAATTGGCAAAGGACTGTCAGCATGTGCTATCTGTTGGGATGACAAGCATGTGGAGGAACTTTGTAAAGTGACAAAACCTATGCAAATGATGATTGCCATTGTTACTGTTACATCCTCCCTTTATTTGTGGGATGTTGATGTGTAAAGATCACTGACCTGTGGAACTGCACACCTCAAGTTTCTCTTCTAGCTCTGGTTCTGAGTCATTATGTGATCTTGAATATGATCCTTTCCTTCTCTGGTCCTCAATTTTCACATCCATAAAATGAAGGCTTTGGTTTCTGCCAGTGATTTTCAATATTTTTAAAAACAGAGAAACTCATTTTTTAAATGAAATTGACATAGCTTCTCTGGTTGAGAGAGCAGGTCGAGTAGAGGGCTGAGGCTCAGGTTCACCTCAGAGGTATGTCTTGAGCCACTTCTAGAACCCCAGAACACCAAGGAATGTAGTTTGATCCTCGACTAACTGAGCTCTCAAAGCCCTTTCAAGTCTGACATTCTATAGTTTGAGGGTTCCCTTGTCATCAGTATAAAGTTCAGATGTCAGTGAACATTTTCTGTAAAGGGTCAGATAGTAAGTATTTTAGGCTTTGTGAACCACTACAGTCTCTGTTTTCTCCTCTTCTGCCTTCTCCTCCACCCTCTTTCTTTTCCTCCCCCGCCCCTCCCTCTCTCCCTCCTCCCTCTCCCCTTCCTCCTCCTCCTCCCCCTTCTCCTCCTTTTCCTTCTTCTTCAAACCCATTTAAAATGTAAAAACCATTCTTAGCTCATTGACACTACAAAAACAGGCCATGGACAAAATCCAACATTTGGGCCACAGGTTGCCAACCCCTGGATAATCTGTGGTGTGACCCCAGCATTGAGCCCCAGTGACCAGATGCATAATGGGAAGACTGTAGACTATCCTCCATCCTCAATAGGACCTATGTATAACCTGCAATTTCCAGACTGCTCTTGGCTGGGCCTGGGGAGGTTGGGGGAAGGTTCAGGTCACAGGTGGAACCTGAGCCTAGGCCCATCTGGGTCTCTACTTGAAGCAAACCAGCTCCCCTCCCCCACAATCCCCTTGGCTGAGCTGGGCCCTTCCATGTGCACACAGCCTCAAGGAAGGCAGAGCTAGTAACAGTGGCCCAAGCTGGCTTGTGGCCAAGAAGGGTGGCTATTTGTTGCAGACACAGCTGGGAGGGGGTGGGGCAAAGGGGATCATCCAAATATCAGTCCAGGCGGAGAGGAGGAGAGGCCTAATTGGGATCAGATGTCTCTGCAGAGCAATAACACTGACACCTGGTTATGAGCATCTTCGCTTTGCAGAACCCAAAGGGCTTTTCCAGACAGCATTTAATTTATCTCCACTGCACTCTTGGGAAGGAGAAAAGAAGGGGAAGAGGTTTAGCTGTGGTGATAAGAAAGAGCTCTGGCTTAGGAATCAGGAGCCACAGCTTGGTCAGTGACTTGTGAGGTAACCTTCGACCACTCTCTTCCTTTCTCTGGGCCTCATTTTCCTCATCTGTAAAGTGGTAGGATTGGACCAGATCAGTGGTTCTCAAAGTGTGATCCCTGGATAAGCAGCAGCCATATCACCTGGGAACTTGTTAGAAACGCCAATTCTCAGGCTTCATCCTACATCTAGAAAATCAGAACTCTGTGGGTGGGACCAAGAAATGTGTGCTTTAACAAGCACCCCAGCCCCAGGCAAGGAGAAACACTGGACTGGAATCGTCTAAGGACCTTCCAGTTTAGATTCTCTGATTGTATAAGATAGTGGATGTAAAAATACGTTGTAAACTGTGCCCTATACATTTCAGGGATGACGGTAGTGATGATGATAAGGACGATGCTCCTGTTGACTTTAAGCCACACTTCAGCAGCCAGGTTTTTCCCCTAAGCCAGTATCCTATTACCCAGATCCTCATCCCCTATGGAGTTTCTCTCAAGTCCTGTAAGACAGAGAGATGCCCTCAGGAGCATATACACTGTGTGAGTAGGTAAGTTAGGTAAGGCAAGCTGTTTCAGATGGTTCACAGAGATGAAGTCACAAGACAACTGTTTTGAAGAGCCAGAGAATAGGCACAGCCAGTATTAGAGATTGCATGTGTGTGTGTTTGTGTGTAGTAGGTGAGAAGTTCACTGCGGGCTGCAGAGTTGTGGCATTGGAGAGAACTTTTAGTATTAGCAGTAGTGAGGTCTTGAAGGATGGGGAGGAGTTAAACACTTTCCAGGAAGGTGGGAGGACATTATAAGCGATGAACGTGAAGGTAAGGCACACAGAAGAAAAAAAAGCATGTGACCTCATCTTGTTATAGCATTAAAACTAGAAGGATCCTTATATTTACCCAGGGTTCAGGGTGATTCCCTGGGTGCTGGCTGTAATGCCAGTCATTTCCTTCCCATTCTGGGAAACATACTGGAAAAAATGTGAACACGGATGGCATTATATGGAGGACCTAGACTCCATTCTAAAATATAAAATTAAGTTATTCACAAACATTTATATGTTAATTTAATAACAAATTGATTTTAACACACTTTCCAAGTGATCTTAAAACTCTGGACATTCTGGTTGAATAAATGACTTATACAAGGTCACTCAGAAAGTTAATGGGACTGGAAGCCGTTTCTCCTAATTTTTAGTCCAGTGTGTTGCCCTTGTAATCTGTATTTGCTCTGAGGCTTCTGGAATGGAGCAGTCTGGCCAAAATACAGAGTTTAAAAGGCATGTGTTTGAGGTACAGATGGAAGGAGGCTAGGTCAGGACTATGGAGAGCCTGGAATGCCAGGCTGAGGCTTTTAAATTTTCTCCTGTAGATAATGGGATACTGTTGAAGTTTCTGGATCTGCTGTGAGGCATTACCTGCAATTTAGGGATATTACTCAAATGGTGTAGTACAGTAGTGCCTGGTGGATTGGAGTGGGAGAGTACTTGGAGGGAGCGATGCATATAAGAAGTAGCCCCAAATGTAAGCTAGAAATGCCACAGACCCACCGTCCTTCCCATGCCATGAGTACGTTTTTATTTTTAACAGAAGAAACCATGTGCTGCAAAAACATGGCTTTTATTCTGGGATTTCAGCCATTAGTGATGGGGATATTTGGGAGCTGGAGCCTTCCTGGTCCTGGAACATAATGCTGTGGAGACCTCCTCCCTAGATTGCACTCACACCAGTCCTTGCTAAAGCTCAGTGCTGTTCTCTGCTCTCTGGTTTCATTTTGCACTCAGATTTCTATGTATTATAAGCCAGGGTCCCAGAGTTTAGGGGATAGTTCACTCTTTCTTTCATTCCTCTCATAATGCCCCAAGCCCAGGGAAGCTAGTTATACACATTACCATGCCAGTTGCATGACCCAGTCAGCTCCAGGGACCCTAGCTCTAAGTTTCACAGTTTACAGCTTCCAAAGCTCACTCATACCCATTATCTCATTTGGTTCTCATAAGAGCCTTGTGACGTGGGCAGGGCTTATTATACTTACAATTTAAGGATGAAACTGAAGACCAGAGTGGGGGAAGTAACTTGTCATGCAGCCAGTGAGTGGCACAGCCCACTTATTCTGCCTTCTAGGCAATATTCTGTGCTTCCACTTGTGCTGTTGGGGTTGTGGTGATCATTTTTATGAGCATACTGAAAAACCTCTCAGATATCAGACAGGGCCCAAGCTGGAACACAGAAGGAGACAGAAAGTCAGGAAAACAAATTTCTCATTTCCAGTTGTGAGTCCCTCCCTCAATAGCATACTCCCTCCCTTGAGTATACTGAAAGACCTTGGTGGGAAAATCCTTGGCTCTGCCCGCTTATAGCCCTGTATCCACCCCTGTCTGATTCCAATAGTACTCTTGGTGATAATGTGTTACCTTTGCCTGCAGCCTGCCATGTTTCCTTTCTGCCGTTGTCTCTCCTCACCCTGGGCCACTGGAACAAAGGTATGGCCAAGGGACTCCCCTTCCCTGGCCTACTCCAAGAGGTGAGGCTCACAGCCCCAGATCTACCTTGCAGAGTACAAAAAGCCAATTGTTGACTGAGAGACTGGGTGACCACTAAACGTAGACAGCTTTTAAAATATGGATGGCACAGGGTCTTTGGCTGAAGCTGCTTTGGCCAGACCTTTCCAGAAGTCTGACTGGGTCCTCAGTGTGAGCCAAAGGCAACACCAACCAGAGTAGCATCAGCCCGGCTTTCAGAGTTCATACAATGTCATGCTGTCCAGATTTTCATCATGAATGTTCCCGAGACTCAAATGCAAAGGGAATTGTGTTGATTTCAACTGGAAAATATTCCTGCCATCTCAACATTCTCTGGAATAACCTGCATGCAGCTGTCATGGGGCGGCCCCCTGCCTGTAATGCATGGCTTTTCCAACGCTCAAGCTCCAGGGATCTGGAGGGGAAGAGGAGGAGGGGAACCAGATTCTGTATACCCCTGCCCCCAGCTTGGATAGTGCTTGCATTTTTCAGGCCGGAAATTGTGTTGTTGGGGGTGAGGTAGAGGAGTTCATTGAACAGGCCCCTGCTGGGTGGATCCCTGCTTGTGGCTTGTTGCATTTCTTTAACTTACTGGCGTTCAACAGGAAGAAGTCATTTTCTGATGGAGAGGCATATGCCCTTGCATTGAAACTCTAGCTGGCTCCGGGGCAGGAGACCTGGGTTTAGGTCTTGGGTCTGTCATCAACTTGCATTGTGACTTTATGCAATCAGTCATCACCTCTTTGTGTTTCAGCTTCTTCCATTTAAAGTGGAGCTACCAATACCTGGTTCACATATATGGAGTAGGAACAAGGTGTGGAGGTCACTGATGAATGTGCTAGGGGAAATGAAGGAATGCTAGGAATTTGTTCTTACCTCCTCCAGACCCACAGAACTAAACTAGTTGCTCTTCTTTCCTTTCCCCTGTCCCATGGTGTTTGTAGAATGGCAGGATATGGGAACATCTCCAAGGATTTAGATAGCCATAACGCAAAGGGAAGAATGGTGGTATAAGCAGTGGCGTAACACAATATGAAAATGGGGATACCCTAAAATCTTATCAAGGAGATGTTGACAGTCAGTTGGAAACAAAGTCCTATGATAATGGGAAACAATATATTGGGATCAGGTGTGACACATGGGATGCCAGCAAGGCAGAGAGTGCCAAAGACAAATTTTATTGCCTCTCACCATTATGCCATAGACTTGTGCTAATGCTACTCTAGAAATTGCCTTCTTTGGCCGCTTGGATTGTCAGACCCTTGCCTTAGCTTTGGTATCTTCAAGCCTCTTATTTCCTTTGGATCAGAGTGTTACTTGGGTTGCATATACCTGAGAGGGGGTGTCAGAGAGTAGAGAACAAACAGCCTCTGCCCTGGTATCAGGGTTCGCCTCGGTCCTACCAGTTCTCTGGTGCTCCTATCTCTGAATTACCAGCCTCCTGAGATCCACACACGTGCTGTCCAGTATGGTAGCCACTAGCCAGATGAACAGCCCTGAATTGCTTATGAGAAGGCCTGGATAACAGTACAGATGGTTTAGCGGCAGCCCAGCACTGCTGTGAGACCTCAGGGTTCCTATCCTCCTGAGAATAAAGTAAGATGTTCTGTCTTTACAAGGGCTCTTACATGGAGAATTTGTTTTAAAAAATAAAGAAAAAAAACACCTGAAAAAGTGTTATTGGACTAGGCATCTTATCACCTGTTGATCACCCATTTGTGCTTGCAGTGAGTCTAAACCCATGAGTTATCCTCAGTCCTCCTGTTTTATAGCCCTTTGTGCTTTAGAAAAAGCATTCACAGCCACTGTTTCATTTGAGTCTTCCTAATACAGTAGAGGCAAGTACACTAGCAGTTATTATGTCCATTTGACCCACATAGAAACTGTGGCTCAGCAGTGAAGTGATGGCCAAGGGCCTCTAGTTATTAAGTGATAGTGCCAGGCTGAGAATGGAAAAAACTCCGGCAGCATCCTTGAGTACTTTCTTTCTATTTCCACTCAAGTGCCAAGTCTGGGTGATTTTCTTCCATACCTCATTCTCAATCAGTCCACTTTTTTCCATCATCATCATCACCACTGTAGCCCAAGCCCTTCAGTCCATCTTTCACATAGCACTCAGAGTGGTCCTTCTAACATGTTAAGCTGACTATGGCACTGTCCTGTTTAAAACTCTTTTCAATTGCTCTTAGGATAAAAAGCAACCTCTTGAATATGGCCTACATAGTTCTGTATGGCTTAGCTCTCCACTATCTCTAGCTCTTCCCACTCCTTCCTTGTATTCTTTCCTCCAATAACTGAAAATTTTCAGGTCTCTGAAGATTCTGGGTCTGGTCTGTACACATGCTATTCCCTCTGCTTGCCACACTCTGCTCCCCTAATCCTCTTTACTTGGTAAACTCCTGCTTGTTCTTCAAGCTCTAGCTTTGACATTGCCTCCTCTAGGAACTTCCCCTTGCCTGCCTCCCTACTCAGGATGGGTTAGTTGCCTCTTTGAACTCCCATGTCACCCAGGACTTGCTTGTTAATATGCTGTTATTAAGCTATAATAATTATAATAATTATATGTATTATAATAATATATATTATCTGTTAAGCTGTCTGTGTCTTCTGGTAGATTGTGAGTGCCATAAGATCAAGAACCATGTCAATTTTAACTCTCCACCATGTCCCTAGAATGTAGCACAGGGCCTGGCATGTGATGGATGCTTACAGTTATTTCTTGATTAATTGAATGAATGGAAGAATAAATGAATGATGGATCTCAGGTAATTCACCCTGCAACCCAGTGTTCTTTCTACTTGGAAGTAACATATCTGAACACAAAGATAGTTATTTAACCTTCAGACTACCATTTTCAGTGAATATTTAGGACATGTTAACTAATCATAGGACCTTAATCTTGGAGTAAAGAGCCTGGCATCTGCTGTGTGCCAGGCACACTGCTAAAAGATCAACATTCAATGCATTCATTCATTCCTTCATCAGTTATATCTTGAGTATACTCTATAACAGTAGAAACTATTATTATCCTCATCTTACTGATTAGGAAACTGAAGATTGGAGAGGCTAACTTACTTGTTCAAGACCACACAGCTATTAAGTGGTGAAACTGGGATTTGAAACTAAGCCTATATGACTCTAAAACATATTTGCTATATTGCACTGACCCAGACAATGGTTACTTGAGAACAGGACCTGCTCTCTTTCTTCCATATTATAGGGTACACAAGCGCTGATTAACCCTTTTATTTTATTTTATTTATTTTTTTATTGTTTTAGATTCTGGTTCCATTTTTAAATTTATTTTAAAAAAATTTTAATTGGAATATAATTACTTTACAATGTTATGTTAATTTCTGCTTACAACGAAGTGAATCAGCTATATGTATACCTATATCCCCTCTCTCTTGGACCTTCCCCGCCACCCCCCCCATCCCACCCATCTAGGTCATCACAGAGCACTGAGCTGAGCTCCCTGTGCTATACAGCAGGTTCCCACTAGCTATCTATTTTACACATGGGAGTGTGCTTATGTCAAACCTAATCTCCCAATTCATCCCTTTTAAATAATGATGTTATAAATGGCTCATTAAGGCAATAGTTTTTCAGGGGCTGATAGATTTCTAGAATGAGTTAAGTTTCTCTGCACTGACTCAGGTGAGTCCTCTTCTCTAGGTAGCTGAAATACCATCTGTAATGGAGGCCAGTATAGCAAAAAGCTAGTATGATGAAAATACCAAGTTTGATCCCTATCTTTGGAGCAGCTGCAGGGGATAAGTTGGGGCTGCGTCCTCAGAGCATAGTTGTGAGGATCAGATATAATAATTCTTCTCTTTTGTATAAGGCATTGCAGTTTACAGATCACTTTTACATCTTCTACTGTATTTGAAACTTAGAACTTTACTATTAAATACATAAGGAAACAGGCCCAAAGATATCATGTCACTCGGTCAAGGTCTCACAGAGTTGGGACTTACAGGTTTCTCAACTTTGAAAAACATTACACATATGAAAGGACTTAATTTTATTGTGCTTATGCTAGTTTTCTGTGGAGAGAGGCTGTTTCTCACATAGTTTCTGCCCAGTGAAGTATTGATTCAAGAAATATTTGTTGGGTGGCTAATATATACAAAGCACTGTTCTAGATACTGAGGATAGGACAATGACTAAACAGTAATCTTTGCCATTATAAAGCTTACATTGTGGTTGTAGAGAGGGATAGACAAACAAATAAAGAAAACGTAGTATATTAGATGGTATTAAATGCTAAGGAGAAAAGTAATGCACAAATGTGGTATAGGTTATATGTGTGAAGATTATAATTTTATTTAGGGTTCGAGAATCAGAGTGACTTGCTAAGAGCAGGAAAAGTTAGGGGATAAAGGATAAGGGAGAGAGACAGAAAAAATCTCCAGGGTTTTGAGCCTGGCAAAATGGTGATTCATATAGCAAACATAGAGTAACTTGGCTGTTTCAGATGAGGCCTCCCAGCATGGAAACAGTCTTAAAATGTATCCAAGTTTGAAAAATGATGGGAGAGTCCAAATGATGCCTTTGAGTTGTGGGCACATATAGGATCCATAGATGCAAATTGATGATCATCTGAGAAAAGTGAATGTGCAAACCTAGATGAAGCAAGGAAACTTGGTTATAACGGAAAGGGCGTGGGGCAGAGACTTAGGAAACCTGGGTTTAGGCTACTTCTGCTGTGAACTCTGTGACTGGAAAATTTTATCCTCTCTAGGCCCCAGTAACACTCATCTATGAATGAGGATACTTGGTTGGGTAGATGACTGGCTTTCAAATATTGGACCTTTCCAATTGAGCTAAGCTTGACTGTTGATAATATTTTCCACTAGTGTAGACTATGCTCTCAGACTGAAATGTGGTAGAACCTCTAGGCTTTAGTTAACAAGGCTGCACTGTCCTATTCATGAGAACAGGGCAACTCATATGGACTACCATATACACAGGTCTTTTGAGTTGATTTATTCCTTAGTGAGATTTGAGTATTCCAGCCTGTCTGAAAGTACATGGTTACCAGTCCCCTTTTTGTAGTTGCTAGTGAAGAGTAGGGGATAGCCAGGTCAAGGAGCAGGAGTAATACTTCCATATCTCTGTATGCTACATTGTGTTTTACATAATTCTCTTCAATCAAGGCTCTCAGTTGAGTTTCACATGGATCCTGTGGGGTTGACAGGGGTTGGATCCTTATTCTCATTTGATAGATCCCACCTCTGCATCCTTTAAGGGCCAGCTTGAGCTTTACCTCCCTTACAGTAATTCCATTCTTACACCGTCCCTCCACTGCCCATCAACCATAGTATTTAAACTCTATATTCCACGTGTAGTCATTTCATTATTCCTATTTGAGTTTTTTGTGTAGATGTTTATGTTCCCCCAACAAGTCATCATCGTTAACAAAGCCTTCTGACTTTTCCCTGCTTCAGCTTTTACTGCCCTCCCTGTGGTCTACTCTCAACACAGAAGCTATCCTTTTAAGATACAAGTCAGATCGTAACACCTCCTCTGATCAAAACGTTGCAGTGTTTCCCAATCTCACTCAGAGTAAAATCCAAATTCTTAACAATGGCTTGCAAGGCCCTTCCATGCTCTTCATACTGCCTGCAACTTCTCTGACTTCCTCTCTTATTACTCTCCCCTTGCTTGCTCTGCTCCAACCACATGAGCTTCCCTGCATTTCCTTGCACACTTCCAGTACATTCTTTCTCAGGGACTCTGTGCTTTCTGTTCCCAATGCCTGGAATTATCTTCCCCCAGATACGTGGTTAGCTCCTTCACTTCCTTCCTAATCAAATGTTACTTTATAAAAGAGGACTTTCTTTATGTGAACTAGTAATGATACACACTTGCACTCTTTCCTCCTTGTTCTCCTTTATTATTTTTCATTGTACTGACTGACATACTATGATTTTGCTTATTTATTTGATTATGGTCTATCTCCCCTGAGTAGAATATGAATTGCTTGAGAATAAGGACTTTGTTCTGTTCAATGCTATATTTCTAGCCTCTAGAATAGTACTTGGCACATTGTAGACATTTAAAAAATTCTGTTGGGTAAATAAATAAACAAGACCATAAAAGCTTATGGACAGACACTGTTCAATTCCCCCATTCATGTTCCTCATGCTAAACACGCTTGTCTTAATAGAACAATGGAAGTTAGAGCAGAAGGGGCCCTTAGAGACCTGCTTATCTACCTCCCTCATTTAACAGAAGACTGAGGGGAAGGATCTTGCCCAGGGCCATACAGAAAGTCGTTGGCAGAGTCAGAAGAAGAGTTCAAGTCATATAAGCCTAGATTCATAACTTTTCCTACTGTAGCATACTAGACACAAAAATTAGTCTTATTTTTCAAATACAGAGCAAAGGCAAGGCATTGTCTAGCTAGAGAAGTAAGCTCTGGGCAGATTAATGTGGAGGTGGAAGAATTTGGCTTTTCCACAAACAGGAGTTTCCTTGAACTTTTCTCTCTGGTTTTGGAGGGCAATAACAACTGGACCAAGTATTACATAAATGCCTGACCTATTAAACCACAAATAACAGTCATTCAGTAAATCAATTAGCAAGCCTTTTTTGAGTGCCTAACATGTGCTTAGACCTGTGCTAGTTGCTTAAGGAAATATAAAGATGTTCAGCCCTGATTCCTGCTTTCTAGGAGCAGTCTAGCAGTGGAGGCAAGACTCACCTGCCTGAGATAAGCAGATACCAAATTGTGAGATACAGACAATAAGCACCATTGAGAATAACAGGAGACCACTGAGGGCTGAATTAGTCCAAAAAGTCATTATGGAAGAAAGGAGACATCTTTGCACTTATCTCAGGCTGCATTCCTGTTAGTGCTTTGTCTTCCTTCGTTCAGAAGTGTTCTCTTGCACCCATGGATCAGACCCTATCTCCATGGTTCTTCAGGGAAGGAAGTTGTGTTTGATTTAGTTACTTCCCCTTCTTTTCACTCCCCCAGATGGAGTCTGCTATCAGTTCAGTACAGGTTTACTGAGCACCCTGTGGGTAGCAGGCATTGAGCCAGGGGCTTGTAATAAAAAGATGAATACGCTATGGTTGCTTACTTCTAGTAGGTCAAAGTCTAATAGTACAGATAGATAGGCACAGAGGTTTACAACATAATTCAGTATTGAAAAAATAGTTTATTTATATCCCCCTTCATTTATAAAATGGATTTGAGGTGGTAAACATGGTAAGTTTTGTTTAAGAATAAATTTTAATGAGAGCCCAGATGAGAGAAAGGACGACGTGGAGTGAATCAGCCAAAGATTCCCAGATTATCTGATATTTGAATTGAACTCAGAGGATGATTAGGAGTTTTCTAGGGAATCAGGGATTGAAGGTGTGGGTAGGGGGAGTCATTCTAGACAAATGGAACATCACATAAAGGTAGGGGTTGTCTGGCTTGTTTAGGGAATGGCTTGTTATTCTGTGTGTCTAAAGCAGATATGGTAAATGCCTGGCATGATCACCACTATCAGCTCCTCCCATGCCTATGGCAGAAATTGTTAATCAGACATATCGTTCTTTCCTAGTGTGCCTAGATATGGCTTAGAATCCTTGTAAACACAGTATTCCAAATGGCTACTTGCAGTCAAGTTGAATTGATTCATGAGATGAAATATATTTGCCATCCTTGTCTGATCCGCAATGCTTTTAAAGTTATAGATTTTCAGGAAACAGAATCTTACTGGGAACCTAAGTTTTTAACAAGCTTCGCCCTGTCCTCCCCACACCCCTCATGATTCTGATGTAATGAGTTCATGGATCTGTATTTGGTAGCTACTGTGCTATATCATGTTACTGAATTTAGATTTTTCTCCTGCCACCAGAAAGTTTAAATCATAGGAGTGGTCTGTATTTCAGAAAGCTGCCTAGAAAAACTGGTGGCAGGGAGATTGCTTAGTATTAACTGTAACATTTTAGGCAGTAGATGATGAATGCCTAGGAAGAGAGTAAATTGGAAAGACACTAACTGAGACAGATAATATAAAAGTAGTAAGTGCCAGAAGGTGATTTTGGGGAATATCAAAGAGGGAGAAACAACGTGCAGGTGAAGGGTGGGGAGTTTGATATATGGGGAAAGTTTCATAAAGATAAAATTTGAGCCAGGCCTTGAAGGATAGTTTGCACTTGACATTGAGAAAGGGGCAGAAGGAGGCCATTTCAGACCTCTGGCGCACAAGAGCAGAGGTAGAAAAATTACAGGTAATGTATGAGGAGCAATAAGTAGCTCAATTTGGCAGGCTTTAGTCTGACATTCAGAGGTGACTTTTCCCCTATGATTATCCCTGTTCCTGGATGGCTTCTCTCACCATCCAGCCTGCAGGTGCTCAGGAAACATAAATTGGTGTTAATATTAACTGAAGTGCAGCTGAATGAGGAAGTCCTCTCGTCTGCAAGAATATCATTCTAGTGCTGATTCTAAGTGCCAGTTCAAGGTTGTTCCCACTGCCATTTGCCAACATTCAACACCGCTCTGGGAGGATTGCTAAAAGGAAGGATGAAAGCTGTTTATCGTCTAATGGTCTAATGGGAGGGGCAGGGAGAATGGGCCTATGGTCATGAAAAACCCCTCAGGGCATATCCAGCACACATAATGGCAATACCTTCAACTCTCTGAAGGAACCCCTATCTATCCCTCAGCAAAAAGAATTATGAAAAAATTCTCTTTCAATTAAATTTTGTTATATAATAATATAACTTTTCCACAAGCTATTGCATTCACAAAGTGCTACCTCAGACAGTACATTTTATCCTTACTACAACCTTGTGAGATATGTTTATGATTGTCCTCATTGAGATGGCAAAGAAACTAAAAGGTTCAGAGAGGTTACAGGACTTGAGCAAGGATATAGGGATATAGGATATAAGGAAATAGGATATAAGGATATAGGGCTAGTAATTGGCTAAGGCAGGCTCAAATCCACGTCTTCTACCACCATCTCCAATTCCTAAATATTTCCATTGCACAAGGAGGTATCAAGGGTTAAAAATGGCATCAAATCTAACCTAGAGCTCTGACCCATTCTTTTGAGGGGGATTTAACAATAATTAATTTCAACAAACACTTTCTGAGCACCTATTCTGTATTAGGCACTACACTAAGTCCATGGGATGCAGACTGAGGAAACACGGTCTTACCCTCAAGGAGCTCACAGTCTAGTGGGAAAGACAGACACATATATAGATAATCACAAGCCAATAAGAGAAATGATAATGCAAGAATGTATAAAGCACTGTGGGAGTTCAGAATAAGGGGGAAGTACTGTACAGAGAGGAATTGGCAGTTAGAAAAGGCTGAAGCCCTCAGTTAACACAAAAAATTATTATGGAAGAATTGCAGACTTGGAGATGGTGCAGAGAGGAGAGAATTGAATGCATATATTTTGAGGGCCTTTCTAAAAATACCTTTGTACTTCTCTGATTAAAAAGTTGGCTGCATTTTGGTAGCCTTTACTGTGTTGCTACTGTCTGGGCTGGGTTTGGTGGGGTCCACAGCTTGTCCCAGCAACCTCTTGATTATCTTCTGCCAACACCTTCTGGTACAAAAGGTGTTGGATGCTGGGACAGCAGACTGAGTATTACCATTTGTAGTTGTTCTGCATGTGCCTGGGGCTAGAGTGGGTCAGGTCCATGAGCCTTGGAATTTGCAGTAAGAAGAGGGTCTGTCAGACATCATTCTGCCCTCCAGAGGAAGGAGGATTGAACTAACATTGATTGAATGTTTAATATTTCATTTCAGTTCAGATCAAAACATGCTTATGGAGCATTTCTTATGTGGTAGGCATTTTATAAGACACCAAAAATTCACATTACAGTGGGAAGGACAATGGGTAGAGAAGTAACTGTAAATAAAGAACTCAATGTGATATGTTATACAGTAAAGTTAGTTAGGTATAATGAGCTATGAGTACACAAAGGATAGAGCAATATGTTCTGTTTGGGGATTAAGAACAAGCTTCATTGAGGAATTGACATTGGAACTGGGCTCTTATGGATGAGTATACTAAGCATTGTGGTAAGTGCTTTAGGAGAGTAACTATTACTCAGAATGATTTTGGTTGCAAAATACAGGAAACCCAACTTAAACTGGCTGAGACAAACCAGGGATTTATTGGCTTATATAACAGGAAACTCTAGAGGTAGGACAGGCCAAGCATGGTTCAGTCATGACTCTGCTTGCTTCCTCTGTGATTCTCTTGACTCTGTCTTCCTCTGTATGTTGGCCTTGTTCTCAGGCTGGTTTTCCTCATAGTTAAAAGAGGGAAACCAGCGGCAACCAGGGCTGATGCTTCTTGTTTTATATCCAGTGAAGTAGAGAGCATTGTTTCTCACACTATAATACAAAAGTGAACCTTAGTGTTTTGGGATAAGTAAATTTTAGGGTAAGATTATAATAAGCATAAGAGGTCTACAAAGAATTAGTTTAAAAGCAATTGAACAGTTCAAATAGCTTGAAGGCAGCCTCAATTTCAGCTTATGCTTCATATTTGTTTAATTCTTGATTTTAAATGACATTGCTTTTCCTATGCCTCTTACGGTACGTGTGTTGAATTAGAGACAAAATTCTGGACTGCTAGAATAGCAACACTATTTCCATAACACAGAGATCACTTGTCTAATCAAGGCATCTTTACAGCCTGCCTATGAAATGAGAGTAGTGGACAAAGCTAATTATGGGAAGACAGTGTTACGAATGGTTCAGGAGCATAGTCTCTGAAGTCTGCCATCACCTCTGATTTGCCATCACTTAGCTGGGTACCTTGGGCAAATTACTTCATCTCTTGGAGCTTTAGTTTATTTATAAAGTGGAAAAAAATATTAAGATCTACCACTTAAGATTTGAGGATTGCATGAGATAATCCATGTAATACATATAACAAAAGTTCCCAAATTTTCTTGGTTCACTGTGCCCTTAGTGTAATTGTTTTGAAATTGTTTTCACAGCACTCCTAAGCCAAAAGAAATACTTAACACTTCTGCTTATTAATTAATTAGGTGCAAAAACTTAATGGTAGTAATTCATGCCATGTCCGACAGATGTCGCTGTGTTTCCCTCAAATTTAAAATCTCTTAACATTACCCCTGTGAGTCGACTATGGTACCCTGGGGTGCCTTGGTGCACAGTTTGGGAACAGAACATCACCAAGTACATAGTTGGTGCTAAGTACATGGTATTTATTATTATTGTAAAATGTCTGCGATTATTATTAGAAGGGACCTGGGTACCAAAGAGGACACTGATCCAATAGTTTAACTCAGATGTTGCATATCTCTGAGGAGGGACACCTCCCTTTTTGTTAGTAATCACTTCCAGTCCCAGGTTTCTTCTAAGTCAGCACCAACTCGCCCTGTCTGGGAGGGGAGAGTGATTTCTATGTGAACAGGCAAGAAAAATTCATTCTCAAAGCAGTACCATTTTCTAGCTTTGCCAAGATTTTCCCACTCCTCTATCCTCACTCATCAGCCAAAAGTCACTCGTTTAGAAGAGACTTCTGTATGTTAGATAAAAAATACTTCCCTCTGTCTGGCTTCTTCTACTCTCCTTTTCCTTTCCCTTCCTCTCTCCATGTCCCTCTGGGTCAGTGTCTAAAACCCAGCCCCTGCCCCATCATTATGAGAGGAGGCTGGCTATTTAATTCAGGAAAAATGACTGGTTGAACTCTGTTTTGAGTCTTAGCTTGGCCTACGAGCCAGCAAGAACAGTGGGTACTGAGAGCTCATTCCTACGTACCTCCGTCTTCTTTCCTAAGGGAGCAGAGGAAAGCAATTTAAACAGAGAGACTCTAGCAAGTGGCCTGTGGGCTTGGGCACCCTTGAGAGGTGGAGGAGAATGGAGGTGGGGGCTGTTTTGACTCTCTAACTATTAGTAACTGAGGCTCATGGGGGATCTTTGACATTTTCCTAGAGGCTAGAGCTGACATTAGTTTTATCTGGTTTTTTAGATTCACTGAAGGTAAATCTGATGTTTGAGGAATGAGAAGGAATGAAATAGCAGACCTGTCCATGCACTGTTGACTCTGGGCCTCCTTGGTGCTGGCCGGCAGAGGTCGGGAGCGGCTGGCTGGCTTTTAGCCCTGGCCGGCGGCGTTTGCTTTGGCCGTTGGGGGAAAGAGCACTTTGCGGAAAGCCAGCCTTCCCAGCCAAGGGCCTATTTTTGTCCTGAATCTGTTGAGTCCAGCCTGAAGGCTGGGTCCAGGATCAACAGAGGCCATGGAAAATGGGACTAGATGTCTGGCAGCCAGAACTGTGGGCTTTGTCTTCCCGACCAGGGCATTCAGCTCATGAAGACAGGAAAGATGGGGAGCTGGGGTCCTTGTGGTATCAGGGCCAGAAAGCTAGCTGCTTTTTGCTTGGTCATTGCAGCCCAGGGCTGGCTAGAATACATCACTATACCTCACCCCTTCCCAGGGTATCCAGTCTAGGAAGGTATATATGTGGTTAGAGCTGACATAGTTCCCAAAGTGCCTGAGGTCCCCTAAGTGGGGGTCTCCCCACACTGAGGGACCGCTAGATCATTAGATCAATAATATCCTTACCAATCAACCAATCAGATACCGTGGGAACACAGAAAGGTATCAGTTAGGATCCCTTTTTTTCTGGGATCTCAAGGTCTTTCTGGGGAAATAGGCCATTTTCACAAAGAGATAATTTCCGTACTGGACAGGGTAGAATGAGGACCATATGGATGGCACAAAGAAGTGCTGAAGGAGTTCAGAGGAGAGCAAGAGCTCTGGGAGAGATATGGGTTGGGCTGGGTCCTGAAAAGTGGGTAAGAATCAGATAATCATGTGATGAGCGTTCTTTTATGCTCTTAAGGCAGAGATGCTTTGAAACTGACTCAATATATATCTTTTATTTACTGTAGGATCCTGGCCTTCAACCAGATTGTGTTCAGACTAGGATACTTGTATTGAGATGTTTCTGAACCTGATTGACCAGAATGATCTGAACTTCTCAGACCACTTCAACTTGTCTAGAGCTGGAATAGAACTAGAGTGATGTCTGGAAGCATGAATCATCTTCCTCAATATTTCTTTTACCCTGTCGCTCAACCCTATCTGAAACCCAACTCTTCCATTGTTTTCAGTATGGCCAAGGAACTGTATTTGGTATTCAAGGCCTTTCACACTCTGATCCCAACCTTTCCATCTGTTCTCTCATTCTTCTTGAAGACTCCCAGTAATTCCATACAGGTTATATCTCCTTATCCCTAGAAGCCATGAGAAGTGGCTTCAAGTTATTTGTGGGCTCAGAGGACTTTGGCACCAGTCTGCTCCCTCTCTTTGAGAATTTGGGACTCTTTGTGAGATCTCCTCACTTTCTTTCATATCTAACATTCCCACTACATTCCTACTTGAGCAGGGTCCTATTCAAAACTGTTTCTTTTTTGCTCTAGATTGGGGGTCAGTAAACTTATTCTGTAAAGGGCCAGATAGTAAATATTTTAGACTCTGAGAGCCATAAGGTCTTCAGTGCAGCTATTCAACTCTGCTGTGGTTGCAGGAAGGCAGCCATAGGTAAGTTGTAAATGAATGAGCATGGCTGTGTTCCAGCAAAATTTATTTTACGGGCTGAAATTTGAATTTCATATAATTTTTCATGTGTCATAAAATATTTTTCTTTTGTTTTTTCCAACCATTTAAAAAATGTAAAAAGCATTCTCAGCTCACACCCTGAACAAAAGTAGGCAGTGGCTTGGATATGGTCTGTAAGCCCGAGTTTGCCAACCTCAGCTCTAGAAGACAGAACTGGACTACTGGGCGGAAATTACAGGGGAGAGAGTTTGGCTCAAAAAATGATCAGTATTATAGCGAAATGGAACAGACTGCCTAGGAAGTTAGAGCTACTCATTTTTCACCAAAGGTATTCAAGCACCACCAGTGAGGGATGTCATAGACGAACTCAGAAGTCTTGTGGGAGCTCGTACTTGATGCTTTCCAAGTATATAGGATTGTTTTTTTGTGTGTGAGTTTTGCTTCCTCCACATAGCCATCATTTTCTAACAACTTGCTGTTTTCCTTTTATTTTTGAAAGTCTGTGTGGTTGTCTCCCACTCTTCCCAACCTAGCATTTGATGATACGGTCTCAATTTGCTCCCCAATTTTTAAATGTGTGCACCTATTATTTCCCTTCCCGAAACCCAAGGGTTAATGTCAAAAGGGCAAGGTTCATCAGGCAGCTGCTACACTGTTGCCTAGCAACAATCAGAGGCAGCTGGGAATTACTGCAGAGGTCTTTGTGGGAAGATGGTTTGACCCAACCATCAGGGCAGAATAAAGAGCAAATGAGATCATGTAAATGCCCTTTATTATTGATAAAAAGAGTTTGATTCTGCCTTACAGAATGTCATATGCACTATTGCTTTACTAAAAGGAATTTAAGTTTGCTTCAAGAAAATTCATCTTCTTTTTGCTCCCCTCCTTTCCACAGTGGTTTGATCCTGCTTCTTAGAACAGCATTCCCTTTCTGCAAATCCTCCACAGTAGTCTGATCCTATCTCACAAACTACTAGGCCCTTTGCGTTCTTATTCTCCCTTCTTCCATCCCTACCTCAGAGTGGTTTGAAGACACCTTATAGAAAAGCAGCCCTGTTCAGCCCTCTATACATCTCAGTGGTTTGATCCTGTCTGGAGAGCATCAGCATCATTCCCCCTCCTGTCTCACGCCAATGATTTGATCCTGCTTCATTGAGCATCAGTTTCTTTTAGCTCCTCCCCCGGGGTCTACAGTGGTTTGGTCCTACCTCACAGACAATTAGGTCCTTTCTGATCCCCCCTCCAGCATCACCACCACAAATGGTATGGTCCTTAGCATTAGGTCCTTTTTGTAACCCCCACTGGTCTTCTAAGCAGATTGAAGCTGCTTCATCTCATTCCTGATTCATCTTGATCCCTTCAGTGGCTTATTCTTGCATTAGCAATGTAAAACTGGCCCAAATGGATTTTAAGTGGTCAGAACTTGCTCTTGACCAGTTCAAATCTTTTCTCACAAGGGAAAATCAGTTCTGACCACTTCAAATCTATTTTGACCAGTTTAAACTAATTCTGCCGAGCTGGAGCCTGAGGTCGGTAAACCCAGGAAGATGGCTGAAGACGATGCTGATTTGAGCCACAGCAAGGAATCAGGTACTTAAACAGATGTTGAAACTGAACTGAGGACTAGGAAAGAAAACAGATCAAATGAGACAGCAAAATATAGCTGCCAGAGTTGGTTGAGGGGAGGCCCAAAAGAAATTAGTTGCACCCAAACCTATTTATTTTAAGAGGTGAGAGGCCATTTTGAGGAGGTAATTCAGGATTTGGGGTTCTGTGCCTTGGTATGTCTGGTAAGCAGTATGGGAGCCGATACCATCTAGCAGCCCCATCCTGCTAGAGCTGAGACTGGACTGTATGTGGCCCCAGTGCTGCCTGCAAGCCAGCCCGTGGGATCATTCTTTGTATCTAGCCTCATTTCAGGTCGCAATTTTTAGAGTCCCAAACCATGAATGACAACCTTTCCACCCCTTTGTGGATGGTCATGATACTTTTTAGGTGTTTAGGGATGCTATTTAGGTTAGAAGAAAGAACTGGTAAATCTTGAAGAAAAGAGCTAATTACAATAGGTAAGGCATGAAATGAGTGACTCAGTTAATTAAAATTGAGTTGAGGACTATACCTTGTAATTTTTTAGAGAGCTGTATAAGAAAGGGTGGTAGGTTGAGAACAGTATCTAATTTCTCACCTATGGGACTGTTTATCTATCTCCTCATTGCTGTGTGCTGAAGTAGAAATTGGCCTGTGTTGTCTGGTATTTCTCCCAGGTGGTTGTCTTTTTGTCCTTTGTGGGGACTGCACTGTGAAGGGTAGGGATTGAAAAAATGGAGGATGAAAAATGAAATTTTTATAGAGTATAACATTTCTAATTTGTGCAAAATCTCTGCAATGGGACAATGGACAGGACCGATGCTTTGATGATGAGTGACAGAATGCTGCAAGACTGAGGGTGGGGCTGGACCTCTGGTTTGGTACAATATGTCTCAACATCTTTTCTGCAGATGGACGAGGCTCTATGGCTGCTTACCTGTAAGGTAAAAACGAAAGTATTCCTAGAATGGCATAGGAACTTAGCTGCCTGGAAAGGAAACTGATCCTTTTGTGAGAGAATTGGCTTAGGATCCTGTAATTTGAAAGATGTCTTTCAGAAAGATGAATCCAGTTAGCCACTGCCTATTTCTTGACAGGGGAGGATGGTGGCCATTTTAGAGAAGACAGTTGAATGGCCCCTCCAGATGCTGAGGTAGAAAAAAATTAGAAAATTTGGAGTCAGATAACTTAGACTTTGAATCCTGGTTCTGCTATTTGCTATGTGGATGTTGAGCACATTATCTAACCTCCCAAAGGCTTGTTTTCCTAATTTGTAAAATAAATATCATCTGCCCTAAAAAATAAGAACCTTAGAGTTTAGTGCCTTTTTGAACAAAGTAGCTGCCATTCAACATTTTTGTTTGATTAAACTAGATTGTGTGGCAGGCATTATTTTGTGGATATGTGGGAGAAATAATACATAATTTAGCTTAATAAAGAAAATTTCTCTTAAAATTTTCAACAATGTTGTCTCCAAATGAAGCTATTGAACTATTTTGAGGACAAAGGAGAAATTGTTCGTTGAAGTATTTTATAAACTATAAAGCACAGTATAGATGTGAGCAATTGTTATTTTTATAATAGTATGTTAATTGTCATTAACGTGACACTCACAAAAGCCACAGCATAAAATGGCTTCCAGTGTTTCAGACTCACAAATATCTCTGGTTCCAGATTCATTTCCTACTTCATCCTGGACCTGTGGCCACCAGAAGCCTTGAGATATGGTATGCAGCATTATAAACTGTGGTGACTAAAGGTGGGAGATGGATGATGAGGGGGATCATGTCAGAAATATAGGTGATAGGTGGGGTCCATTGTGGGTATCACAATCTATCCTTCAACCAAAAACATCTTGAAATGATTTTATTGCAAGGCAAGCCTGGATTACCTCACCTGGATTTATCACCCTCCCTGAAAACAGCAGGATCAGGTACAGGAGCAACAGAAAGGGCAATGATGTAGACCTTCATGAATGTGGAGGTCCTGATTCTGCCATTAATAAGTGCGGGGGATGGGAGCCAGGTCAGGCAGTAGAGCCTGAGCTTGAAAAATTAAATTTCAATATATTTTTGGCCATAATTGCCCCATTAGGGAGCTATGTCCTATATTCAGATTTGTGGTCTTGGAAACAGTGTACCTATATTGCAGCAAGGCGTGTTACAAAGATTTTTATTTTTATGACATCCTGGTGAACAAGATGTAGCGAACACGAGCTGGAACATTGTTCCTTTAGTTGGATTCTGAAATAGTTTTTTTTTTAAAGTACTACTATTTATTGAGCACTTACTATATGCCAGACATTGTGCTAATAAGTACTTTGTATGCATTAATCTTTTAATCCTCACAATAGCCTTATGATCTATGTGTTATTAGCTCTATCATACAGATGAGGAAACCATTTACAAAGGGTGCTAATTATTGATTCTATGTTCCTCTGGATCCAGAATTCTTAAGAAGTATGTGTGTGTGGTGGGGGGGAGTAAGGTGGGGTGAGGGCACATGCTCTGAGGGGTTTATCAGAATCGCCTGAATGAGGGTTTTTCCAAACCATATAGGCCTTTCCCCCCATTAAAGTACTCCCCTTTAGAAGGCCTGCCTCTCCTTGAGTATCTCTGATGTTTTATGAGCTAATGTGATTGATGTGAATAGATGGTAGGAATGGCTCTCAGGTATGTAGAAGGCAGGAAAAAGGTTGAGCTTCACTATTGCAAAGAGAGATCCTTGGTGGTGAGCTGTAGGGCTCTGTACCTGGCTCTGTACATTCAACATTTTAATTAATGACTTGGATGGAGATGTAGAAAAGTATGCTCATTAAACATTAAGAGAACTGGAGTGGGAGGGAAAGTATATGTATTGGATGACAGAACCAAGAATCCAAGAAGAATTTATTAGACTGAAAAGGTGGTTCAAAAACAACAAAATTGATTTGATAAGGATGCATAACATCTTGCATAATTTTCATAAAATTTAAAAAATATTAGCAATTCTAAAGAATGGATATATGTTACATATGGCTGCCAAAAAGTTAATGGAAACACAGGCTCCAAAAGGAGGTGATTATCCCACTCTTTCCTGAGTTTGTAGAACTACACCTCAAGTATTGTGCTTAGTTATGTCAGTTATCTTTTAAAGAGGGACAAATACAAAATAGAGGCTAAGAAGAAAAGCCTGAAGGGCGGAGTGGGGCATGATTACTATCTTCCAGTATGTGCAGGGCTGTCATAAGAAAGACGATTTTATATATATCTGTAAAATGTGACCCCAAGGGACAGAATTAGGACTGTTATGTAGAAGTTATAACAGAACTGACTGAAGATGAAATGGGCTGTGTTAGAAGTGAATGAGTTCCCTATAGTAGGAAACATTTTAGCAGAAGCTGGCTGACTACTTACTAGGGATTTAAATTTTGCTACAAAATCTCAAATGCAACCTTAATTGATATAGTTCAGTGGATTGAGAGAATTGCCATGAGCATTTATTGAATGTTCTTTGTCTGGTTGATGGAGCGGGTGGTGATCAGAAAGGAGAGGAATAAGGTAAACCCTGATAATTACTAGTGAATCCAAGGAAACCCTGGGGTTAACTGGTATGGTCCAGCCAAGGATTACACCGAAGGAAGGAAATATTTACTAAGTACCTAGTGTGTGCCTTGTGCTTTTACACACATTATTTTTTAATTTTCACAACAATCAGGTGAATTATGTATTAGTAGTATTGCCTTTACAGATGAGAAAACAGGGGCTCAGAGAGGTTTAGTGACTTGCCCAAGGTCATGCAGCTAGTAAGTGACTTTGGGGAAGCACATCAGAACCCTATGTAGGGAAAAATGTGACAGAATTTCTAATTTTTACCTGATCACTTCTCCAGTTGAGTAAAGAGCTGGTATTGCCAGAGTCAAGTCAGGACTGTGTGAACAAGTGCGTCATGCTGGGCTGGGTGCCTGGAGTAGATGAGAATATCATGAAGATATATGATCAGTCTCTAGTCCAGCAGGTCCTGGAGGATGGTGTTGGAAGGCAGCTGAGCTATTACACAGGCTAAATGGCATGACTGTTTATTCATAATGTCTGTACCTTATACGGAATGCTGTCCTCCATAGACTCTCCAAATGGTACAGCTGTAAGAGGATGTAAAGATCTTCAAAGTCCAGACAATCCTATCTATTTTGAAGACCAAGAAGTTGTGACCCAGTGAGGGGAAGGGACTTCAACTTCTTCCACTTAATAATTTTGCCCCTGATATTGCCAGGGATTTACTTTTAAAAATATAATCTAGTGAATTTAGGATTAGAGTTTCTTAGAGCAGATTTGTTTTTCAGGAAGGAACAACTCCCCTATGAAGCTTGCTACTCTGTTTCAGAGGTACAAGATAGGTATGCAATCTTCTGGTTTGTTATTTTCCTCTAATATTATAGAAGCCAGCATGATAAAAATAAAAAGAGCATAAGCCTTAGAGTCAGATAGATTGGGTTTAATTTATTTACCTGAACCCATGTGAAATTGTTTAACTTCCTTGAGCTTCAGAATCATTATCTGTGAAAAGGGGAATAATAGTTTGATTTTAGCCATGTAGAGTTTGAGATACTTGTGGAAAATCCAGGTGGAGAGATTTAGGAAGGCTGAAGCTCAGGAAAATGACCTAGTCTGGAGATGCAGATTTGAGAGTCCACAGCCAAGGGGAAGGTATATAAAGTCACAAGCATGGATGGCATTGCCTAGGCAGAGGGATCTCTTCCATATGACAGCTCTTCAGCTATTTGTGGTTGACAGTCATGTTATCCAGATTATTCAATTCTCTAGGCTTGACAACCCTAGATGTCAGAATTATCTTTGATAATTCTGCACTTGTCTTGAATTCCAGCCTCTTCATCAGCCAAGTTGTTCTTTTGAGGACATAACATATTTTGGTTTTATTAGTCTTGAGGTGTGGTGTTCTAATGCTAAACTCAGTACTCCTGGTATGGTGTGGAGTAAGAGCAAGACCATCACTTCCTTCATTCTAGACACTGTACTTTTATTTGTGTGGCCTAAGGTCACGTTAGCTCATTTTTGGTCTCCACGCCTTACCACTGACTCATATCATGTATATTGTTGACTAAACCTCCTAAGTCTTTTAGCAGGTACTACTGATAAGCCATATTATCGACCCTCTAATTACGAAATAGTGATTGTGTCAGCGAGTCTCAAACCTTAGCATGCATAAGATTTACTTGGGAAGCTTGTTTAAAATGCAGATCCTGGGCACTCAGTCACCACATTCTGATTCAATAGGTCTGCAATGGGACCCAGGAATCTGTTTTAACAAACACTTCAGGTGACTCGAATGCAAGTTGTCCTTTACAATACTCTGAGGAATACTGTCCTATGACACGGAGAAAACTGCATTTGACCCATTTTAGTTCCTGGCAGTGACTTGGCCTCTATCCCCTTGCTGGTCCTGCTTCACTGCAGATTGCAGCCATTGAAATAGCAGTAGAATATCACCAGCCCCATCTCATTTCTTGATATCTAACACTTGGATTTAGTGGGAAAGGTAAAACTTTTTTTTAACCTTGCTTTTCCATTTTTTGAAGCTTCTTAGAAACTCTGGAACTGGCTGACCTGTATTTAGAAAGGCACTTCATTGGGAGCCAGAATAATAGAGGCTTCAAAAGGTGAGGTTCTTTGATTGATGATTGGTGACTTGTTATATCCCCAAAAGATACACTATCCACCAAACTAAATTTCAGGTGTATTAAAGAATTTTATGCAAAATATTAAAGACTGAAAAATAGAAGAAAATGTAGCTGAATAAATTATTTCCTCTTTGAATAGGCTTAAAATAATATATGATATCACAAAGGAAATGGTTATTTATTGTGATTTTGCTGTTTAAAATGTCCCCCAGGCATAGTGCTGAATTGCTGTCTAGTGTTCCTGAGTGCAAGAAGGCTGTGATGTGCCTTATGGAGAAAATACGTGTGTTAGATAAGCTTAGTTCAGGCATGAGTTATAGTGCTATTGGCTGTGAGTTCAGTGTTAATGAATCAACAATATATACATTAAATAAAGTGTCTTTAAACAGAAACACACATAAGCAAGGTATGTATTGACTTGTTGAGAAAAATATTGTTACGGAGGCTTGCAGAAACCTAACTAACTCTGTGTTTCCCCAGGAACAGTCATTCAGGATTTGCCAATTCAGTGTTTGCAGTAACTTTATAAAACATAACTAATGTGAATAATGAAAATCAACTGCATACAGTTATGATTATAATATAACATGCTAAATATGTCAAAATACATGTAAATTGATTTAAAAAGGAAGATCCTGGTTTTGAAAATGAGCAAAGGAAATATATATGTAATTCGCAAAACAAGGAAAACAAGGAAAACAAACCATGTATATAAGCATTATTGAAAAAAACTCTTCTATTTTACTTGTAATCAAGGAAATCAAATTGAAGCAATGATGACATGTCATAATTTGTTGCCTATCAAATTAGAAAAAATAGAAAAGATAATATTCTGTGCTAATTAGAGTGCAGTGAAATGGTCATTCTTGTACATTGCCAGTGGATTAAATTGATATGTTGTTTTGGGAAATAGCTTGAGGATATGTATCGATAGCTCTAAAAATCTCAATATCTTATTACTTAGAAATTCAAGTTTTAAGAATGTTTCTTGAGGAAATAGAGATTCAGATAAAGATTTATGTACCTTCAGTAAAACATTATTTGTAAAAATGAGAATGGAAATGCCCAGGAATAGGGGAAAGGATGTATTATAGATGGAAACAAGATAGGAGACTTAGAAACTGTTAAAAAATATTTTTAAAGAAAAGTTAATGGAATGGGAAAATGTTAATGATTTAATTGATATAAAGCAGATTATGAACTATATGATAAAATTAAATTATACTAAAGTTATGTATACAAAGCTAACTCAACCTGAAAATAAATTTATTTAAGAGTAAAGCATATTTTATTGTATGTGTCTTTAATTTCTAACCAGGAACTAGGGGTAGATGGGATCCCCTCTGCTGTCTGGTAGCCATCATTTTAACTTTATTCAGTTGGGTATATTTTAGTAGGTGGGTCAGTGGGTTTTGTCAGAACAAGGACCTGGGAACTACTGGGCTGGAGCAGACCAGGGAAAGACAGAAGTTGGACTCCCTTTCTTCTCTCTTGCCCTTGCCCCTCCCTTTCTTCTCCTCCCCTTCCTCTTATCTCCCCTCCCCATTTTTCTCTCCTCTCATTCTTCTCCCCTCCTCCTCTCCCTTCCCCTTTCCCTCTCCTCTCCTTCTCTTTCTCTCCCTCTCTCACTCCCTGTCTCTCTTCCTCCTTCCCTCTCCCGACATTTGGTAATACAGAGAAAGGAAAGATTCATTCTGATTTGGGTGAAGAGGTGATGTTGGCAGGATTTTGTAAGGCTTCAAGAAGAAGGTGACATTTGAATTGAGTAGTGAAGTACATGTAGGATTTTTCTAGGTGGAAAATTCAGGGTACATCTTGACCTTCTTAGCTTCTAAATGTTAATGGTGCTACCCTAGACTTTAAAAGCAATGCCTTTGGGAGAGACTGAGAGCAATTTTCCTTTGGTATGGCTGCACCTAGAATTTTCTACTGCTTTTCCTCAGAGTCCAGGTAAGTTGTCATATTCTGATGCCCTGATCTTGGGATCAATAGAGGATGTACACAGAAAAAAAATTCAAGAATTCTACATCATTTTGATGAATCAGGTATGTAATGTGGAGACTGGATTAAAGGTTGGGGAGATGTTGGGGCAAGAAGGAGAGAGGAAGAAATGTTTGTTGAGAACAAAAATTTGTTGTGGTGTTATAGCTCTTATTTAATTTTACTGAGTGTACTTAACAACTCCATAAAGTAAGCAATTATTCCAATTTTACAGATGAGATGTAATGAGGGTCTGAAGTAGGGTAGGATAGTGGAGGTAGTGAGGAGTGGATGCATGTAATTTACATTTTGGAAATAAAATTGGATGTAGCAGTAGCAAGGGTGGAGGGATTATTAATCAGCTTAACTTTAATGTGCAGCTAACCGTTGGGACTCTGCTTAGTTCACGGAGTTGTACCAAAGTTAGATGAAATAAGGGCTGTGGCAGTGTTCTGTACATTGCAAACCATTGTACCAATGGGAGATGCTCAGAAGCTTTGAGCCTCAGCAACTTGGGAGGATGAAAAGGCTATTAATGGAGGTGAGAGGAAGAGTATATTGGAGGGAAGATGATATTCCCTAGTTCTTCAACATCTCCTCCTGTGCTTGTCAGATCACCCTTCTCATGGCACTTATTATTTTCTACCGTTATATATAGAGACTCTGTCTATGTAAATATCTGTAAATGTATAAACTATCTCTGGAATAATACATAAGAAACTGTTCAACAGTGCTTGCCTCCAGAGAGGGGAACTAGGTGGGAGTTGGCAGAACCCTTACTTTTCACCCTGTACCCTTTATACCTTTCGAACTGTGTATCATAGGCATGTGTTACCTGCTTAAAAGAGAAACTTATAAAACAGACTAAAAACAAAATAGCAAAACCTCGTACTCCCCCAATACATTTACATCTCCTGTAGTTTAATCTCAGAGTTTCCCCTGTGTACTATGTCCTTATTTGTCCATGAAGCTTTTCCCTAACCAACCTAACCCATATCCTATACTTTTTGACCACTTGATGTGGGAGCCAATGGGAAGAAGGAAATTTGAGCTAGCAAGTGTAGACTACTTTTTCAAAAGATCAGTGGGGAAAGGAAGGGTATTAGGTAAAGTGGGACCTTGGGGGTCAACAGAGGGTTTCTAATTTAGGTATTTCTTTATTTGAGGCTAGGAGAGACTTTTGTACTGTTTATAGGTGGAGGGGAAGAAGCCTGGAGAGAAGTTAAGATAACTGAAAGGGAGGGGTTGTAAACAGGCTAGTGGCTTACCAAAACTATCAGAAATATTGAGATAGAGTTGCAAATGAATATGTTTCTACAGAACGAACTGTTTAGAAATAGCTTTTAAAAACCCCAAAAGCCTTCTGTAAGGAACCAGATCCCAGAACAGACCCCTGTGTGCCCATTTATAGCTCTTGAGTCTGCTGAGCTCTATCAGGCATTCATTCAACAAATGATAAATAATTTCTATGAGTAAGGCACAGAACAAGGCAAGGGTTGTGTGGCTTAATTAAATGTACTGACTTGACATTCATGAAGGGGAGAACATTTCTGTGAGAATAAGTCTGTTTGAATGTAGTTTTGATGATGGATTACAGGGGTCTAAGTGTTGCGGATTCTAGCAGAGCCGCTACAGTGCTTGGCTCCTAGTAGGTGTTCAGTAAGTGTTTGTGACATAATTCGTTTATTGAGCACCTCCTATCAATCAAGCACTGTGCTAGGTTCTGGGACCACATAGATAAAATAGACAAGCTCCTACTTTTTGAGGTGCTTAGGTTTAGTGGTGGTTATAATAGGGTGATATATTTAATGACAGAGGTAAAAACAAGGGTAGGAGGTGACCTACCCTAGAAACAGAACTAGATTGCAGTGTGTCAAGGGGTGAGTATGGGGAGAGGAAGTGAAGGCAGTGAATGTAGACTGTTCTTTCAAGAAGCTTGGTTAGAAAGAGAAGGAAAGAGAGGGCAGCAAACAGAGAGAGGCAGGGTTGAGGAACTGTTTCTTAAACCATGAGAGGTCTGAACATACTGTTGTGCAGAGGAGAAAGAACCATCAGAGAGGGAAGGGGCGAAGATTCAGAAGTAAGAGTAGTGATTGATGGAAAGAGATTTCTGAAGGAATAGGAAGGGATGGGAGATAAAGCTGGCCAGGAATTCTTAGAAAAATTGTTGTATAGCACTGAGAACTTTCTTAAAGCAGGAGACCATGAATTTTTTCGGTGGTACCAGGTCAAAATGTGATGAGTTAAGAATATGGAAAAGATAGTTGAAGTCATGGATTGTAGGACCCAGGCCAGTCAGGAAAGAAAATTAGTCTGGAGGAGACTGATAAATTGGGAGAAAACAGGAGACCAAAGAATAGGAATTGTAAGAATGAGGAAGTAAAAGCCCTTAAATGGGAAAAGAAACAGTAGCCAGAGAGTTGCAAATACAAATCTAAGATATTAGAAGTGGAGCAGTAATGAGTGATGAAAAGACCCTGGATGCAGCCGAAGGTGTGGACAACTGAAGTGCAGGGAAGGTCTCTGGAGTTGAGCCAAGTGGTGCTGTATGGTTTTATTTTCATGGATGTTAAAGTCCCTCCATAATGGTATAAAGACTTGCATCAGGAGCCAAACATTCAATTTATGTTTGGGAGACACCAGGAAGTAAGCCAATGCCAGTGATGAGACTCACTGGTGGGAGAAAGCTAGTGTCTCAGTTGTCATTTACCTACCTTTCCAGACAAAGGGGTAAGTGAGAGAAGATGTGCTGGGTATCTATGACCTTGGCTTCAACTCCTCGAAGGGCTTCTAAGATAATGAGATGGCAGACTCAGGTTTCAGAGGATGTTGACCTGTGACTGTGTACTCCAGCCTGTCCCAGTAGCACCAGCTGCCTAAAGACCTAGCCAGTGGAGTAAGGCAGTGCAATGTCTGTGGCTAGCCAGTAACATGTAACTCCCCAGATGCAGTGAGAACTGTAGGGCTGATGAAGAACTGAATCACACAAAAGAGATGGAAACATGTTCTAGGTTGAGTAATTCCCCAGAAAGTGTGGAGAGCTACTGATCTGTCCATGCATTTCCATGGTCTTTGCAAGAACAGTAGTGAGTAATAACATATGAAACAATTTATCTCATTGATGCTGTGAGAGGAATGTCAGGCAATGAGGCTAAGCTCCTTATGTACAGGAGACCTTTTGAGGTACAACTTTGGTTACCAATTGGCTCCACACTTTAGATCCTGGTGGGGGAGGTATCCCAGAGGAAGAATAGTAACAGATAGAGGTTCCCAACTTTGGAGGTACCTGTGAGGAAAACCCAGAGAAAATAAGGAATAGCTTCAAGAAGCCCCAAGCTGTCCTTTCTCAGTAACAACATCAAACAACAACAATAAAAATGATGATGATAGCAGCTAACACTTATATAGCACTTATGCCAGGCAGCGTTTTAACACTTTATGCATACTAAAGTTTTTTAGGACTTAACAACAATCCTGTGACATAGGTACTAATAGTCCCATTTTCCTAAGAGAATTACACATTGTTTTCCCAGGATTTATCCCCATTCTACCCCTATTGTGGTAGTTTGGGTCCTGGGTATGTATTGAGGTAGACTGTTGCCTTTCTGAATCTTTGGAGATTGTTTTGGACACATGGTTGAGACCTTGCCATGGGAGTCATGTGTTGCTGTGAAGTAAACCTGAGAGATGCCTTCACAGAGGTTTTTATAACATGTGTGTGTGTGTGTAAATATATAGATTATCTCTGGAAGGTAACACAGGAACATTTTTCCATTTCTCCATCTTTCCATTTTCCCCTGAGTAACACTAACACTCCTATACACATCGCAGGGCTTAATGTAAGGGAAGGAAACATAACAAAAGAGGAGCTTGCTGCTGAATTTTTGCTATTTTTTTCCTGAGAGGGCTTATTGTATCCTATAATATTCTAAATAGGTCCATAACAAACCTCAAAAGTATACTTTCTATATTTTATATTATTAAGAGAGTAAAACTTAACACTCGCCACTGTTTCTGCCTATACTTTTATTTGAATGGAGGTTATAACTTGGTCTGAGGTCTGCTAGGTGTTTGGTTTAACAGAAACATTCTATTTCAGTTCACCCGAGGGACCTAAACTAAAGAAAACCATCATGTAGATGTCTGGCCATTCAAAAGAGTTTTCTGTACCCTTGGAATTCATTGCAAATTCTTTTTTTAATATGAGACCTCAACACACTCTTGCTCCATACACTGACCTAGTTTTACCTGTGTCCTCTCATTTTTCTCAGTGCCATCTTGTCTCTTCCCTTCAAGGTCATATACCAACTACCCCCAAAATGAAAATCTTTTCCTGGTTTAACCTTCATATACAACCTAGAACCTCTCTCTTCCCAGTCCAAGCCCCTGCCCTCATTTCTAATTTTTAATTCGAGAGACTGCTTATTATAGTTAAGTTTCAGGGTGAATTAAAAGATCTTTAAGGTCACTTCTTTCTTTATAAGTCTTTGGTTCACTTGAAGCAAATATTTCACATTCCAAAGAACAACCCTTCCTCTTGGCCCTCCTTCTCTACCTTCCTTAGATTTATGGTGTCAGGGATTGAATACACTTCTTTTTCCAGGGGCAGCTTAGGGAATTCACATTGCTTAAACCAAAGAAATAGACTGTTAATGTTAACAGTGAAATATCTGGTCCTACAGAGGCCGATGTTTGGGTGAAGGCCTTCCTAGTGTCCCTCACATCCATTTACCTTTGTAAACTGTGATTTTCCCCCACCCCACCTTAGGCAAGGAAAGGACCAACAAAACAGAAAGAAAAAAGAAGAAAGAGGAGGAGATAATTTTAAAATGTTAAACAAGTGAAAAAATAAAAAGAAGGGAGCATGTTAAAGGATCACAGGAACAAACTGGAAAGAACTCCCAATGGCCAGAACTCGAATAATTGGAGCAACATAATAAATAATATGATATTGGGTTACAAATACTTTATTTGGATATGTGTCCCCCATCCAGAATATGGAGCTTAATCTCTCTCATTCTAAATGCAGTCAGGGCTTAATGACTTGATTCCAAAAAGTGGAGTATGGAAAGGTGGGAAAAGTAACTTTATAGTGGGGAAATTTGACAAACATACCTCAGCCAGCTGATCAAGGTTAACTTCAAAAGCCATAAGTCATGTTGATAGTATATGCTCTTTTTTGATGTGATGAGAAAAGCATTTCACCTCTGTGGTCTTCCTCTCCAAAACACATTACTCCAGTCTAATCATGAGAAAACCATTGGAAAAATCTCAACTGAGGAGCATTCTATGAAATACCTGACCAATACCTCAAAACCATCAAGATCATCAAAAAACAAGTCTGGGAAACTATCAGAGCCAAAAGGAGCCCAAGAAGACGTGACAAGTAGATGTAATATGGTATCTTGGGTGGGATGCTGGAACAGAAAAAAGACATTAGGTAAAGACTAAGGAAATCTGAATAAAGTGTGGACTGTAGTTAATAATAATATATTAGAATTAGTTCATTAATTGTAACAAATGTACCATACAAATGAAATATGTTAAAATAGGGAAAACTGGGTGTTGAGTAAATGGGAACCCTTTGTACTATCTTTGCAAGTTTTCTGTAAATCTAAAATTATACCACATTTAAAATATTACTAAAATGTTAAAAGAAGATAAGAGGCAAAAAGTGAAAAATAAGAAAGAAAATAAGATTTTTTAAAAAGAAACAATATAGGAAAAGAATATTAAAAAGAATATATATATGTATAACTGAGTCACTTTGCTGTACAGAAGAAATTAACACAACAGTGTAAATCAACTGTACTTCAATAAAATTAAAAAAAGAAACAACATAGAAAAAAGGGAAAACTTTAAAAGAAAAAGAAAGACCCTAAATTCTAAAAAATCCAAAAAAAACCTCAAAAAACCACCAAAACAAAAATCAAAACACAATAAAACCCAAAACCCAAAGAAAGAAGAAAAAAAGCATAGAAAAGAAAAATACGAAAAAGAGAAAAACAAGCTAACAAAAGAGAAAAAGAAGATAAAAAGAGAAAACCTGGAAAAGGAAAAAAAAAACCCAAATAAAAAAAGAAACAAATAAACCAAACACAGAAAACCCCCATAAAACATAAAACAACAAAGCAAAAAAGAAACAAGAAAAATCACCAAATGCAAAAAACTAAAATCTCCCCAAACAGAAAAGGAAATTGCTCCAAAACACAACAAAAAAGAAAAAGCAATGGGAAAAAGAAGGAAAGGAAAGGGAATAACATCAGCAGCAGTAGCAGCAACAAAAACAACAAAGAAAAAAACCCCCAAACACTAGAAAGGATAAAAAGAAAAAATCCCAAGGATAAAAAGCACAAAAGAAAGAAAAACACTTAAAGGAAAGGGAAATCCCCAATAACTATAAAAAACAAAGTTTGGGAGACATAAAAAGAAATTTGCTTTCTGTGGGTAGGTTTGTGGACCGTGAGAAATACCCACAAAATGTGGCTGTCCACAGTGCCCTTTGAGAGCTGTTGAAGGAATGAAAAGGGCATGTTATTGTAACATAGGCAGACAGGCATTTAAGTGGCTCGTTACCACCATATTAACTTTTCCCATGTGAGTCTGGGAAGCTGACTTTTACCCAAAGCCTCTGAGCCCTGTTTTGTTTTACCAGGGTCTGAGAGATGAACATTTATTGATGGGCTAGGTATGAGATCAGTATTGGGATGTGCCTGCCCAGATAGAGATATTGGTTTCCTTCTCAAAGTTTATTTATTGTGAATGAAGGCAGATTCTGGCTAGGCCACAGCTCAGTGACTGCTATGTAGTTCCTCCTAGCACTGTGCTGAGTCAGGGCCCTGGAAGTTGCTAGCCACCAACCTAACAAGCAGCCAGAAGGCAGTTTTTGACATCTGCTTTTAAAAACATGTGATTCTTGCCCACTTACATAAAGGGATGCAGAGATGGGGATTGTCCCAAACATCCAGAATCCCAAATAGCAGCATCCCAAACAGTGACTGTTCCAGATAGCAGGAATCTCAAAGGCATTTGGGTTTGGCTTTGGGGTACATTATAGAGTATTTTTGCTCTACATTTAAAATTGTTTGGTTTAGGCTGACGTTAAAATCTGTTTGGATTATCAGGGTGGGTCTTGATTGAATGGTGGAAGGTGATGGCTAGGATGAAACACTTAACCTAGATAATCCATAAGTCAAGTCATCTCAAGGAGGATCATTGAAAATTTGGTACTGATAATGATGATGGTGCTGCTGCTGCTGCTTGGGTGTGCATTTTGATACCCTGGTTCACTCCTCTGGCCTTTATATGGCCAGAAGTGGTAGCAAGCTGTGGCTACATTGATAGGACTGTTGGGGCACCTGTCTCCCACAGGTCACATCAGCGGGTAGCCAAGAGCCAGAGGCCTTTATATTCCCTGTAACTTTGTAATTCATCTGGGTCCTGGAGCCTGGTGCTTCTTGCACCTGGCACCTAGAATGGTGATGCTGGGCACTTTGGGGACAGATGGTGCATACCACAATGTCATTGGCCAGTTGATAGGTCATATCCAGAAACTCAGTTAAGATGCACACAGGATAGAAATGTGGGCTTGAAGAAGGATTATTAGATCTAGAATGAAGTTCTAGGATTTATTCCTGGCTCAATACCATATGAACCAAGTTGTCTTGGGCAAGTCAGTTAACTTCTTTTAGCTTCTTCTATACAATGTGCCTACCTCACAGAAATTGAGTATCTGTGCCTTTTTTTCTCATGATGAAAATTTGAATTAAGCCACAAATAAAAAATATAAATATATAGTAGAAGAGCTATTGCCTATTAAATCAGGGTATTATGCTAACTTGAAGGTACCATAACAAAAGACAGGATGAGGCATTAATCGTAAACCAATTTGTTTCTCCATGTTCAACCATGTGCTTCTTTCCTCTTCTAGTTTGTCTTCCACCTCACATCCCAGCCAAACCAGTCTCCTTCTGACACTTTGTTCACTATATGACATTTCAGTGGCATATTCAGTGGGTATAGAACCTCTTAGGGGCAGAAGATACCTTGGATTGAGTGGTGATATCCTGCCTGACACCAGGGAATTGGACTAGTGGTAGAAGACTTATGGTTTTTGCATACCAAATATTTTCCAAAAAAATCTTGCACTTTCACATAGGGCTGTCAATTTATTGTTTTGCTAATTAAGGACATTATAAAAATAACAACTACTCTCTTTGGTTATCATTTCATAGAAGAAGGGATATTTTAACATAAAAAGTAGAATGGACATAATCTCAAAATTAGAAATAGTTTTTAAAAATTAACTTTATAAAACAATCACTACATAAGCCTTGTTTTTCTCATTCTTCCCTTGGACCAGTGAAATATTCATTATGAACTGACATTTAGGAACTGCCCCACTAGATCTGTGTTCTAGTTTTGACTCTGCCACTAATTTACTGTATGACATTTGGCCAAGTTTCTTCTTCATTTTCCTCAGTTTCCTTATCCCTAGAATGGGGAAAATTAGATAAGATGTGATCCGAGTTCCTTTCTAATTCTAATGTTTAGGATACTTTCTAGCCCTTGGAATGTGAGTTTGTTCTGGAAAAAAAAAAGACTGATAGTTACAGAACCCCAAATCAAGTAGCAAGCAATTCACATTCCTGGCATGCACATGACAGAGAACACTTGTACCAGCCATGATGCATGACATTGGGCCTTTCCCTTTTCATATCCTTTACATTTTGCAGGGAGGAAGGTTATTTCTTTGAGATCAAATTGCTGGTTCTCTAAAATTCCCTACAATCACTGCATTCTCCTTTTGCTCCACTTTTACCCCCAAATAATACAAACTCAAAACCTCCAGGCCCTCCAGGTATGTGTGTCTGTTTGGGATTGTTGCTATAAAAAGATTTTTACCTCTTGTCTCTTTCCTCTCCCTTCTGTCCCTATCTTGTAATACAGGGGTGCCCAACCCCTGGGCTGCGGACTGGTATTGGTCCGTGGCCTGTTAGGAACCGGGCTGCACAGCAGGAGGTAAGCAGCAGGCAAGCGAGCAAAGCTTCATCTGCCGCTCCCCATCACTGCCCATTGCTTGCATTACCACCTGAACCATCCCCCACCCACCTCATCCGTGGAAAAATTGTCTTCCACGAAACCAGTCCCTGGTGCCAAAAAGGTTGGGGATCCCTGTTCTAACATGTACTTTCCATGAATCCTTCCCTATTTATTTTTCTTTCTTTTTTCCCCTTTAGACAGAAAACATGACCTCAGCTGTTGGTATGGTCCATAAATGGCATTATCTGAATTCTTGGCAAAATCCCAATTGGGGAATGTTGGGCTGCAGTTGGTTCTAGGTAGCTGGAGGAAATATAAAATTAATTAGCAACATAATTTTGGGCTTTACCTGCCTTGTAAAAGTGCACTAGTGTTTGTACTAGAAAGCACTTTCTGGCCAAAATCCTACTCTGCTGTTTTAAGAAGACTTGGATTTTAAATGCAACATTTTGAGCAAAGTGGTCATTTTATTGGCAACCCCAACTTCACTAGTCCTGGGCAAGAAATACAAGAGTAAATTTACGACATCAAGGCTACTGTCTTGGAGTTTAAGGAGAGTTCAGTCTGCACTTGTCTTAAGAGACCCTAGGTCTCCAAAGATGAAGTTCTGTTTCCTTGCCCCAACTCCTGCCCCTAGTGCCTCTCTTCATAGATTGTTTTCTTGGCATCTGTTTGTGTGATATCTGAAGAGTGGGTCACTGAAACAAAAAAACATGGCACTCAAGAGGCAGCTCAAATTTTAGTGATTTCTTTATATCAAATTTATTTAAAAAATAAGGCATAATGATATAATCCAAAATTTAATTTGGATTCAATTTCTCCAGTTGTTCACTCTTGAGGGTGATACATTGTTTTGTCTCTGGGAAGGCCTGAATTTAGGTCATTTGCCTATGATCCACATCCCGGCCCTCCCCCTACCCACCTTCCCACCCAGCCTTCTTTGTTGCCCTAGAGCTGGGCCTTCACAGCCTGGGGTAGTAGGAGCATGGCTCAGTGCACTTCTGGATTCTTCTAGCTGTACTCTTACTGGGGAAAATCAACTTTGAAGTGAAGCTGGGGGCCTGCCAGGAAACTGAAAAGGGGTTATTAAAAATGGTATTTTTCAAACCATGAGTGATGTTTTGATAGCAGAGGGTAACAGGTTACTTGGAATCTGAACTGCTTTGGGTTTTGGATTAAATTGCAAAGTTGGCTGAGATTTCAGACCCCCAGGGTCTTGAGGGCTGAGGACACAACTGAAAGCATATTAGATGCTGGCCACATCTATACAATACCAACCAACTAGTTAAAAAGGGAGAAGTCACTAAAATTTGTTGATTTAGTGTCGTGAACACAAAAACATAAGTTTGAGTTTAGCCTTGTTCTTAATTTAGTTTTATTTTAGGTTTATTCGTTTAGTTTTATTTTAATAAATTTAGACTAAAATATTTTGAGTATGGAAATAGCCTGTATTTCTACTGTAAGCATCATATTGCTTAGAATTTCACTATAGTCTCCCATATATTCCTACCCCCAACAGCTTTAAGTGGTAATGATTATATCTTAAGAACAAACAAACAAAAAAAAGAATTTCATGGGATTCTTTTCAACATCACCATCCCATTCCACTCGCCCAACTGTTTTCCTTAAGAAGTTATGACAGTATCTGAAATTTCATGATTGCCTTTTAATCTTTTGTTCATTTAGGTCTTTAAGTTTTAGTTTCTAAGAATCCTCATTCCATTATTTGACTGTGGCTTATCCAGGCCTTTGACATCATCTCCTCTGGTGCACAGTTGATAACCCTCACAGCACGAAAGGGCTTTCTGTCCTTGTGTCCTTCTGTTGGGTTCTTAGAGGTGTTTCCTTCTATAGTTATGTGTCCAAGAACTTTCCCATCCTCATGTTCCCTGATTCCCCTGGACTGGACCACCTACTTTTCCCTTAATATGTTCAGGATGCATTAGCTGTAGCCCCAGTCTGAGCCTTGGCTATGGCAGTTTTGAACCGTGTTCTCCAGGGTACCCCTCAGCTACCTGACAAGTTTTGCTCGGTAAAATTCTTAGGGAAAAGTTGATATTACCTTATTATTAGCTCATAAACTGCTATTTCTGACCTGGAAACCTGCAGTTTCGAGCTGCTTTTACTTTGAGCATGGCCAGCTGGACTTTTGTTGTGGACCTGTTCTTGCATTGCCTACTCCTTCTTCCTGTTCCTAGGCCTAGAAGGCCCTCCCAAGAAAATGGCTTGGGAAGCTATGGCCAAAGCCAGTTGAGTTTGGTGGTGGTTGGAAATGGGGTGGACAATAACTTCCAAGTCTAATCCCACTTGGATATTTTCTTAACTCAGGATCCCAGAAGTGACTTAAACTACTAGACTTGAAGAGGTCCTTAGAGATCTAATTTTTTTTGATGAGGAGACCAAGGTTGCGCTTAGGGATTTGGCCAAGGTCACAGAGCTGTTAAGTGGGAGAACTGGGATGAGAGCCTTGGTCTGTAAAATAAGTTGTCTAAGGTTATAGTTAGTAAGCATTGGTTCTGAGTGAGATTCAATCCCTAGCCATTTCAACTCCCAAGCAACTCTTTTCACTTTTCCTCATAGTCTACCTAACAATAAAAAATGTAACTAGTGAAATAGTATGCATACAGAAAATACCAACTCAGGTTTTGTTAGAACTTTTTAGGTCTTATCTCAGCTACATCATCTCAGGTCCTGCCCTAACCCTCACAGCTGCCTCTCTCTCTGTGGGATATCTGGGGTAGAGGCTCTCCTTTTGGTGTCCAGAACAGTCCATGGAAGGAAGGTGAGGGAATTTTTCTGCCTCTACAGAAGGCCCGTGCTGGCCTGAGGCCAACTTTCTTGAGTTTCTCCCAGGCGGATTACACAGTAGATGGGGGTAGGGGAGGCACAATTAGCCCAGACTGTTTATATTTGGTCTGCAGTTTGAGAGATCAGACATTCTGAAGAGAATTGAAAACACTTCTTTCTTTGGATTCCTGGGGCTGTGTAGGGAGAGATTGGGCCCCATTTGGCACAGAGTTGATTACAGCATTCAAAAAAAGCTCCAATATTGTTGCCCAAGGCTGAATGGAAAGTTTTCCTTCCAGTCAGTGCTGACTCCTAAATCCCACACCTTCTTAAGCCTTTGATTAGCAGACACCTGCCGCCAAGGAGACCAACAAATAGGGGCTGCTCAGAAGGTTCCTGAGGGTGGATAAGTGGTAATGAAGTCTGGATGGGAGGAGTACAATGATTTGGCACCTCTGCTAGGTCCCCAAGGACCAAAAAATCAACATTACTTTTTGCTGAGATTTAAAAAACTTTCTTTGAGTTTTTTGCTTTTGACTCATTTATGTGTACTGAACTTATCAAAAGTATCACTTTGCTAATGCTGCTGTGTCCAGAAGTTTACCTATCTCCTCAATTTTTCATTTGAGGTAACAATGTCAGCCATCCTACCTTTTATCATCTCTTCTTATTCAAAATGTTTTAAAGAGAAGAGACTAGAGACAGAAGGTTGCTATATTATTGATGACCACTTCAGGGGAATTTGTGGCTTAGAAGAAGATGTTGGAAGAAAGTTATGATTAATGCAAAGAAAAAAATAATAATGACTAACAAATAGAAGAACTTCAGACCTATGAGGGAAGAGAGAGATTTTCTAGATCCCTTGAATCAACCTGCCTTCATGTGAGACTATCTCTGAAAATAAGCTTCCTGTTAATCAGCATGAAAGATTATTTAAAAATACTAATGATTATTTATACCCCAGTTACTTTCAAAAAATATTTTGGATTGCTAAGAGTAAGGATTTTGATCTGATGGGAAGTCATTGCAAAGAGGTTCCTTCTGCAACTGGCCCTGATGAGGTATTTACACAGAGCAAAGCACATTGGCCTAGTTGTCTTGGTGATAGACAGCTTGGCAGCAAGTGCTGTCTGCACAGCTCTGAGGTGGGGTTGAACTGTCTGTAATGTCTCCATTCAAGTTTGGCTAATTGAAATCAGGAAGAAAAATTAATGTAGAAAGAAGGTGAAGAAAATTACACCTCCAGTCGGGTTTTGCATGTCTGTCAATGTGCTGGGTAAAAAAAGGTTTGGGGAGTTCTTGTTCTGTTATTTTTACTATGTTATTGTTATACATGAGCTGGCACATTAGCCTCCAAGACAGGGTTACCACTTGTGGTATATGCCAATTTCCCAAGGACCCCAAGTGAAGTTGAGCTGTGTCACTATCCACACTTCATCAACATAGTACTTGAGGCACAGAGAAAGCAAGGAGCATGTCTCTGGAAGGCAACCCCACTAGCATTCAGTAAGAATGTTATATCTTTAGCCAGGATAGGAAGCACCATGCTCAGAGCCAAAATAAACCAAGACAGAGGACTTTAAACTCAGGTCTATGAATCCCCAGAAATTGTATGCAAAAAATCATGTGTATATGCATATGTGCATTTTTCTGGGGTCTTTAGCTTTGATCAAATTCTCTAAGGGTCTGAAATCCTCCAAAAGTTAAGAACAACTGCTACATAGATTCAGGTTTACAGGCTTGCCCCCTGGTTAGCTTTTCCTGGTATTTCCCAATAAGGTGACAGGAGAATGCTGGAACTTATATATTTGTCATATAGATCCACTAGCTAGACATGCTCTAGTTCAGAATAGTTAGATGTGGAGATCATTTAGCACATTATTCTTTAGTAAAATAAAAGCATACATATTCACCTTTATTTTTCCTTAAATATGTCATAGTAGAGTAAGGTTTACAGAAATGCAAACATGTACAAACTAAAAACTTTTTAATCTATTTTTATGTCATTATTTAATTTCATCTTATCTTCATTGCTTTATCGCTCACTTCCACGGAGTATTGAAATATCCCTACTTCTCCATTTTATAAAGCCACTATGCATCTCTTTGTAAGCTGTTGGCATTAGTAGAGTCTCATTTGATGACATCACTTTCCTTTTTTCTGGTAATGTTCTTAGTTATTACTAACTAATCACTCCTTTTTATTCTGGTTCTCCATCTTTTCAAATCAGCTACCTCCTACTGTCAAAAATCTAAAGCAGGACATTTTAACCTCATTGTTGATGAAACTGTTCCAACTAAGAATGGTTATTATTGCTTTAAACTTATCAGTTGATAATTATCAGGGTCTTTTACTTTCTCATTTATTAATTTCTTTACTAAAAAATTGATGAGTGTATTATCTTTATGTTTAGAAAACATTTTAAAATATGTATCTGTTGGAGCCAGCCAGGTTAACTGCTAAGGAGGTATCAATCATGTTTTTAAAAACTCTCAAAGGAATGCTATGATATTAAATATATGTATGTTCTTAAGATGCCTGAGACTGTTAGAGATTCAACTGAAGATTTTCTGTACAGCCTGGATCTAAGAAAAAGGGATCATAATAGGGCTCAAATACCTTCTCTTCCCAACATCTTTGACTTTTAGGGAAAAATCAAGATATTTGAATTGTCTATCAAGAGAAAAGTAAATTCTTGGAGAGTGAGAAGCTAGTTTACTGAGTATGATGGTTGGCCCTTTATGAGATGATCAAGGCTGGTCAACACATCATTCTTGGTACATGAAAAAAATGTGCCAAATTCCCACTCCATCCTTGAACATCACTCTTCTCACGGGTAGAGGCTGGCATTAGGGTGAGTGCTGGGAATGGGATATGGACAACAGTTTTACACATTGCTTGGTACTTTATAAAACAAATGAAAGTGTAATGGTTTGTTGTTTTAGGCCACATCAAAATGGCTGGGCTAAGGTAGCCAAGTGAAAATTTCCTGGTGTCAAAATGTTTGTATAAAAATCTGAATTGATGCTCAGCTGAAGTGCGGCCTCTTTCAGGGGCTTTCCCAGATGCCCCCAGTCAAAATTAACTGCTCTCCTTCTACTCCCATAGTCCTTATTCTGTACTTCCATTATAACACTTATTTTGTATTCCAGTAAACTGTCTGTACAACTGATTCTTCTTATTATATTATGAGCTCTTTGAGAGCATGAGCCATGTCTTAGTCATATTTGCTGGTTACAATATGCTTTTCATTAATTCATTTAGTTATCACATATATGTTAAATGTATATTGTGTCCAAACATTCTGGTGCTGGGGACCTTAAGACGAAAATACATAGTTCCTCATCTCAAGAAGCTTAGAGTCTGGTATAGCATGAGCTTAACACATATTGAACTATTATGTTTTCCCTTCTCTGTTATTTTGGCTTAGAATAGGAAAAGAAAAGATATTTGTGCAAAGAAGACTCCATATTTCTAATTTCTGTGTCCTTCTGAAGAATATGTCATTTTTCTCTTTTAAGTGTTCAAAAAGAACACTTTAGAAATACAGAGATTTCTTTGCAGCTACTAAAGAAGATATTTTTGGTGACAGTATGTGCCCTGAAATGAAGGCTTTTAGTGTGCAATCTTATAATTTAAATCATAATATACTGAGGTAAGAGTGGGGCTAGAGGAACAAAAAAGGTATATTCTAGGGAATTTGGAAATGTTCCAATGTCTGTACCATGTGGATATGTGGTGTATAAATTATGGGAGGGAGGTGAAGTTAGTGTGTAAGAGGATCTGATTAAGTCAAGATGGGTTTCCAACTATATGAAGTCTTCTGGAATTAGTGAGAGAAGAGGTGAAGCCTCCCTTGATATCACATTAGTCGAACAGAAAAACTTTCCTACTGATCTTTGCTCCTAGGGTACATTTACCTTTGACCTGGATGCATATATCTTAATGCTTGTTCACATCTTAAGTTTAATGTTTTGATATGGTTGTATATATTTCCTATAAATACATATTTGACTCATCTTTAGAATATTAGCTACCAGTAAGCAAGCCAAAGCTTGTGTAAATTTTGTTCCAATACTCCTGTGTGGTAAGTTTCTTACTAAATGCATTTTGAGGCTACTGATGATGCTGATAGTCATTTCTGGAATGGTCTATTAAGGATAAAATTGATAAATCTTTTCTCACAGTGGAACTGAAAACTCTGAACCAACATTTCCAGGTGTGAATGATACATCAAAGAATGTTTCCACAGTCTGTCTTGAGTATATCATGTTAACAATAAGCTATTATTTGCAATTTTATTTTCCCACAAATTTCCCTTAGTTCAGAGTTCTCATGAGTTTGCTTTGGCTGGGCACATTCAATACATACCAGGAAAGAGAGCAACCTCTTACTCTAGATGCGGGAATCTTTGAGGAGCTCTGTGCCCTCTTCCCCCCACCCCCAAGCATTTTTGTCTATTCTTGTCAGCTTATCCAATGAGGTGAATGGAATCTGTTAAATCTGGTTGTTTGATAGGCTGAATAAACTGATTAATTGACAGAACTAATAAACGGTTATACTGAATTAATTACTTGTGAAACAGAACTGACCTGTTGATAGACGGAATTATCTATTTGACTGAAGTAATTCCTTGATTGAATTGACTGGCAGAATGTTCCCTTGACCAAATTGACTTAATTTTTTAAGATTGACTTTAAAAAATGGACTTGACTGTAGGACTGAATCAACTCTTTCCTTGCTAGAGACAACTAACTAATCTGTTTCGTCAAAATGATTGGTTTGATAACATCATGTTGACCATAAGCAAAGTTGGAAAAGAGTTACAGAATAGGAAATTTTCATCTCCTTGGCATATAGGAGTTAAAAAAGAATAACTCTGAATTGAGAGTCTGATTGAGAAGTTTTGAGCTTGCACACATCACATGTCTCCTATCTAAGCCTATTAACTGTACCTAGAGAGGCCCATTGGTCTGATGAATTTTGAGAGAGTGCAGTTTTCCAAGAGCAACATCATCTCTCTGCTGGGCACTGGCTTATTCTTGGAACCAGATGAAAAAGTTAAAATTAGTTATTGGGAATTGGGTGTGATTTGCAGAAGCAACTGAAATAGGTCATTTTAAAAGTAACATAAAAAATAAGTGCATTGGAGGAGGATTGAGGAAAATACACATACTAAAAATACACTTAGAATTCATTGCAAGCATCATAAATTCAACTTTAACAGACTGCTGGAAACCAAAACAATACTACCCTATCTGCTAGCAGATGAATGGCTGGGGTAGGGATGAGACAATCAGAATTGGGCCAACATAGTGACTTCTCATGTTTGTAGCTCATCTTTGGATCAGTTTTTCTAAAGGAAGCCATTTGGTGAACTCTTCCTTTTCCTTTCTAGGTCCATTCTTCCAGTATTTTAAATAAGACTCAAATCTCTTTCATCCTTTCAAAATTACCTCTAACTCATACCCTCCAATCAAATTGCCTTTTTCAAATTCTCTTTTGTTGTGTGAAACAGTAAAAAATCTTCCATCCCTGGGAGTCTGGCTTTAGGATCAATAAGAATGTCTGGTTCCACCTACACTGCAAATTCAGATGTCTAAAATCAAGCACATCTACCTTCGGTGTACATCCTACCCCTTCTTCTTGACTTCCCTTCCAAATCAAATTCTCTGATATCCTTGAATAGGATTTGGGAAACTGTGATAAGATATAATCCTAGCTGAAACTGTCTCAAGGGAGCTCAGTTACCCTATTTGCAACTCTGAGAAGTGATTAACGTAAAAAGCTCTCCCCAACCTTTCATTCTCTGAAGCTTTTGCTGACTCAAGAGAGCTCTGACAATTGGCTGTCTTATCAAACAGGAGGGTGGTGGAACAGAGAAGTTCAGTAGGGATTTATTGGAAAACGGGTTTTGGGGAGCCTCTCATATCACACCTACCTGAGGGGAGTTGGCTATTACATTGGATATATATTAACTTGGAACTTTCCCTGGTTACTTGGGAAAATTCACAAAGCTTTCAAATAAGCGAAAATGTACTCAATCTTGAGGACTAGGTGGCATACCTTAAGTGTTTGGAAAGTTCTCAAGAGTTGGCCATGCATATTACATTTTGGGTAGAATTTAGAGGTGAGTCTACCTCTGAGCATGCTGGGATTTAGCTCTTAGGGCTTAGGTAGCTATCAGATGTGTACAGCTGATGTCTTTACTGGATGGATAACTTGACAGTCACTACAACAATCAAGTCACAGATAACTGGAGAAAACACTTGTTTTGACATTTGTTGAGTATCTACTACATGCCAGGTAATGTTCTAAGCATTTTACATGAATTTACTTATCTTCAATACAACCCAAAGAAGTAAGTACAATTAGTATCTCCATTTATAGATTAAGACATTGATTAAAAGAGAACCCTTGATCACAGGTGGCTAAGTCAAGATTTGAATCCAGGCTCAGTCAATCCATATAAAATATTATAACTATACCACTTTATACTTATATGATTACATTATTTGCTTTTTATAACATTTGTGTATGTGGGCATTTATTTATATTCTACCATATTCCAGAAAGTATGTCAGCTTAGAATATCATGTAAGGTAAAAAATATAGGTGATATTATTTTTCTTTTATGAGTGAGGAAAAAAAGCAGAGATGAATTCAGCTAAATAGTAGGATAGCCATGACTAGAAGCTGAGTTTAGTGATTCATAAAAGGACCTGGGAATTATTGTTTATTTGGCAAATTTTGTAAGGGCTATGAGGCACAGTTAAATAAAAGAGACTATAAGAATAAATGAATATGAGGTAGTATCCCAGTATCACTGGAGGGATCTGGTAAATAGTAAATGTTTAGCAGGTATTAAGACACTCTGCTTAGGCACTCGTACCATGCAGATAAAGTAGACAAGATTTTTACCCTCAAGCAACTTATAATCTAGTTGGAGTCAGCCATGGTTACAGTAGTATGACCCATGCTATGGTGAGAGATAAGGCAGACTGAGGGCACGTCATGATGGCCTTGTCTACTGTGCTTAAGGGGTTCAGGTTGTAGCCCCAAGGCAGTGCAGACTCATTCAACTAGGGTAGTGATCTGATCAAATTTGTGGGAAAGTTCACTCTGCTAGAAGTGTAGAAAGTATATTGGAGAAAGCTGAGATTAGAAGCTTTCAACTTTGACCCACTCCTGATTTTGTTCTGTGTAGTCCATACCTGTCTTCTTTTATTTGTTTATTTATTTATTGAAACACTTTTCAGTGGGTGTCCACTATCTTTGCTAGGTGTAATGGATATATAAGTGAAAAGAACTGCCCTCAAAAGCCTCACAGCCCAGATGGGAAGACATTCACTATAAATATATGGATGACAATAAGAGTTTTAATTGTTCTATGAACACAGTGATAGGGAAGCACAAACTGCTAGAGTATCTGGAGAGAGTCTACCCTATTGGATTGTAATAGCTCCTTGAGGACATGACTGAATCTTTTTTCCTGTATCCATAGAAAACATGAAGCTACATAGTAAGAGATCAGTTAAAATGTGTTGTTACTGTTATTCAGAGTCTAGCATTTCCAGTGACAATGAGCCCCAGAGTGGCAGCTCAGGGCTTAGGCTTGTTCCTGTCCCCTTCTCATCTCAACTAACCTTTTCACCCCTTGGTAAAGTTAAATGTATGAAATCATCGATAAAAATAGTTCATTCTTTCATGGCTCATTCTTCTCTTCCTAACATAATATACATAGCAGTTGGAAAAATTCAGTCACACATTGGATAAGACCCCATATTAGATACCCAAAGCTGTGACCTTATTCCTTTTGGTTTTGAGATCCTTAATAGGTAGGATTTCATGCTGCATAAACTCAGAACCATTGATATTTAAAAGAACAGGCTGTAAGAGTCAAGTTCTTTTTTTCCCCTAATATCAAGATGATATCCAGTAGAGGAATTGCAGCTGGACACAGAGAGAACTGAATTTGCTGTCTTAGACTTAGTAGTAGTCCTTCGGGAAATCTTTGGAGGACTGACTCCTCAAGGAAAGCTGTTCAAAATCTGTTTTGGAAGCTTTTCAGTCAGGTTTAGTTCTGGGAAAAGACTGTTGGTTGTGGACAACTGCTTTCATTTTGCCCTGGTTCAGAGGCTTTCAGCACAGGGTTGCAACTTATAACTCCAGCTTGCCTTTAATTCATGGCCAAATAGTGATTTCTGACCCCAGATACTTTTTCAAGCCTTTAGATATGAAGGTTGTGTTATATTCTTGGTTTCCTGCAAGAGGATGAGGTTGGTAATAATGCAATAGAGGTGAACATCTATGGCACTGTGCTAGTTTGTTGTTTTTAAAAAATTATTATTATTTTAAGGTCTATTATAAGCTGGGGACCCTCAAGTTGTCAAAGTGTGGTTGGTCTTTTCTGAATTAATTTATAATCAAGTAGGGGAGAGACATTTCCCATCTCTCATACATAACTATAAGAGGAAGTTTAGTTGGCTGACCTCGACAGGGGGTTATTCTCATAATTTTAGTTGGGGGAAAGAGAGAGATAATGAGCGATAGAGAGAGAAAGGAAGTGGTGGGGAGAGGAAGGGAGAGAAAGGAAAGCTTTCTACAACTCAATGCAAAGCAAAAGAAGTAAAAATAAAAAGAAATTACGGAGAAGATATGAATAGGACAATGCAATTAGGTTATGCTAAGCAAACTAAATCCTGTTGTCATTAAAAAGAAAACATTCCAAACTTTTTCTTGCTCTCTGAACTAGAAATTTGCTCCTGACCATCATCTCAGTTCCAGGTGATTGACCCTAAACCTGGAGGGTGGGAGGGGAGAGAGATGAAGCAAGATGTTTTTCTTGACAGCTATTAAGGCCTGATTCAAGCTGTCTTCCTCTGTGTAGCTGTCTAAAGCAGAAGATCCATTTTATTAAAATTTGTTTGATCGTTATAGCTATGAAGTGGTGGTCTGTCCTACAGCCATGATGGGGTATCAGAGAGGAAATCAGAAGCACCATCACCAGATATTCCCCACAGATGCTTTGATAACCAGAGTACAATGTTTACCATGTGTTGTAAATGTTCATTTCTCTTTGACAGTACTCAGTGTAGCACGCTGATAGTGTTGTAAAGGCAACAACATCATAAGATTTTAATAGTTCCCAAACTTGTACAGTGACACCCTTGATATCTTTGATTTGATTTCAAGCAACAGAGGCCAGTTTTCTTCTATGATGTTTCTAAATTACTGCAGTGATATGCTCAGTTATTTTGTGCAGTTCTAGGGTACTCACCAGACAGCCATTTTACCTTACAGTAACTATGACACCCTTAGTTTCGTCTGGAGAACTCTGCAGGATCAACATTCCTGAGTAGAAGGCCCAGTGATTTATTTCAGAATAAAAGAAGCCTTCAAAGAAGTAGCATTTGCCAGTCAGAAAACCTTAGGCAATAATGATTGAGAACACTGGGAAGCCGAAATATAAGTTCCAAGGAAGGATACTTGGAGGAAATTTTGCTGGGAAAGAAAAGTCATTTATTGTTTAATTAGTGTGTCTGTGTATGTGTGCATCTACTCTGAAAGTATAACAGTAAAAAAAAGTGCCATTAAATCATTTAGATTAGATCAGAGATTCTTCAAGTTGGAAGGGATCTTTAATAGTTAAGTAGCAAGTGCACCTCATTCCTTAACCCCCATGTTTGAATCACCTCTATAAAATCCTTTCTTGACAGTGATTCAGCCTCTGGCCCCACACTTGGAGTTTAAGGTAGTCAATCCCTTACAAGGCAGTCCATTCCATTTTTGGACTTTTCTTATTTAGATAAAGCACAATGTTATTTAAATAGTATGATTTTTTAAGAAAGTTAGACAGACCTGGATTTGAATCCTGTCTCCATACTTTACTGGGTGATAATGGGGAAGTTGCTTTATCTCTCTGAACTTCACTTAGCAACTTCCCCCATATATTTATGCCTCTACCTGAGCCCACAAAAGAACTTGAGACCTTCCCAATATTATAATAAATACTTTAAATCAGAGCAGTTAATGCTTAAGCATTAAATACTTTGTGATAAGGCTTTGGTCATTGCTTGTTATTGACTCAGTCAGTATCTTCCAAACTGGGTGTATTTCCTCCATGTAACCATACTTAATCAATGCTGGAATATGTTAATATTTTCAAAGCTTTCAAGTCACCCAAGCTGTCCTAATAACTGCTCTTTTTAGTAGCAGACAGAATATGTCCTTCAAAGCAGCTGTTTTTTCTTATTCTGTCTCTGCACTTTTGCTCATGCTGTGCCCAAAATTTGAAATGCCATTTTATTCTCCTCTCAATCAATATAAACTCTATCCATTCTTCAGGGCAATATTCAATTTCAGCCTCCATCATGAATACTTTCTTGATCATTCCAAAACATGTGGTTCTTGCCAAACACATGGAATTGATCATACACATTATAGCATTTGCCCTAGTCACTAGAAAAAAATCCTTTACAAGAAATTCCCCATTTGTGGCATACCTACTATGTGCCAAACTCTATAAGGAATACAAAAAATATACATAAACAAGATCTTGGAGCTAGTACACAGATGTAGCTAATTATTTGAACTTGAAACAAAACTAATAATGGAACAACACAAATGTTTTAATTGCAGCTTCCACTAACAGGTAGATGCTGATGGTGAAGCCTAAGCAGTTTTGATCTGAGACTAAGTGAGGTATGGAGTGAAAGGGGGTTGAAACTGAATAGGATAAGCCTGAGGGTTTCCTAGGACTAGGGATTCCAAGAACAAGCTAAGAAGTTTAGAGCTGAAAGTGACTGTTCTGGTGTCTGTTCTGGCATGTATGGAGCTTGGAAATCATCACTCCTGTCCTCATAACAAGAAAAAATGGGACAAGCAGAAAATCAATAACTCTTCTTAGATACACTGGAGAATTGAAGTCACAGAGAAAATTGCTGTCCCACAAATTGGAGAGACATGCAGGCAGTTACAGAGAATCACAGATTACCAGAGCAGAAGCCCAGGAGCAGAAACCACCACTGGAAGTAGTACTGGGGTAGGAAAGCAAATTGTAGTTGGTGAATTGCTGAAGGCCCAGTGTGGACAAGCTTGTGAGTTAAAAACCCCAGGGGACACAAGTTTTAGGGGAGCTCCCACATTTTCATGAGTTTTATTTCCAGGAGCCCTACCAAGTTCTCACAGCAAGGATCTGAGAAAAATCCCCTTGTGCTTTCAGCAGAGGGAGAGGGAAATAGCCATTTTGAAATATGCCTAGAACATTCTGCTCTTCTTAACAAGGCCTGCCTCCAAGGGAAACTATTTACCAAAGCCTGACTTGGGCTTTGCCAGAGCCTAAGTGACCTAGAGCAAGGGAAATACCCAACTCCAGCCCCCTCTTTCCTTCCTGTCTCACCTAAGAGGGTAAAAACCTAGAAGTACTTATGAAGGTCACAACCCAGGGGCAGAGGCCCACTAAAAAACTGAAGCCTAATCATGGGACTGTAGAATGCTTCCCTTCTCCCCACACCTTACCACTACATCAATAAGGTTTCTGTATAATAGAGGAATGCAACTGAAAGAGCCAAGTGTCTCAAACCTTATTTAAGAAGTCTCTAGGGAAATCCAAAGACAACAGGGGAGAAAAAAACAAGGGCACCAGAAGAAATTTTAGTCTCTGACACCTATAGCTAAAGCAAACAGTAAATGCAGTCCAACTCCTAGACAGATAAACATAAAACCTCACATTAAAGGCCTATTTACCTCAGTTCCTTTTACTCAGTAATCATGTCCATCCATCAACAAAAATTAAAGCATACTAAAAGACAAAAAAAAAAGGTTTGAAGAGACAGAGAAAGAATGAGAATCAGACTCAAATATGGCAGAGATATTGGAATTATCAGACTGGGAATATAAAACAACTATATTAATATGCTAAAGGCTCTAATGGAAAAAATGGATGACATGTAAGAAGAGATGGATAATGTGAGCAGAAATATGGAAACTCTAAGAAAGAATCAAAAGGAAATGCTAAAAATAAAAAACATTGTAACATAAATGCAGAATACTTTTGATAGATTTATCAAAAGCAATAGACTGGACACAGCTGAAGAAAGAATTAATGAGCTTAAAGAAATGTCAGTAGAAACTTCTAAGACTGAAATGCAAAGAGAAAAAAGAATGAAAAAGACAGAACAGAATATCCAAGAACTATGGGATAATTACAAAAGGTGTAATAAATGCACAAGACAAATATTAGGAGAGAAGAGAAAGAAAGGAGCAGAAGAAATATTTAATGTAATAATGACTGCAAATGTTCTAAAACTAATGGAAGACACCAAACCACAGATCCAGGAATCTCAGAGAACACCAAGCAGGATAGATACAAAAAAAAAATTTATTCCTAGGCATATCATAATCAAACTGCAGAAAATCAAAGACAAAGGAAAAATCTTGAAAGTAGCCAGAGGAACAAAAAACCTGTCCTGTAGAGGACCAAGGATAAGAACTACATCAGACTTCTCTTCAGAAACTATGCAAGCAAGAAGAGAGTGTAATGAAATATTTAGAGTATCAAAAGAAGACTCCCAGGAACTGAGAATGCTGTATCTAGAGAAATTACACTTCAAAATTGAAAGAGAAATAAATGTTTTCTGAGACAAAAGTTGAGAGAATTTGTCACCAGTAGACCTGCCTTGCAAGAAATGTTTAAAGTTCTTCAGAAAGAAGGAAAAGGATATAGGTCAGAAACTTGGATCTGCATTAAGAAAGGAAGAACATTAGAGAAGGAATAAATGAAAGTAAAATAAAATATATTATTTTTCTTATTATTTTTTAAAAAATTTATTTTATTGAAGTATACTTGATTTACAATGTGTTAACTTCTACTGGACAGCAAAGTGATTCAGTTATACATACATATATATATATATATATATATATATATATATATATATATACACACACATTCTTTTTCATATTCTTTTCCATTATGGTTTATCACAGGATAGTGAATATAGTTCCCTGTGCTATACAGTAGGACCTTGTTGTTTATCCATTCTCTATATAATAGTTTGCATCTGCTAATACCAAACTCCCAATATTTTTCTTATTCTTAAGTTATCTGACAGATAACTATTCTAAATAATAATAATAACATTTTATTTGGTGATTCTAGCTTATGCATAAATAAAATGAATGACAGCAGTGTTATACAGGATGGGGAGAATGAATTGAGAATGCTCTGTTATAAGGTATTTGCACTACTCGTGAAGTAGTATACTGTTATTTGAAAGTGGACTTGCATTGGGTGTAAATGTATATTGAAAATTCTAGGCCACTACTAAAAGTAGTATATTTGATATACTAAGAAAAGAGAGAAAATGAAATCATATAAAATATTTAATTAAGATCAGAGAGGGCAGAAATAGAGTGGAAGACAAAAAAAGAAACAAAGAACAAGGGCAACAAATAGAAAACAGTAACAAATATGATAGATATTAATCCAACTATATCAATCATCACTTTAAATGTCAATGGTATAAATACCCTCAGTTGAAAGACAGAGTCTTTTCCTCCTTGACCACACCACACCCTATCCTAATCTGGCTCACCTTCTGTCTGCCAAGGTGCTGATGCAGAGCCCTGCACATGGCAAGCAGTCAACGTGCACTTGAAATGCATGCCGTTTGAATTTAATTAAATTGTTCTCCTCTCAATGTTTGCAAATCAAAGCTTCTTTCCAGGTGTAACTTAAAATTCCACTCCCCTCACCCACCCTTGCTAGCCATTTGTTTTCCTCCTGCTCTGATAAATTGCGGTATTTCTTGCTCACCTCCTTGAATCTCATGTAGTGCATGCGTGTTTTGTTTGATTAACCAGAGCTGCAGGTCTTTCACGGCTTTTCTTTTGAACCCCTGACCCTCAGGTCACCACAGTGCATTCCATCAGACTATGGCCCCTGATGCAAAGAAAATGAACCCCAAAGTTGCCCAGAGACCATTGATGAGATCGAATATGAGAAAAACAATGGCTGGCCTGTGAGCTTCTCTCTTGCAGGGGTATGAACTGGGGACCATGAAGAGTTCAGGGCAGGCAGGGAGAGGAGCTGAATCTGAGAGGATGGGGAGAGGCTGAGGAGGCTGTAGCAGGCCAAAAGCAAGCTGAAGCCATAAGGGAGAAGACTCCATGGTTAAAGAAAAAGGATGATGGAGAGAAATGGTACAGGGAGTGAGATGGGCAGTCAGTAGGGAAAGAGAGAGAAAGAAACAAAAGCCCGAAGAAAGAAGGTGCTGGGGTGATGGGGAGGCAGAGGGTCCTATATCTGTGTCTGGCTACATTTAGGGACACCCCAGTTTCTTTTCTTCCCACATAGACCCCCAGAGTCCATGTTTCAGAACATGGGCTAACTTGAGCAGGCCTCTGCACCTTAGAACCGTAACAGCCTTCATCAGAGCCAGGATTTGGGAGGCCTGAAACTTACAACAGGGCCTTTAGGGAGGTAGTTAAGGTTAAATGAGGCATAAATGCCTCCTAATCTGATAGTATCGGTGACCTCATAAGAAGAAGAAACACTGGAGATATCTCTCTCTCTGCATAAGCACACAGGAAAGGCAATGTGAGAACATACTGAGAAAGCGGCCATCTACAAGACAAGAAGAGATGTCTCACCAGAAACCACACCTGGTACCTTGCTCTTGTACATCTATCCTCCAGAATTGTGTGAAGATAAATGTGTGTTGTTTAAGCTACCCAGTGTATGGTAGTTTGTTATGACAGCCTGAGCAGACTAATACAAATACCTACTTTTTAATATTGTGAACATTAATTCAAAGCAAATGATCTTTGAATATGGTAAAGCTTTATACAAATTTTAAGTATTCTTGTTAATACTCCTCCTTTTATTATAACTAAGCCATTTAAAACTGTAATAGGTAACTATGCTATAAGCCTGCAACTTGTTTACCTTTAGCCTTTAGTGTTTTATATCCAACACTGTAGTAAATGAATTCTAACAGACACTGTGATGGTAATACACTACAGAAGGTTGGGAAACACAAGAACAGACAAGGGGAAAGGCCATAGTCTTGTATTTCAGTCAAAAGAGCAAATGTTCTAAGCTTGAGTAGTGACAGTGGAACCTACTGACCTGTGGGGTGCCCCTGGTTTGAAAGTTTTCTTTTTATGTTACTATTTATTTATTTATTTATAGTATAGTTGATTTACAATATTATATTAGTTTCAGGTGTACAACATAGTGATTCAATATACAAATAGGTTATATTCCATTTAAAATTATTATAAAATAATGGCTATATTTCCCTGTGTTGTACAATATATTCTTGTTGCTTATTTATTTTACACATAGTAGTTTGTACCTCTTAATCCCCTACTCCTATCTTGCCCCTCCCCTCTTCTCTCTCCCCACTAATAACCACTAGTTTCTTCTCTATATCTGTGAATTTGTTTCTGTATTGTTATATTCATTCATGTTATTTTTTAGATTCCACATATAAGTGATACCATACAGTATTTTTCTTTCTCTGTCTGACTTATTTCACTAAGCATAATACCCTCTAGGTCCATCCACATTGTTGCAAGTGACAGAATTTCATTCTCTTTAATGGTTGAGTAATATTCCATTGTGTATGTATGTGGAGATATATATATATATACACACACACACACACACACACATGATGGGCACTTGGGTTGCTTACATATCTTGGCTATTGTAAATAATTCTTCTGTGAACATTGGGGTGCATGTATCTTTCTGAATTAGTGTTTTCATTTTCTTCAGATACATATCCAGGAGTGAAATTGCTGGATCATATGGTACTTCTATTTTTAGTTTTTTGTGGAACCCCCATAATGTTTTCCATAGTGGCTGCACCAATTTGCATTCCTACCAACAATGTATGAGCATTCCCTTTTCTCCATATTCTTGCCAACATTTGTTATTTGTGTTCTTTTTGATGATAGCCATTCTGACAGGTGTGAGGTGACATCTCATTATGGTTTTGATTTGCATTTTTCTGATGATGAGCGATATTGAGCATCTTTTCATATGCCTGTTGGCCATCTGTGTGTCTTCTTTGGGAAAATGTCTTTTCAGGTCTTCTGCCCACTTTTAATCAGGTTATTTGTTTTTTAATATGGAGTTTTATGAACTGTTTATATATTTTGGATATTAACCCCTTATTTGTCATATCATTTGCAAATATTTTCTCCCATTCAATACGTTGTCTTTTAGTTTTGCCGATGGTTTCCTTTGCTGTGCCAGAGTCCCATGCAGTTTCAGTCTGCCCTCTCTGCCCTGTTTCAGGAATAAGCAAGTGTGTGCATGCTCCTCACAAGCAGATTCCTGGCTTCCCACAGCCCTCCTGTTAGTCACACAGGCCCTCTAGACAGCCAAGGGGACTCATCTTTCTGGTGTTGGATCCCAGGGCTGGGGCGCCCAATATGTGGCTCCAACCGTTCTCTCCTCAATGAGGATCTCTGCCAGGGTAATCCCCATTTTCTTCTGAGTCCCCTCCCAGGGGCACAGGTCCCAACCTGATTGTTTTCTTCCCTTCCTACCAGTTTCCCGCGTGGATCTTTCTTACAGCCTTGGTTGTACAAGTCTGCCACTCTCCAGTTAGTTTTCAGTGAGAATTGTTCCACATGTAGATGTATTTTTTTAACATTTTTATTGGAGTATAATTGCTTTACAATGTTGTGTTAGTTTCTGCTGTATAACAAAGTGAATCAGCTATATGTATACATATATCCCCATATCCCCTCCCTCTTGTGTCTCCCTCCCACCCTCCCTATCCCACCCTTCTAGGTGGTCACAAGGCACTGAGCTGTTCTCCCTGTGTGATGCAGCTGCTTTCCACTAGCTATCTATTTTACATTTGGTAGTGTATATATGTCCATGTCCACTCTCTCACTTTGTCCCACCTTACCCTTCCCCCTCCCCATGTCCTCAAGTCCATTCTCTATGTCTGTGCCTTTATTCCTGTCCTGCCCCTAGGTACATCAGAACCTTTTTTCTTTGTTTTAGATTCCATATATATGTGTTAGCATACAGTATTTGACTTTCCCTTTCTGACTTACTTCACTCTGTATGACAGACTCTAGGTCTATCCACCTCACTACAAATAACTCAATTTTGTTTCTTTGTATGGCTGAGTAATATTCCATTGTATATATGTGCCATATCTTCTTTATCCATTCATCTGTTGATGGACACTTAGGTTGCTTCCATGTACCGGCTATTGTAAATAGTGCTGCAATGAACATTGTGGTACATGTCTTTTTTTGAATTATGGTTTTCTCAGGGTATATGCCCAGTAGTGAGATTGCTAGGTCGTATGGTAGTTCTATTTTTAGTTTTTTAGGGAACCTCCATACTGTTCTCCATAGTGGCTGTATCAATTTACATTCCCACCAACAGTGCAAGAGGGTTCCCTTTTCTCCACACCCTCTCCAGCATTTATTGTTTGTAGATTTTTTGATGATGGCCATTCTGACCAGTGTGAGGTGATACCTCATTGTAGTTTTGATTTGCATTTCTCTAATGATTAATGATGTTGAGCATCCTTTCATGTGTTTGTTGGCAATGTAAAAGTATTTTTTATGTGTTTGTTGGAGGAGGTTAGTTCCCTGTCCTCCTACTGTACCTTATTGATCATGACTTATCTGTATGTCAGTCTTTAGATCTCAGTTGGCACCTGAATTAAAAACTTGAACATATCTCCATATCCTCTCCATTTTGTCTTTCTTTCCTCTTTAATCCAAAGTATTAAATCTATATGCTCTCTGTTTTATCCTTCAAAGGCATTATCCAGGCATCAAAAACAGAGATGGAAAGAGACAGGTTTAGTCTCCAAAGCACCAGTTTCCATTCCCTTAAGCTGCCTCAGTGGTTTTTCTGATGGGGTGAAATTTCTCACACTTGGTCTCAGGCCCGAGATATATGCAATACTTCAATCAAATTGCTTGCGACATATTGGAGTGAGTGCCTGGGAACTATGAGTTCCTCAAATATTAAAAAAAAAAAAAAGGATGAATACTTCTTATATAGGCACTGAAGTAACCAGGGAGATAATTTTAAAAATTCCTACTTGGCACAGAGCTATATACCCCAATGTTGAAAGTGTTCTGTTTTGCATAAAACACAAAGATGCACAGTCTCAGTCTATGTTGGGAACTATAGACTCCAGGAGTATAATTCAAAGCCCTCCACATTCTAACCTGTTGCACTCATTTGTGACATACGTACTGGTTGCATCCTAGGCCCTGGGGATAGACAGACCAATCTATCTACAATCCCTCCTTCGAAAAGCTCAGAAGTTCATAGGGGAAACTTCTAAAGTGTCATACATGGTTAGTGGAATTATAGGAGCTTGCTCCCTGTAAAGATGTCATACATGAGGGAGCGTGAGCCACCCCTGTTCCATTCCTGGCCATTGGCTTTTCTGTCAGCCTTGGGAGGTCTTGGTTATGTGAAGTGTAAGTCCTGGGTTCTAGCTCTGTGTGTTGGTTTTGGGCAAGTCACTTTTTGCAAGATATACAAAGCAATATTGTTTTCCTGCTTAACCATAGGGAGGAGTTGAACAAACCTCAAGGAATGAGGTATGACCATCAGTGAATTTTCTCTTAATAGTGAATCTTTGTTCCTGAATAGGAGGTTTGGTCCTTCCAACAAATTTAAGAGAAGCTTGAAATGAAGGAAATGTGTTGACATTCCAGCAGTCCAGGTATGTGCAAAGTTCTCAACCTGCAATCACCTCGGAATATCAGCTATCCAAGTTTCACTTGCATTCCCCCTTGATGTCCCATTTGACCCTAAGACATCTGCTGTAACAGCAGTGTGGGTGTTTCAGCTGAGAAGAGAGAAAGATGTCTCAGTGAGGGGAGGGGGTGCTCCTGCTAGATCAAAGGAATTCAAGATGATAGGCATTGAGGGTTCTGCACTTTTACACTGTGCCCTCCTAGCGGTGGACCCCATTCCTCCAGGGATTCCCAAGGCAAAGGGTGGGGATGAAATGTGAAGAAGAAGGAGTGGAAAAACTGTTGCCTAAATGGAGACTTGGTGTTTGGAGAAAGGATGTATGGGAGATTAGGCTACTTGGATTCTAGTCCTAGTTCTGCCATTGACTTGATGTGTGAACTTGGGCAAGTAATTTCTTAGTTCTGATCCTCAGTTTTTTTATATTATTTTTAAAAAGTGGTTGGATTAATTGATATCCAAGATACCTTCTTACTCTGACCTTCAATACTTTTGAGTCCTCAAAGTTATTTAGAAAGGGAGCAAATACCAAGACTGTCAGGTATCCTAAACTGAAAGTTACAGAATATAAAATAATAAAGGAAAATAATTTTATAGTACAAAAATGTAAAATATGCATTGTGTTATTAGTATTCCACTCTATGCAATTCCCAGATTTCCCAGGATAAGTATCTTATCCTATTGTCCCTAGAAACAATCCAAATGCCCTGGTAATTGCTATGTTTCACCATTCTAATTGCATCTCCTAAATTTCCTCATTCAGTCAGAAAGGACTTCAGAACACAAATATTTTTTTCGTCAGAAACCAATGCCCATTTTTTGCTTCAGAAAATATGGTCATTTTAACTCTGTAGCACTCACCTGATCTTTCCTTTCTAGGTTTTTCTCATGTATATTAAGTTTTCATTGGTATAAATAATTTTCAAAGTAGTTGAAACTTTCTATAAATGTAATCTGCTTGGATCACTTCCTACTCACAAATGACATGTATTTGGGAATATAAAGAACTATTCTTAAAAGTAGACATTTACATTGAATGCTTCAACAAAGAGACCAACTAAGTTTCTCTACAGTAAGGTTCTAGAGATAATTAGAGGGCAGAAGAACCCATGGAATGGGGAGGAATATCAGCAGAAGCAGAGAAAGGAAAGAAAGTTTCAAATATCCTTTATGTATGGCTGCTGCTTATTGGGATTGAGAGCCAGAAAGTTTGTACTTAGGTGAAGGAGCAGGTAAGTAATGCCTGCCTGAATTTTTATCTCCAGCCCAACCTCTCCTGAGTACCAGACTAGAATGTTAAATTGCCTGTTCTGTCTCTCAGTATGGTACCTCAAACTCCTTTATCTTCCCTATAATACCTTTTCATTCTTCTGAATTTACTGTTTCTATTATTGGCACCACCATTTTTATTTTCCCAATCACTAAGACTAATAACCTTGGCAATATCTCTGATTCTTCTATTGCCCCACTAAATCCAGTCAGTTGCCAAGTTGTGTGGATATTCCTTCATAATCTCTCTCACAACCAAAAAGTCCTTTCCATACTCACTACTACAACCCTCATTTAGGCCTTCATAACTTCTCATTTCAAATATTATAATAACATTATCTGGTCCATTCCCTCTAAACCTTAACTTCAATCAATACAACAACCTTTAGCTTAGTTTCTTTTCCCATCAGTGAGGTTAGACCAAGTTTACAGGGAGGTGATAGCCTCAGTTTCTAGTGGTACAAGTGTGTTTTATATTGAGAGAGGTGAAGAAGGAATAGCATTAGTTTGCAGGACTTCCTAGAGTACCTGGAGGAAATTTCAGGAGTTCATCATAGACTAAGGAAAGATGCTCCCATAATTAGATTTGTGTCTAACTCTGAAGCACTCCCATTATATATTTTATCTCCTAGTTTGCATACTGAAGTAGACCTGACACGTATAACATTCCCGTTGGCTGCAACATAAGATTTTATCTTCTTTGCTTCTTTCCTTATATACCTATATCAGCTGAATGCTTTTCTGTTGCTTTTTACCCTCTAGCCTCATCTAATCATCTCACAGATTTTGGGAATTCAGGGATTCCCCTTAAATTTTAGTATCTCCCTCCTCATTACCAGCCTTGGCCTCTTACCACAGTCATGTTTCCATCACTCACATGTACTTGGCCATGTGGCAGGTTTGCTGATGGGCTCTGCAGCCATCTCCCACAAATGTAGGCTAAGGTGTGACATTCAGTCTGTCCACAGAATATACTTCCACCCTGCCAAAGCTGTTAAACTGTCTGGAATTGTAGTCCCTTCCAGTTATGTGCACTGAGACACCTGCCAATGACATTAATGTTTCCTAATGATTTCATGGTACAGCAGGTAGAGCTCAGGTGGCTTGTAGCAGGAAAGTAAGGCTGTAGCAGCCCTGGGCTAGATTGTTTGGCTCAGAGCCCCTGAAACTCTGAGGCAAAGACTGCCTCCCCAGCGGGGGTTCTGGGTGATCCAGCCAATCAGTGGTTCCAGGCTAGCCACCCCAGGGATGATATTTCCTCAGTGGGCCTGCTTGTCTGGATTTAGGGGCAGCTCTGGAGGGATTGCCCAGTGTCCCAGTCATGTACAATTCTTCCACCTAACTCAAACCACATGCAGAAGGATCACATCATACTTGGCACATAACCAATCGAGAAAGGCATCAGAGGGTGTCCAGACTTCAACTTGTTTGAACAAATGTTCAAAAAACATTTCTAAGGGGATATTCCAGAAAAACCTACTCACTTGAGGTCTTAAAACAGATGTTCAGTCTCTAGGATTGTGTTGCTTTGCAGCCATTATTATTGAATGTTATAAGCACAACCAAATTACTTCAAGGTTTGAACCATGGTGGCTCTTCAGATTTTACTTGTAGCTTTATTGTAGACCAGGAGAAGGATGGCTCAGATAACAGAGCATAATGCTAAGGAGGCAGCATTCCGTCATGCTTCAGTGCCTCAGCTTCAGAGTTAGGCAGGCAAAGGCTTAGACTTCTGACTAGCTGAGTGACTTAACCTCTCAGAGCCTCAGTTTCCTCATCTGTAAAATGGTGATAATAGCGTTGCTTACTTGATAGGTTTGTGAAGAGAACTAAAAGACATGTAGAGTTTGCACAGTGTATGTCATGTATTAAGCACTCAATACATTACTACTAGAAGTATTTTTACCTTTACTACTTCTACTACTACTACAACTATAACAACAATTACTACTACTACTGCTATTACTACTACTTCTTTTTCTACTACTCCTGGCAATGAGAGCTTTTCCCAAATGAGTTGAAGAGTCGTAGAGGGCCTCAAGGTCATGATTTCCTAGCTTATAAAGAAGGTGGTAGTATCAAGGAAGAAGATTGCAGGACTATAATTTTAGCTTGGAACAGGGTAAATACCAGAGTACAGAGACCTGGTATTGTGTTTCTCTTATCTCAGACCCAAGCTCTTCCACTTTTCATTAGTTTGCTACGTGACCTAGCCCAAACTACTTTAAATCTCTAGGTTTCGGTAACTACCCTTGAAAATAAAGCCCCATGGCACTTATTTGCAAGCCACCTGGCCTGTATCAGAGCCCTAATCTATGAATGGAATATGGTATGAGCAAACCGGTCCACAAGGGGCATGGTACCAGCCTCTAAAGTCACACTAAGCTAAACAGCTCCTAATCCAGAGACAAGCTATAGCCACCACCAGTATCTTTGTTAACCACTGCCAAACAGTGATTTCCTGGGCTCATTGTCAGATGGAAGCAAGGTTTCACTTGAATATAGCCATCACCTTGATATTTCACATATGTCCACCTATGTTTGTTGATCCATAATGACTCGGAAAGAAATTTCATTATTTCATCCATTCATTCACTCATTCAACAAATATTTACTGAGCAACTTCAACATGCCAGACACTGCTCTAGACACTGGGGATACAGCAGTGAACCAGACAGAAAAGTTCCCTGCTATCATGAAGCTCACGTCTAGCTGCTTGGTCTGGCCAAATGTAGTATACTAAGACACTTTGTTGGGGTAAGTTCGTCTAGATTTTTGAAGCAAATGATGGTCAATACTTTTCAATTGAACATATCTTCTGGGAGGGAGGGTTGGGTGGAGGGGGAGGAGCTACTCTTGGATCTAGCCTGAGAAGAGGCTCAGAGGGTGGTTTGGGAAAGGGCTTTAATAATGAAATGACTAGATTTATCAGTTTAATTTGGTTTATATAAATTATATAGCTAATATGTTGTATAGCTTATGTATATCATAAACATTACCATTTGAAGTATGATAAGAAAATAATATGACTTTTAATTGTGTAGCTCATAAACTGGCTTTGAAGGCAGTTCTAAAGCAGCATTTCAAAAATATTCTGGGCAATAGCATCATAATCAAAATAAGTAAAAATAGTCCCAAGGGGACTACTTTGAAAAGTACAGCATGCATTTTTATGTACAAGTTCTGGTATGTCTTTAAAATAAATATTAAGTTAGCAGTTAATTTGTTTTAAAGAAACAGTGAAATAAAAAAACTTGAACTAAAAAATAGGTTTTTTTATATGTATCCATTATATGTTTGAATTAGAGTTGTACAACTCAGTAAGCAGTTATAAAATTAGCTTATTTTAAAAGTACTGAATCAAATTTTTCTTTGTACTTAGGTTCTTTCAGTCAATTAATACATAGTCTTCTGCATATAGGTCTTTAAAAGTATAGCATAGTTATTTGGCCGTTACCTATGCTATATTACATTTTAAATATATAAATCAATCTTCTGGTTATATGATAGACCTGCAGAAATACTGCCTTCTGATTTGATGCCAGTGTATGATCAAGTTCCTTGTATTTTAACTGGTATTTATGTTACAGGCAGAATGTTAAATCAGGAATTGTAAACAATTCCTAGGTAATGTGTATAATGTTTGTAAGTCATTCCTAGAAATTGTTCACAATGCCTGTAACATATAAGCAACTAGCAAGATGCCTGAAATATATAGGAAGCCTTCAAGATGCTAACTAGCCATCCCCATGTCATCCCTGGATTGTAACGTTTGCATTTACAATTCTGCTTATTTATCTGTTTGTATGTCTAGATATTGATAATAATTCAAGTAATAATGGTACTACCTTATTTTCATAGCTCTTACAGGTTCCTGGATTTTTACCAGCTTTTTGGTGATCCAAAGTTTTGGACATGCTCATGTTAAAAGGCACTAGGAATAAAAGAAACTAATAAATAAGAGTAAAGAGAATCTTGTTTGTTGGATATTCTAAAGCCCTGTCCAAATTTTCTTATTTCTGTTCACAGGCTTTAGCTCAAGCTCCCTTGTTTTTTTCCCTGGACCACTAGACTCTATCCAAGTAGTTTTTGATACCCTAACTCTTCCAAGCTTTCCTAGGCCACTCAAAAGAAACCTAGTAATTTTTACCAATCTCAGTCTGTCTAAACATGAAACTTTGTTGCCTGTCCCTGTTCACTTCCCCACTAATGGGGCTGGGTCTACACATAGTGTAATTGTTTAATTCTGCATATTTGGTTCCTGACCAAATTTATCTTGTTTTCATTTACTATTTTGAAATGGTTTATGTCATCATTGTCTGTTATGGGTTATATCTACGTAACCACCCCAAACTAATTTGTAGATGAAGGAAAAAAAAGTTGAGTTAGTCTAGCTTTTGAGTGTTAAGGTCATATCAAATCACTGACTGGAATTCTTTACCCTCACAGGCTGGAACATTTTTCGTCCCTCTAGACAACTAAACTGATTTGGTCAACTTCTGATTGACCATTGGAACTAGAGATCAGTAAGATGATTCCAGGGAATGGACTGGCAAAATGGGCTGTGGGCCCAAGAGGGAAACATCTGAGTGGCTGGACAGGGCCTTCTGACAAGTGACCTCAGAATCTAGTAGTATAGGTGCCAAGGAATTGGTTGGTAGGATAAGATGTTGCTAAGAAGGATTTGACAGTCACATAAGTGAGTCCTTTAATCTGCTCAGATGATGACCCTCACCCCCATTTCCATCCCCACTGTATCCAGATATGACCCATCTCTCAGCGGCCCTGCTCATGCGCATCTCCCCTGTGAAGCCCCTCTAGTTCCTTCAGGCCACACTGCTTTTTCTTTGAACTCCGTTAGCCTTATTTAAATTCATTTTGTCTCTAGCACTGAATTACGCTGATCTAATTATTTACTGTGTGATATTTTTCATGTATACCTTGTACTTATGGTGACCATATTTTCCAAACCAAAAATCGGAGCACACCATGTGAAAATTTGGGTAGACTATTTGAAATTAGCAGTACCCTGAAAAACAGATGCTTATTCCTCTCTGTGTCCCTCACCTACTAAATATTCAATATTGGTTTTTATTGATAATACAGAGATAAAGAAGGATGCAAGGTGGCATCTACTAAGTTACATGTGAAGAACACCAATGTTCTTTGCAGTGTTCAATACAGAAAGGCATTGCCCAAATGTCTTATCACTGTGCATGAGAAATGATGTAATGATCTTGAAAAAGTAAAAAATAATTGGAAAAGGAAGAAAGGCAACAAAAAGTACAAGTGGCAAAAGATATTACATAAGGATCATATTACATAAGACATCATATAAAGGTAGTATGAAAAGATGAGACCTCATTATTCAGAAGACAGAAGTTAAAGAGGTTTCGCTTAAGTCTATAAGGATAGGGATTAGATGAACTTGGATTTGATTACCAAATTCTAGAATCCTTCACTGGGCTACCTATATTCCTGCATACCAAAATTTCAAGTAAATTCAGGAAAATAAAAGTGTGATAAGCAAAGGTGATAAGCACATGGAACCTGATACTTTGAGAGATTGTACAGGTTGAGAAGATAGCTTGGAGAGGCGTTTAGATTCATTTAAGACTGGCAGATCCCATAAGGGATATTAAACTATTTTTATCCATTAATTTTGAACTCAATTAGTTAATAAAATAGCTAGTTAATCCATTGTGGAGCAGAATAATTAGTTAATCCATTAAGGAGCAGAAAGCAGCCATTTCATCTAGAGTCATACATGCTGACAGCAACAAGAAGGGACAGCTTACAGTGAGGAGGGGATAAAAGTGAAGAGAATTATTTAAGAATAGTAAGCTGGATCAGTTAGCTTAGGGGCTAATCTACCTACACACCTTAATTACACCTGAGAGAAGCATAGCATAGTACAACAATTCATGCTCGTAGTGGTAACCTTGAGTCATTAAAACAAATTATATTCCATCTACTTATTCACATGGAATTTATGAATTTAAAAAAATAAGGCTCTGAGATACTCTTCCTAATCAAATTGGAAAGCCTCACTACAGCACCTTGAATTTTTTCATACTGAGAGAGAGATAAGATTTGTGTAAGATACAAATGATTTCCAAACATAAGAAGTAGTTATTTTGAGGGGAATAACAGTGCAGATGATGAAAGGCAAGATGGGATACTCCTGCTAATAAAATCTATTGAACTTAGAAAAGTCACAAACATGGTGATATAGTGTTCTTTTGCCCCTTTTGCCAAATGCTAATAGCATTTCTTGGCAATTCAGGGAAACTAGAGATCTTTGAGGTCCCAGTAGGGAGAGAATAATGGTTTTAGATATTCTTTAGATTGGATATCATCAACAAATTCTGGAATCCTTAAGGAAGCATTTTAAAATCTAGTTTCTCTACTCGATAATACTCATGATTAATGGGCCCAAGAGAGGGTGCATTTGGAAGCCATCATTCACAGAGTAGGTTCTGGTATGCCAACAAAAACTGAAAGCAGGAGATAAACACTTTTCACCATGTGGCAAGCCACTGGGTAAATTTAGAAGATTTATTGGAAAAGTTGGTTTTGTCACTTCTTAAGAGGCCAAGCCATGTTCTTAATCACACCTAGCTTGGTAAATGATCTTTGGCACCAATGGCTTATGCTGTATTTGGCACCAGTGATCTGGTCCTACTAGATGCCATACTCATTGAGGGTAATGTCTGTGTCTAACTTCCTTCTCTAGCCCCATTCAACCACCTTCCCCTCCCGTTGCCTAGCCACAGCAGAGCCCTGCACATAGTTTAAGAGTTCAATAAGTATTGTTAAAATACTGAATGCTTGTAAATATGTTATTTACCTAGTAACATATAAACAGAATGCTATTAAAGTACAAGGTAGGGGGTTGAGAGGTGCTAAGAACAAACTACTGCATGTTCAAAATAGTTGCCTTGGCTTTGAAAAATTAGTACATGGTCATAGACTAACTAAATTCCTCTGCCCTTAGGTTCTGAATCTAGGTGTCTTGGGAAGTAGTGGGAATTCCATCCTTGGGGAATTTTAGGCAGATGCTGGGCTGGGTAATACCTGTCAAGGATGTTATGAGGGGGGTCTCTGTATTAGGCTGGAATAGGGACTAGTTAAATAAAATAAGCTTTAAGGTATAATTTTTTGATAAATGTAACAACAGGTAATATGGTCCAAGAAATAAAGGCTCTAATCAAAAGATGCACAAAAATATGCTGTCAAGGCCTTCTAAGCCTAGTCCTGCCTCGTCAGTAGAGACTGCCAAATTAATCCTTATTAAAAAAAATAAGAGCTTAAAGTTATCCAAACCAGACTTCTTGACTCACTTGGAGCATCTCCGTGTGGACTCCTCCATGCTCAATTATGTGTTACTTCAAGTGAAAACTAGCTTAGAAGGCTTAGTAGAGCCAAAAATTCCTAAGTCTTCAATTTCTGGAGATTAGTGTATCCTATGTCTATTGTGGGCCCAGCAGAAAACAGGGCATTGTGGGAGACAAAGAAATGTAAAGCTTTGCTCATGATCTGGAAGAGTCACATGGTTAAGTTGATATTATTTTCTCACGAAAGTACCACCCACATTTCTCTGCCCCATTACCTTCCTCATTCTCTCCTAGAAAGTGAGATTCAGGCTCGCATCACCTTCTATTTAGATTTCTGCAACAAGAAGCTTCTTTACCTCCAGGCTGCTCTCCTCAAACCTAACTTTTCCACTGCAGACAGAGGTTTTGTTCTAAAACACAGATGTGATCCTGTCACTCCCTAGTTAACAAATCCTCAGTGGCTACCCATTGGGGTTGAACCTATATGATTAATCCTAGCAGAATTGCATACAAGGCGCTTCACATTCTGAACCTAGTCTAACTTAGGTTCAACTTTTACCATTACTTTCATATACCCTATTCTCCAGCTTTACCCAACTAGTCCCTATTTTTTTTTAACATCTTTATTGGAGTAAAATTGCTTTACAATTGTGTGTTAGTTTCTGGTGTATAACAAACTGAATCAGCTATACATATACATATATCGCCATATCCCCTCCCTCTTACATCTCCCTCCAACCCTCCCTATCCCACCCCTCTATGTGGTCAAAAAGCACGGAGCTGATCTCCCTGTGCTATGTGGCTGCTTCCCACTAGCTATTTATTTTACATTTGGTAGTGTATATGTGTACATGCCACTCTCTCACTTCGTCGCAGCTTACCGTTCCCCATTCCCGTGTCCTCAAGCCCATTCTCTACGTCTACGTCTTTATTCCTGAACTGCCCCTAGGTTTGCCAGACCATTTTTTAAAAATATATTCCATATATACGTGTAAACATATGGTATTTGTTTTTCTCTTTCTGACTTACTTCACTCTGTATGACAGACTCTAGGTCCATCCAACTGACTACAACTAACTCAATTTTGTTTCTTTGTATGGCTGAGTAATATTCCATTGTATACATGTGCCACATCTTCTTTATCCATTCATCTGTCGATGGCCACTTAGGTTGCTTCCATCTCCTGGCTATTGTAAATAGAGCTGCAATGAACACTGTGGTACATGACTCTTTTTGAATTATGGTTTTCTCCAGGTATATGCTCAGTAGTGGGATTGCTGGGTCATATGGTAGTTCTAATTTTAGTTTTTTTAAAATTAAATTAAATTTATTTATTTTTATACAGCAGGTTCTTATTAGTTATCTATCTTATACACATTAGTGTATATATGTCAATCCCAATCTCCCAATTCATCCCACCACCACCACCACCCCTCCCCTCCACTGTCCCGCCCTTGGTGTCCATATGTTTGTTCTCTACATCTGTGTCTCTATTTCTGCCTTGCAAAGTGGTTCATCTGTACCATTTTTCTAGATTCCACATATATGCATTAATATACAATATTTATTTATCCTTCTGACTTACGTCACTCTGTATGACAGTCTCTAAGTCCATCCACGTCTCTACAAATGATCCAATTTAATTCCTTTTTATGGTTGAGTAATATTCCATTGTACGTACGTACCACATCTTCTTTATCCATTCGTCTCTGGATGGGCATTTAGGTTGCTTCCATGACCCAGCTATTGTAAATAGTGCTGTAATGGACATTGGGGTGCATGTCTCTTTTTTATTTTTTAACATATTGGAGTATAATTGCGTTACAATGGTGTGTTAGTTTCTGCTTTATAACAAAGTGAATCAGCTATACATATACATATAACATCATATCTCCTCTCTCTTGTGTCTCCCTTCCACCCTCCCAATCCCACCACTCTAGGTGGTCACTAAGCACCGAGCTGATCTCCCTGTGCTATGCGGCTGCTTTCCACTAGCTATCTATTTTACCTTTGGTAGTGTATATATGTCCATGCCACTCTCTCACTTCCTCCCAGTTTAACCTTCCCCCTCCCCGTGTCCTCAAGTCCATTCTCTACATCTGTGTCTTTATTCCTGTCCTGCCCCTAGGTTCTTCAGAACCATTTTTTTTTTAGATTCCATATATATCTGTTAACATATGGTATTTGTTTTTCTCTTTCTGACTTACTTCACACTGTATGACAGTATCTAGATCCATCCACCTCACTACATATAACTCAATCTCTTTTCTTTTTATGGCTGAGTAATATTCCATTGTATATATGTGCCACATCTTCTCTACCCATTCGTCTGTCGATGGGCACTTAGGTTGCTTCCATGTCCTGGCTATTGTAGATAGAGCTGCAATGAACGTTGTGGTACATGATTCTTTTGGAATTATGGTTTTTTGAGGGTATATGCCCAGTAATGGGATTGCTGGGTCATATGGTAGTTCTATTTTTAGTTTTTTAAGGAATGTCCATACTGTTCTCCATAGTGGCTGTATCATTTTACATTCCCACCAATAGTGCAAGAGGGTTCCCTTTTCTCCACACCCTCTCTAGCATTTATTGTTTGTAGATTTTTGATGATGGCCATTCTGACCAGTGGGAGGTGATACCTCATTGTAGTTTTTATTTGCACTTCTCTAATGATTAATGATTTTGAGCATCCTTTAATGTGTTTGTTGGCAATCTGCATAACTTCTTTGGAGAAATGTCTCCTTAGGTCTTCTGCCCATGTGGGGATTGGGTTGTTTGTTTTTTTGATATTGCGCTTCATGAGCTGCTTGTATATTTTGGAAATTAATCCTTTGTCAGTTGCTTTGTTGGCAAATATTTTCTCCCATTCTGAGGGTTGTCTTCTCATCTTGTTTATGGTTTCCTTTGCAGTGCAAAAGCTTTTAAGTTTCATTAGGTCCCATTTGTTTATTTTTGTTTTTATTTCCATTTCTCTAGGAGGTGGGTCAAAAAGGTTCTTTCTGTGATTTATGTCATAGGGTGCTCTGCCTATGTTTTCCCCTAAGTGTTTGATAGTGCCTGGCTTTACACTTAGGTCTTTAATCCATTTTGAGTTTATTTTTGTGTATGGTGTTAGGGAGTGTTCTAATTTCATTCTTGTACATGTAGCTGTCCAATTTTCCAGCACCACTTATTGAAGAGGCTGTCTTTTCTCCATTGTATATTCTTGCCTCCTTTAACAAAGACAAGGTGACCATATGTGCGTGGGTTTATCTCTGGGCTTTCTATCCTGTTCCATTCATCTATATTTCTATTCTTGCGCCAGTACCAAACTGTCTTGATTGCTGTAGCTTTGTAGTATAGTCCGAACTCAGGGAGCCTGATTCCTCCATGTCTGTTTTCCTTTCTCAAGATTGCTTTGGCTATTCATGGTCTTTTGTGTTTCCATACAAATTGTGAAATTTTTTGTTCTAGTTCTGTGAAAAATGCCATTGGTAGTTTCATAAGGGTTGCATTTAATATGTAGACTGCTTTCGATAGTAGAGTCATTTTCACAATGTTGATTCTTCCAATCCAAGAACATGGTATATCTCTCCATCTGTTTGTATCAACTTTAATTTCTTTCGTAAGTGTCTTACACTTTTCTGCACACAGGTCTTTGTCTCCTTAGGTAGGTTTATTCCTAAGTATTTTATTCTTTTTGTTGCAGTGGTAAATGGGAGTGTTTCCTTCATTTCTCTTTCATATTTTTCATCATTAGTGTATAGGAATGCAAGAGATTTCTGTGCATTAATTTTGTATCCTGCTACCTTACCAATTTCATTGATTAGCTCTAGTAGTTTTCTGGTAACATCTTTAGGACTCTCTATGTATACTATCATGTCATCTGCAAACAGTGACAGTTTTACTTCTTCTTTTCTGATTTGGATGCCTTTTATTTCTTTTTTTGTCTGATTGCTGTGGCTAAAACTTCCAAAACTATATTGAATAATACTGGTGAGAGAGGGCAACCTTGTATTGTTCCTGATCTTAGTGGAAATGGTTTCAGTTTTTCACCATTGAGAACGATGTTGGCTGTGTGTTTGTCATATATGGCCTTTATTATGTTGAGGTAAGTTCCCTCTATGCCTACTTTCTGGAGAGTTTTTATCATAAATGGCTGTTGAATTTTGTCTAAAGCTTTTTTCTGGATCTATTCAGATTATCAGATGGTTTTTATCCTTCAGTTTTTTAATAAGGAGTATCACATTGATTGATTTGTGTATACTGAAGAATCCTTGCATTCTTGGTATAAACCCCACTTGATCATGGTGTATGATCCTTTTAATGTGTTGTTGGATTCTGTTTGTTAGTATTTTGTTGAGGATTTTTGAATCTATATTCATCAATGATATTGGCCTGTAGTTTTCTTTTTTTGTGACATCTTGGTCTGGTTTTGGTATCTGGGTGATGGTGGCCTCGTAGAATGAGTTTGAGAGTGTTCCTCCCTCTCCTATATTTTGGAAGAGTTTGAGAAGGATAGGTGTTGGCTCTTCTCTAAATGTTTGATAGAATTCACCTGTGAAGCCATCTGGTCCTGGGCTTTTGTTTTTTGGAAGATTTTTTATCACAGTTTCAAAGTCAGTGCTTGTGATTGGTCTGTTTATATTTTCTGTTTCTTCCTGGCTCAGTCTCAGAAGGTTGTGCTTTTCTAAGAATGTGTCCATTTCATCTAGGTTGTCTATTTTATTGCCATTCAGTTGCTTGTAGTAATCTCTCATGATCCTTTGTATTTCTGCAGTGTCAGTTGTTACTTCTCCGTTTTCATTTCTAATTCTGTTGATGTGAGTCTTCTCCCTTTTTTTTTCTTGATGAGTCTGGCTAATGGTTTATCAATTTTGTTTATCTTCTCAAAGAACCAGCTTTTAGTTTTACTGATCCTTGCTATCATTTCCTTCATTTCTTTTTCATTTATTTCTGATCTGATCTTTATGATTTCTTTCTTTCTGCTAACTTTGGGATTTTTTTTGTTGTTGTTGTTTTCTTTAGTTGCTTTAGGTGTAAGCTTAGGTTGTTTATGTGGGATTCTTCTTGTTTCTTTAGGTAGGATTGTATTGCTATAGACTTCCCTCTTAGAACTGCTTTTGCTGCATCCCATAGTTTTTGGGTCATCGTGTTTTCATTGTCATGTGTTTCTAGGTATTTTTTGATTTCCTTTTTGATTTCTTCAGTGATCTCTTGTTTACTTAGTAGCTCATTATTTAGCCTCCATGTGTTTGTATTTTTTACAGATTTTTTTCCTGTAATCGATATCTAGTCTCATAGAGTTGTGTCCAGAAATGATACTTGATATGATTTCAATTTTCCTAAATTTACCAAGACTTGATTTGTGACCCAAGATATGATCTATCCTGGAGAATATTCCATGTGCACTTGAGAAGACAGTGTATTCCGTTGTTTTTGGATGGAATGTCCTATAAATATCAATTAAGTCCATCTTATTTAATGTATCATTTAAAGCTTGTGTTTCCTTATTTATTTTCGTTTTGGTTCATCTGTCTATTGGTGAAAGTGGGGTCTTAAAATTCCCTACTATTATTGTGTTACTGTTGATTTCCTCTTTTATTGCTATTAACATTTGCCTTATGTAGTGATATGCTCCTATATTTTGTGCATAAATATTTACAATTGTTATATCTACTTCTTGGATTGATCCCTTGATTATTCTGTAGTGTCCTTCTTTGTCTCTTGTAACAGTCTTTATTTTATAGTCTACATTGTCTGATATGAGAATTGCTACTCCAGGTTTCTTTTGATTTCCATTTGCATGGAATATATTTTTCCATCCCCTCACTTTCAGTCTGTATGTGTCCCTAGGTCTGAAGTGGGTCCCTTGTAGACAGCATATATATGGGTCTCATTTTTGTATCCATTCAGCCACTCCATGTCTTTTGTTTGGAGCATTTAATCCATTTACTTTTAAGATAATTATTGATACATATGTTCCTATTACCGTTTTCTTAATCCAATTAAGAAATCTTTAGATTTCTAAAGAGAAGTTCCTTTAGCAGTTGTTGTAAAGCTGGCTTGATGGTGCTGAATTCTGTTAGCTTTTGCTTGTCTGTAAATATTTTAATTTCTCCATTGAATCTGAATGAGATCCTTGCAGGGTAGACTAATCTTGGTTGCAGGGTTTTCCTTTTCATCAGTTTAAATATGTCCTGCCACTCTCATCTGGCTTGCAGAGTTTCTGCTGAAAGATCAGCTGTTAACCTTACTGGGGATTCCCTTGTATGTTATTTGTTGCTTTTCCCTTGCTGTTTTTAATATATTTTCTTTGTATTTAATTTTTGATAGTTTGATTAATATGTGTCTTGACACGTTTCTCCCTGGATTTATCCTGTGTGGGACTCTCTGTGCTTCCTGGACTTGTTTGACTAATTCCTTTCCCATATTAGGGAAGTTTCCAACTATCATCACTTCAAATATTTTCTCAGTCCCTTTCTTTTTCTCTTTTTCTTCTGGGACCCCTATAATTTGAATGTTCTTACATTTAATGTTGTCCCAGATGTCTCTGAGTCTGTCCTCAATTCTTTTTATTCTTTTTTCTTTATTCTGCTCTGTGGTAGTTATTTCCACTATTTTACCTTCCACATCACTTATCCATTCTTCTGCCTCAGTTATTCTGCTACTGATTCCTTCTAGAGAATTTTTAATTTCATTTATTGTGTTTTTCATCATTGTTTGTTTGCTTGCTCTTTAGTTCTTCTAGGTCCTTGTTAAATGTTTCTTGTATTTTCTCCTTTCTAATTCCAAGATTTTGGATCATCTTTACTATCATTACTCTGAATTGTTTTTCAGGTAGAATGCCTATTTCCTCTTCATTTGTTTCGTCTGGTCGGTTTTTACCTTGCTCCTTCATCTGCTGTGTGTTTCTCTGTCTTCTCATTTTGCTTAACTTACTGTATTTGGGGTCTCCTATTTGCAGGCTGCAGGTTCGTAGTTCCCATTGTTTTTGGTGTCTACCCACAGTGGGTAAGGTTGGTTCAGTGTGTTTTGTAGGCTTCCTGGTGGAGGGGGCTAGTGCCTGTGTTCTGGTGGATGAGGCTGAATCTTGTCTTTCTGTTGAGCAGGACTGTGTCTGGTGGTGTGTTTTGGGTGTGTGTGACCTTATTATGATTTTAGGCAGCCTGTCTGCTGATGGGTGGAATTGTGTTCCTGTCTTCCTAGTTGTTTGTAATGGGGTGTCCAGCACTGTAGCTTGCTGGTCGTTGAGTGGAACTGGGTCTTAGCTTGAGATGGAAGTCTCTGTGAGAGCTCTAGCTGATTGATATTATGTGGGGCTGGGAGGTCTCTGGTGGCCCAGTGTCCTGAACTTGGCTCTCCCACCTCAGAGGCTCAGGTCTGACACCTGGCCAGAGCACCAAGACCCTGTCAGCCACACAGCTCAAAAGAAAAGGGAGAAAAGAAGAAAGAAAGAAAGAAAAAGGAAAATAAAATAGTTATTAAAATAAAAAATAAAAAAATTATTTAAAAAAATTAAAATGTAATTTAAAAAAGAAAAAAGAAAGAAAGAAAGAAGGAAGAGAGAGCAGCCAACCAAAAAACAAATCCACCAATGATAACAAGTGCTAAAAAGTATACTTAAAAAAAAAAAAAAAGGGCAGACAGTACCCTAGGACAAATGGTAAAAGCAACGCTATACAAACAGCATCACACAAAGAAGCATACACGTACACACTCACAAAAAGAGAAAAAGGAAAAGAATATATATATCTATATATAATAAAAAAGGAAGTGAACAACCAAATCAATAAACAAATCTACCAATGATAATAAACTCTAACTACTAAACTATGATATCATAAAACCAGAAACAAATTAGATGCAGAAAGCAAACCCCAAGTTTACAGTTGCTCCCAAAGTCCACTGCTTCAATTTTGGGATGACTCCTTGTCTATTCAGGTATTCCACAGATGCAGGGTACATCAAGTTGATTGTGGAGATTTAATCCGCTGCTCTGGAGGCTGCTGGGAGAAATTTCCCTTTCTCTTCTTTGTTCGCAGAGCTCCTGGGGTTCAGCTTTGGATTTGGCCCTGCCTCTGCATGTAGGTTACCTGAGGGCATCTGTTCTTCGCTCAGACAGGACGGGGTTAAAGTAGCAGCTGATTAGGGGGCTCTGGCTCACTCAGGCCAGGGGGAAGAAGGGGTAAGGAATGTGGGTCGAGCCTGCAGTGGCAGAGGCCAGCGTGACATTGCAACAGCTTGAGGTGTGCTGTGTGTTCTCCCAGGGAAGTTGTCCCTGGATCACGGGACCCTGGCAGTGGCAGGCTGCATAGGCTCCCAGGAGAGGAGGTGTGGATAGTGACCTGTGCTTGCACACAGGCCTCTTGGTGGCTGCAGCAGCAGCCTTAGCATTTCATGCCTATCCCTGGTATTCGCGCTGATAGCCGTGGCTCGTGCCCATCTCTGGAGCTCATTTAGGTGGTGCTCTGAATCCCCTCTCCTCGCAGACCCCGAAACAATTGTCTCTTGCCTCTTAGGCAGTTCCAGACTTTTTCCTGGACTCCCTCCTAGCTAGCTGTGGTGCACTAGCTCCCTTCAGGCTGTGTTCACGCAGCCAACCCCACTCCTTTCCCTGGGATCTGAACTCCGAAGCCCGAGCCTCAGCTCCCAGCCCCAACCTGCCCTGGCTGGTGAGCAGACAAGCCTCTCAGGCTGGTGAGTGCTGGTCAGCACTGATCCTCTGTGTGGGAATCTCTCCACTTTGCCCTCTGCACCCTTATTGCTGCACTCTCCTCCGTGACTCCAAAGCTTCCCCCCCCCCGCCGCCGACCCACCGCCGTCTCCACCAGTGAGGGGGTTTCCTGGTGTGTGGAAACTTTTCCTCCTTCACAGCTCCCTCCCAGAGGTGCAGCTCCCATCCTTCTTCTTTTGTCTCTGTTTTTTCTTTTTTCTTTTGCCCTACCCAGATATGTGGGGAGTTTCTTGCCTTTTGGGAAGTCTGAGGTCTTCTGCCAGCGTTCAGTAGGTGTTCTGTAGGAGCTGTTCCACACGTAGATGTATTTCTGATGTATTTGTGGGGAGGAATGTCATCTCCACGTCTTACTCCTCTGCCATTTTGAAGGTCTCCTCCATTTGGTTTTTATTATAACTTCTCTTTCTTTGCTGAGATTTTCTATGTCTTCATGTATTTCAAAGGAATTTGTAATGCTTACCGAATCCTTTTTTGATTTAAAATTCTTGCTGCTTTAAAATCTTCATCGGATGATTCCAATAATGAACAGTCTGTTTCATTTTGATGATGTCATCAATTGATTGTCTTTTTTCATCCAGGTTGTGATTTTCATTGTTCTTGTTATGATAGGTGATTTTTGATTGTTTCCTGGATATATTTTTCTATTGCATTAGCAGATTCTGAGTCCTATTTAAATTTTTTATTTTAGTAGGTACTCACCCTGTTTAGGTTTAACATGAAGGTTTTGTGAGCTGTAGTTTCAATGAATGTGTAATTTTCGGAACCTTTCCAGTGCTATTCTCATCTGTTTGGTTTATCTTGGTGCTCTGGGGCTCCCACTGGTCTCAGGTGATACTAATTGGAGAGGCAGAAGGGGCTTCCCCATGAGAAGTCCTCTGGTGCTTCTAAGTGGGGGAATGGAGTCTCTAGCCTGTGAGAATAAACTGTACTTCATACCCAGGTGTTGATGGTTGTTGTGGTGAGATCCCTTTGCCAGTGCTACCCAGCCACTGAGTATCTTTTGGTGGGGGAGGGGAGTTTCAGGCCTACAGGGAAGGAGAGCACTTCTCTGGCTACTTATTTTCAGTGGGTAGATCAACATCCCCCTTTCCTATGATGCTAGGCTGGCTTGGTGTTGTAGGCAGCACTTCAGGTGAGCTGGGGGAGAAATAAGCCTACTTGCACCACCTTCTGTTGTCAAGTTGGGGGTTGGGAAATTCCAGGCATGGGTTACTTTCTTCCATTGAATGGCATGATGTAAGGCACCCTGCTGCTGTGTTTTTCCTGCAATCCTGGGGGCTCCCTAACCAGTTCTACCTTTCAGAGTTCTTCTTTGTTTGTCACGTGTAATTGTACTTAGTGGGAGAAAGGGAGAGAGAGATGAATTTACACTATTTTGTCCATACAGGAAGTCCTATGTGTATATCCCCTTTTTATTTTCACTTGTATTAAAAAGGGCATTTTTGATAGTGACTAGGATGTAGGGCTAAATTTGACTGAGGATCAGTGGAAGATGATATAGATCTTGAGAATATTTGATAGCTCTAACTAAAAGGCTGTGGAATTTACAACACGATGAACAGGAACTGGCTGAGCAGCTGCATGTTATTTCTAGGGTAGTAGGATTCCTTGAGGAGTACTATTTCCATTTTGTCATTTATATAAGTCCTTGGGCTGTTGAAGGAATAATTGGAGGTTGGCCTACACTGCTCTGAGTATGTAAGGTAATTGTATAAAGTGGAGAAAGTTGTGGAAAGAGACAGGATGAGGGAAGTCCTTGGGTTTTGACCTGTATGAAAATACAGGCATGAAAATAGTGTTCAGATGAAATACATTGCAATATTGTAAAAGACAGCTGCCCTAGTGAGAAAGTTTACCTAGTTGTCTTGTTGTAAATGGTGTTCCTCAGGTGTGAAGTTTGTGTGCTTTGCCTGGTTGTCAGTTTGAAACTAGCATGTTATGGAAAATTGTACTCAACACTGCAGAAAATAGAGTTTCAAGGGTAGAACTGAAACAGAGGATGGACTATATGCTCTCTAAGTTGTCTTCTAGCTTTAAGATTCCTCAGTCACTAGGGAGCAGTGACCTTAATAGTCAGTTGTCCTTTTGAGTCACCCTCTTAAAAATTTTCTGTTTCTGAAGGAGCTATGACATAACTTACGAGGTAAAATCCAACTGTCACTAATGTTTCTGGCCATGGCTACTGTTTCTGTGTTGGTTCTCCTAACTGGGCTTTATCTGAAACTACTATGTGCATTTCTTCTGGTTGTTTGGTTTCCACTGGTACTGTCTGGGACTCCACCTTGCTTTGTTCTTATTTTTTTGCTTTCCCACTGTTGCATTTTGTGTTCTTTTTGAGTTTACTTTTATCCTCACTTCAATGAAATTCACAGCTTTCCCCATCATTCTGTGTCCTCTGATGGTCCGTCTTTCTGCCAGCTCGCTGTTGCTTCTACTTGCTATTGGTTAAGCAATCACTCCAGTCACTTTAGAACTGATTTTAGGAACTATCTCTTTGAGTTCTGGCATATTCCCAGATTTGTTAGAAAAGCTGCACTTGTCAGCAACTTCAATCCAGTAGTCCTACTTTATTTGTATTATATAGGAAAGTCTAATTTCAGTTTCCTATTATAGCCCTTAAAATAGCTAAATCTATTCTTCATGATAAACATCTCTAGTTCATTTTACTGTTCCTCACATTCAATAGTTTTCAGTTTCCTCCTCATTCACCATCCTGACTACTGTTTTGTGACCTGATCCAGTTTACCAGTATCAGTTATAAACTATGGTAGCCAGCAGGAAAAATAATATCTCAAGTGGTCTTACCAACCCAGAATAAAGTGGAACTTTCACTTCTCTAATTCTGAGCATTATGGTCCTATTGATACAACCTAACTTTACATTAGAATTTTTTAAAATTTTTATTGAAGTATAGTTGATGTAAATTTATTTATTTATTTATTTATTTATTTATTTATTTATTTATTTATGGTTGTGTTGGGTCTTCGTTGCCGTGTGCAGGCTTTCTCTAGTTGAGGTGAGTGGGGGCTACTCTTCATTGTGGTGTGTGGGCTTCTCATTGTGGTGGCTTCTCTTGTTGCGGAGCACGGGCTCTAGGCACGTGGGTTTCAGTAGTTTTGGCACATGAGCTCAGTAGTTGTGGCTCGTGGGCTCTAGAGCACAGGGTCAGTAATTGTGGCACACGGGCTTAGTTGCTTCCCGGCATGTGGGATTTTCCCAGACCAGGGCTCGAATCCTTGTCCCCTGCATTGGCAGGCAGATTCTTTTTTTTTTAACATATTTATTGGAGTAAAATTGCTTTACAGTGTTGTGTTAGTTTCTGCTGTATAGCAAAGTGAATCAGCTATACATATACATATATCCCCATATCTCCTCCCTCTTGAGTCTCCCTCCCACCCTCCCTATCCCACCCCTTTAGGTGGTCACAAAGCACCAAGCTGATCTCCCTGTGCTATGCAGCTGCTTCCCACTAGCTATCTATTTTACGTTTGGTAGTGTATATATGTCCATGCCACTCTCTCACTTCGTCCCAGCTTACCCTTCCCCCTCCCCGTGTCCTCAAGTCCAGTCTCTATGTCTATGTTTTTATTCCTGTCCTGCCCCTATGTTCATCAGAACCCTTTTTTTTTTTTTAGATTCTATATATATGTGTTAGCATATCGTATTTGTTTTTCTTTCTGACTTACTTCACTCTGTATGAGAGACGCTAGGTCCATCCACCTCATTACAAATAACCCAATTTCGTTTCTTTTTATGGCTGAGTAATATTCCATTGTGTATATTTGGCAGGCGGATTCTTAACAACTGTGCCACCAGGGAAGCCCTACATTAGAATTTTGACAGATTGCTAACTCATCCTGAACTCAGAATCAACTTACTGGGCCTGAGTCCACAAAATCTGTGCTGTTGCACAGTCATGTCTTCCCAATCCTATCTTTGTACTCTCTTGTTTTGGAGCCACAGGTAGGGTTGGATATATATACCTCTAGGACAAAAATTTACCTCTAAAATATAAAGCAGTTTTTTGGGGCTATCTCTTTAACATGGAAACATGTCAGAGTGAAAAGGTTTTTAATTTATTTTTTATTGAGGTAACATTGGTTTATAACATTATATAAGTTTCATGTATAAAACATTATATTGTATACTTCTGTATACACTGCACTATTTCTACTTCTATATACACTACAGTGTATTCACCACCAAAAATTTACTTTCCATCCATCACCATACAGTTGGTCCCCTTTACTCATTTCTCCCTCCCCGCTGCCCCTTCCCCTCTGGTAACCACTACTCTGTTCTCTGTATTTCTGTGTTTGTTTTCGTTTAGTGAAAAGGACTTTTTAGAAGCTGATCTTTGATCTTTTTTCCTAGTTGCCACACCTCATTCCTCACTTCTAACCCAAAAATTGACTGTGTTTGTGCCATGAAGGCACTGAATGGAATTCTCTACCTTCAGTTTCTCTGCACCTGTCTGCCATGAGGCTTCAGCTTTCCTCACTGCTGAGCCTGCTGAACAGCATGAAGCAGTTTGCTGTAATTTCCATCTTGGCCAAGAATAACAGGGGTAGCTATGCCAGGTAAGGCCAGACTAATGGGAGCTTTGGCTCCAGGGTGTGGGTGTATTACCTAAGGGGTCAGTAGGGATAAGCATCCTGGAGCCACTCCCTTCCAAGTTCTTACTGGAGGCCCACCCCATCTCAGGGGTCATCACAAGGATGAGTCAAGGGAATCTCCTGTGGCATGATTGAATACTCCTGAACTCTAAACCCAAACCGAGGCAGACAGACCATCTTTTCTAGTACTCTCTGGCTGGAAAGCAGTGGAAGGGAAGATATACACCCTAGCCTGAGGATTCTGTGATAGATGGATCAGATCTGTTGTGACTCCTCTGATGGAATATGTCTAATACATCAAATTCTTCTCTGCAAAACCATCATCACATTCTTTGGGGGTAGGACAGAGAGTTATACGGTTTGTTGCCCTTCATTTTTCTCTCCATTCTTGAAACAGCTAAATGCCCTTTGTTCATGTGCTGTTTGTCCTCTTCCATCCTCTCCCCAACACTCATACTTTCCTTTCATTTATCTCCTGTGACACAGACAGGTCCAGTGGATGTGTTCTTGCAGAGTAACCTCTCTCACAGAAACCTTATTGCAGCAGAAGTCACTGGACAGGTAGCCTGCCTCTCCGTCACCCTTGCTGGCAGAGTTGTTGGGATTTCCAGCATTGCTATCTGCTTGAGAATGCTACAGGACTGAGAAGCAGCTTTTCTTGGTGGAAATACTGCCAACAGTCTAGGCATTAGGAAACACTATTTGCTGGGAAATTGAAGTGGGAAATCATCAGGGGAGAAAAGGGTACATTCTTATGATCCAAAACTATTGGAAAGAGTCATTTTTCCCAAAAGGTACATTGTACTACTTCTTGGATTGTTACAGCGTGGCAGTGGCAGTGGGAGTGTGGGGTGGAAGTAGGATGAGTAACACTTTTGGAGTGTATGTCAAAGGACTCAAAAGCTCAGTGGAAATGCTACATTTTTTCCCATTTTATGTCAAGTTGAGACTATATTAAAGAGACCCAAAAAATAATAATTAAAAAAAATGGCAGCTGAGAGGAGCTTCAAGATGGCAGAAGAGTAAGACACGGAGATCACCTTCCTCCCCACAAATACATCAGAAATACATCTACATGTGGAACAACTCCTACAGAACACCTACTGAACGCTGGCAGAAGACCTCAGACCTCTCAAAAGGCAAGAAACTCCCCACGTACCTGGGTTGGGTAAAAGAAAAAAGAAAAAGCAGAGACAAAGAATAGGGACGGGACCTGCACCAGTGGGAGGGAGCTGTGAAGGAGGAAAGATTTCCACACATCAGGAAGCCCCTTCGCGGGCGGAGATGGCGGGTGGAGGAGGGGGGAGCTTCGGAGCCACGGAGGAGAGTGCAGCAACAGGGGTGCGGAGGGCAAAGTGGAAAGATTCCCGCAAGGACAATCGGTGCCGACCAGCACTCACCAGCCCGAGAGGCTGCTCTGCTCACCCGCCAGGACGGGTGGGGGCTGGGAGTTGAGGCTCGGGCTTTGATCGGATTCCAGGGAGAGGACTGGGGCTGGCTGCGTGAACACAGCCGGAAGGGGCTAGTGCACCACAGCTAGCCGGGAAGGAGTCCGGGAAAAAGACGAGCTGCCGAACAGACAAGAGACTTTTTCTTGCCTCTTTGTTTCCTGGTGCGCGAGGAGAGGGGATTAAGAGCGTCGCTTAAAGGAGCTCCAGAGACAGGCCCGAGCCGCGACTATCAGCACGGACCCCAGAGAGGGGCATGAGACGCTAAGGCTGCTCCTGCAGCCACCAAGAAGCCTGTGTGCAAGCACAGGTCACTATCCACAACTCCTTCCCGGGAGCCTGTGCAACCCGCCAATGCCAGGGTCCCGTGATCCAGGGACAACTTCCCCGGGAGAATGCACGGCGCGCCTCAGGCTGGTGCATCGTCACGCTGGCCTCTGCCGCTGCAGGTTAGCCCCGCATCCATACCCCTCCCTTCCCACGGCCTGAGTAAGCCGGAGCCCCGAATCAGCTGCTCCTTTAACCCCGTCCTGTCTGAGCAAAGAAAAGACACCCTCAGGCGACCTACACGCAGAGGTGGGACCAAATCCAAAGCTGAACCCCGGGAGCTGTGCGAACAAAGAAGAGAAAGGGAAATTTCTCCCGGCAGCCTCAGGAGCAGTGGATTAAATCTCCACAATCAGCTTGATGTACCCTGCATCTGTGGAATACCTGAAGAGAAAACGAATCATCCCAAATTGAGGAGGTGGTCTTTGGGAGCAATGATATATATATATTTTCCCCTTTTTCTCTTTTTGTGAGTGTGTATGAGTATGCTCTGTGTGTGATTTTGTCTGTATAGCTTTCCTTTTACCATTTGTCCTAGGGTTCTGTCTGTGCTTTTCTTTTATTACTAAAAAATTATTTTTTCTTAATAATTATTTTTTATTTTAATAACCTTATTTTATTTTATTTTACTTTATTTTATTTTATCTTCTTCTTTCTTTCTTTCTTTCTTTTTTTTCCCCCTTTTATTCTGAACCGTGTGGAGGACAGGCTCTTGGTGCTCCAGCCAGGTGACTGGGCTGTGCCACTGAGGTGGGAGAGCCAAGTTCAGGACACTGGTCCACAAGAGACCATCCAGCTCCACGTAATATCAAATGGTGAAAATCTCCCAGAGATCTCCATCTCAACGCCAAGACCCAGCTCCATTCAACGAGCAGCAAGCTACAGTGCAGGACACCCTATGCCAAACAACTAGCAAGACAGGAACACAGCCCCATCCATTAGCAGAGAGGCTGCCTAAAATCATAATAAGGCCACAGACACCCCAAAACACACCACCAGAAATGGACCTGCCTACCAGAAAGACAAGATCCAGCCTCATCCACCAGAACACAGATACTAGTGCCCTCCACAAGGAAGCCTACACAACCCACTAAACCAACCTTAGCCACTGGGGACAGACACGAAAAACAATGGAAACTAGAAACCTGCAGCCTCTGAAAAGGAGACCCCAAACACAATAAGTTAAGCAAAATAAGAACAGAGAAACACACAGCGGATGAAGGAGCAAGGCCAAAATGCACCAGACCTAACAAATGAAGAGGAGATAGGTAGTCTACATGAAAAAGAATTCAGAATAATGATAGTAAAGATGATCCAAAACCTTGGAAATAGAATGCAGAAAATAAAGAAACGTTTGGGCTTCCCTGGTGGCGCAGTGGTTGAGAGTCTGCCTGCCAATGCAGGGGACACGGGTTTGAGTCCTGGTCTGGGAGGGTCCCACATGTCATGGAGCAACTAGGCCCGTGAGCCACAATTACTGAACCTGCGCGTCTGGAGGCTGTGCTCCGCAGCAAGAGAGGCCGCGATGATGAGAGGCCCACGCACCGCGATGAAGAGTGGTCCCCACTTGCCACAACTAGAGAAAGCCCTCACGCAGAAACAAAGACCCAACACAGCCATAAAAAAAAAAAAAAACCTTTATGTTCTACGTTATTTAAAAAAATAAATAAAAAAAATAAAAGAAACGTTGAACAAGGACCTAGAAGAACTAAAGAGCAAACAAAGAGAGATGAACAACACAATAAATGAAATTAAAAATTCTCTAGAAGGGATCAATAGTAGAATAACTGAGGAAGAAGAACGGATAAGTGACCTGGAAGATAAAATAGTGGAAATAACGACTGCAGAGCAGAATAAAGAAAAAAGAATGAAAAGAATTGAGGACAGTCTCAGAGACCTCTGGGACAAAATTAAATGCACCAACATTCGAATTATAGAGATCCCAGAAGAAGAAGAGAAAAAGAAACGGACTGAGAAAATATTTGAAGAGATTATAGTTGAAAACTTCCTTAATATGGGAAAGGAAATACTTAATCAGGTCCAGGAAGCACAGAGAGTCCCAGACAGTATAAACCCAAGGAGAAACACGCCAAGACACATATTAATCAAACTATCAAAAATTAACTACAAGGAACAAATATTAAAAGCAGCAAGGGAAAAACAACAAGTAACATATAAGGGAATCCCCATAAGGTTAACAGCTGAACGTTCAGCAGAAACTCTGCAAGCCAGAAGGGAGTGGCAGGACATATTTAAAGTGATGAAAGAGAAAAACCTACAACCAAGATTACTCTACCCAGCAAGGATCTCATTCAGATTTGACGGAGAAACTAAAACTTTACAGACAAGCAAAAGCTAAGGGAGTTCAGCACCAGCAAACTAGCTTTACAACAAATGCTAAAGGAACTTCTCTAGGCAGGAAAAACAAGAGAAGGAAAAGACCTACAATAACAAACACAAAACAATTAAGAAAATGGTGGCATGGACATATATACACTACCAAACGTAAAATAGATAGCTAGTGGGAAGCAACCACATAGCACAGGGAGATAAGCTCTGTGCTTTGTGACCACCTAGAGCTGTGGGATAGGGAGGGCGGGAGGGAGGGAGATGCAAGAGGGAAGAGATATGGGAACATATGTATATGTATACCTGATTCACTTTGTTATAAAGCAGAAACTAACACACCATTGTAAAGCAATTATACTCCAATAAAGATGTTAAAAAAAAAAAAGAAAATGGTAATAGGAGCATACATATCGATAATTACCTTAAATGTAAATGGATTAAATGCTCCAACCAAAAGACATAGATTGGCTCAATGGATACAAAAACAAGACCCATAAATATGCTATCTAGAAGAGACCCACTTCAGAGCTAGGGACACATAAAGACTGAAAGAGAGGGAAAGGAAAAAGATATTCCATGCAAATGGAAATCAAAAGAAAGCTGGAGCAGCAATTCTCATATCAGACAGAATTGACTTTAGAACAAAAACTATTACAAGAGACAAAGAAGGAAACTACATAATGATCAATCCAAGACAAAGATATAACAATTGTAAATATTTATGCAACCAACATAGGAGCACCTCAATACATAAGGCACATACTAACAGCCATAAAAGGGGAAATCGACAGTAACACAATCATAGTAGGGGACTTTAACACCCCACTTTCACCAATAGACAGATCATCCAAAATGAAATAAACAAGGAAACACAAGCTTTAAATGATACATTAAACTAGATGCACTTAATTGATATTTATAGGACTTTCCATCCCAAAACAACAGAATACACATTCTTCTCAAGTGCTCATGGAACATTCTCCATGATAGATCATATCTTGGGTCACAAATCAAGCCTTGGTAAATTTAAGAAAATTGAAATCGTATCAAGTATCTTTTCCGACCACAACGCTATGAGACGAGATATCAATTACAGGAAAAAATCTGTAAGAAATACAAACACATGGAAGCTAAACAATACACTACTTAGTAACCAAGAGATCACTGAAGAAATCAAAGAGGAAATAAACAAATACCTAGAAACAAATGACAATGAAAACACAATGACCCAAAACCTATGGGATGCAGCAAAAGCATTTCTCAGAGGGAAGTTTATAGCTATACAAGCCTACCTTAAGAAGCAAGAAACATCTCAAATAAACAACCTAACCTTACACCTAAAGCAATTAGAGAAAGAAGAACAAAAAAAGGCCAAAGTTAGCAGAAGGAAAGAAATCATAAAGATCAGATCAGAAATAAATGAAAAAGAATGAAGGAAACGATAGCAAAGATCAATAAAACTAAAAGCTGGTTCTTTGAGAAGATAAACAAAATTGATAAACCATTAGCCAGACTCATCAAGAAAAAAATGGAGAAGACTCAATTCAACAGAATTAGAAATGAAAAAGGAGAAGTAACAACTGACACTGCGGAAATAGAAAGGATCATGAGAGATTACTACAAGCAATGATATGCCAATAAAATGGACAACCTGGAAGAAATTGACAAATTCTTAGAAATGCACAACCTTCCAAAACTGAACCAGGAAGAAATAGAAAATATGAACAGACCAATCACAAGCACTGAAATTGAAACTGTGATTAAATGTCTTCCAGCAAACAAAAGTCCAGGACCAGATGGCTTCACAGGTGAATTCTATCAAACATTTAGAGAAGAGCTAATACCTATTCTTCTCAAACTCTTCCAAAATATAGCAGAGGCAGGAACACTCCCAAACTCATTCTATGAGGCCACCATCACCCTGATACCAAAACCAGACAAAGATGTCACAAAGAAAGAAAACTACAGGCCAATATCACTGATGAACATAGATGCAAAAATCCTCAACAAAATACTAGCAAACAGAATCCAACAGCACATTAAAAGCGTCATACACCATGATCAAGTGGAGTTTACACCAGGAATGCAAGGTTTCAATATATGCAAATCAATAAACGTGATACACCATATTAACAAATTGAAGGAGAAAAACCATATGATCATCTCAATAGATGCAGTGAAAGCTTTTGACAATATTCAACATCCATTTATGATAAAAAGCCTCCAGAGAGTAGGCATGGAAGGAACTTTCCTCCACATAATAAAGGCCATATATGACAAACCCATAGCCAACATCATCCTCAATGGTGAAAAACTGAAACCATTTCCACTAAGATCAGGAACAATACAAGGTTGCCCTCTCTCACCAGTATTATTCAACATAGATTTGGAAGTTTTAGCCACAGCAATCAGAGAAGAAAAAGAAATAAAAGGAATCCAAATCAGAAAAGAAGGAGTAAAGCTGTCACTGTTTGCAGATTACATGATACTATACATAGTGAATCCTAAAGATGCTACCAGAATACTACTAGAGCTCATCAATGAATTTGGTAAATTAACAGGATACAAAATTAATGCACAGAAATCTCTTGCATTCCTATATACTAATGAAGAAAAATCTGAAAGTGAAATTAAGAAAACACTCCCTTTTACCATTGCAACAAAAAGAATAAAATATCTAGGAATAAACCTACCTAAGGAAACAAAAGACCTATATGCAGAAAATTATAAGACACTGATGAAAGAAATTAAAGATGATACAAATAGATGGAGAGATATACCATGTTCTTGGATTGAAAGAGTCAACATTGTGAAAATGACTATAGTACCCAAAGCAATCTACAGATTCAATGCAATCCCTATCAAACTACCACTGGCATTTTTCACAGAACTAGCACAAAAAATTTCACAGTTTTATGGAAACACAAAAGATCCCGAATAACCAAAGCAATCTTGAGAAAGAAAAACGGAGCTGGAGGAATCAGGCTCCCTGACTTCAGACTATACTACAAAGCTACAGTAGTCAAGACAATATGGTACTGACACAAGAACAGAAATATAGATGAATGGAACAGGATAGAAAGCCCAGAGACAAACCCACGCACATATGGTCACCTTATCTTTGATAAAGGAGGCAAGAATATACAGTGGAGAAAAGACAGCCTCTTCAATAAGTGGTGCTGGGAAAACTGGACAGCTACATGTACAATAATGAAATTAGAACAGTCCCTAACACCATACACAAAAATAAACTCAAAATGGATTAAAGACCTAAATGTAAGGCTAGACAGCATTAAAGTCTTAGAGGAAAACATACACAGAACACTCTATGACATAAATCACAGCAAGATCCTTTTTGACCCACGTCCTAGAGAAATGGAAATAAAAACAAAAATAAACAAATGGGACCGAAGGAAACTTAAAAGCTTTTGTAAAGCAAAGGAAACCATAAACAACACAAAAAGACAACCCTCAGAATGGGAGAAAATATTTCCAATTGAAGCAACTGGCAATGGATTAATCTCCAAAACATACAAGCAACTCATGCAGCTCAACATCAAAAAAACAAACAACCCAATCCAAAAATGGGCAGAAGACCTAAATAGACATTTCTCCAAAGAAGATATACAGATTGCCAGCAAACATGAAAGAATGCTCAACATCATTAATCATTAGAGAAATGCAAATCAAAACTACAATGAGATATCATCTCACACCGCTCAGAATGGCCATCATCAAAAAATCTACAAACAGTAAATGCTGGAGAGGGTGTGGAGAAAAGGGAACCCTCTTGCACTGTTGGTGGGAATGTAAATTGATACAGCCACTGTGGAGAACAGTATGGAGGTTCCTTAAAAAACTAAAAATACAACTACCATACGACACAGCAATCTCACTACTGGGCATATACCCTGAGGAAACCATAATTCAAAAAGAGTCATGTACCAAAATATTCATTGCAGCTCTTTTTACCATAGTCAGGACATGGAAGCAGCCTAAATGTCCATCAACAGATGAATGGATAAAGAAGATGTTGCACATATGTACAATGGAGTATTACTCAGCCATAAAAAGGAACGAAACTGATTTACTTGTAGTGAGGTGGATGGACATAGAGACTATCATACAGAGTGAAGTAATTCAGAAAGGGAAAAACAAATACCGTATGCTAACACATTTATACGGAATCTAGAAAAGAAAAGAAAAAAAAAATGATCAGAAGAACCCAGGGTCTAGACGGGAATAAAGATTCAGACCTAGTAGAGAATGGACTTGAGGATACGGGGAGGGGTAAGGATAAGCTGGGACAAAGTGAGACAGTGGCATGGATATATGTACACTACCAAACGTAAAATAGGTAGCTAGTGGGAAGCAGGTGCATAGCACAGGGAGATCAGCTCGGTGTTTTGTTTCCACCTAGTGGGGTGAGATAGGGAAGGTCGGAGGGAGGGAGATGCAAGAGGAAAGAGATATGGGGACACATGTATATGTATAACTGATTCACTTTGTTATAAAGCAGAAATTAACACCATTGTAAGGTAATTATACTCCAATAAAGATGTTAAAAAAAAGTTGAAAAAAAAATCTGTCCTACCTACTTCACGAGATTGCTCTGAAGATTAAAATGAGATGGTGATAAGAAGGAACGAAACTATTTGTAATGAAGTGGATGGACCTAGTGTCTGTCATACAGAGTGAAGTAAGTCAGAAAGAGAAAAAAAAATACCGTATGCTAACACATGTATACGGAATCTAAAAAAACGGTATTGATGAACCTAGTGGCAGGGCAGGGAAAAAGACACAGACGTAGAGAACGGACTTGAGGACACAGAGGGGGAAGGCGTAGCTGGAACGAAGTGAGAGAGTAGCACTGACATTTATACCCTACGAAATATAAAATGGATGGCTAGTGGGAAGCTTCTGTATAGCACAGGGAGATCAGCTCGGTGCTTTGTGAAGACCTAGAGGAGTGGGATAGGGAGGGTGGGAGGGAGACGCAAGAGGGAGGGGATATGGGGATATATGTATACGTATAGCTGATTCACTTTGTTATACAGCAGAAACTAACACAACATTGTAAAGCAATTATACTCTAATAAAGATATAAATAAAATAAAAAATAAATTTAAAAATGGCACCAGAGAACTCCCCCCAGAACATTTTCAACTGTACAACCTTGTAAGGGAATCTAATAAAAGTCCAAGTTTAATATCTCCATCTCTCCTTTATGAAAATGCTATGACTTTTGCTTTTGCTTGGTATGGTGCAATAAGTTTCTTTGAGCTTAAAGGTAAATACAGAGTACTATTAGACTTCTATTTTGCTTCCTTCCTTTTTGCTTTCTGTCTTTCACTTTAGGTTAGTGGAGATATTTGGGGAATACTGTTTAATAGCAACAAAATAATGTAGATGCTGAAGAGTGAAGTGATTAAGAGTGTAGATTCCCAAAACAGACTGAGTTCAAATCTTGGCTCAGCTACTTGCTAGCTATATTGTTATGGACAAGTCACTTTAATCTTCCTAACCTTAATTCCCTCATCTCTAAAGTGGAGATAATAACACCTATCTCTTAGAATTATAGAGTGGATTAAATTACACGTGTGTGCACGTGTATGTATAGCGCTTAGATCAGTGCTTAGCATTAACTATGATTAAGTTGGGTGTGCCTCTACTTGGAGGTTTGATCTCTGGCAAACTCTTTTAAATGTGGGATTCTAAATAGGTCTCAGAAAAATTCAGACTGTTATATACAATAGTGCTACTAAAGACTTATTTAATGAGAATTATTCAGTAGTGATTCCTATTTGAATACCTCAAATATTTCCACACTACTTAGCCCAAGGCCTGCAACATAGTAAGATCTCAGCACATGTTTGTTGAAATGATGAATGAGTATATTACTAAATTTTATATACTACAAATTTTATCAACTTGAAGAGTTAATAAATTCTCTTTCAGGTATCATTACATTCTGATATTAGTGAGGGAGCTTGGTATGAGAAATGCTATGAGGTGGAGAGAAAACATCCAACTAGGAAGCAAAACCTCTGGGTTCTAGTCTCAGCTCTGCTATCTATTACTTAGGTATATAATCTTGGGCAGGTCGCTGCATCTCTTAGGTCCTCATTAGTTCAATCTGGAAAACTAGGATAATAATAATTTTTAAAACTTGCAACAAGAGTGTTTCCTTACTGGTAGGCCAGGTACTATCAATCCATTTTTACAGCTAGAGGAATTCTCAGGGCAGTTTGTGGGCAGCAAAGTGTCTGTAAGTTAATGGTAGATTGCTTAGATCTCCTGTATCAAGGTATGGAAGTTCAGGAGGTTATTATTAGGCATCAGAATCAGACTAAGGGTCTGAGTTATAAGGGTCACATTTAGACAGGCCTGATGATATAAAATTTAGGCATATCTTACAGACACAAGAACAAGGGCTAGACACTCCTCAAATCTGACAAATTCTGGGAACCCAGTGAGTTATTTATATGTTCTAGATATAAGTCCTTTGACAGATACATGGTTTGCAAATATTGTCTTCCAGCATGTAGCTGGTTTTTCATTATTTTAACAGGGTCTTTTACACAGCAAAAGTTTTTAATGTTGATAAGGTCAGGTCCAATTCATCAATTTTCCCTGTAATGGATTGTGCTTTTGGTGTCAAATATCAGAACTCGTCACCAAGCCCTAGGTCCCAAGGATTTTCTCTTATGTTTTGTTCTAAAAGTTTTATAGTTTTATGTTTTTTACTTAGAACTATGATACATTTTGAGTTAATTATTCTATAAGGTGTGAGTATAACTTTTTGCCTATGGATATTCAATTGCCCCAGCACCGTTTGTTATTTACACCTTCAAATTGAATTGATTTTTCACCTTTGTAAAAAGAAATTGAGAATATTTGTGTGGAGCTATTTCTGGGTTCTCTATTGTGTTCCACTGATTTACGTGTTTACCCCTCCACCAGAACCACATTGTTTTAATGACTGAAGCTATATAATAAGTCTTAAAGTTGCTTAGAGTGATTTCACTCAACTTTCTTCTTGTTTTTCATAGTTGCTTTTAGCTATTCTAGTCTTTTTGCCATGTGAGTATCTCAATAGATGCAGAAAAAGCATTTGACAAAATTCAACATATGTTTGTGATAAAAACTCTCGGCAAATTGGGTAGAGAAGGAACATGCCTCAACATAATAAATCCCATATATGACAAGCCACAGCTAACATCATACTCATGGTGAAAGGGTAAAGACTTTGCTTCTAAGGTGAGGGTGCCCACTCTTACCACTCCTATTCCACATAGTACTAGATGTACTAGCCAGAACAATTAGAAAAGAAGAAGAAATTCCCTCAAAACATTAAAAATATACACCTAAAACACCTAGAGAAAGAAGAACAAACAAAACTCAAAGTTAGTGGGCAGAAAGAAATCATAAAGATTATGATTAATCCTTTGTCAGTTGCTTCGTTTGCAAATATTTTCTCCCATTCTGAGGGTTGATCTATTGTTTTCTTCATCTCTATTTCATTTATTTCTGCTCTGATCTTTATGATTTCTTTCTGTCTACTAACTTTGAGTTTTGTTTGTTCTTTCTCTAGTTGCTTTAGGTGTATATTTTTAATGTTTTGAGGGTCTTTCTTTTTACAAGTAGCTCATGCAGCTCAATATCAAAAACAAAACAATACAAAAATGGGCAGAAGACCTAAATAGACATTTCTCCAAAAGAGATCTACAGATTGCCAACAAACACATGAAAGGATGCTCAACATCACTAATCATTAGAGAAATCAAATCAAAATGACAATGAGGTATCACCTCACACCAGTCAGAATGGCCATTATCAAAATATCTAGAAACAATAAATGCTGGAGAGGATGTGGAGAAAAGGGAACCCTCCTGTACTGTTGGTGGGAATGTAAATTGATACAGCCACTATGGAGAACAGTATGGACGTTCCTTAAAAAACTAAAAATAGAACTACCATATGACCCAGGAATCCCACTACTGGGCATATACCCTGAGAAAACCATAATTCAAAAAGAGACATGTACCACAATGTTCATTGCAGCACTATTTACAATAGCCAGGACATGGAAGCAACCTAAGTGTCCATCGACAGATGAATGGGTAAAGAAGATGTGGCACATATATACAATGGAATATTACTCAGCCATGAGAAGAAATGAAATTGAGTTATTTGTAGTGAGGTGGATGGACCTAGAATCTGTCATACAGAGTGAAGTAAGTCAGAAATAGAAAAATAAATACTGTATGCTAACACATATACATGGAATCTAAAAAAAAAAGGGGGGGGTTCTGATGAACCTGGGAGCAGGACAGGAATAAAGACACAGATGTAGAGAATGGACTTGAGGACATGGGGCAGGGGGAGGGTAAGCTGGGATGAAGTGAGAGAGTAGCACTGAGATATATACACTACCAAATGTAAAATAGATAGCTAGTGGGAAGCAGCTGCATAGCACAGGGAGATCAGCTTGGTGCTTTGTGACCACCTAGAGAGGTGGAATAGGGAGGCTGGAAGGGAGATGCAAGAGGGAAGGGATATAGGGATATATGTATACACAGAGCTGATTCACTTTGTTATATAGCAGAAACTAACACAATATTGTAAAGCAATTATACTCCAATAAGATGTAAAAAAATAGAAAACAATAGGAAATATCAATGAAACTAAAAGCTGTTTTTTTTTTAAGATAAACAAAATTGATAAACCTTTAGCCAGACTCATCAGGAAAAAATGGGAGAGAGCTCAAATCAACAAAATTAGAAATGAAAAAGGAGAAGTTACAACTGACACAGCAGAAATACAAAGGATCATAAGAGACTACTATAAGCAACTATATGCCAATAAAGTGGACAACCTAGAAGAAATGGACAAATTCTTAGAAAGGTCCAATATCCAAGACTGAAGCAGGAAGAAATAGAAAATATGAACAGACCAGTCACAAGTACTGCAATTGAAATTGTGATTAAAGAACTCCAAACAAACAAAAGTCCACGACCAGATGGCTTCACCAACAAATTCTATCAAACATTTAGAGAAGAGTTAACACCTATCCTTCTCAAACTCTTCCAAAAAATTGCAGAGGAAGGAACACTCCCAAACTCATTCTATGAGGCCACCATCACCCTGAAACCAAAACCAGACAAAGTTCCCACAAAAAAGAAAATTACAGGCCAATATCACTGATGAACATAGAAGCAAAAGCCCTCAACAAAATACTAACAAACCAAATCCAACAATACATTAAAAGGATCATACCCCATGATCAAGTGGGATTTATCCCAGTGATGCAAGTATTTTTCAATATCTGCAAATCAATCAGTGTGATACACCACATCAACAAGTTGAAGAATAAAAACCATATGATCATCTCAATAGAAGCAGAAAAAGCTTTTGATAAAATTCAACACCCTTTTATGATTAAAAAAAAAAACTCTCCAGAAAGTGGCCATAGGGAACCTACCTCAATATAATAAAGGCAATATATGACAAACCCACAGCTAACACTGTACTCAGTGGTGAAAAGCTGAAAGCATTTCCACTAAGATCAGGAACAGGACAAGGATGTTCACTCTCACCAATGTTATTCAGCATAGTTCTGGAAGTCCTAGTTATGGCAATCAGAGAAGAAAAAGAAATAAAAGCAATACAAATTTTTAGAATAAGCTTTTTTATATCTACAAGAAACTTTGCTGGGATTTTCATAAGGACTACATTAAACTATAGATCAATTTAAGAAGAACTGGCTTTACAATATTGAGTCTTCCAATCCAGGAATGTAGTATGCCTCTTCATTTATTTAAATCTTTGATTTCTTTCCTCAGTGCTTTGTAATTTTCAGTATACAAATCTTCTACATGTTTTGTTAGATTTACAAAAATTTAATATTGTAAATAGTATTATATGTTTAATTATGGTGTCTACATGTTCATTGTTAGTATATAAACATACAATTGATTTTGTATGTAATCTTGTATCTTGTTACGTTGCTGAGCTCACTATTTTTATGAGTTTATTTATAAATTCTTTGGTATTTTCTATGTAGATCATATGTCATCTGCAAATAAGGACAGTTTGATTCTCCCTCTCTGATATCTATGCTGTTTATTTTCTTTTCTTACCTTATTGCACTGGTTAGAACGTCCAGTACTATGTTGAATAAGAGTATGGGGAGTTGGATCATATGGTAACTCTATTTTCAGTTTTTTAAGGAACCTCCATACTGTTTTCCATGGTGGCTGCACCAATTTTAAATAGTGTGTAGGAGGGTTCCCTTTCCTCCACAACCTCTCCAGCATTTATTATTTGTAGACTTTTTGAAGATGGCCATTCTGACCAGTGTGTGGTAGTTCCTCATTTTAGTTTTTAACTGCATTTCCCTAAAAATTAGCAATGTTGAGCATCTTTTCATGTGCCTGTTGGCTGTCTGTATGTTTTCTTTGGAGAAATGTCTAGGTTTTCCGCCCATTTTTTGATTGGGTTGTTTTGTTTTTTATATTGAACTTATGAACAGTTTGTATATTTTGGAAATTAATCCCTTGTCAGTCTCATTGTTTGCAAATATTTTCTCCCATTCTGTAGGTTGTCTTTTCATTTTGTTTATGGTTTCCTTCAATGTGCAAAAGGTTTTATTTATTTTTGCTTTTATTTCCATTACTCTAGGAGACGGATCCAAAAAATATTGCTGCAATTTATATCAAAGGGTGCTCTGCCTATGTTTTCTTCTAGGAGTTTTATAGTATCCAGTCTTACATTTAGGTCTTTAATCCATTTTGAGTTTATTTTTGTTTCTGGTATTAGACAATGTTCTAATTTCATTCTTTTACATGTAGCTGTCCAGTTTTCCCAGCATCATTTATTGCAGAGACTGTTCTTCCTCCATTGTATATTCTTGCCTCTTTTGTCATAGATTAACTGACCATAAGTGTGTAGGTTTATATCTGGGCTTTCTATCCTGTTCCAATGATCTGTGTGTCTGCTTTTGTGCCAGTACCATATTGTTTTGATTACTGTCACTTTGTAGTATAGTCTGAAGTCAGGGAGCATGATTCATTCATCTCTGTTCTTCTTTCTCAAGATTGTTTTGGCTATTTGGGGTCTTTTGTGTTCCATACAAATTTTAACATTGTTTGTTCTAGTTCTGTGAAAAATGTCATTGGTAATTTGGTAGGGATTGCATTAAATATGTAGATTGCCTTGGATAGTATGGTCATTTTAACAATATTGATTCTTCCAATCCAAGAACACAGTACATCTTTCCATCTGTTTGTGTCATCTTCAATTTTGTCATCAGCGTCTTACAGTTTTCAGAGTATGGGTCTTTTGCCTCTTTAGGTAGGTTTATTCCTAGGTATAGAGTTACCATATGATCCAGCAATCCCACTCCTGGGCGTATATCAGGAAAAGCCAAAAACTCTAACTTGAAAAGATACATGCACCCCAATGTTCATAGCAGCACTATTTACAATAACCAAGACATGGAAGCAACCCAAATGTCCTTTGACAGATGAATGTATAAAGAAGATGTGGTATGTTTATACAATGGAATATTACTCAGCCATAAAAAATGAATGAAATCATGCCATTTGCAGCAACATGGATGGACCTAGAGATTACCCTATTAAGTGAAGTAAATCATACAAAGAAAGAAAAATATCATATGGTATCTCATATATGGAATCTAAAATAATGGTACAAATGAACTTGTTTACAAAATAGAAATAGAGTCACAGACATAGATAACAAACTTATGGTTACCAAAGGGGAAAGTGGGGGAGGGATAAATTAGGAGTTTGGGATTAACAGATGCTACTATATATAAAATAGATAAACAAGGACCTACCTGTATAGCACAGGGAACTATATTCAGCATCCTGTGATAACCTATAATGGAAAAGAATCTGAAAAAGAATATATATATAATATATAGTATATATAGTATATATAATATATATGTTTATATATTACTTCTATATATATTACTTCAATAAACAAAAAAAGAGTACTGGGAGTAGACATCCTTGCATTGTTCCTGATCTTAAGGGAAAAGCATTCAGTCTTTTACCATTATATGTGTTGTTAGCTAAAGGTGTTTTTGTAGATGCTCTTTGTGAAATTGAAGAAGTTTCCATCTATTCCTATTTTTCTGACAGTATTTATCATGAAGGACAGTTGAATTTTGTGAAATGCTTTTTCTGCATCACATGATAAGATTATATGATTTTTCTTCTTTAGTTTGTTTTTTTCTTATCTTTTATTCCCATTAAAAAATTGTGGTAACATGCACCTAACATAGAATATACTATCTAAACCATTTTCTGGACTTTCATATTGAAAGTAAAAGCATTTTTTCATGTGATTATTTATCATTTGTAAGTCTCCTTTGGAGAAATGTCTATTCAGAGTCTTTGACCATTTAAAAATTATATCTGTCTTTATTATTGAGTTGTAAGAATTCTTTATAAATTCTAGACACAAGTACTTTATCAGATATATAATTTGCAAACATTTTCTCTCATTCTGTGGGTTGTGTTTTCACTTTCTTCATAGCGTCCTTGGAAGCACAAAAATTTTTAATTTTGATAAAATCCAATTTATCTTTTTTCTTTTGTTGCATGTGCTCGTGCCAAATCCAAGGTCATGAAGATTTACTCCTGTGTTCTCTTCTAAGAGGTTTATAGGTTTTGCCCTTCCTTTTAGGTTTTTGACCTGTCTTGAGTTTTCTTGTTTATGGCATAAGGTAAGTGTCCAATTTCATTCTTTTGCATGTAGCTATCCAGTTATCCTAGTGCTATTTGTTGAAGAGACTTTTCTTTCCTCATTAAATAGTCTTGACACTCTTGTCAAAATTAGTTGACCATAGATGTATGCAATGATTTCTGGACTCTCAATTCTATTCTACTGATCTATATGCCTGTCCTTGTGCCAGGACTACATTGTCTTGATTACTACTGCTTTGCAGTAAAATTTGAAATTTGGGAGTTTTAGTCCTCCTACTATTCTTCATTTCGAGTTGCTTTGGCTATGCTGGGTCCCTTGCAGTTCCAAATGAATTTTTGCTTTCTCCCTGGTTGGTACCTTTTTTTTTTTTTTTTTTTTTTTTACATCTTTATTGGAGTATAATTGCTATACAATCTTGTGCTAGTTTCTGCTGTACAACAAAGTGAATCAGCTAGAGTCAGCCTGTCAGTTCCTACAAAGAACTCAGCTGGTTTGCTTTACTCTGTATTCAAGATGCAAACTGAGATTAAACATGAACCTGTGGAAAAGTTATTTTAAATTAAATTCAAGTCACTTGAAAATACACTATGTAAAGTTTTTGTTTTCTTAAGAGTTAGATTCTGTCTGTGTAATGAATAATGACTAAGACATGCTGAAGTTCTCACAAAGTTACCGGGAAATCTATACAAATCTCTTTCCAATTAAAAATGAGTAGCAACCGTGTCTAACAAAGTTCTTTGGAAAAAGAGCATAGAGGAGAAATCTTGCCATGTATTTAAAGATAATAAAATTATCAATCATGACTAGCTGCATTAGATTATTTGACTTAAAGATATTTGATACAAATAATTTCAGTGTTAAGTTAAAAATATATTGAGTATGTGCTTTACTGTACAGAGTATCATTTATCTAATAGATTATATTATTTAACTACCTTTGGAATTGTAAGTGTTAATCATAACCTAAACTAAACCAAACTAAAAAAAGAGTATATGACATATGAAGCCATTACAATGAATAAAACAATTTCTGTGTGAAAAAACTCAGCTGGGATTCTGACAGGGATTGTGTTGAATTTGTAGATCATTTTAGGAAGTGTTGCCATCTTAACAATATTGCCTATTTTGATCTATGAGTATGGGATATTTTCCCATTTACTTAGATCTTCTTTAATTTCTTTTAACAATTTTTTGTCATTTTTAGAGCATAAATTTGGCACTTCTTTTGTTAAATTTATTCCTATTTTATTTTTATTTTTGCTAATGTAAGTGGAATTGTTTTCTTAATTTTATTTTCAGATTGTTCATTGCAAGTGTGTAGAAATACAACTGATTTTTTATATTGATCTTGTGTCCTGCAATCTTGCTGAAAGTTATTAGTTCTGATAGTTATTTTTTTAATAAATTTATTTTATTTTTATTTATTTTTGGCTGCTTTGGGTCTTTGCTTTCTCTAGTTGCAGCGAGCGGGGGCTACTCTTCATTGTGTGGGCTTCTCATTGTGGTGGCTTCTCTTGTTGCGGAGCACGGGCTCTAGGGGCGCGGGCTTTAGCAGTTGTGGCTCACGGGCTCTAGAGAGCAGGTTCAGTAGTTGTGGCGCACGGGCTTAGTTGCTCCGCAGCATATGGGATCTTCCCGGACCAGGGCTCGAACCCGTGTGCCCTGCATTGGCAGGCGGATTCTTAACCACTGCGCCACCAGGGAAGCCCATTCTGATAGGTTTCTTCATGGATTTTCCATATATAAAATGGATGAGATGTGGTAGTTTGTATTTTTTTTTCTTTTGTTGCTGCCATAATGAATTACCACAAACCTACTGGCATAAAACCACATGAATTTATTTTCTTATAGTTTTGTAGATCCAATGTCTGGTTATGGTGGTACCATGTTAAAATCATTACTTATATCATTATATTTGAAGTGAATTTATTGTAGACAGTCTATAGTTGGGTCACAGTTTTTTATCCTCTGCCAATCTCTCTCTTTTTTTAACTTCAAAAAATCATGGTAAAATACATGTAGCATAAAAGTTGACATTTTAACAACTTAAAGTGTATAATTTAGTGGCATTAATTATATTAATAAAGTTGTATAACCATGATCACTATTTGCAAAATGTTTCATGTCTCCAAAGAGAAACTTTGTACCCATTAAGCGGTAACTCAAAAACCCCCTCCTCCCAGCCCATGGTAACCTCTAGTTTACTTTATATCTCTATGAGCTTGCCTGCTCTAGATATTTCATATGAATGGAATTATACAATATGTGACATTTTGTGTCTGGCTTTTTTCACTTAACATAATGTTTGCAAAGTTCACCTATGTTGCAGAACGTATCAGAGTTCTATTTCATGGCTGAATATTATTCCATTGTGTGTATATGCCACATTTTGTTTATCAATTCATCTATTAATGGACATTTGAGTTGTTTCCCCCTTTTGGTTATTGTAATTCTTTCTTGGACATTGTCGTACAAGTATCTGTTTGAGTCCCTGTTTTCAGTTCTTTTGAGTATATACCTAGGAGTGGAATTGCTGGGTCATACTGTAGTTCTATGTTTAACTTTTTGAGGAACTACCAGCTTCCACAGTGGCTGTATCATTTTACATTCCCACCAGCAATGTATGGGAATGTAATATCTTTCTCCACATCCTTGCCAATACCTGTTTTTTTCCTTTTTAAAAACAGCCATCCTAGTAGGTGTAAAGACTTATTGCATTGTGATTTTGATTTCTATTTCTCTAACGACAAATGATTTTGAGTATCTTTTTATGTGTTTATTACTCATGTATATATCTTCCTTGGGGGAATATCTATTTAAGTCCTTTGCCCATTTTTAATTGGGTTGTTTGTTGTTTCATTTTAGGAGTTATTTACATATTCTTGATATTAAACCTGTATCAGTTTGATTGGGCTGCCATAACAAAACACTATAGACTGGGTGGCTTAAACAACAGAAATTTATTTTCTTACAATTCTAGAGACTAGTAATCCAAGATCAAGGAGTCAACAAGTTTATTTTCTTCTGAGGCCTCTTTCCTTGGCTTGCAGATAGATGGTCACCTTCTCACTGTGTCATCGGATGGCTGTTCCTCTGTCTGTGTCCTAATCTCCCCTTCTTATAAGGACACCAGTCATATTGGATTAGGACCCATGCTAGCAGCCTCACTTTAACTTAATTACATCTTTAAAGGCCCTATCTACAAAAACAGTCACATTCTATGGTACTGAGGATTAGAGCTTCAAAATATGAATTTTGGGGAGACACAATTCAGCCCATAACAAAGCTTATCAGATAAATGATTTGTAAATGTTTTTCTTCCATTGTCTGGGTTGTATTCTCACTCTCTGATAGTGTCCTTTGATGCACAAAAGTTTGCAAGTTTAATGAAGTCCAATTTATCTATTTTTTGCTTTTGTTGCCTGTGCTCTTATGTCATATTTAAGAAACCATTGCCATACCTAAGATCATGCAGATTTGCTCCTATGTTTTCCTTTAAGAGTTTTATAGCTTTAGCTCTTAAATTGAAGTCTTTGATCCATTCTGAGTTAAGTTTTGTATAAGATGTAAGGTATGGGTCCAACTTTATTCTTTTGCATATGGATATCCAGTTTTCTCAGCACCATTTGTTGAAGAGACTATTCTTATTATTTCCCATTGAAAAGTCTTGATACCCTTGTTGAAAATCAATTGATTATAGATGTATGAGTTTATTTACAGATTCTCAATTATATTCCATTGGTTTATGTCTATCTTTAAGTCACTGCCATACTGTCTTGGTTACTGTAGTTTTATGGTAAGTTTTGATATCAGCAAATGTGTCCTCCAGCTTTGTTCTTCTTTTTAATATTGTTTTGGCTATTGTGACTCACTTGAAATTCAACATGAATTTTAGGATGCAGTTTTCAATTTCTGCAAAAACAGTGCCATTGGTATTTTGATAAGGATTGCATTGAATCTGTATATTTCTTTGGGTATTATTGTCATTTTAACCTTAAGTCTTGCAGTCTATGGACATGACATGTCTTTCATTTATTTAGGTCTTTAATTTCTTTCAGCAATGTTTTATAGTTTTCACTGTACAAGCCTTTCACCTCTGTCTTAGCACGGGCTGCTATAACAAATACCATAGAATAGGTGGCTTAAACAACAGAAATTTATTTCTCACAGTTCTGGAGGCTGAGAAGTCCAAGATCCAGGTGTTAGCCAATTTGGTTCCTGGTGAGGGCCCTCTTCCTGCTTTGCAGATGGCCATCTTCTCATTGTATCCTCACATGATGGGTAGAGAGTTTATCACTCTCATGTCTCTTCTAATAAGGGCACTAATCCCATACATGAAGGCTCCAATATCATGACCTAATTACCTCTCAAAGACCCCACCCACCTCCAAATGCCACCATTGAGGATTAGGGCTTTAACATATGAATTTTGGGGAAACATAAACATTCAGTCCATAGCGACCTCCTTGGCTAAGGTTATCCCTATATAATTTACTCTTTTGTATGCTATTGTAAATTGAATTGTTTTCTTAATTTTCTTTTCAGATTGTTCATTGCTAGTCTTTAGAAATACAACTGATATTTGAGGATATTTGAGGTTGATTTTGTGTCATGTAACTTTGCTGATTAGTTTATTAACTCTAACAGTTTAAAAATGTTCTTCAGATATTTCTCTCTATAAGATCATATCATATGTAAATAAAATAAATCTCATCTTTCTTTCCAATTTAGATGTATTTTATTTCTTTTTCTTGCCTAATGCTTTGGGTAGGACATCCAGTACTATGTTGAGTAGAAGTGGTGAAAGTGCAAAAACTTGACTTGTTCCTGATGCTAGAGGAAAAGCTTATAGTCTTTCACCATTGATTATGATGTTAGCTGTGGGCTTTTCATATACAGTCTTTATCATGTTGAGGAAGCTCCCTTCTCTTTCTCTTTCTAGTTTATTAACTTTTAATCATGAAATGGTATAGTATTTGGTCAAATGGTCTTTTTGCTTCAATTGAGAAGATCATGGATTTTTTTCCTCACCATTCCATTAATGTGGTTTATTGCCTTGACTGATTGTCATATGTTGAACCAAACCTCTTTTTTTGTTGTTATCTTCTTTTAAAAATTTTTTATTGGAGTATAGTTGATTTACAATGTTGTGTTAGTTTCAGGTATACATCAAAGTGAATCAGTTATACATATACATATATCAACTCTTTTTAAAGATTCTGTTCCCATATAGGTCATTACAGAGTATTGAATAGAGTTCCCTGGGCTATACAGTAGGATCTTATTAATTATCCATTTGATATATAGTAGTGTGTATATGTCAATACCAACCTCCCAATTTATCCCTCCCCTGATTTCCCCCTTGGTAACCATAAGTTTGTTTTCTACATCTGTGATTCTATTTCTGTTTTGTAAATAGGTTCATTTTTACCCATTTTTTTAGATTTCACATACAAGTGATATCATATGATATTTGTCTTTCATCTGTCTGACTTAACTTCACTCAGTATGACAATCTCTAGGTCCATCCATGTTGCTGCAGATGAAATTATTTTCATCTTTTTAAGGGCTGTGTAATATTCCATTGTATATATGTACCACATCTTCTTTATCCATTCCTCTATCGATGGACATTTAGGTTGCTACCATATCCTGGCTATTGTAAACAGTGCTGTAATGAACATTGGGGTGCATGTATCTTTTTGAATTATGGTTTTCTCTGGATATAAGCCTAGGAGTGGGATTTCTGGGTCATATGGTAGTTCTATTTTTAGTTTCCCAAGGAAACTCCATACTGGTCTCCATAGTGGCTATACTAATTTACATTCCCACAAACGGTGTAAAAGGGTTCCCTCTCCAGCATTTATTGCTTGTAGATTTTTTGATCATATCCATTTGATCGGTGTGAGGTGACACCTCACTGTAGTTTTGATTTGCATTTCTATAATAATTAGTGATGTTGAACATCTTTTCATGTGCTTTTTTGGCCATCTGAATGTCTTCTCTGGAGAAACGTCTGTTTAGATCTTCTGCCCATTTTTCGATTGGGTTGCTTGTTTTTTTGATATTGAGCTACATGAGCTGTTTCTATATTTTGGAGATTAATTCCTTGTCAGTCACTTCATTTGCAAATAATTTCTTCCATTCTGAGGGATGTATTTTTGTGTATAGTTTCCATTGCTGTACAAAATGTTTTAAGTTTAATTAGATCCCATTTATTTATTTTTGTTTTTATTTTAATCACTCCAAGAAGTGGATCAAAAAAGATCTTTTTGTGATTTATGTCGAAGAGTGTTCTGCCAAAATGGTACAAATGAACCAGTTTGCAGGGCAGAAGTAGAGACATGGATGTAGAGAACAAACATATGGACACCAAGGGAGGAAAGCGGTGGCAGGGGGGATTGTTGATGGTGGTGGGATGAATTGGGAGATTGGGATTGACATATATACACTAATATGTGTAAAATAGATAACTAATAAGAACCTGCTGTATAAAAAATAAATAAATAAAAAATTTTAAAAAAGAGTGTTCTACCTATGTTTTCCTCTAAGAGTTTTAGAGTATCTGGCCTTATATTTAGGTCTTTAATCCATTTTCAGTTTATTTTTGTGTATGGTGTTAGGGAGTGTTCTAATTTCATTCTTTTACATGTAGCTGTCCAGTTTGCCCAGCACCAATTATTGAAGAGACTGTATTTTCTCCATTGTATATTCTTGTCTCCTTTGTCATAGATTAGGTGACCAAGGTGAGTGGGTTTATCTCTGGAATTTCTAACCTGTTCCATTGATCTATGTTTCTGTTTTTGTGTGAGTACCATACTGTTGGATTACTATAGCTTTGTAGTATAGTCTGAAGTCAGAGAGTTTGTTTCCTCCAGCTCTGTTTTTCTTTCTCAAGACTGCTTTGGCTATTAGTAGTCTTCTGTGTTTCCATACAGATTTTAATTTTTTTTGGTTAATTCTGTGAAAAATGACCTTGGTAGTTTGAAAGGGATTCTACTGAATCTGTAGATTGCTTTGGGTAGTATAGTCATTTTCACAATGTTGATTCTTCCAATCCAAGAACATGGTATATCTCTCTATCTGTTTGCATCATCTTCGATTTCTTTCATCAGTGTCTTATAGTTTTCTGCATACAGGTCTTTTGTCTCCTTAAGTAGGTTTATTCCTTGGTACTTTATTCTTTTTTTGCAATGGTAAATGGGAGAGCTTCCTTAATTTCTCTTTCAGATTTTTTGTTGTTAGTGTATAGGAATGCAAGAGATTTCTATGCATTAATTTTCTATCTTGCTACTTTACAAAATTCATTGCTTAGCTCTAGTAGTTTTCTGGTATCATCTTTAGGATGCTCTATGTGTAGTATCATGTCATCTGCAAAGAGTGACAGTTTTACTTCTTCTTTTCCGACTTGTATTCTTTTTGTTTCTTTTTCTTCTCTGATTGCCGTGGCTAAAACTTCCAAAACTATGTTGAATAATAGTGGTGAGAGTGGGCAACCTTGTCTTGTTCCTGATCTTAGAGGAAATGGTTTCAGTTTTTCACCATTGAGAACGATGTTAGCTGTGGGTTTGTCATATATGGACTTTATTATGTTGAAGTAGGTTCCCTCTATGCCCACATTCTGGAGAGTTTTTATCATAAATGGGTGTTGAATTTTGTCAAAAGCTTTTAAGAGAAAAAGTGAGAAGACTCAAATCAACAGAATTAGAAATGAAAAAGGAGAAGTAACAACTGATACTGCAGAAATACAAAGGATCATGAGAGATTACTACAAGCAACTGTATGCCAATAAAATGGACAACCTGGAAGAAATGGACAAATTCTTAGAAAAGCACAACCTTCCAAGACTGAACCAGGAAGAAATAGAAAATATGAACAGACCAATCACAAGCACTGAAATTGAAACTGTGATTAAAAATCTTCCAACAAACAAAGGCTCAGGACCAGATGGCTTCACAGGTGAATTCTATCAAACATTTAGAGAAGAGCTAACACCTATCCTTCTCAAACTCTTCCAAAATATAGCAGAGGGAGGAACACTCTGCAACTCTTTTCACAAGGCCACCACCACCCTGATACCAAAACCAGACAAAGATGTCACAGAATAGAAAACTGCAGGCCAATATCACTGATGAACATAGATGCAATAATCCTCAACAAAACACTAGCAAAGAGAATCTAACAGCACATTAAAAGGATCAAACCCCTTGATCAGCTGGGGTTTATCCCTGGAATGCAAGGATTCTTTAATATACTCTAATCAATCAATGTGATACACCGTATTAACAAATTGAAGGATAAAAACTATATGATAATCTCAATATTTATAAGCTTTTGATTTTTTCATTTACATTGGCAATGACAGCATGATTCAGGAGAGAAATTTTCCATCTCTTAATTCACATTAGTCAGGGCTGCTTTGTTCATGGAAAAAGAAAAGTCTTACAGGAAATTTTCATCTCTTTTTCTGTATTGGCTGCAGCTATATTATTTACAAATCTTATCATCCCACTGCCCCATTTACCTTAGAGATGCCTACCTTATTGATGAAAGTCTTCCATTTTCTTATATGTTCTGGTTATAGTAACTTAATTAACAAAATTTATTTTATCTTCTTGGCTGTCACAGCAATGACTATTTTGTTTTTGAAAGAAGTCTTCCACTTCTCATCCCTGCTTGCTTCATCTATAGTTACTTTACTAATGAAAATCTTATATCACTATGTCTGCACTAGCATAGATTTCTTTTTCTTTTTTAAAAAAATAATGAAACAAGTCTTCCTATTCTTTGAGTATCTCAGCAGTAGTTGTTTCGTTCTCTAAACTAAATGTGGTTACTTCATTCTTGAAGAAAGTTTTCCCATATCTTTCTTTGTATTAGCAGTGGTCACTTGTCCAGAATAGTATTCATTCATCCCTTGTATCTGCCCAGGTATGGCTACTTTGCTCATTCAAGAAGTCTTCTAATTCCCAGTTTAAACTTGTCATAGCTGATCACCTTGTTCATGAAATAAATCTTCCATATTTCTTTTGCAATTATCCATAGACAACGTACTTAGTAAACACATTTCTATCTCTAACCTCTCAATCTTCACCAGCCCCAGCAAATTTATTAACAAAAGAACTCTTCTTCCTGTGCCTGCAAGGGACATAACTGCCTTATTTGGGAAAATTCTTCCACCTTCATGACCTTGCTGAGACAAATTCTCCCTTCTTCCCCATCTCACACACTCAATCACCACATACAGTTTCCCACTTCCTTGTCTGCCCCAACCATGGCTCCAGTATTCATGAAAGAAATCTTCAACCTCCTTATATGGTTCATAGTTCTTTGATATGAAAAGTAGTCTCCTTCCTCCCTCTTTGAACTGGCCATAGCTAGGTTTTTTCTCTAAATAAGTCTCCCACCTCCCTGCAGAGGAAGTATCATAAAGTGGTTAAGAGCAGAATGTCTACAGTTATACTGCTTGGATTTAAAGTATGGCTCTATCCCTTACTAGCTGTATAACCTTGAACAATTAATTTAATTACCTTATGCCTCAGTTCCCTCATCTGTAAGATGGGAATAACAATAGCAATAATATCTACTTCATAGTTTGTTTTCATGATTAAATATGACAATCTATGTAAAATGCCTAAAACACACAGTAAATACTAGAAGTGTTGGATAATATTATTTTTTCATATTATATATTGCAAATCAACAAGAAAAAGAAAAATATATAAAGAGCTCCAGACCTAAGTGCTTTGTTCATGAATAACTGTTCAACTTCCCATGCCTACAATGACCATGGGTACAATTTTTATTAAAAAGTCTTCCCTATTGCTTCTTGCATTGGCCATGGCTATATTGTTTAGGAAAGAAGGCTTTCCTAAACAATTTGTCACCTCTTTGTCAGCATCGTTGGTGATGTTTTATTCACAAAAGATGTGTGCTATGGTCTGAATATTGTGTCCCCTCCGAATTCTTATGTTGAAATCCTAACCCCCAACGTGATGGCATTAGGAGGTGGGGCCTTTCAGAGGTGCTTAAGTCATGAGGATGGAGACCTCATGAATGGGATTAGTGACTGCCCTTCTAAAAGAGACCCCACAGTGCTCCTTAGCCCCTTCTACCGTGTGAGATTATAGCAAAAAACAGCTAACTATGATCCAGAAAGTAGGCCTTCACCAGACACCAAATCTGCCAGTGCCTTAGTCGTGGACTTCTTAGCCTCCAGAACTGTGAGAAATAAATTTCTGTTTTTTATAAGCCACCCAATCTATGGTATTTTGTTTTATCAGCCTGAATGGACTAGATAATTTGGTTTGCTTTCTAGTCTGTACTAGTCCTGTCTACTTGGATCATAAAACGTCTTTGATCTCCAAACTTGTACCAACCATAGCTTCGCAAAGTAAGCCTTCCATATCCTGTTTGCACTGGCCACATGGCTACTTTGTTTAAGAAAGAAAGCTTCCATTTGCCTTACTGTTCCAAACACTGTTTACTTTGTTTATGAACAAATATTCTCCTTGTCAGCATTGACCATGGCCACTTTGTTCACAAGTCTTTCACTTTCAGTTTCTTTCATCTCCTTTACAGCACAGGCCATGGATACCTCATTCCTGAAGAAAGTCTTCCACTTCTATGGGATCTTCACCTGCCAGATTTTGACTACTGTGCCTAGTTTGTATCCCTTATTTTTATTGCACATTTGAATCCTTCTGGTGAAAGCTTCACATATGCACATTCTCCTGCCAAACACCAGGAGACTAATGGCCAGATCATTTGTATCAAACAAGGTACTGGATAATGACTGCTGCTATGTCTCCTAATGATAATCCAGCTGGGCTAACTATTTTACTACCATGATATTCCCTATAACAACTCACTGCATTTCTCTATCCTGAATATTCACTTTCAGAAAGATTACGATTGCCAATCTTGCTACCTCCTTGTGTTTCCTAGTTTCACCAATATCTTGACAGCTTACAGAGAGACATATAAAGGGTATTCTAACCAATACAAAGGCTCAGGCAAGGACATCCAAGTGAGAGACTTCTTTTGGTTCCCTTCACTACAATTTTATACTGAATACCCTTGCCAATTCATAAACATTCATTTGGGTTTTCACGCTTTATGTTTCATCCTACTAATTTCTTGAACCCAAGAAGGATAATACAAGTATAACATGAAAAATATGATGTAATCATGGTGAGACAATGGCCAGCTTGTGTACCTGGTTCCCTGAAACGTGTACAAATTACAAAAGCCGTCATGTTAACTGCCCACCACCTCAGGAATGCACCAGAGAGCATTAGGGCTCTCTATGGGTAAACCTGTAAAACCCCAGACTCTGTCTAAGGAAGGGTATCTTGGGGACAAAAGTTCATCCCAAGTCAGCCCCTTCATTAGACCCACTTGTCCGAGCAAACACAGACTATCAGCTAGTAAAAAGTCAGCCATGGATTAATGCTCTTTTCTCTAAAAAATATGCACCACTTCTCTTGTTTAGACCTACTGTTCCTTGTTTCCAACATCTCTGAACCCCATTTGGCTTCACACCTTTGCTTTTTGATCCTCAACTCATGCCTACTTAAAAGCTTGATGAGTTAATTTGGACGTGTATTTCTGGCTTGAATGTTTCCCCTTCTTTCAGACCTGATAGTCTGTATTCCTACTCTAGATCTACACAGCATATTTGCAGGTAAGAGTTTCTCCTGATTTTCACCCAACTGTCTGGGTGATCAGCATATATTCATAGGTTCTTCTCCCCAAAGACCCCTGCAACACCCTCAATACCAGTCCAACTCCATCCTTCAGAAAATAGATATGGAAAATCCATATATATGTATATGTTTCCTTATAAAAATTACAAATATTATAAAATTCAAAAGTATCTAGTATACTCGTTTACTAGGAAAACCTGTCAGGCTGGTATTTCTAGAATCTTGACTAATAAGGGTGGTGTTGAGATGAATCCTGTTCATTCTACAGTGAATGGGAGGATAATTTTTTCAATTGGGCAAGTGAGAATTATTTATGGTTTCTGACTACCATCTGGTTATGTTTGTTTGTCCCACCCAGGAGTTTCTGACCAGAGCTGCCATTCATCAGATCTGCAAGGGGGAAAAGCCAGTCAGCATGCCACTACATCCTAACAACTGGCCCAGGAACTATCCAGAAGCCAAAGTCTCTAGAGCATCTGGACACTTCTGCATATGGCCATAAACACTAATTCTGCATACGGCCATAAACACTAATTCTCTAGTAGCATGTACAGGAAGTAAGTAAGGAAGGACCCTAATCGGTCCCTGTATACATGTTCTAATTCAGAAAAAAGGAGGGCTGGAACACAAGAGACAAGGTTGTGTTGCAGGACAAAATGGAGAGTATGTCAGGCACGGTGGAAAAATAGATTTAAATATATAAGCTGGAAATTAAAGGAAAGTGTGCATAGGGTGGAGTCGTAGGAAAAACCCTGAAAAGACAGGCGGCAATATTACACATTTCTATTTTTTTCTAAAATATATGAATGTTTCTTAAGTGCCCTTCTTAAGAGAGAAAGTATTTTGAATGAGTGGTGGATTTTAAATGGGATATTTAAATTCATACTTTGTAGGATCTGAGAAACTGTCATGGATTGACCAGCACTTCTTTTATCTCTTTGATTCTCTCTCTCTCCCTTTTGTCCAAATAACATTAAGCCTCTGTTATGGACTATTTTTCTAATAAAAATGTAGTTCTAGAAATATCACTTTTCCTTGGGAAATGCTCTTATATAACAGATGGTTCTTTAGAGTCTCAGCCACTTCAAGGATCACATTTAGTTCAGGAATTTTATTTTGTTTTCAAGTTTTCATGAGAGTGGGACTGATGTTATATTCTTACATACTCTAATAGCTGCTCTTTAAACTTTAGAAAGCTGAGACTCAAGAAAGACTTTGGAGATGCTTTGTCACTTCCAGTGGGAGAAATATCAGTGTGCAGTTGCTAAAGAGACCCAGAATCAAACCAATTTCTTGAGAATGAGATCACTCTCCCTGGAATTAAACATTTTAAATAAAAGCTATATTTAAAAAGTCTTGTATATATATTGGGACTTTGTCTGGAGGATTAAGAGCCGAATTGACAGTAAGAAGAAATTTGTATAGAAATACGTTATTTGAAATATGTTTTTGTTATTATCTACTGGAGGTGTAGATGCCAGAAGGGAAATTCTTGGTATCTGATCAGAAACCTTGAAAATTATAGGGCACATGAGAGATTTGGGATTTAAATAATATAACAGCAGGGCTCATTACTTATACCAGAAGGCACCCTAGTCTACAACTGAAGGAGGGACCTGGGCTCCAACCAGGATTTTTAAAAAAAATTTTTATTGGCGTATAGTTGATTTACAATGTTGTGTTAAGCAAAGTGAATCAGTTATACATAAATATATATCCACTCTTTTTTAGATTCTTTTCCCATATAGGCCATTACAAAGTACTGAGTAGAGTTCCCTGTGCTATACAGTAGGTCCTTATTAGTTATCTGTTTTATATATAGCAGCATGTACATGTCAATCCCAATCTTCCAATTTATCCCTCCCCCCACCCCCCAGTAACCTTAAGTTTGTTTTCTACATCTGGGACTCTATTTCTGTTTTGTAAATAAGTTCCTTTTTACCCTTTTTTTAGATTCCACACATAAGCGATATCATATCGTATTTGTCTTTCTCTGTCTGACTTACTTCACTCAGCATGACAATCTCTAGGTCCATCCATGTGGCTGTAAATGTCATTATTTTGTTCTTTTCTTTAGCTGAGGAATATTCCTTTGTATATATATGTACCATATCTTCTTTATCCATTCCTCTGTCAATGGACATTTAGGTTGCTTCCATGTTCTGGCTATTGTAAGTAGTGCTGCAGTGAACAATGGGGTGCATGTATCCTTTTGAATTATGGTTTTCTCCAGATATATGCCCAGGAGTGGGATTGCTGGATCATATGGTAGCTCTATTTTTAGTTTTTTTAAGGAACTTTCATACTGTTCTCCATAGTGGCTGTACCCGTTTACATTCCCACCAACAGTGTAGGAGGGTTCCCTTTTCTCCACACTCTCTCCAGCATTTATTGTTTGTGGATTTTTTGATGATGACCATTCTAACCGGTATGAGGTGACACTTCATTGTAGTTTTGATTTGCATTTCTCTAATAATCCCAACCAGGAATTTGAAAAGTTGGATCTGAGAAGACTGAGAAGATAACGGTGAGGCAGAGGGTGAGGGAGGAAAAGTGATTCTTTGTAAATATTTTGGGCGTTTAATTTATTTTTGAAGAAGTGGTTGAATTAATAGAAGGGAGTTAATAGTTTTAAATGTTAGAGGATGGAGTATAGTTGACATTTTATGCTGCTGTCATATGTTGTTTGGTTTTGATGATGCTCTTTTAGAGTATAAGATACATAACCTTTGTAGTGAGATTTCTGGGGTGAGGGGTTGTATTGTTATTGAAGGAGAATGCATTAGTATTTTAAATTGATATTGTATTATTTGAATTATAATGATTCTGTTATATTCTGAACAACATGTATTCTTCACTGTTGAGCTTTGTGGGAAAGGAAGGATATTTATATAGTTAAATGTGAGGGGGAAATTTGTGGCATTTTAGAGTGATGCTATCATATTATATGCAGTATAATGATGCTTGTGCAATGTATAACCTTGTCACTTAAGAGTGGTGGATTGAGAGGGCTTGTATACTTAGTACTTATACCGGTATCTAGTAGTAGAAAGCATTTAATAAATATTTGTTGATTGGATTAATGATTAATTGGGTGAATATTTGCATGGTATTTCTGCAATATTTATCTGGTATTTCCTCATAAATGCCTGAAAAAATAAAGTTTATATTTGTTTTATAAATAAAAATTATCTGGTATTTCCACTCAGAAACACCTGGGTGAGGCAAACAAACATAACCAGATGGTAGTCAAAAAACATGAATAATCCTCACAAGCTCAGTTGAAAAAAATCTTCCCATATGCTGTAGAATGAACAGGACCTCTCATCCCAGCACCTCCCTTAGTAGTCAAGTTTCTAGAAATGACGGACTTTCCTCTTTTTAGGGCATATGTATACTAGGTATCTATATGGGATATCTGCCCATATCTCTGGAAGGCCAATTAATATTGGCTATATTTGTGGTAGGCATCAGGAGGAGGATTTGGGAATTTAGGATATTAACTTTGGAACTGTAAGACAGAATGACACTTGGGTTCAAATAGTAAGATTTTGGAGCTGCATCACTTATGAAAGGCGACTTAAACTGAAGCTGCTGAAGAGACCAGATAATAATTAGGTATATGATGACACCCTCTGGATTAGACTAAGGGAAAGAAGCCAATGGTGGTGTTGTAGTGGGTATTTTAAACAGATGACCCCCACTTCCTCTGGGAAATGACGTTCCCAATATACTTGGTCATAAGGGTGGGTTCCCAGTGGCTGTATTTCAATATTACACTATGTCTATGATCATAATGATAATGATCAGTTTTACACTATTCCTATGATCTCTAATAATTGCAATATTCCTATGATCATAGCTGATTGGATCGGGGGTAGGAATCAGACTCAGCTGAGCTATTCAGAGTCTTTTCCCTACAGAGTTAGAATTGGGATAGAGGGAGAAAATTTTTTCTGTGGCCAAGCTTACTATATGTGTAGCAAGTATAACTCTTAACTCCACAAATGGGAGCGTGGGAAATGCTACATTATTTTATTTAACTTTAATTAAATCCATTATTTTATTTAACTTTAATTAAATCCAACTCCAAATTTTCACCCCACTGAGCCGGTGAGAAGTTAAATGCAAGTCAGTTTTGAGGTCCTCCCATTCCCATAAGTTATAGAAGACTATTAGAGGTTTGTGTGGTTCTGGAACAATTTAGTGATGATATCCTTAATGTCCATGCCTGCTTACTACCCTTGAAATCTGGTGGCTCTATAGCTTCTGTGATAACTATGGGTGAGATTTTTTTTTTAACCACAAAAAGAAATTTTCTGTAGGTATCTTCTGGTTTTGGTTCTAACTCCTCTGAGGTAAGAAAATACAAAAGCCTTTGCTTTTATAATGGAATAGGAAAAAAATATATGGAGAGAAACCCCCACAAATTAATGTCTCAATAAATTATACTGCTGCTTATGTTAACTTCACAGCTGTTGACTGGACATTTTAAGGTATCCTCAGGATTGCCTTCCCAGATCTCTGCAATTCTTCCTTTTCTGGTTACTACTCTGTTCTAATCTACAAAGCTGAGCCCAGAGCCACAAAGATGAGGTCTCACTCATTGTGATGGTCATTTTTATGTGTCAACTTGGCTAGGCTACAGTCCCTCATTATTCACTCAAACACTAATCTAGTTGTTGCTGTGGAAGGTGATTTGTAGATGTGATTAAAGTCTATAATCAGTTAACTTTAAGAAGATTATCCTAGATAGTACAGGTGGCTCTTATCCAATCAGTTGTAAGGCCTTGAGAGGAAAGTAAAAGCTTCCCCGAAGAAGAATAAATTCTGTCCGTGGATAGCAGCTTCAGCTTGTGCCCAAGATATCTAGCATATATTTTCTGATGGTCTGCCCTATGGATTTTGGATTTGCCTAGTCAGCTCCCACAATCACATGAGCCAATTACTAATAAATCTCTTAATACATACAATACATATATTATTATCTATAATATCTATTTAATATAGCTCTAGATATATTGTCTTAATCCATTCAGACTGCTATAACAAATTACTACAGACTGGGTAACTTATAAACAATAGAAATTTCTTTCTCACAGTTTGGAGGCTGGAAAGTCCAAGATCAAGGTGCTAACATGGTCAAGTTCTGGTGAAAGCCCTCTTCCAGGTAGCAGACTTTTGACTTCTCACTGTGTCATCACATGGTGGAAGGGAACCAGGGAGCTCTGTGATGTCTCTTTTATAACAGCACTAATCCTATTCATAAGAGCTCCACCCTCATGGCGTAAGCACCTCCCCAAAGCCCCACATCCTAATACCATTACATTGAGTGTATGTTGAGGATTTCAACATATGAATCTTGGGGAAATATAAACATTCAGACCATAGCATGTTATGTATGTATGCCATAGATGAATGGTTTAAGGATAGATACACTTAATCCAAACAAGATCGATCAGATTCTCTCTCATAAAGTTGTGATTCTGAGCTTAGACACAGAGAGATTAAAATGTATCACCTTAATGACAAAGCAGTAGGAGGAAGGCTCAAACACTCCTGTTGCTGAGGTCCCCAGAGCTGCCGTGGTATCTTGAATTCTGTGACATACCCTAGTTTCATCCTAATTACTTACTTTTTTTGCTTAAGTAAGACAAAATTGGTTTCCAATATTTCTAACCTGAGAGTATGGAGTATGTGGGAAATAACACAGGCCCCATCAAAATACTTACTGCTTGTAGTAGGAAAGTATTATTTCCTCCTGATGTGTGCCACAATAATTTTAGCTCACACTTAAATATAATTAAAACTAAATATCCAGAGAGTAGTATGAATAATTAAAGAATAAAAAGAATTCCACCCATAAAACAATTACTGGATTTTCTAATGAATATTGGGAGATATCTTGGAAGGAATGTGTGAGTGTGGGTTTTGAAGGTTCTATTTACCAAGAGAATGAGAAATATAACTTTGGATTGGGCTGACACTCACTAGAGACATCTCATTCAATATGATAGCTCAGGCAGCAGACTGAAGTTCTCATGAATTCTGAATGGGCTCATGCAAAACAGGTCCAGAGCTGGCTACTCTAGCTGCCACTGAAGAATAAAAATGCCTTTGACACAGTTTTAAAAGAAACAAAGGGGAAGCAAAACTGGTGGAGTAGGTAGCACAGGATCCATTCCTCAAAAGAAACACTAAATAACTGAGCAAAAATCTGTCAGAATCAACTTTGTAAGAACTATGCAAAACATTCAAAAGTTCAGAGCAACCAAGAAAATTCTCAATCAGGAAAAAGGCAACTTGGACAGCCACATGCAGAAGAATGAAACTGGACTATGATCTTACACCATACACAAAAATTAACTCAAAATGGATTAAAGACTTGAGCATAAGACCTGAACCCATAAAATTCCTAGATGAAAACATGAATGGTAAGCTCCTTGACATCTGTAGTGGAGATACTTTTTTTTTGGATTTGACACCAAATGAAAAGGCAACAAAAGCAAAATAAAAAAGTGGGACTACATCAAACTAAAAAGCTTCTATACAACAAAGGAAACCATCAACAAAATGAAAAGGCAACCTACTGAATGGGAGAAAATATTTGCAAATCACATATCTGATAATATACAAAAATAAAAAGAGTTCAGACAACTAAATAGTAAAAAAAAAAATGGGATTTAAAAATGGGCAGAGGAACTGAATAGACATTTTTTGTAAAGAAGACATATAGATGGACAACAGGCACGTCAAAAGTTGCTCGACATCATCAGGGAAATGGAAATCAAAACCACAGTGAGAGATACCAAAACCAGACAAAGATGTCACAAAAAAAAGAAAACTACAGTCCTATATCACTGATGTACATAGATGCAAAAATCCTCAACAAAATACTAGCAAACAGAATCCAACAGCACATTAAAAGGATCATACACCATGATCAAGTGGGGTTTCTCCCAGGAATGCAAGGATTCTTCAATATATGCAAATCAATCAATGTGATAAACTACATTAACAAATTGCAGGAGAAAAACCATATGATCATCTCAATAGATGCATAAAATGCTTTTGACAAAATTCAACACCCATTTATGATAAAAACCCACCAGAAAGTAGGCATAGAGGGAACTTACCTCAACATAATAAAGGCCATATATGACAAGCCAAGAGCCAACATCATTCTCAATGGTGAAAAAGTGAAAAGATTTCCACTAACATCAGGAAGAAGACAAGGTTGCCCACTCTCACCACTATTATTCAACATAGCTTTGGAAGTTTTAACCACAGAAATCAGACAAGAAAAAGAAATAAAAGGAATCCAAATTGGAAAAGAAGAAGTAAGACTGTCACTGTTTGCAGATGACATGATACTATACATAGAGAGTCCTAAAGATTCTACCAGGAAACTACTAGAGCTAGTCAATGAATTTGGTAAAGTAATGGGATACAAAATTAATGCACAGAAATCTCTTGCATTCCTATACACTAATGATGAAAAATCTGAACGAGAAATTAAGGAAACACTGCCATTTACCACAGCAACAAAAAGAATAAAATACCTAGGAATAAACCTACCTAAGGAGACAAAAGACCTGTATGCAGAAAACTATAAGACATTGATGAAAGAAATTAAAGATGATACAATCAGATGAAGAGATATACCATGTTCCTGGATTGGAAGAATCAACATTGTGAAAATGACTCTACTACCCAAAGCAATCTACAGATTCAATGCAATCCTTATGAAACAACCAATGGCATTTTTCACAGAACTAAAACAAAAAATTTCACAATTTGTATGGAAACACAAAAGACCCCAAATAGACAAAGCAATCTTGAGAACAAAAAATGGAGCTGGAGGAATCAGGCTCCCTGACTTCAGACTATACTGCAAAGCTACAGTAATCAAGACAGTATGGTATAGGCACAAAAACAGAAATATAGACCAATGGAACAAGATAGAAAGCCTAGAGATATACCCACGCACATATGGTCACCTTATCTTTGGTAAAGGAGGCAATAATATACAATGGAGAAAAGACAGCCTCTTCAATAAGTGGTGCTGGGAAAACTGGACAGCTACATGTTAAAGAATGAAATTAGAACACTGTCTAACACCATACACAAAAATAAACTCAAAATGGATTAAAGACCTAAATGTAAGGCCAGACACTATAAAACTCTTAGAGGGAAACATAGGCAGAACACTCTTTGACATAAATCACAGCAAGATCCTTTTTGACCTACCTCCTAGAGAAATGGAAATAAAAATAAAAATAAACAAATGGTACCTAATGAACCTTAAAAGCTTTTGCACAGCAAAGGAAACCATAAACAAGATGGAAAGACAACCCTCAGAATGGGAAAAAATATTTGCAAACAAAGCAACTGACAAAGGATTACTCTCCAAAATATACAAGCAGCTCGTGCAGCTCAATATCAAAAAAACAAACAACCCAATCCAAAAATGGGCAGAAGACCTAAATAGACATTTCTCCAAAGAAGATATACAGATGGCCAACAAACACATGAAAGGATGTTCAACATCACTTATCATTAGAGAAATGCAATTCAAAACTACAATGAGTAACACTTCACACCAGTCAGAATGGCCATCATCAAAACATCTAGCAAACAATAAATGCTGGAGAGGGTGTGGAGAAAAGGAAACCCTCTTGCACTGTTGGTGGGAATGTACATTGGTACAGCCACTATGGAGACCAGTATGGAGGTTCCTTAAAAAACTAAAAATAGAACTACCATATGACCCAGCAATATACTGGGCATATACCCTGAGAAAACCATAATTCAAAAAGAGTCATGTACCACAATATTCATTGCAGCTCTATTTACAATAGCCAGGACATGGAAGCAACCTAAGTGTCCATCGACAGATGAATGGATAAAGGAGATGTGGCACATATATACAATGGAATATTACTCAGCCATAAAAGGAATTGAAATTGAGTTATTTGCAGTGAGGTGGATGGACCTAGAGTCTGTCATACCGAGTGAAGTAAGTCAGAAAGAGAAAAACAAATACCGTATGCTAACACATACATATGGAATCTAAAAAAAAAAAAATAAAGGTCATGAAGAACCTAGGGGCAGGACCGGAATAAAGATGCAGACCTACTAGAGAATGGACTTGAGGACACAGGGAGGGGGAAGGGTAAGCTGGGACAAAGTGAGTGAGTGGCATGAACATATATACACTACCAAATGTAAAACTGATAGCTAGTGGGAAGCAGCCACATAGCACAGGGAGATCAGCTCGGTGTTTTGTGACCACCTAGAGGGGTGGGATAGGGAGGGTGGGAGGGAGGGAGATGCAAGAGGAAAGAGATATGGGTGTATATGTATATGTATAGCTGATTCACTTTGTTATAAAGCAGAAACTAACACACCATTGTAAAGCAATTATACTCCAATAAAGATGTTTAAAAAAAAGAATGTAAATAATTTGAAAAAAAAAGAAAGAAGATATGGCACATATATAGAATGGAATATTACTCAGCCATAAAAAGAAATGAAATTGAGTTAGTTGTAGTGAACTGTATGGACCTAGATACTGTCATACAGAGTGAAGTAAGTCAGAAAGAGAAAAATAAATACCATATGCTAACACATATATATGGAATCTAAAAAAAAACAAAAGGTTCTGAAGAACCTATGGGCAGGACAGTAATAAAGATGCAGACGTAGAGAATGGACTTGAGGACATGGGGAGGGGGAAGGGTAAGCTGGGATGAACTGAGAGAGTGGCATGGACATATATGCACTACCAAATGTGAAATAGATAGCTAATGGGAAGCAGCTGCATAGCACAGGGTGATCAGCTTGGTGCTTTGTGTCCACCTAGAGGGGTGGGGTAGGGAGGGTGAGAGGGATATGCAAGAGGGAGAGGATATGGGGATATATGTATATGTATAGCTGATTCACTTTGTTATACAGCAGAAACTAACACACCATTGTAAAGCCATTATACTCCAATAAAGATGTTAAAGAAAAAAACACAATGAGATATCACCTCACATCTGTTAAAATGGCTATCATCAAAAAGACAACAAATAACAAGTGTTGACAAGGATATAGAGAAAGGCAAACACTTGTGCATTGTTAGTGAGAATGTAAATTGGTACAGCCACTCTACAAAACAGTGTGGAGCTTCCTCAAAAAATTCAAAATAGAACTACAATATGATCCAGCAATTCCACTTCTGGGTATTAATCCCAGGGAAACAAAAACACTAATTTGAAAAAGTACCTGCATCCCCATATTCATTGCAGTATTATCTACAATAGTCATCATATGGGAGCAATCTAAGTGTTCATCAGTGGATGAATAAAGAAAATGTTACATGTACAGTTGACCCTTGAACATCATGGGTTTGAACTGCGCTTGTCCACTTATATACGGACTTTTTCAATAAATACATACTACAGTGCTACACAATTCATGGTTGATTGAATCTGTGGGTGTTGAACTGTAGATATAGAGGGCTGACTGTAAAATTATACATAGATTTTCTCCTGTGAGTGGGGGGATCAGCACCCCTAGCCCTCGTGTTATTCAAGGGTCAACTGTAGAAACATACACATGCACACACACACTGGAATATTACTCAGCCACAAAAAATAAGGAAATCTTGCTATTTGTGACAATGTGGATGGATCTTGAAGGCATTGTGCTAAGTGAAATGTCAGGCAGAGAAAGGCAAGTACTTTATGATCTCACTTATATGTTGGATCTAAAAACAAAATGAAACAAAACAGCAACAACAAATGAGCTCATAGATACAGAGAACAGATTGGTAATTGCAAAAGTTGGGGGGTGGGTGAAATGTGGGAAGATGGTCAAAAGGTACAAACTGCCAGTTATAGAATAAATAAGTCATGGGGATATCATTTATAGCATAGTGACTATAGTTAATAATACTGTATTGCACATTTGAAAGCTGCTAAAGAGAGTAAATCTTAAAAGTATTCATCGCAAGAAAAATATTTTGTAATTAAGTATGGTGACAGATGTTAACTAGACTTGTAGTAATCATTTCACAATATATACAAATATCAAATTATTATCTTGCACAACCTGAAATTAATATAATGTAATATGTCAATTATATTTCAATAAAAAAGGAAAAAATTTTGAATGGTAGGACACTTTGCAGAATTTTTACTTGCCCTTACCCTAACCCCTTCCCCAGTTCATCTGCATTCTTGAAGATAGCAATCTGCATTCCCAGTGTGGGACTCTGGTCCATGGTTCCAGATAGAGCAGAGCAGATCTCATGCTCAAAGAATTGATTTTGTCTGTTCTGACCTGCTTGGGGTTACCTGAAGAACTGATGCAAGGGGCTTGTCTTTGTTCCACCTACGTGAGAACCCACTCAAGATAGAAAAGCACTATGTTGTACAGCATATCTCTAGAACTTACATAACACCTATACACCTTACATAACAATACAGTACTGTGCACTTAAATTTGAAGAGGGTAGATCCCATGTTAAGTGTTATTATAAAGAAAAAGTGGACACAAGGAAAATTTTAGAGGTGAAGGAGATGTCTATTACCTTCATGGTGGTGATGGTTTCATGGGCGCATTCATGTGTCCAAACACATCAAACGGTATATATTAAATATGTGTAGTTTTTTTGTATATCAATTACACCTCAATAAAGCTGTTAAAAAAAGCTAGAGAAGTGGTTATGCAGAAGACATTCCTCAAAAACATTATAAGGCAACTGAATAACCTGCTGCAACCTTTGTCAAAACATTACAATTGAGGCAAACAATAGATATGCTGAAAGCCTGGGAGGAAAAGCTAGGAGAGAGTTTCTTGGGACATTTCTTTAGGACATTCAAAAAGCATGTGTATATAGTTTGGAATTAAGAAAGCCATGTATGTTCCCAGGGCAGGAGGTAGTTCAGAAAAGACTTGAGAAGAACACAAGCTGTCATATCTGGCTGACCTCTAAGCTCAACATTAGCAGTGAGTGAAGGGTAAGGCAGTTATAAATGACTTGGTTAAGTGTTGCAGGAGTGCCTTAATAAAAAACCAATTTGCAAGGTCTGGGATAGTGTTTTTTTTTCTTTCTTTCTCCTTTTTTTGTGACTCCAGACATTCAAGGAAATCTCCTTAAAAAGGAGACTAGCTGACCACAAGCTATAGGAAAAGAGACTTTAGAAAGCACACATAAAAAAGAATACAGACTGTTTAAAAATAGTTTATAAAAGCCACTAAGGAAAAATAAAACAACTACAACCCACAACAAGCAACAAAAACAAACACAGAGGGGGTGAAATATCTGAATTCTAGACTTACCACATTATAATATTCAAAATGTTCATATTTCAACAAAAAGTCATGAAGCATGCAAATAAACAACAAAGTATGGCCCATTCACAGAACAAATTAAACTAAATGTCCCAGAGGAAGCACAGACATTGGATTTACTAGACAAAGATCAGTAAATTTATTGTCTTAAGTATGTACAAAGACCTAAAGGAAACCAGGAGGATGATGTCTTAACAAATAGAGAATATCAGTAAAGAAACAGAAACTAGATAAAAGAACCAAATGGCAATTCTGGAGCTGAAAAGTACAATCATTGAAATTTAAAAATTCAATAGACATATTCAATAGCATATTTGATCAAGCAGAAGAAAGAAGTAGTGAACTTAAAAGTAGGGCAATTAAAATTATCTAATCTGAGGAGAGAAAAAAAAGGAATAAAGAAAAATGAACAAAGTCTAAGAGATCTGTGGGATACCATCAAGTGTACCAAGAAACACATAATGATAGTCTCATAAGGAAAGGAGAGAGAAGAGCAAAAAGAATATTTTAAGAAATAATGACCAAAAACTGTCCCAAATTTAATAAAAGTCATGAATCTACAATTCTAAGAAACAGTGAACTCCAAGAAGAATTGATGAACAGATGTCCACACAAAGACAAGTTGAATCTTGAAAACAGTAAGAGAGAAGCAACTTGTCACATACAATGGGGTCCTCAATGAGTTTAACAGCCAATTTAGCTTTAGAAATCATGGAGGCCCAAAGAAAATGGGATGGGATATTTATAGTGGTGAAAGGGAAAAAAGTCTGTCAACCAAGAATTCTATATCCAGTAATACTGTCCTCAAAAATGAAGGAGTAATTAATACATTCCAGATAACAAAAACTGAGGAAATTTTTTGCTAGTAGCCTTGTCCTACAAGAATTGCTAAAGGGAGTCATTCACACTGAAATAAAAAGACACTGGACAGTAACTTGAAGCCATACAAGAAGTATAGAACTCTGGTAAAGTTAACTACATAGGAAAATATAAAAGTATTGTTGCATTGTATAGTATTATTGTATTATTGATTTATAACTCCTCTTATATATATATATTTCAAAAATACATAAAACAATAATTATAAATCTATGTTAATGAACAACAAATGTATAAAAAGGTAATTTGTAACAACATGAAGGGAAAAGAATGGGAATGTAGAAGAGCAGAGTTTTTGTATACTATTGAAACAAAGGTGGTATTAATTAAAAATTAATTATTATAATTTAATTGTATATATTTGTATATCATATTGCATATTATATATATTGTATATTATAGAAATAATTATAGATCCCAAGGTCACTGACTAAGAAAATAACTAAAATATGCAGAATGGGAATGAGAAAAGAATGAAAGTGGTACACTATCAAGAAATCAATTAAACCCAGATGGAAGCAGTAATAGAAAAAATGAAGAACTAAAAGAATATGACATATAGGAAAAAAATAACAAATAGGCAGAAGTAAGTTCTTCTTCATCAGTAACTACTTTAAAAGTAAATGGAAACACAAAACATAGGAGGAACACTTTTTGACATAAATCTTAGCAATAATTTTTTCTTGGATCCATCTCCTAAAGTAAAGGATATAAAAGAAAAAATAAACAAATGGGACCTAATTAAACTTAAAAGCATTTGCACAGCAAAGGAAACCACTGACAAAATGAAAAGACAACTTACTGAATGGGAGAAAATATTTGCAAATGGTATGACTGATAAGGGGTTAATATTCAACATTTATAAACAGCTCATACAACTCAACATCAAAAAAAACAAACAACCCAATTAAAAACAGGCAGAAGAAGTATTCAGAAGAACTGAGTAGATGTTTTTCCAAAGAGGAAATGCAGATGACCAACAAGCACATGAAAAAAGGCTCAACATTGCTAATCATCAGGGAAATGCAAATCAAAATCATAATGAGATATCACTTCACACCTGTCAGAATGGCTATCAGCAAAAGAATATAAATAACAAATGTTGGCAAGGATGTGGAGAAAAGAGAACCCTCTTACACTGTTGGTGGGAATGTAAGTTGGTGGAGTCACTGTGGAAAACAGTATGGAGGTTTTTCAAAAAACTAAACTAGAACTACCATATGACTGAGCATTTCCTCTCCTGGGTATATATCCAAAAAAACACCCCACTAATTTGAAAAGATGCATGCACCCTAATGTTTGTAGCAGCATTATTTACAATAGCCAACATATGGAAACAATCTGTGTCTATCAACAAATGAATGGATAAAGATGTGGTATATATATATATATATACACACACACACACACACACACACACACATACATACAATGGAATACTACTCAGCCATAAAAAAAAGAATGAAACTTTGCCATTTGCAGCAACGTGAGATGGACTTTGGAGGGTATTATGGTAAGTGAAATAGGTCAGACAGAGATAGAAGAATACTGTATGATATCACTTATATGTGGAATCTAAAAAATACAATCTTGTGAATATAACAAAAAGAAGCAGACTCACATAGAGAACAAACTAGTGGCTACCAATGAGTGGGAGGGACAATATAAGGGTGGGGGAGTGGGAGGTACAAAACTATTGGATGTAAGATAGGCTCAAGGATGTATTGTACAACACGGGGAATATATAGTCAATATTTTGTAATATGTGTAAATGGAAAGTAACCTTTAAAATTGTATAAAAAATTTAAAATAAAATTTTAAAAATCTGGGGAAAAAAAGGAAGTGGAAACCACATCACACCCATTAGGATGGCTACCATGATGGTTAATTTTATGTGTCACCATGACTGGCCATGATTGTATTCAAATATTTGGTCAAACATTTTTCTGGGTGTTTCTGTGAGGGTGTTTTCGATGAGATTAACATCTAAATTGATAGACTGAGTAAAGCAGATTGCCTTCTATAATGTAGGTGTATCTCATCTAATATGTCAAAGTCCTAAATAGAATAAAAAGGCTGACCCTCTTCCAAGTAAGGGAATTCTGCCCTCCTGAGAGTCTTTGAACTGGGAGAGTGGCTTTTTTCTTGCTTTTGGACTCAAACTGAAACATTAGATCTTCCTGGGACTTGAGCCTGCCATCCTTTGGACTGGAATGACCCAGTTGTCTCTCGTTTTCCAGGCCTTCAGACTAGGATTGGAATTAAACCATCAACTCTCTTGGATTTCTAGCTTTCCAACTCACCCTGAAGATCTTGGGGCTTGTCATCCTCCATAATTGTATGAACCAATTTCTTATAATAAATCTCTTCATACACATACATCTTATTGGTTCTGTTTCTCAGAAGCACCCTGACAAATACAGCTACTACAAACATAAAAAATAAAACAGAAAATAACAAGTGTTGGTGAAGAGACATTTGAACCCTTGTGTATGTAGTTTGGAATGTAAAAATGGTGCAGCTCTTATGGAGAATACTATGGAAGTTTCTCAAAATAAATTTACCTTATTATCTAGCAATTCTGCTTCTGGGTACATACACAAAAAAATTGAAAGCAGAGTCTTCAAAAGATTTTTGCATATCAATGTTTATTGCAGCATTATTCATAATAGACAAGAGGTGGAAGTAACTCAAATGTTCATTGACGGATGGATAAAGAAAATGTGATGTATATGTATAGAATGACATATTATGCAGCTTTTAAAAGGAAGGAAATTCTGACACATGTTACAACATGGATGAAACTTGAGAACGTTATGGTAAGTGAAATAAGCCAGTTACAAAAAGACAAATGCTATATGTTTCCACTTATATGAGGTATCTAAAATAGTCAAATTCATAGAGACAGAAAATAGAATGGTGGTTACCAAGGAATAAGGAGGGGGGAAAGGGGAGTTGTCATTTAATAGGTATAGAGTTTCATTTTACAAGACAAAAAGTTCTGGAAATATGTTTCACAATAATGTAAATATACTTAACACTATTGAACTGTACACTTAAAAATGCTTAAGATGGTAAAAACATATGTATCAAAATTATATATATATAAAATTTGCCATTGATCTATAAAAAAGCAGAAATTGGAAGAACGAATTTTAAAAATATGATCCAACTATATGCTGTCTATGAGAATCACTGTAGATCTAAAGGCACAAATGGGTTGAAAGTAGAAGGATGGAAAAGATATTTCATGTGAATAGTATCTAAATGAGAGCTGAGGGGCTATACTAACATAAAAAAATAGGTTAAAAACTGTTAATAGAAATAAATAAGTACATTGCATATTGGTTAAAGATGATTTCCTCAAGAACATAATAATTATAAACACACACACAAGAAAGAAAGAAAGAAAGAAAGAAAGAAAGAAAGAAAGAAAGAAAGAAAGAAAGAAAGGAAGGAAGGAAGGAAGGAAGGAAGGAAGGAAGGAAGGAAGGAAGGAAGGAAGGAAGGAAAGAAGGAAGAAAGAAAGAAAGAAGGAAGGAAGGAACCCAAGATATATAAAGCAAACCTTCAAACCTTGTCAGAATTGATGGAAGAAAAAGACAGTTCTATAATAATACCCCAATATTAATAATGGACAGAACAACTAGACAGAAGATCAGTAAGGAAATTGAGGACTTGAACAACACTATAAGCCAACTAGACCTAACAGTCATGTACAGGACATTCCACCTAACAATACCAGAATACATATTTTCTTCAAGGCCACATGGAACAGTCTTCAAGATAGATTATAGGTTAGGCCACAAATAAATTTGAATAAGTTAAAAGATTGAAATCATACAAAGTCTGTTCACCAACCACAAAGGAATGAAACTAGAAATCTATAACAAGGAAATTTCAGAAATTTACAAATATGTAGATGTTAGCAACACACTCTTGAGCTACTAATGGTTCAAAGAAGAAATCACAAGGGAAACACTTTGAAATATTATTCAGCCATAAAAAAGAAGGAAATCCTGCCATGTTTGACAAAGTGGATGAATCTTGAGCACTTTATTCTAAGTGAAATAAGCCAGAAAGAGAAAGACAAATACTGTATGACCTCATATGTGGAATCTAAAAAATAAACAAGCAAGCCAAAAACAAACCCATAGAAAAATAGATCAGATTTATGATTACCATAGGAGGGGTGTGAGGGGAGGAAGAACTGGAAAGGGATAGGCAAAACATACAAACTTTCAGTTATAATATAAATGAGTACTGGGGATGAAATTTACAACATGATGACTATAGTTAATACTGCTGTATGATATATTTCAAAGTTGTTAAGAGAGAAAACCCTGAGAAGCCCATCACAAGGAATAAAAATTTTTTCTTCTTTTTTTGTATCTATATGAGATGATGAATATTTACTAAACTTACTGTGGTAATCATTTCACAATGTAAGTCAAATCATTACGCTGTGCACCTTAAACTTATACAGTGCTGTATGTCAATTTTATCTCAGTAAAACTGGAAAAAAGGAAAATACTTTGAGGCAAATGAAAAACATTCCCAACATACCAAAACTTATAGGATACAATAAAAACAATGCTTAGAGGAAAATTTAATAATAATCGATAAAATGCAAATAAATAACCTTACACCTTAAAGTTATTTATTTGGAAAATAATTAGGGAAAGAGAGAAAGATAAACCCAAATACAATGGAAGGAAGGGAATAATAAAGATTGTAGCAGAAATAATCAAAATAGCAAAGAGAAAAACAATAGAGAAAATTAATGAGACCAAAAGTTGGTTCTTTGAAAAGATCTACAAAATTGACAAATCTTTAGCTATATTGACTAAGAAAAAAAGAGAAAGCTCAAATTATTAAAACCAGAAATGAAAGTGGAGAATCATACTACCAACCTTACAGAAATAAAAAGGATTATAAGAGAATACTATAAGCAATTGTACACCAACAGATTAGATAGTATAGATAAAATGAAAAAAAAATTCCCAGAAACACACAAACTATCAAAATTGACTCAAGAAGAAATAGAAAATTGGAACAGATCTACTATGGATGGAATTTTTGTGTACTCCCAAAATTCATTTGGTGAAATCCTAGCCCCCAAGGTGATTTTATTAGGAGGTGGAAACTTTTGGTAGATGATTAGGTCATGAGGGTGGAGCCCTCATGAATGTGATTAGTGCTCTTATTAAAGAGACCCCAGAGAGCTCTCTCACCCCTTGCTCCAAGTGAGGACACAGCAAGAAGATTGCTGTCTATGAACTAGGAAGTAGGCTCCCACCAGGCACCAACTTGCTGGCACCTTGATCTTGGACTTCCCAGCCTCCAGAAGTGTGAGAAATAAATGTTTGTTGCTTAAGTCACCCAATTTATGTTATTTTTGTAAGAGCAGCTTGAATGGATTAAGACAAAGACCTATAACATGTAAAAAGATAAAATCATTAATCAAAAGCCTTGCAAAAAAGAAAATCCAGGACCAGATGATTTCACTAATGAATTCTACAGGTCATTTAAAGAATTAACACCAAATCTTCTCAAACACTTCCAGAAAGTCGAAGAGGAGGGAATACTTCCTAACTCATTCTATTAGGTCAGCATTATCCCAACACCAAAGCCAAAGACATCACAAGAAAAGAAAACTACAGATAAATATCTCTTAGGAATATAACATGTGAAAATCCTGAATGAAATTCCAACAAACAAATCTAGCAGAACATGAAAGGAACTTTACATCATGATCAATTGGGATTTTCTATTAAAAAATGCAAGGGTGGTCCAAAATACAAAAATCAATCAATGTAATATACTACATTAATAGAGTAAAGTAAAAACCCCACATGATCATCTCTATTGATGGAGGGAAATCATTTGGCAAAATCCACAACATTTTTATGATCAAAACACATAACAAACTAAGATTGGGAGAAAATTTCTTCAACCAGATAAAGGGCTTTATGTGAAATCCACAGCCAAAATCATGCAGTGTAAAAGATTGAAAACTTTCCCCTAAGAACAATATATGGATGCCTATTTTTTGCACTTTTATTCAACCTTGTACCAGGAAGACCTAGTAGAATAATTAAGCAATAAAAATAAATGAAGACATCCAAATTGGAAAGGAAGAAATAAAACTATCTCAGTTTGCAGTTGTCATAATCATATACATAGAAAACCCCAAAGAATCCACAAAAAGAAGCTACTAGCATTCATAAACAAATTCAGTAAAGTTTCAGGATACAAGATCAACACACAAAAGTCAGATGTATTTGTATACACTAGCAAAGAAAAATCCTAAAATAAAATTAAGAAAACAATTACATTTAAAATAGCATCTAAAAGAATTAAATACCTAGGGATAAATTTCACCAAGCAGGTGAAAGACTTGTATATTGAAAATTGCTAAACATTGGTAAGGACATTAAAGAAGACCTAAGTAAAGTGAGCGACATCCTGTGTTCATGGATTGAAAGACTTAATATTATGTCGGCAATACTACAAAGTGATCTACAGATTCAATGTCATCCCTATTAAAATTCCCACAGTCTTTATTTGTTTACAGAAATGGAAAAGCTGATCCTTAAATTCATATGGAATTGCAAGGGGTTACAAAAATCAAAAATGATATTGAAAAAAAAGTTGGAGGACTCACACTTCTGATTTCAAAACTTATTACAAATCTACAGTAATCAAAATAATATGGTACTAGTAGAAGAATAGACATATAGACCAATGTAATAGAATGGAGCATCCAGAAATAAAACTCATATAGCTATGGTCAAGTGATTTTTGACAAGGATGCCAAGTCTGTTCAATGGGGAAAGGAGAGTCTTTTCAATAAATGTTACTACTATATGTTGCAGAAATCCCTCCTGCTCAGGGAAGGTCATTCTTTTGTTTTATTCAGGACTTCAAATGATTGGATGAAGCCCACTCATATTTTGGATGGAAATCTGCTTTACTCCAAGTCCACTGATTTAAATGTTAACTTTACCCATATATCTGATAAGGAACTAATATCCAAAATATACAGGGAACTTCTACAACTCAATAACAAAAATACAAATAATCCAATTAAAAATGGGCTAAGGACTTGAATAGACATTTCACCAAAGAAGATACACAAATAGCTTACAGGTATATGAAAAGGTGCTTGTCATCACTAATCATCAGGGAAATGCAAATCAAAACTACATTGAGATATCACCTCACACCTGTTAGGATGACTATTATTAAAAAAAAAAAAAGCTAGCAAGTGTTTTTGAGGATGTGGATAAATTGGAATCCTTGTACAATGTTACTGGGAATTTTAAATGGCACAGCTGCTATGGAAAACAGTATGGAGGTTCCTCAAAAATTAAAAAATAGAAGTACCATATGATCCAGCAATCCCACTTCTAGGTATATATCCAAAATCATCAAAATGAGAATCTCGAAGAGATACAGTAAGTCCCCTACATACAAACCTTCAAGTTGCGAATTTTCACAGATGCGAACGTGTGTTCACATGTCCAATCACGTAAATTAGTTCAGGTGCCTGGTGTACATTTTCACGTGTGTGCATCCTCTACAAGCGGTTGTGCTTTTATGTACTTTACTGTACAGTACTGTGTAGAGTACAGTAGTACAGTATCTTCATTTCAAGCTCAGGATGTCTGGAAGCAAGCATAAAAGCAGCAGTGATGTAGCTGGTACTACTGTACTTTTCAAGGTACTGTACTGTAAGATTAAAAATGTTTTCTTTATTTTTTGTGTTTGTTATGTATTATTTGTGTGAAAAGTATTATAAACCTATTACAGTACAGTACTATATAGAGAGTGTGTTAGTTGCATAGCTAGGCTAACTTTGTTGGACTTACGAACAAATAGGACTCACGAATGCACTTAGAACAGAACTCGTTCATATGTAGGGGACTTGCTGTATCTGCACTACCATGGTCATTGCAACATTATTAATAATAGCTAAGCTATGGGAACAATCTAAATGCCCATCAATGTATGATTTGATAAAGAAAGTAAATGTGGTATATTCATACTATGGAAATATTATTCAGCATCAACAAAGAAGGAAATCCTGCCATATGCATTCATATGGATGAACCTGGAGAACATTAAGCTAAGGGAAATAAGCCAATTACAGAAAGGCAAGTACTACATGATTCCACTTATATGAGATATCTATTATAAAATAAACTCATACAGCAGAGGGTAAAATGGTAATTGCCACTATTGTAAATAGTGCTGCTATAAACGTTGGAGTGCAAGTATTTTTTCAAATTAGAGTTTTCTCTGGATATATGCCCAGGAGTAGGATTTAAGGATCATATGGTAACTCTATTTTTAGTTTTTTAAGGAACCTCCATACTGTTCTCCATAGTGGTTGCATCAACTTACATTCCCACTACCAGTGTAGGAAGGTTCCCTTTTCTCCACATCCTCTGCAGCATTTATTTTCCGTAGACTTTTTAATGATGACCTTTCTGACTGGTGTGAGGTGATATATTGTAAATTAGCTATACTTCAATAAAAAAAATATAAGAACAAGAAAAAAAGAATGCTATAATACAAATGAATAATGCCTTTGAGGAGCTTATTAATAGACTGGACTGAGCTAAGAATAGAACCTCTGAACTAGATGATATATCAATAGAATCCTCAAAAAATGAAAAGCAAAGAGAACAAAGACTGGAAAAAATAGAAAACCAAGGACTTTGGGACAACTACAAATGCTGTATCATTCACATAATGCAAATACCAGAAGGAGAAGAGACAAAGAAACAGAAGAAATATTTGATATATTAATGACTGAGAATTTCCTTATATTAATGTAAGGCAGCAAACCATAGATCCAGGAAGCTCAGAGAAGACCAAGCAGGATAAATGCCAAGAAAATTACACCTAGGCATATAATTTTCAAACTACAGAAAATAAAAAATAAAGAAAAAAATCCTGAAAGAAGTGAGAGGAAAAAAAATACCTTACCTATAGAAGAACAAAGATAGGAATTACATCCAACTTCTCCTCAGAAATCATGCAAGCAAAGAGGAGAGTGAAGTGAAATATTTAGTGTTGAGGGAATAAACCCACCAACCTAAAATTCTATACCCTGCAAAATTCTTCAAAAGTGAAAAAGAAAGAATTTCTCAAACAAACAAAACTTGAGGAAATTTGTTTCCAGTGTAGCATTAAAAGAAGTTCTTTAGAGAGAAGGAAAATAATACGTCAGAAACTTGGATCTACATAAAGTAAGGAAAAGCACTGGAGAAGGAATAAGTGAAAGTAAAATAAAAATTTTTATTTTTCTCATTCTTAATTGATCTAGCAGATAAAAATTTGTTCAAAATAATAATACCAAAAATGTATTCCAGTATGTATGCTTATGTATATATTTTGTGTATATATGTGTGTATATATGTGTGTGCTTAGGTATGGTTATATATAAGTGAAATGGATGACAACAATGATACAAAGGACAGGAGGAAGAAATTAGGATTATTTTGTTATTATAAGGTATTCACACTACCCATGAAGTGATACAGTGTTATTTGAAAGTAGACTTGGATTACCTGTAAATATATATATATATAATATCTTGTAATACCCTATAATGGAATATAATCTGAAATATATATGTAACTGAATCACTTTGCTGTACACCTGAAACTAACACACTGTTGTAAATCAACCATACTTCAATTAAAAAATGCAATGCCAATTACAATTAGCAACCCCCAAAATGAAATACTTAGATATTAATCTAACAAAATATGTATAAAGTCTACATGAGAAAAACTAAAAAGCTGATGAATGAAGTAAAGAACTAAATAAATGGAGAGATATTACATGATGATGGATAGGAAAACTCAATATTGTCAAGATGTCAGTTCTTCCCAACATGATCTACAGATTTAATATAGTCCCAGTAAAATTCCAGAAAATTTTGTGGGTATGGACAAACTGATTCTAAAGGCAAAGACACAGAAGAACAAAGATGGAAGACTGACACTACCTGCCTTAAGGCTTACTATAAAGCTATAATAATCAAGAGAGTGTAATGTTGGTGAAAGAATAAATGGATCAGTTGAATAGAAGAGAGAGCCTAGAAATAGACCCACATAAATACAGTCAACGGATGTTTGACAAAGGAGCAAAGACAATAAAATGAAACAAAGACAGTGTTTTTTTTCTATTTTTCAGTAAATGGTGCTGGAACAGTTGGACATCTACATGTCAAAAAATAAAATATTTAAAAAAAGAAATTAGGTAGAGACTTCAAAAAATTAACTCAAAATGGATCATCAATGCAAACACAAAATGCAAAATTACAAAATTCCTAGACAACAATGTAGGAGAAAACTAGATGATCTTGGGTATGGCGATGACATTTTATTTTTTAATTTTTTTAACATCTTTATTGGAGTATAATTGCTTTACAATGGTGTGTTAGTTTCTGCTTTATAACAAAGTGAATCAGTTATACATATACATATGTCCCCATATCTCTTCCCTCTTGCATCTCCCTCCCTCCCACCCTCCCTATCCCACCCTCCCTATCCCACCCCTCTAGGTGGTCACAAAGCACCGAGCTGATCTCCCTGTGCTATGCGGCTGCTTCCCACTAGCTATCTATTTTACCTTTGGTAGTGTATATATGTCAATCCTAATATCCCAATTTGTCCCACCCTCCCCTTCCCCCACTGTGTCCACATGGCCATTCTCTACGTCTGCATCTCTATTTCTGCCCTGGAAATAGGTTCATCTGTACCATTTTTCTAGATTCCACATATATGTGTTAATATACAATATTTGTTTTTCTCTTTCTTACTTCACTCTGTATGACAGACTCTAGGTCCATCCACATATCTACAAAGACCCAATTTCGTTCCTTTTTATGGCTGAGTAATATTCCAATTATATAAGTACAACATCTTCTTTATCTGTTCATCAGTCACTAGACATTTAGGTTGTATCCATGTCCTGGCTAGCGTAAAGAGTGCTGCAATGAACACTGGAATATGTGTGTCATTTTTTCTTTACATCTTTATTGGAATATAATTGCTTTACAATGTTGTGTTAGTTTCTGCTGTACAACAAAGTGAATCAGCTATATGTATACATATATCCTCATATCCCCTCCTTCTTGTGCTGCCTCCCACCCTCCGTATCCTACCCCTCTAGGTGGTCACAAAGCACCGAGCTGATCTCCCTGTGCTATGCAGCTGCTTCCCACTAGCTATCTATTTTACATTTCGTAGTGTACATATGTCAATCCTGCTCTCTCACTTTGTCCCAGCTTCCCCTTCCCCCCTACCCGTGTCCTCAAGTCCATTCTCTACATCTGCGTTTTTATTCCTGTCCTGCCACTAAGTTCATCAGAACCATTTTTTGTTTAGACTCCATATATATGTGTTAGCATACAGTATTTGTTTTTCTCTTTCTGACATACTTCACTCTGTATGACAGACTTTAGGTCCATCCACCTCATTACAAATAACTCAATTTCATTCCTTTTTATGGCTGAGTAATATTCCATTGTATATATGTGCCACATCTTCTTTATCCATTCATCTGTCGATGGACACTGAAGTTGCTTCCATGTCCTGGCTATTGTACATAGTGCTGCAATGAACATTGTGGTACATGCCTCTTTTTGAATTATGGTTTTCTCAGGATATATGCCCAGTAGTGGGATTGCTGGATTGCATGGCAGTTCTATTTTTAATTTTTTAAGGAACTTCCATACTGTTCTCCATAGTGGCTGTATAAATTTACATTCCCACCAACAGTGCAAGTGGGTTCCCTTTTCTCCACATGCTCTCCAGCATTTTTTGTTTTTGGATTTTTTGATGATGGCCATTCTGACTGGTATGAGGAGATAACTCATTGTGGTTTTGATTTGCATTTCTCTAATGATTAGTGATGTTGAGCATCCTTTCATGTGTTTCTTGGCATCTGAATATCTTCTTGGAGAAATGTCTATTTAGGTCTTCTGCCCATTTGTGGATTCAGTTGTTTGGTTTTTGATGTTGAGCTGTATGAGCTGATTGTATATTTTGGAGATTAATCCTTTGTCAGTTGCTTCGTTTGCAAAAATTTTCTCCCACTCTGAGGGTTGTCTTTTCATCTTGTTTATGGTTTCCTTTGCTATGCAAAAGCTTTGAAGTTTCATGAGGTCCCATTTGTTAATTTTTTATTTTATTTCCATTTCTCTAGGAGGTGGGTCAAAAAGGATTTTGCTGTGATTTCTGTCATAGAGTGTTCTGCCTATGTTTTCCTCTAGTAATTTTATAGTGTCTGGCCTTCCATTTATCTCTTTAAGCCATTGTGAGTTTAATTTTATGTATGGTGTCAGGAAGTGTTCTAATTTCATTCTTTTACATGTAGTTGTCCAGTTTTCCCAGCACCACTTATTGAAGAGGCTGTCTTTTCTACATTGTATATTCTTGCCTCCTTTATCAAAAATAAGGTGACCATAGGTGCGTGAGTTTATCTCTGGGCTTTCTATCCTGTTCCATTGATCTATATTTCTGTTTCTGTGCCAGTACCATACTGTCTTGATTACTGTAGCTTTGTAGTATAGTCTGAAGACCGGGAGCCTGATTCCTCCAGCACTGTATTTCTTTCTCAAGATTGCTTTGGCTATTCAGGGTCTCTTATGTTTCCATACAAATTGTAAAATTTCTTGTCCTAGTACTGTGAAAAATGCCTTTGGTAGATTGATAGGGATTGCATTGAATCTGTAGATTGCTTTGGATAGTATAGTCATTTTCACAATATTGATTCTTCCAATCCAAGAACATGGTATATCTCTCCATCTGTTTGTATCATCTTTGATTTCTTTCATCAGTGTCTTATAGTTTTCTGCATACAGGTCTTTTGTCTCCTTAGGTAGGTTTATTCCTATGTATTTTATTCTCTCTGTTGCAATGGTAAATGGGAGTGTTTCCTTAATTTCTCTTTCAGATTTTTCGTTGTTAGTGTATAGGAATGCAAGAGACTTCTGTGCATTAATTTTGTATCCTGCTACTTTACCAAATTCATCGATTAGCTCTAGTAGTTTTCTGTTAGCAGCTTTAGGGTTCTCTATGTATACTATCATGTCATCTGCAAACAGTGACAGTTTTACTTCTTTTTCAATTTGGATTCTTTTTTTTTTCTGTTTCTTCTCTGATTGCCATGGCTATGACTTCCAAAACTGCGTTGAATAAGAGTGACGTGAGTGGACACCTTTGTCTTGTTCCTGATCTTAGAAGAAATGCTTTCAGTTTTTTACCATTGAGAATGATGTTTGCTGTGGGTTTGCCATATATGGCCTGTACTATGTTGAGGTAGGTTCCCTCTATGCCCACTTTCTGGAAATTTTTTATCATAAATGGGTGTTGAATTTTGTCAAAACCTTCTTCAACATCTATTGAGATAATCATATGGTTTTTATTCTTCAGTTTGTTAATATGGTGTATCACATTGACTGATTTACATATATTAAAGAACCTTGGATCCCTGGGATAAATCCCACTTGATCTTGGTGTATGATACTTTAAATGTGTTGTTGGATTCTGTTTGCTAGTAATTTGTTGAGTATTTTTGCGTCTATGTTCATCATTGATACTGGCCTGTAATTTTCTTTTTTTGTGATATCTTTGTCTGGTTTTGGTATCAGGGTGTTGGTGGCTTTGTAGAATGAATTTGGGCGTGTTCCTCCCTCTTGAATTTTTTGTAAGAGTTTGAGAAAGATAGGTGTTAGCTCTTCTCTAAATGTTTGATAGAATTTGCCTGTGAAGGCTTCTGGTCCTGGACTTTTGTTTGTTGGAAGATTTTTATTCACAGTTTCAATTTCATTATTTGTGATTGGTTTTTTCAAATTATCTATTTCTTCCTGGTTCAGTCTTGGAAGGTTGTACTATTCTAAGAATTTGTCCATTTCTTCCAGGTTGTCCATTTAATTGGCATATTGTTGCTTGTAGTAGTCTCTTATGATCCTTTGTATTTCTGCTGTGTCAGTTGTAATTTCTCCTTTTTCATTTCTAATTTTATTGATTTGAGTCCTCTCCCTTTTTTTCTTGATGAATCTGGCTAAAGGTTTATCAATTATGTTTTTCTGCTCAAAGAACCAGCTTTTAGTTTCATTGATCTTTGTCATCATTTTCTTCTTCTGTATTTCATTTATTTCTGTTCTGGTCTTTATGATTTCTTTCCCTCTACTAACTTTGGGTTTTGTTTGTTCTCCTTCCTTTAGTTGCTTTAGGTGTAAAGTTAGGTTATTTATTTGAAACTTTTCTTGTTTCTTGAGGTAAGATTGTATTGTAAAATCTTCCCTCTTAGAGCTGCTTTTCCTGCATCCTATAGGTTTTGGGTCATTGTGTTTTCATTGTCATTTGCTTCTAGGTATTTTCTGATTTCCTCTTTGATATCTTCAGTGATCCATTGGTTATTTAATAACATTTTGTTTAGCCTCCATGTGTTTGCATTCTTTACAGTTTTCTTTCTGTAATTGATTTCGAATCTCATAGGCTTGTGGTTGGAAAAGATCCTTGATATGATTTTCAACTTTCTTAAATTTACAGAGGCTTGATTTGTGACCCAAGATGCAATCTATCCTGGAGAATGTTCCATATGAGCTTGAGAAGAAAGTGCATTTTTCTGCTTTCACATGGAATGTCCTATAAATATCAATTAAGTCTAGCTGGTCTAATGTGTCATTTAAGGCTGGTGTTTCCTTATTGATTTTCCTTCTGGATGATCTTCCCATTGATATAAGTGGAGTGTTAAAGTCCCCCACTATTATTGTTACTGTCGATTTCCCATTTCATGACTGTTAACATTTGCCTTATGTATTGAGGTGCTCCTATGTTGGGTGCATAAATATTTACAACTGCTACATCGTCTTCTTGGATTGATCCCTTGATCATTATGTAGTGTCCTTCCTTCTCTCTTGTAATAGTCTTTATTTTAAAGTCTATTTACTTGATATGTGTATTGCTACTCTATCTTTCTTTTGATTTCCATTTGCATGGAATATCTTTTCCTTCCCCTCACTTTCACTATGTATGTGTCCCTAGGTCTGAAGTGGGTCTCTTGTAGATAGCATATATTTGGGTCTTGTTTTTGTATCCATTCAGCTAGTCTGTTTCTTTTGGTTGGAGCATTTAATCCATTTACTTTTTTTTTTCTTTTTAACATCTTTATTGGATTATAATTGCTTTATAATGGTGTGTTGGTTTCTGCTTTATAACAAAGTGAATCAGTTATACATATACATATATTCCCATATCTCTTCCCTCTTGTGTCTCCCTCCCTCCCACCCTCCCTATCCCACCCCTCTAGGTGGTCACAAACCACCGAGCTGATCTCCCTGTGCTATGTGGCTACTTCCCACTAGCTATCTATTTTACGTTTGGTAGTGTATATATGTGCATGCCACTCTCTCACTTTGTCACAGCTTCCCCTTCCCCTTCCCCATATCCTCAAGTCCATTCTCTAGTAGGTCTGTGTCTTTATTCCTATCTTACCCCTAGGTTCTTCATGACCTTTTTTTTTTTCTTAGATTCCATATATATGTGTTAGCATACTGTATTTGTTTTTCTCTTTCTGACTTACTTCACTCTGTATGACAGACTCTAACTCCATCCACCTCATTACAAATACCTCCATTTCGTTTCCTTTTATGGCTGAGTAATATTCCATTGTATATATGTGCCGCATCTTCTTTATCCATTCATCCGATGATGGACATTTAGGTTGCTTCCATGTCCTGGTTATTGTAAATAGAGCTGCAATGAACATTGTGGTACATACCTCTTTTTGAATTATGGTTTTCTCAGGGTATATGCCCAGCAGTGGGATTGCTGGGTCGTATGGTAGTTCTATTTTTAGTTTTTTAAGGAACCTCCATACTGTTCTCCATAGTGGCTGTGTCAGTTTACATTCCCACCAACAGTGCAAGACTGTTCCCTTTTCTCCACACCCTCTCCAGCATTTATTGTTTCTAGATTTTTTGAGGATGGCCATTCTGACTGGTGTGAGATGATATCTCATTGTAGTTTTGATTTGCATTTCCCTAATGATTAGTGATATTGAGCATCCTTTCATGTGTTTGTTGGCCATCTGTATATCTTGTCTGGTCCCTTTTTTGATTCCTCTTTTCTTTTTTTCTTTCTTTCATCCTACCCAGTTGCAAGGGGATTTTTCTTGTCCTTTTAGGTGTTTGAAGTCTTCTGCTAAGTTTTGCAGGTGCTCTGTGAGAACTGTTCCATTTGTAGATGTATTCTTGATGTACTTGTGAGGAGAGATGAACTCTGCATCCTCCTGTTCTGCCATCTTGACACCTCGCCACCAGGACCTTGTTGTTTATCCACCCTACATATGATAGTTTACATCTGCTAATTCCAAACTCCCAATACTTCCTTCCACCTCCCCTCCTCCTTGGTGACCATAAGTCTGTTCTCTATGTCTGTGAGTCTGTTTGTCTTTAGTAGATATGTTCATTTGTGTCATATTTTAGATTCCTCATATAAGTGATATAATATGATATTTGGCTTTCTCTGTCTGACTTACTTCACTTATATGATAATTTCTACATCCATCCATGTGGCTGCAAATAGCATTATTTCATTCTTTTTTACAGCTGAGTAATATTTCATTGTGTATGTGTGTGTATATGTATATATATATATTAGATATATATACACACCACGCGTTCTTTTTCCATTCATCTGTCAATGGACATTTAGGTTGCTTCTGTGTCTTGGCTACTATAAACAGTGTCGCTATGAACATTGTGGTGCATGTATCTTTTTGGCTTAGAGTCTTCATCTTTTCCAGATATATGCCCAGAAGTAGGATTGCTGGATCATATGGTAACTCTATCTGTAGTTTTTTTAAGGAACCTCTGCACTATTCTGCATAGTGGCTGTATCAATTTACATTCCCACCAAGAGTGTAAGAGTGTCCTCTTTTCTCCACACCTTCTCCTGGATTTATTGTTTGTAGATTTTTTTTCACTCATTCATCAACTATTTATTTATTTATTTATTTATTTATTTATTTATTAGTTTTTTTTTTTTTTAGATTCCACATATAAGTGATAAAATACAATATTTGCATTTCTCTATCTGGCTTATTTTACTAAGCATAATACCCTCCAAATCCATCCATGTTGTTGCCAATGGCAAAATTTCATTCTTTTTTTGTGGCTGAGTAATATTCCATTGCATGTATATACTACATCTCTTTTTTTTAACATCTTTATTGGAATATAATTGCTTTACAATGTTTGTAGAGTTTTTGATGATGGCCATTCCGACCGGTGTGAGGGGATACCTCATTGTAGTTTTGATTTGCATTTCTCTAATGATTAGTGATGTTGAGCATCTTTTCATGTGTTTGTTGGCAATCTGTATATCTTCTTTGGAGAAATGTCTACTTAGGTCTTCTGCTCACTTTTGGATTGGGTTGTTTGTTTATTTAATGTTGAGCTGTATGAACTGCTTGTATATTTGGGAGATTAGTCCTTTGTCAGTTGCTTCATTTGCAAATATTTTCTCCCATTCTGAGGGTTGTCTTTTCATCTTGTTTATGGTTTCCTTTGCTATGCAAAAGCTTTTAAGTTTCATTAGGTCCCATTTGTTTATTTTTGATTTTATTTCCATTAATCTAGGAGGTGGGTCAAAAAGTATCTTGTTGTGATTTATGTCATAGAATGTTCTGCCTAAGTTTTCCTCTAGGAATTTTATAGTGTCTGGCCTTCCATTTATCTCTTTAAGCCATTGTGAGTTTCTTTTTGTGTATGGTGTTAGGAAGTGTTCTAATTTCATTCTTTTACATGTAGCTGCCCTGTTTTCCCAACACCTTACTGAAGAGACTGTCTTTTCTCCATTGTATATTCATGCCATCTTTGTTGTAGATTAATTGACTATAAGTGCGTGGGTTTATTTCTGGACTTGTAGATGTGTTTTTGATGTGTTCTTGGGGGGTCTTTTGTCTCCCTGGGTAGGTTTATTCCTAGGTATTTTATTCTTTTTGTTGCAGTGGTAAATGGGAGTGTTTCTTTAATTTCTCTTTCAGATTTTTCATCATTAGTGTATAGGAATGCAAGAGATTTCTGTGCATTAATTTTGTATCCTGCAACTTTACCATATTCATTAATTAGCTCTAGCAGTTTTCTGGTGGCAGTTTTAGGATTCTCTATGTATAGTATCATGTCATCCGCAAACAGTGACAGTTTTACTTCTTCTTTTCCAATTTGTATTCCTTTTATTTCTTTTTCTTCTCTGATTGCCGTGGCTAGGACTTCCAGAACTATGTTGAATAATAGTGGTGAGAGTGGACATCCTTGTCTCGTTCCTGATCTTAGAGGAAATGCTTTCAGTTTTTCACCATTGAGAATGATGTTTGCTGTGGGTTTGTCATATATGGCCTTTATTATGTTGAGGTAGGTTCCCTCTATGCCCACTTTCTGGAGAGTTTTTATCATAAATGGGTGTTGAATTTTGTCAAAAGGTTTTTCTGCATCTATTGAGATGATCATATGGTTTTTATTCTTCAGTTTGTTAATATGGTGTATCACATTGATTGATTTGCATATATTGAAGAATCCTTGCATCCCTGGGATAAATCCCACTTGATCGTGGTGTATGATCCTTTTAATGTGTTGTTGGATTCTCTTTGCTAGTATTTTGTTGAGGATTTTTGCATCTATATTCATCAGTGATATTGGTCTGTAATTTTTTTTTTTTTGTAGTTTCTTTGTCTGGTTTTGGTATCAGGGTGATGGTGGCCTCATAGAATGAGTTTGGGAGTGTTCCTTCCTCTGCAATTTTTTGGAAGAGTTTGAGAAGGATAGGTGTTAGCTCTTCTCTAAATGTTTGATAGAATTCACCTGTGAAGCCATCTGGTCCTGGACTTTTGTTTGTTGGAAGATTTTTAATCACAGTTTCAATTTCATTACTTGTGATTGGTCTGTTCATATTTTCTGTTTCTTCCTGGTTCAGTCTTGGAAGGTTATACCTTTCTAAGAATTTGTCCATTTCTTCCAGGTTGTCCATTTTATTGGCATAAAGTTGCTTGTAGTAGTCTCTTAGGATGCTTTGTATTTCTGCGGTGTCTGTTGTAACGTCTCCTTTTTCATTTCTGATTTTATTGATTTGAGTCCTCTCCCTCTTTCTCTTGATGAGTCTGGCTAATGGCTTATCAATTTTGTTTATCTTCTCAAAGAACCAACTTTTAGTTTTACTGATCTTTGCTATTGTTTTCTTTGTTTCTATTTCATTTATTTCCACTCTGATCTTTGTGATTTCTTTCCTTCTGCTAACTTTGGGTTTTGTTTGTTCTTCTTTCTCTAGTTTCTTTAGGTGTAAGGTTAGATTGTTTACTTGAGATTTTTCTTGTTTCTTTAGGTAGGCTTGTATAGCTATAAACTTCCCTCTTAGAACTGCTTTCGCTGCATCCCATAGGTTTTGGGTCATCGTGTTTTCATTGTCATTTGTCTCTAGGTATTTTTTGATTTCCTCTTTGATTTCTTCAGTGATCTCTTGGTTATTTAGTAACGTATTGTTTAGCCTCCATGTGTTTGTCTTTTTTACGTTTTTTTCCCTGTAATTCATTTCTAATCTCATAGCGTTGTGGTCAGAAAAGATGCTTGATATGATTTCAATTTTCTTAAATTTACTGAGGCTTGATTTGTGACCCAAGATGTGATCTATCCTGGAGAATGTTCCGCGCGCACTTGAGAAGAACGTGTAATCTGCTGTTTTTGGATGGAATGTCCTATATATATCAATTAAATCTATCTGGTCTATTGTGTCATTTAAAGCTTCTGTTTCCTTATTTATTTTCATTTTGGATGATCTGCCCTTTGGTGTAAGTGAGGTGTTAAAGTCCCCCACTATTATTGTGTTACTGTCGATTTCCTCTTTTATAGCTGTTAGCAGTTGCCTTATGTATTGAGGTGCTCCTATGATGGGTGCATATATATTTATAATTGTTATATCTTCTTCTTGGATTGATCCCTTGATCATTATGTAGTGTCCTTCCTTGTCTCTTGTAACATTCTTTATTTTAAAGTCATTTTATCTGATATGAGTATAGCTACTCCAGCTTTCTTTTGATTTCCATTTGCATGGAATGTCTTTTTCCATCCCCTCACTTTCAGTCTGTATGTGTCCCTAGGTCTAAAGTGGGTCTCTTGTAGACAGCATATATATGGGTCTTGTTTTTGTATCCATTCAGCCAGTCTATGTCTTTTGGTTGGGGCATTTAATCCATTCACGTTTAAGGTAATTATCGATATGTATGTTCCTATGACCATTTTCTTAATTGTTTTGGGTTTGTTTTCGTAGGTCCTTTTCTTCTCTTGTGTTTCCCACTTAGAGAAGTTCCTTTAGCATTTGTTGTAGAGCTGGTTTGGTGGTGCTGAATTCTCTTAGCTTTTGCTTGTCTGTAAAGCTTTTGATTTCTCCATCAAATCTAAATGAGATCCTTGCCGGGTAGAGTAATCTTGGTTGTAGGTTCTTCCCTTTCATCACTTTAAGTATATCATGCCACTCTCTTCTGGCTTGCAGAGTTTCTGCTGAGAAATTAGCTGTTAACCTTATGGGAGTTCCCTTGTATGTTATTTGTCGTTTTTCCCTGGCTGCTTTCAATAATTTTTCTTTGTCTTTAATTTTTGCCACTTTGATTACTATGTGTCTCGGCATGTTTCTCCTTGGGTTTATCCTGTATGGGACTCTCTGCGCTTCCTGGACTTGGGTGGCTATTTCCTTTCCCATGTTAGGGAAGTTTTCGACTATAATCTCTTCAAATATTTTCTCTGGTCCTTTCTCTCTCTCTTCTCCTTCTGGGACCCCTATAATGCGAATGTTGTTGCGTTTAATGTTGTCCCAGAGGTCTCTTAGGCTGTCTTCATTTCTTTTCATTCTTTTTTCTTTAGTCTGTTCCGCAGCAGTGAATTCCACCATTCTGTCTTCCAGATCACTTATCTGTTCTTCTGCCTCAGTTATTCTGCTATTGATTCCTTCTAGTGTAGTTTTCATTTCAGTTATTGTATTGGTCATCTCTGTTTGTTCTTTAATTCTTCTAGGTCTTTGTTAATCATTTCTTGCATCTTCTCAATCTTTGCCTCCATTCTTATTCCGAGGTCCTGGATCATCTTCACTATCATTATTCTGAATTCTTTCTCTGGAAGGTTGCCTATCTCCACTTCATTTAGTTGTTTTTCTGGGTTTTTTTCTTGTTCCTTCATCTGGTACATAGCCTTCTGCCTTTCATCTTGTCTATCTTTCTGTAACTGTGGTTTTTGGTCCACAGGCTGCAGGATTGTAGTTTTTCTTGCTTCTGCTGTCTGCCCTCTGGTGGTTGAGGCTATCTAAGAGGCTTGATGGGAGGCTCTGGTGGTGGGTAGCTCACTGCTGTCTTGACTGAAACTTTCTAAGAGCTGTGCTTCAGCCTAAGGCTCTTCCTAGCCAGTTCTCCTTCCTTTCCTCTCTCTTGTTTCATTGTCAGATACAATCACATGCTAAGGCTCTCCCGGCCTACTCCTTCTCCTTCCCATTTATTGGTCCAGGGCATTTCCCCAACAAATCTCTTGCCCTTATAAGTCCATCTTGATGTCTACTTTCTGAAGGACTTTAACCAACACAATATATCTGACAAAGCATTTGTATACAGATTATTAAAGAACTTCTAGAACAATAATGAAAGAAAACAGTCATATCCCCTGTCAAAATGAGCAGACGACTTGAACAGACATTTTACAATGAAAATATAAATGGATGTATGCACAAAGATTGTACAATGAATATTCAGAGCAACTCTTTTAAAAAAGCTAAAATGTATAAAAATCCTAAATGTCCATCAAGGGGATAGTGGATAAGCAATGCATGGAATATCAATAGAGTGAAATACTCCTCAGCAATAAAAGTCTAAGTAAAAGAACATGAGCATAGATTATGATTTTATTTATATGAAGGTTGAGGACAAGCAAGTCTAATCTATGGTGATAAATCATAATGGACGTTGGTTGACTCTGTAAGAACATAAAGTAACCTTCTGGGATGATGGAACTGTTGTTAGAGGTGTAGATTACACAGGTGTATGCATTTGTCAGAAGTCAAATTGTACCCTTAGGATTTTTGCAGTTATGTACTTCAATTCCCAAAATTAAAAATTGTTAACATATATTGATATATATTGTTAATATATATTAATGTATACTGGTAGATTTGTTTCTTACTGTGGTATGTGATAGCAAATCAGAAACTACATTCTGTGTGTCCTAGGCTTGAGCAAATGAGTAAAGAAATTGAGGAACATGTGAGCTAGGATTCTTACTTTTGGAGAACAGAGCCACAGATATGGAAGGGAAGTCTTGATTGTTTCTCATAGGACATTGAAATTTGAGGTATTAATGTGACCACCTAGTTTTTAATAAATGCCTTTGGGTAATTTCCTTCAACATAGATCTGGAGTGGCCTGTGACTTACTTGACCAATATAATGTGACATTCTGGGACTTCTGAGTCCACACCTTAGAAAGGCATGGAAATTTTCCTTTTAGTGCTTGTGGGGGCCTCAAGATACCATGTAAGAATTCTGAATATGCCTCAGGAAAGACAAGGTAGAAAGGCTACATGGAGAGGCAAGGCCCTGAAACTACATAGTGTTTCCATCCCAGCATCCCAGCATCCCAGTTGGGCCTTTGGATAAGTTTAGCCTCAGCTGCCATCTCACTGTAACAGCATAAGAGATTTCAAGTAAGACTAGCAGAAGAACTTCTTACTTTAGCCCAGCAAACCAAAAGAACCATGTTGGTCGTCTGAAGCCAATTATTTTTAAAGTGGTTTGTATTGTAGTAATAGGTTATTTAAAATGATACAGCTCATAAGATAAAACGTAAACAATTAATGAATTTGAGGGAAGGGTTATATGGGAGTTCCTATTGCAACTTTTCTGTGTATTTGAAGTTACATGAAAAATAAAGTAAATTAAAGCCAAACAACATTGAATTATGATTATAATTTTTTCTAAAACAGGTCTTTAGACATACTGGATTAAAAATATAGAAAAAGACCCTCCAAAAATTTTCAAGAGAATCCCATTTTTTATTAATATAGCACTCTAAGTTTGATGAATAATTATTTATAAATACAACATGAATTTAGAATTATGCATAAACAAATTGGTTTTAAAATCCTTAAAATGTGGAATAAATTTTCTTTAAATGCCAAAAAGAGGGAAAGGAAAAAACAGGGCACACAACCAGATGCAGAAACACTCAAATGATAGTTGAATTTGGGGCAAATTTTAAGCAGAATTGTTCACTAGGCAAAATGGTTTTGGAAAGGCAGGTTTTAGGTAAAGTGGTTTTCATTTAATTAGATTTAGATTAATTTTAAAGAAACATTTAGATGAATTGATGTAGAAGCTCAGGCCATATCAGGAGCTTCTTCAGCATTCTACTTTCCTGATTCTATGCGGTGTGAAGAATACCACTCGCTCTTATAATTCAAACTTGCTAACTCCTATACATTTTCCAGGTTTCAGCAAAAAAACCCTAAGCAGTTGTATAGGCTTTCATTTAAATTGTTCTTGGGTAAGAGCAGTTTTTTAGGAGGGGGGAGGTCATGCCTGTGAATATAGACCTATAATTTTCTACCTTTACTTCTCCATTTGAGTAATGGCAGCCGTCAGCTGGGCATGTGGTTTCATATTCTTCTTCTCAAAGGCTGAGTTGTTAAAATGTAGAAGGTAAAGTAGAACAATTTCAGCAACCATAGTCTATAGTTGGAAGGGCTCAAAGGAAGGCCAGAGGAACTGATGGCAGGCTCAAGGAGTCTGCCCAACTTTACTTCTGTACTCCAGGCAGGAAAAGAGCCCAGCTGGATAGTAAACCTGGGCAAGGAAGGGTAAGGGGCTGGGCACCTTGTTCCTGTAGGTTCAGATTAAGACTGGGTTATGAAAGCAAGAAAAGATAGTACAAAACCAAAGCCAAATTCACTAAGTAGGACATTTAAGTGGTGAGTTGAGAAGCTTAGCCAGCCCATAATTTGAAAACAAACCCAAATGGGTAACCAGTCAAAAAGCCAAGACACTTATAGTTGGAAGAGCTCAACTAGAGAGTGGGATTTTCATGAGCCAGAAGCTGATGGAGTAGGGGCAGTTGTATGTCCCAAATGGTTAAAGGTTGCATCAGACATAGACTTAAATACACCCCTTCCTTCTATCTCCCCCTCTTCAGGTAGAAAAGGTAGGGATTTCTAGTTAGGAGGCTATTGAATTATCAGACAAGAAAAAATAAGGGCCTGAATTGGTTTAATGTGGGATAGAGAGAAGATAGAGTCAAGAAATATTTAATTCATTCAACAAATGTTTATTGAGATTCTACTAGATGCCAGGAAGTGTACTAGGTGCCAGGGTGAATTTAGATGGTAAAATTAGAGACCAACTGATCATGAGGGCAGAAGGAAGAGAAAGAGTCAAAGATAAAAGGGTTTATAATACAAACTTCTTGGCTTAGCATTCAAGGCTCTTTGAATTCTAAACCTAATTTGCCTTTCTAGCTTTTGATCCTGCTAGTTCCCAAAGTGTACTTTCCATTTGAGTCAGGCTGCTCTTCTTACTGCTCCCCAAACCCTGAGTACTCACATGCCTCTTTTCTTATGCTGTTCTTACCACTTTAAATTCCCTTTGCTTCTTTTGCTCCACCTATCCCAAACTATTTAGTTTTCAGGACCCACCTCAAATGTTTGTTCCTCTATGAAGCCTTCCTGAGAACTGAGATACTTTAGTGATTAAGAACGTATGATTTTGCATTAAATAGATCTTTGTTTGAATCCTGGCTCCATTATTTACTGGCTGTATAATGTCTTCTGAGCCTGTGATTGCTCATTTCTAAGAAGGGAATAATATCTCCCTTGTAGAAATCTTATAATGATTTAAATGCAGTAACAGTCTGGGCTTCAGTTTTCCCATCTATAAATTTAGGCCATGTCTTCAAAGCTGCTCTAGGTTATATATATATATACCACTTCTTTTTTATTGAAGTATTGTTGATTTATAATATTATGTTAGTTTCAGGCATACAACATAGTGACTCAGTGTTTTTATATACTCCATTTAAAGTTATTACAAAACAATGGCTACATTTCCCTGTGCTGTACAATATATTCTGTTGCTTATCTATTTTAAACATAGTACTTTGTATCACTTAATCCCATACCCCTAACTGGTTCCTCCTCCCTTCCCTCTCCCCACTGGTAACCATTAGTTTGTTCTCTATATTGGTGAGCCTGTTTCTATTTTGTGTGTACATTCATTTATTTTATTTTTTAGATTCCATATATAAGTGTTTGTCTCTGTCTGACTTATTTCACTAAGCATAATAATCTCTACATCCATCCAAGTTGTTGAAAATGGTAGAATTTTATCATTTTTCATGGCTTAGTAATATTCCACTGTATATATATGCCATATCTTCTTTATCCATTCATCTGTTGATGGACATATAGGTTGCTTCTATATCTTGGCAACTGTAAACAATTCTGCTATGAACACTGGGGTGTGTGTACCTTTTTGAATTAGTGTTTTTATTTTCTTCAGATGTATACAAAGGAGTGGAATTGCTGGATCATATGGTAGTTCCAATTTTAGTTTTTTAGAAACCTCCATACAGTTTTCCATAGTGGCTGCACCAATTTACATTCCTACCACTCTTGTCACTTCTACAATATTTAGCATAGTATTGGAAGTCCTTGCCACAGCAATCAGACAGGAAAAAAGTGGTAAAAGGCATCCAAACTGGAAGGGAAGAAGTAAAACTGCCACTATTTGCAGAAAACATGATTATATATATGTATATATATATATATATATATATATATATATATATATATATATATCCCTAAAGTCTCCACCAAAAAACAATTAGAAGTAATAAATGAATTCAGTAAAGTTGCAGGATACAAGATTAAAATACAGAAATCTGTTGCTTTTCTTTTTTTAATATATATTTTTTAAATTTTTTATTTATTTTTATTTTTATTTTTTGGCTGTGTTGGGTCTTCACTGCTGTGTGTGGGCTTTCTCTAGGTGCAGCAAGCAGGAGCTACTCTTCATTGAGGTGCACAGGCTTCTCATTGAGGTAGCTTCTCTTGTTGTGGAGCACGGTCTCTAGGTGCACAAGCTTCAGTAGTTGCAGCACGCAGGCTCAGTAGTTGAGGCACATGGGCCCTACAGTGCACGGGCTTCAATAGTTGTGGTGCATGGGCTCAGTAGTTGTGGCACATGGGCTCTAGGATGCATGGGCTTCAGCAGTTGTGGCTCACAGGCTCTAGAGTGCAGGCACAGTAGTTGTGGCACACTGGCTTAGTTGCTCCATGGCATGTGAGATCTTCCCAGACCAGGGATTGAATCCATGTCCCCTGTATTGGCAGGCAGATTCTTAACCACTGCACCACCAAGGAAGTCCTCTGTTGCTTTTCTATACACTAATAATGAGCTACCAGAAGGAGAAAGCAAGAAAACAATCCCACTTAAAATTTCATCAAAAAGAATATAATACCTAGGAATAAGCTTAACCAAGGAAGTGAAAGACCTATACTCTGAAAGATACAAAACATTGATGAAGGAATTTGCAATTTATACAAGAAATTGAAAGATATATTGTGTTCTCAGATTGGAAGAATTGATGTTGTTAAAATGTCCATACTACCCAAAGCAACCCACAGATTTAATGCAATCCCTATGAAAATACCCATGACATTTTTCACAGAACTAGAACAAATAATCCTGAAATTTATATGGAACCACAAAAGACACTGAATTGCCAAGGCAATCTTGAGGAGAAAAACAAAGCTGGAGGTATCATGCTCCCTGACTTCAGACTGTACTACAGTGCTACAGTAATAAAAACAGCATGGTACCAGAACAAAAATAGACACATAGGTCAACTGAACAGAATAGAGAGCCCCGAGATAAACCCACACAACTATGGTCAATTAATCTACAACAAAAGAGGCAAGAATGTACAATGGAAAAAAGACAGTCTCTTCAACAAGTGGTGCTGGACAGCTACATGTAAAAGAGTGAGATTAGAACATTTCCTCACACCATATCCAAAAATAAATGCAAAATGAATTAAAGAGTTAAGTGTAAGACCTGAAATGACAAAACTTATAGAAGAGAACATAGGCAGAACACTCTTCGACATAAATCATAGCAGTATTTTGGTGGGTTTGTCCCCTAAGACAAAATAAATAAAAGCAAAAATAAACAAGGGGGACCTAATTAGACTTAAAAGCTTTACACAGAAAAGGAAATCATTGACAAAATGTAAAGGCAACCTACTGAATGGGAGAAAATATTTACAAACGTATGACTGATAAGTGGTTAATATCCAAAATATATAAACAGCTCACACAACTCAATATCAAAAAAAAAATAACCCTATTAAAAAAGTGGCAGGAGACATGAACTGACATTTTTGCAAAGAAGAGATATAGATGGCTAACAGGCACATGAAAAGATGGTCAACATTACTAATCATTAGAGAAATGCAAACCCAAACCACAATGAGATATCATTTCACAGATGCCAGAATGGCTATCATCAAAAAGTATATAAATAACAAATGTTGGTGAGGATGTGGAGAAAAGGGAACTCTAGGTCTTATTTTTGATGATTCTTTGACTGAGTCATACTTTTCTCTGAACCTTCACAACCCCCTACTTTACCATTTCTCTTTTTTCTATTCCAGATTCCTGGTGTCCTTGAGTTCTTTTCCTTCACCTTCTCCCCTATTGTTCTGAGCAAAGGCCTTACTTTTAGGCCTTAACCCATGCATATGTGTGGAGTAAGTCCTGGGCTCTCATTCTGAGCCTTATTCTTCATTGTGAAAGCAAAAGATATGACCCTAGAAAAAGGTGTTCAGGCCTAAACCACCCTAAGAGATTGCTGATGGCTCCTGAAAGTATACCAGTTGGTAGATCATCAACTTTGATTTTTTTGTAAGGCTTATCCTCATGAGAAGGATAAGAACATAGCAGAATTCCAAAAGCGTTCTTAGGATGCAGAACAGTCACAAGCTATGACCAGAAATTGCAGGCTACCAAAATTAATTGAGCTCATTTTTTCACAACTCTCCTGTTATCTCAGAGAAACTCATAATCCAGGGAGTTAATGAAGATCCTCCTCATCTCCCTCACTATGCTGACCCCCACCTACCACCAGGTGGGGAGATAGGTAACAGATGTCTATTGATTCTCAGCTAATGGGGGAGCACCTGGAAACGGGGCTATGAAAGTGATGAAATTTGCTCCCTGCAGGTATAAATAGAAGCTAAGATAAAATGGATCTGGCTGGCTGTGGGCATAAGCCAGGGGACTAGATGGTGGGAAATGGTACTTGTTTCCTAGTAGGGACTTCAAGAATTAGCTTGGAAATACTATGACAGAGGATAGACACACTAAAGAAGGTTGACTGCAAAAGGCTGCTTGTTGAGATATAACCAGTCCAGGGTCAGGTAGGAGTCAGTAATACAGAGGTCAGTCCCTTGAAGCATATTATGCCAGAGCTTAGGAGAGGGAGGAACCCTCATTGAAGCCAGGTTCTGGAAGCAATCATACAGGATAGAGGTCAGACTGAGAGGAGCTGAGAAATCCAGAGTACCCTGATGGAAAAACAAAGACTAAAAGGGAAGCCAAAATCCAAAGCCAGGTAACGGTTCACCAAGCAGGGAAGAGGGAGGCGTCGACACTTTGGTCTGAACTCAATAATCTCTCAGACTCCTCTGCTTCTTAAGTGACAAATTTCTGAAGTCAGTCCTGGTAGCAGCCTGAAAAAAGGGAGAAGAAGGCAGGGGAATAAGGCAATGCCAAAGATACTAGCTCTGGGAGTAATGGCTTAAGAAACCATACAAACTCCCAGAGCAACAATAGAGAATGAGTTGGAAAGTTAGCAACTAGATAATATGCTACATAACAACAGACACACTGCTCTGCACCCTGCTGGTCCCTCAAAGTCTCTTAGAAATAAAATGGAAAAAGACTAAAAAAGTGAATAATGGCATTTCATTTCCCTTACCACCAGTGATTTCTCCAAGTGCCAAAGCTAGGAATACAAATGTGAGAGGGGAAAAAGGCTACCTATCTAAACCTCCTCTTTTCACTTTTCAAATCTTGAAATGAGAGCCAGGTCCTGTTGAGGACACCTGCCTACTGGTCGTCTCTTCTTAGTAGCTATTGTAGTGTGGGGGCTGTCTGTGTGAGTCTATCCACAGAACAGACAGGAATATTCCAAAAGTGAGGTAAAGGGAGGAAGAGGTAGTTTTGGTCTTGCCTCTCTAGCCTTACTTGCTGCCATACCAAACTATTTGTGGTTTCCCAAATGCAGTATGCTCTTTCACTCTTCCATACATTTGCATATTGTGCCCTATTCCTGGAATATGCTTTCTCCCCCCTGCTTGGTTGAAAAGGCCAACTATGACCTCTTCTATGAAGCTTTACATGCTTCCATGACCTGTTCCCACTCACCAACTCTTAGGACTCATATTTTATTATTTATTTACAAGTCTGCTCCCACCCCCACCAAACTACAGGCTCTAGTCAATTTTGAGAATCTGATAGAAACTATAGATTTTCTACAGAAAAAATGCATATATGCTCACATATCCAATATTTTTCAGGTCTATAACCTCTGAATTTCATCCATTAAGTCCTGCTGAGAATCCATTTTATACTGTGGGCTCTACGAGGTTGGGGACCATGTCTTACTCATCTTTGTATCCCCAGTATCTAGCACAGAACCTGATCAGATGATCAATGAAAGAATAAATGAATTAGTGAACATTGGGTACTGTGGGGAAAGACAAAAGAAGTGCAACTTATGGTTGCTGTCATCAAGAGGTTTGCAGTTTGATTGGAGGACTATTAATACATATGATATTGCAATTAACAATTAAAAGACAATGTGTGATGAAGTGATACAAATACATGCTGGGAACTCATAAAAATCTTGCTGTTGTCCTCCTGACCTTCCCCCCATCTCTGGAATTCTGATATTAATCCAGGTAGACCCCAATTTGTACACTGCTCCTTACTGTCACCATCCCTAGTCCTCGAACTCCAGTTTAGATTTGAAACTAACTTGGCTCTGATAAATTGCTTCAGACCCTCTTGCTGGGTGCCCTATTTGAACACACTCTTCTAGTTTGAATGGACCACACTCTATCAGGATGAATTTTCTGTAGTTTTTCCCTCCTAGAGCATACTCCAAAACAGACGCTAGCCATACCTCCTCTTGCCCCCTCATTGCTCCCTCTCCCTGATATGGCCTCATAAGTCCAGGCCTTGTCCTTCTACATCCTTATCCATTTCATGGCATCCCTTTCAGGGAAGGGGTCATGCATACTTTTATGATTAAGCTCATAGGCTTTGAAATATTACCTCACTTTCAGTCCTGGCTCTGCTGCTTGCTAGCTCTAATCTTACAGAAGTTACTAAACTTCCTAAGCTTCAGTTTCCCATGAAAATGGGGGTAATAACAGGAACTGCTTCAGAAGATTTTTAAGTGGGTTACATGAGATAATGTGAGTAAAGATAACTTTAAAGAGTAGAGTTCCATCAGCATGCTAATGAAAATAAAACTCATTGCAACTTTAGGATGTTGAAAATTTTGGAGTTTTATTTCTGATGGTTATGTCTGAGAGGCTTGATATGGAAGCTCAGAAACTAGGCAATCACTTGACAGAGGATATGAGGAAGTACTTGCCAAATCTGGATTTCTTGTAGCAAAGAAGATTTGAAAAGGGTTGCCAATGAGAAGGAGGACCCTGTGTGAAGACAAGGCAATGTTTTAGTCTGTTAAGACTACTATAAGAGAATGCCATCGACTGGGTGGCTTATACATAACAGAAATGTTTCTCACAGTTCTGGAAGCTGGGAAGTCCAAGATCAAGGAGCTGGCTGATTTGGTGTCTAGCGAGAGCTCACTTCCTGGTTCATAGATGACCATCTTCTGCTATATCTTCACATGGTGAAGGGGGGCAAGGGAATTTTCTGAGGTTTCTTTTATAATGGCACTAATCCCATTTATGAGGGCTCCATTCTCATGACCTAATCACCTCTCAAAGTCTCCACCTCCAAATACCACAACATTGGAGATTAATTAGGTTTCGACATATAAAATTTGGGGTTAAAAAAAAAATTTGGGGTGACAAACATTAAGTTTATACCAGGGATCATAAAGTGTTTCATAAAAGAGAGGCAGCTTTCTGAAATTGATAATGGAATCTCTTGCCCTGAAATCTGCCCAACTCTGCCCCCATATTCTCTGACTCAGTGAAAGCCAATATTACCTGAAAGCAGAAGAATGGTCTAGAGTGGTTTTTAAACTTGAGTGTGCATCAAAATCACCTGCAGGGCTTCTTTTTTTTTTTTTTTGCCGGAGCCCAAAAATATATTTTATTATGTCACAAACCCTAATACACAAAGAACACTTTAAGAATAATTAGAAAAATAATAAATAATAATAAGAAGGAGCAAATATGTTAACAAGTAATTTACAAAGAAGAACTGACAATTTTCAACAAACACATGAGAGGTTACCCAACCTCAGTTTTAATTAGAAAACTGCAAATTATAATAAAATATTGTTTTTAACCTATCAAATTAGCAAAAAGTTTCAAAACTGGTAACATTTAGATTTGTGAGAATGTGAACTTTTTATATATCATTGACGGAACTACCAATTGGTACAAAAGTTTTGGAGGATAATTTGGCCATATGTATATTAAATTAAAGTTGTAAATACAATGAGTTACATTATGTAGTTGTCATTCTAAAAAGCAATTCTGCATTGACAAGAGTATGGAATGGTTGTATCTGTATCTTTTGTTACATAAATATGGGATTATATGTTAGTGTATTTTAGCTTTTAAAATAATAGCACTCTCTCTTGACTCCTGTATGACTTGTGAGCTTCCCTGCCTTCTAGATCTTTCCCTGGCTTGTGTTTAGTTAGTCACTTCACTTCTCTGTGTAGTTTGTTTTAGAATTTCATGGAATATCTTGTTGTTTAAAAACCATCTGTAAAGGATTTGGCAAACTCCATTTGTGTCTTCTGAGATTCTTAACCTAATCTAATTTGTTTTTGACTACAACATTAGTGCATATAGTTCAATGGCAAGAATATTATCTAAAATGCAGTCTTCCTCTGGCACATTTAGGATGTAGTGCTGATCTTCAGTTTCAACTCATGGTCTTTGATTTGGTTACAGCCATCTTTCTTTCTATGTGCCCAAACCAAAACTTTCATGTTCTAATTCAGAGGCCCCTTTGAACTTTGTCTCTAGATCATTGCTTCATACTGCCGATCTTTTTATTTATACATTTAGTCTTCCCCATTAGTTGATAATCCCTCTGAAAGAAGGAATCTTCTACATTTTTCGGATATCTAGCACTGGAGGCTTTGAGTTTGATTTGATTAGTATATTATGAAAACAAATCTTTTGAAAAAGCATTGATTTTTTTTTCACACACACACACTGTATTTTATTTTTACAAGAGATAAATACACTGATACCAAGCATTGTAAATGGATGACCACAACAAAAGCAACAATGATTGCAATTACCAAACACAAAACACACTCATACTATGTCATAATATTGACATTCAGTCTGGTAATCCTCCACTGTAACAGGTCCTTTACTTTGCAGTGAAAACTGATTTGTATATTTTTTGCCTCTGAGTCCTTGTGGGATTTTTTTTTATTCAAACAGAAAGTCACAAAAATTATAATCATCCTCATCAGTTCACTCAGTCCCATGTAATTAATTTTTTTATCTTGATCTTTTGTTAGCACTTTTATGAATCATCAGTTTTCCATTAGAGTTCTGAAAATGCTTATTCATTCAGTTCAGCAGTATAGTCAGTTACCAGAAACCTGTACTTGTCAGTCTTTTCCATGAATTCCTTGAAGATGAAACCCTTTTATAGGAACATTTTTGCAAAAGCATCAGAGTACACCCAGAACTGTCTGTAAATGACAAAAGACTTAAAAATGACCACTGTTAAAGATTTGATGAAAGTTCATAATAATGCAATTGACAAGGAAATTTAGTTATTTCTGAGATATACATTTTAAAGTAATAACTAGAATTATGACTTATAACATTATACCAGAACATATAAGATTTTTAGAAATTTCATGTAATGTCTGAAACATTTATATTAACATATTTCCATACAAATAACCCAAAGAAAGTTTAGTATTAGTTGGTTTTGTTTGTTTGTTTGTTTGTTTACACTGCAGGTTCTTATTAGTCATCAATTTTATACACATCAGTGTATACATGTCAATCCCAATCGCCCAATTCAGCACACCACCATCCCCACCCCACTGTGGTTTTTTGCCCTTGGTGTCCATACGTTTGTTCTCTACATCTGTGTCTCAACTTCTGCCCTGCAAAGCGGTTCATCTGTACCATTTTTCTAGGTTCCACATACATGCGTTAATATACGATATTTGTTTTTCTCTTTCTAACTTACTTCACTCTGTATGGCAGTCTCTAGGTCCATCCACGTCTCAACAAATGACTCAGTATCGTTCCTTTTTATGGCTGAGTAATATTCCATTGTATGTATGTACCACAACTTCTTTATCCATTCGTCTGTCGATGGGCATTTAGGTTGCTTCCATGACCTGGCTATTGTAAATAGTGCTGCAATGAACATTGGGGTGCATGTGTCTTTTTGAATTATGGTTTTCTCTGGGTATATGCCCAGTAGTGGGATTGCTGGATCATATGGTAATTCTATTTTTCGTTTTTTAAGGAACCTCCATACTGTTCTCCATAGTGGCTGTATCAATTTACATTCCCACCAACAGTGCAAGAGGGTTCCTTTTTCTCCACACCTTCTCCAGCATTTGTTGTTTGTAGATTTTCTGATGATGCCCATTCTAACTGGTGTGAGGTGATACCTCATTGTAGTTTTGATTTGCATTTCTCTAATAATTAGTGATGTTGAGCAGCTTTTCATGTGCTTCTTGGCCATCTGTATGTCTTCTTTGGAGAAATGTCTATTTAGGTCTTCTGCCCATTTTTGGATTGGGTTTTTTGTTTCTTTAATATTGAGCTGCATGAGCTGTTTATATATTTTGGAGATTAATCCTTTGTCCGTTGATTCATTTGCAAATATTTTCTCCCATTCTGAGGGTTGTCTTTTCGTCTTGTTTATAGTTTCCTTTGCTGTGCAAAAGATTTGAAGTTTCATTAGGTCCCATTACCTGCAGGGCTTCTTAAAACAGATTTCTGGCCCCCAACTCCAGAGGTTCTGATTTAGAAGGTCCAGGGTGGCGCCCGAGAATGTACATTTTTGACAAGTCCCCAGGTGATGCTGATGGTGCTGTTCTTGGGAATACACTTTGAGAACCACTGATTCAGACCTGGAGATCTTGTTAAAATGCAGACTATACTTTGGCAGTCTGGTGTGGGGACTGAGATGTTGCAGTACCAGTAAGCTCTCAGGTGATGCTAATGCTGTTGGTCCAGGGACCATGCTTTGAGTAGATGGAGAGTCTATTCAGACGATTCATATGTACATTAAAGATTGTGAAACACTGCTCTACATGACTTCTTCAGGTCTTCCAAATTGGAGGCTCTTCAGCTTCACTCTGTATGAATGGAAAGCGTTATTCTGTCATGTTCACACACATATTCTTACCTATTTGCACAACAGTCTTAGGGGAAAACAGGTAAAACTCAAAATTTCAGACTTCTCGCATCTCTCTAGCTGCAAGATTTGATTAATTTAGATATAAAACTGTGTTAGCAGATTTTCTTCAGTGATGGCTCAGTTTTCAATGTCTATCCATATCTCTAATTACAATATCTCTCAGAATTTCATCCTTAACATGCAAACCATAGATCAGTGGTTTCCAAACTTGGGTACATAATAGATTCACATGTGGTTCTTGAAAAATGAAGATTTCTGACTCTGACCCCAGATTGACTGAATCAGAATATTTGGGGATGAAACTAGAGTATTTGAATTTTTCACAACAGCCCAAGTTATTTGGTTGCCATCAAAGTTTGAGAAGGATTACCATAGATACTCCTGGAACCAAGTTTTCTCTTTGCTAAGGCTATTTTTGAGTTGGTTACAGTTACCTTTAAACCTTAAAAATTCAAGAGCATGGCTGGAAGCTGTGGTAAGAAGATAAAAAGTAACTACCCACCTATGCTTTAGCAGGAGGAGATGAGAGGTCTAAGGGAATTCCTGGCCTCCTATTTATCAAGAATTTTGGTGGTGTTTTGCAATGGTCACACAGAAGATTGAGCTGGAATAGGAAACTGTTCCAGGAATTGTGGCCTGAAAATTTTATGGCCTTTGAGATTGATTGAGATTAACACCTGGAGTTGTACTCCAAAGCAGACAGGCAGCTGCTTCAGACTTTGCAGAGAACAGGAGTCACATGCTTGGAAAAGCCTTATTCCCAGGGGATAAGAAAGGAGGAAATGCACCTGGGGCTAGTAAGGGGAAATCCCCCTGGGACTAGTAAGGGGAAATCCCTGTCTGAAGAGATTCTTTCCTTCCCAAAGTTGTGGCCTTTCACCTGCATCTCCATAACCTGTTCCAGCCACATATCACACACACTCACACACACAAAAAAGACCGTACGTTTGGAATTTTTGACTTGTTATGTCATTTGAATTTTAGGGACTTTGCACTTGAATCAGCTTTCCTGAAAAACTCCAACCCTAGTATTGGGGAGATACACAGCCTTCATTTTTCCTGGAAGAATAGCAAAATAGTACAATAGAATGAATACAACTGGGAATCAGGAGACCTATGTTCCAGCCAGGCATTTCTACTAATGAGTTTTGTGACCTTGAGCATGATACTCTCCCATCTCCTAGCCCTCAACTTCATCATTTGACAATAAGAGGGTTGAGCAAATTGTTTTAGAGGGCCTCTCAGTTCTGATGCTCTGGTTTAGTAGCTACTCAGCTGTTGAGGGTCAAGTGATGCAGTGCTTAAGAATACAGATATTGGGCTTCCCTGGTGGTGCAGTGGTTGAGAATCTGCCTGCTAATGCAGGGGACACGGGTTCGAGCCCTGGTCTGGGAAGATCCCACATGCCACGGAGCAACTGGGCCCGTGAGCCACAACTACTGAGCCTGCGCATCTGGAGCCTGTGCCCCGCAATGGGAGGGGCCGCGATAGTGAGAGGCCCGCACACTGCGATGAAGAGTGGCCCCCGCACCACGATGAAGAGTGGCCCCCACTTGCTGCAACTAGAGAAAGCCCTCGCACGAAACGAACACCCAGCACAGCTAAAAAAAAAAAAAAAAAAGAATACAGGTATTGTTGTCAAGCTGCATGGATTCATATTCAAGCTCTAGTACTTAGCTGACCCTTGGCAAACTTTTAAAACTATATGATGCTCAGTTTTATCATAAAATGAGAAGAATAATAATATTAACTCATGAGACTATAAAGCAGCTAGAAAAAATATCTGGTATATGGCAACTCTCAATAAGTTCATTATTCTTATTATTCTGATTCTTATCATTCTCTGCCTGAATTAACATACTTAAACTATAAGATGTATTTGCAACTATAAGATGTTGCAGATACATTTACTTGTATCCTTCAAAACTATAGCTATTGAAGATTTTGGGAAAAAACCAAGAGGGTCCCTGGTACAAAACTACTTTCCCTACTATCTGAAATTATAATTCTAAAGAATTATTAATGCTGGTTTTCTTATTCTTTGTTAAAAATAAGTCTGGTCATGTTGCTTTGCTACCTGTTTTCAGTGGCTCCGTATAATGTACAAAATAAAGTCTCAGCTCCTTAGAATGGCAAACATGTTCCTCTGTAATATGGTCCCTGTATATTCTAGCTTCACCTTTCACTGGCGTCTTCATAAACATTTGTTCTGGCCACAGAGGACTAAAGGTATAGTTCTTCATATACATCATTTCCTTTCTTACCTCCATGCCATTTTTCTAGCTATTCCTTTTACATAAAATGGCTTTTCTTGGTATTTCCAAATTTCAGAATTTGCCCAGGGCCATCTTTTGAGGCCCAGCTCAAATGTTACTTCTTCCATAAAGTCTTCCTTCTTTCTTCAATCTGTAGTCTTCTCTCTTTCCTCCAGATCTGCAAATACATTTGCTTGTATCCTTCAGTGTTTAAATTATGCCAAAGGGGAGGTTTCTTAACTTATGTCTTGTTCACTGCAGCATCCAAAAAGCACAGAGTAAATACTAAGACTAGAATAATTGAGTTGGAGGTCAACTCAATTATTGGTTTACCTTGGCTAGTTGGTTTACCTTGGCTAGTTCATCAAGTTCAAAGGTTGGAGTCATTTGGGGTTAATCAAAGAAGACTTCTTGGGGATGGAGGATTTCTAATCTGGAGTTTAAGAAAAGAGGGATCCAGATTTCTAGAAGTGAAGTTAGGTTATGAGAAATTAGAAAATTTTCCTGTGCACTGAGATGAAAAAGTTGATTTGGATTTGGGGTAGGAATAAACCAAGTTGGCTGGTATAGCAAGTTTATGTTGGAGAGTGGTAGAATATGAGGAAAATCCTACTGTTGCCTATAAAAACAATATTATATTTGTGGATGAGATGGAGAAATGTAGCTTTGATAACATAATTACAATGATTCAAACTTAGCAAGGTATGAAAAGCACTATCTCCTGATTCAGTGTTGGTTTGGTGCATGCTCATTTCTCTGTATTTGACTCTCTCCAATTTAAAGTTTTGGTCACTTACTCATAGATAAGAAATTTACAATAATCAAATGGATGGTGTGAGTACAAGTGAGATGGCCATCACTGGAGATAATCAAGAAGAGGCCAAATATTGTTAAAAGAAAATATATATTGGATGGGAAGATAAATTAGTTTCTTTCCAAATCTAAAATTTTTGGAGTCGGTGATCCTTTCACTAGTCTGAAATGACTATTCTTGTTGGTGAAACAAAAAGAAATTTAAAAAGGATACATTTCTTTACACTTAGGTTAAAAAGGTGCACAAATAAATGTTAGCTGAAATGTGACAAGACTTTTGTTAATGCAGTTTAAGACTGAAATAGTTTTTATTCTTTAGTGAGTCATTTAAGCTTTCAGTTAACTACATGTAGATTCTTGGGATCCAGTTAAGAAAAAATGGCCAAATTGGTTGACTTGAAACAATCTATTCATCCACTTTTGCTTGAATCTCTTGATAATGATTGAGGCAAAGCACTTTTAAGACACAGATTTTCTCTGTAGATGCTTTATATTATCTTGTCCTTTCTTGGAACCTGGTGAATTATTTTAAAAAACTGAAGCAAACTGAGCATCATGCTGAAAAAAACACTCCATTCATTTACAGTGGTCTTTTGCAAAAACACTTTGTTCTAAATGTTGTAAATAAATAACTCTAATAAACTTGGAATTACAGTTAGAATTAGTAGTTACTTTATATGTACTACAGCAATTATAGTATGACATTATTATGTTATAGAATGCTGAAAATAGCATATTTTGAAAAGGGTTATGGAAACATTGATCCTACAAATTTAGCTGATATCTTTAAATGTAAAGAATATTTTGCCATTGATTTTCTCCAGTCTTATTGATATATAACGGTATCTTATTCACATATAACATTATCTAAGTTTAAGGTATACAACGTGTTGATTTGATACACTTAAATATTGCAAAATGATTACCACCATAGGGTTAGCTAACACCTCCATTGTAAATCATAATTATCATTTCTACTTTTCTGCTTAAGAACATGTAAGATCAACACTCTTAGCAACTTTCAAGTATAATATATAATACAGCACTATCTATAATCACCATGCTGTACATTAGATCCTCAGAACTTACTCATCTTATGATGGGAAGTTTGTACCCTTTGACCATCATCTCCCTATTTCCCCTAACACTCAGCCCCTGGTAACTACCATTCTACTCTCTGTTTCTATGAGTTTGGCTTTTTTAGTTTCCACATATAAGTGGAATATAGTATTTGTCTTTCTCTATCTGACTTATTTCACTTATCGTAATGCCCTCAGATTTCATCCATGTTGTTGTAAATGTATGCCATTAACTTTTTAAAGAAATTTTTACTGGGGTATAGTTGTATAGTTGATTTACAATGTTGTGTTAGTTTCAGGTGTACAGCAAAGTGAATCAGTTATACATATACATATATTCAATCTTTTTTTAATATTCTTTTCGCATATAGGCCATTGTAGATTATTGAATAGAGTTCCCTGTGCTATACAGCAGGTTCTTATTATTTATCTATTCTACATATAGTAGTGAGTATTTGTCAGTCCCAATCTCCCAATTTATCCCTCCTCCCCTTATCCCCTGGTAACCATAAGTTTTTTCCAAATCCATAACTCTACTTCTGTTTTGTAAATAAATTCATTTGTACCCTTATTTTAGATTCCACATAGGAGTGATATTATATGATATTTGTCTTTCTCTATCTGACTTACTTCACTCAGCATGACAATCTCTAGGTCCATCCATGTGGCTGTAAATGTCATTATTTCGTTCTTTCTTTAGCTGAGCAATATTCCTTTGTATATATCTACCACATCTTCTTTATCCATTCCTTTATCGATGGACATTTAGGTTGCTTCAATTTCCTGGCTATTGTAAATAGTGCTTCAATGAACATTAAGGTGCACATTATCTTTTCGAATTATGGTTTTCTTTGGGTATATGCCCAGGAGTGGGATTGCTGGGTCATATGGTAGTTCTATTCTTAGTTTTTAAGGAATCTCCATACTGTTTTCCATAGTGGCTGTACTGATTTACATTACCTCCAACAGTGTAGGAGGATTCCCTTTTCTCCACATCCTCGCCAGAATTTACTTCGTGTAGATTTTTTGATGATGGCCATTCTGACTGGTGTGAGGTCATACCTCATTGTAGTTTTGATTTGCATTTCTCTAATAATTAGTGATGTTGAGCATCTTTTCATGTGGTTTTTGGCCTTCTGTTTGTCTTCTTTAGAGAAATGTCTATTTAGATCTTCTGCCCATTTTTGATTGGGTTATTTGTTTTTTTGATATTGAGCTGCATGAGCTGCTTGTATATTTTGGAGAGTAATCCTTTGTCAGTTGCTTCGTTTGCAAATATTTTCTCCCATTCTGAGTGTTGTCTTTTCATCTCATTTATGGTTTTCCTTGCTGTGCTAAAGCTTTTAAGTTTAATTAGGTCCCATTTATTTATTTTTGTTTTTATTTTCATTGCTCTAGGAGGTGGATCAAAAAAGATCTTGTTGCGATTTATGTCAAACAGTGTTCTGCCTATGTTTTCCTATAAGGGTTTTATAGTATCCGGCCTTACATTTAGGTCTTTAATCCATTTTGAGTTTATTTTTGTTTATGGTGTTAGGTAGTGTTCTAATTTCATTTTTTTACATGAAACTGTCCAGTTTTCCCAGCACAAATCATAGAAGAGATTGTATTTTCTCCATTGTATATTCTTGTCTTCTTTGTTGTAGATTAGTTGAACATAGTTGCATGGGTTTATGTCTGGGGTTTCTATCCTGTTCCATTGATCTATACTTCTGTTTATGTGCCAGTACCATACTGTCTTGATTACTGTAGCTTTGTAATATAGTCTGAAGTCAGGGGGCCTGATTCCTCCAGCTCCATTTCCTTTCTCAGTATTGCTTTGGCTATTCAGAGCTTTTTGTGTCTCCATACAAATTATAAAATTTTTGTTCTAATTCTCTGAAAAATGCCATTGGTAATTTGATAGAGATTGCACTGAATTTGTAGATTGCTTAGGGTAGTATAGTCATTTTTACAGTATTGATTTTTCCAATCCAAGAACATGGTATATCTCTCCATCTGTGTCATCTTTGATTTCCTTCATCAGTATCTTACAGTTTTCTGGGTACAGGTCTTTGGACTCCTTTGGTAGGTTTATTCCCAGGTATTTTATTCTTTTTATTGTGATGGTAAATGTGATGGTTTCCTTAATTTCTCTTTCTGATCTTTTGTTGTTAGTCTATAGGAATGCAAGAGATTTCTGTGCATTAATTTTGTATCCTGCAAATTTACCAATTTCATTTATGAGCTCTAGTAGTTTTCTGGTAGCATTTTTATGATTTTCTATGTATAGTATCATGTCATCTGCAAACAGTGACAGTTTTACTCTTCTTTTCCAATTTGGATTCCTTTGATTTCTGTTTCTTCTCTGATTGTCATGGCTAGGACTTCCAAAATTATGTTGAATAATAGAGGCAAGAGTGAACGTCCTTGTCTTGTTCCTGATCTTAGAAGAAATGCTTTCAGTTTTTCACCATTGAGAATAATGTTTGCTGTGGGTTTGTTGTATATGGCCTTTATTATATTGAGGTAGGTTCCATCTATGCCCACTTTCTGGAGAGTTTTTATCATAAGTGGATGTTGAATTTTATCAAAAGCTTTTTGTACATCTATTGAGATGATCATATGGTTTTTATTCTTCAATTGGTTAATAAGGTGTATCACATTGATTGATTTGCAGATACTGAAAAATCCTTGCATCCCTGGGATAAATCCCACTGGATCATGTTGTATGATCCTTTTAATGTGTTGTTGGATTCTGTTTGCTAGTATGTTGTTTAGGATTTTTGCATCTATATTTATCAGTGATATTGGCCTGTAATTTTCTTTTGTGTGTGATATCTTTGGTTTTGGTATCAGGGTGATGGTGACCTCATAGAATGAGCTTGGGAGTGTTCCTTCCTCTGCAATTTTTTGGAAGAGTTTGAGAAGGATAGGTGTTAGCTCTTCTCTAAATGTTTATTAGAATTCTCCTGTGAAGCCATCTCGTCCTGGACTTTTGTTTGTTGGGAGTTTTAAAATCACAGGTTCAATTTCATTACTTGTGATTCATCTGTTCATATTTTCTATTTCTTCTCAGTTCAGTCTTGGGAGACTATACCTTTCTAAGAATTTGCCCATTTCTTCCAGGTTGTCCATTTTATTGGCATATATTTGCTTGTAGTAGTCTCTTATGATCCTTTGTATTTCTGCTGTGTCAGTTGTAACTTCTCCTTTTTCATTTCTAATTTTATTGATTTGAGTCCTCTCCCTTTTTTTCCCAACGAGTCTGGCTAATGGTTTATCAATTTTGGTCATCTTCTCAAAGAACCAGCTTTTAGTTTTATTGATCTTTGTTATTGTTTTCTTCATCTCTATTTCATTTATTTCTGCTCTGATCTTTATAATTTCTTTCTTTCTACTAACTTTGAGGTTTTTTTGTTCTTCTTTCTCTAGTTGCTTTAGGTGTAAGGTTAGGTTGTTAATTTGAGATTTTTCTTGTTTCCTGAGGTAAGATTGTATTGCTATAAACTTCCCTGTTAGAACTGCTTTTGCTGCATCCCATAGATTTTGGATCATCGTGTTTTCATTGTAATTTCTCTAGGTATTTTTTATTTCCTTTTTGATTTCTTCAGTGATCCATCGGTTATTTAGTAATATTCTGTTTAGCTTCCATCTTTGTGTTTTTACCATTTTCTTTTTCCTGTAATTGATTTCTAATCTCAGAGCGTTATTGCTGGAAAAGATGCTTGATATGATTTCAGTTTTAAAAAATCTACCAAGGTTTGATTTGTGACCCAAGATGTGATCTATCCTGGAGAATGTTCCCCGTGCACTTGAGAAGAAAGTTTATTCTGCAGCTTTCGGATGGAATGTCCCGTAAATATCAATTAAGTCTATCTGGTCTAATGTGGCATTTAAGGCTTATGTTTCCTTATTAATTTTCTGTCTGGATGATCTGTCCATTGGTGTAAGTGGGGTGTTAATGTCTCCCACTATGATTGTGTTACTGTCAATTTCCCCTTTTATGGCTGTTAGCATTTGCCATATGTATTGAGGTGCTCCTATGTTGGGTTCATAAATATTTACAATTGTTATATCTTCTTCTTGGATTGATCCCTTGATCATTATATAGTGTCCTTCCTTGTCTCTTGTAACAGTCTTTATTTTAAAGTCTATTTTATCTGATATGAGTATTGCTACTCCAGCTTTCTTTAGATTTCCATTTGCATGGAATATCTTTTTCCATCCCCTTATTTTCAGTCTGTATGTGTCCGTAGGTCTGAAGTGTGTCTCTTGTAGACAGCATATATATGGGTCTTGTTTTTCTATCTATTTAGCCAGTGTGTGTGTTTGGTTGGAACATTTAATGCCTTCATATTTAAGGTAATTATCAATATGTATGTTCCTATTGCCATTTTCTTAATGTTTTGGATTTGTTTTTGTAGGTCATCTTTCTTCCCTTTCTCTTTTGTTCTCTTCTCTTGTGCTTCTTGCCTAGAGAAATTCCTTTTGCCTTTGTTTTAAAGCTGGTTTCATGGTGCTGAATTCTCTTAGCTTTGCTTGTCCATAAAGCTTTTGATTTCTCCCTGAAATCTGAATGAGAGCCTTGCTTGGTAGAGTATTCTTGGTTGTTTGCCATTAACTTTTAAATGTAATCAGTAACTTCTACTCTGTTTACCCTTTCATTTATTGTTTATCTAATAAAAATGTATATATTAAGCCCCTCCTACATGTAAGATACTGTGCTGTGTGCTAGGAATATAATAGTGAGAAAAATCTGGTCCTGATTTCATGGTGATTACAGCCTAAGGAATATAGGGGAAAAAACAAATAAATATAGTGACACAACTATGATAAATGCTACAAATGTGAGATATTTGGAGATATGAGAGCCTATATTAGGGGGATTGGCCTAGCCATAGAGGTCAGTGAAGGCTTGCCTGAAGAAAAGATGATTAAGCTGTGATGTGATGGAAAAGTGCGATGATAAAGTTAGGGAGGGGAGGCTTTACAGAGGTGGAAGGAGTGGCTTCCAGTACTAGGGCACAGAATGGGTTGTCAGCGGCTAAGGGGAACATGGTAATTATCCAGGCTATGTAGTCCATGTTAAGGATTTTGATTTTTCTTTACCTGAGAAGTTGTGGAATGCAGCCACTTTGGGAGGTCGTTTGGCAGTATATTGCAAAGCCAAACATAATGATACCGTATGATGCAGCAATCACATTCCTAGGTACTTACCCAATTGATTTAAAATGTCTAAATAAATACCTGCTCATGATTGTGTATAGCAACTTTATTTATAATCCTACCAAACCAAAATGTTCTTCAATAGGTGAATGGATAAGCAAACTGTTGTACATCCATACAATGGCATTCTATTCAGGGATAGCTACCAAGTCATGCAAAGACACGACTTAATCTTAAATGCATATTGTTAAGTGAAAGAAGCCAGCTGAAAACTCTATATATTGTATGATTCCAGATACATGATATTTTAGAAAAGGCAAAATTATAGAGACAGTAAAAAGACCATGGGTCACCAGTGGGAGAAGGAGAGAGAGAGAGGTGTGTTGGTGAGGCACAGGGAAGTTTTTAGGTTGGTGAAACTATTCTGTATGATACTGTAATGGTGGATATATAACACTGTGCATTTTTCACAATGCATAGAAGTTTACAGTGCAAAAAGTTAACCTTAATATATTAATTGAAATCATCATTCAGGAGGTTGGAGGATCCCAGAATGGGATTTAGAATGTGACAAAATAACCAAATTGTATTATAAATGTATGAAACAACCTCAATAAAGAAGATGGAGAAAAAAAAGTGTTGGCCTAAGTAAATTTGGAAATGAGTGGAGTCCATAGGACTAAAGGCAAACAAAACTGTACATATTCACTGAACTCTAGCTAATGAAGTTGTTCCCATGGGGGTGCATGGGTTAGTAGTTTTGATACTTCTACAGTACAAAGGACTGTTCTATGTGTACAGCAAATAAACAGTTAAGTAAATGCATGGTGGATGGTAGGAGCCAGTTTTCTTATTTTTGGAATAGAGTAGGTATATATAGATAAAAAAGGGGGGCAGGCTAAATGACCTAATTGTTAATGGATTAGAGTTGTAGACATCAATGCAAACTGATGTTTAATCTCATATATATAGTTACATATAGAAATATTCATAGACATGTATATAATATATGGATTAGTATACACACATATATTTCCTTGCTCTGACAACTGAGAGGGCATAAAAGTAACAACAAAAAGCACATCTAGCACCCAGATCTTGGTTTCTAATAACATTCTCCAATAAAATGAATTAGATCCTCTATCCATTTTTAATTAGATTATTTTTTGAGTTGTATGTATTCTTTATATATTTTGGATATCAGCCTCTTATCAAATATATGATTTGCAAATAGCTTCTCCCATTTAGTACATTGCCTTTTCGTTTTATTGATGGTTTCTTTTACTGTACAAAAGCTTTTTAGTTTGGTGTAGACCCATTTGTTTAGTTTTGCTTTTGTTGCCCTTTCCTGAGGTGACAGATCCAAAAAAAATTTGCTAAGACCGATGTCAGAGAGCTTACTGCTTAGGTTTCCTTCTAGGAGTTTTATGGTTTCAGGTATTACATTTAAGTCTTTTATCCATTCTGAGTTTATTTTTGTATATGCTGTGAGAAAATAGTCCAGTTTGATTCTTTTGAATGTAGCTGTTCAGTTCTCCCAACACCGTTTATTGAAGAGGCTGTCTTTTCCCTATTCTATATTCTTGCCTCCTTTGTTGGAGATTAATTGCACATATAAATGTGAGTTCATATCTAGGCTCTCTTTTCTGTTCTGTTGATCTATGTGTGTATTTTTGTGACAGTACCATATTGTTTTGATTACTGTAGTATACTACTATTGTAGTATAGTTTGAAATCAGGGAGCTTGAGACCTCCAGTTTTGCTCTTCTTTCTTAGGATTGTTATGACTATTTGGGGTCTTTTGTGTTTCCATACAAATTTTTTAATTATTTGTCCTAGTTCTGTAAAAAAAAATGGCATTGGTATTTTGATAGGGATTGCATTGAATCTGTAGATTGCCTTGGGTAGTATGGTCATTTAAAAATATTAATTCTTCCAATTCATGTGCATGGTACATCTTTCCATCTGTTTGTTTTATCTTCAGTTTTGTTCATCACTGTCTTATAGTTTTCTGAGTACAGACCTTTTACATCCTTAGTGCGATTTATTCCTAGGCAATTTATTCTTTTTGATGCAATTGTAAAAGGGATTGTTGTCTTAATTTCTCTTTCTGATATGTCAGTGTATAGAAATGCAACAGATTTCTGTATATTAATCTTGCATAATGCAGCATTATTGAATTCAATGATGAGTTCTAGTAGATTTTTGGTGCCATCTTTAGGATTTACTATGTATGGTATGTAATCTGCAAACAGTGACAGTTTTACTTCTTCCTTTTTAATTCCTTTGTTTCTTTTTCTTGTCTGATTGCTGTGGCTCTGAATTCCAATACTATGTTGAATAAAGGTGGTGAGAGTGGGCATCCCTGTCTTGTTCCTGATTTTAGAGAAAATATTTTCAGCTTTTCACCATTGAGTATGATGTTAGCTGTGGGTGTCAAATAGGGTCTTTATTTATTCAGAAATATTCCCTCTATACCAACTTTGTTGAGTGTTTTTATCATAAATGGATATTGAATTTTGTCAAAATATTTTTCTGCCTTTATTGAGATGCTCATATGGATTTTTATTCTTCAGTTTGATAATGTGGTGTATCATAATTATTGATTTGCAGATATTGAACTATGTTTGCAACCCTGGGGTAATTTCCACTTGATCATGGTGTATGACCTTTTTAATGTATTGAAAATTTTCGTTTGCTAGTATTTTCTGGAGGATTTTTTCATCTATGTTTATCAGTGATATTGACCTGTAATTGTTTTTATTGTGACATCTTTGTCTTGTTTTCATATAAGGGTGATGCTCTCATCATAGAATGAGTTCAGAAGTTTTCCTTTCTCTTAAATTTTTTTGTAATTGCTTGAGAAGTGTAGGTGTTAACTGTTTTCTAAACGTTTGGTAGAATTCACCTGTGAAGCAATCTGGTCCTGGACTTTTGTTTGTTGGGAAAAATGAAAAAAATGACAATTCAACTTTACTACTGTTAATTGTTCTGTTCATATTTTCTATTTCTTTCTGATTTAGTGTTAGGAGATTGTACCTTTCTAGGAATTTATTTATGTCTTCTAGGTTGCCCATTTCATTGGCATATAATTGTTCATAGTTAGCTCTTATGATCCTTTGTATTTCTGTGGCGTCAGTTGTAACTTCTCCTTTTTCATTTCTGTTTTTATTTATTTGAGCCAATTCTTTTTTTTTCTTGATGAATGTGGCTAAATGTTTATCAATTCTGTTTATCTTTTCAAAGAACCAGCTCTTAGTTTCACTGATCTTATTGATTAATTGATATATTTTAGTTTCAATTTCACTTATTTCTGCTCTGATCTTTATAATTTTGTTGCTTCTACTAACTTTGGGGGGGGGAGGTTCCTCTATTTCTAGTTCCTTTAGGTGTAAGGTTAGGTTGTTGGAGATTTTTCAGGTTTCCTGAGGCAGGTTTTTATTGCTATAAACATCCCTCTTAAAACTGCCTTTGTTGCATCCCAAAGATTTTTGGATAATTGTGTTTTCATTTTCATTTGTCTCCAGGTATTTTTTTATTTCCTCTTGATTTCTTAAGTAACCCATTGGTTATATAGGAGCATATTTTTAGCCTCCATGTGTTTGTGTTTTTTGCAGTTTTTTTTTTTTTTATTCTTGTAGTTGATTTCTAGCCTCATAGCTTTGTGGTAGGAAAATGTGCTTGTTATGATTTCAATCTTCTTAAATTTACTGAGAGTTGTTTTATTGCCTAGAATGTGATCTGTTCTGGAGAATGTTCCATGTATACTTGAAAAGAATGTGTATTCTGCTGTGTTTTATTGGATTGTTCTATATATATATATATATCTATCTATATCTATATCTATATCTATTAAGTCCATCTGGCCTAATGTGTCCTTTAAGGCATACTTCTCCTTATTGATTTTCTGTCTGAATGATCTGTCCATTGATGTGAGTGGGGTGTTAAAAACTCCTACTATTTTTGTGTAAAAATCAATTTCTACTTTTATGTCTTTTCGTATTTGCTTTATGTATTTAGCTGCTCCTATATTTACAGTTGTTGTATCTCCTTGTTGAATAGGTCTCTAGATTATGTAATGCCCTTCCTCATGTCTTGTTACAGTCTTTGCTTTAAAGTCTATTCTACCTTATGTATGTATTGCTGTCCCAGCTTTCTTTTCACTTCCATTTGCATGGAATATCTTTTCCCATTCCTTCACTTTCAGTCTGTGTGTGTCTTTAGATATGAAGTGAGTCACTTGTAGGCAGCACATATATGGTCTTGTTTTTGCATCTATTCAGCCACTCTATGTATTCTGATTGGAGCATTAGTCCATATTTATTTAAAGTAATTATTGATAGGTATGTACTTTTTGCCATTTTGTTAATTGTTTTGGGGTTGTTTTGTAGTTCTTTTTGTTCCTTTCTTCTTTTGCTCTCTTTTCTAGTGATTTAATGACTATCGTGTTATATTTTTATTCCTTTCTCTTTTTTTGTGTCTGTGTCTATTATAAATTTTTGGTTTATGGTTACCACTAGGTTTATATATTGCTATCTATCTACCTATCTATCTATCTGTTATTAAATTGATGATTTCTTAATTTCACACATCTTAACAACCCTGCTTTTTTACTCCCCCCCACATTTACTGTTTTTGACATCTATTTTACATCTTTTTGTTTTGGGTACCCCTTAACTACTTATTGTAAATATAGATTATTTTACTGCTTTTGTTTTTTAACCTTCCTACTAGCTTTATAAGTGGTTGATCTACCTTTACTGTTTATTGCCTTTACCAATGAGGTTTTCTTTTGTAATTTTCACATTTCTAGTTGTGGACTTTCCTCTTAGAGAAGTCCCTTTAACATTTCTTGTAATCATGGTTTTGTAGTACTGAAGTATTTTAGCTTTTGCTTGTCTATAAAACTGTTAATTTCTCCTTCAAATGTGTATGATAGCATTGCTGTGTAGAGTATTCTTGGTTGCAGGTCTTTCCCTTTTATCACTTTAAATATGTCATGCCCCTCCCATCTGGCCTACAGAGTTTCTGCTGAAAAGTCAGCTGATAGCTTTATGGGAGTTCCCTTTTATGTAAGTTGTTACTTTTCCCTTCCTGCTTTTAATAGTCTCTCTTTATTTTTAAATGTTTTATTTTAATTACAATATCTCTTGGTGTGATCTTCTTTGGGTTTATCTTGTTTGGGACTCTCTGTGCTTCCTGGACCTGAATGTCTGTTTCCTTTCCCTGGTTAAGAAAGTTTTCAGCTATTATGTCTTCAAATATGTTCTCTGTTCCTCTCTCTCTCTCCTCCTACTGGGACCCTTTCAATGTGAATGTTAGTAAACTTGATGATGTCACTGAGTTCCCTTAACCTGTCTTCATTTTTTAAAATTCCTTTTTTCTGTTCAGCTCGAGTGATTTCCACTACTCTGTCTTTCACTTGGCTGATCCATTCCTTTGTATCATCTCATCTATCTTTGTTTCCTTCAAGTGTATTTTTTAATTTCAGTTATTGTATTGTTTTTAAATTTATTTGTTTTTATTGAAGTATAGTTGATTTACAATATTGTATTAGTTTCAGGTGTATAGTAAAGTGATTTAGTTACATATATGTGCACATTATATATAGTCTTTTTCAGATCAATTATTGTATTCTTTAGCTATGTTTGGTTCTTTTTTATATTTTCTAACTCTGTGTTAAACTTCTCACTTTGTTCGTCCAATCTTCTCCCAAGCTCTTTGAAAATCTTTATGATCGTTTTCTTGAAGTCTTTATAAGGTAGATTTCTTATCTCCACTTCACTTAGTTCTTATTCTTGTTCTTTCATTTGTAACATATTGTATTATCACCTCATTTTGCCTAATTTGCTGTTTTTATTTCTATGTATTTGATAGGTTGTTTACATTTCCCAAACTTGGAGAAGTGGCCTTCTGTAGGAGATGTCCTATGGGACCAAGCAGTGCACTCCCCTCTGTTGACCAGAGCTATACACTCTGGGGTGCCTTCTATGTGAGCTGTGTGGGTCCTTCTATTGTGGCAGTCTTACTACTGCATAGGTGCACTGATATCTGGCCCCTGGTCCAGTTGGTTGCTATGCCCTGCCTTGTACAAAGGCTTCCCCCTGCTGGTGGGTGAGGCCATGTCCTGAGATGTCTGGCTGTATGGCCAGTGGAATCCTGGTCTCTGGTGGCAGGGCCCTGGAGATCCTGGAGTTAGTGTTGGCCCATTGGTGTGCAGGCTAAGGCCCAGAGGTTCCCAGGGCTAGTGCTAGTCCACTGGTGGCTGGAGGCAGGTCACGTGGCCTCTAGCTGTGGGGTCCATGTAGCTTGGAGCTGGTATTAGTCCACTGGTGAGTGGGGCCAGGTCCTTAGCACTGTGGTGGGTGAAACAGGGTCCTGTGGTCTCTGGCTGTGGGGTTTTGAGGGTCCTAGAGTTGGTGTTAGTCCACAGGTAGATGAGGCCAGTCCCAGAGGTTCCTGGGGCTAGTGCCAGCCCTCTGTTTTGTGGAACTGGTTCTTGGAGTCTCTAGCTGAAGGGCTCTGAGTGTCCCAAGCTTATGTCAGACCACTGATGGAAGAGGCTTGTGTCCAGGGGGTCCCAGTGCTGGCAACAGCCCACTGGTGGATGGGGTGGGTCCTGACATGTCTGGCTGCTTGTCCCCAGTGGTCCTGGGGCTGGTGTCCTCCCACTCGTGGGAAGTTCCAGGGCCCAGGGTGTCTCAAGTCTGGTGTCCACGGACAGTTGAGTTAAGCCAGGTCCTGGGGCTAGTGCTGGGCCCATGTTAGTGGAGCTGTGTCCTGGAATCTCTGGCTGTGGGGCCTAAGGGTCGCAGAACTTATGTGCGCCTGCTGGTGTGTGGATTCAGGTCCTGGACCCTCTTCTGGGCAGGGCCAGGTCCTTGGACAGCCAGGACTCAGGACTTTTTATAGCAGCTGGCCTGCTGGTGGGTGGGGCTGTGTCCCTGCCCAGCTAGCTGCTTGGCCTAGGGCATCCCAGTACTAGTGCCAACCAGCTGGTGGGTGATGTCTGGTCCTGGACTGATAAACTAGAGGGAGGATTCCAAAATAGCATTTACCAGCACCAATGTCCTCATGGTAGAATGAGCTCCCCAAAATGGCTGCTGTCAGCATCTATGTCCCCATGGTGAGTCCCAGTTGTTTCTTGCCTCTCCAGGTGGCTCTCCAAGATTAGCAAGTGCATCTGACCCAGGCTCCTTTCAAATTATTGCTTCTGCCCTCAGTCTCAGAGTGTAAGATTTGTGTGTGCCTTTTAAAAGTGGAGTCTCTATTTCCCACAGCCCTCTGGCTCTCCCAACAATCCTTCAAAGCCAAATGTTCTGTGGGCTCATCTTTCTGGTAGAGGATCCCTGGGTTTGGGAGCCGAATGTGGGGCTCAGACCTCCCTCCCTGGGGAAAATGTGTCACCTATCTGTGTGTATGGGTCTTGAATATACTGCATCTCCACCCCTCCTACCCATTTCATTGTGGTTCTTTCTTTTTTTTAATTTTTAATTTTATATTGGACTATAGTTGATTTACAATGTTGTGTTAGTTTCCGGTTTACAGCAAAGTGATTCAGTTATACATATACATGTATCTATTCTTTATCAAATTATTTTCCCATTTATGTTATTACAGAATATTGAGCAGAGTTCCCTGTGCTATACAGTAAGTCTTTGTTGATTATCTATTTTAAATATAGTAATGGTTCCTTCTTTATGTCTTTAGTTGTAGATCTTTTCTGCTAGTCTTCAGATCATTCTCATCTATAGTTGCTCTGTAAAGAGTTATAGTTTTGGTGTGCCTGTGTGAGGAAGTGAGCTCAAGGTCTTTCTATTCCACTATCTTGGCCACTCTTTAGAATTTTATCATCTTGCAAAACAGAAACTCTATACCTATTGAGCAACAATTTCCCATTTCTCCCTCTCTCCAGTCCTTGGAAACCACAATGTTACGTTCTGTTTCTATAAATTTTACTATCTTAGATAACTCATATAAGTGGAGTCATAAACTTACTATATTTTTCTGACTGGCTTATATCACTTAGCTTAATGTTATCAAAGATCATCCATTTTGTAGAACAACTACTAATTATTGAGTACCTACCTTGTGCTAGTAAATTTCTACAAATTATATTTTTTAATCCTCACAACATCCCTATGAAATCAATTTTATTCCCCCACTTTAAAGTTTAGTTAAATAAGGCTCAGATCAGTTAAGTGACAGTCCCAGCCACATGTGATCCAGAGCACTCAAGTGTGTTTTCTCCAAATCCCTTGTTCTTTCCATTAGGCTGCTATGTGGCAGCCATGTTGGATTGATCAATATCCATAGAGAAGACACCTAAACTAAATCCATTGGCCAAGTCAATTTTCTGCCTCCCCCAACAACTAATTATTTGTTTTGTTTTAATATGGGGAAGAAGTGGGCCACAGACATGTGGATTTTTCTAAGAGATGTTGATAAGAAACAGGAATAGGCTCTCAGGAAAATGTGGTCCTAGAATATTCATAATAAAACTAACATTTCAAGTTTATATAGACAAAGTATTTGGACATGTTTTGATATAAGTGCAAATAATGCAACACTGACAAAGAGGTTGTCAAACACTTTGAGCCTAGTGCTTATAAGAAAACTATCCCTCAACTTTTCAAAAACCTAAATAGCACAATAAGCAAAGTTTGCTTCTAAGTAACCAAGATGAAATATCTAAAGCTTTAATTGCTTAAGTCTTTAGCCCATTTCTGGGATTAGTACCCAGCTGATGGTGCTGTCTTCCCCCTAATAGAATCTGCAGTCTAGCACAATTCCCATTTTCCTGGTACACTGGCCACTTGCTTTCCTCTGTATACAACCCAGTCAGAATGAACAGAAGAGAGAATTTTCAGGAGTAGACTCTGTTGGCCAAGATCTGAGTATTGTTATGTATTATGTGTTAATAAAACTAACTAACTACATTTTAACAGGAATAAATATTAGCCAGACTAAACTTAATTTAGTCTGCCGATACATGTGGGGACTCATGGGTCTCATAAGCACTAGATGGGGTAAAATAAAATGTGGATGCCTTCTAAGTTATTATGTCCTGAAACTTCCTAGCCAAAACTTGTGGCCTAGAGTACTTTACAAAATTCTCCTTTCTCTGGGTTTTTCTTTTCACAGGTTGAATTTTAACTGGAGAGTAGCAGCATGCTTTCTTATGGTTAATGATATCAACAATTATTGATATCACTGAGTCTGAGGACAAAACTTATCTTAGTATCAAACATTAGGTATTTTATGAATTTGATTGGTTGAACAACATATCATTGAAAATGAAGTATGTAGCAATATCTATCAATGACAGCAGAGGCAGTTTAATCCTTTGGTGTCCAAAAGCATCTTCTGGTGAGTTTGCCAATGGAATAATCCCTCTTGCTATATAAAACAAAATTTTCCAAAGTTGGAGTACAGAACAATTCTGAGAATGAAGTCTCTAAATGGTGGAGTATGGCTTGAAATAATTTCTCCCTTGTACCCTTTTTCAAACTTACATCAAAAGACACCACTTCTCCATTTCACCCAGACCAATTTTGGACACAAAAATATTCCTTTTTCCTTGTTACCTTTAACACAACTTAGAAATACTATAATTTTCCAAAGAAACACTACTAAAAACAAAGGAAAATTGGAAGACAGCAGATAAAGTAAAAAAAAAAAGAGCATTAAATAACCAAGTTGAATAACTAATCATTAGAGAATGGCAAATCAAAACCACAATGAGATAGATATCACCTCACACCAATCGGAAGGGCCATCATTAAAAAATCTACAAACAATAAATGCTGGAGAGGGTGTGGAGAAAAAGGAACCCTCCTGCACTGTTGGTGGGAATGTAAATTGATACAGCCAGTATGGAGAACAGTATGGAGGTTCCTTAAAAAACTAAAAATAGAACTACCATATGACCCAGCAATCCCACTACTGGGCATATACCCCGAGAAAACCATAATTCAAAAAATACATGTACCACAATGTTCATTGCAGCACTATTTACAATAGCCAGGACATGGAAGCAACCTAAATGTCCATCGACAGATGAATGGATAAAGAAGATGTGGCACATATATACAATGGAATATTACTCAGCCATAAAAAGGAATGAAATTGAGTTATTTGTAATGAGGTGGATGGACCTAGAGCCTGTCATACAGAGTGAAGTAAGTCAGAAAGAGAAAAACAAATAACGTATGGTAATGCACATATATGGAATCTAAAAAACCGTTACTGATGAACCTAGTGACAGGGCAGGAATAAAGACGCAGACATAGAGAGAGGACTTGAGGACACAGGGAGGGGGGAAGGGTAAGCTGGGACAAAGTGAGAGAGTGGCATGGACATACATACACTACCAAACGTAAAATAGATAGCTAGTGGGAAGCAGCCACATAGCACAGGGAGATCAGCTCGGTGCTTTGTGACGACCTAGAGGGGTGGGATAGGGAGGGTGGGAGGGAGGCTCAAGAAGGAGGGGATTTGGGGATATATGTATATATATAGCTGATTCACTTTGTTGTACAGCAGAAACTAACACAACTTTGTAAATTAATTATACTCCAATAAAGTTATTAAAAATAAATTAATAAATTCTGAGTAAATAACCAAGTTGACAACGTTTGACTTCTCAACCTGTCATAGCTTCTTTGATTCACAGATTCATTTTACATGATCTGAGAAACTCAGTAGAAATTTCTCCTTTTTAAATTCTTGGATTCATCCCTTAGCTTACATTTTCTTCTTTGTGCCTTCCCTGTACTGCAGAAAGAGAGACTGTGGTACACAGCTATTTTGGAAGGAGGAGATGGGTGAAAAAACAATGATCAGTCTTTCCATGAGTAAGCATAAAATTCAAATATTTCTCTAGGAAAAACAAACTAGAGAGGGGCATTGAAGCCCCCCATTTCTTCCTCAATTGGGAAGAACAAAGTGTTGTTCCTTCACAGAACCAGAAAGAGTAAGTCTTCAGTAGGCATTTCTCAAAAATTTGTTGAGAAGGTCCAATGATATAAAAAATGTGAAATAAAAATAAGGGCTAATAGATTATCCTGGTGATTAGAAAACCCCTAAAATATCACATATTCACTTATGCTGTCGGCCTAATCATCCTGCATCTGACATAAAATAAAAAAGGTTCATGCCATTTCTCGTCTCTGACTTCATAATGTGGTTTTGTTATATTAAGCATACCATGATAGGTGAGTCAAAATGATCAGACCAGTTCTACTTTAGTAATCCAGAGAAATCAATCTATTTCTTTGTTATGTGGTAACTTTCAAAGGAGTCATCTGATATGGAACATATTATTATGCCATTAAGTAAAATACAGATAGAACATAAATTTACTGTGTGAACCTATTTTTTTGTTGAGATAAAATTATGGCCACCAGTTTTCAAAACTGCTTCATCTTTTTTCTTCTATAAGTTTCCATCATAATTGGAATGTAACTGGAGCTAATGGAAATTACTCCAAGAATGGTCTATAATTAATGGAAATGCTAATAAGATGTCTCATCTCAATGTTACAGGGCTTACAAACTTCCCAAATGGAGCTGAATTCAGTTTTCCAACACATAGGACATTCTAATCTCAGCAGCCAGAGAGGAGAAAAGGTAAAATATGGAACTTTAGGTACAATTTGAGATAAAACAGCTGATGTAGAACTTTTATCTCTTCCCCTTCTCCCACATTATTTCGATTACCCTGTGTTCCTGTTTGGTCTCATGTTTAGAATATACTTAACATATCGTTGGTGCTCAGAATTATCTGAGTGTAATAAAAATGTGAACTTAAGTCCAGGCTGTAACACAGAAGAGTATCAGAAAATTTCCAGTCCCTGCTTCAAAAAAATGTCAGCTCACATCACTAAGAATAAGTATATTATGTCCCTAGGAGTTCAAATAATTTCACAATCTTTGGGTGATTATTGGATGGGGGGGTGGGTAGAAGGTGCTGAGGCTAAAAATCAGTTAGATAGATTAGAACTGATTTCTTGATAAGAGAGAGATAAAGGTGGTGCAAAGGGCACATAAGAAATCATGTGGAAGCCTAGACACAGCTTTCAGTGTCTTGGAGCAAATATAAAGTCCATCAAAATTAATGGCCTTTAGTGAGGGACTAAATACAAGGACTAAATACAGGTGAACATTAAGATGAAATAAAATAAGATTGCCATTCTCTAAAACATTCTGCTACCCATTTGCATCATCCTTTAAATGTATTTTCAAGCATTTTCATGGTGGAGGAACTCCAATACATAAAATAGATAAAAGCAAATGTGGTTTGGTTTGAAAGCAAGCTGGTAGACCTAGAACACTGTTGATTGGTCTTCCCTTCCCTACTTTCTCCTTTGTTTTCTCTGGCCCCTGAGATAACTCTGTAGAACCCAGCATTCTGCAAAACATAATTTGCTGATCTTTGCATCAGTCCAGCCTGCTTATTTTGTATATGGGGAAAGTGAACACCTGAGAAGAAACAGGACCAATGGGACCAAGGTACACAGGGTATTTGGCAAGAGATAATGTTGTGGTTGAAACCATAGGCTCTAGAGTCAGACTATCTGGTTTCGGATTTAATTCTGCTACTTAATAGATGGGTGACCTTGAGTATTACTTAATTTCACTTGCTTCAGTTTCTCAATCTGTGAAATGCAGAAAATAAAATAAGTTAGTATACATAAAGTACTTAGCTTAATGTCTGGCACCTACAGTGTATAAGTGTATATAGTGTGTGTGTGCGTGTGTGTGTGTGTGTGTGTGTGTGTGTGTTTGTGTAGGACTACAGCCCAGGAGTTCTTCTAATATACCATGCTGCCTTTCATGTACTCCACAATCAAATTTTCAAGTGAATTTTGGGCTAGATCTGAGGGTTGATCAAGCAACTAGAGAAGTATTTTATGAGATTTTTTCATAAGCTCTCCTGAGCCTTGTTTTGATGTGAACAGAACATGACTGACTTTGGAATCAAGCAGATCTAATTTTTGATCTCAAGTCCACTACTTTCTAACTCTGTGTTCTTATGCAAGTTTCTTAATCCCTTTGGGTCTCAATTTCCATACTTTAAAAATGGTGATTGTAGTAACTACCTTATGGAGTAGTGGCCATGGAAAAGAATTTTGAATTTTTTAGGGGCCCAAAGCATCATCACTCTGTGGGAGTATTATAAGTACATTCAAGCCCTAAGAAAGGAATAAACACTAAGGAAGGAGCAAAAAGGTTTAGAGTGGTCCCAGATATCCTAACCAGGGGTAGTGGGTTAAAGTGAAGCAAAGGAAATATTAGACCAAGAAGGAAAAATTGAAAGCATGTATTATTAAACTATGGAATGATCATCCCCAAGGGAAGATGTGGAAGTCCCTTGGTTTGAGTCATTTCACATTGAACTGAAGTAAGGTAAAGTAGAATCTATCTAGGGAGCAATCTTTCCCTGGCTGGGAGACCAAGCAGATGAGCTAATAAGCGCTTTGCATCTGTCTTTTTTTCTAAACCAGGGATGGAAAAGTGGATGCACATCTGAATGGTATCTGAGCCAGCTGGGGATGATAAGAAGCAAAAGAAATCCACAGATAGGGAGGAGAAGAAAAATGGAATATAGAACAGGTATAATGGGAAAGAACTAGGAAAGAGACATTAAGAAATAAAAGACAAATAAATGAAGAGGGGGAGAAATGAAAAGAAAACAGAGTGAATCAGAAGTCAAGGAGAAAAAGGAGAGAGAATAACAGCTGAGAAGAGCTTTAATCAAGAATACTGAGGTGTTACTATGCACAGTGAGTCTGATATCCACTGTTCATTAATGATACATCCTCTCATTACATAGGCCCTGTGACCTGGGACTTGGCTTCAGAAAACAGTTGATTCCTAGCAGCTGATAAATAAACAAGCCCAAGCCCAGAGGCAATCAGACAGAGACATCTTTTTTCCTCCCCAGTGGAAAAAAATGTCATTTTTTCTTCTCCTCTTCAAAAGGTAAACAATGCTTGTTTCCTAGAAACAGCTGGGAGTATAGGAAAGAATATCAGCTGTTCTTGCCAGCCCTAGAGTTCATTCCAGGGATCCAATTCCCTTTCCCATTATACTGGTTCTTTATCCAACCCATTTGCAGAGATGAAGCTCCCCACCCATCATACCTGTGCCAAAGAAAGTAGAGGCTTTTGTACTCTTTTAAAGTCCCTAGGCTTTGGACAATAATCTCTATCCTGAGGTGGCACCACTTAAGCACTCTTGTACAAAAGAACACATTTATAAAATTTTTATTTAAAAAATACTGGGAGCATCTGCACATGACACTATTGGATTCACACTGGCCTTTATATGTTCTATTCCTGTTTCTTCTATACCCAGCCCCACTCCTGCACTCTCTTACCTCCAACTACTCATTGTGTTCAACCATGTCTCTTCATTTTCTCTTCACATGGCTCTAGGGGGAAAAGTACATGATTCTAGAGGTGTTTGTAAGATTAGCAATCATTAGTCAGAGGCCTTAGAGGGAATCACTTATCAAACCATCTACCTCTTTCTACCCTGGGGAAGCTGTCCTTCTTTTGAATCTATCAGAGATCAGATTGTACTCAGACCAGTGTAACATCAATAATCCTGTACTTTTCTGTGGCACTTTGCAACTTACCAAACACCTTTATACTCGTAATCATATTTGAATATCAACAACATTATGACATTATAATTCAAATATTCAATTTACACCTTAAACAGAAGAGAATGTTACAGACCAAAAGAGACATAAATTTAGAATTTTGGGAAACAATGACAAAAGTGCTGGGTTTAAGATGTAGTCTCCAAGAAGGCAATCAGATATTAGTCCAGAGGCCAATGGGCAGAAACTGCAGTATAAAAGGTGGTATATAGGAATTTTTCTATGTTGAATTTCAGACCTCATGATTAAAATTCCCTTCCCACTTTCTTGACGACTAACATGACTGATTGACTCTCCGGATTTGAAAGGTACTCTGATACTTTGGATAATTTGATCCACTTCCTCACCTGATATCTGACCCTGTCTACATTTTTCTTAACAAAGGGTAACTGAGTCGCTCCTCAAAAACGTTCAACAACAGAAACCTCCTACTTCTTGAGTCATACTATGCTTCTAAACCTTAGCAGGATCTGTCTATTAACTTGAAATCTGTCTCTCTGTTACATCTACCTACCAAACCCTACTATACCTGTTGAGTCAGGTTTGAAATCACTCTTCTTCCTCACAAGAGCCCTTCAGACAGCTAAAAACAGGGGCCCAGATCTTTCTGTGGGTCCTATCCCAGCTACTTATCCCCAAGCCCTTCTGCTCTTCTTCATGTGGCATAGTTCAGAGTACCCTTGTCATCTGGTCACAGCCCTGAAACCTCTCCAGCCTCTCTGTGCCCCGCACTAAAATGTGACACTTAGCTGTGATCACAATACTCCTGCTTTGTTGTATGACAGGTAAGAATCATTGTGTGTCTATCACCACCTACTTCCTAGATTCTGAATTCCTGTCTATGTAGCCTCATTATAAGGCTGACTCACACAGACCCTGCTAACTGGGAACTGCTTTAGAAGATGTGCATTTAATTGGGAAAACATTTTATACCCCCTGGGAAGGTCACACTTTACCCAACCTATTCATTTCTTTCCTAAAACCATTATTACCCCAGGCAGGACAATTCCCAGCACCATTAAAGTTTCATGAATTACAATGTTTGAGCTGGAAGAGGTTTTAGGAAACTGAGAGGGTGAGGGAGGTGAAATTGTCTGTCCAAGGTCACACAGGGAGTTAGCAGCTGAGCATAGTCTACAACTCAGATTCCCTGAGGCACAGGCCAGAACTCCTTAGGGCCTCAGAGAGGTCAGCCTAAGGTGACTCTTCTTCAGCTCTTGTCTTTTAGCACATAACTTGCCAATGAAAACACAGATTCCCCAAAGTTGCCAAATATTTGTATCATGACCACATACCTTCCCCATGCATTGCACACTACTGCCTTGCTTCCCCAGGAGCCAAAACATGAGAGAATCTCAGGGTGTATTAATAAAGGGCCTAAGGAATCCCAAGAAATATAAGCATGTGCCAGAAATGCTGCCACCAGAAAATTAAAAACTCTGCAGGACATATGATACTTGATTGGCTCTATGCTCTGAAGGCTGATTCCAGGCCCAAGATCTAAAGTAACTATTTTCAGGGAAGTTCAACAGGACACCAGAGTGTGAAAAGTACATTCAAGCCCTAGAGCCCTTATGGTAAACACAAAGCCTTACCAGAATATCACTTCCTTGACCCAGACTCTGGCAGTCATGTGTGGCTCTCTTCAACATCCCAAACTGTGGCAGGTGACAGGAGTCCAAAGGAGCTCAGGCAGTGGGTCCAAAAAAAAGCATGTCCTTCAATTTTCCTTCAAGTTCATATGGAGTGGAAACTTCTGAGTAAAGATGGCACCTTGAACACACACATCTACTTACATTACCTCTTGAAACCTCACTAAAACTAAAGCAAAGGGATCTTTCTTAAAGGCATACATCCAAAAGGGGGGGGGGAATAAGAGAGGAGATAGAAGCAATTAGGTTTAGCAGACAGAATGCAGATGGAGAAGCAGCAACCAACTTATCACTCTCAAGAAAACATGATCCTATGTTGGGAAAGGGAGAAAGCTAACAACAAATAAGTTTCATGCTGAACCGTATTCAAAAAGCTCAGGAATGGTGGCAACAGTTAATTTGGAAGTAAGGATAAAGGGGAGTCTGTGACCAATAGGCTAGGTTATACTCTTGTAACGAGAATCTCACAGGTTTAAAACACAGAAAGATTTGTTTATTGCTCACACTACATGTCCAACGTAATCACTCAGGGAATGAGGCTTGTGGGGGCTTCATTGTGAAACATAGTTCCATGATTGCCATAGCAGAAAAAAAGTAAAATGGCAAATCATATATTTGTTCTTAAGCATTCTGCTCGAAAATGGCATATTTCACCTGCTCACATTTCAAGGCCAAAACAACTCATATGGCTGTGTTTAACCTCCAAAGAAGATGGGGAAGTGAAATGAGGAAAGCTGAATTATTGTTGTATTTCCCTAGTGTCTACCATAAAGGAGGCTAAGTTAAGTAGTATTACTTGAAAACTGTTTGATAAGCAGTTTTGAGCACTAGGTTCTCTCCCCACTCTCATCACCATGGCGTTGGGAAACTCCATTCTTTCACCCTGACAGAAATTTGGGCATTTATTATCTGACTAGGGTAAAACAAAAGATATCTTGACTGAAGGACACCAGGTATAGCTGAGGATAGTGCTATTGTACTGAACTGAAACTACCTCCCTTAAGCCTTCTTCCTCCACTGGGCCCCCAGAAAGGTGTCAGATAGGCTTTTGCCTTTTAGGCAGGAAATGGAAAAGTATTTTGGGGGCAATCTGATCATCTTTAAGTGAAAGGTTATAACCGTACTGACAGTGCAGTGATATAACCTTAAAATGAAGCTCATAGTCTACAAGTCATAAATGTGAACTCAGAGATTAGAATCAGTAAAAAGAAGTAACAGCAGACAACTAAGAATTATGAGACAGCTGAGGACACTAACAAACAGAAAAGGTAATTTAGAGCAAATGGAGATTATGCAGGCAGAGATGCAAACAAATAAGAATAGAATGTTACACAAACGGAGCATTCAGAGAACAAAAAACCTCATGGAACTTAAAAACATGATATCAAAAAATTAAAAACTTAATAGAAATTTTTGAAGATAGTTGAGGTAATCTCAGAAAATGGAACAAAACAACAGAGAAATAGGATATAGGAGAGAAAAGAAAATTAGAGGACCAGTCCAGAAGATCTAACATCCATATGATAGGTGTTCCAAGGGAGAGAAAACAGTAAAAGTAGAAACAGAGAATTCATGAAACCATTAACAAATTCAAGAAAATATCCCAGAAATGAGAGCCATCGGTTCCTAGAAAAGGTCCACAAGGTGCCTATAACAATGGATAAAAATATTTCCACACAAAGTGACATCATTGTAAGAGTTGAGTGTTTGGAGAAAAGAAAGATGTTAAAGCTTCTAGAGAGGTAGGAACAGGTCACATGTGAAAAATCAGGAATGAGAATAACTTTAGATTTCTCAATAGGCAACACTAGAAACTAGACAATAAAGAAGCAAGGTTTTCAAAATCTGAAGAAAAATTATTTCCAAACTGGTCATTGAATTTAATGACCAGTCACATTTTAGGAGAGCATGAAAACATTTTCAGATATATGAAGTGTTGTGGGTTGAATTGTGTCTCCCTCTAATTCACATGTTAAAATCCTAACTCCCAGTACCTTATGTTGTAACCTCATTTGGAAATAAGGTTGCTGAAATCATTTTAGCTAATATGAGATCATACTGGAGTAGCCTGAGCCCTTAATCTAATATAACTGATGTCCTTATAAAAAGGGGAAATTCGGACACAGATACACACACAATGAGAACACCACATCACCATGAAGGCAGAGATTGGAGTAATGTGTCTACAAGCCAAAGAATGCCAAAGACTGTCATTAATCCACCAGAAGCTAGAAAGCTCTATGGAACAATTTCTCTGTCACAACCCTCAAAAGGAATCAAACTTGCTGACACTTTAATTTTGAAATTTTAGCTTCCAGAAATGTGAGACAACACATTTCTGTTGGATATGCCATTCAGTTTGTAGTACTTTGTTATGGCAGGCCTAGCAAACTGATATATAAAGATTCAAAAAATGTACCTGTCATGCCCCATTCCTCATGTAGCAACATGAAGATGTATGCCACCAAAATTAGGTAATAAATGATGAAAGAGAAAGACATATGATACATAAAACTGGAAACCCAACACATGAAAGGGTCAAAGTGAATCCCTAGGATAAGGTGAAGGGAGATCCCAGCTTTGCACCAAGTGTTGAAAGCAACAAGTCTAGACTGGTGCAGTGGAATTTAGGACAAATATTTTAAGGGTAGTCATCAACAAGATTCCTGCTGCTATGAGACCATTTATTTTTGTAATATGGGGGCAGAATACCTAGATGAGTTTGGCCCAGATTCTTCTGAGTACTTGGCTTTCTTAGATCAAGTACTCTTGGAGTTCCTAACTTCCTCCTCATGCTGTATGGATCAATTGAGAATGACGACATAGAATGCTCATTCTGCCTATCTACATTTAACTGTGATATGTGTTTAAAATAAAATTTTATTGTGTTAATCTACTGAAATTTTATTACGTTCACTAGCCTACTCTGACTAATAAACCCTCAATAAAGTGTTTTGCTTTTACCTGCTCCTGAGAGGAGATTGGCCATGGTGGGTTTAGAAGGAAATATATATATATATAAATCAGTTCAATTCTTGTCAGATGTCCATTATCTAATCCACTCTACTTCCCTGACAGATATCTCCACATTGGTGAGCCTAAGTTCCCTGGACTCACTTGAGGCTTTGTCTAGAATGGGTTTGAAAGCTCTCAGAGAAACTGAAGCCAGACTGTAAAACTCAAAGACTCTTTTCAGCTTTCATCTGCAGCAATGTTGTTCTTTCCTTACACAACATGGGCTGTGCTTGCTCTCAGTTTTCATACTGATGACTTTTCACATTCATTTATATTTAAATATTTGTTCAAGAAAATAACTCAATATTTGATAAAATCACAGAGTAATAAAGAATGAGAGAAGCAAATCAAGAAGGCTGAGGAGGTCAGAAGATATGGCTAATGTTGTAAAGCAAATTTTTTTGTATTCTCTCCAGAAATTTTCCATGCTTTAGTAGCTTACCTCGCACCCCTCCTTTTCCAACATTCCAGACTTTCTTGATGATCCCAGTCCACACCGAGTGCTGAATTTAAAATACAGAAATAAATGTAAACGTAATACAGTCTATCCTCTGTGTTTTACAGGTACACAAATTGAGGTTTGTCTTGCACAAAGACATGAATATTAAAAGGCTGAGCTAGAATTTAGACTGAGATCAATCTGCAAGCATGTCCTTTAAATTGTATGCTCTACCGCCTCTTCAGACATGAAGTCTAACAAAGTGGACTTTCATGAAAAAAGGGTCTACATGATGTAGATAAAGTGAGTACCTGGATTGGAGTGGAGGTTTGTGGGTGAAAAACTAACAAAATGTACAATGAAGCCTTTCAGATAGCATCAATAGAAAAGCATTCAGAAAGATCATACCAGGATTTTTGTAATTTTGTAGTATCTTAAACTTTTTTGTGTCCAAGTTTACTATTTTTGCTTCCTTCATCTATTTTCCAATGGTCAATAGCCTTAAAACACAAAAGACCAATGAGCTTATTTGAAAAGATAGGAAGAAAGATAGGAGTTGGATAAATGATGCCCTACTTTTCAGCCAGGTATAGTTTGAAGAAAGGACAGATTTTCCCCAAATACACTTAATAACGGTAGCTCTGATTATATATACTATGATCTGAGAGTGGTAGATTCTGCATCCAGTAAGGACATAAGAAAGACTGAGTTAGAGATAGCTTCAACTGAGAAGGGAACCAGGGACTGAAGTGACTTGGTACTTATTTGCATTTTGGAATCTTCTAAAGCACTCTGGGCCACTATTTAGATACTTGGGGGCCCCATGATTACTCTTCTGGGTTATATATTGTACCAGGTATTGCAATTGGTTATGGTAATAATAGGAATCCTATACTTCCTCTACTATCTATTGTTTCTCCACCTCTTTCTGGGATGGATGTTTGAGTACAGTGTAGTAGGTGGAAATGTGTGAACTAGATGTAAAAGAGTGATGGAAGACTAAGTGGATCCTTATAAATAGTGGAAGTGGAGACAGTAATTTGCATACTTTTAAAAAAATTAAATAAGGAAAAAGAACCTCGGCTCATATGTAGTAGATTGAACTTTCTAATTAGCTGTGCCAGACACGTGTCAGTTAATATCTCAAACCCTAAAAGTTGCCTTCATCTCCCAAAATTCCTGGGTACAGGAGGATAGTTTTCCTTGGTTAGAAGGGCAGCTTACTTTAAAAACATGTGCAAGGGTGCTGGTTTCATGAATTTAACCTCTTTGGGGGAGGCATGATCCAAATATAGAATTGAGAACATCAGTTTCAATGATTTACAGCTACTTTGTTTCAGAGTAGACCATAGTTAGAGAGATATTTTTTTTTAAACATCTTTATTGAAGTATAATTGCCTTACAATAGTGTGTTAGCTTCTGCTTTATAACAAAGTGAATCAGTTATACATATACAATATGTTCCCATTTCTCTTCCCTCTTGCATCACCCTCCCTCCTACCCTCCCCATCCCACCCCTCTAGGTGGTCGCAAAGCACCGAGCTGATCTCCCTGTGCTTTGCGGCTGCTTCCCACTAGTTATCTATTTTACATTTGGTAGTGTATATATGTCCATGACACTCTCTTACCCTGTCACATCTCACCTCACCCCCTCCCCATATCCTCAAGTCCATTCTCTAGTAGGTCTGTGTCTTTATTCCCGTCTTGCCACTAGGTTCTTCATGGCCTTTTTTTTTTTTTTTCCTTAGATTCCGTATATATGTGTTAGCATACTGTATTTGTTTTTCTCTTTCTGACTTACTTCACTCTGTATGACAGACTCTAACTCCATCCACCTCATTACAAATACCTCCATTTCATTTCTTTTTATGGCTGAGTAATATTCCATTGTATATATGTGCCACATCTTCTTTATCCATTCATCTGTCGATGGACATTTAGGTTGCTTCCATGTCCTGGCTATTGTAAATAGAGCTGCAATGAACATTTTGGTACATGACTCTTTTTGACCTATGGTTTTCTCAGGGTATATGCCCAGTATTGGGATTGCTGGGTCGTATGGTAGTTCTATTTGTAGTTTTTTCAGGAACCTCCATACTGTTCTCCATAGTGGCTGTATCAATTTACATTCCCAGCAACAGTGCAAGAGGGTTCCCTTTCCTCCACACCCTCTCCAGCATTTATTGTTTCTAGATTTTTTGATGATGGCCATTCTGATCGGTGTGAGATGATATCTCATTGTAGTTTTGATTTGCATTTCTCTAATGATTAATGATGTTGAGCATTCTTTCATGTGTCTGTAGGCCATCTGTATATCTTCTTTGGAGAAATGTCTATTTAGGTCTTCTGCCCATTTTTGGATTGGGTTGTTGGTTTTTTTGTTATTGAGCTGCATGAGCTGCTTGTAAATCTTGGAGATTAATCCTTTGTCAGTTGCTTCATTTGCAAATATTTTCTCCCATTCTGATGGTTGTCTTTTGGTCTTGTTTATGGTTTCCTTTGCTGTGCAAAAGCTTTTAAGTTTCATTAGGTCCCATTTGTTTATTTGTGTTCTTATTTCCATTTCTCTGGGAGCTGGGTCAAAAAGAATCTTGCTCTGCTGTATGTCATAGAGTGTTCTGCCTATGTTTTCCTCTAAGAGTTTGATAGTGTCTGCCCTTACACTTAGGTCTTTAATCCATTTTGAGTTTATTTTTGTGCATGGTGTCAGGGAGTGTTCTAATTTCATACTTTTACATGTACCTGTCCAGTTTTCCCAGCACCACTTATTGAAGAGGCTATCTTTTCTCCACTGTATATTCTTGCCTCCTTTATCAAAGATAAGGTGACCATATGTGTGTGGGTTTATCTCTGGGCTTTCTATCCTGTTCCATTGATCTATATTTCTGTTTTTGTGCCAGTACCAAACTGTCTTGATTACTGAAGCTTTGTAATATAGTCTGAAGTCAGGAAGCCTGATTCGCCCAGCTCCATTTTTCGTTCTCAAGATTGCTTTGGCTATTCGGGGTCTTTTGTGTTTCCATACAAATTGTGAAATTTTTTGTTCTAGTTCTGTGAAAAATGCCATTGGTAGTTTGATAGGGATTGCACTGAATCTGTAGATTGCTTTGGGTAGTAGAGTCATTTTCACAATGTTGATTCTTCCAATCCAGGAACATGGTATATCTCTCCATCTATTTGTATCATCTTTAATTTCTTTCATCAGTGTCTTATAATTTTCTGCATACAGGTCTTTTGTCTCCTTAGGTAGGTTTATTCCTAGATATTTTATTCTTTTTGTTGCAATGGTAAATGGGAGTGTTTTCTTAATTTCTAGAGAGATATTTTTAAAGTGTGTTTTAGATTCTTAAAAGTTCTAGAGGAATTCCTCCTCTTTCTTGAATAGGTGACTTGGGGGGTCAGTATGAAAAAATACCTCAAAGGTTACCATTCTCCAATATAAGGTAGAAACTTATTGTCATTCAGTTTTTATTTCTTCAAAGATGCATTTTGACCATTTGAATAAGGAAGCACCCAGTTTATTCATTTGATAGAAGTATTATTTAAAATAGTGGTATTTTAGAAGTAAGTTAAATGTTTCATCTTAGAGGAAACAATAGTTATTTATGATACATTCATATAATAGATTATTCCAGTCATTAAGAATGACAAATAAAAAATATTTTAAATTAAAGAGCATGGAAACGTGCTTATTATATATGTGATAAAAACTAGAATACTAGATTATATGTACCATATGATCATAATTATGCTAAAATGTGTACAAAGAAAACACACTGGAGTGACTTGCTTCAAACTGTTAACAGTAGTTCTCTCTCTTGTTTATGGGATTATGGATATTTATTTTCTTCTTTAATCTTTTCTGTATTTTCCAAATTTTCTACAATAAGCAGGTGTATGTTTTATAGCTATGGAAAAGTTACTGAAAAGAAAAAGAAACATGAAGAAAAGAAACAGAGAGGAGATCATGGGATCTGCTTGGCCTTCCTTTCCTATATAGTCAAGAAAGACTGGGCAGAGAATTATTAGTGACGGGTTCTAGGAAATCTCCTTAGATGCAAATCTTAGACCCAGATGCAAGTCACTTTTGCAAGTAAAATATGTTTGTTTCAATTGTAGGTATTTTTCAAAAGCAAAGGGTGGGAGGAAGGAATGGTTTTATTTCAGTGGAGCAATACTGCCACCAAAAGAAAAATATTAAAGAAACCCCCATGACAAGAGGGAGGAAAAGAGAGGAGAGGAGAAGAAAGGAGAAAGAGACTTTATATGTAGACTAAACTGATTTCCTGACTTTGCCAAATTTACTCACCAGAGATCATAAGAGAACCAGTCTTATCCCTCTCAGTAGTCAATAATAAACTGGTTATGGCTGGCCTACCCTTGAGCCATTTAAGTGTCTGGAGTGAAAGGTTGATATCTAAGTGGCAGAGAGTTTTCACCAGAGAAAATAAGAGAACCTATAGCAAGGGAATGGAATGATGGAATGTAGTAAAAACGTGTCAGATTCTAGATCTCTGGGGGAATTGCTGAACAGTAGTTGTTAAATTGTGCTTCATGGAGTGTTAGGGGTCCAGTGGAAGTGGCTCAGGAAGGTCCTCATTTTAACCAGAAGGCTCCAGTTTATAATTTTTATGTATTAAATTTCCACATGTAATTTTATTTCAAGAATATTAAAAATATTGAACCCACTGGCCTAGCACATCATCAGTTTTTGACATTGGCTTTTATATGCTTATAGGGTCATGATGTATGGGACATTCAATTGGGTTTGTGGGAATAAGACTGGAGCACTTATCTCCCTCACTTGGTCCTTTCCCCACAGTTAGATAAAATCAGGGTATCCTTAGGTTCATTCACCTTTTGGAAAACACTATACATTTTGGGGTGTTCTGGAAATGAGAGGTGGGTTCCCATGATGGCAATAGAGCAAAACATGGTACTTACTATTGGGAATTCAAAACTCACTTCCCATTGTACTCCAATTTATCATATGGGGTTGCTATGACAAGGCACAGGAGGCATCAGGGAGATGAAAGTCCTGAGTGTTTTAAGCAGAGGGATAATATAGAAAAGATTCTATTTTTATTAAAGCTTTATAATACTCATCTTCAAAAAAGAAACATTTAAAAATAATTTGATTCTGAAAAAAAGAAATGATGAGGGACAGCCCAAATATGAAAACATAAGAAAATCCACAGTAATTAAAACATTGTGATAAATATAATTAACACAGTTGTATGTTATATATGAAAGTTGTTAAGAGAGCAAATCCTAAGCGTTCTCATCACAAGGAAAAACATTTTTATATTTCTTTAATTTTGTATCTATATGAGATAATGGATGTTCATTAAACTGAATGTGATAATTATTTCATGATGTAAGTCAAATCATTATGTTGTACACCTTAAACTTATACAGTGCTATATGTCAATTATATCTCAATAAAACTGGAAAAAAAAAGTGATACAAGTACAGAAATAGTCTGACAAAACACTGGAATAGACAGAGGTCTAAAATAGATTCGTTTATATAATTTAGTATATGTGTATAATACAGGCAATATTTAAAATTATTAGGTAAAATATAAGCTAACAACTTTTTGATATTGGAACAATGAGCTAGCCATTTGAAATAAATTAATTTGACTTTAACTTCATTTATTACACTGAAATAAATCCATATAGTTAAATATTTTAAATGTATACAATGAAACTACAGAGCTATAAAAGTAAATATGGGTAAATAATTTTATAATTATGGTTTGGAGAAAGATTTTTTTCCTAAATGTTACCTAAAAGCCATAAGCTATAATGGAAATGATTGACCGATTTGAGTCTATAAGATTATAAAAATCTTTTTATTAGTAAATGATGATGGTAATAAAATGGAATAAATAAGATTAAAATACATGTACAACACTGGAAATAATTTGTAATATACACAATAGACAAAGAGGAATATATCTAGTGTCAGAAGATTTTTGCCAATTAATTAAAGAATTGGTGAATAGTTAGTTTACATTGTTATACTAGGATAAAAAATAACTCAAAATTTCAGTAGTTTACAACAACAAAGATTTACTTCTTGCTCAAGCTTCCCATCCCTCTCAGGTTAGCTGTGGCTCTTCTCTCCTCATCTTCACTCCAAAATCCAGACTGAAAGAGAAGCAGCCCCATCTAAGACACTGCTGATCTTGTGTCAGAGGAAAATTGGTACACTATAAAAAGTCTCTTAAATCTTTCTCCCAAGTGGCATATGTCATTTCCACTTGCATTCTATTGGCCGAGGCTAGTCGCACAGCCAAGCTCAGTATCCGTGGGACAGGAGCAAAGCTTATTCTAGGGAGGGGCCCCATAGGGAAGAACAGAAAGTATTTTGAGCAACAATATAATTTATCTAAATTCTAGAGAAAAAATAGACAAAGAAGACGGCACTCAAATATTTTTTAATGCTCAATCTCACTAGTAATCATCTAAATATGAATTAAAATAATCATTATCATCTGTCAGACTGAAGTTAAATCAAAGGAAAAATAAAAAAGACAATAGTTGTCCAGCATAGGTGAGAATGCAGGGAAATGAGTATTTTTACACACTGGTTTTGGGACTATAAATTAGAGAAGCATTTTGGGAGAATACTTTGACAATATCAATAAAATTTTTTAAGGTTCATGTACTTTTTGCCAGCCATTCCATTTCTCAGGATTTCTCCTATATATCTGTCTTCTAGAATCTAGTGTTACTGATTATAGATATGATGCCAGTCCAGTTTTCATTTCTTTCAAGTCATCTGTCCCTTCCCCCAAATTTGGAATTTTTTAGGAGTTTCCGTTTATTCTTGTTCCAAATTTCACTGTGATGCATCATGTTGCAGGGTGTTTTCCCATTCTTCCCAGTCACCATGCAACAGGCCATTTCAGTTTTGGCCATTTTGTCAATCGGAAACTTTCTATAACTTCTTTGATAATTGCCTTTGTTTTGGTTTTTCTTCTTTTCGGAACTCCTGTAAGATGGATGCTGCCCATCTTGAATTGTTCCTCAATATCTCATATTTGTCATGATAACCATCTTTCTTATTCTCTCTCTTTCTTTTTTCTAAGAGATTTTCTCAGATTTATCTTCTAATTTTTCTTTAATAATAACATAAATGATGCTGTTTGCTGGTTTTTCAATCTATACACATAGCAATGGATATTTAATTATGATTTTGTAACATTAAAGAGCATTAGTAACTTTCATGATGTCAAGATAAAGGTGCAGCTAACAAAAGGTGATAGGTAGGAAGTGGGGAAAAATGTGAAAGAAAAGATCAGAACACTGCTAGCTTCTTTTTATGAAGCTGAACTACATGAATTTACTGATATTTAACCATCTTTTAACTATAAAAATGGAAATTTCTTATCGTTCAACATAATACTAATGGATATATGAGAGATATGCTATTAAATATAGATGGAACAAGATATAAATAAACCATACTATAATAATTTAAACTTTAAAGGGAAAGTGTGACCTAAATTTTCATTGTTATCATAAAAGAAGGGATATCTAAAGCCTATAAATAAAGAAATTGCAATATATTACATAGAGTTAAGGATGTTATCACTCTGAAAATAAAAACAGAAACCTTTTAAAGTGAAGAAATGGAGGAAGCAACAGGAACTCAGCATAGTTTATTTATTATGCGTGCTTGTCAACAGTTCAATTTATCTTTATTGTATATATATATTGTTTTGATAAAAATAAAATAGAATAGAATAAAATAAAATAAAACAATTCCTCTACTGGAAACCAGAAGTTGTCAGATTAGGTAAAGCAAGAAAACAGAATATAAAACCCAGCACTTTGCTGTCTATGAGAGATAGATCTAAAACAAAATGACATAGATTAGGAAAAATGAGGATGTAAAAATATATACCAGGTAAGGGTAGTAATATTAATATTAGGCAAAATGGAATTCATGGTAAAAGAGCATTAAATGGTACAAATAGGTATGTTTTATAATGATAAAACTGTTTAGCATGAAGATAAGCTAATCGCCAAACTTTACCTAACAACATGATTTTAAAATATATGAAACAAAACTGCTAGAAATATTGTGTAAAACTAGAAAATTCGCCATTGTAATGGAGTCTTTGATGCATCAGTTTTAGAAATGGACACATCAAGAACATACAAAAATAAGACTATAGAATATTTGAATAACAACAAACGTGATCAAATAAGTAAAATATATAGAACTTTACATCTAATAGAAAATTGTACATTCTTATCAAGATAACTAGAGATAAGGGAAACATAAACTGTAATTTGCCTGCTTTCAAGAAAACAAAACAAAACAAAGCTCCTCTTGGACTTAAAGGAAACAAAACATCTGCTGAGGTCTTACAAACACTTAATATGCAAGTCCAGATTTCTGCTTCAGGTAGCTTCACATGCTCACTCCTGCCCCCAACCACAGAAGTATCTTGCTGTAGTATTTGTAACTGAGGTAAGAGTGGGAAGAAGGGTGAGTAAGAGCTTATATAGCATGCCCATTGCTCCTCTTTTCTACTTTGATTCTGAGAATTGTTATGTGGAATTAAGAGTGAATTAAGAATGGTGAAACACAAAGGGTTACATGTGGGTCAGACAAATACTTCTAGTTCCTGATGGAAAGTAATACGGACCAAGAAGAAGAATAAATTTGAGGGTATCACTGATGATAGCAACACCAATAAAATTTGATCAAAAAAGTTTGCTATCACCATCCCTCATTTCCCAGGTCATATCCTCATAATTGTCAAGAATTAGAGGCTGCCAATATCTAATTGGTTGGAGTGGGTGAGGAGAGTAGTGATTGAAGAAGCTCATCTTAGTGTACATAGCAAAGCAATACAAGTTGTGATGGGCAGGAACTGTCTAGCTCAGTTTCAGGAAGCTACCTCAAATCCAAATCTGGATTTTTCTACTTCTTTCTAAATGAGGTCCTCTCTATTGGAGTCCAGACTGACTACCTAACTGTGATGGAAAGTTCTTCAAATCAGAACTTCATCATTGTTTTCAACACACACTTGCATGTGATGACAATATCAAGATGGTGACTTAGGTTATTTCTAACTTCAATCCCCCTCATTAGAAGACCAACAGCCTAAGTCCTCATCTTACTGCCAAGCACTGCCTGCTGCTTTGCTTAAACTCAGAGTCTAACCAGTGGCACATCCAACTGGGGAACACAGCCTGAGAGCAATTTCTGAGCCCAGCTTGCAGCTCTGCCCAATTGCAAATTCCAACCAGTGGCACTGCCCTGACAGTTTCAGAAACACAGTGTGAAACCTTAGCTACCCAGAGGTGATTGCAGAGCCCAGCTAGTGGCCCTACCTGACTGTGTAGCATAGCCCACAGCCCCACCCAATGAGGGATTCTACACAGTAGTCCCACTTGAATATGGAGCCCAGCAAGCAGGTCCATCCAGCCATGAGGCCTAGCAGGTGGCACTCCCACCCCCATAACCTCAGAGCATGAGCAGTGGCTTTGCCCAACTAGAGGACATGATAGAAAACACTGCCTGCCTGTGGATACAACCAGCTATCATGTCCAGTACCCCAACCTAAACTGGCTGGTGAAGATATTTTCCTTCTGAAGCAAACCCATAAAGTCTGGAAAAGGAGACTGCTTCATTAAATGTGCAGATACCAATGCAAGGAATCAAAGATCATGAAGAATCAGGCAAACATGACACCACTAAAGGAAACTAATTAAAGTTCCAATAACTGATCCTAAAGAAATGGAAAACTATGAACTGTCTGACAAAGAATTAAGAATAATCCTCTTAAAGCAGTTCAGTGAACTACAAAAACAGACAGACAACTAAATGAAATTAGGAAAACAATGCATGAACACAATAAGTTCATCAAAGAAATAGAAACTATTTAAAAAAAAAAGAAATCCTAGAGCTGAAAAGTACAATAACAAAATGAAAAATTTAATAGAGAGCTTCAAGAGCAGACTTGATCAAGCAGAAGAAAGAATCCATGAACTTGAAAATAGGTCATTTGAAATTATCCAGAGAAAGAAAAAGAAAAAAAAAAATTAGAGAAGGAAGCCTACAGGATTTATGGAATATCAAGATAACAATATATGCATTATGGGAATCCCAGAAAAAGAAGGGGATAGAAAATCTATTTAAAGGAAAGATGGCTGAAAACTTTCCAAAAGTGGGGAAATGGACATCCAGATTTATGAGGCCCAAAAGACCCCAAAAAGATTGAACTCACAAAGGGCTATACAGAGACAATTTATATAAGTTGTCAAAAGTCAAAGACAGGAATGATGTCACCAAGATGGCATAGTAGGAGATCCCAGCCTCCATCCCCCAACAGAGATCAACAATTAGACAGCTGTCCATGAAAAAAATACTGCCCTCTGAGAGCTCTGGAGTTCACTTAAGAAACTTCACTAACACAGTAGAACAAACAGTTTGAGAAAAACCACACAAAAAAGAAAGACAATTTTGTTTTGACTGTATCATCCAATCCTCCAAGCCAGCATTGCTCAGTGCCAAAAGGGAATTCCCCAGTTAAAAAAGAGTTTCCCTAGCAGGGAACAGAAGAGTGGGATGAGCAACCAGTTTCTCCAGCTTTTTGGGGCACTGCATGAAGGTCCCACTTTGGTTTCACCCCACCCAGAGACCAGGAAAGGTGAGATGTATAGAGACAGCTAGGAACAAGGAAGAAAACCAGGGGTTACCAGTATCAGCAATGCAGCAGAAGTGCTTGCCATTCCCAGTGATATGCTATGTAGACAAATCCAGCAGCTTTTGCCACTGAAGAAACGAATGGCCAGTACAGGTACTGTGGACCCCCTGAAGAATTTACTGGTTTTCACCCCACATCTATCTGCATTCACTATCACTAGCCATTTGAATCCCTGCTCACTCTCTCTGCCCTCCCATCCCTACTAGAGCCCAGGAACCACAATAACAGCCAACCCAGGCCTCTGGCTACAAGAGTGCAAATGCCAGTCTACACTTATGCAGCTGACTCCCACCACCATGCTTTTGCTTGGGGCTAGTCCCTCCAGCAGTGTGATTGCACACCATCAGCCAGACACCATCACTGGCCTCCACTGCCATGTACCTGACCAGGGGAGACAGTGCAGCCACAGGAGAGCATAGTGACACAGGGCTCCTGCAGTTGCTTGTGGGCTCAGATCAGGCCTTGTTTTCTGTCCCTGGCATGAAGCCTGCACTCACCTGCAGCTAGCCCATCCAATTGTGCACCTGTCCAGCTCAACCCCTGTCACTGGCCTCCACTGCCATGCTCCAATGTGAGACCCAGCAGCCATAGTAGTGCATGCTGACAGGCAGGGTCCCCACAACTGTCAGTGTAACTGCAGTTGGCCCTGGCTCTTGCTGCCTGTGTTGGTTGCCACCACTATATGTTTGCAACCAGCACCTGCCACTACATTGTCACTTGTAGCTAGCCTCTGAAGCTAAGTGTGTGTACATCACTGACTCTGGCCACTACCATGCTTGCTCTGATCCCTACCTGCTGGACCTGGAGATGTTTCTGATACCCCAACAGCCCTTGCAGATTCAGTGGAGCCCCCACAATGCTTGCCAAGGACCATGCAGTTGTCAAAGGTGTGGACCCCAATGGCTTCAGTCAATGAACCACCTCACCCTCTTGGTGCCACCAGACACCCCTGCATTTGATGCCCTGCACCACTAGACCCCAGGTCATAGTACACTTCATCATGCCCCCACCCATAGATGTCTTCTGTTACCAAGGTCAGTCCATAGAGTCTAGAAAAAGTGACTGCTTCTTCAAATAAGCAGACATACACAAAACTATAGATACCATGAAGAATCGAGGAAACATGATTCCACCAAAGGAATATAGTAAATCTCCAGTAACGACCCAAAAAATGGAGATACAGAAATTGCCTGACAGAGAATTCAAAATAACTGTTTTAAAGATGCTCAGAGAACACAAGTTAACAATTTAAACATATCAGCAAAACAATACAAGAAAAAATAAGTTCAATAAAGAAATAGAAAACAGAAATTTTAGAGCTGAAGAATACAATGACCAAAGTGAAGAATTCAGTAGAGAGTTTAAACAGAAGACTAGACCAATCAGAAAAAAAAATAAAAATCATTGACCTTGAATACAGATCATTTGAAATTATCCAGAGGAATAAAAAGAAAAAAAAATGAAAAGGTATGAAAAAGCCTGCAGGTTTGGGCTTCCCTGGTGGCACAGTGGTTAAGAATCTACCTGCCAGTGCAGGGGACATGGGTTCGAGCCCTGGTCCAGGAAGATACCACATGCCATGGAGCAACTAAGCCCATGTGCCACAACTACTGAGCCTGCACTCTAGAGCCCATGAGCCACAACTACTAAGGCTGTGTGTCACAACTACTGAAGCCCGCGCACCTAGAGCCCGTGCTCCACAACAGGAGAAGCCACTGCAATGAGAAGCCCATGCACTGCAACGAAGAGTAGCCCCCACTCGCCGCAACTAGAGAAAGCCCACACGCAGCACTGAAGGCGCAATGCAGCCAAAAATAAATTAAAATAAAATAAATGAATGTATTAAAATATATATATATTTTAAAAAAAGGCTGCAGGTTTTATGGGACACCATATGAGAAACAATGTACACATCATTGGAGTACCAGAAGGAGAAAAGAGGGAGTAACAAGTAGAAAGCTTATTTAAAGAAATAGTGACTAAGAACTTCCCAAACCTGTGTAGAGATTCGGACATCAAAGTTCATAAAACTAATAGGTCACCCCCCAAATTTAATCCAAAATCATCTTCTTCAAGACAAATTATTATATGACTGTCTAAAATCAAAGACAAAGAAAGAATTGTAAAGGAGCAAGATTTTTAAAAAATGTTTTTCTCATACACAGTAACACCCATAGGGCTATCAGTGGATTTATCAGCAGAGACCTTATAGGCCAAGGGAGAATGGAATGATATATGTAAAGTGCTGAAAGAAGGAAACTGAAAACCAAGAATACTTCACCCAGCAAAGTTGTCCATCAGAAATGAAAGCAATGTGAAGACTTTCCCAAACAAATAAAAAGCTGAGGGAGTTCATCACCACTAGACCTACCACACAAGAAATGCTGAAGGGATTTATTCAAGCTGAAATAAAAGGATGCTAAATAGTACATGAAAACATATGAAAATAAACAACACACTGGTAAAGGCAAGTATATGGTCAGATTCAGAATACTCATGTACTGTAGTATCATGGTCTCAGCATATATAAAAGATTGAAATTATGTCAAATATCTTTTCTGATCAGAATGGTATGAAAGTAAAAATCAACAACAGGAGAAAAGCTAGAAAATTCACATATATGTGGAAATAAAAAAACACTCTCCTCAACAGTCAATGAATCAAAGACAAAATTAAAAATTCTAGACCTAAAATTTATAGGAAACTGCAAAAGACCTCAAATAACCAAAGCAACTCTGAGAAAGAAGAACAAAGTAGGAGGCATAAGACTTCCTGATTTCAAGCTATACTATAAAGCTATAGTAATCAAAGCAGTATAGTACTGACATAAAAACAGAAAAATAGACCAATGGAACAGAATTGAGAGCCCAGAAGTAAACCCAAGTACATACGTTCAACTAATATTTGACAATGGAGCCAAGATTGCTCAATGGAAAATAGACAATATCTTCAATAAATGGTGTTGGGAAATTGGATAGTCACATGGAAAAGAATGAAACTAGGCCCTATATTACACCATTCACAAAAACTAAATCAAAATGGATTAAAGACTTAAATATAAGACCTGAAACCATAAAACTTCCAGAAGAAAATATAGGGAAAAAGCAACTTGACAAGGGTGTTGACAATGATTTTTTGGATCTGACACCTAAAGCACAAGCAACAAAATAAAAAATAAACAAGACTATATAACACTAAAAAGCTTCTGCACAGCAAAAGAAACAATCAACAAAGTGAAGAGACAACTTATGAAATAGGAGAAATATTTGCAAACCATATATCTGATAAAGGGCTAATAACCAAAATATATAAAGAACTCATACAATTCAATAGCAAAAAAAAAAAAAATCCAACAGGAAAACAACAACAACAACAAAAACCCAAAACCAATCTGATTAAAAAATAGGCAGAGAAAAAAAAAAAAGAACACTATGGACATTACTCAAAGAGATTACTTAAGAGGGAGAATAGGAGAAGGTTGTGGGTGGAATCCTAGGCAACAATGTCATTGAATGACTGTGTTTATGGGGAGAGGTGTAAGAAACTGAAAAGCCCAGGAAACCCAAAGAGGAGAGTTTCAAGCAACTCCACCCTGGCATAGTCTCCAGGTCACTGGAAATCACTGCCTTTTCACCTCAGGCAAATGGCCACATTGCCTCTGGCGTGCCTAATCCTTCAGGTCAATAAATGTTCCTCCACAGTCTTTCCAATCCCCTAGTGATGTAAAATCAACCCATCTTGAGTTTCTTTACCTCAGAATACTTCTGGGTGACTGGATAATTAAAGTTTTCAAGAAATTTGAACTACTGGGTTAATGATATAACAGGTAATACTCTTATTGTAACAACTGCATGCTCTCAAAGGAGCGTTAATGTCAGAATTCGCACCCCTCAGCAGTTCCCTTGGCAGGAGGGCATATCATGACCTCTCTCAAATTGGACCAAATAAGAGATGAGTTACTTCACCATATTCTGTTCAAATTTCATATAATCTTTTTTTTTTTTTTTATGGCTGTGTTGGGTCTTCGTTTCTGTGCGAGGGCTTTCTCCAGTTGCGGCGATTGGGGGCCACTCTTCATCGCGGTGCGCGGGCCTCTCACTATCGCGGTCTCTCTTGTTGCGGAGCACAGGCTCCACACGCGCAGGCTCAATAGTTGTGGCTCATGGGCCCAGCCGCTCCGCGGCATGTGGGATCTTCCCAGACCAGGGCTCGAACCTGTGTGCCCTGCATTGGCAGGCAGATTCTCAGCCACTGCGCCACCAGGGAAGCCCCCATATAATCTTTTGTTGTTTTCACAATGAAGATATTTCTCAATAAATTTATCTTGAATTAAAAAAAAATAGGCAGAGGATCTGAATAAACAATTTTCTAAAGAAGACATACATATGGCCAAAATATACATGAAAAGATGCTCAACATCACTAATCTTCAAAGAAATGCAAATCAAAAGCATGAGATATCACCTCACACCTGTTAGAGTGTTTCTTCTCAAAAAGACAAAAAATAACTGGTGGTGTGGATGTGGAGAAAAGAGGACACTTGTGCACTATTTGTGAGATTATAAATTGATGAAACCAGTAAGGAAAACAGTATGGAGGATCCTCAAAATTAAAAAGAACTACCATATGATCTAGCAGTTCCACTTCTGCTAATATATCCAAAGGAAATGTAAGCACTAATTCAAAAAGATACATGCACCCCCATGTTAATAGCAGCATTATTTACAATAGCCAAGACATGGAAACAACCTAAGTGTCCATCGATGGCTGAATGGATAAAGAAGTTGTGGTATAAATAGCAAAGGAACATTATTCAGACGTAAAAAACGAGGAAATCCTGCATTTGTGACAACATGGGTAGACCTTGAGGGCACTATGCTAAGTGAAATGTCAGACAAAGAAATGATCTCATTAATATGTGGAATCTAAAAAAAAAAAACCCATAGAAAAAGAGACAAGATTTGTGGTTACTGGAGGCAGAGAGTGGAGGAGGGGAAATTAGAGGAATATGATTAAAAGGTAGACACTATCAGTTATAAGATAAATAAGTACAAGGGCTGTAATGTACAACATGGCTATAGTTACCACTTGTATGATATTTATGAAAGTTGTTAGAGAGTAAATACTAAGATTTCTCATTACAAAGATATTTTTTCCATTTCTTTTTTGTATCTATATGAGATGATGGATGTTAACTAAACTTATGTGGTAATCATTTGCAATATATATAAGTCAAACTTCTATGCTGTATACCTGAAACTCATACAGTGAAGTATTTCAATTATATCTCAATAAAACTGGAAAAATAGCATAAGCTCATATTAACAATAAAATGTGTTTAATGAACACCAACAAAAAATCTAGAGTGATATCACCAAGATGGTGACATAGATAGTTTCTGACTTTACTCCCCCTCACAAAAGGAAAGAATAAACAACTACTCAAGGACAAGACACCACTGAGAGAATCCCAAAACACTGAGGTGAAGCTGAAGCACAACCTTACACCACAGAGACTGCATTAGAAGGGTAAGAGAAATGGCTACATGCTAACTGCATTGCCCCTTCCAAGCACAGCACCAAGTAGAGAGGTCTCCCTGAGCCTATGCTTCCTTCAGTGGGAACAGAGAGCCTGGGGAAACATACAATGACCCCAAGCATTGTGGGTCACTTTGTGGGAGCCCCTTCAGTAGTCTTTCCTCCTAGGGATTTCAGGAGAATCTGTAAGGTTCAACCACTGGTAGTCTGTGACAGAGAAGGAGGAAGGGGCTTGCAACAACCAGCACTTGGATTTTGGCAAACTGAGTTCCTACCCACAGAGGCCAAGTAGCAGTCCCAACCAGCAGTTTTGTTCATCCACAGAACCAAGTCAGTGGCATGCTCTGACCAGAGAACTTGGTGGGGTGCAGGTCTGCCTGATTAGGATCCTCAAATGAAGATTTTGCCAGTCCTGGATTCTGCTTTGTCCACAACCAGGCAAAGGAGCTGAGTCATAGCCCCACACAAAGCAAAGTATATCTACAAGCCCCATCTGAACAGAAGGGCTGGCAAGAACATCTGCAAACTGTGTAACCCAGCAAAGTGGAGCTGAGAATCAGGTGGGCAGAACTGATAGCCCTCAGTACAAAACCAGTACTGGGCATGGAAAGTTCTCCTGCTATCCCCAGGCAAGGGAATTAATTCATAGCCACACCTGTTGCCAAGTGTAGCTCCCGGCCTCACCCAACTGGAAAGCCTGTTCAGGAAAATTGGGGGGAGTTGTCTGAAGTGGGCCCTCCTTGTCCCGCCCAAGCTGGAGAACTGAGTCATAACCTTCCCTGAAGTAGAGCATGGTTCCTGGCCCCATCTAACCAGAAGGGGTGGTAAGAATTCTTGGAAGCTGCATAACCCATCAATGCTCAAGCCAAGAGGTGGGTGAGTAGACACAATAGTCTGCAGAACAAAGCCAATGGCCCTATTTGACCATGAAGCATGGAATGCAGACAGGCTTGAGTCAAAACCACAAAAAAAGCATTGCTAGCCTTGCAGTTGCTTCTCTCACTGCACCCAGGCAGGGAAAATAATTTATAGCCCTGTTCTCTGTTTAATACAGCCTTCAGCCCACTCAAACAGGGAACATAACAAGAACACACAGGAAACTGTGTAGTCCATCCAACAGATCTGCTTACAGTGGCACATGAACAGAAATCACAGCTCATGGCTTTCACAATCTACAGAATAAAATCAGTGGCCTCACTTGACGAGGGAATCCAGTGCACACTCTTGCTTGATCTGGTTCCCCAAACAACATGCTATACAAGCCCTGGGGCATGTCCTGCTGTCCCACCAGAGCAGGGAAGCTATCTTTCTAAAACTATTCCAATAAATTGTAGAGGAAGGAACACTTCCAAACTCATTTTATGAAGCCAGAATCACCCTGATACCAAAACCAGACAAAAACATGACCAAAAAGGGAAATTACAAACCAATATCACTGATGAACATAGAAGCAAAAATCCTCAACAAGCTGAATCCACCAATACATTAAAAGGATCATACATTGTGATCAAGTGAGACTTATCCCAGGAATGCAAGGATGGTTCAGTATCAGAAATTCAATCGATGTGATGCATACACCACATTAACGAATTGAAGAGTAAACACAGTATTTTCATCTCAACACATATAGAAAAACTTTTGAGAAAATTCAACATCCGTTTATGATAAAAAAAAAAAACTAAAAATAGAACTACCATACGACCCAGCAATCCCACTACTGGGCATATACCCTGAGAAAACCATAATTCAAAAAGAGTCATGCACCAAAATGTTCATTGCAGCTCTATTTACAATAGCCAGGACATGGAAGCAACCTGAGTGTCCATCATCAGATGAATGGATAAAGAAGATGTGGCACATATATACAATGGAATATTACTCAGCCATAAAAAGAAATGAAATTGAGTTATTTGTAGTGAGGTGGATGGACCTAGAGTCTGTCATACAGAGTGAAGTAAGTCAGAAAGAGAAAAACAAATACTGTATGCTAACACATATATATGGAATCTAAGGGAAAAAAAAAAGGTCATGAAGAACCTAGTGGCAAGACGGGAATAAAGACACAGACCTACTAGAGAATGGACTTGAGGATATGGGGAGGGGGAAGGGTAAGATGTGACAAAGTGAGAGAGTGGCATGGACATATATACACTACCAAACGTAAAATAGATAGCCAGTGGGAAGCAACTGCATAGCACAGGGAGATCAGCTCTGTGCTTTGTGACCACCTAGAGGGGTGGGATAGGGAGGGTGGGAGGGAGGGAGATGCAAGAGGGAAGAGATATGGGAACATATGTATATGTATAACTGATTCACTTTGTTATAAAGCAGAAACTAACACACCATTGTAAAGCAATTATACTCCAATAAAGATGTAAAAAAAATAAAATAAAATAAAATAAAACATTAATTATGGTCACCTCAAAAAAAAAAAAAACTCTCCAGAAGATGAGTATAGAGGGAACATAGCCCAATATAATAAAGGCCATATATGATAAGGCCACAGCTAACATCATACTCAATGTTGAAAAGCTGAAAGCAATTCCTCTAAGATCAAGAACAAGATAAGGATGCCCACACTTGCCACTTTTATTCAACATGGCGGTGGAAATCCTAGTCACGGCAATCAGACAAGTAAAAGAAATAAAAGGAATCCAAACTGGAAAGGAAGAAGTAAAACTGTCACTGTTCACAGATGGCATGATACAATACATAGAAAACCCTAAAGAATCCACCAAAAAAACCACTAGAGCTCACCAATGAACTCAATAAAGTTGCAGGATACAAAATTAATATACAGAAATCTGTTGCATTTCTATACACTAACAGTGAACTATCAGAAAGAGAAGTTAAGGAAACAATCCTATTAACCATAACATCAAAAAAGAATAAAATACATATGAATAAACTGACCTAAGGAGTTTAAAGATCTGTAATCGGAAAACTATATGACAAAGATGAAAGAAATTGAAGATGACACAAACAGATGGAAAGAAATACAGTGTTAATGGACTGGAAAAATTAATATTGTTAAAATGACCATACTACCCAGGCACTCTACAGATTCAATGCAATTCCTATCAAAATACCAAAGGCATATTTCACAGAATTGGAACAATTAATTTTAAAAATTGTGTGGAAACATAAATGACCCCAAATAGCCAAAACAATCTTGAGAAAGAACAGAGAACAGAGCTAGAGGTATCACGCTCCCTGATTTCAGACCATACTACAAAGCTACAGTAATCGAAGTAGTATAGTACTGGCACAAAACAGACACAGATCAATGGAACAGAATAGAGAGCTCAGAAATAAACCCATGCACCTATGGTCAATTAATCTATGACAAAGGAGATGAGAATAAATAATGGAGAAAAGACAGTCTCTTCACAAGTGGTGCTGGGAAACCTGAACAGCTTCATGTAAAAGAATGAAATTAGAACATTTTCTAACACCATATACAAAAATAATATAAAAATGGATTAAAGATCTGTATGTAAGGCCAGAAACTGTAAAACACCTAGAAGGAAACATAGGTAGAACACTGACACAAATCATGGAAATATTTTTGGGATTGGTCTCCTAAAGCAAAAGAAACAAAGGCAAAAATAAACAAATGGGACCTAATTAAACTTAAATGCTTTTGCACAACATAGGAAACCATTGACAAAACAAAAAGTCAGCCTACTGAATGGGAAAAAAATATTTGCAAATGATATGACTGATTAGGAGCTGATATCCAAAATATATAAATAGCTCATATAATTTAATATTTTTAAAAGAACCTGATTTTAAAATGGGCAAGTGACCTGAATAGACATTTTTCCAAGGAAGACATATAGATGGCCAAAAAGCACATGAAAAGATGCTCAACATTGCTAATCATCAGTGAAATACAAATCAAAACCATAATGAGGTATCACCTCATACCTGTCAGAATGGCTATCATCAAAAAGTCGACAAATAACAAATGTTGGAGAGGGTGTGGGGAAAAGGGAACCCTCATACATTGTTGGTGGGAATGTAAATTGGTTCAGCCCCTTTTGAAAACAGTATTGGGTTCCTCAAAAAACTAAAAATAGAGCTCTCATATGATCTAGCATTACCACTGCTGTGTATATATCTTAAGGAAACAAAAATACTAATTGAAAAAGATACATACACCCCAATGTTCATAGCAGCATTATTTACAATAGCCAAGACATGGAAGAAGCAACCTAAGTGTCCATCAACATATGAATGGATAAAGAAAATGTGGCATATATATATATATATATACACATACATATATATATATATATATATATATATATATATATATATATATACACACACACACACACACACACACACACACACACGCATATACACACAATGGAATATTACTCAATCATAAGAATGAAATTCTGTTCTTTGCAACATGGATGGACCTAGAGGGTATTATGCCAGACAGAGAAAGACAAATATTGTATGTTATCACTTATATGTGGAATCTAAAAATAAAAGAAACAAATATATATAACAAAACAGAAACAGACTGACAGATATAGAGAACAAACTAGTGGTTATCAGTGGGGAGAAGGAAGGAGGGAATCACAAGATGGCAGTAGCGAATTAAGAGATACAAACTACTATGTATAAAATAAATAAGCAGCAAGTATATATTGTACAGCACAGGGGAGTATAGCCATTATTTTGTAATAACTTCAAATGTAGTATAATCTATAAAGTATTCATATCATATATAATCTATAAAAATATTGAATCCTTATGTTGTACACCTAAAACTAATATAGTACTGTAAATGAACTATACTTCCTTTTTTTAAAAAAGAGAAAACAAAGAGAAAAAGAATAAAGGTAAAGTGTTTACATTATCAAGTCAGTAATTAGTTAATATGTGAAATGGTTTTGTTTTCCAAAAGAAAAACCGCTATGAAAATAAAATATAGGAAGAATGAAAATAAATGAACAATAAGCACTCTAGCAAATTCTTTGTCATGCAAGCCTCAACAGTGGAAAGGAGCTCAAATTTTTGTGGGATACAGAGGTGAGTGCAAATACTGGTTCTTCTTTCAGAACTTATGAGCCCACTTCTAAATACTTTCAGTGGTAAAAGTTCAATTTTTGGATTTGAATAAGAGGCAAAAAATTACATTAGGCTTTAGCCATTTTTAACTATGTTTGGTTAAAAGATAAGTAATTTTACCCCTCCCCCTATAGATATAATAACCAATGGAAATAAGTCAACTATTTTAACATTTCCTTTGCTAATTGAATGTTGCAAATATCAAAAGTTGAAAATTTCAGTATAATGTTTCACATAAATGTGACCCAATAATGTGAAAATATTAGAAAAATTAATGTCCTGTCCTGGTACCTTATGTCAAAAGATTAAATAATGAGGACTAGCCTCAATTATTTTAAACAGAATTCTAAGTAGTTCTATTTTGTAGGAAGAACTAAAATATTACCAAATTTACTATATTATTTTAATTAAATATCAAAATGCTTCTAAGAAAACTACATATCCTCTGGATGGCAGTTTGAGTCACACAATAAGTGGCAGCCACTACTAGTGACTTCTGAAAAGCTGGTACAATCATATTTAAATGTTGGAATTATTAGAAAACAAAAAAATTCAGGGAACCAATGGTTCCTTTACACCAAAACCTCTTGTTCCTCTCTCCAATGTTTATATTTGAAAATCACTTTTTACCTCCCAGCAATAATAATGCATTTTCATTTCTGGAAATTGACCAAGAGCAATACATGGCTTCCCAAACACATGTATTGTGATGAAATCATTGTGAGATTTCTGCATACTGTTAAATGGGGGAAAGTAAGAAAGTGTTATTATGAGGATGACCAAAGCAAGCTAAAGCCACAGAATTCAGAACTTAAACTAGGCTTGAGTCTCATAGGCCCTATTTCATGTGGGAAGAGAGATCAGCCATATATTCCCTAATGATCTGGTTTCAAGGACTCTTGGAACAAACCCTTTTTTCTGTGCTCCCTGGCCAAGTGGGTAGCCCAAATGCAAGATGATTTTTCTGGGCCTTTGCCCAGGTAGTAACTTGTAACTGAGTCAAGCATAAATGAGAAAACCTTGAGGACAGCTGGGAGCTGGGGTGTGTTCAGAGATCCAGCCTTAAACTATGCTGAACTCATGCACTCTTACCAAGTGAGCATCTAGAGTTGAGGTCTGGGAGAACACTGTCTCCCCTAAACAGAGACTAAAAATCCTGACCCACACTCACTTTCCATGGCCCAGTGGCTTTCTCTCATGGCAGATGATTCAAGTGAAGCTGGTAGTCAGGGCAAAGGATGCCTTTGGCCACCAGCACTGTGAGAGCCACTCCTTCAGCATTTGGAATGACCATAGAAATCTACTGGTGACACTAAGAGCCACAGTCATGTATTATCTTTGAGTTGTGGCTAAGTAAGCACTAGGTCAGTAGGACAAGCACCTCACCAGGTCACTTCCTGCCTCTCCTCTGTCTGCTTAAGAATGCAGCAAACCTTTTGGATGAACTCTGCATCCTATAGGGTGATGACACCTTCTACCATATATTCTCATCCCCTCACCTAGGAATAGAATGGATGGAATAGAATGATCAAATTCTGGGGGATTGATTGGAAAAGTCTCAGGGGATTCTATGTGAAAATTTAGACAAGGGTCTTTCTAATCAGCTGGAATTAACTGTCATGTTAGAAGTACAAAAAGTATATCATTTATAGTAGAGTTTACCTATCTCATAGGATTGTTGTGGAAATAAAAGTGCAATGTCCACACAAAGGGTTATATATGTAATGAAGGCACAATAAATATAAGAACTCATTCTTTTTATCATCATTTTAGCAGTAAGGAAATAAAGGTCAAAAGAGTTAATTAAGCATGTCCAGGTCAAACAGTATTCATGAAGTGGAGACAGGATTCAAATGGAAATCTTTCAGAATTCAGCACCTGCCCCACTCTGTGATACCTTTTCTTACCCTTATGTGATATTGTTTTCCCTGACCCCCCAACTTCAGCTATGTGCTCATCTTCCCATGTTCTTCAGGTCAGACAAGAGCTCTGCTTTCCATTCAGTCACTCACACTAGAAACTATAGCAAGAAAATGAAACAAAGGGGAAATTCAGTCAGAAGGGTACCAGTGACCAATACTTACATGCAGCGCTTGTCTAGTGTAACAAAAGAAAAATTATGCTACCTATAACTTTTCTCAATAATAATATAGTCTGTAATCAAGGAGATAACACACATAAGTGACAAGCCCCAGGTGCTGCAGCTGTTCCCCAAATTGTATTCTTGGATGCCTTGATTTAATTCTGCAAACATTGTTCTCTCTGTAACTACTTCTACATTCATGCTACCACTGGCCTAGTGAAACCTCTCTTTGTTTACTGCCTGAATGAAGGCAGAAGTATAAAAACTGGTTCAATTGCCATTCCTCTTGTATATCTATAATCCAAACACAGGTGAGAGGAGAAATGGAAATGCATATTTAACCACAAGATGATTGCTCCTAAGTATGACCATTCACAAAGTTAAGTCTAACATACTAACATGGCATAAAATGAAATCCATGATCTGTTACCTAACCCCTGCTTTTCATCCTGCCTTTTACTTCATCACTTGCCTTTGATTTCTTAGCAATTTTCACTCAAGGATCCCAGAAATGTTTGTGCTCCATGAGTAAAACATGTTCCTTCATCACTTTTTGCCATTAATTTCAATGTCATAGTGTGTCTAAGGGGCTTATGGGATATGGACTTGTGTGTATGTGTATGTTTATGTATGTCTGCTTATGTTGATCAGCCAGGTCTTCAACAGAAAAGAGAAAGTGGGGTCACAGTTAGTAAAGGAATTATTTACACAGATGTGGCCAGAGAGTCAGGAAAGCTGAAAGGAGATAAAGACAGTAACCCAAAGCTAAAAATAGCAGGAAATCCACTACCACTCCTCGGCCTAAAGGAGCAAATGGAGGGAGTCTATAATTTGTTATTTCTATGGATAAAGCATTCATGAATTGCCTCTACAGTAAGAAATCTGTGCTTAAGCATGAAAAAAAAAACTCAATGTGGAGGAGTAGAGACTTAAGGAAAATATCATTATTGAAACATGGATCTTGTATTCTCAAAAGTCAATGATCAGCTAATGTCTGAGATGGTTTTATTTTCCTCAAGAAAAACTGATATGTGAATAAAATATTGGAGAATACTTTTTTAAAGATAGCACTAAAAAATTCTAATACACATCCCTTCCTCATACCAGCCTCAACAATGATTAGGAGATCAGGTTTTGTGGGAGACAGAGGTAAGAACAAGTCCTTGCTCTTTCACTCACTGGTTAAGTGTCCATTTTGGTTTAGAGTTCCAGACCCCATACCAAAATTTATGAACCTACTAAATCTACTTAAGAAAGGAAGTGGTCCATTTTAAGTTTATTATTTAAAGGCTGATTTTTGGTTTGGGATAAAAGGGAAAGAATGTATTATGTTAATGGGTAAGAACAAAGTGAGTAATCCAAGTAGTATTCACAGGGCCCTTGCAGGAATAACTGATGGAAATAAACCAGCTCCACAGTTCACAGAATTTTACCAAGATAAGTAAATGGAAAAGAGACAGTTCAGTGTGTCACATAAATGCGCTCCTATCGCCCCAATAATTTGGAGTACTATTAGAAAAGATTATGTATTTTCCAAGTAGCAAATGTCAACAAATTTAAATAATAAGGACCATCCTTAATTATATTAAGCACTGCCATTGATCGTTCTCTGTTGAGTGAAAATGAAAGAGGAAAATAATAAAGCAGGGTAAGCTTAAATTTTACGAAGTAAACCATAGTAATTATTTTAATTAAATTATCAATAGACTTCTAAGATTTTATGTTCTCTCAATACCAGCTTTACTGAAAAAGGAAGTGTTGAATGCTATTAAGGATTTCTGGAAAGCAGTTGTAATCATTTTTAAATGGTGACCTCATTCTGAAAAAAAAAATTTCAACGACTACCTGTAATGACCTTAATCAAGTCACAAATATTAGGAAACATACAAACTTAGAATTGGAAAGTACTTCAAATAAGATCAAAGTCAAGATTGTTCTTTTTGAGATCAATATATGTTTAATTCTTAATGCATTCACGGTTTCAAAGAAAGTAAATGAAAATAATCTGCCTGTATGTTTGTTATTAGTTGGTCATTTTGCTGCTAACAAAACTATGAAAAGCTTTTCTGTGAAATGCCCTGGAGAGCATAATACTGGAAATTTTCTTCAGCTTCTCATTTTAACCATGGAAAGTATTACAAAAACTTTTGCCACATCATCACAGACGTATATTTTCTTTAATAATTTGTCTGTTATTTGTATGCCAGAGACACTTTGTAGGCCCAGTTGTAAGGAGAGTAGTGTCAGGGTAAAATTGAGTGTTGAACTTGGAGGTAGCTTTCCAAGATATCTTCCTGAATCACCACACCAACAAATAGAATCTGTATCACACATCTTCAAAACCAATTTCATTTTCCAATCACTGTGGTTTGTTATCTTACAGGTAATATGAAAAGGCTCTTCTAGAATTACAGTATCTGGGACTGTCTCCAAAGACAGCCTCATGTTTCCATAACCTGGAGGCTCTCGTTCAATTTTAATTGTCTGTAGCATTGCCATTTCACCTAGATTTCTTTTCCACACTATATCCAATTTTCCCATTTTACTAGTCCTCTAATGGTAGCAGCTTTCTCTGAAAATTTCTGCTTGAGCTGAAGGTGGTATAAATACTGGCGTCCTTCCATTGACTGCAAAAATGTTCTCATTCCAAAGGTACACTCATCTTCTCCAGCCTGATAGACAGTATTTAATTCTGCCCCAGTGTACATTTCAGACGGCTTTAAGGAAACCTTTTGTATAAAGACAGTTGAAGATGAAATATTCTGAATCTGGATTTCAAGAAACAAGTCACTCATCTCTGAATTATAAAACTTAGTTTTAACTTCAAATGGTGAGAGGAATGAAAGTAAGCACAGTTTCCTTAAAAACATCTTTCCTTCCACACTGTGTTGAATAGATACTGAACCCACAGGGACAACTCTTCCAATGTCTACTACTTTGTCATAGATGACATCATCAGTACAACAATTGGATGCAAGTTCTACCACAGCCATGGAGACTGAGAGGTGTGAAGGCTGAGTACTTGTCTGAAAATTAGTGTTTGCAATACGATTTTTACAACTTAATTTCAATCACTGGGAATTCTCACATAAATAGAATTATTTTTCCTCTCAAAACATAGTTCTAAGGATTTATGATGAATTCAAACTTTCCCCCAGTTATTGACATTGCTGGTGGAGGGTCACCTGTCATGATCTGGTTAGAGAAATTACCAGGTAAGTTATTATCTTCACATGTGACTGAAAAGTTGGTGAATAAATTATGCTTAGTAGACAAAATCATTTTGAATGTCAGAAAGATCTCCTGTAATGGATTCCCTTCCATTTTGACCACAACTTTGCCCAATGTTTTAAAAAGCAACTGAGGTTTAATCAGGTATGGCAGGATGACAGACACAGAGACAACTGCTTTTGAAAGAACAGTTTATTAGTCTTGACCTAAAATAAACAGACTGCCAGTTATTTCTCCAGGCAAAATGTGTTTATTTGGGATCAGCAAAGAGTTGTAGTTCGAGATCTGCAACCATGGTGAGCCATGTATAAGTGCCCACATAGCAAGGGAAGGAGAACTCTTATAGAAGGGGAAAAGGAAGTTTGGAGGGGTACAGTAAACAGAGTCCATGGCTTTTCATTGGCTGAATTGTTGCCAGGAAAGAAGAGCTCTTCCTTCCTTTCATTGGCCTTTCCTAGCATTGCAAGACATAGCGCCCTTTTCCGGGCTATCAACTTTAATTGAGGTTTATGCTTATTAATTTTTTCTTTTTAATACATATATTTATTTAAGTTTTTCTGACTTTTTTATTGAAGTATAGTTGATTTACAATGTTGTGTTAGTTTCAGGTATACAGCAAAGTGATTCAATTTATATATATATATATATATATATATACACACACACATATATATATATTCTTTTTCAGATTCTTTTCCATTATAGGTTATTACAAGATATTGAATATAGTTCCCCATGCTATACAGTAGGTGCTTGTTATTTATCTATTTTATTTATAGTAGTGTGTATCTATTAATCCCAAACTCCTAATTTATCCCACACCCCTTTCCCCTTTGGTAAACATATATTTGTTTTCTATGTCTTTGAGTCTGTTTCTGTTTTGTAAATAAGTTCATTTGTATCATTTTTTAGATTCCACATATAAGTGATATCATGTGATATTTATCATCCTCTGTCTGACTTATTTCACTTAGTATAATAATCTCTAGGCCCATCCATGTTGCTGCAAATGGCATTATTTCATTGTTTTTTTATGGCTGAGTAATATTCCATTGTATATATATACCACATCTACTTTATTCATCTGTCAATGAACACTTAGGTTGCTTCCATATCTTGGCTATTGCAACTAGATCTGATATGAACATTTGGGTGCATGCATCTTTTCAAATTAGAGTTTTTGTGTTTTCTGGATATATGCCCAGGAGTGGGATTGCTGGATCATATAGTAAATCTATTTTTAATTTTTTAAGGAACCTCTATACTCTTCTCTGTAGTGGTTGCACTAATTTATATTCTGACCAGCAGGGTAGGAGGTTCCCTTTTCTCCACACTCTCTCCAGCATTTATTACTTGTAGACTTTTTAATCATGGCCATTCTGACTGGTGTGAGGTGAAACCTCATTACAGTTTTGATTAGCGTTTCTCTAATAATTAGCGGTTTAAGCATCTTTTCATGTACTTGTTGGGCATCTGTACATCTCTGGAGAAATGTCTGTTTAGGTCATCTGGCCATTTTATGATTACGTTGTTTGGTTTTTTTTATATTGAGCTGTATGAGCTGTTTTATTTTGGAACTTAATCCCTTGTCAATCAAATCATTTGCAAATATTTTCTCCCATTCAGTAGATTGCCTTTTTGTTTGTTTATGGCTTCCTTTGCTGTGCAAAAGCTTTTGAGTTTAATTAGGTCCCACTTGTTTATTTTTGTTTTTGTTTCCATAATTCTGGGAGGTGGGTCAAAAAAGATCTTGCTGCGATTTATGTCAAAGAGTGTTCTGCCTATGTTTTCCCCTAAGAGTTTTATAGTATCTGGCCTTACATTTAGGTCTTTAATCGATTTTGAGTTTATTTTTGTGTATGGTGTTAGGGAGTGTTCTAATTTCATTCTTTTACATGTAGCTGTCCAGTTTTCCCAACACCGCTTGCTGAACAGACTGCCTTTTCTCCATTGTACATTCTTACCTCCTTTGTTGAAGATTGATTGACCATAGTTGTGTGGGCTTATTTCTGGGCTCTCTATTGTGTTCCACTGATCCATATGTCTGTTTTGTACCAACAACACACTGTTTTGATTACTGTATCTTTACGGTGGTGTCTGAAGTCTGAGAGGGTTATGCCTCTATCTTTGTTCTTTTCTCTCAGGATTGCTTAGACAATTCTAGGGCTTTTGTGGCTCCATATAAATTTTAAGATGATTTGTTCTAGTTCGGTGAAAAATGTCATGGGTAATTTGATAAGGATCACATTAAATCTGTACACCTCTTTGGGTAGTATTGACATTTTAACAACATTAATTCTTCCAATCCAATAGCATGGGATATCTTTCCATTTTTTGAATCCTCTTTAATTTCCTTTATTAATGTTTTATAGTTCTCAGCATATAAGTCTTTCACCTCCTTGGTCAGGTTTATTCCTAGGTATTTTTTTGTTGTTGCTGTGATTTTAAAAGATATTGTTTTTTGGGGTTTTTTTTTTGTTTGTTTTTTTAGGAAAAAAGTTCATTTAATGAGCTCCAGGGAACACTCAGCCTGCTGCCATACTAACTCATGAATTACAATGGATTGCTGGTAAGCAAGACAAGAAAACAGGGAACAAACAAAACAAACAAAAATCAAGACATTGTTTCTTACTGAACTCTTCTCAAATGAGATCAAGGAATTATGGTTAAATGCCACAGCTGTAAATAATTTCTGCTCCTGGAGAGGTTAGAAAGGGCTTATAATATTTACCCTTTTTTTTCAGACAGAATTTAGGTCTGAGCAAAACCTTTTGTGTCCTCCAACCTCAAAGTTTATTGGGGATGGAAGTCCAAATTTGCTGTCACATACCATAAAAAGAATCTCATGAGCAGAGGGTCAAACTAATTTTGGAATATATGAATTATGCCCAGTGGTATTTTAAATAGATTTCAAACTAAAATATATAAATAAACTTTTACTGATCTATACGACTCTGGGTTCTGAAACTTCTACATGTCACATGCATGATACATAACACACAATGTCAACCCCAGGAGAGAGAAAACACTCCAATGAAGCAAGCCAAAGAAACAAGCTTCAAACAAGGTAAAGTGATGTGTAGACCAGGATTTTTCAATTCTTTCCTGTCATGCTGAAGCTTCCAGCTCCTGAATAACAACACATATTTCCCTTGCCCTAGACACCCAAGAGTATGTCTCCTCTCTTGGGCATAAGAATCTCTAGAGTTACATATGTGTAGTAAACAGTGGACCCATCTGGCATACTCACAATGACCAAATTGTGTTGATCATACTTTAAACCAATACATCGCTCCATGATGAAGTTGCAATAAATGATATATTTGCTTTCCAGACATGAATGAGATGCCTTACTGGATATACTCCAGGAAGGCCAGAGAAACTGGAATAATTTACTGGTGAATTTCTTTCAGGATAGCCCATCATTTATCTAGAATATAATCTTTACATATCTGGATCCTTCAAACTAGACCAAAGGGAAAATCTGGGCTGCAAGCCTCAATTAGAAATGTGGGATGCTGCTATGCTGACAACCGGTGCTCCCTGACCTGTATCTTCTGAGACTAGAACCCAGTGTGGTGGATGACCAATTCATGAGTTTTTTTTACATTCTGATATTTACATTTCTGATATTTCATTGTTAGTGTAAAGAAATGCAACTGATTTCTGAGTATTAATCCTGTTTCTTGCTACTTTGCTGAATTCATTTATTAGATCTAATAGTTTCTGTGTGAAGTCCTTAGGGTTTTCTATATATAGTATCATGTCACCTGCATATAGTGACAATTTTACCCCTTCCCTTCCAATTTGGATACCTTTTATTTCTTTTTCTTATCTGACTGCTGTGGCTAGGACTTCCAATACTATGTTGAATAGAAGTGGTGAGAGTGGGCATCCTTGTCTTTTTCCAGATCTTAGCAGGAAGGCTTTCAGCTTTTCACCATTGAGTATTGTATTGGCTGTGGGTTTGTCATAAATGGCTTTCATTATGTTGAGATATGTTTCCTCTATACCCACTTTGGTAAGAGTTTTTATCATGAATGTATGTTGAATTTTATCAAGTGCTTTTTCTGCATCTAATGAGATGATCATGTGGTTTTTGTCTTTTCTTTTGTTGATGTGGTATATTACATTGATTGACTTGCCTCTTTTGAACCATCCTTGTGAACTTGGGATGAATCCCACTTGATCGTGGTGTATGATCTTTTTTCTGTGTTGTTGGATTTGGTTTGTTAATATTTTGTTGAGAATTTTGCATCTATATTCATCAGACATATTGACCTGTAATTTTCTTTTTGGTAGTGTCTTCATCTGGTTTTGGTATCAGGGTGATGGTGGCTTCATAGAATGACTTTGGGAGTGATCACTACTCTTCAATCTTTTGGAAGAGTTTGAGAAGGATTGATATAAGTTCTTTGTATGTTTGGTGGAATTCTCCAGTGAATCCATCCATTCCTGAACTTTTGTTTGCAGAGAGTTTTTTGTTTTTTGTTTTTTACAAATTCTATTTCAATTCTAGTGATTGGTCGGTTCAAATTACCTATTTCTTCCTGATTCAGCTTTGGTGAGCTGTATGTTTCTAGAAACTTGTAACTTTCTTCTGGGTTGTCCAATTTGCTGGCAAATAATTGTTGACAGTATTCTCTTATGGTTTATTGTATTTCTGAGGTATCACTTGTAATTTCTCCTCTTTCATTTCTTATTTAGTTTATTTAGGTCATCTCTCTTTTCTTTTTGGTGAGCCTGGCCAGAAGTTTGTCAACGTTTTTTATCCTTTCAAAAAAACCAGCTCTTGATTTTATTGATTTTTTTCTACTTTAAAAAATTTTTCTATTTTTATTCCCTCTGTGATCTTTATTATTTCCTTCCTTCTGCTGACTTTGGGTATTATTTGTTCCTCTTTTTCTACTTCTTTTTGGTGGTAGGTTAGGTTGCTTATTTGAGATTTTTCTTGTTATTTGAAGGAGGCCTGTACCATTATGGATTTCCCTTTTAGGACTGCTTTTGCTGCATCGCATAGATTTTGTGTGGTTGTGTTTTCATTGTCATTTGTCTCTAGGTATTTTTTAATTTCCTCTTTGATTTCATCGTTGGCCCATTGGTTTTTCAGTAGCATGTTGTTTAGTCTCCATGTAATCAATTATTTAAATTTTCAGAATGACTTTATTACTTATTTTAAAATTCCAGATGGATCAATAAACATTTATAATTAATAAGTGAATTTGGTAAAGTTAATGCACACAAAATTGATAAACCAAAAAATTTTATCTCCATATACTAGCCAACAAACAAGTGGCAAATTATATTAAAAATTATCATTTAAATTTACATCAAGTAGCAGAAAATACATAGGACTCATCTGAGTAAAACTGAGTGAGATATCCACACTGAAAACTTTTAAGATATTGCTAATCCATGTAATCTTTTTTTTCTCACTTACATTTCTGTGGTTGATTTCTAGTTGTATGCCACTGTGATTAGAAAAATGCTTGAAATACTTTCTATCCTCTCCAACTTGTTGAGGATTGTTTTGTGTCCTAATACCTGGTCTATGCTAGAGAATGTACCAACTGCGCTTGAAAAGAATGTGTATGCTGGTTATTTTGGATGTAATGTCCTGAAAATATCAATTAAGTCCAACTGTTCTATTGTGTCATTTAGGACATCTGTTGCCTTATTGATTTTCTGTCTGAAAGAGCTGTCCTTTGATGTCAGTGGGGTGTAAAACTCTCCTACTACTATTGTTTTCCCATCAGTTTCTCCCTTTATGTCTGTTAGTATTTGTTTTATGTATTTAGGTGCTCCTATATTAGGTGCATATATGTTAATTAGTGTAATATCCTCTTCTTTTATTGATCCTTTTATCATTACATAATGCCCTTCTTTATGTTTCTTTATGGCCTTTGTTTTAAAATCTATTTTATCTGACATGAATATTGCTACCTCTGCTTTCTTGTCATTTCTATTTGCATGATATATCTTTTTCCATCTCCTCACTTACAATCTCTGAGGGGTCTCTTGTAGGCAGCATATTGTAAGTCCTTGTTTTATTATCCAATATGCCACTCTATGTTTTTTGATCTGCTCTTACAGAAAAACCCAAACAAATTTTTGGCTAACCCAATATTTATTGCCATTTTAAACCATGTTTTCCAATTGATTTTATATTTCTTCTCTGTTCCTTTCTTTTTATTTTTGTTTTCCCTCCTGTGGTTTGATGGTTTTCTTTTGAATTATGCTTGACTTCTCTTCTTCTGGATTTTTGTGAATCTATTTTATGTTTTTGATTTGTGGTTACCCTCATTTTCAAGTGTGTTGGCCCATTAATATATCTACTTGCTTTAGATTGGTAGTAATATAAGCTCAAACACATTATTTAAAAAACTGCATTTTCCTTTTTTTATTTAAAAAAAAATTTTTTTAAATTTTTGTCTGTGTTGGGTCTTTGTTGCTATGTGCAGGCTTTCTCTAGTTGTGGTGAGAGGGGGTTACTCTTCCTTGCAGGTTCACGGGCTTCTCATTGTGGTGGTTTCTCTTGTTGCAGAGCATGGGCTCTAGGCACACAGGCTTCAGTAGTTGCAGCATGCAGGCTCTGTAGTTGCAGCATGCTGGCTTTAGAGAGTGCGGGCTTCAGTAGTTGTGGTGTGTGGGCTCAATAGTTGTGGTTCACGGGCTCTAGAGTACAGGATCAGTAGTTGTAGCACATGGGCTTAGTGTTTCTGCAGCATGTGGAATCTTCCCGGACCAGGGATGGAACCCTTGTCCCCTGCATTGGCAGGTGGATTCTTAACCACTGCACCATCAGGGAAATCCAAAAAATCTACATTTTCTTACTCCCCTTCCCACATATTGTGATTTTGATGTCCTATTTTACATCTTCATGCTTAGCCTTTTGCTGTTCATTGTAGTTATAATTGTTTTCACAAAAAATTTTATTACTTTTTAAAATCTATGTATTGGCTTATTTAAATGATCTACAATCTTTTTATATATTTGCTTTTCCTATTTGATTTTCCCTTTCCTGTATATTCTTGCTTCTTTTCTTTTCTTTTAGAGAAGACCTTTCAATATTTCTTTTAGGATAGGTTTAATATTGCTGAATTATTTTAGTTTTTGCTTATCTGAGAAATTCTTTACCTCTCCTTCTGTTCTAAATGATAATCTTCCTGGGTATAGTATCCTAGGCTGTAGATTGTTCCCTTTCAGGAGTTTGAATATATCTTGCTGCTCTCTTCTGGCCTGCAGTTTCTGTGGAGAAATCAGCTGATAGCCTTATGGGGGTTCCTTTGTAACTGACTCTTTGTTTTTCTCTCACTACTTTAGAATCCTCTATTTTTAAATTTGCCATTTAATTATGATGTGTCTTGTTGCAAGTCTGTTTGGGTTCATATTGTTTGGGACCTTCTGTGCTTCTTGTACTTGGATATCTTTTTCCTTCTTTAGGTTGGGGAAGTTTTCTTCAAATACATTTTTGATCCCATTTTCTCTTTCTTATCCTTCCGGGATCCTTATTATGCAATAAGATAATAAATTACATAAGTAATAAAAAATTTTAACAAGGAAAATCTCAGGACCATATGGTTTCACTGATGAATTCTACCAAACCTTTAAAATTAGAATTAATACCAATCCTTCTCAAACTCTTCCAAAAGAATAGAAGAGGGAGTGCATCATAACTTGTTCTATGAGACTATCATTACCTTTATTACAAATGCAGGAAAGGACATTGCAATAAAAGAAAATTGTAGACTATATACATTATGAATATAGATGGAGAAATTCTCAACAAAATACTAGCCAATCAAATCCGGAAGCATATTAAAAGAAATATAAACCATTTCAAAGTGAAGATTATCAAGAATGCAAGGGTGGTTCAGCATATGAAAATCAGTCCATCTTTGACACTACAGTAATAGAATGAAGGCATTAAAAAATGTGATCATATTAAATAATGCAAAAAAACACAACTGATGATATTCAACACCCTTTCATAATAAAAGCACTTAACAAAGTAGGAGTAGAAATGAACTTCCTTAAGCTGAAGAGGGTTTTATGAAAAATCCACAGGTAACATCATACTCAATGGTGAAAGACTAAAATCCTAACCTTAGGATCAGGATCAAGAAAAGGATGCTCATTTTCATCCCATGTATTCAACATTGTACTAAAGTTCTAGAGAGAACAATTAGGCAAGAAAAAGAAATAAAAAGTATATAATTTTAAAAGGAAGCAGTAAAACTATCTCTAGTCACAGATGACATGATTGTATATATAAAAAATCCTAAGGATTTACCAAAAAAGTCTATTAAAGCTAATAAAAAATTCAAGCAAAGTTGCAAGATACAAAATCAACAAACAAAAAAATCAGTTGCATTTTCATGTATTGGCAATCAACAACCCAAAAATGAAATTAGTAAAACAATTCTATTTAAAGTAACATTAAAAATAATAGCATGCCTAGGGATAAGTTTAACTAAGGAAGTATAAGACATAAACACTGAAAATACAAAATGTGCTGAAAGAAATTTAAAAAGTCCTAAATAAATGGAAAGACATTCCATATTCATGGATTGGAAGATAATATTTTTAAGATAATAATACTGCCGAATGTGATCTACAGATTCAGTGCAGTTGCTAGAAAATAACAACACTTTTGCAGACATGAAAAAAACCATCCTAAAATTTATATAGAAATGCAAGGGGCCCTGAATGGCTAAAACAATCTTGAAAAGAAAGAACAAATTTGGAGAATTCATACATCTTGATTAAAAACTTACTACAAAGTTACAATAATAAAAAGTGTCATGCTAGTATAAGGGTAGCCATATAGATCAATGGAACAGAATTGAGAATCAACAAATAAATATCTGTTGTCAATTGGTTTTTGAAAAAGATGTCAGGACCATTCAATGAGGAATAATATCCTCTTCAAAACTGGTGCTGGAACAACTGGATATCCACATGCCATCCAATAAATTTGGACCCTTACCTCATGCCATATACAAAAAATGTTTTTAGTGGTTTAAAAGACTGAAATGTTAGAACTAAAACTTTAAATTCTTAGAAGAAACATGGGGATAAATCTTCATGACCTCGTATTTGACAATGGTTTCTTTGATATGACACTAAAAGTATGAGCAACAAAAGACAAGAATAGATAAATGGACTTCATGTCATTCTCAAGAGAATTAAATGACAACATACAGAATGGGAGAAAATATTTGTAAATTATGTATCTGATAAAGGTCTAGTATCCAGATTACATTTAAAAAAATCTTATAGATGATCTTATTTACAAAGCAGAAATAGAGACACAGACGTAGAGAGCAAATGTATGGATACCAAGGGGGAAAGGAGAGGGTGGGAGGAATTGGAAGGTTGGGATTGACACATATACACTATTGACACTATGTATAAAACAGGTAACTAATGAGAACATACTGAATAGCACAGGGAACTCTACTTAATGCACTGTGGTGACCTAAATAGGAAGGAAATCCAAAAACAGAGGGGATATATGTATATGTATAGCTGATTCATTTTGCTGTACAGTAGAAACTAACACAACATTGAAAAGCAACTATACTCCAATAAAAATAAAAAGGATAACCAACAAGGACCTACTGTATAGCACAGGGAACTCTGCTCAATATTATGTAACAACCTAAATGGGAAAAGAATTTGAAAAAGAATAGATACATGTATATGTGTAACTGAATTACTTTGCTGTACACCTGAAACTAACACACTTTGCTGTACACCTGAAACTAACACAACATTGTTAATCACCTATACTCCAATATAAAATAAAAATGTTTTTTTCAAAAAGTCCTTAACGGGGCTTCCCTGGTGGCGCAGTGGTTGAGAGTCTGCCTGCCAATGCAGGGGACACGGGTTCGAGCCCTGGTCTGGGAAGATCCCACGTGCCACGGAGCAGCTGGGCCCGTGAGCCACAATTACTGAGCCTGCGCATCTGGATCCTGTGCTCCACAACAAGGGAGGCCGCGATAGTGAGAGGCCCGCGCACTGCGATGAAGAGTGGTCTCCACTTGCCACAACTAGAGAAAGCCCTCGCACAGAAACGAAGACCCAACACAGCCATAAATAAATAAATAAATACTTTAAAAAAAAAAAAAAGTCCTTAACGACCTAGAGGGGTGGGATAGGGAGGGTGGGAGGGAGGCTCAAGAGGGAGGGGATATGGAGATATATGTATACATATAGCTGATTCACTTTGTTGTACAGCAGAAGCTAACACAACATTGTAAAGCAATAATACTCCAATAAAGATGTAAAAAAAAAAAGGGAAAAATGTCCTTAGTTTTAGCTCAAATAGGAGATCACATTTTCTAAACTATAATAGTAATAAAGTATGTAAGTACGGAAAGGGAAAATAAGAAAATTAACTAGAAAGACACACCATTAAATTTGCTTAGAAATTAAGAGCAGATGTTTGCTTTTAGCTACCTAAGACAACAAAAAACAGAGAAATTTGTCAAACTTTGTCTTTTACTGAAAATGTATTAATTATAAAGTGATCAAAACTAAAAAAAAAAAAAAAAAAAAGAAACTCTTACAACTCAAAAACAACAAAAAGAAACTATCCAGTTTAAAAATATATGAAGTTTTTCTGCTTATTTTTAAATCAGGTTGTTTTGTTTTTTGATGTTGAGTTGTATGAGCTGTTTATATATGTTGGATATTAATCCCTTATTGGTCATATCATCTGCAAATATTTTCTCCCATTCAGTAGGTTGTCTTTTCATTTTGTGGATGGTTTCTTTTGCTGTGTGAAAGCTTTTAAGTTTAATTAGGTCCCATTCATTTATTTTTGCTTTTATTTCCTTTGCTTTAGGAGACAGATCCAAAAAAATATTGTTGCAATTTATGTCAAAGAGTCTTCTGCCTATGTTTTCCTCAAGGAGTTTTATAGTATCCTGTCTTACATTTAGTTCTTTAATCCAACAGGCATATGAAAAGATGCTCAACATCACTAATCAGGGAAGTGCAAATCAAAACCACAGTGCTATATCACCACACACCTATCAGAATGGCTATCATCAAAAAGAACACACATAACAAATGTTGGCAAGGATGCAGAGAAAAGGGAGCCTTCTTACACTGTAGATGGAAATGTAAATTGGTGCAGCCATTATGGAAAACAATATGGAGATTTCTCAAAAAACTAGAAATAGAACTACCATATGACCCAGCAATTCCACTCCTGAGTATATATCTGAAAAAACCAAACACACTAATTCAAAAAGATGTATGCACCACAATGTTCATAGCAGCATTATTTACAATTGCCAAGATATGGAAACAACCTAAGTGTCCATCAACAGATGAATGGCTAAAGAAGATGTGATATATATACAATGGAATACTACTCAGCCATAAAAAAGAATGAAATTTTGCTCTTTGCAGCAATATGGATTGACTTGGAGGGCATTATGCTAAGTGATGTTATTCAGACAAAGACAAATACTATATGATGTCACTTATATGTGTAATCTAAAAAATACAACAAACTAGTGAATATAACAAAAAAGAAGCAGACTTGCAGATATAGAGAATAAACTAGTGGTTACCAGTGGGGAGGGGGGAGGGGAAATATAGGGGTGGAGGAGTGGGAGGTACAAACTATGGGGTGTAAGAGAGATGCAAGGATGTATTGTACAACACGGTGAATATAGCCAATATTTTGTAATAACTGTAAGTGGAAAGTAACCTGTAAAATTTATATAAAAAAGGTACAAAGGACTTGAATAGATATTTCTCCAAACATGATATACAAGTGACCAATGAACACATGAAAAGATACTCAATGTTATTTGTCATGAGGAAAATGCAAATCAAAACCACAATTAGATACCACTTCACAGCTACCAGGATGACCATAATTAATAAAAAAGAAAATTATGTGTTGGTGAGGTGTGTGGAATGGGAACCCTCATACACTGCTGGTGGGAATATAAAATAGTGCAGCCACTGTGGAAAGTACTTTGGCATTTCTTTGATTAGAGTTGATTCTTGAACAATATGAGTTTCAACTGCATGAGTGCATTTATATATGGACTTTTTTCAATAGTAAATACTATAGTACTACATGATCTGCAGTTGGATGAATCGGCAGATGCAGAGTCACGTATATAGAGGAACCACAGATAAGGAGGAATTGTATATATGGAGGTCCAACTATAAGCTATATATGGATTTTCAACTTTGTGTAGGGTCTGTACCCCTAACCCCCACATTGTTTAAGGGTCAACGATAGTTAAACATAGGATTATTATACAACCCAGCAAATCTACTCATAGGTATATACCCAAAAGAACTGAAAACAGTTTTTCAAATTAAAAACTTGTAGAGGAATGTTCATAGCAGCACTATTCACAATAACCAAAAGGTGAAAACAGCTCAAATGTCCATCAACTGTTGAACAGAGAGACACAATGTGGGATATCCATACAATGGAATATTATTCAGCCATTAAAAGGAATAAAGTATTGATACATGGTACAACTTGTATGAACTTTGAAACTACTATGCTAAGTGAAAGAAACTAGACACAAAAGCCACATATGTTTGTAGGTATGTAAAATATCTAGAATTAGCAATTCATAAAGACAAAAAGCAGATTAGTGGTTTCCAGGGACTGGGTGAAGAGGTAAATGGGGAGTGACTGTTAATGAATATAGAGTTTCTTTTTGCCATAACAAAAAATTCTGTAACTAGATATTGGTGATGGCTGTACAACACTGTGAATGTATTTAATACCACTGAATTGTATACTTTAAAATGTTTAAAATTGGTACATTTTATATTATATATATTTTAGCACAATAAGAAGACATTATCTCATTGTTCCCTATTTCACAAATCAGATACACATCTCACTGGACTGAAATCAATGTGTTGGCAGAGCTGCTTTCTTTTCTGGAGGCCGTAGGAGATACTTTCTTTCCTTTTCCAGCTTCTAGAGGCATCCAGCATTTCTTAGCTTGTGCCTTCCTTCCTACATCATGAAAGCCAGCAGCGTAGCATTATTTTAACCCTTCTTTTGGTATCACATATTTTTCTCTGGACCTTCTATTCTGCCTCTTTCTTCCATATTTATATATCCTTGTGATTACCTGTGGGCCCACTTAGATAATTCAGGATAAGCTCCCAATTTTAAGGTCACCCAATTGGCAACCTTAAGTCTATCTACAATTTTAGTTTCCTTAGCCATGTATCTTAACAAGTTTAGAGGGCCATTATTCTGCTTAACACACCCAGCAATTCCACTCCTAGGTATATCCCAGAGAATTTAAAATATATTTCCAGGTAAAAAACTTGCACACAAATGTTCATAGCAGCATTATTCATAATTGCCAAATTGGAAACAAACTAAATGTTCATCAACTGATAAATGGATAAACAAAATATGGTATATACATACAATATAAATTATTCAGCCACAAAAAGGAATGAAGTACTGACGTATGCTACAATATGGGTGAATCTTGAATATACTATGCTAAGTGAAAGAAGCCACATGCAAAATATCACATAATGTATGATTCTATTTATTTGAAATGTCTAGAATAGGAAACCTATGTACACAGAAATTAGATTAGTAATTTCTGGAAGGAAATTTCTGGTGGAAAAAGAAAAGTGGGGAATAATTGCTAATGGGTATGGAGTTTCTTTTTAGAAAGATGAAAATGTTCTAGAATTAGATAGGGTTAGTGATTACACAACTCTGTGAATATACTAAAAACTATTAAATTGTATATATTAGAATGGTAAGTTTACAGCATGTGAAATGTATCTTTATAAAACTGAATCATCTTAATAAATTTTACATTAATTTTATGTTGAAAAGATAACATTTTGGATATATTTAGTTAAATAAAATATAAAATTTAAATTAAAAAAAGAACAGTTACATCAGCATCATAGCAGCATGAAATGCTCTCTTTGTATCTCACTTCCAATCTATTGATAAAACCAATAAAACTTCCATAACTCAATGAAGTTTTCTCAATCCAACACACCAGGGTGTCAGAGAATTCCACACACATCTGTACATCTAAAGGTGGGTGGACTGGAACACATAGAGGAGGCAGAACAAAGGGAACAACAGAGGTGATGCCTACGACCCTAGTTCTCCTGCTGTGGTGACTGAGCCTACAGCCCCAAAGAACCTAGTAACAGCAGGAGAGGTGCCCCAGACAACTCCAGCCTCGTAGCCATTGCTGCACCCACAGCCACAGGGAACAAGGCAGCCATAGCAGCAAGGCCTGTGACCTGATCCCTCCAGCTGCAGAGATGTCTGTGACCCCGGCCACCCTTCCAACAGTTGTGGCACACATGAACCTGACTACCTTGGACTCAGCAGAGGCATCCGTGACCCTGGCTCCCCACTACCTTTCCCTCTCCCCCCACAGCACTGCAGTCTGTGACCCAGGTGACACCAGATGTGCTGAAAGTACACACCATCCTGGTGCCCTAGGCAGTGACAGCAGCAACATTGATAGCAGCAAGGCACAAGTGACCTGGAAGGCAAAAACAGTGACAACAAGGGCACCAAACAGCACCTCTGGCAGAGGCAGTAGAAGGTGAAAAGTGCCAATACTCAAAAATAGCCAGAGGCAGCTCAGGTAAGAGAAACCAAAAACTTGTGCTATATTGCCATCTACTGAAAAATAAAAAGAAAGGCCTGTAATTACTAATCTTGAATTGTTAGAATCAAGTAAAACTTTTTACCTAAAGAAGAGAGGTGTTTGCGGCTTCAGAGGTATCAACAGAGGAACAACTCATCGAGCACCATGAAAAACCACAGTAACACGGTATTACAAAGAGAAAATGACAATTCTTCAGAAACCAAACTTAAAGTCACAGAATACTGCAGTTTAACTGATAGAGAATTCAAAATAGGTGTCTTGAAGAAACACAACGAGCTACAAACAAACTCCAAAAGACAGTTCAAGGAGCTCAGAAATAAAATTAATGAGCAGAAGGAATACTTTACCAAAGAGATTGGAACTCCGAAAAAGAACCAAACAGAAATTCTGGAGCTGAAGAATTCAATAAATGAGACAAAGAGTGCATTAGAAAGCATTGGAAATAGAGCAGATCTTAAGGAAGAGAGAATTGCGAGCTTGAAGATAGAAATCTAAAATGATACAGGTAGAAAAGGAGAGAGAACTAAGATCAATCTAAAAACAATAAATTCCATGAGAATTATCTCACCGCATTAGAAAGGGTAACATAAGAATAATGAGTTTCCCAGGAGAAGAGAGTAGGAAGAGAGGAGAGAGTTTACTTATTTATTTTTTCTTTCCAGTTAGGCTACTTGACTAGCTTTTTTTAAAAAAATAGATCTTTATTACAGTACAATTGCTTCACAATACTCTGTTAGTTTCTAGTACAACAAAGTGAATCAGCCATATGCATATGTATATCCCCATATCCCTTCCCTCTTGAGCCTCCATCCCACCCTCCCTATCCCACCTCTCTAGGTCATCACAAAACACTGAGCTGATCTTCCTGTGCTATGCTGGTGCTTCCCACTAGCTAACTATTTTACATTAGGTAGTGTATATATATCGATGCTACTCTCTCTTTGCCCCAGCTTCCCCCTCCCTCCGGTGTCCTCAAGTCCATTCTCTATGTCTACATCTTTATTCGTGCCCAGGCACTAGATTCATCAGTACCATTTTTTTTTTTAGATTGCAAATATATGTGTTAGCATATGGTATTTGTTTTTCTCTTTCTGGCTTACTTCACGCTGTATGACAGATTCTATGTCCATCTACCTCACTACAAATAACTCAATTTCGTTCCTTTTTATGGCTGAGTAACATTCCATTGTATATATGTGCCACATCTTCTTTATCCACTCATCTGTCAATGGACTTTTAGGTTGCTTCCATGTCCTGGCTATTGTAAACAGTGCTGCAATGAACACTGCAGTGCATGTCTCTTTCTGAATTATGGTTTCTCAGGGTGTATGCCCAGGAGTGGGATTGTTGGGTTATATGGTAGTTCTATTTTTAGTTTTTTAAAGAACCTCCATACTGTTCTCCATAGTGGTTGTACCAATTTACATTCTCACCAACAGTGCAGGAGTGTTCCCTTTCCTCCACACCCTCTCCGGCATTTATTGTTTCTACATTTTTGATAATGGCCATTCTGACAGGTGTGAGGTGATACCTCATTGTAGTTTTGATTTGCATTTCTCTAATAATTAGTGCTGCTGAGCCTTTTTCATGTCCCTCTTGGCCATCTGTATGTCTGCTTTAGTGAAATGTCTATTTAGGTCTTCCATTATTTGTTTTTTTGGTATTGAGCTCCATGAGCTGTTTGTATATTTTGGAGATTAAACCTTTGTCCGTTGTTTCATTTGCAAATATTTTCTCCCATTCTGAGGGTTGTCTTTTCATCTTGTTTATGGTTTCCTTTGCTATGCAAAAGCATCTAAATTTCATTAGGTCCCATTTGTTTATTTTTGTTTTTATTTCCATTACTCTAGGAGGTAGGTCAAAAAAGATCTTGCTGTGGTTTATGTCAAAGAGTGTTTTTCCTATGTTTTCCTCTAAGAGTTTTACAGTGTCTGGTCTTACATTTAGGTCTTTAATCCATTTGGAGTATATTTTTGTGTATGGTGTTATGTAGTGTTCTAATTTCATTTTTTGCATGTAGCTATCCAGGTTTCCCAGCACCACTTATTGAAGAGGCTGTCTTTTCTCCATTGTATGTTCTTGCCTTCTTTGTCATAAATTAGTTGACCATTCATGCTTGGGTTTATCTCTGGGCTTTCTATCCTATACCATTGATCTATGTTTCTGTTTTTGTGCCAGTACCATACTGTCTTGATTACTGTAGCTTTGTAATATAGTCTGAAGTCAGGGAGCCTGATTCCTCCAGCTCTGTTTTTCTTTCTCACGATTGCTTTCACTACTCGGGGTCTTTTGTGTTTCCATACAAATTGTGACATTTTTTGTTCTAGTTCTGTGAAAAATGCCAGTGGTAATTTGATAGGGATTGCATTAAATCTGTAGATTGCTTTGGGTAGTATAGTCATTTTCACAATACTGATTCTTCTAATCCAAGAACATGGTATGTTTCTCAATCTTTTTATGTCATCTTTGATTTCTTTCATCAGTGTTTTATAGTTTTCTGAGTACAAGTCTTTTGCCTCATTAGGTAGGTTTATTCCTAGGTATTTTATTCTTTATGATGCAATGGTAAATGGGATTGTTTCCTTAATTTCTCTTTCTGATTTTTCATTGTTAGTGTATAGGAATGCCAGAGATTTCTGTGCATTAATTTTGTACCCTGCAACATTACCAAATTCATTGATTTCTTTTAGTACTTTTCTGGTGGGATCTTTAGGTTTTTCTATGTATAGTATCATGTCATCTGCAAACAGTAACAATTTTACTTCTTTTTCAATTTAGATTCCTTTTATTTCTTTTCTTCTCAATTGCTGTGGCTAGAACTTCCAAAACTATGTTGAATAAGAGTGGTGAGAGTGGAATCCTTGTCTTCTTCCTGATCTTAGTGGAAATGCTTTCACTTTTTCACCATTGAGTATGATGTTTGCTGTGGGTTTGTCATATATGGCCTTTATTATTTTGAGGTAGGTTCCCTCTATGCCCATTTTCTGGACAGTTTTTTTCATAAATCGGTGTTGAATTTTGTCAAAAGCTTCCTCTGCATCTATTGAGATGATCATATGGTTTTTATTCCTTAATTTGTTAATATGGTGTATCACTTTGATTGATTTGCATATATTGAAGAATCCTTGCATCCCTGGGATAAATCCCACTTGATCATAGTGTTTGACCCTTTTAATATGTTGTTGGATTCTGTTTGCTAGTATTTTGTTCAGGATTTTGCATCTATGTTCATCAGTGATATTGGTCTATAATTTTCTGTTTTTGTGATAACTTTTTCTGGTTTTGGTATCAGGGTGATGGTGGCTTCAGGGAATGAATTTGGGAGTGTTCCTCCCTCTGCAATTTTTTGGAAGAGTTTGAGAAGGATAGGTGTTAGCTCTTCTCTAAATGTTTGATAGAATTCACCTGTGAAGCCATCTGGTCCTGGACTTTGTTGGAAGATTTTTAATTACAGTTTCAATTTCATTACTTGTGATAGGTCTGTTTATATTTTCTAATTCTTCCTGGTTCAGTCTTGGAAAATTGTACTTTTCCAAGAATTTGTCCATTTCTCCGTGGTTGTCCATTTTATTGGCATACAGTTGTTTGTAGTAGTCTCTTATAATCCTTTGTATTTCTGCACTGTTAGTTGTGATTTCTCCTTCTTCATTTCTCATTTTATTGATTTACATCCTCTCCTTTTTTTTCTTGATGAGTCTGGCTAAGGATTTAACAATTTTGTTTATCTTCTTAAAGAACCAGCTTTTATTTCATTGGTCTTTGCTATTGTTTTCTTCATTTCTTTTTCATTTGTTTCTGCTCTGATCTTTATGATTTCTTCCCTTCTACTGACGTTAGGTTTTATTTGTTCTTCTATCTCTAGTTGCTTTAGGTGTAGGGTTAGATTGTTTATTTGAGACTTTTCTTGTTTCATGAGGTGGGATTGAATTGCTATAAACTTCCCTCTAAGAACTGCTTTTGCTGTATCCAATAGGTTTTGGTTTGTCGTGTTTTCGTTGCCATTTGTTTCTATGTATTTTTTATTTCTTCTTTGATTTCTTCAGTGAAGAACCCCCATGCAAATGAGTAGGATGTGGGGGGACTGAGGGGGTAGGAGAAGTGGAGGCTGGACAGGACCAGCTCCCCTGAGGGGTGGCTGAGAGAGGGAGAGGTTCCCATGCTTGGAGAGACCCTCAGGGACTCGGATCATGGGGGAGTGTGCCCAACTTTTCCCTTGCTCAGTCAGCCATGGAAATCTGCCCAGCTCTTGGGCTGGGTCCTACACCTTCAGAGGTCCCCTCTGGGCCAGGTTGGTCCTGGCAGTTTAAGAGGGAGGCCAGGAGAGACCAGGAGAGGCAGGTGTGAGGGGCCCTCTAGGACCAGAGGAGGGGGAGAAGAGCAGAGGACTTTTGCCCCACTCACTCAGGTCCTGGGAGCCTGCTAAGCTCCCAGGCTGATCCCCCACCCTCCAAAGCCCCCTCCAGGCCATGTGGGTCCTGGGGACATAGGAGGGAGGCCAGGAAGATCAGGAGAGGCAGGCGGGAGGGGCCCTCCTGACCAAGGAGCACAAGAGAAGAGCTGAGGGCATTTGCTCCGCCCACTGGGGCCTGGGGAGCCTGCTGGGCTCCCAGGTGGGGTACCCCACATTCTGAGACCAGAGGTGGGAGGCACACCAGGGCCCCTTCTGTTTGGTTGAGCCTAAGCCCAACACCCCCTCATGCCCCCACACCCCCCAAGGCCTTTTCCAGCCCTTGTGGGTCCCAAGCATAGGCCCCGCCCACCATGCAATCCTCACCTCTGTTTAGGGTCTGCCCTCCACAGCCAAGGCCTTTTCCACCTTTTTTTGTTTTTTTTTCTCCTCCTTTTTTTTATTATTGTGGTTTTGTTTTACCTTCCAGTTATTGTTTCATCTACATTTTTATTTTTATATTTTTTTCTAGCATATCTGTTTGTTTCCTAGCCTAATTTTATTTTTTAACTTGTTATTGTTCTCCTTTTCTTTCTTTCTTTCTTTCTTTCTTTTCTTTTTTTGGCCAGCACATGCTGCTTGCAGGATCTTGGTTCAGGAGCTGGGGATCTGGCCAAAGCTCCTGCAGTGGGAGCTCCAAGTCTGAACCACTGGACTAACAGAGAACCTCAGACCTCAGGGAATATTCACCGGAGTGAGGTCTCCCAGAGGTCCTCATCTCAGTACCAAGACCCAGCTCTACCCATCAGCCTACAAGCTCCAATGTTGGAAGCCTCAGGCCAAACAACCAGTAAGACAGGAACACAATCCCACTCATAAAAAGAAAAAAATGAGACGGCAAAAAATGTGTCACAGATGAAGGAGCAAGGTAAAAACCTACAAAACCAAATAAATGAAGAGGAAATAGGCAATCTACCTGAAAAAGAATTCAGAGTAATGATAGTAAAGACGATCCAGAATCTCAAAAATAGAATGGTGGCATGGATTGAGAAAATACAAGAAATGTATAACAAAGATCTAGAATAACTAAAGAACAAACAGAGATGAACAACACAATAACTGAAATGGAAAATACTCTAGAAGGAATCAATAACAGAATAACTGAGGCAGAAGAATGAATACGTGAGCTGGAAGACAAAATGGTGGAAATAACTACCGAGGAACAGAATAAAGAAAAAAAAATAAAGAGAATTGAAGACAATATCAGAGACATCTGGGACAACACTAAACACACCAACATTCGAATTATAGGGGTCCCAGAAGAAGAAGAGAAAAAGAAAGGATCTGAGAAAATATTTGAAGAGATTATAGTGGAAAACTGCCCTAACATGGGAAAGGAAATAGTCACCCAAGTCCAGGAAGTGCAGAGAGTCCCAAACAGGATAAACCCTAGGGGAAACACACCAAGACACATATTAATCAAACTAACAAAAATTAAATTCAAAGAAAAATATTAAAAACAGCAAGGGAAAAACAAAAATTAACATACAAAGGAATCCCCATAAGGTTATCAGCTGATTTTTCAGCAGAAACTCTGCAGGCCAAAAGGGACTGGCAGGATATACTTAAAGTGATGAAAGAGGAAATCCTACAACCAAGATTACTCTACCCAGCAAGGATCTCATTCAGATTCAATGGAGAAATCAAAAGCTTTACGGACAAGCAAAAGCTAAGAGAATTCAGCACCACCAAATCAGCTTTAAAACAAACGCTAAAGAAACTTTAGGTGGGAAAAACAAGAAAAGAAAACGACCCAGAAAAACAAACCCCCCAAAATAAGAAAATGGTAGCATACATATCGATAATAACCTTGAATGTAAATGGATTAAATACCCCAACCAAAAGACACAGACTGGCTGAATGGATACAAAAACAAGACCCATATATATGCTGTCTACAAGAGACCCACTTCAGACCTAGGGACACATACAGACTGAAAGTGAAGGGATGGAAAAAGACATTCCATGCAAATAGAAATCAAAAAAAAGCTGGAGTAGCAATACTGGTATCAGATAAGATTGACTTTAAAATAAAGACAGTTACAAGAGATAAGGAAGGACACTACATAATGATCAAAGGATCAATCCAAGAAGAAGATATAACAATTATAAATGTTTATGCACCCAACATAGGAGCACCTCACTACATAAGGCAAATGCCAACAACCATGAAAGGGGAAATCTACAGTAATACAGTAATAGTAGGGGACTTTAATACCCCACTTACACAAATGGACAGATCATCCAAACAGAAAATAAATAAGGAAACACAAGCTTTAAATGACACAATAGACCAGAAAGATTTAATTGATATTTATAGAACATTCCACCCAAAAGTTGTAGAATACACTTTCTTCTCAAGTGCACATGGGACATTCTCCAGGATAGATCACATCTTGGGTCACAAATCAAGCCTCATAAAATTTAAGAAAATTGAAGTCATATCAAGCATCTTTTCTGACCACAGCACTATGAGATTGGAAATCAATTACAGGGAAAAAATGGTAAAAATCACAAATACATTCAGGCTAAACAGTGCACTACTAAATAACCAAGAGATCACTGAAGAAATCAGAGGAGAAATTTTAAAACTACATAGAAACAAATGACAATGAAAACACAACGACCCAAAACCTATGGGATGCAGCAAAAGCAGTTCTAAGAGGGAAGTTTTTAGCAATTCAATCTCACTTCAAGAAACAAGAAAAATCTCAAATAAACAAACTAACCCTACACCTAAAGCAACTAGAGAAAGAAGAACAAAGAAAACCCAAAGTCAGTAGAAGGGAAGAAATCATAAAGATCAGAGCAGAAATAAATGAAATAGAAATGAAGAAACAATAACAAAGATCAATAAAACTAAAAGCTGGTCCTTTGAGAAGATAAACAAAATTGATAAACCCTTAGCCAGACTCATCAAGAAAAAGAGGGAGAGGACTCAAATCAATAAAGTCAGAAATGAAAAAGGAGAAGTTACAACAGACACCGCAGAAATACAAAGGATTATGAGAGACTACTACAAACAACTATATGCCAACAAAATGGACAACCATGAAGAAATGGACAAATTCTTGGAGAGTTTATTTTTAAAAATAACAGCTGAGAACTTCTGAAACCTGGGGAAGAAACTAAATATACAAGTCAATAAAGCTAAAGAGAATGCCTGATTATCTCAATACAAGAAGACTTTCTCCAAGAAACATTATGTTAAAATTGTCCAAAATCAATGAGAAATAAATAATTTTAAAGACAGCCAGGGAAAAAAAGATGGTAACCTACAAAAAAAAACCCAACTAAGCTCTCAGCAGATTTCTCAGCAGAAACCCTACAGGCCAAGAGGGTGTCGAATGATATTGTCAAAATACTGAAAGATAAAACTTTCACCCTAGAATACTCTATCTAGCAAAGTTGTCCTTCAAATGTGAAGGAGAAATAAAGGTTTTCTTAGACAAGTAAAAGCTGAGAGAGATTGTCACCACTGGACTTGCTGTACAATAAATGTTGAAACAAAACATTTCTTCTACCAGAAACAAAGAAGCAAAAGTACACAAAATTTTGAGTAAGTTAACAGAATCAGAAAATTGCAACTTTTTAACAAAATAGGTTTTTAAACACTTAATTGTAGCATAAAGGTTAAAGGGAAATATCAGTAAAAATAATAATAGATACTTCAATTTGGTAACAAGCTCACAACATAAAAATGGATAATTTGAGACAATAAAAACATAAAAGGGGAAGACAAAAAGGATGCAACCTTAATAGGCAAATGAAGGTAAGATGCTATCCTTAGAAAAGGACAATTTTATCTATGAGACATTTTATACAAGCCTCATGGTAAACAGAAAACATAAATCTAGAGCCAAGATACAAAACAATAAAAAAAGAGGAAACAGAAAAGCATCATAGAAAACACCAAAGTAAAATGACAGAGTGAAACACACAAAAGAAACAATGAAGATATACAACAATCAAAAAACAGAAGATAAAATGGCAGCTCTCATTTATCAGTAATCATCCTAAATACAAATAGATTGAATTCACCAATCAAAAGACACAGAGTGGCTGGATGGATTAAAAAACAAGACCCAACTATATGCTTCCTCCAGGAGATAACTTCAACTATAAAGACATAGACTCAAAATAAATGAATAGAAGATAATACTCCAAGCAAATGGCAGCCAAAAGAAAGCAGGTGTAGCCATATTCATGTCAGACAAAATAAATTTCAAGTCAAAAAAAACTCAAAAATCTAAGAGCCAGGTTACAAAAACAATATACAAAATTGACAATTCTTTAATAGACTGAAAAGAAGACTCAAATAAATAAAATTAGAAATTAAAGAGGAGACATTACAAATGATTCCAAAGAAATACATAGGATCATAAGAGATTACCATGATCTATTATATGTCAACAAATTGGGCAACCTAGAAGAAATGAATAAATTCCTAGAAACATACCACCTACCAAAACTGAATCATGAATCAACATAAAATTTGAACAGACCAATACTAAGTAAGGAGACAGAAACAGTATTCAAAAACTTCTCAACAAAAGAGAGCTAAGAAACATAGTTTTCTGGGTGAATTCTACCAAACACTTAAAGAATTAACACCAATCCTTCTTAAGCTCTTCCAAGAAATGTTGAAGAGAAGGGAACACTCCCAAATTGATTTTATAAGACTACTGTTAGCCTGATACCAAAGTCAGATAAGAACATGACAAGAAAAGAAAATTGGAGGTCAATATCCCTGATAAATATAGATGGAAAAATTCTCAACAAAACATTTGTGAACTGAATTCAACATAACATTAAAACAATCATACACTGCAATCAAATGGGATTTATTCCTGGGATGCAAGGATGCTTAACATATGCAAATAAATAAATGTGATATATCATTTTAATAGAAAGAAAAATAAAAGTCATATGATCATCTCAATAGATGCAAAAAAAAAAAAAACATTTGCCAAGTAACATCCTTTCATGATAGTAAACCTTGACAAATTGGGTATGGGAGAACCATACTTTAACACAATAAAGGCCATATACAGCAAACCCATAACTGACATACTCAGTGATGAAATGTTGGAAGCTTTCCCTCTAACATCAAGAACAAGATAGGGATGCACTCTTTCACCACTCTTATTCAACATAGTACTGGAAGTCCAAGCCAAAGCAATTAGGCAAGAAAAAGAAATAAATGGCATCCAAATAGGAAATGAAGAAGTAAATATTATATTTTTGAGATAATATAATCTTATATGTAGAAAACCCTAAAGATTCCAAAATTTACTGGATTAAAATTTTTAAAATCTAAAAATTTACTGGAACTAATAGACAAATTCAGTAAAGCTACAGGATACAAAATCAACATACAAAAAATAAGCTGTGTTTCCATACACTAACAATAAACTATCTAAAAAAAAGAATAAAGAATCACATTCACAATAGCATCAAAATTAATAAATTACTGAGGAAAAATTTAGCAAAGGAGATGAAATATCTGTACATTGAAATTATAATATTTTGATTACAGAAATTGAAGAGGCACAAACAAGTGGAAAGATATCCATATTCATGGAGCAGAAGAATTAATATTGTTAAAATTTCCATACTTCCAAGGCCATCTATAGATTTCATGCAATTTCTATCAAAATTCCAGTGGCATTTTTCACAGAAATAGAAAAAAAATCAAATTTTGTGTGGAATCATGAAAGATTCCAAATACTCAAAACAAGAACAAAGCTGGAGGTATCACAATTCCTGGTTTATAATTTTATTTAAAAGCTGTAGTAATATATATAACATTGTATAAGCATAAAAATAGACACATAAAGCAGTGGAACAGAATCAAGAACCCCCAAATAAATTTTAAACTGTTACATCCACTACTGAAAATATTAGGAAGGTTCCTTGAAAAATTAAAAATAGAACTGTCATATGATCCAGCAATTTCACTTCTTGGTATTTAACCCAGGAAAGCAAAAACATTAATTTGAAAGGATATACATACACCAAAGTTCATTGCAACATTATTTACAATAGCCAAGATATGGAAGCAAACTAAGAGTCCAATGATAAATGAATGGATAAAGAAGATGTGGTATATATACATATATATATATACATACATACATATATATATATATATATATATATATACACATACACACACACACACATAGACACAATGGAATATTAATCTGCCATAAAAAATGAAATCTTACTATTTGTTACAACATGGATGGATCTAGATAGTATTATGCTAAATGCAATAAGTCGGTCAGAGAAAGACCGATACCTCATGATCTCATTTAAAACAAAAGAAAACAAAAACAGACATATAGATACAGAGAACAAATAGGTGGTTTCCAGAAGGGAGGGAAGGAGGTGGAAGAAATAGGTAACAGTATTAAGAGGTACAAATCTCCAGTTATATAATAAGTCATGGGAATGTAATATACAGCATAAGTAATATGGTCATATATACTGTAATAACTTTATATGGGCACAGATGTTTACTAAACTTATTGTGCTGATCATTTCATAATGTATGCAATTGTGCAATCATTATGTAGTATACCTGACGTTGACATAATATTGTACATCAACAGTATTTCAATTAAAATTTGGAGGACAGGAATAATATTTTTTAATTGTGTAAAAAAAAAACTCCACCATGTCAGTTTAAAATTCCATACTTGGTAAAAAATATCCTTCAAAAAAGAAGGTAAATAAAGATATCTTTGGCCAGAAAATAGGTTAAAAAAAATTCATCCTTGGCAGAGATCTTTACAAAAAATGCTGAAAGAAGTTCTAAATGCTGAAGAAAAATATCAGCTAGAAATCCAGTTCTATAAGAAGAAATGGAAGAAGACAGATGACAGAAGAAGAACTATAATCCTGCAGCCTGCAGAATGGAAACCACAATCACAAAAATTAGTCAAAATGAGACAGCTGAGGAATCTGTCCCAGATGAAGAAACAAGATGAAACCCCAGAAGAACAACTAAGTGCAGTGGAGATAGCCAACCTACCAGAAAAGGAATTCAGAATAATGACAGCAAAGATGATCCAAGATCTTGGAAAAAGAATGGAGGCAAGGATTGAGGAGATGCAAGAAATCTTTAACAAAGACCTAGAAGAACTAAAGAACAAACAAAGAGAGAAGAACAATACAATAACTGAAATGAAAAATACACTAGAAGGAATCAATAACAGAATAAGTGAGGCAGAAGAACGGATAAGTGACCTGGAAGACAGAATGGTGGAAATCACTGCTGTGGAACAGAATAAAGAAAACAAGAATGAAAAGAAATGAAGACAGGGCTTCCCTGGTGGTGCAGTGGTTGAGAATCTGCCTGCCAATGCGGGGGACACGGGTTCGAGCCCTGGTCTGGGAGGATCCCACATGTTGCGGAGCAACTAGTCCCGTGAGCCACAATTACTGAGCCTGCGCGTCTGGAGCCCGTGCTCCTCAAAAAGAGAGGCCGCGATAATGAGAGGCCTGCGCACCACGATGAAGAGCGGCCCCCACTTGCTGCAACTAGAGAAAGCCCTCGCACAGAAACGAAGACCCAACACAGCCATAAATAAATAAATAAATAAATAAATAAATAAATAAATAAACCCAAAGTTTAAAAAAAAAAAAAGAAATGAAGACAGACTAAGAGACCTCTGGGACAACATTAAACACACCAATATTCGCATTATAGAGGTCCTAGAAGGAGAAGAGAGAGAGAAAGGACTGGAGAAAATACTTGAAGAGATAATAGCTGAAAACTTCCCTAACATGGGAAAGGAAACAGTCACCCAAGTCCAGGTAGCACAGAGAGTCCAAGGCAGGATAAATCCAAGGAGGAACACGCCAAGACACATAGTAATCAAATTGACAAAAATTAAAGACAAAGAAAAAATATTAAAAGCAACAAGGGGAAAATGACAAATACAATGGAACATACAAGGGAACTTCCGGGAATTCCCTGGTCGTCCAGTGGTTAGGACTCTGCACTTTCACTGCCGAGGGCATGGGTTCGATCCCTGGTTGGGGAAATGAAGATCCCACAGGACGTGCAGAGTGGCCAAAATAAATAAATAAATAAATACAAGGGAACATCCATAAAGTTATCAGCTGATTTCTCAGTAGAAACTCTGCAGGCCATAAGGGACTGGCATGATATATTTAAAGTGATGAAAGGGGAAAACCTACAACCAAGAGTACTACCAAGATCTACCCAGCAAAGATCTCATTCAGATTTGATGGAGAAATCAAAATCTTTACAGACAAGCAAAAGCTAAGACAATTCAGCACCACCAGACCAGCTTTGCAACAAATGCTAAAGGAACTTCTCTAGGCGGGAAACACAAGAGAAGAAAAAGACCTACAAGATGAAGCCCAAAACAATTAAGAAAATGATAATAGGAACATACATATCTATAATTACCTTAAGTGTAAATGGATTAAATGCTCCAACCAAAAGACAGAGACTAGCTGAATGGATACAATAACAAGACCCATATATATGTGGTCTACATGAGACCCACTTCAGACCTAGGGACACATACAGACTGAAAGTGAGGGAATGGAAAAAGGTATTCCATGCAAATGGAAATCAAAAGAAAGCTAGAGTAGCAATACTCATATCAGACAAAATAGACTTTAAAATAAAGACTGTTACAAGAGACAAGGAAGGACACTACATAATGATCAAAGGATCCATCCAAGAAGATATAACAATTGTAAATATTTATCACATATAAGTGATATCATATGATATTTGTCTATGTCTGACTTACTTCACTCAGCATGACAACCTCTAGGTCCATCCATGTTGCTGCAAACGGCATTATTTTGTTCTTTTTTATGGCTGAGTAATATTCCATTGTATATATGCACCACATCTTCTTTATCCACTCCTCTATTGATGGACATTTATGTTGCTTCCATTTCTTGGCTATTGTAAATAGTGCTGCAATGAACATTGGGGTGCATGTATCCTTTCAAATTATGGTTTTCTCTAGATATATGCCCAGGAGTGGGATTGCTGGATCATACGATAGATCTATTTTTAGCTTTTTTAAGGAACCTCCATAGTGTTCTCCATAGTAGTTGTACTAATTTACATTCTCACCAGCAATGTAGGAGGGTCCCCTTTTCTCCACACCCTCTCCAGCATTTATTGCTTGTAGATTTTTTGATGATGGCCATTCTGACTGGTGTGAGGTGATATCTCATTGTAGTTTTGATTTGCATTTCTCTAATAATTAACATTGTTGAGCATCTTTTCATGTGTCTTTTGGCCATCTGTATGTCTTCTTTGGAGAAATGTCTCTTTAGGTCTTTTGCTCATTTTCTGATTGGGTCGTTTGATTTTTTGATATTGAGCCGCATGGGATGTTTGTAAATTTTGGAGACTAATCCCTTGTCAGATGCATCGTTTGCAAATATTTTCTCCCATTCTGTGCGTTGTCTTTTCGTTTTGTCTATGGTTTCCGTTGCTGGGCAGAAGCTTTTGAGTTTAATTAGGTCCCATTTGTTTATTTTTGTTTTTATTTCCATTACTCTGGGAGATGGATCAAAAAAGATATTGCTGTGCTTTATGTTAAAGAGTGTTCTGCCTATGTTTTCTTCTACAAGTTTTATAGTATCCGGTCTTACATTTAGGTCTTTACTCCATTTTGAGTTTATTTTTGTGTATGGTGTTAAAGAATGTTCTAATTTCGTTTTTACATGTAGCTGTCCAGTTTTCCCAGCACCATTTTTTGAACAGACTCTCTTTCCTCCAGGGTATTCTCTTGCCTCTTTTGTCATAGATCAATTGACCATAGGTGCGTGGTTTTATTTCTGGGCTTTCTATCCTGTTCTATTGATTTATATTGCTGAATTTGTGCCAGTACCATGCAGTTTTGATGACTGTAGCCTTGTAGTATAGTCTGACATCAAGGAGACTGATTCCTTCAGCTTCGTTTTCCTTTCTCAAGATTCCTTTGGCTATTCTGGGTCTTTTGTGCCTCCACACAAATTTTAAGATTTTTTGTTCTAGTTCTGTGAAGAATGCCATTGATAATTATTAGGCATTGCATTGAATCTGTAGATTGCCATGGGTAATATAGTCATTTTGACAATATTGATTCTTCCAATCCAAGAACATGGTAAATCTTTCAATCTGTTTATATCATCTTCGATTTCTTTCATGCACATCTTAGAGTTTTCAGAGTAGAGGTCTTTTGTCTCCTTAGGTAGGTTTATTTCTAGGTATTTTATTCTTTTTGATGTGATGATAAATGTGATTGTTTCTTTAATTTCTCTTTCTGATCTTTCATTGTTAATGTATAGAAATGCAACAGATTTCTGTGTATTAATTTCGTATCCTACAACTTTGCCAAATTCATTGATGAGCTCTAGTAGTTTTCTGGTGGCACATTTAGGATTTTCTATGTATAGTATCATGTCATCTGCAAACAGTGACAGTTTTACTTCTTCTTTTCCAATTTGGATGCCTTTTATTTCTTTTTCTTCCCTGATTGCCCTGGCTAGGACTGTCAAAACTATGTTGAATAAAAGTGGTGAGAGTGAACATCCTTGTCTTGTTCCTGACCTTAGAGGAAATGCTTTCAGCTCTTCACCATTGAGTATGATGTTATCTGTAGGTTTGTCATATATGACCTTTATTATGTTGAGGCATGTTCTCTCTATGCCCACTTTCTGGAAAGTTTTTATCACAAATTGGTGTTGAATTTTGTCAAAAGCTTTTTCTGCATCTTTTGAGATGATCATGTGGTTTTAATTCTTCAATTTGTTGATGTGGTGTATCACACTGATTGATTTGCAGATACTGAAAAATCCTTGCATCCCTGGGATAAATCCCACTTGATCATGATGTATGATCCTTTTAATGTATTGTTGGATTCAGATTGCTAGTATTTTGTTGAGGATTGTTGTGTCTATGGCAGTATGGTATTGAATTGGAATGATAGTATAAAGATCATGTTATGCTGTAAGAAATCAAACAAAAAATAAGCATGAATGAAACTAAACAATTCAAATATATATTGCAACAATAATGAGAATTTAGTGATTTATTGGAATTATGAGCAAATGTTTTCATTAAAATATTTTTATTTATTTAGCAAACACATACAGCAGTTATTGTATGCAAAAACCAATTATGAGTACTTTATAATATTAATTATTTAATATTTGTAAAAGTCTTGTGCATTTGTTAGTTATTATACCCACTAAAAGCAAATGTAAAGATAGAGAGCTACATCACAAGACCAGTTTAACATGGCTATTAAATAACAGCAAAGATTCTAACCTCTGGAGCATGGCAGACATGTTGCTCTTTTTTTTTTTTTTTTTTTAATTTTATTTTATTATTATTTTTTTTTCACACACACACACTGTATTTTATTTTTACAAGAGATAAATAGACTGACACCAAGCATTGTACATGGATGACCACAACAAAAGCAACAATGATTGCAATTACCAAACATGAAACACACTCATACTATGTCATAATATTGACATTCAGTCCAGTAATCCTCCACTGTAACAGCTCCTTTACTTTGCAGTGAAAATTGATTTGTATATTCTTTGCCTCTGAGTCCTTGTGGGATTTTTTTTTTTTAATTCAGACAGAAAGTCACAAAAATTATACTCATCCTCATCAGTTCACTCAGTCCCATGTAATTAATTTTTTTTTCATCTTGATCTTTTGTTAGCACTTTTATGAGTTCATCAGTTTTTCATTAGAGTTCTGAAAATGCTTATTCATTCAGTTCAGCAGTACAGTCAGTTACCAGAAACCTGTACTTGTCAGAGTCTTTTCCATGAATTTCTTGAAGATGAAACCCTTTTATAGGAACATATTTGCAAAATCATCAGAGTACACCCAGAACTGTCTGTAAATGAAAAAAGACTTAAAAATGACCACGGTTAAAGATTTGATGAAAGTTCATAATAATGCAGTTGACAAGAAAATTAGTTATTTCTGAGATATACATTTTAAAGTAATAACTAGGATTATTACTTATAACATTATACCAGAACATATAAGATTTTTAGAAATTTCATGTAATGTCTGAAACATTTATATTAACATATTTCCATACATATTTCCATACACATACAAATATAAGATTTTTAGAAATTTCATGTAATGTCTGAAACATTTATATTAACATATTTCCATACATATTTCCATACAAATACAAATATAAGATTTTTAGAAATTTCATGTAATGTCTGAAACATTTATATTAACATATTTCCATACAAATAACCCAATGAAAGTTTAGTATTAGTTGTTTTGTTTGTTTTTTTATACTGCAGGTTCTTATTAGGCATCAATTTTATACACATCAGTGTATACATGTCAATCCCAATCGCCCAATTCAGCACACCACCATCCCCACCCCACCGCAGTTTTCCCCCCTTGGTGTCCATATGTCCATTCTCTACATCTGTGTCTCAACTTCTGCCCTGCAAACTGGCTCATCTGTACCATTTTTCTAGGTTCCACATACATGCATTAATATACGATATTTGTTTTTCTCTTTCTGACTTACTTCACTCTGTATGACAGTCTCTAGATCCATCCACATCTCAACAAATGACTCAATTTCGTTCCTTTTTATGGCTGAGTAATATTCCATTGTATATATGTACCACATCTTATTTATCCATTCGTCTGTTGATGGGCATTTAGGTTGCTTCCATGACCTGGCTATGGTAAATAGTGCTGCAATGAACATTCGGGTGCATGTGTCTTTTTGAATTACGGTTTTCTCTGGGTATATGCCCAGTAGTGGGATTACTGGGTCGAATGGTAGTTCTATTTTTAGTTTTTTAAGGAACCTCCATATTGTTCTCCATAGTGGCTGTATCAATTTACATTCCCACCAGCAGTGCAAGGGGGTTCCCTTTTCTCCACACCCTCTCCAGCATTTGTTGTTTGTAGATTTTCTGATGATGCCCATTCTAACAGGAGTGAGGTGATAAGACATGTTGCTCTTAAACTCTATATTATGCTGCCTCATACTCAAGAATTTGGCTTCACTGTATTGAAATATTTGTCTTAGAGAATATTTTTGAGATATTATTGTTTTAGTTTTATTAAGATATTATTTACATACATGTAAGTTTAAGATGTACAACATGATGTAATACACATATATATTGTGAAGTGATTACCACAATAAAGTTAGTTAGCACTTTCAGCCTCTCACATATTTTCAATTTATTTTTGTGGAGAAAACTTATAGATTTACTCTCTAAAGAACTTTCAAGTATATAATACAGTATTGTTAATTATAGCCATCATGCTGTACATTAGACCTACAGGACTTACATGTTATAGCTAGACGTTTGTAAACTTTGAGCATCATAACCTATTTCCCCCACACCATAGCCCCTGGCAATCACCATTCTACTCTATATTTCTTTGAATTTGGCTGTTTTAGTTTCCACACGTAAGTGAGAACATATAGTATTTGTCTTTCCCTGTCTGAATCATTTCACTCAGAATAATGCTTTTAAGCTATATATTTCTATATATTGGCTATTATGAATAATGTTACAATAAACATGAGTGTAGAGATTTCTTTAAGAGAGTGACTGCAGTTCTTTTGGATATATAAGCAGAAGTGGGATTGCTGGATCATAAGGTAGTTCTATATTTAATTTTTTTTAATTCATTTATTTTATTCATTTCTTTTTGGCTGCGTTGGGTCTTTGTTGCTGTGCACAGGCTTTCCCTAGTTGCGGCAAGCAGGGGCTACTCTTCATTGTGGTGAGCAGGCTTCTCATTGCTGTGGCTTCTTTCGTTGTGGAGCCGGGCTCTAGGTGAGTGGGCTTCAGTAGTTGCAGCACACGGGCTCAGTAGTTGTGGCACACAGGCTCAGTTGCTCCACGGCATGTGGGATCTTCCCGGACCAAGGCTCAAACCCGTGTCCCCTGCATTGACAGGCAGATTCTTAGCCACTGTGCCGCCAGGGAAGCCTATATATTTAATTTTTAAGGAAGCTTCATACTGCTTTCTATACTGGCTGTACCAATTTACTTTCCACCAACAATGCACAAGTGTTCCCTTTTCTCCACACCTTCACCAAAGCTTGTTATTTGCTATCTTTTTGATGATAGTCATTTTGACAGACATGTGGTGTTACCTCCTTGTGGTTTTGATTTGTGTTTCCCTAATGGTTAGTGATACAAGAAACTTTTCATGTACCTCTTTGTCATCTGTATGTCTTCTTTGGAAAAATATCTATTTACATCCACTGCCCATTTTTAATAGGATTATTTGTGGGTTTTTTTTTTTGCTATTGAGTTGTATGATTTCCTTATATATTTTGGATATTAAGCCCTTATCAGACAAATGGTTTGAAAATATTTTCTCCCATTCAGTGAGCTGCCCTTTTGTTTTCTTCACTTTGCAAAATCTTTTTAGTTTGATGTAGTCCCACTGGATATTTTTGCTTTTGTTTCCCTGGCTTGGGGAGATTGATCAGAAAAAATATTGCTAACCAATGTCAAAAATCATGTGGTCTATGTTATCTTCTATGAGTTTTATGGTTTCAGGTCTTACATTTAAGTCTTTAATCCATTTTGAGCTTATTTTTGTATATGGTATGAGAAAGTAGTCCAGTTTTATTCCTTTACATGTAGCTGTCCAGTTTTCCCAGCACCACCTGTTGAACAGACTGTCGTTTCCCCATTGTATATTCTTGCCACCTTTCTCATAGCCTAACTGTCCATATAAGTGTGGGTTCATTTCTGGGCTCTCTATTCTCTTCCATTGATCTATGAGTCTGTTTTTCTGCTGATACTGTGCAATTTTGATTATTGTAGCTTTGTAATACAGTTTGAAATCAGGAAGTGTGATACCTCCAGCTTTGTTCTTATTTTCCAGGATTGCTTTGGCTATTCAGGGTCTTTTGTGTTTCCATACAAATTTTAGAAATATTTGTTCTAGTTCTGTGAAAAATGTCATTGGTATTTTGAGAAGGGTTGAATTGAATCTGTAGCTTGCCTGGATAATATGGTCACTTTAACAATATCAATTCTTCAAATCTATCAGCATGGTATATCTTTCCATCTGATTTTCTCATCTTAATTTCTTTCATTAATATCTTACAGATTTTCAAATACAAGTCTTTCACCTCCTTGGCTAGATTCATTCCTAGGTATTTTATTCCTTTTAATGCAGTTGTAACTAGGATTTGTTTTTTCTCAAACAGTTTATTTTATTTTTTTGCTTGGAACTTTACTTTGTTTGCTATTATTCCCTTGCACAGTGTAACCATAGATTTGTTTGCCTGTTCTTGAACTGCTCTTAATATCAGTGGAATCCTACAGTATGTACTCTTTTGCTTCTGGCTTCTTTCACTCATCATTATGTATGTTGGTAGTTCTTTTTTTTTTAACATCTTTATTGGAGTATAATTGCTTTACAATGTTTTGTTAGTTTCTGCTGTAAGGACAGAACAGAAATAAAGACGCAGGTGTAGAGAATGGACTTGAGGACATGGGGAGGGGGAAGGGTAAGCTGGGACGAAGTGAGAGAGTGGCATTGACGTATATACACTACCAAATGTAAAATAGATAGCTAGTGGGAAGCAGCTGCATAGCACAGGGAGATCAGCTCCGTGCTTTGTGACCACATAGAGGGGTGGGATAATGAGGGTGGAAGGGAGACGCAAGAAGGAGGGGATATCGGGATATGTGTATACGTATAGGGATTATTTTCTTAATTTCCCTTTTTGATTGTTCATTATTGGTGTAGAGAAACACAACAGATTTCTGTATATTAATTTTGTATTGTGAAAAATTACTGAATCATTTATTAGTTGTAATAGTTTTTCGTGGAGTCCTTAGGATTTTCTATATACAGTGTCATGTCATTTGCAAAAAGTGACAAATTTTCTTCCTTTCCAAGCTTGATTAACAGATTGATTGATTGATTGATTGATTTTCTGATTGCTCTGGCTAGGACTTTCAGTATATGTTGAATTCAAGTCACAAGGGAGGGGATCAAGATGGTGGAGTAGGAGAGAATGGAGTTCACTTCCCCCCACAAACACATCAAAAATACATCTACATGTGGAACAATTCTCACAGAAAACTTACTGAAAACTGACAGAAGAAGTCCTACACGAACAAAGCTCCAAGAAAGATCTCTACGTAACCAGTTAGGAAGGAGAAAACGCATCAGGTCAGCACTTGCACCTCTGGGGGGATCTGAAAGGAAGAGAAGGTCCACACAGGTGGACCCTCACATGGGTTAGCAAGCAGGTAGAGCACTATTTGGGCATCCCAGACTTAGGGTCCTGCACAGAAAAGACAAGCCCCTTGGGTGCTGGGAGTATCACTAGGACAGACAGAAAGACTAGAGAAGCCTAGATGCTACTCATGAGGAGTGTGCGTATGCTGTTGCCAACAATCAGGGTGGAGAGAGCCTTGCACTGGCAGCTGCCACCTCACTGCACTCCCCAATCCAAATGGGGCAAATACCCTGGCCCCGTTAACTCCACAACACAGCTTGATGCTAGATCTGGGCAAACTGGGTGCTAGGAAAAGACAAGGTCTAGCTACAAAGAGACAGACTGGGAGGCTTGGTGTGTGATCCAGGTGGAGCGGTGAAGGCCATTGTCAGGACATGCACAAGGCAGAGTCACAGGTGTGTGCCACAGCATAACATTGGATATTGGGCAGACAGGCTCTGGAAGAGGACTCAGTCTACTACAGAGACAGGCGGGGGTCCTGAGGTGTGGTCTGGGTGGGGCAGCAGTGGTGACCATTATCAGTGCACACACCGGGTAGCACCACAGGAGCTACTGCAGCTTAGTGCTAGATCTTGGGCATACAGGCCCTGGGAGAGGACTCAATCTAGCTATGCAGAGACAGCCCAGGGAACCTAGGGTGTAATCTGGGTGGGCAGGAGGGGGAGACAGGAGCTGTCAGTTCACGCAGGAGTACACAGCTGTTTGTCTCCCAGTGAGAGTGCCCCAGGCTCCACCCACTCCACACCGCAGCTTAGCTCTAGATCTGGGGCAGACAGGTCCTGGGAGAAGACTGCCACCGAAGCAGCCCAGATCTCTCATGGCAGCGCATGCACCTCAATTCCTGCAACCAAGATGCCCCAACCCCCAGCCCCAGCCTACTCCACACCACAGCCTTGCGCTAGATCTGGGACAAACAAGACAAAGGGACGCTACATTGTGTTGCTTCTGAGCGGAACTGTGGATAGCTACACAGGCAACACATAAGTCCTCTGTGACTGCATAAGCCTCACTTGCTTCAGCAATCACCTCCTTTGGGGCAGGGCACACATTCAAGGGCAAAGGAGCCTGATTGAACCTGACCCTCAGGACTTCTACTCCAACAACTGGGGAACAGACTCCACCCATGACAGGGCAGTGACAGCCATGGAGCAGAGAGAAAGCTCTGCTTCATGTCTAGCACAGGCTCCAGATACTACAACACCAACCACACCACTTGTAAAGGTGATAGTGGCCAGCACACCCTGAGGAAAGACGTGACTGGCATCCATATCAAAATCAGCCCTTGCACCAAAGACACTGGACACACAGTCTACACAGGGATGCTCTCAAATAAAACATCCCTTCAAGACCACAATAGATCACTGCTTCTCCTAAATTCATAGAGATAGAGAAAGTTAAGTAAAATGAAAAGGTAGAGGAACTACTCTCAATTAAAACAGCAAGAGGAATCTCCTGAAAGAACAAATAATGAAACAGAGCTCACCAGTTTCCCAGACCCCTAGTTCAAAAAGGTGATAATAAAAACGCTAACGGGGGCTTCCCTGGTGGCGCAGTGGTTGAGAATCTGCCTGCCAATGCAGGGGACACGGGTTCGAGCCCTGGTCTGGGAAGATCCCACATGCCATGGAGCAACTAGGCCCGTGAGCCACAATTACTGAGCCTGCGCGTCTGGAGCCTGTGCTCCGCAACAAGAGAAGCCGCGATAGTGACAGGCCCATGCACCGCAATGAGGAGTGGCCCCCGCTTGCCGCAACTAGAGAAAGCCCTCGCACAGAAACGAAGACCCAACACAGCCAAAAATAAATAAATAAATAATTAATTAATTTAAAAAAACCGCTAACGGAATAAAGATTATTGATAGAAACACAGTTCACTGTAACAAGGAACTAGAAACTATAAAGATAAGCCAATCAAAAATAGATAATTCAATTTCCAAGATAAAAAGCAATCTAGAACCAATGAATAGCTGACTAAATGACACAGAAGGATAAATAAGTTATCTGGAAAAGAAGATAACGGAAATCACTCAATCAGAACAACAGACAGAAGGTCATATTTTAAAAAATGAAAGCAACATGTGAGATATATAGGACAATATAAAACGTGCCAGCCTATGCATAATAGGGGTTTCAGAAGGAAAAGAGAGAGAAAGAAGGAGATAAAAAACGTATTAGAAGAGATTATGGATGAAAACCTTTCAAATCTAAAGAGGGAAACAGATATCCGGATACAGTAACACAGAGGGACCCAAACAAAAGGAACCTAAACAGACTCACACCAAGATATATCTTAATTAAAATGGAAAAAGTTAAAGAGAGAATTCTAAAGGCAGCAAGAGAAATACAGTCAGTTACAAGGGAACTCCCATAATGCTATCAGCTGATTTCTCTGTAGAAACTTATGTAGAAGACACATATGGATTAAAATTAAAGGATAGACAAAGGTATGTCATCCTAATACTAATCAAAAGAAAGTGGAAGCATCTATATTAAATTCAGACAGGGTCGATTTCAGAGCAAGACTATTTATCAAGAATAAAGAGGTACATTACATTATGATAAAGTTGCCAGTTCTTCAAGACATAGCAATCCTTAATGTGTGTGCACCTAACAACAGAGCATCAAAATATATGAGGAAAAAACTGATAGAACTTCTAGGAGGTAATATAGAAGAACACATAGAGGACTTTGGGTAGGGCAATAACTTTTAAAATACAATGCCAAAGTTATGGTTCATAAAAAATATAATTGATAAGCTGTGCGTGGGCCTCTCACTATCGCGGCCTCTCTTGTTGTGGAGCACAGGCTCCAGACGCGCAGGCTCAGTAGTTGTGGCTCACGGGCCTAGTTGCTCTGAGGCATGTGGGATCCTCCCAGACCAGGGCTCGAACCCATGTCCCCTGCATTGGCAGGCAGATTTTCAACCACTGCACCACCAGGGAAGCCCCACAAAGAACTCTTAAAACTTATCAATAAGAAAACAAATAATTTGACTAAAAATAGGCAAACTTTTGAACACATACCTCACCAAAGAATATATACAGAAGACAAGTAAGCATATGAAAAGATGCACAACATATCTCATTAGGGAATTACAAATTAAATCAGCAATAAGATACCACTACACACCTATTACAATAGCTCAAATTCAAAACACAACATCAAATGCTGGCAAGGATGTGGAGCAACAAGAACTCTCATTTATTGATGGTAGAAATGCAAAATAGCATCTACCTTTTGGAAAATAGTTTGGCAGTTTCTTACAAAACTAAACATACTTTTACCATTTGATCCAACAATCATGCTCCTTGGTGCTTATACAAATGAATCAAATACCTATGTCCACACATAAACCTGCACATGGGTGTTTATAAGCAGTTTTATTCATAATTGCCAAAATTTGGAAGCAACCAAGTTGTCTTTCATAGAAGAATAGATAAATAAACTGTGGTACATCCAGACAATGAAATATTATTTAGCACTAAATAGAAATGAGCTAAGAAGCCATGAAAAGTCATGGAGGAAACTTAAATGCATATTACTAAGTGAAAGAAGCCAGTCGGAAAAGGCTCCAGTACAAATGATTCCAACTATATAACATTCTGGGAAAGAAAGGCAAAACTATGAAGACAGTAAAAAGATCAGGCATATACCCTGAGAAAACCATAATTCAAAAAGAGTCATGCACCAAAATGTTCATTGCAGCTCTAGTTACAATAGCCAGGATGTGGAAGCAACCTAAGTGTCCATCAACCGATGAATGGATAAAGAAGATGTGGCACATATATACAATGGAATATTACTCAGCCATAAAAAGAAACGAGATTGAGTTATTTGTAGTGAGCTGGATGGACCTAGAGTCTGTCATACAGAGTGAAGTAAGTCAGAAAGAGAAAAGCAAATACCGTATGCTAACACATATATATGGAATCTAAAAAAAAAAAAAGGTCATGAAGAACCTAGGGGCAAGACAGGAATAAAGACACAGACCTACTAGAGAATGGACTTGAGGATACGGGGAGGGGGAAGGGTAAGCTGGGACAAAGTGAGAGAGTGACATGGACATATATACGCTACCAAACGTAAAATAGATAGCTAGTGGGAAGCAGCCGCATAGCACAGGGAGATCAGCTCTGTGCTTTGTGACCACCTAGAGGGGTGGGATAGGGAGGGTGGGAGGGAGGGAGATGCAAGAGGGAGGAGATATGGGGATATATGTATATGTATAACTGATTCACTTTGTTATAAAGCAGAAACTAACACACCATTGTAAAGCAATTATACTCCAATAAAGATGTTTTAAAAAATAAAAATAAAAATATAAAAGATCAGTGGTTGTTAGGAGTCAGGCACAAGGGAGGGATGAATAGGCAGAGCACAGAGAATTTTTAGGGTAGTAATGGACACATGTCATTATAAATTTGCCCCCCCAGAAAAATCCCATAGAATATACAACACCAGAAATAAAACCTAATGTAAACTATGGACTTTGGGTAATAATAATGTGTTCATGTAGGTTTATTGATTATAACAAATGTACCACCATGGTGCAGGATGTCGAAAATGAGGGAGGTTGTACATGTGTGAGGAAAAGGACTATAGAGGAACTCTGTACTTTCATACAATTTTGCTGTGAACTTATAACTGGTCTAAAAAATAAAGCTGATTAATCGAAAAAACTGAATACAATATCATAAAAATACCATAAATGAAAAGATATAGCGTAATCGTGGATTGCCTCTCTGCAAAATAAGATTTTAAGATCAACTGAGGCAAACAAACAACTAAAGAAAAATAAAATGGCTCTCAAAGTCTCAGGTTCTTATTCCTTGGCTTCTTTGTCTCAGGCTCCACCTTCAGCACCATCTTGTCTCTCTCCCTTGGCTCCTCACGGTCAAAATCTGCCTCTGACATCATTTTCTTCCTTCCTTTCTATGCTGCCTATGCCTCCTCTATATCCCCAAATTCCCCATACTAGTTGTCTCACCAAACGTCCCCTTTTCTCAGAAACTCTCCCTATTCCCCCTTGCTCTGAACTTGTGAGAACCTGTTCCTTTAAAATTAAGCCTTCTGAGGATACAGAAGCCAAACCCGTAATTTGTTATACTCCTTGAACTAAAGCTGAACTGTGAGCCATAGTCAAAGATTTCCCCAAAGTAATTGAAGTTCCTCACAGATGTTCAGAGAAATTTAATACAGTCATTCAAACTTATCAACCTGGTTTCTCTGGCTTATATTAGCCATATGATATACTTGTCAGTAAAGGCTAAGCCCAGCATTGAATAAAAACTGCTAATTTGGAAAATACTGAAAGGTGTCTAGAATTACAACTGGGAGACCACCCACTAACTTACTATATAATTGGGATTGAGCACTTACTAGGCAACTTCACTGCAAAGTTCCTAGTTCTTTTCCAAAGCCCATTGATTGGAACAAAATTCAAGATTGCACACAAACATCTGATGACCCTGTTTGTAATTATTATAACTGATATCAGATTGCTTTTTAAAGAAAATTCTGGTCTTCCTTCAGCTATTGATTCCACCTGGCTACCTTTTAACTCTATGTTTATTAATGGGCTGAACAGGAACTTTCCCCATCTAGTAAAAAAGACCAGGATGGAGTGGGAAACTATGTCCACTCCAGATTGTTTAATCTGGCAAACCAGCTCTCTCACACTCTAGATGAGATCCCTCAAAGGAAAACTGCTAAACTTAATGTTCAACTCCAGCAAATAAAGGCTCCGAAAGAAAACCAAAACCATCCTAGTTTCTGCTATTATTGCAAGGAGCCAGGAAATGAGAGAAGAGATGGTTACAAATTTAAGCAGTTTAGGTGCTTTCAGCTCTCTAACCAGCCTTTCCAATCTCCTCCTAATTCTCAGTCATGGGGCTCTGAGAAACTACAGGGACTCTTCCCAATCCTCCTTCTTAATCAGGTTGGAGAAGCCTTTCTCCAGATCGGGAATGAATTTCTTCCAGTCCTAACTGACACCAGAGCCACACTCACGGTGCTCAACCCCACTATTATAAAACAGTCCCTGCCTTGGCGTACTGAAACAGTTCAAATAAGTGGGGATCTCTAATGAACCTTGAGAGATTCCTGTCTCTGAACTTATTTCCTTTTGTTTAGGCCCTCTGACAGATATACACTCGTTTCTCCTTAGTTACTCCACCCCTACCCATTTATTAGGCCAAGAGTTCTTAGAGAAATATCATGTCAGAATTTCTTTCTCCCAAAAAGGGTAAATAATTCTAAATTTTGATGGTAGTCATCAAACTAACCAATCAGGTGAATTAACTGACCCTTTGACATATTTCATTTTTTCCATCTGTGACGGTACTAGAGCAGATTCTGGAAACACTGATCATGTGTCTGTGTTGAATCAGCTGCAACTTTCCTTATGGGCAAAATCTCCAACTGATATTGACAAAATTCACAGTGCTCCTCCCAACAAAATTCAAATAGACCCCTAAAACTTCATCTCAGAATTAACCAACCCTACAAATAAAGAAGTCCTCCAAGGAATAAAGACCAAAATACAAGATTACAAGGTTCAAGGCCTCTTTAACCCTCGTACTAGTTCTGTAACACTCCCATTTTAACCAATAAGAAAACCTAAGGGCCAAGGATGGACATTTGTCCAGGACCTCTGAGCAATAAACAACATTGTTAATTCTTTTCTTTCTTCATCCAGTTTTATTGACATGTAATTGACATACAGCACTGTAAAAGTTTAAGGCATACAGCAAAATAATTTGACTTACAGACATCATGAAATAATTTCCACAATAAGTGTAGTGAACATCCATTACCTTGTACAGATACAAAATTAAAGAAACAGAGAAAAAATTTTTCCTTGTGATGAGAACACTTAGGATTTACTCTTAACAACTTTTATATATAACATACAGCATTGTTAATTATATTTATCCTGCTGTACATTATATCCTTACTACTTATTCATCTTATAACTGAAACTTTGTACCTTTTGACTGTCTTCATCTAATTCTCCCTCCCTCCATCCCCTACCTCTGGCAACAACATATCCAATATCTTTTTCTATGAGTTTGCTTGTCCGTTTGTTTGTTTTTGAAGTATAACTGACCTACAACACTATGTTAGTTCTTGCTACAAAACACACTGATTTGGTATTTCTATACATTTCAAAACTATCATCATGTTAAGTTTAGTTATAATATGTCACCATACAAAGATATTACATACTTATTTACTATATTTTCCACATTGTATGTAGAAATATATATATATATATGTGATTATTTTAAGTTGCTGATCTCTTAAGTTCAAAAGCACTTTTTTTTAACATCTTTATTGGAGTATAATTGCTTTACAATGGTGTGTTAGTTTCTGCTTTATAACAAAGTGAATCAGCTATACATATACATATATCCCCATATCTCCTCTCTCTTGCTTCTCCCTCCCTCCCACCCTCCCTATCCCACCCATCTAGGTGGTCACAAAGCACCAAGCAGATCTCCCTGTGCTATGCGGTTGCTTCCCACTAGCTATCTATTTTACAATTGGTAGTATATATAAGTCCATGCCACTCTCTCACTTCGTCCCAGCTTATCCTTTGCCCTTCCCATGTCCTCAACTCCATTCTCTAGGTCTGCTTCTTTAATCCTGTCCTGCCCCTAGGTTCTTCAGAACCATGTTTTCTTCTTTAGATTCCATATATATGTGTTAGCATAGGTTTTTTGTTTATCGCATTCTGGCATACTTCACTCTGTATGAGAGACTCTAGGTCCGTCCACCCCACTACAAATAACTCAATTTCATTTCATTTTATGGCTGAGTAATATTCCATTGTATATATGTGCCACGTCTTTTTTATCCATTCATCTGTTGATGGACAATTAGGTTGATTCCATATCCTGGCTATTGTAAATACAGCTGCAACGAACATTGTGGTACATGACTCTTTTTGAATTATGGTTTTCTCAGAGTATATGCCCAGTAGTGGGATTGCTGGGTCGTATGGTGGTTCTGTTTTTAATTTTTTAAGGAACCTCCATACTGTTCCCCCAAGTGGCTCTATCAATTTACATTCCCACTAACAGTGCAAGAGGGTTCCCGTTTCTCCACAACCTCTCCAGCTTTTACTTTTTGTAGATTTTCTGATGATGGGCATTCTGACCGGTATGAGGTGATACCTCACTGTACTTTTGATTTGCATTTCTCTAATGATTAGTGATGTTGAGCATCCATTCATGTGTTTGTTGACAATCTGTATATCTTCTTTGGAGAAATGTCTATTTAGGTCCTCTGCCCATTTTTGGATTGGGTGTTTGTTTCTTTGATATTGAGCTGCATGAGCTGCTTGTATATTTTGGACATTAATCCTTTGTCAGTTGCTTCATTTGCAAATATTTTCTGCCATTCTGAGGTTTGTCTTTCCATCTTGTTTATGGTTTCCTTTGCTGGGCAAAAGCTTTTAAGTTTCATTAGGTCCCATTTGTTTATTTTTGTTTTTATTTCCATTTCTCTAGGACGTGGGTCAAAAAGGACCTTGCTGTGATTTATGTCAGAGTGTTCTCCCTATGATTTCCTCTAAGAGTTGTATAGTGTCTGGCCTTACACTTAGGTCTTTAATCCATTTTGAGTTTATTTTTGTGTACGGTGTTAGGGAGTGTTCTAATTTCATTCTTTTACATGTAGATGTCCAGTTTTCCCAGCAACACTTATTGAAGAGGCTGTCTTTTCTCCATTGTATATTCGTGCCTCCTTTATCAAAAATAAGGTGACCATATGTGCATGGGTTTATCTCTGGGCTTTCTATCCTGTTCCATTAATCTACATTTCTGTTTTTGTGCCAGTACCATACTGTCTTGATTACTATAGCTTTGTAGTATAGTCTGAAGTCCAGGAGCCTGATGCCTCCAGCTCCGTTTTTCTTTTTCAAGTGTGCTTTGGCTATTTGGAGTCTTTTGTGTGCCCATACAAATTGTGAAATTTTTTGTTCTTGCTCTGTGAAAAATGCCATTGGTAGTTTGATAGGGATTGCATTGAATCTGTATATTGCTTTGGGTACTATAGTCATTTTCACAATGTTGATTCTTCCAATTCAAGAACATGGTATATCTCTCCATCTGTTTGTATCGCCTTTGATTTCTTTCATCAGTGTCTTGTAGTTTTCTGCATACAGGTCTTTTGTCTCCTTAGGTAGGTTTATTCCTAGGTATTTTATTCTATTTGTTGCAATGGTAAATGGTAGTGTTTCCTTAATTTCTCTTTCAGATTTTTCATCATTAGTGTATAGGAATGCAAGAGATTTCTGTGCATTAATTTTGTATCCTGCTACTTTACCAAATTCATTGATTACTTCTAGTAGTTTTCTGGTAGCATCTTTAGGATTGTCTATCTAGAGTACCATGTCATCTGCAAACAGTGACAGCTTTACTTCTTCTTTTCCGATTTGGATTCCTTTTATTTCTTTTTCTTCTCTGATTGCTGTGGCTAACACTTCCAAAACTATGTTGTATAATAGTGGTGAGAGTGGGCAACCTTGTCTTTTTCCTGATCTTAGTGGAGATGGTTTCAGTTTTTCACCATTGAGGACAATGTTGGCTGTGGGTTTGTCATATATGGCCTTTATTATGTTGAGGAAAGTTCCCTCTATGCCTACTTTCTGGAGAGTATTTATCATAAATGGGTGTTGAATTTTGTCGAAAGCTTTCTCTGCATCTATTGAGATGATCATATGGTTTTTCTCCTTCAGTTTGTTAATATGATGTATCACGTTGATTGATTTGCGTATATTGAAGAATCCTTGCATTCCTGGAATAAACCCCACTTGATCATGGTGTGTGATCCTTTTAATGTGCTGTTGGATTCTGTTTGCTAGTATTTTGTTGAGGATTTTTGCATCTATGTTCATCAGTGATATTGGCCTGTAGTTTTCTTTCTTTGTGACATCTTTGTCTGGTTTTGGTATCAGGGTGATGGTGGCCTCGTAGAATGAGTTTGGGAGTGTTCCTCCCTCTGCAATATTTTGGAAGAGTTTGAGAAGGATAGGTGTTAGCTCTTCTCTAAATGTTTGATCGAATTCGCCTGTGAAGCCATCTGGTCCTGGGCTTTTGTTTGTTGGAAGATTTTTAATCACAGTTTCAATTTCAGTACTTGTGATTGGTCTGTTCATATTTTCTACTTCTTCCTGGTTCAGTCTCAGCAGGTTGTGCATTTCTAAGAATCTGTCCATTTCTTCCAGGTTGTCCATTTTATTGGCATAGAGTTGCTTGTAGTAATCTCTCATGATCGTTTGTATTTCTGCAGTGTCAGTGGTTACTTCTCCTTTTTCATTTCTAATTCTATTGATTTGAGTCTCCTCCCTTTTTCTCTTGATGAGTCTGGCTAATGGTTTATCAATTTTGTTTATCTTCTCAAAGAACCAGCTTTTAGTTTCATTGATTTTTGCTATTGTTTCCTTCATTTCTTTTTCATTTATTTCTGATCTGATCTTTATGATTTCTTTCCTTCTGCTAGCTTTGGGGTTTTTTGTTCTTCTTTCTCTAATTGCTTTAGGTGCAAGGTTAGGTTGTTTATTCGAGATGTTTCCTGTTTCTTGAGGTAGGCTTGTATTGCTATAAACTTCCCTCTTAGCACTGCTTTTGCTGCATCCCATAGGTTTTGGGTCGTCGTGTCTCCATTGTCATTTGTTTCCAGGTATTTTTTGATTTCCCCTTTGATTTCTTCAGTGATCACTTCGTTATTAAGTAGTGTATTGTGTAGCCTCCATGTGTTTGTATTTTTTACAGATCTTTTCCTGTAATTGATATCTAGTCTCATAGTGTTGTGGTCAGAAAAGATACTTGATATGATTTCAATTTTCTTAAATTTACCAAGGCTTGATTTGTGACCCAAGATATGATCTATCCTGGAGAATGTTCCATGAGCACTTGAGAAAAATGTGTATTCTGTTGTTTTTGGGTGGAATGTCCTATAAATATCAATTAAGTCCATCTTGTTTAATGTATCATTTAAAGTTTGTGTTTCCTTATTTATTTTCATTTTAGATGATCTGTCCATTGGTGAAAGTGGGGTGTTAAAGTCCCCTACTATGATTGTGTTGCTGTCGATTTCCCCTTTTATGGCTGTTAGTGTTTGCCTTATGTATTGAGGTGCTCCTATGTTGGGTGCATAAATATTTACAATTGTTATACCTTCCTCTTGGATCGATCCCTTGATCATTATATAGTGTCCTTCATTGTCTCTTGTAATAGTCTTTATTTTAAAGTCTATTTTGTCTGATATGAGAACTGCTACTCCAGCTTCCTTTTGATTTCTATTTGCATGGAATATCTTTTTCCATCCCCTCACTTTCAGTCTGTATGTGTCCCTAGGTCTGAAGTGGGTGTCTTGTAGACAGCATATATATGGGTCTTGTTTTTGTATCCATTCAGCCAGTCTGTGTCTTTTGGTGGGAGCATTTAATCCATTTACATTTAAGGTAATTATCAATATGTATGTTCCTATTCCCATTTTCTTAAATGTTTTGGCTTTGTTATTGTAGGTGTTTTCCTTCTCTTGTGTTTCTTGCCTAGAGAAGTTCCTTTAGCATTTGTTGTAAAGCTGGTTTGGTGGTGCTGAACTCTCTCAGCTTTTGCTTGTCTGTAAAGGTTTTAATTTCTCCATCAAATCTGAATGAGATCCTTGCTGGGTAGAGTAATCTTGGTTGTAGGTTTTTCTCCTTCATCACTTTAAGTATATCCTGCCACTCCCTTCTGGCTTGGAGAGTTTCTGCTGAAAGATCAGCTGTTAACCTTATGGGGATTCCCTTGTGTGTTATTTGTTGTTTATCCCTTGCTGCTTTCAATATGTTTTCTTTATATTTAATTTTGGATAGTTTGATTAATATGTGTCTTGGCGTGTTTCTCCTTGGATTTATCCTGTATGGGACTCTCTGTGCTTCCAGGACTTGATTAAGTATTTCCTTTCCCATATTAGGGAAGTTTTCAACTATAATCTCTTCAAATATTTTCTCAGTCCGTTTCTTTTTCTCTTCTTCTTCTGGGACCCCTGTAATTCGAATGTTGGTGCATTTAATGTTGTCCCAGAGGTCTCTGAGACTGCCCTCAGTTCTTTTCATTCTTTTTTCTTTATTCTGCTCTGCAGTAGTTATTTCCACCATTTTATCTTCCAGGTGACTTATCCGTTCTTCTGCCTCAGTTATTCTGCTATTGATTCCTCCTAGAGAATTTTTAATTTCATTTATCGTATTGTTTATCATTGTTTATTTGCTCTTTAGTTCTTCTAGGTCCTGGTTAAACGTTTCTTGTATTTTCTCCATTCAGTTTCCAAGATTTTGGATCATCTTTACTGTCATTACTCTGAATTCTTTTTCAAGTAGACTGCCTATTTCTTCTTCATTTGTTTGGTCTTGTGGGTTTTTACCTTGCTCCTTCATCTGCTGTGTGTTTCTCTGTCTTCTCATTTTGCTTAACTTACTGTGTTTGGGGTCTCCTTTTCGCAGGCTGCAGGTTCGTAGTCCCTGTTGTTTTTGGTGTCTGTCCCCAGTGGCTGAGGTTGGTTCAGTGGGTTGTGTAGGCTTCCTGATGGAGGGGACTAGTGCCTTTGTTCTGGTGGACGAGGCTGGATCTTATCTTTCTGGTGGGCAGGACCACGTCCGGTGGTGTGTTTTGAGGTGTCTGTGACCTTATTATGATTTTAGGCAGCCTCTGTGCTAATGGATGGGTTTGTGTTCCTGGCTTGCTAGTTGTTTGGCATAGTGTGTCTAGCACTGTAGCTTGCTGGTCGATGAGTGGAGCTGGGTCTTAGCATTGAGATGGAGCTCTCTGGGAGAGCTTTTGCCATTTGATATTACGTGGAGTTGGGAGGTCTCTGGTGGACCAATGTCCTGAACTTGGTTCTCCCACCTCAATGGCACAGGCCCGACATGCAGCCATAGCACCAAGGCCCTGTCAGCCACATAGCTCAGAAGAACAGGGAGAAAAAAAGAAAGAAAGAAAAAATAAATAAAATAAAATAAAAGTTATTAAAATAAAAAATAATTATTAAAAATTAAAAAGTATAAAAAAGGAAAAAAAGAAAGAAGAGAGCCACCAAACCTAAAAAAAAAATACACCAATGATAACAAGTGCTAAAAACTATGTTAAAAAACAAAGAAAATGGACAGACAGAACCCTAGGACAAATGGTAAATGCAAAGCTATACAGACAAAATCACACAAAGAAGCATACACATACACACTCACAAAAAGAGAAAAATGAAGAAAATATATATATCGTTGCTCCCAAAGTCTACCGCCTCAATTTTGGGATGATTCTTTGTCTATTCAGGTATTCCACAGATGCAGGGTATATCAAGTTGATTGTGGAGATTTAATCCGCTGCTCCTGAGGCTGCTGGGAGAAACTTCCCTTCCTCTTCTTTGTTCACACAGCTCCCGGTGTTCAGCTTTGGATTTGGCCCTGCCTCTGCGTGTAGGTCGCCTGAGGGCATCTGTTCTTCCCTCAGACAGGATGGGGTTAAAGTAGCAGCTGATTAGGGGGCTCTGGCTCACTCAGGCTGGGGGTAGGGGGGCGTACGGAATGCAGAGTGAGCCTGTGGTGGCAGAGGCTGGCGTGAGGTTGCACCAGCCTGAGGCACAACTTCCCGGGGAAGTTGTCCCTGGATCACAGGACCCTGGCAGTGGTGGGCTGTATAGGCTCCTGGGAGGGGAGGTGTGGATTGTGACCTGTGCTTGCACACAGGCTTCTTGGTGGCTGCAGCCGCAGCCTCAGCATTTCACGCTCGTCTCTCGTGTCCGCACTGATAATTGCCACTCGCACCCATCTCTGGAGCTCATTTAGGCAGTGCTCTTAATCCCCTCTCCTCGAGCACCCTGAAACAATGGTCTATTGCCTCTTAGGCAGTTCCAGACTTTTTCCCAGGCTCTCTCCCAGATGAGTGTGGCACACTAGCTCCCTTCAGGCTGTGTTCACGCAGCCAACCCCAGTCCTCTCCCTGGGATCTGACCTCTGAAGCTGGAGCCTCAGCTCCCAGCCCTGACCCGTCCCGGTGGGTGAGCAGACAAGCCTCTTAAGCTGGTGAGTGCTGGTCAGCACCGATCCTCTGTGCGGGAATCTCTCCACTTTGCCCTCTGCACCCCTGTTGCTGCACTCTCCTCCGTGGCTCTGAAGCTTCCCCCCCTCACCGCCCCCCTCGTCTCCACTGGTGAAGGGACTTCCTAGTGTGTGGAAACTTTTCCTCCTTCACAGCTCCCTCCCAGAGGTGCAGGTCCTGTCCCTCTTCTTTTGTTTCTGGTTTTTCTTTTTTCTTTTGCCCTACCCAGGTACATGGGGAGTTTCTTGCCTTTTCGGAAATCTGAGGTCTTCTGCCAGCGTTCAGTAGGTGTTCAGTAGGAGTTGTTCCACGTGTAGATGTATTTCTGATGTATTTGTGGGGAGGAAGGTGATCTCCACGTCTTACTCTTCCGCCATCTTGAAGGTCTCTCCCAAACGCATTTTAGCAATCCTGCATTTTTAGTACCCCCCACCACGTTTACTGTTTTTGACATCATATTTTACATCTTTTTGTTTTGTGTATCCCTTAACTACTTATAGCGGATAAAGATGATTTTACTATTTTTGTCTTTTAACCTTCTTTTTAGCTTTATACATGGCTGATTTACTACATTTACTGTATATTTTCCTTTACCAATGAGATCTTTCCTTTTATAATTTTCATGTTTCTAGTTGTGGCTTTTTCTTTTCCGCTTAGAGAAGCCCCTTTAATATTTCTTGTAAAGCTGGCTTGGTGGTGTTGAACTCTTTTAGATTTTGCCTGTCTGTATAACTTTTGATCTCTCCATCAAATCTGAACAAGAGATGTGCTGGGTAGAGTATTCTTGGTTGTAGGTTTTTCCCTTTCATCACTTTAAATATTTCCTGCCACTCCCTTCTGGCCTGAAGAATTTCTGCTGAAAAGTCAGCTGATAGCCTTATGGGAGTTCCCTTGTATGTAACTTGTTGCTTTTCCCTTGCTTCTTTTAATATTCTCTCTTTATCTTTAATTTTTGCCATTTTAATTACAATGTGTCTTGGTGTGGTCCTCTTTCTCTTTGGGACTCTTTGTGCTTCCTGGACCTGGATGTCCATTTCTTTTCCTAGGTTAGGGAAGTGTTCAGCTATTATGTCTTCAAATATGTTCTCTGCCCCTTTCACTCTCTTCTCCTTCTGGGACCCCTATAATTTGTATGTTAGTACACTTGATGTTGTCCCAGAGGTCTTTCAAACTGTGCTCATTTCTTTTTATTCTTTTTCCTTTTCTCTGTTCAGCTTCAGTGATTTCCACTACTCTGTCTTCCAGCTTGCTGATCCCTCCTCTGTATCATTAAATCTACTATTGATTCCTTCTAATGTGTTTTTCATTTCAGTTATTGTATTCTTCAGTTCTGCTTGGTTCTTCTTTATATTTTCTCTTTGTTTAAAACTTCTAACTTCTCACTCTGTTCATCCAATCTTCTCCAGAGTTCTCTGAGCATCATCATGATCATTACCTTGAACACTCTTTTGGGTAGATTACCTATCTCTTCTTCACTTAGTTCCTCTTTTGGGGTTTTATCTTGTTCTTTTGTATGAACCATATTCCTCTGTTGACTCATTTTGCCTAATTTGCTGTTTTTATTTCTATGTATCTTGTAGGTTGTTTATGTTTCCCAATCTTGGAAAAGTGGCCTTTTGTAGGAGATATCCTATGCATCCCAGCAGTGCACACCACCTGGCCACCAGAGCTATATGTTCTAGGGGGTGCCCCTCTATGTGGACTGCATGGGTCCTTCTGTTATGGCAGGCTAGCTACTGTGGGTAGTCTGGTAGGCACGGCTGGCCCTAGGTCCAGTTGGTTGCCAGGCACTGCCTTGTGCAGAGGCTGCCAGTCACTGGTTGGTGGAGCTGGGTAACAAGGCTGCTGGCTGCAATGCCCCAGGGGATCCTGGAGCTAGTGCTTGCCCACTGGTGGGTGGAGCCAGTTTCTGGAGTGGGTGGTTGTGGGACCTGGGGATCCTGGATCTAGTGTTGGCCTGCTAGTGGGTGGGCCCAGTTCCTGACACAGCTGACTGTGGCGTCTGTGGTGTCCCAAAGCAGGTGTTGACCTGCTGGTGAGTTGTGCTGGATCCCAGGACTCTGGCTGCAGGCCCCTGGGGGTCCCAGGGCTGGTACTGACCTGCTGGTGGATGGGCTGGGTCCTGGTACTAGAGGTTGCAGGGCTCTGGTGGTCCTGAGGTCAGTGTCCCCCACTGGTGGGTGGGGCTGGGGCCCAGGAGATCGCAGTGCTGTTTTCTGCCCACTGGTGGGTGGAGCTAGGGCCTGGGGTCTCTGGCTGCAGGGTCCGGTGGTCCCTAAGCTGGTGTTGGCCTGCTGGTTGGCAGGGCTGAGGCCCAGGGGGTCCTGGGACTAGTGCCAGCTCACTGGTAGGCAGAGCTGGGTCTCAGGGTCTCTGGTTGCAGAACTCCGGGTGCTCTGAAGTTGGTGTTTTGGCCAGCTGGTGGGTTCCCAGTGCTAGTGCTGACCCACTGGTGTGTGGAGCCAGGTCCCTGGGTCTCTAGATGCAGGGCCCTGGGGTGTCCCAGGGCTAATGCTGGCACACTGGTGTGTGGGGCCAGGTCCTGGGCCCTCTGGTGGACAAGGCCGGGTCCTGGGGCACCTGTGGGCTCGGGGGTTCTTAAGGCAGCAGCCCTGCTAGTGGGTGGGGCTGTGTCCCTGCCTGGCTAGTTACTTGGTCTGAGATGTTCCAGTATTGGTGCCCACAGGCTAGTGGGCGGGGCCTGGTCCCAGCACTAATAAGCTTGAGGGAGCATTCCAAAATGGCACTTGCCAGCACTAGTGTCCTCGTGATAGAATGAGCTCCCCCAAATGGCTGCCACCAACATCTCTGTCCCCAGGGTGAGCTCCAGTTGTCCCCTGCTTCTCCAGGAGGCTCTCCAAGATCATCAGGTGAGTCTGACCCCGGCTCCTTTCAAATTGCTGCTTCTGCCCTGGGTCCCAGTGCATGCAAGATTTTGTGTGCACCCTTTAAGAGTGGAGTCTCTATTTTCCACAGCCCTCTGGTCTCACGAAAGTAAGCGCCACTGGCCTTCCAAGCCAAATGTTCTGGCAGCTTGTTTTCTCAGTGCAGGACCCCCAGGCTGGGGAGCCTATGTGGGGCTCAGACCCCTTGCTCCTTTAGTAGAACCTCTGCAATGTAATTATCCTCCCGTTTGTGGGGTGCCCACCTAGGGGTATGGGTCATGACTATACCACATCTCTGCCCCTCCTACCTGTCTCTTTGTAGTTCCTTCTTTATATCTTTAGTTGTAGAAGATCTTTTCTGCTAGTCTTCCAGTTTTTTTTCACCAATAATTGCTCTGTAAATAGTTTTAATCTTGGTGTGCTTATGGGAGGAGGTGAGTTCAAGGTCTTCCTACTCTACCATTTTGGCTCCATCTCAGCTTCTTTTAAATTTTTTTTTTTCTTTTTTAGGGAATTAAAATTTTTTAATTCAGATGATCTTTACTTGAATGAGAGAAATCTTTTATGGTAAATAGGGTCAATTTTGTGGGTTTTAATTATGAAAGGTGGTTATGTATTTTATTCTGTAATTATCTTGCACTTAACTGTATACTACAAAATTGAGGATCGTAGACAGAGCATAATAGAATCCATGCGAAATTTTGGCTTTTACATCTGTAGATATATTTTTCTGAATTCTCTATGCTTTCTTTTTTTTAACATCTTTACTGGAGTATAATTGCTTTACAGTGTTGTGTTAGTTTCTGCTTTATAACAAAGTGAATCAGCTATATGTATACATATATCCCCATATCTCCTCCCTCTTGCGTCTCCCTCCCTCCCACCCTCCCTATCCCACCCCTTTAAGTAGTCACAAAGCACCGAGCTGATCTCCCTGTGCTATGCAGCTGCTTCCCACTAGCTATCTATTTTACATTTGGTAGTGTATATATGTCAATACTACTCTCTCACTTCGTCCCAGCTTATCCTTCCCCCTCCCGGTGTCCTCAAGTCCATTCACCTAAACTCCTTCTTTTCCACAAATCCTATAATAATTCCATCTTTTCCTTTGTCTGGAGAGATACTCCATGATTCCCCTGATGTGCAGTCTCCCTCACTGCATAGGTTCAATAATCCTAATTTTGTCAGACTACAGGTTTGTTCCTGATGATCTTATGCTGATTGGGCTAAGTCATAGGTAAAACAAGTGGTGATACAAGTAGAGAACAAAAGACCCTGTGGGCAGAATAAATGACTGCTTACATCCTCAAGATCATTTTTTGTCCAAGATATAGTCCAAGCTGAAGCTTTAGTCATCACGTCCTTATTGCAGGCCATAAAAAGGAGAAAAGACAGAGGATAGAAGAGGAGCAGAAGGGACCCCAGTGGAGTAATTAGCTTCTTTTAAGCAACTTTCTTAAAAGATCCACAAAACAAAATTCAGGTTACATCCTATTTGCCAGAACTTAGTCATATGGCTAAGCCTAGCTGCAAAGGAGGTTAGCAAATATAGTCTTTAAATCCAAACATTGATCTGTGCAGCTAAAATTTGAAATTCTTTTATTAAAAGAGGGGGAGAATGGATGTTGTGTGGGCAACTAGCAGTCCCAGGGACATGCAGGACCACTGTGTGTGGTTGTGCTGGCTTAAGCAGTGCATGACTCCATTAACACAGACTAAAATGTGAATGGTATCCCCTGGAGTTAGTCGCTCAATGTAGTGGCCTTAGCCACAGAGCATTATAGATATGACTTGGAAGCCATATGAATGAGAAGGAAGTAAAAGGAGGAGCAGAAGGAGAGATATTGCCAAGATTTTAAGCCAAAATAATGGGGAAAAATGGTTATGACCCCCCCAAAAATGTGAATGCACAAGGAGCCACAGGTTAGGGAAGAGAGGAGAGTAATATGATTGGTTTGAGATAGCACATGTACAAGTCAAATGCTTCCCGTGCTGTAGGCATTTTTTTAAAAATCTGGACTCTTAATCATAGGCATATTTCACTTTATAAAGGTAATTTCATGTACCTAGTGTTATGCCTGCAAATTCCTATAGAAAAGTAGGCATTTATCTAGTGGATCTTGTTCATGAGTTGGCTTCTCAACTCCTATTGCCCAGTGTGGAAAGACCCTTCAAAATGTAAAGTTATTTGGATCATTATTTTTCTTTTCTAATATATCTCTGTCTGGATGGATAGAACAACATTGGAAACATTTTAGATCTTCCTTCATTCTGATTGTTCAGTGTCTCAGCTGTGATCCTAGTGTATCGGAATTAAGCCTGATATACACTACATACTTCATTCACTCATCTATTCAAATATATTTATTAAGATCCTACTATATGCCAGCCAGACATTGTTCTAGGTGCTAAGCATACAACAACAAGCAAAACAATGTCCCATCCTCCGGGGTGGGGGTAAAGGGGAGAGTGATGAGTTATAATTAAAAATACAGCTAGGAAAGGGGGATAGAGAGCGCCAAGAGAGCTGTTATTTTAAATAAAGAGGTCAGGAAAGACCTCTCTATTATGGCGATATTTGAGTAGAGATCTTTGAGAAATGAATGAATATCATATGGATATCTGTGGGAATAGCTTTCCAGACAGATGGAATATCATGTGTAAAGGACCTGAGGCTGAAGGTGAGAGCAGGAGAGTATGAGTCACTGATGAAGGTGACAGGGATCTTGAAGAAGATGATTACCCTTTAAATAATGGGTAAAGACAATATGGAAACGTGTTCATTATGATGTAATGAAGACATGAATGAATAAATGATAAAATGAACTCCAGGATCAGATGAAATATTTCAAGCTTGTTTGAAAAAATTATAACTTTGTTGGTAATGACATTGCTAGAACATTTCCTTGAAGAAAGGAAGACGTTTCCTTTTATCATATACATAATTCAAATACTTCTACAGATAATTCTACAATGATTCCACATGTTAATCCATTCTCTCTCTTACACTGTGCTGCACTAATTTAGAATAGGTTAAATTTAAGAGTACTAAGTTTCAGAGCTGAGGTCCAGCTCTATTCTGTGTGAATTTGTAATGTTTATTGTGTGTCATGTAACACTTCCTTACCTAAAGGCTGAACCAACCTGTCACTTCTATGATTTGCTCATCTAGCCTATCAGGTTTAATGTCCTAAACCTATTGCAGATTATAAGGAAATGAACAGTCTCTCTGTGTCCAGAACAGATGGATTTCTTTTTAACTAAAAATAAATAATGCATGGATTATATTGTCTAGATGAAAAACACAAAAGTGAGTGACTTATCCCAACACAGTGCATTTTAATCACTTAAAAGAAGAAATGAGTCCAAAGGAGAAGCTTGTTATTTCAGACCATATTGACACAGTGTCCAGGAACATTGATTCAAGAAGTTAACTGTACAATTAAGAAGTGACTGAGCACCAGAGTCATAGATTGGGAATCTCCTTCTAGAGTTTGAGAAATGAATAAACTGAAATTAATAAATATGTGAGGGAGACTGCCTAGGTGGTCAGTAAAACCTTTTCTTTCTCACCTTCCTGGGCACAGAGCTAGACTAAATTTCCCACCCTCAATTCAGTGACAGAAGACTGAGTGCTATTTAACAGAATATGAGTAGAAGATGTGTATGAGTTCTAGGACAGGCCAATGCAAGTCAATAAACAGTCCTTCATGGGCTTTCCCCTTCCCTGGCAATGTCGTTGGCAGTAAGTAATGAGTAATTAAAATTTCCTTCTTTGTGGATTTTGATTTCCATATTTAAAAAAAAAGACCATAAGTTTGTTTTTTAATCACAAAAAGACACTAAGAGTTCTACCATATATTTCCTTAGCAAACCATATCTATATCTTATGTATATTTAAGTTCTGTCTTCCCCATTAGATTGTTAACGTCCATGGTGTGTAAGACCCACTCCATAAATATTTAAGTAAATGAATGAATGCATGAATCAGGTCAAAACAATCAATCCAGAATAAGTGCTTAATATTTAATTTACTCAATATAGTACATCATTTAATCTTCCTTAAGCAGTTTTCATCATATCACTAGCGAAGAATTAATTTCTTAATGTGTAAAATAGGGTTGATAATGCCTATATGATAGGAATAAGATATATGTAAGGCATCTAGCTCAGTATCTAGGGCTTATTATTAGTGCCCACAGTGTGAATCAAATACATATTTTCAACCTTTTCTACTAATTCCTTTGTACGTACATATGTCCTATACTTTAGTCAACCTATACTAATCACTATTCCTTAAATATACACTAAAGGACTGTTTCCTGGATCTCCATCATTTGAATATGCATTCACAAATTTTTGCTATAATTGAATATCAGTTGACAATCTTATGATTATTTATCACTGCGATTATATAAGAAAATATTCATTTTTAGAAAGGCACACTTAAATATATAAGGGTAAAATGATATAATATCTGAGATTTGTTTTCCATGCTTCAATAAAGCAAAAAGGAGGATAAATGAAGCAAATGTGGTAAAATCTTGGTAACTATATAATCTGGATGACAGATATATAGGGGTTCATTATACTATTATTTCTACTATTGTATATGTTTAAAATTTTCATAACAAAAAAAAATAATTTAAAATAAATGTCCCATACGTGAATTTGAGCTTACCAGGTAAGCAAGTGTCAGAGTTCATGATCTCATCCAGGATTAAGAGGCAATCAACTTAATTCAATGGCAGGGTGTTGCAGGGAGCAGAAGGGAGAATTCCTTTGTTTATCTTCCCTAAACCAAAGGACAGCATGTAAGCCTCAGTGGCTTTGGGGGAGAAAAATGACATTAAGAGCGACAAAATTTTTAGAAGCCTTGTTTTCTTTAATAAAAAGTCAAGAACTGGGACTTCCCTGGTTGCGCAGTGGTTAAGAATCCACCTGCAAATGCAGGGGACACGGGTTCGAGCCCTGGTCGGGGAAGATCCCACATGCCACAGAGCGACTAAGCCTGTGTGCCACAACTACTGAGCCTGCATGCCACAACTACTGAAGCCCACACTCCTAGAGCCCATGCTCTGCAACAAAAGAAGCCACCACAGTGAGAAGCCCGCGCACCACAACGAAGAGTAGCCCCCGCTCGCCACAACTAAAGAAAGCCCGCGCGCAGCAACGAAGACCAAGCGCAGCCAAAAAAAAAAAAAAAGTCAAGAACATGTAAATTTCAAATTATTGTGATTTTTATTTTAAATATAATCCAAATTCTCAGAATTGTGTAAGATTGGCCAGATATAGTTTAAACAGAAAGGACATCATAAGAATCCTAAATCATGGAGAAGCATGGAGATAATTTTAAAACTGTTTTCTAGAGGAAAGTGTCTTGTGCAGGGATATATCTAAGACAATGGAAACCTTATGGAATGATGTCTTGTGCAGTGTTCTTAGTGTAACAGGAAGGACAATAAGTAAGTTAATAAACAATCTTTACATACATAGAGGATTTTCAACTGGGTAAAGCACATCCTTTTGTGTCTTTTTATTTTTTCACAGAAAAATGACATTTTTGAATTAGGTTTCTGAGATATATTCCAGTTGCAAAGGCTTATCCTCTAAGTTGACATTTTTAATTTCCTTTATTTTCTTTACAATGTAAAAACCAACCAGTAATACATATTAGAGCTTCCAACGATTTAGCCTGAAAAAACTTATTTCAGGAAGATTTCAGGAAGATAAAGCCTCAAAAAGAAAAAAATAATAAAAAACTACAAAGCACTTGAGGAAAATGTGTCAGCCAAATTCAGTTCATAAGAAAGGTTAAGAAATTAAAATATAATTTTGAAACTGAAGAAAGATTACAGTGATATGGTAATTATACTATAATGCTTTTTAAATGTCTCGGTTGTATATGTAAAAAGGAATCTCTTAGAAGGAAAAAGACAGAGAAATTGAAAATGTCTTGAGGAGTTTAAACTAGTTTAGTGCATCACTCCACAACAGAATGCTTATGATTATTGAATACTTCAATTCCTCATCCAAATTATCTGTCTATTCTAGCAAGAAGCTTATTCTTGGGATAATGGGAATTTGGGAAACAATGAGATTCATAATCAAAAGATGTAGATCTGAGTCCCAACACCACCACTTATGTGACAGATGGCAAATTATGATTCAATCTTTGTTTTTCAATTTATAAAATGAAAACTTAAATACTGACTTCAAGAAAGTAAAATTTATACTGAGGAATTCAGAGAAACCCTGAGTACAGCAGGGAAAACTTAAAGCTAGCCAGTCATATATAAGGTTATCATGTGACAGCAGTGCAATTCAGGAGACCAACAACGTGTTGACATTCATAATGCTTCCATATTTCTAGAGATAGAATGTAGGCATAGAAAAAAGACCATTAACATAACATACATACAGGCCTTAATTCTGAATAATCAGTTAAGATATTAACTTATCTGAATAAACAACATATGAAAGCAACTGTGGAGTACAAATTTGAGGTAGTGAGAATCATCTACACTGGGTGCAAGCAAAAAAAAAAGCTGTATTACCTGTAGAAAATTTAAAAACAGTAATAAAACCAACAAAAACCTGGTCAGCTTTAATTATCACCATGCTCTGGCAATTTTAAACAATGTCATTGATAAAACACTCCTCTCCAGAAACACATTTTCTTGGTCCAAGGTCTAAACGATTGATCAAGTTACTGTTGAGTTTTATGTATGTGTATGTGTATATATATATATATATATATATTCCAAATGAGCACATATGCATTAATAAGCATTGTATTGTACATAGAAGCAAATTTAGAGAACTACCAGTTATAGTAATGGCACCTGACACACGACACACACAGACTCAGCTACAGGAGTTCCTAAGTTCCTAAGTTCAAAAGGGTTTAGAATTATTGAAGCTCACTTTGGGTGCAGTTCATGTCTCCAATCATTGGTACAACATATCCTTGTTTAAACTATAGTTTCAAAATAATGACAGTGCAGTGAATGTCTCCACTTTTGGAGCAGGGTTCAGTATGCTTTCTTTATTAGTTTCATATTGCTGCTGTAACAAATCACCACAAACTTAATGGCTTAAAATTTTAAAATGGCTGCAGTTTTCCCTTCTGTAAATGCAAAAATTAGTCTGTGCTCTTCCCCTGCCTCCAAAAGATGTCATGGAGATAAATAAGTGGATAGGTACCACATTCTGAATAAATCACAGATGTTTACACACTATGTCAAGCCTGGCTTCATATCATCTTCCAAATAATTCAGAGGTAGGACTCAAATCTCAAACTTTCTGGCCTCTAACTATAATGCTACCATTTATTAATAGGATCCCCCTTCTTCCAGTTTTCAATAACAATAATACGTCCTTCTGATCCCTCACCAGCAGTATCCTTAAAGTCCATATTTCCACTGACAGTCTGTACAAGGCTATTTAGGTTTTCTGTCATGCTCCTCAATATTCTTCCAGCCTCCCCCCCACTGCCTGATTCCAAAGCCATTCCCACACTTTATGTACTTGTTACAGCAGCAGTCCACTTTCATTACCAAAGTCTATGTAGTTACTACTACTCTATAACAAATAACCACATAATTAGTGTCCTAAGACAATACCTGTTATCTCACAGTCCTGTGGGTTAGGAGTCCAAGTATGACTTAACTGGGTCCTCTGTTCAGAGTCTCACAGGGCTGAAATCATGGTATCAACCAGGACTACAGTCTCATCTGAGGCTTGAGTTCCTCTCCCAAGCTCACCAGTTGTTGGCAAAATTCAATTCCTTTCAACTGTAGGAGTAGAATCCCCATTTTCTTGCTGGCTTTCAGCAAGTGGGAGCACTGTCAGCTCCCAGCTGCCACCCTCAGCTCTTTGCCACATGGCCCCCTTCTCTCACACATCTGTTTGCTTCTTCAAGGCCAACAGAACATCTGCTACTGCTTGTCTCCTTTAAGTACTTGCTTGATTAGGCCAGATCCACCCAGGATATTATCCCTTTTGATCAACTCAAAATCAAATGGTTAGTGTAAAGTGTTCCGTGTTCTTATTCCCCTTCTTTTTCCCAGTTTTTATAACCTAGCTCTTAGACAGATGCCTCTTGTTCTAAAGCAGTCTATCAACAGTATGTTTCATATTCTCTGTAAAATCAAAGAGAAAGTTAATACAGTAAAGCATGTTCTTCATCTCAAAAAGTCTGCCTAATATGATGTATTTAACACTCTCTTACCTTTTAAAAAAACATATTTTTATAAAATGAAAACTTTAACAGATGTTTTAAATATTTTTAAGAACTGGCCAAAGAGAATTCATGGAGAAACCTATTTGCTTTGTGCACAATCGTTGCTGCTGACTGTGTGCATCTCTAGTGCAGCTCTTACCTAGGGGACCACTGATCAATTAAGTTTAATTTTTGTCTCCTCCTGTGTCCACTGAGAAAAACAAGTCTCATTCACCCTCCTCTCCTCTGGTAAATCTTTTCTTGCATGATCATGCTGTGGTTAGACTATTTACTGTATGCACTATGAACATTGCAGCTTCCTCTAGCTAGTTTTAGCAAACAAAGTCAGTATGTCTATGGGGACATGCACAAATCTATACATTTGTAAAGATAACTGAAAACATGCACTCTTAAAAGTCATTAGATGAGAAGGAACATCCCCCTACCCATATAAAATCAGTTGGTCTGTTTTTGGAGTCTGACAAAATCCCATTTAGAAATATGTTCATTTTGTATTAATGTATAAATGTGTGCTATTGTCCACAGCATTATAAAAGGAAAGCCACTCTACCAGGCTTTATATTTATTAATTTCTGCTATATTTTAGGTAACAACTTGGTTACAAGAGAGAAGCAGGTACTGAGCAGGTTCAGTCTCCTGCTCCTTTAATGTGAACTGGGCTGTGTTCACTAGTGTGACAGGTTCAGGCTGCTGCTGTTATCCCCATGGAGTATTTATCAAATCTTTTGAGAGATATATCAAATAAAATCAGAAAGCTAGAGTCACTCAAATGGCAAGAGTCAATTCTTATGTAAGGACTTCTAATCCAAAACCGTGTACAACTTTACAGGTTTGAGAGAACTTCACTACAGGAAATAGTGAGAAGCATTAAGAAATAGGCGTAAATCATTTTATATAAGACATGACAAAGAGATTATGTACCTAAAAAAAAAATCAAGTGTCAAATAATTTTCAATACCTTTTAAAAGTCAATCACAGACATATAGTCATAAGAACCAAAAGAAATTTATTTACAAAATTTCTTACTTGACTGGTGGTGAGAAGCAAGAAACCATCAACTATAAGACCCCACTAATAGTGTTCAAGCCAGTTCATACAAGAGAACAACCATTGCAGCTCCTGATGATTAGGCCAGAAAGATGTCCTTCTGCATGTCCTTCCAGTGAACAAGGAGATACATTTGACCACAGGGGCCTGTGCAAGTAGCATAATGGTACTTGTAGGCTCAGTTGAATCACAGCTTCTAGAGTGCTGTTCCCTGTCTACCTTACATAGCTGTTTCACCACTTTTGTTGATTTCTTTGTAGGCTTCTTTCTCTTTTTCTCCTCCTTTGTTGGTTTTCTCCTTTTCTCCTTCTCTGTTGGTTCCTTTCTCTTCTTCTCCTCCATTGTTGGCTCCTTTGTCTCCTCCACTGTTGGCTCCTTTCTCTTCTTCTTTGTCCTGAACACTAGTGTAAACTGCTTTGTTATAACCTTCCCTGTTCCGAGCAATTTCAATGGCAAAAAATTGTATCCTGGGTGCTGAAAGGTGAATAGAATTGATTATTGTCCCAGTCACAGTTACTTCTCTAAACCTACTGGAAATCTATTGACAAAGCTGAACTAGCATGCAAAGCATTCAAGTATAGTCATAAGATTCAGAGATGTGAATTCTAATTCTAGTCCTATACTAAATGATGCTGAAAATACTTATCTTACCTCACAGTTACTCAAGATACAGTAACATGATCTTTACAGATATAACAAATAAAATGATTCCCAAACTAACTATTCATGTCATTGATTCATCAGTAAAACCAGATCCCTCACTCTCCTTATACAGAAACAATCCCAGAGGCAAGAAACTCACCAAAGATGGTGTTTTCCTCAGTGTAGCCCTGAGAACAGTTCAGTCGCAGCAAAGTACCATAGTTGAAGTCTTCTACAATCCCATCAAACTTCAAACAGAATGGTCTCCACTTCTGTAAAGGCAAAAAAGGTATCTTAGCTAAAAAATGCAGGAGGCTGGTGAAGTCAGGCCAGGAGAGGGGCTTCCATTTCCCCAGTAAGGAAAATAACCACAGTGAAAGAGACTAGAATTGAGCTGATTGCTAGTTTCACTAGCAATGAGTTTCTGCGTTATCTTTGGTATCTTTAGGCTGGTATTTCCCAACATGAACAATATTTTAATCTGATAAAATACTTAAATCCTTGACTAGAGAATTAAATTTTAATTTCTTAAGTATATTCTCTGTTTTAAGTTATTGGCTAGTTCAGCCCAAAATGGTTATTCATCCCTACTGAAGCACAAATGAGACAAAGAAGGCAGGAATTTGGCCCAAAGTCACAAAGTTAAATTTTAAGAAAGAAGTCCATCCAATAGAGGCAATTTTCCAAAGATCAGTAACAGCCTGCTTAGAGTTAAAAGTTTACATTTCTCATAAGCCGAGAGTCTACCCTCAAGGAAAAAAATTTCCTAACTATAAGAGTTTTAGTGCTCTGTAAAAGTATAAGGTAATCAAGCAAGCAATGCAAAACACAAGTTTTCCAATTATCCACGGCCTGTGATAATATGATCTTAAATCCAGAGAATCCAAACACCTCTCCGTACCCTATTTGCCAACCCTCTATCTAAGCCTTCTGGCTAAAGTACTCACATAAATAAATTTATTCCTTCTCCCTTGAAAGAGCTAGGTGGGTAAGGATCAAAGGTCCAAATCAAAGAGGAAAAAAAATAGATTCAATGAAAATGAAAAATCCATAAACCAGAAAAACATTCATTTAGTAACACATTAGTTAACTACAACTACATAAAAGCCCTGGTGCTTTAGGTATTTGCCTTAAAACAAACCCCCCAAAAGTTTAAATGTATAAAAATGTATTCAGTCAGTCATTGGTCAGATGCTAGGCAATATTTAAAAGAGAGAATTCTTACCTCTTTAGCTGCTTCTGATTTGAGCTCTTCTGGGTCCAATACATCTATCCTGAGTTTCTTAAAATTTTCCCGAAACTCAGAATAGATTTGGTCATCCACTTTGGTGAGTTTCAGGAACTGTGGGTCAACTGATGAAATCAGCTGCCAGACAATAAGACAACATAAAGATGCTAGTCTCTAATTTACTATATTTCTGTCCCCTCTTCCCCAGAAAATCCTCATGGTTCTCAGGGCAGAAAAGTTCATTAGAAAATATAGACAGCCTAGGTCCCAGATGAAATCATGACATAATTTTAAAGGGCCATAATACACTACAGTCCCTTCCACCAATTCAAACCCCTTTGGCCCTATTAATGTCTGGCTATTACCCTCTGTGGATTATTCATTCAGTCAACAAACATTTATTTAGTGCCTACTGTGGGCCAGGCATCCTTTTGTGGGTTAGCAACACAACACTGGGCAGAGAAGCACAACTCCTCACTGTCAAAGCAAAATTGACTTCCATGCCCCAGTTCTCCTTAGAGTAATAAAAGTTATCTCCAAAACACAACTGTTTAACTTGCTGAGAATAGTGATTAGCAGAGCACAATATGCTGAAATTACATGTTTAATTCTGCTTAACAATGAAGACAGTCAACTCACTTTGTAGTAGACTTCAGCATGCTGCATTGCTCTCATGGCCCAAGCCATCTCAATATCAGGCTGCAAAGGAGTGAAGAACGCCAGGTCAGAAATCACCCAATCTTGCTACTAGAGAACAAATTAAGGAAGTCTGTGGATGTCTAGTTAATGCTCAAGAGGGCTACCAAGCTTGGTGTTACTGTCAAAGGTTAAAAACTGGACTAAGGTTGAATTCTCTTGGAACTTGTTGCCTCCTCCCCTGTAAAATGGGATAATCTTAGGCTTAAAGGGAGGCTGTATGTGAAGCTCTGGGCAATTGGTATAGTGATTGCTGACTAATATTTCTGTACTTGGGAGGGATTTATCCATAGCTTTCTTGCCTCCTGATCGAGTGTTTGTTGTAGCTGTCTTCGTCTGTGATTGTAGATCTACAGAGTTGGGAGAGAAACACTACAGGAAGAGGCAAACGAAGAGATAAGGGGCTCTTTTAGGTGGAAACACCTTTTTTTTTCTTGTTGATGCTGGCACCTGGCATACAAGTGACCAATAAAAGATTCTGGATGTTAAAAAAAAAACTGGACTAATAAGTTTGGACAATATAATAATTCTTTTGTCTTTATGACAACCAAAAGAAGCTACCTACACAGTCTAATAAACAAAATGAGCCACTGGCTGTCTTTTCCCAGCAGCTAGTGAAAGTGTAGAAGACTACATAAAGCAGTAGATAAATCACCTTCTCAGGACTGAGTTAAGTTATTGTAAAACTGAAATACCCACATACACCACTGAGTTGTTGAGAGGACAGAGTAAGATAACAGAAGTAATATTACTCTTCACTTTTAAGAGTGTACAATGCCATAATCATCATTTGTGTTCATCAGATAGCCAATTCCCTATCCTACAACACTTAGAAATGAATCAATATCGTGAAGCAGGCTAGGTTATAATAAGCCTTACCAAGTACCTGTTCCACTGGAATCTCCCACTCCAACTAGATGGATCTATTTCACTGACACCAGAAAAAAATTTGCATTTGTACCTCCATGCCTTAGACCAGGCCCTTTTCCTGGCTGCCAATCCATACCTTTTGTCCACTTAGAGGATCCAGTTCCATATCCACTTCCTCAGCAAAGTCTTCCTTTACTGTCTGGGTCCGTAGGGGTTTCTTCTTTGGCTAAACTCCTTTGGATCTTATGCCCTGATTCACTAATCTACCATACATCACATTATTATTTGAGTGTTATTACTATTTTCATGTCCGTGTGTCTTATAACTCAAAATACATCATGTACTTTCTCCTTAAGGATCTAAACCAGATACACCATAAGCCAGTGCAACTTTACTGCACAATGCAGTCACCCGGGGACCTTTAAGAATACTGATTCCTGACTCTAACCACCCAGATACTGTGATTTAGTTGGGATGGATTGCGACCTGAACTTCGAGATATTTAAAAGCTTCCCAGGTAACTCTAAAGTACAGCACAGTTTGGGAACTACGCCCATTGGCGTTAGTCTTGTGTTTGCGGACCAAAAGTATTAGAATTAATTGAAAGGCACATTTTCTGGCAGACGTAGAAAGAGTCTACGGAAGCCATCTGGGTAGGAGGGTTACAATTTCGTGGCGGGCCCTGCAGACATCCCAGGATAGCTGCGTGCGTGGAAACTGTGGGTGAGTCATACTCACATCGTTGCCGTAAGACTCGGCTGGGAGAGAAACAGCGTGCGCCACAGACGCCAGTTCCCCGGAAACCTGGGAAAGGAAAAAGAGATGGGGAAGGAGAGTTCGAGTTTCGACCCAGCTCGGCTTCCCCACTCACCCGACCCCAGAGCAGCGTCTCACCACCTCATCATTTCCACCGGTCGCCGCCATGTTGCAGCCCACAAGGCGTGGCTCCAGTTCTCCGGAAATGACGTTTTGCGTGCTCCTTCGGCAGTTCCCAGTTCATTGAAAACGGACGGCCGGCAAGAGTGGCTTTCATCCGCCTGCGGCTGCGCCTGCGTGCACCCTCCCTCGCCTGGAGGCAGTACTTCCTTGCCCCGCCTCATACGCCTTGCGCGAAGGTGTGGCTTTGTTGCATATTCTGAGCTGCTTGACGGTCAGGAGGTGGTTGAACAGTCAGTAATATCTGCGATGAACATGGGAAAAGACTGAGTTAAAATAATGCAACATTCCCATCCCCACTGCGCTGAGTGCCCTGCAGAGATTCGAATTTACATTCTCCACTTGTGCATGGACGCGCATTCAGACGGGGACACAACACACAGTTTCCATAACCCCAACCACGGATTAAGTTACAAGCAGGCATGCAGCTAGGCAATGGAGTAGATAGTAGGTCAAGGAAGAATTATTTTGGTAAGATGCTAAGTTTACCGTGAAGGTTTCGTCTTCTTCCACTGGTGTCTAACTTCCCCAAGAATTAGTCACCTTGGATCATGGGCCTGTCATCAATCATGATTTTGGGGGAGCAGATGGGCTTTGTATGCTGAATATTAGAGAGTTGAGACTTTACCCTAGAAGCAATGGGAAGCTACTGAAGGCCTTTAAGTAGACGAGCCTCATGATCAAACTCAAGTTTTAAGAAGGTCACTGAAGCACCCTCTGGAAGATAAATTTGAGGAAGGCAAAACTGGAGGCAGAGAGACTAACTTGGAGGCACTGGGTGATTAAAAACCTCAGCTGAGGCACTGACACTTGAGATGGACGTTGAGAATTAATAAGGGAAATGGAATCAATAGGGCTTTTTGACTAATTGGACATGGAGGATAAAGAAGAATTAGGGTTCCAGTATGACTCCCAGGTTTCAGAATAGGTTTGGGGGATAAACGCCATTGAGCTAGAGAACACAGGAGGAGGGATGATGAGTTTAATTCAGGAGCTGAGTTTGAACAGCCTATGGGACATTCAGATAGAGTTGACTAGTCAGAGGGAGATCCAATCAGAGATATAAATCTGATAGCGGATACTTCAGGTTTAATTGAGCTGTCCCAGTGAAACTATGAAGAACTATAAAGACACAAAGAGCAGCAGGCCAAGGACAGAACTATTTAGGAAGAAGAGAGGATAGCAAGAAAGAAAAGAAGACTTTAAAAAAAAAAAAGGAGTTATCAGTGAGACATCAGCAAAGGACCAAGGGAGAGTCTCACAGAAGCCAACGATAAGAGAACTTCCAGAAAGAAGTGGTGAACAGTGTCCAATACCCTGGGTTGAGTACCCTCAGCCCAGAAACTTGGAGAGGTCCTTGAAAACCTTAGCAAGAGCAGTTTCAGTGGAGTGGTGAAGGCAGAAGTCAGAGGGCAGTGGGTTGAGAAGGGAGTGGGAGTTAAAGAAGAGATGACAATGACCATACAACGTTCTTCCAAAGAGTTGCAGCTAGAAAGAGACATGAGGTCCAGGGGCCTTCTAAAATTCAGGTTAAAAAACACAGAACATGAAAATGTACCATCTTAACCATTTATAAGTGTACAGTTCAATAGCGTTAAGTATATCCACGTTGCTGTGCAACGGATCTCCAGCACTTTTTCGTCTTGCAAAACTGAGACTCTACACCCCTTAAACAACAACTCCCCATTTTCCCCATCCCCTAGCCCCTGGCCACGACCGTACCACTTTCTGTTTTTATGGCTTTGACTACTTTGGGTACCTCATATAGGTGGAATCATATAGTATTTGTCTTTTTGTGACTGGCTTATTTCACTTAGTATAATGTCCTCAAGGCTCATCCATGGTGTTGCCATGTGACAGTATTTCCCTCCTTTTTAAGGCTGAATAATATTCCACTGTATGTATACAACACATTTCATTTATCCATTCATCCGTCAACGAACACCTGGGTTGCCTCCACCTTACGGCTCTTGTGAATAATGTCGCTATGGACGTGGGTGTGCAAATATCACTTCAAGACCCTGCTTTCAATACTTTTGGAGCTATACCCAGAAGTGGGATTGCTGGATTATGTGGTAATTATATCCTTAATTTTTTGAGGAACCTCAGGGACTTTTTAAATTATGATGTCAGGTTTAGAGACGATTAAGTGTACTGGGGACTTGGCCTTATACAAAAGACGGTCCTGCAGGGTGAGCTAGGTGTATCTCCAGAGAAACGGAATGAAGAGAGGCAGCATAAGCAGGAAATTGAGGTGTTCCCACCAGATGCTTTCTGTTTTCTCTATGAAGCACGAGAGGGCAGCTGAGCGCAAGAGGGAATGTGTTAAAGTCTTGTCTTGAGAAGAATGATTTGAGAAGTCCTGCATAGCAGCTCGGAGGAGAGGGAGAAGCAGTCTGACAAGGAGATGGATGGAAGTTTTCAGGGACCAGGTCAAACTAGAGGACATGATCCTTCAGGGATAGCACTCTGTATGTAACCCAGCGGTCTGAATGTAAGATGGGTCATCCAGATGGATGCTAAACGTTAGTGAATGTGGAGGCCTGACCAGGAGGTCAGTAGACAACAGGAAAACGGAGGGGTAGCCCCAAATGATGGCCAAATCAATGCATAACAAGTGCATATGGATAGAATACCAAAAAACACAAGTAACCTTTTACCTGAGGAAGCACTTAGGTAATTTGCTTTATCTAATATTTTGGGCAGATTCATTGCCTCTAAGTTAAAACAAAATCTATTAAGATGTATAGTATGCGCATGGTTTGCTTGTTAGGACTTTTTTTTTTTTTTTTTTAAATAAGGGAACTTCTCACCATTCAAGTACTCACAGCCTTAGATACTTGCAGAGACCAAGAATTGGGTCCTCACAAGACTCGAAAAGCCAACTGCTTCTGTACCCCCAAAGAGCAGGAGATAAAACTGTCACCCAGAGCCTTTCCCACTGCCGGGCAAAGGAACCAGCCCAGGCAGAGGTATCAGAAAAAAAGCACTGGCCTTTGTGCCCATACCTATTGTTTCAGATGGACTCAAAGTAGCTGGATGTTAAAATAAGAGAAAGAGGAATGTGCCAGGAACAAAAGGCGGTACATAAAAGGGGAGAGGTGGTGGACTTGAAGAACTATATCGAGGAAAGAAAGGCCTTTGGGTGTGGGGTAAGAAAACTGGAGACGGAAGCCCACTGGGACGATTCCCTCTCTTTTCTGGAAGGGCACCACTGAGTTGACCTTCAGCTTCCTTCTAAGGCAGGTGATGTAGACATGCCATGGGTGGAGCCAAAGGCATCACCAATCCTGACTAAGGTGCTGAGGTGTCTGTAATGCCAGGGATAACAGGGGTGTGGAGAAGATGAAAGCTATAATTGCTGGAGCTAGGGTGTCATGGGGTAGAGGAAGGCATCTCACATTATTGAATATAAGTTTGTCAGTGGCAAGGCAGTTGGGTGAGTGCTGCCATTTGCAGGTGGTGAAGCTATGTAGACACTCCCTGAAAATATGGATCACATGGTCTTGGTGGCTGTCAGACTATACGGGGAAGGCAAACTTGAAGGACCTTGAAACTGGTCATGAAAACCTGGGAGGGAAAATAGGGTTATGGTCAGAAACCGTGTAAGTTCTTCTACTATGAATATATAAAATCTGGATAATAAAAGTGTTTGCTGTGACAGGTGTGGGTCATGATACCTACAGGGGTTGACCCCTGTCATCTTATGAGGCTGTTTCATGTGAAAACAGGATATTAGACATGACCTCTCAAGTGATCATATCCACAGGGTGTGTTCTATGGTCAGGAGGGAGTGCAACAGTGACCTCAGGATGCCTTCCCGGATTCGAGCTTGTCCCAGAAACCTTGGAGTAACATAGCTTCAAAATACATAAAGCAAAAATTGAAAGAATTACAAGCAGAAATAGACACATCCGTTAAAAGAGTGGTACATTTTAACATGTCTCTCAGCAACTGACAGCTCAAACAGCCAACAGCTTCATAAGAATTTAGAAGTTTTGAGCAACACGTGAACAAACTTGATTTAATGGATAAATCCTGAACCCTGAAACCAATAATTATATAATACACATTATGGTCAAGCATATCTGCAACATGTATAATAAATGTAATATCAGACAAGGTACATCTCAAAAAAATAACAGAGTCCAGCTCATGCAGACAGTCTAGAAGCCACAATCGGTAGGAAGCAGGGTGTCGCAGGACAATGAGTTCAGCGAGATATTAAACATGAATTGAGTAGCAACATAGTCAGATCATCTTCAGGGGCATGGTTCTTACGGGTTCTTTGTCTATTGGACTACAGACAGGAAAGCAAACTCGGTTGGCCTTGAAACTTGTGACCAAACTCTTGGAGGAAAAAAACTGGGACTGTGGTCAGAAATCATGTGAGAAGAGTATTCTGTGAAAGCAGAAAACCTGATTTACCAACTGTAACAGGGGACAGGTAAAAGAGGTGGCTGGTGCCATCTTGCTGAAGTTGTTGCCTATGACAGTGGTGATGATATTCTAGGACTGCTTTGTGGCCAGGAGAAAGTACAACGGTCCCCTAGGATACCATCCTGGCCAACCTGACACAGTTGTTACAGGAGGTGACACAATGCACTGTGTCCCTTTTGACATGACGGGGGCGGGGGGCTCACAGATCCCTGAATCTTGCTCTGTCTTGGGGTGCATTGGCCAGCAGGGGTTCATATCATGACACTGACACCACCAATACCTCTCCCTTATGGAAAGGCACAGCCGTTGCCTAGTCTCCATAAGGCCCTCTAAGCTTTGTGTCATGTCCACAGTCCCACCTCCTTCCTACCTACCCCTTTACCATCAAAAGTAGCTTTAGTCTTCCCAGGGGTGCTGACATAAGATAGTGCTGCCAGGCTGGCCACGGACTCCAGCTACTGCTTTTTCGTACCCGATGGACAGATTTGCTTTTCAGGAAGGAAAACTCAAGAAACACCATTCAGGGCTTCCCTGGTGGCGCAGTGGTTGAGAGTCTGCCTGCCAATGCAGGGGACACGGGTTCGAGCCCTGGTCTGGGAAGATCCCACATGCCGCGGAGCAACTGGGCCCGTGAGCCACAACTACTGAGCCTGCGCGTCTGGAGCCTGTGCTCCGCAACAAGGGAGGCCGCGATGGTGAGAGGCCCGCGCACCGCGATGAAGAGTGGCCCCCGCTTGCCGCAACTAGAGGAAGCCCTCACACAGAAACGAAGACCCAACACAGCCAAAACATAAATAAATAAATAAACAAATTTTAAAAAATACTAAAATGTTTAAATTGTTAAAAAAAAGAAACACCATTCAGTATCCATAACACCAGCTATTGATAAACTTAGACCTTGAATTAAAGTCTTAATACCTCTATTTAGTGTTTTCGCCCGCGGTCTCATTCTTTTCTTTCTTTCTTTTTTTAGTACTAAATGGGACGACAACTACCTAAGTTGTAGAGTTATTCTGAGATTAATGATGTGGTGTGGAACCTAACCTAACTTAGGAGGCCTGTTCAATTTATGGAACCTATGTTTTTTGTATTGTTTTTTATCATTATTAAGCAGCTGTATAAAGAAATGATGGGCTGCTCCCTGCTGCCCCCTGCAGCACAACTGAAAGTCAGAAGCCTCGCGTGATTTCGGAATACCGTGCCAGGGACCATGAGACGATTCAGGTTCCTTGTCCAGGAAAAAAAAAAAAAAAAAAAAGAAGAAGTGAAAAGTTGAAAGCAGCAATGTCTTATAAAGAATGGAATCTGCAAAATATGGGATGGACCCTATCAACAGAATTCACAGATAAAATCTGCTATTTCTAGGGGAACTGGCAGGCAAGTTTGGCCCTGCAACCTTATGCATAGTTAAGAAGCATGTAGAGGTATGGAAGGAGCAACCCTTCTCCTGTGTAGTCTTTGGGGACTCAGAAGTTCTAGTATTTTGAGAAACAAGCAACGCAGTCCAGTGAGTCAGAGAAGAAGGTATCTATTCCTAAAAGAAAGGGCTTTCATATTCATGCTCTTTCACGTCTCACTTCCGCTGTCCCTGGTGTGCCAAGGAATTGTGTTGCATACAGTATGATAGGCAGACTGGGCCCCCTAAAGCAGACCTGAGACTGAGAAGAGAGGGCTCCCGTTACCGGGCTGGATGTTATTTTGCCATCCTACCTAAGATGTATCCTTATCTGAGTGTAGAGACCCTGGTTTACTTTGCAAAGGATGATTTTAGGTGTTACAAGAGCTTCCCTTTTTGGTATCCCACCTTTCAACGCAGCGCCGTCTCTTTACCCTTAGTGGGATTTACATTCCACTAAATGTATATTTTACCTCCTCTTTGTGTTTCTCATTTCTTAGACGCAGTATATACCTGGTGAAATTTTTCATTCAGTCTCCAATATTTTTGATAGCTTGCTCAGAGGTGTGCCCATACGTGGTTAAGCCCTAGGTATATGATAATGAATAATGCACGGTAACCTTCTTACAAGGCACTCATCCTAGTGGGAGATATTGTTACGTTAAAACTGATCATTTTTAACAAAAGACAGTAGTAACTGGAATGACAGGGGTTCCAAGGAATCTCTGTGGCTGACGTATATTAGAGGAGTTCCATGATTATTTGTTGGATGAATGGATCGATGACAATACATCCAGGGCATTACGGGAAGACAGAGAACGGTTCTAAGCTGTCCTTGGGGCATGGTGGGATCTGCACGACTCCTGAAGTGAACACACCTTGGGTGAAGGTTGGAAGCTTCTGATGCATTGAGTTCCCAGGAAAATCCTGGGAATTTTGATTTAATACTGTTCACGGGTAAGGGTAGGGAAATAATCATTCTGTTAACTGCTGAGTCTGGATCATATGGGACTTAATCTGTCCCATATCAGTTGGGCTGTGTGTGGGGTGGGTGGGTGGGGGGTGGTGCATGCGTGCCTGCCTGTGAATACATGTTTAAGAGAGAAGATGCCTCCCCAGACACACCAGGGGCAGTTCAAGTGATCTGAAATTGGGCCAGATTTAAAATCACTTCCTCCTTGGAAATGATCAACCCTACTCTTCTGATCAGCCTCGGGGCCGTGATGGTTTATGGTTAAACTATGTCGTCTTTTATTTCAGAGGCACCTGAGTTCTACTGTCTGGGTGACGTTAGGCAGGTCTCTGAAGCTCACTGAGCCTTGGTTTCCATACTTCAAAAGTGGAGGCTGGGGCTTCCCTGGTGGCGCATTGGTTGAGAATCTGCCTGGCAATTCAGGGGACACGGGTTCGAGCCCTGTTCTGGGAAGATCCCACATGCGGCGGAGCAACGAAGTCCGTGAGCCACAACTACTGAGCCTGCGCGTCTGGAGCCTGTGCTCCGCAACAAGGGAGGCCGCGATAGTGAGAGGCCCGCGCACCGCGATGAACAGTGGCCCCCGCTCGCCTCAACTAGAGAAAGCCCTTGCACGGAAACGAAGACCCAACACAGCCAAAAATAAATAAATAAATAAATAAATAAATAAATAAATAAATAAATAAATAAATAAATTTTAAAAAGTGGAGGCTATAGTCACACTTGCCTCACCTAGTTGTTTCTATCATTAAGAATTATGTACTCAGTGAACATACGAGCTCTTAGCACAGGACCTGGAAGCTAGTGAATGCTCAGTAAATTCTAGATTATTCAGATCGCCGTGGACTTTGCAGACATAGCTCAGACTGAGGCTCTGAGATTATCTTCTGCAGCGGTTCCTTTGTTTCACATCTGCTGAGGGAGAAGGAGGCCTGGGATGAGTGAAGGGGAGAAGGAGGCATAAGTTAGCCCTGATACTTGTGGGTCCAGCTGCAACTTCCTGGTGCTGTGGTGAGCTAGGGCTGTGGTTGGGCATAGACCCCAAGTCATGCCTGTCTTGCTGCAGTGTGTCACAACGTTTCCTCCAGGGAAGCTCTGAAAGCTCCATTAAGCAAGCACAATACCAGGGTGTTATAGCCAAGACTTTGGGCTTTAGAGGCAGCAGCCCTGGGTGTCAAGAAGAAAAATGAACTGAGCCCATGGCTGGTCTCTCTATATAGTCACTGTTCCCTCTTTCCATTCTTTCCTTCCTTTGTCTTTATTTACTCTTTCGTCACACCCTGGTTGGGGCTGCTGAGTATGTTGATGCAGAACTCACTAGGAGTTCTGGAGCAGCCAGAGAAGAGGCAGGGATGAGACTGGTGATGATCCTGTCCTGCTGACCTGGTGCTGACCCTGTTCTGACTCAGCCACATCTACTTTTTCAGAGATTTCAGGGTTCTGGACACACAAGTATCACCAGTAGATTTCTCTGAGAGTGGCTCCTGTGGTGCTTGGTGACGCGGGGCACCCTTTGTTCTGACCACAGGCCCACCAGCTGCCCTAATCACTGCCACGAGGGGGAGCCGTTTGGGATGTGATGAGCGACTTGCACTGCTTCATCACTCCTATGGAAACAGCTCTTTCAGTGTTTACTCTCAGCCCCTCATTGGATTCGTATTTGGCCCTATGGGGGCTGGGCCAGGAGGCAAACCTGAGTAAGGGATAGAGTCCTCTCTTCAGAATCGCCACTTGCTCTTAGTGGGCCAAGCTGGGCTTCCTGGCTCTTTCTTCCTTAGGATGTCATTGCCTGGTATCCTTTACAGTCCCTAAATCAAATAGTCCTCTGAACGGAAAGAAATGGTATCTCACTGTGACCCAAATTTTTTTATTGCCTGACTCACTTTGAGGCTAAGCATCTTTTTCCATGAAGGGTGGGGTGTGTGGGAGGGGGGCAAGGAGGCCATTTCTACCAGTCACCACACACACTCAGCAATGCCTGGAATGCAGCAAGGGACACAATTTAATCTCATGGTAGTAGGATACCTGCTACATTATCTTACTTCCCTAGAAAAGAGAATACTGGGAAGCAAATTAAGTACTAAGCGTGATTCTACATTGGTCGCGGAATTATGGGTGATTTTTTATTCATTCTGGTAACCTTCCCCTACTTTCAACGTTTTCTTCGGTGAGGATGTCAAGTCCGTATGGTGGGTTAAATACAAAAACAAGATCTGGAACGAAGGGCTGGCAGTGCAGGTCAGAGAAGACTAAGTGAACTGGCTCAGGAGGCATTGCCTGAGGCCATTCCCCGAGGTAAAAAAAGAAGTTAGAGAGAGAAACCTTTTGGGCCTTGACCCTGAACCCTCAGGTAATAATTCATGACCCTCAAACTATTTGTGCCCCCATTGGCTTCCCTGTGCACCTCCAAATTGATGAAATCCCATACCACAGATACCAGGGGCCCGGATTTCCAAGGATTCACTTGTTAGAATGTTTCGACCTGACCAGGGCATTTTCCAGGTGGTTCTGGGGATTGGTCCTCTAGGCAGCATCCTCTTAGGTGGAGAAGGCTCGGAGATGCCACAGTGCCATTGAAGGTATAGCCTCTCCTGTATTTCATACTCCACTTCCCCATCCTGGGTTAGCAGTGCAGGCTGTGGGAGCTAATCCAAGTAGGGAGGGGACAGTCATACTGAACAGGCTGGAGGAGGGAACCTTGGAAGTGCCGTGGATTCACCTGGATAGAGAAAACCATAGATGCATGGATACAAGGGTGATGATTGTTGTTATCTAGAAAGGCCCCCAGTAAGTCGGCTCACAGCTTCTTTTTCTGGCGGGCAATATGGATGTGCTAGGATAGAAGTAGTTGTCATCACCAGTCTAATAGTCTCAGTGGTGGCTGGTGATTGTATTTCTTCTCAGAGGGTGAGCTGTAGAACAAGAATTTAGCATTGACCAGACAGATACACCTGCCATGCTGTCGGTAGAAAGTGTAACAATATACAGAGTATTTGTGGATATGACTGGCAGATACGCTTTATTCAAATGTTGGCATGTACAAGGGGTAAGCAGACTTAGAGAGACATCATCTCTTGCCATCAAAAGCTGGGTTAAGGAAAAAAAAAATACCTGTGGCCGTGGTCGTGTAACATGTGGCTCGATCACCCCAGAAGCAGAAGCCTTTATTAAAAGTATAATCTGATTCCTGTTTGACTAGGGGCAGAGAGAGTGAAGTGCAGCGAGAGCGAGGAGACTGTGGGAGAGGAAGGCAGAGAGTTAACCAGGAATTAAATCCGATAGATAGTCCTTTACAGGCTAAGGACTGGGCTTTTACTCTGGGTGGGATCAGAAGCCGTTGGAGGGCTTTGAGCTGAGGAATTACACAGCTTATAAAGTACATCAACACAAAAGAAAATCAAAGTTTAAAAAAATACATTGGATGAGGAAATCAAGGCCAAATTAAAATGAGGAGGGAGGTCTAATCAGATGACTGATTTGAACACAAAGTGCATGCCATGAGGCTCTATACGTTTACTGCCACTTGGCCACAGATGTGGATCTAAGTTTTCTAGCTGCCCAGATGGAAAGAGGGAAAGGTGATCGTCAGCAGGAGTCACAGTAACCCTGAGCTCAAACCTGAACTAACTGTGTGGGAGGAGCAACCATGCTTTGCCCTGAGATGAGTTTCTCCCATGAGTCATCCTAGGGAGGTTACTGTATACCGAGTGAACTTCGTCTTCAACATTGCCCTAACACCAGACACAACAGGTACATTCATGGAGATATTTTTTACAACACCCTCAGTGTGAGCACAGTTAGGCAAAAGTAGTTTGTTTCCTTAAACCTCACCACCACCACCACCACCACCAAATTGTTTTTGAACAATGTTCATTTATTTATGGGTGTCTTCCGGTGTTTTGTTTGTTTTGCTGTTTGGTGTGCTATTTATTGCCTGCCCTTGTTCCTTAGGGTTTTTACCCTTTGCCTGTTATGTGTGTTAGAGATATTTTTCTTTGTCTTGGGATTTTGTCAATGATGGTACAACCACATGGGGGAAATTGAGGAAATACACAATTTTGTGGGGGACATTAACATCTCCCTCTCATTCTTCACTGGATCCAAAAAAAATCAAGTAAAGATGGAGGATGTTGGTAATGTATATTTATTCATTCAACAAACATTCACTGAGCACCTACTACTAGCCAGTCACTACTGGGATAAATTAGTGAACAATCGGACACACATACTAGAAACAACAACAACAAAAACAGAGGGTTTGAAGAGCTTGCCTTCTAGTGGGCAGAGACAAGCAAACAATCGTAATAAGGAAATAAATCACATAATGTGTTGGAAGAACAAAATGCATTTGAGAAAGAATAAAATAAGAGGGTAAATAGAAATTGTGTGTGTGTGCTTGAAATAAGATGTTTAGGGGTAAGCCACATTGAAAGGTGACATTTAATCAAAGACACGAAAGAGATGAGGGAGGTAGCCATGCAGGAAAGAATGTGGGGAAAGACTGTTCCAGGCCGCAAAAACAGATGGTGCCAAAGCCCTTACTTTAGGAGCAGCGAGGATGTCACTGTAACCAAAGGGGAATGAGAAAGGAGGAGAGTGAGGAGAGTACTAGGAGATAAGGTAAGACAGGTAACTAGTGGCCACATTGTAAGCAACTGTAAGGGCTCTTAATTTACCCTGAATGAAATGAAAGCTGTTGGTTTTGAGCAGAGGCATTATATGATCTGATCATATGTTTTAATAGCATTATTCTGGCTGCTGGATTGGTTATCAGTGGGGCGGTTTGGTGGGGAGGGGGGAGGGTGAAGCAGGGAAAGAAGTCAGGAAACAATTCCAGTAACCTAGGGGAAAAACTGATGGTGGCCTGGAACGGGATGGTGGCAGTGGAGGTGGTGAGAAGTGGTCAGATTCTGGATATGTTTTGCAAAAAGAGCTCATCTTTTTACAAAAGATGAGACTTCCTGACAGGTTGAGAATGAAGGGTGCACGAAAGAGCAGCGCCTATGGCACAAAAAAGTGGGAGGGCAGAGTTGCCATTACCTTGGGATGGGAAATACTGAAGGTGGAGAAGGTTTATAGGGGAAGATGAGGGAGTTCAATTTTGGACTTGTTAATTTGGGTTGACTCCTATGCAATTTTCTCAGTGAAAAGTTGAGAATAGGTCATCAGCTAAGAGTTGAGGATGGAAGAGGCAGTGCTGGAGGTTTGAAGAGAGAAAATAGGTTGTGAAATAGAAGGGTGGGCAGGGAGCGGGGCATGAGAGAAATGAGTAGTTTTGAGGATTTGGACTAAAAATCTGGTGGAAAGATGTCTTAGTTTAAACAGAGACACTGGGTGTTCCAAGATCTGACATTGTTCTTTCTCTATGATCCAGGTACCCGAGTCCACCGGTGGAGGGGTAGCTTACCTACCAGCTCCCCAGTGGGTAGGAGGTTATATCTAGGATCACATTACTACTGTTCAGTCTACCCTCTGCCTCAGTGTAGTACACCAGGCAATGTCTTCCTTCCTTTTACCCCCAGATGGAGATACTCTGCCTCCCTTTTACCTGAGTTCCATTTACCAGGAAGGCTGGACATTCTACAACAGTTCTGAGCCTCCCCTGAGAGCTCCTGGCGTCATACAGAGAATTACACAGATGCTTCGGTCTGTCTGCACTGCTGTGAGCTACAGCGGTGGCCAACCTGAGTTTCCTGTAGCTTCCCTCTTCCTTGAGCTCCATACAGCACCATGCTTCCTGATCACCATTCCCATCAGCACTCCCCGAAGAAGCTCCATGTAGCCACTGAACCTCAACGAGGACAATTTGAACACCCGAGAACGAGTGGGATGCATCCCGGTGGGGGTGCATCAGGAGTTATCTTTTGGGGTACTGGTTGCCCCACACGTTCCACAGAGGCCTTACAGTGCTGAAACCTACAAAATGAAAATTTTAGAAACACTTTGGCCAGGAGGGCTGGGATTTAAAGAGCAGCATAGTCACACTTCTGGACCGTCAGGCCCCAAATAAGGATGTGCTGCAGACATAATACCTCCTCTAGGTGTACATGTTAACTCGTTGCCTTCTCCATGAAGTTCAGGAAGATAAACAGGGCCATGGAGGTGCCTGGGCACCCTCTCCATTCAACAAAGCCCCCTACCCCTACCCCAGTCGACGGTCAGCTACAATCTGTTTTCTCCTTATCCTCATTTGCCATAAATATAAGGAACACACCCCAAACATCTTACATAGTGAACAGATAGCTTCCTGGCAAAGAGTCCTATATGTCAAAGAAACCAGCAATGTGTGCTCTTTAATAGTAGTTTAGCCATTCAGCACATATGGTATTTTACAAATACAGATTTTTAGGCCACACCACATTTGGAGAAGCACATTGACATTAATTCGTCGTTTGGTGATACGATCACCCAGGTAAGTCATTCAGAACAAAGCGATCTCGTCCAGTATTTCAGAAAATTGTTTTAAGTTATTAAAGGTGATCATATGCTGCTGCCCTTGGTCATTTACTACATCTCATTCAGGCAAAGAATACTGTGAAGTTGTCCCTTGGCTCTCCTTTCACTCAAGAAAGAGAGCTTCCAAGTTAAATCTGTCAAGACTCAGCATTTCTGGAACGGTATTCAGGAGGAGGGGATGGAGCCTGACACTTGATTTCTCTCTTCATCACCATTATGTTCAGGCAAGCATTTGAAAAAGATAAGCAGAGTCAGGGCAATTTAGAATTCTATAGCCTGTCAGCTCTCAGAAATCGGGACTTTAAAGGAGCTAAAACTGCATCTAACCAATAGCTCTGCTCACCAAAGGCACATGAAAGTGCAGTATAGCATGGAGCCTTGGTACTCAAAGTATGGTCCACGGACCAGCCCATGAATCAAACTCTGCATGTGATTTGTGAGCACACTGAAGTTTGAAAAGTTCAGCTCTAGTGATTGGTTAAGAGCTGGGGCATCGACTAGCGCAGTGGTTCTCCAACTTGAGTGTACATCAGAGTCACCTGGAAAGTGTTTTAAACCACAGGTGACTGGGCCCTGACCCCAGAGTTCCTGATTCAGTAGGTGAAGGGTAGGGCCTGAGGACTTGCATTTCGAACAAGTCCCCAGGCAATGCTGATGCTATTGTTCTGGGGACAACACTTTCAGAAAAAACTGGACTAGAGACAAAGCTGGATGGAAACCATGGCCATATTTGTTTAACCTCAGGTAAGTCTCTTAAACTAAGCCGTAGTTTCCTCCTATGTAAAGTGGAAATAGGGTACCAGTGTTCTGTGTTACTGTGAAGATTAAATGAGGGAACATGGAGAAGGCCCTTGGCACGGGGCCCGCCACATGATAAACCCTGAACAGATGTAGCCAATTATTGTTGTTGTTGTTGTCATTGTTATTGAAAACATACCACGGCAGACATTTCGTCCTCCTCTAACCTCCCTTTTCCCCTGTCTCCACAGAGAATTCTGTCCACAAAATAATGTAGCTAAATTGCATGCAGAGTATGGACAATCCTAAAGCTCAGTGCTCTGAACATAGAGGACGAATCCTATCATGGCCTGCATTGGGAGAAAAGGCTGGTGCTGATCTTAGAAAGAAGTGAAGATCATAGTCACCTGCAACCTGCTATCCAACACAACGGGGCAAAGTCTTGCCGCTACCCTGGCCTAGACCAGCTGGTGTCCTCGATATTCCCACTCAACACAGTAGGTAGGTGCCCTCTAACAGGACATCAGGGACTCTTTTCAGTATCTATCTTACACTACAGCAACTAGTCCCACCCTCTCCTTTCCCCTCCCTCCCCCCAGCTGGGGCCACTCACTTTGCTTTGTCTATTTACAGTCCTTTTGCCTCAGATTTTCCCCAGGTTGAGACCCTCCGGATATTAGTTTGGACAGTCAAACTGGATCTTACTGTGGCCATTCTTTCTGAAGGCCTATTTTTCCAGCTTCCCTTCACTGTGCACCTCACACCTACAAAAGGAGAACCATAGCTAGTGATGATCTGTAGCCTTTTAACTCCCCTTTATCCTCCAGACCCAGGATAACTGAGGGGATCCCACTGCTGTCTACCACAGAATATGCATGCATGCATTCATTCATTCTTTCACTCAATTTGTGATGCTGTTGTCAACATGGTTTCACCCGCATACTGAACTTTAGGATTCCTTAAAATATCAAAGTCGTGGTCACTACGTAGGACCTACTGTGTACTATGGGCCCACTCCAAACTCTTATTTGGATTTAAAATTCCACTGGCATTCCATTGGTGGTACTGCGGGTCTGTGACAAACTCCTCCATTACAGCAAAACAAAGCCCCACAGGGACCTAATCTAGAAAGATCAGATCCCAGGACCCATAGAGAAAGGAGACCAGAAGGGAAGGCAGGCCACAAAGAGGAAGGGAATCAGGCTTCCCCACCCTCTCTACTCTTTGGCCTTCAGTGGAAAGAAGCCTTTCAGCTAGGTGCTCGAGGCCCTAACCTAGCAGCTGTTGCCCACACTCTAGTGCCAGCACTTCCTGGTCCTGATCCATTTAGCCCTTCTATCAGAATTTTCTATTCTGATTCTACTTTTGAGAGTCTAGGAGCTACTGCAGGAAATGAAGCAGCAAACATATCTATCTTTTGTGTTAATTCAAGCCTCTGTATTAATAAGGCGTGAAACAATGTAAAACCAGGAAGAAGCTTTTATCCTTATCAATGTCATCAAAGCCATACAGGACCACTCCTAATGTCCTCACCTGTAATTTCCTTGAAGAAGCCGAATCTGACCACCCAGTGAAAATGGGTACACAGCCACCGCATTTCTCTCCGTCATATCACCCCGTTTTATTTTCTTACTATCACTTATCACTATCTGAAATTAACTCGGTAATTTATTTATGTTCTGTCTCCACTCACTAGAAGGAACGGTCCCTGAGAACAGGGCCCTCGTGTTCTTCAGTGTCTTGGGTCCCCAGGGTCTAAAACTGTGTCTGGTACATAACCGGTGCTCAGTGAGTATTTGCTTTATCAAAGAACGGATGTACGGATGGCTGGGTGAATGATGCCCTTAAAAGGGGCTCCGGGGCTAGCTGGCTTTCTCTTTCCCGCACTCAAGCACCCAGGCCCCGACCCACAAAGTAAAGGAACAGCAGAAACTTCCCACTAAATATCAATAGCTTGAGGGCCCAGACGACACAGCCGGCTTGGGAAGTCCGTACTACGCTAATGCGCATGTCCACACGGGACTGAACGCGTCCATCTTCGCACTACTCCTCTAGATGACTCTTAGACTGGGTCCGAGGGCTAACGTCATCCCTCTCCTCGCTTTCAATCGTCCCAGTAATGTCCGCCACCAGGGGGAACATAAGAAACTATCCACGAAATAAATTCAGGCCATGGGTACGAAAGAGCGGACCGAATTCCGTACGACCCTAAGACAAACGGCCACACTTCCCATCAGCCATTGGCGCTGCCGCCCGGAAGGCCACGCTGGAACTTCCTGCTGCTGTTGCTATGGCTTCGGGGGCGGGTCTTCAGGGGACCGCTCTCCTGCCTCTCAATTGCAAATGCATTCCCGTGGTGCCCCCAGTTAGCAGCTTTGTGGGCGCCCAGGTCTAGCTACCGTCGCTTTCCCCTTCCCGTTTATCTCGCTCAGGTCCCTTAGTGGACTATTCCGGGTCTAAGAGCAGAGACTGGGCAGCAGAGCGAACGTCCTCCCAAGCCTTCTTCGTCGCTCAGTGAAACTGTGGCCGTTTGATGGCAGCATGACTCCATCAAACGCCCGCAACTCCGCTCTTCCCCCGCCCTTCGTGTTTGGAAAAAAAAAAACGGCTCCTCGGAGTCAAAGCAAAAATTCTTTCTCCGCAGAGGCAGGGCTGTTTTAGGGCGGCCTTGTTGCTCTCCCTTCTTTCCTTAAATCTCTGTGCCAATCTGATGGACAGAAGAGTGACAGTAAAATATTTTAAATGTAAGTTGCTGTGATTACCAGCCCGCTTGTAAACTGTCTCGCATATGTCTCTCTTTTTTTTTTTTTTTTTTAAGTAAGCCATTAAGTCTCCTGTAGGGCTTATTTTAACTTTCTTTTGTTGTCCATTAAATGAATCTCAAGTGTATAAATGTTGAAAACTCAGAGAATATCAGTAAGAAGGTAAACATCACCGCCACTCCACTACCCAGAAACGACCACTAGTAATTTTGTGTATTGCCTTTTATAACTTCTGAAGTGGTAGCATTTTTTTTTTTTTATGTAGTATTTTCCCATTCATTAAAGGCTGTTCACAAACAACGTTTGAAAGAGCTTCATCTTATTCCGCATTATCAAGATCATACTGTATCGACCACTTTGTACCCTGATATTTTAAAAGTCTCCAAAAATATATGCTTTAAGCTTTCTCCTCTTTTCTCATTATTTCCTTAGTGAAGAGTTCCTGAGAGTGTAACACAACTGTTTTTCTTCTTCAGTGTTTGACAGGATTTACCATACCATTGACCAGATTGAGTATTACTTGAATTTATCCTTGGAATCGTTCTAACCAAGGTCCCTACCTGATTCTTGATACATATTCATGTAAGAGATTCAAGTGGTGTATGGGTCTTTTATGTTGGAGAATCTGCATAGGTATTGTAAGCAAATATTTTGTGAATTTTAAAATATAGGAAAATAAACATGGGTAGTTATTAGAAGGAAACATTTCTTCTCAACCAATTTGAGTTTAAATGGTCTTAGTTATTATGAGTTAACTGACCTTAGACAGATTAACAAGGGAAAATGTTTACTATGCATGGGGAAGTGCACTTACAGAAAGTACCTCAGTAAAGGTTAATATACAGGCTTAATAAAGTGGTAATATTTAGTGCTTCAAAGAGACAAAGTTTCTCTCATAGGCCTAACTCCACTCAGGCTCCCCTAAACTTTTTGTCAATTAGGCCTTTCTTTTGGATTTTCATGTAAATCTCTGCATTGCCCAATTTTCGCAAGAATCCCTTTAAGTCATTTTAACCAGAATCCCCAGCCCTTGATATATGATCACCCTCAATATCTCATTGGGTTCCTCATCTACCCCCCTCTCCCCCAGGTGATGTCTAATTATGCTGGCCTATCTTTAGCAAGAATCCTGTTAGGTTGGTTTAGCTGGAATTCCTATTAACCTTGATGTTTTACTCTTCCTAATTTTCTATCCAGTGACCCCCACCCTGCTCCTTTGTTATAAATTCCCATTCACCCATGCTGTATTCAGAGTTGTGACCAATCTCTCTACCCCATTGCAAACTTCCAGTTGACCTATACCTATAGCCACAGTCAAGTGTTCCTTACTGTGTATTTATTTGTAAGTGTCATTGTTTTGCGTATCAAAAGGATGGAAGATTCTTATGAGGCTTGTTTACACAAATTTTGGGAATATCATGGCTCCCCAGGTCAATGCCTGTCTGACTAGAGTCCTCCCCAGAGTGCAGGGAGGAAAGAGGTGTGACAGTTTAAGTCCCCAATCTCTGTTCTTGTCAGTTAAGGGAAGTTCATATAAGATTTCTTTCTGCATCTTCTGTAGCTCAGATATTTTCACTATGAAGTAATCACTATGCCAGTTTAGTGGGTTGCTGATCTCTATCAGTAGTGTTAAAGACAAAATATTTTGACACTAGTTAAATTGGTAAGGAAGATTTTATTCAAGACTTTTGCATTAGGAGTCAACTCTATTGCATTAGAAAAGAGAGACTGAGCTCGACTCTGAATATGACAAAGACAGCTGGGGATTTATGGCAAACAAGTAGAGTGAGGGGGTCAGTTGGTGGAAAATTACTGAGAGGAGGCATTGAGGGTGGAAAGTTCTTGCTAAACTGGCCTAACAGGATTCTTGCTAAGCCTGGCTAAGGACTTACACACCAAGGGTGGTTTGAGGAACAAGATCAGATACAAGAGTAGGGAAATTCTCACTAAAATTTTAGACTTAGCAGGATTCTTGCTGAAGGCAGGCCAGGGTAGAGGCCTAGTGGAGAGGCTCAGAGGAGCCTGATTAAAGTTTGATAAAGGAGGGAGGCTTTGTCATAATGACCCATGATCACATAGTATCCTGCCATATTCTTTCCCACAGGTATAGACCACTGGATTGACCTATTCTACCATTGTTTGGCATTTAGAATTTTCCTATATATCTCCATTTTTTAAAACACTAAAAGGAATACACTGTTGTATAATGCTTTGTCTTTCTGTCTCATTATTACACAATCTCTTTTCTAGAAATCTTAATCATTTGCTAAGATCACAGACTAATAGTGCTTTGAATGAGAAAGCAAGCCCCTTAGGACAGTGTTTCTCTAACTTGAATGTGTATCAAGAATCAGTCAGGGTGAAGAGGGTGGAGAGATACAAACTTCCAGTTAAAAAATAAGTCATGGGAGTGTAATGTAAGCATGGTGACTATAGTTAATGCTATTGTATTGCATATTTGAAAGATGCTAAGAAGCTAGATTTTAAAAAGTTCTCATCATAAGAAAAAAATTTATTTTGTGTCTATGTAAGGTGAGGGAGGATAAGTAGACCTTACTGCGGATAGCATTTCCCAATATCTACAAATAACTAATCATTATGTTGTACACCTGAAACTAATCTGTTTTTTTATTGAGTATAGCTGATGTACAATATTATATGTTACAGGTGTACAATGTAGTGTTTCTCATTTTTAAGGTTATACTTCATTTATAATTATTTTAAAATATTTGTTATATTCCTTCTGTTGTACAATACATCTTTGTAGCTTTATTTATACATAATAGTTTGTACCTCTTAATCCCCTGCCCCCTGTATTACCCCTCTCCACTTTCCCTCTCCCCACTGGTAACCTCCAGATTGTTCTCTATATCTGTGAGTCTGCTTCTTTTTTGTTACCATTCACTAGTTTGTTGTATTTTTTATATTCCACATAAGAGTGATATCATAGAGTATTATCTTTCTCTGTCTTATTTCACTTAGCATAAAAACCTCCAAGGCCATCCATGTTGTTGCAAATGGCAAAATTTCCTTCTATTTATGGCTGAGCAGTATTCAGTTATATATACATGCCACATCTTGTTTATCCATTCATCTGTTGATGGATACTTAGATGGTTGCACCCATATCTTGGCAATTGTAAATAATGCTGCTATGAACATTAGGGTGCATGTATCTTTGTTATTAGTAAATCATACCACAATTTTCAAAAATCATCATCATCATCAAGTAGGGACCTTGGTTAGAACGATTCCAAGGATAAATTCAAGTAATACTCAATCTGGTCAATGGTATGGTAAATCCTGTCAAACACTGAAGAAGAAAAACAGTTGTGTTACACTCTCAGGAACTCTTCACTAAGGAAATAATGAGAAAAGAGGAGAAAGCTTAAAGCATATATTTTTGGAGACTTTTAAAATATCAGGGTACAAAGTGGTCGATACAGTATGATCTTGATAATGCGGAATAAGATGAAGCTCTTTCAAACGTTGTTTGTGACAGCCTTTAATGAATGGGAAAATACTACATAAAAAAAAAAAATGCTACCACTTCAGAAGTTATAAAAGGCAATACACAAAATTACTAGTGGTCGTTTCTGGGTAAGTGGAGTGGCGGTGATGTTTACCTTCTTACTGATATTCTCTGAGTTTTCAACATTTATACACTTGAGATTCATTTAATGGAAACAAAAGAAAGTTAAAATAAGCCCTACAGGAGGACTTAATGGCTTACTTAAAAAAAAAAAACAAAAAAGAGAGACATATGCGAGACAGTTTACAAGCGGGCTGGTAATCACAGCAACTTACATTTAAAATATTTTACTGTCACTCTTCTGTCCATCAGATTGGCACAGAGATTTAAGGAAAGAAGGGAGAGCAACAAGGCCGCCCTAAAACAGCCCTGCCTCTGCGGAGAAAGAATTTTTGCTTTGACTCCGAGGAGCCGTTTTTTTTTTCCAAACACGAAGGGCGGGGGAAGAGCGGAGTGCGGGCGTTTGATGGAGTCATGCTGCCATCAAACGGCCACAGTTTCACTGAGCGACGAAGAAGGCTTGGGAGGACGTTCGCTCTGCTGCCCAGTCTCTGCTCTTAGACCCGGAATAGTCCACTAAGGGACCTGAGCGAGATAAACGGGAAGGGGAAAGCGACGGTAGCTAGACTGGGCGCCCACAAAGCTGCTAACTGGGGGCACCACGGGAATGCATTTGCCAATTGAGAGGCAGGAGAGCGGTCCCCTGAAGACCCGCCCCGAAGCCATAGCAACAGCAGCAGGAAGTTCCAGCGTGGCCTTCCGGGCGGCAGCGCCAATGGCTGATGGGAAGTGTGGCCGTTTGTCTTAGGGTCGTACGGAATTCGGTCCGCTCTTTCGTACCCATGGCCTGAATTTATTTCGTGGATAGTTTCTTATGTTCCCCCTGGTGGCGGACATTACTGGGACGATTGAAAGCGAGGAGAGGGATGACGTTAGCCCTCGGACCCACTCTAAGAGTCATCTAGAGGAGTAGTGCGAAGATGGACGCGTCAGTCCCGTGTGGACATGCGCCCATTAGCGTAGTACGGACTTCCCAAGCCGGCTGTGTCGTCTGGGCCCTCAAGCTATTGATATTTAGTGGGAAGTTTCTGCTGTTCCCTTTACTTTGTGGGTCGGGGCCCTGGGTGCTTGAGTGCGGGAAAGAGAAAGCCAGCTAGCCCCGGAGCCCTTTTAAGGGCATCATTCACCCAGCCATCGTACATCCGTTCTTTGATAAAGCAAATACTCACTGAGCACCGGTTATGTACCAGACACAGTTTTAGACCCTGGGGACCCAAGACACTGAAGAACACGAGGGGCCCTGTTCTCAGGGACCGTTCCTTCTAGTGAGTGGAGACAGAACATAAATAAATACCGAGTTAATTTCAGATAGTGATAAGTGATAGTAAGAAAATAAAACGGGGTGATATGACGGAGAGAAATGCGGTGGCTGTGTACCCATTTTCACTGGGTGGTCAGATTCGGCTTCTTCAAGGAAATTACAGGTGAGGACATTAGGAGTGGTCCTGTATGGCTTTGATGACATTGATAAGGATAAAAGCTTCTTCCTGGTTTTACATTGTTTCACGCCTTATTAATACAGAGGCTTGAATTAACACAAAGATAGATATGTTTGCTGCTTCATTTCCTGCAGTAGCTCCTAGACTCTCAAAAGTAGAATCAGAATAGAAAATTCTGATAGAAGGGCTAAATGGATCAGGACCAGGAAGTGCTGGCACTAGAGTGTGGGCAACAGCTGCTAGGTTAGGGCCTCGAGCACCTAGCTGAAAGGCTTCTTTCCACTGAAGGCCAAAGAGTAGAGAGGGTGGGGAAGCCTGATTCCCTTCCTCTTTGTGGCCTGCCTTCCCTTCTGGTCTCCCTTTCTCTATGGGTCCTGGGATCTGATCTTTCTAGATTAGGTCCCTGTGGGCTTTGTTTTGCTATAATGGAGGAGTTTGTCACAGACCCGCAGTACCACCAATGGAATGCCAGTGGAATTTTAAATCCAAATAAGAGTTTGGAGTGGGCCCATAGTACACAGTAGGTCCTACGTAGTGACCACGACTTTGATATTTTAAGGAATCCTAAAGTTCAGTATGCGGGTGAAACCATGTTGACAACAGCATCACAATTGAGTGAAAGAATGAATGATGCATGCATGCATATTCTGTGGTAGACAGCAGTGGGATCCCTCAGTTATCCTGGGTCTGGAGGATAAAGGGAGTTTAAAAGGCTACAGGATCATCACTAGCTATGGTTCTCCTTTTGTAGGTGTGAGGTGCACAGTGAAGGAAGCTGGAAAAATAGGCCTTCAGAAAGAATGGCCACAGTAAGATCCAGTTTGACTGTCCAAACTAATATCCGGAGGGTCTCAACCTGGGGAAAATCTGAGGCAAAAGGACTGTAAATAGACAAAGCAAAGTGAGTGGCCCCAGCTGGGGGGAGGGAGGGGAAAGGAGAGGGTGGGACTAGTTGCTGTAGTGTAAGATAGATACTGAAAAGAGTCCCTGATGTCCTGTAGAGGGCACCTACCTACTGTGTTGAGTGGGAATATCGAGGACACCAGCTGGTCTAGGCCAGGTAGCGGCAAGACTTTGCCCCGTTGTGTTGGATAGCAGGTTGCAGGTGACTATGATCTTCACTTCTTTCTAAGATCAGCACCAGCCTTTTCTCCCAATGCAGGCCATGATAGGATTCGTCCTCTATGTTCAGAGCACTGAGCTTTAGGATTGTCCATACTCTGCATGCAATTTAGCTACATTATTTTGTGGACAGAATTCTCTGTGGGAGACAGGGGAAAAGGGAGGTTAGAGGAGGACGAAATGTCTGCCGTGGTATGTTTTCAATAACAATGACAACAACAACAACAATAATTGGCTACATCTGTTCAGGGTTTATCATGTGGCGGGCCCCGTGCCAAGGGCCTTCTCCATGTTCCCTCATGTTAATCTTCACAGTAACACAGAACACTGGTACCTATTTCCACTTTACATAGGAGGAAACTACGGCTTAGTTAAGAGACTTACCTGAGGTTAAACAAATATGGCCATGGTTTCCATCCAGCTTTGTCTCTAGTCCAGTTTTTTCTGAAAGTGTTGTCCCCAGAACAATAGCATCAGCATTGCCTGGGGACTTGTTCGAAATGCAAGTCCTCAGGCCCTACCCTTCACCTACTGAATCAGGAACTCTGGGGTCAGGGCCCAGTCACCTGTGGTTTAAAACACTTCCAGGTGACTCTGATGTACACTCAAGTTGGAGAACCACTGCGCTAGTCGATGCCCCAGCTCTTAACCAATCACTAGAGCTGAACTTTTCAAACTTCAGTGTTGCTCACAAATCACATGCAGAGTTTGATTCATGGCTGGTCCGTGGACCATACTTTGAGTACCAAGGCTCCATGCTATACTGCACTTTCATGTGCCTTTGGTGAGCAGAGCTATTGGTTAGATGCAGTTTTAGCTCCTTTAAAGTCCCGATTTCTGAGAGCTGACAGGCTATAGAATTCTAAATTGCCCTGACTCTGCTTATCTTTTTCAAATGCTTGCCTGAACATAATGGTGATGAAGAGAGAAATCAAGTGTCAGGCTCCATCCCCTCCTCCTGAATACCGTTCCAGAAATGCTGAGTCTTGACAGATTTAACTTGGAAGCTCTCTTTCTTGAGTGAAAGGAGAGCCAAGGGACAACTTCACAGTATTCTTTGCCTGAATGAGATGTAGTAAATGACCAAGGGCAGCAGCATATGATCACCTTTAATAACTTAAAACAATTA